>NC_135646.1:18832500-21232500 GCF_053574225.1 Canis aureus | reverse complement strand
AATGAACCATCCGGTGGTGCCACTTAACTGAACCAAATTTGACATTTTAAATGACGCAAGGGGATTGCAGCAGCACATGGGACAAATTACTCAGCAGTCTCCAATAGAAATGCTGCCCTGGACACGCAGGCGGAGGACTGTTGCCAGCAGGGCCACACAATGGAGAAAATGCACAATCCGCTCTAATTGTAGCTCTAGCACGTGTGCCAGCTACAAATTGCCACGAGCAACTTCTGAATTGCTTGCAGAGCCAAGGAGGCCAAATACAGACTTTAAAAGCTTCATGCTATTGTAAATTCATTTATCAAACTTTTATTGGGCACTTACTATGTGTGGGATACTGTGCTGCATTCCGAGGATGCCCTAGGACCCGGCCCTTCCATTCAGGGGGCTTCTGTTCTAGCAGAGAACAATGAAGTGGCATAGAAAGGAGCCCAGGAGCAGCCCTTGCAGCTGCCATTACCTGGCATCTGATGAGCAACCAGGGCAGCCAGCTCTAGGCTCTCTGGAGGGGATGCCACCGCCTAGCTTTATTATTTTGGGAACAAATGGTCAGGGTCACAAGAGATGGTATTTCCAGGAGTGATGTGTGAACAAACAGTAAAACACATTCTGCTGCATCTTCTCAAGATTGGGTATGATTATCATGGCAACGACGCCCTCCTCAAGGTTCTGAGATTCTCCCTTGGGCTGAGAAAGTGTATCCCTATGTCTCTATGTGACCAATACATGCCTAGTGTACACCTGCTGAGCCAGGTAAATAGAGCTCATTTTCACTGCCAGTGTCTTAAAAGCTTTTATTTCACTGAATAATGTAAATCTTTGGATACTAATAAAGAGGCAGTCCTCCAAGTGTGGCCCATGGCCCACAAGTGGCAGTGAAGACCCTTCTGGTGGTCAGAGAATCGATCTAGGAATGTAGTTCATCTCTTGGGTATATCTGGTGATTGTCATGTGATTCCATTAACTTTCTTTTTTAAAATATATTTTATTTGTTTATTCATGACAGGAGAAAGAGAGAGAGAGAGAGACAGAGGGAGAAGCAGGCTCCACGCAAGAAGCCCGACGTGGGACTCTATCCTGGGTCTCCAGGATCACACCCCGGGCTGAAGGCGGTGCCAAACCGCTGGGCCACTGGAGCTGCCCTCCATTAACTTTCACTTATGACCAGGGTTGTTTATAACTTATCTGAGCAATGAAGGCTTACTAAAATTTTAGCTTCATTATATACATAATAGCTAGTTACTAGAATTTTCTAAAAACTCTGCCTTTATAGATCCTAGATTTCTATGCCATGCATAAGTATTAAGAAGCCTAATATCTGACAGATATTAAAAGCTGACAGAGCTTTAAGTCATCCCTTGCTGGTCCAAACCACACCTATGAGGTTGGCCTCTCCCAGTTGAACTTGCAGGGCTTCCTAAACCACAGGGAACCACTGGAAGCATTTTCTCTAGGACCACATGCTACTAATATTGCTCTTATACTAGAGACTCAAAGTGAAAACGCCATCCTTGTTTTCTGTAGCCCTCCTGGGATAACTTCATACCCCTTAGCCTAGCATGGACAAAATTGCAAGAAGGCACATTCTTGTTGATTATAAAACATGTTTAGCTAGAGTCTGGATGTTTCTGATTACAGAAGCCTTTAATTCTGTGTTAGCAGTTTGGTTCTTTCCAGATCCCCATGGGGACCTGTACAGTTAGATAAGATTACTTCCAAGTTCTCTTCCAACTAAAGCTCTGAAATTCTGTGCCAGGATAATTTGGAGTGGGCTTAGCTCATTTTGTAGCAAATAATGTCTGTCTGTCCCATCTTATTTGGATTTGTGTTTTTTTGCTTCTCTACAACAGACCTACAACTATGGGAATATGCGTTCATGTAAACAATTCTCTCCTGCCGTGACCTATCTATGCTTAACTTGGCATTTTACAATGCAAAGTTGCACAACTTTGACAGTCACCAAAAAACAAATCCCAAACCTAGATTGTTGTTCCACTCTGGGTTAGGGAGATCCTCAAATGTCTTAATGAGGAAATAGTAGCTTAAGGAACGTAGTCCTGCCGCAGCCTCAAAGCCATCCCGTGACAGCCTGGCGTCTTGTGAAGTCATCATGAGGCAGCACTGGCCCCACACTGCCCTGGCTCTGCTCAGTGTTCTCAGGGCAGTGGGAGAAGTGTCTGTGTATATTTTGGCAAGAGATGGAAAGGAGGGAATCATTTCCAGGGAAGATTTTTTTTTATTAATTATTTTATTCATTTTCATCAGGTACTTTTTAATATCTTCTAGAATAGACTGACAGTGAAGTGCATATTTGGTTGCTGAGGACAATTTTTATGCTGACATCTTGTTATCATTTAACATCAAACTAGTAAAGTAAGGGTTGGCAAACTATAGAGGGAGTCAAATTCTGCCCATGGCCTGTTCTGTATGTCTGTGAGCTTAGAACAGTTTGTTACATGTTTTTAACTTTTTTTTTTTTTAAGATTTTCTATTTATTTATTAGAGACAGAGAGAGAGAGAGACAGAGGGAGAAGCAGCCTCCATGCTGGGAGCCTGATGTGGGACTCGATCCCGGGTCCAGGATCACACCCTGGGCCGAAGGCGGCACCAAACTGTTAAGCCACCGGGGCTGCCCTGTTTTTAACTTTAATTCCAATATAATCAGCATACAGTGTTATATTAGTTTCGGGTGTACAATATGTAATTCAATACATTACTCCCCAGGGAAAATGTTTTAATTGAGAAGACATGATAATATCCACCAAAAAGATCATGGAGGGGCACCTGGGTGGCTCAGTGGTTGAGTGCCTTTGGCTCAGGTTGTGATCCCGGAGTCCTGGGATCAAGTCCCTCATTGGGCTCCTTGCATGGAGCCTGCTTCCCCCTCTGCCTATATCTCTGCCTCTCTCTCTGTGTCTCTCATGAATAAATACATAAAATTTTTAAAAAAATATCATGGAAACTGTTGTCCTCTTTTCTGGTTAGGCTGCTGCCTTGGTTCACATTTACCTGGTGGGTCTGTGCTGGTGACTCATGGTGGAATCAAAATGGGTCAGGGGGTCCATACTAAAATGATTCAGGTAAGTATGTGATAGTTGGATTAAGTTGGGCGTGTGCTTGTAGCTATATGTATGAGAGAGAAGCCATGGATGAATATTTTCTGTTCCAAAATAAAAAGGACACAAGATTTTAGCTTTGACGTCTTAAACTGTTAAGCTGTTAGCAGAAACTGGATAAGCCAGCCAGTTTTGTAACTGAACACCCTAAAAGAACGTGGCAGAGGAGCCTCAGGTTTTCTTATTGCTGCAGAAGATTGTGTCTTAATTTGTTGCTTTCCTTTGGGTATACAGGTCTCTCCCACCATCCAAAAATAGAGCATTCCTTTGAAACCTTTTCCAAGCCAAAATGACATAAAGCAAAGGTGTAATTGCCATTAATTTACATGAAAATATTTTTGAGCCTTTCCACATCCCCCCCAAAATAACCTCTCCTAGTATTTCTGATTTGCTAATGGATGTACAAAATAAATCGGGATAAAGTACAGATGATGACAGATGCAGTTCAAAGCTCTGGCCGTCCCCAGGAAGGAGCTTCGGATGCCACTTTTGCTACTTGGGGTGAGCACTGCTTCCAAACCCATGCTGCAGAACAAACACTCTCAGAATTTTTGCTCTTCACTTTTTTTCCTAAAAGGGAAAAAACCTCTCCAGATTTATTTCATTTAGCAAAAACAGGTACTAATGTACACGTTTTGTAAAAGCCAAGTGGCATTATGCAAACTTCCACAGAGAGGGGAATACTATTATTAAGTGAGTTGTCTTTTTGAACCTTTGCTGGGTAATGAAAAGATGTGTAAATTCTGATACATTGTGTTGTTTTTGCCCTTTTTATAGTAAGGACTTTGAACAATTGAAAATATAAAGCGCGCTTGGTATTTCTAATCAAAGTCTACCCATTTTTTGGTTCATTTACTCTAATTTTTAGGTAGTTTCTATTTTGCAAATAATAGTAATATTAAAGATTATAAAACATTTGGAAGAGGCAAAAAACTTTTTTAAAAGACTGAACAATTTCACTACTTAGCAATAGCAGTGTTTTGAGATCTTTCCATCTTTTTTCTCTTTTGAAAATTGCTAACATGCTGTTTATGTAATTTTTGTATCCTGATTTTTATGTGTGTTTTAAAATTTTTATTCAAATTCCAGTTAGTTAACATACAGTCACATTAGTTTAGCATACAAAGTTATATTAGTTTCAGCTGTACAATGTAGTAATTCAACAATTCCATACATCACCCAGTGTTCATCAGGACAAGTGCACTCCTTAATGCCCATCACCCATTTAACCCACCCACCATTGATAACCATCAATTCTCTATAGTTAAAAGTCTGTTTCTTGGTTTGCCTCTCTCTCTTCCTGCCACTCCCCACCCATGCTTATTTCTGTTCTTTTTTCATCTATTCTAATATAGAGTGAGCACTTCCTCCTGTGGCTCAGGATTCTTTGTAATTATGATTTTTAATGGCTGCTTGTGGATATATGTATAATTTATTTAACCACCTCCAATTGTTGAATACTTCAATTAATATTTTTGTATGTAAGCCTGTGGTCAAATCAATGACTATTTTCTTAAAATAGATTTCCAGAAATGGAATTACTGGGTCACAGAATGTATCTTAAATCACTGACACGTTACCAAATTGTTTTCCCGAAAGTATCCATTTCATTACACCACTAACCAACTTTATACATTATGAATTTTTTAAAAACCTTAGATAATTTAATAGTTGTGAATGATAGTATCTCATTATTGCCTTGATTTACATTTTTCCGATTATAGAGCTTTTGCTAGAATTTAGAAGAGCGAGGCCTCAAAGGTGTTGATTTCATGATTATGAAGACATGCAGCATTTCCTCCTGTGTTGGCTTTTCCTCCTCTTCCTGATGCTGTTGCATATAAGAAAGTCAGAAAAGCAAGAATATGTACTCAGGGTTTAGGGTCCAGACTAGCTACTAGTTTTTTAGAAAAGAACCTTTAGTGGCTGGAGAATTCATGTCCCTGTTGCACGTATGGGGGCTTCACATATGGGCTTCCGTGTAGGTGTGTGCACAGGTCTGTGACTAACCAGAGTATTTAAAAAGAATCTCTCTTCTAAAATTCAGGTGGTTAGTCGTGAATTAAGGATGCCCATGTCTAATATCCACCTGCGTGGAACAAGCACAGAAACTGTCCCTAATACAAATATTTCTGGAGGTTCCGTGGTGGTGGATCTCAACGGGTTGGCAGTAAAACTAAAAATCATTGCAATGGCGTCCAAATCATTAGCCTCACCAGGTACATGGGTGGAGCTCAGAAGATGTTGAGAATTAATCCAGTTCTTATCTCCTTCTCACACTGTGAGAAAAATGTGCTTTCCCTCAGTGTCAGGCTCAGTATGTGGTACAATCCAGCTGCCCTCCTGGGCTGGAAACCCATCTCCTTTTCTCCCCACTCCTGACATCTCACTGATCATTCCATTCTACTAAAAAATATCCCTGTGTCTTTCAACTTCCATGTTCCAGGAATATCACTGTTTTGATTCAGACTCGCACTTCTTGCCAGGGCCATTAAAAGGCTCTGTCCCTCCATGTGAATTTTATTGCCTTTTACTCTGGCTTCATGTAGACAGAGTGAGTTTTCCCATAAAATAAATCTGACCGTGCCGTGTTTAAAAACAGTGGTCAGGGGGTTGCCAACAATTTTTCGGTTAAGTCCTGACCTCTTAGCGTGGATTATAGGACCCCCATCCCAGATGGTCTGTCTTTAAGACCAGCTAATACTTCAACCCCACCCCTGGGAAACCTTTTATTTATTTTTTTAAAGATTTATTTATTTATGATAGATGGGGGGGGCGGGGGGTAGAGACACAGGAGGAGGGAGAAGCAGGCTCCATGCCGGGAGCCTGACGTGGGACTCAATCCCGGGTCTCCAGGATCGCGCCCTGGGCCAAAGGCAGGCGCTAAACCGCTGAGCCACCCAGGGATCCCCCTGGGAAACCTTTTATAACACCTCTTAAAGGGTTGGTCTCTACCTTCTCTGTGTCCCATGGGCCTCTTAAATAAGCCTCTATAATGGCACATATCTTGTGGTTTTGAAATTAGTGTTTGCCTAAAATTATGATAATAATTTTAATTAAAAAATAATCCCTAGGATGCTTGTCAGACTCTTCTAAAATGCCTTGAACCCATCATCAGCAAGAATCCTCAAGGTACTTGGAAGGATTGGGTGAGAATCACTATTACTTTTCTGTTTTCTGTTGGAAAAAAAAGGAGGGAGGAGAAATGTGTGAATTAAATATCAGTAGAAATGGCACTTTAAAAAGTACTACAGTTACAGAACGATAAATAAAGGTCTTTGGCTGTCTGCGTGTAGAAATGTTATCATAATATGGTAGAGAAACTCTTGCATCTGGAAAAATTCTCCATTAGAAAAAAGATGGGTTTTCTACCTAAAACTCTTGTTTTTATTTTTTTAGGATTATTTATTTATTTATTCATGAGACACACACACACACAGAGGCAGAGACATAGGCAGAGAGAGAAGCAGGCTCCACACAAGGGAGCCCAATGTGGGACTCGATCCCGGGAACCCAGGATCATGCCCTGGGCCAAAGGCAGACTCTAAACTGCTGAGCCACCCAGGTGTCCCAAAACTCTTGCTTTTAAGCCAGATCTAATTAATGTTTCCTCCTCTGGATCCTGAGTGTTTTCTAGATAATAGCTGTAAATCTGTTCGTTCTCCTTCTTTGGGTTTCACTGTTCTTAAATGGAAAGACAACACTACGGTCCTTCCATAAAAGTAAAAATCATATAAGCACTCATTTAGAAATAGGAGACCAAGCTGCTGGATATGCATCCAACCAATAGTAGGCACTAAATTCAGCAGAAATTTCAACTGCTTCCTTCGATATACTTACAACCTAATTGGAAGAGAAAACACACATTCAAAAGTCAGCTAGCACACTTTTAAAGTAATAGGTTATAAAGTACCAGATGGTGTAGAATGGATGTCAGTAAAAGCTGAGAGTATGTGTCATGCCGTTTTAGGAGTCACATTAAAAGCATTGGTTGGGGGGAAATAGCATTTGGGGAGTCCTCCTTAGAAATGGTTCCTGCTACTCCACTGAGCTAGGACTCATTCTATAACTCATACATATGGGAACTCTTAGTCCTTTGGGGGTATATTTATGTCTGCCCTCTGCTCTGTGTTTCCTGAGCTAGAGAAAGGCTAAGAGAGGCTGGCTGAAGAGACAATGCAAGACAGCCCTCCCCCATCATGAGATGCTGCCATTGGGCACACTTTCCCCTGTAATGGTTGCACTTCTCACCTTTTCTTTCTCAGACCTGGGTACTTGGACCAGAATTATGCTACTTTCCTAAGGCTAGTGAATACCTGGTATTTAAACACTCAACCACCCATTGTTTCCTGGAACATTCCCTGTGGATAGGCTGTCTTTCCAGAAGACCGAGTGAAGTTCTTCATCCACAGAACACCCCTTGCCCACTCTAGTCCAGTCTATGGGTATCACATACCTTGGCAGTCGTGGAAGGAGGTCACAGGCCCTGAATACATGCTGTTACTATAGCAGTGACTGTGGGTGCTTGTGAAGTTGGAGAGTAAGGAAAGGAATACATTAGGCTTGGTTCTTGCTGTATTTCACATATAGTAGAACTAAGGTTGAAGCCATAGGTGATCCTTTTAAATACCATCACTGCATCATCTTTCCTCTTGTTTCCCAGGCACAAGCTGCTTTTGATGAAAACATTAGCCTTTCAGCTACTGGATACTTCAGGTAAAGAGTCCTTTTAATCACATGCTATGAGAAATAGCAAGAGCTTAAGGAAGAGTTTCACTTCTGTTTGCAATTTTGGAAAAAAAAATTGATTTGAATGACCTTCTGTTAATCCACTGTTATAAGCAACATTTAGCTTTTAGTTAATCCAAATGCCCAGAAAGGTTTCTGTTGGGAAAAATTGGCACAAAAATAAAATATGGCTGAACTGATGATTTGAATCATATGGAGTGGTACTAGAGGGTTCTCTGAGGTTAGTGCTTGGAACCCACAGTAGTGGGTGATTTTCTTGTTGAAAACTTAGTGTATCCTTAAATTAAGAAACAAAGGTAAGGGGATGCATATTAAACCCGTAATAAGATAAACACCATTTCACACCTTCTAGATTGGCAAAAAAGAAGAAATGTGACAATAACCACGTGTTGTCAAGATGCAGAACAATTGTCACTGACCTACTTTGGAAAATAATTACCAAATTATTTTAATGGAAAGTGAAAGCCATCAGCGAGCAGGGTGATGCAGAAAGTCTTACCTGATTTTGTCATTTTGCTAGTTCTCATGGGCATTCCAGGGCACTGGCTGGCTAGCAGGAAAAGTGTCAGAAGCATTTTTCATGGTCACCTCCAGGCTGGCAGAAACAAAGGAGAGAAGGGTAGAAAGTGCTGGCAAGCTGCTGGCCTATGCTCCTCTTATACCATGACATTCTTCTGGTGTCCTTGAGAAGAGTCAGGAACAGAGCAGGTTGTGTAGATGAGAGAAGTAGCAAAGAATGAGAGCCAAGGGCCTGGTCCTACAAGCAGAAGGCTGAATCCTGGAGCCAGAATGACAGGCTAACAGGCACATGTACACCTTTGAAATAGCGTCTGGTCTAAAACGCAAGTGAAATTCCCCAAATCTGACAACAGTAGGTGACAGGACTCAATATCTACTGAAAGCAGAAGGGTGGATAGTCATATGATGAGCATCTAACTTCCAGGCATAAGGAATCATTGATTGGTTGGGAGCAATTGAACGTTTTTATCAGACAAAGCAAGTTTAATAAGAAGTAGATGTTTATTCAACAGATTTGTTGCATGCGTTACATGCAGGCACATCATGGTGCAAGCGTATTCCTCTGGTTTGCTGTACCTGCAAATCGAACACAGCCTCTGACTGGTCTGTTTAATCATCGGGGTCTGCAGTTAGGGGACTTAATCATTTAACAGTGCTCCTCAAAAATTCTGTTTCCTCCAGAGGTTATGAGTCAAACATGAACGGGGAGACAGGTGAAGTCCATCCTTTCAAGTATTTTGTTTTTGGAGCTGCCTATTCCGAGGTTGAAACAGACTACCTGACAGGCGCTCGTAAGGTCAGTACCAATTGGAGAGGTCTTCAAGTCGTACCTTAGATGCACCTAAATCCCATACATGCCATCTACCTGAGCATCATAGAAGCACCATGTATTTGGCTAAGGACAATTTCTCTGTGTTACCACAAAAAAAAAAAAAAAAAATGTTCAGCAGTTGCCTTGGTATTGTGGTTACTTCCGTGGAAAACAACTGACGGCCTCTCTTCTTTATTTTTCTGGCCCTTTTAAATGGAATCAGGAAAGAAACCACTTCAAGGAAGAAACACAGCTTAAAGAGAGCTTTCATGTAGACTGTCCTGACCTCTTATTTGAAATGCCATCCTATGACATTTTTGAAGGATTTCATAAGCATCCATAACCTGCTAACGAGCATGAAGGGCCAGCCCAGGGAAGGTAGTAGCCAACTTTTGATATCTTTTATCGAGCTAGGTCCTGCTTTTTAGATAGTTTAAGGGCATCCTTATGCTTTTAAGGGATCCAGTGAGGAGACACACACACACACGTTCTACACACAGGTTCTCCCTCTCTCTCTTTCTCTCTCTCTCTCTTACACACACACACACACACACACACACACACACACACTTACATTTCAAGGAGAGGTGCTCCTCTTATAGGTGGATCTTTGTGGACAAATGAAACTACTGACTGGCCACTGTCAATAGTAACAAATGACCATTAATACATTAAATGAGACTGTGATACCCTCACAACTGTCATGTGATAATCTTACCCAAACTTACCTAGAAGCAAGCTCTAGGTCTTGATATTTCCAAACGTACTTTGTAGCTGTATCTTGAATTATGATCAGATATAAGTTGTCATGTAACAGGTCTCCAGCATGTATGTTTTTAAAACTATAGTCAGCCTATTCTTTGAAATTATATATACCTTTATTGAGCCTGCCTGGTAAAGTATCTGATTTGTCTGGATTCTAACTCAGACCAGATCACTTTGGGGGAAACTTGGACTGGGACAAAACAATGATCATTCTAAACATGGCTTTCTTGATAGGATAGCTGTCCTGTTTTAGTTCAGTAGAAAGCTTTCTCATGCTAACTGATTTCTGCATCCTTTCTCTCTCAAAGAAAAATTTGGTGAAAACTTAATCACTTGGGTTTTCTTTATATGTCTTGGCCTTGTTAAGATCTAAGAACAAGGGCAATAATTAGCCTTGGTATAAAATTCTAAGGTGTGTTCTTATAACTTATTTGAACAATCTTAAGAGATGTGCTAAACAGTCATTTTATCAGATGCATTCAAAAAAGCTAGATCTGTAGCTCAGGTTAGGTATAGACCTAGGTAAAATGCTGTAACATAACATGGCACCAGGGACCTCCCTGGAGGCCTCTTTCTCAGTCATTTTTCTTATGTTGTTAGAATTGTTCTTATTTCTACAAAATTTCCCTCGCTTTGAACCTACATCTATATATTACTTATCTATCTCTGTGTAACAAATTACTCTCAAATTTGGCAGCTGAAAATAACAAATATTTATTAAACCCGACAGCATTCTGAGGGCCAGAAATCTGGGAGCAGCTTATCTAAGTGATTCAGGCTCAGGATTTTTCACAAGATTGCTATCAAGCTGTAAAGTAAGGCTACAGTCACCCCAAAGCTCAATGGTGGCTGGAAAATCTGATTCCGAGCTCCTTCACATGCTTGTTGGTAGGAGGCCTCAGTTTCTCACTGGCTGTTGGCCTGAAGTTTCCATTCCATACCACAAGGACATCTCTGTGGGATGTCTCCATGTCTTCAGAACATACAAGCTGCCTTCCAAACCCAGAGAGACTGATGCAAAGGAAAAAGAGAGTATGAGCAAGTAAGAGAGCACCCACAACAGAAGCCACAGTCCTTTATGACCTAACACCTGACTGATGTCCTAGCACTTCTGCATATGCTGTCAATCTCACAAACTAACCTTGGTAGAGTGTGGGAGGAGAATAATACATAAGGATGTGAACACAGCACGTGGGGATCATTGCAGGCTGCCTTGGAGGCCAGCTACCACAACCTAGAACCACTCTCTTCAGCCCTAACAAAACAAACAAACAAAAAAACAAAACAAAACAAAAAAAAAACAATGACAGTCAGTCAGTCCATGGCTTTGAAAACAAAACCTTCACTAACACGGCCGGCATGAACGCACCTCCCCTCACCAATAACTGAGGCCACTGGTCTGCTGGAAGGCCAGGCTTGCTAAGTGGTGTCATGGAGAACTTTACATTTCATCATGTCCTTAAATAAGAAAGTGTTTTATTATGATAAAACGTTCTGGTTCACTCTCTCATTTTCCTGAGAAAAATGTTAGATGGAAGTCCCAAATCAAATAAGAAAACTTGAGTTTCCTTTGTCCCCTTAATAATTATAGGTAGAATCTGTTTGTCATGGCAGATGGCAGAAGGCATTATGTCACATAAAAGAAGGTACAGACTTGCTAGAGAGCAAGGTGTTACCAGTAACCTGGCCGGGCCTGCTGCATTCCTCATTTGAAGTGTATCAGGAACTTTTGGTCACCACATTGTCATTTAGATTTATCTTTCCTCTGCTCTAAAAATGAAAAATATATGAGAGCAGATAACATTTGGGGACTTTCTGGCTGACGTACCCTTCTGAGCTTCAGTAAATGTCACCCAACCAGCTGGACTCTGGATATTGGGTTGTATGGTAGCCACAGTTTTTCAACAAGGATCATGAAGGCCATAAACATTTTCTGTGTCGTAGATTATGTCTGTTGCACTGGTTGGAACTCAATAAGTTACCTCACTCAGCCAGAACAGAGTCAAATAAATATTTTTCTCTCCTATTGTTTCTGAAGAAAAAAAGAAATCAGTGCTTAAGCTGGTTGAGTATGTGTATAGCTTTGAAAGTTATACGTGATAGACTTTGTGACACAATAAAATCTTTGTTGATTCTTTCTCCTGAAATATATTGTAGCCCAAAGAAGCATTCTAACCCAAGGGCATCCTGGCAGGAACTGTTTCTGAGTCTTCTCTCCTAAGTCGTATTCATTAAAATAAACATTTTTGCTCTTTTTCATTACTAGAACACCAGAACAGACATTGTCATGGATGTTGGCTGCAGTATAAACCCAGCCCTTGACATAGGCCAGGTATGTGTACCTGCTTTATCTCAGCCCCATTTGTAAAAGCCAAAACTGCTGTGGGGGTCTATAGGGAAAACATTCCATCCGGCTTATTCTTCATCTTTTTTTTCTACTCCTGAAGTCAGAATCTGTCTATTCAGGCCAGCCACAGAACTCAACTCTCTTACTGTCTAAAAAAGGGAAGAAAACAAAGATGTTTGAAGTAGTTTTTGAAGAGACATGCGGTGTGTGATTGAGGAGCTTGCATGAGGCAGAGGAAGCAAGCCTAGAGGTGACAAAATGAGCCCCACACCTCTGGGATTAGAAGTAGACTATCAGCTACGTGTGAAGTCTTGGGCCTACAATGGGGTCTAGCTTGGAGGAGTTTAAGGTCGGGTTGGGATAACATCAAATATCTATGGCAGTAGCCATTAATAGGTAGCCTGTTATGCCCACAGACATTTTTTTAAATGTTATTATTTATTCATGAGAGACATAGAGAGTGAGAGAGAGAAGCAGAGACACAGGCAGAGGGAGAAGCAGGCTCCATGCAGGGAGCCTGACCTGGGACTCGATCCCGGGACTCCAGGATCACACCCTGGGCCAAAGGCAGGCGCCAAACTGCTGAGCCACTGGGGATCCCCTCCGCCCACCCAGACATTTATTTATTTATTTATTTATTTATTTATTTATTTATTTATTTATTTTTATGATAGTCACAGAGAGAGAGAGATAGAGAGAGAGGCAGGGACACAGGCAGAGGGAGAAACAGGCTCCATGCACCGGGAGCCCGACGTGGGATTCGATCCTGGGTCTCCAGGATCGCGCCCTGGGCCAAAGGCAGGCGCCAAACCACTGCGCCACCCAGGGATCCCTTTTAATTTAAATTTGAAATAATTGACAAGATTTAAAAAATCACCAGCTGTCTTACATAATTGTTTAAGTGGCTGGTGTTTCTTGAAAACACAAGAAATTTGCCAACACTGGAGCTGTGTTTCCACAAGGAAGTCTGTTGGCTACCCTTTTAGAGAATCATGCACTGTGATTCTAGGACTCAGGACTCACCTGGAAGCTTCGCTCACTTTCTTTACCTGTCTCCTATATGTGGGCGATTCAGCTTACTACCTTCAGTTCAGAACATAATCTGAGGTTCTCTCCAATCATGACACATGTCATTGGAGAATGGGAAGAATGTATGGGTTGGAGAAGTCAGAGCGGGCTTCAGGGGGACCCTGGGTATGGATGAAGTAGTCAAGGAAGGAACAAGCAAAGGCAAGAAGAGGGTGGAGAACATCCACCTAAAGAAAGACAGGAAATTCAGCATACTTTGTGCTCACAGCTAGTGGGGGGCGGGAGAGGGGGTGACGAAGGTGGTGAATGCCTTTGTCACCTGTGCCAGAGGAATGGCATATGAGGCTGCAGGCAGAGGATGTCAGAAGGCTGGGTTGGGGTTGCTAGAGGTGCCCCAAGGACTGGCGCCTGCCTTAGTAGGTGGAGGTGACATGGCCTGGGTTGTAGTCTAGGCTTCTGGGAATTCTTCGAACATTGTGTTAGAGAAAAATCTCCCCGCAAATAGACACAACAGAGGGTAGAGAATGGGGTAGAGAAAAATACAGCCACAGCAAGGAAATATGCACAGAGGAGACCCAGAAGTCAGAAAGATGTGTGGAAAGACAATTTTACCTGCATGTTGACTTCTAAAATCTGGAGCATTTTAAAGCTGTAGAGGAAGCATAGAGAGCACGCAGTTCATGTAAGAAGAGAGTCCAGAAATGTGAGGCTAACCCCACTCATGAGCAAGGGTGGTGAGGTAAGATGAGGAGAGTCTCAGACCCTGAGAGTCCTGTCACTGTGCTGGGGTCCATAGACAGATCTGCCAGAGGGTTCCTTCTGGCTCATGGACAGAAGAAAGTAGGGCCCTTGGGTCACAGGCTGTTTGAGGCCTCTTCTAGAGCTATACTTTCACTGCCAAATTGAGATTCAAAGTCAAGTTCTTTGACTTTGAACTTTGCACCAAATATGATGTTTAGAAATGCTTTGAGGTAAACTTCTAAGTAAACTTTCAGAGACATCTTCCAGGACATGCTGAAAACCCTCTTACACTATATTTTAAATATTCAAATAAACAGCATGAAGTTGAAATGCTACTGTTGATTGTATTTTCTCATATATGGAAATTCTTTTTTTCTCCCAGATTGAAGGTGTGTTTATTCGAGGCATGGGACTTTATACAATAGAGGAGCTGAATTATTCTCCTCAGGGAGTTCTATACACTCGTGGTCCAAACCAATATAAAATCCCTGCCATCTGTGACATCCCCACAGAGTTGCACATTTCTTTATTGCTTCTGTCTCAAAGCTCAAATACCCTGTATTCATCGAAGGTAAGTTGCGCTTGATAAATAAGTGCAGGCTTACATGATTTGTGATATCTATGCAGGGGGCTGGGGGTGGTTCCTTCATTTCTTGGTTGTTTGGGGTTTTACCAGACTGATAGAAGAAAAAGCCCTATTAAACATGTTAATTATAAATTAACAATAATTATAATTATTAATTATAAATTAACAATGTTACAATTTAAAAAAAATACTTCATATCTTGGAGCCTAGCATGAACTACTATTACCATCAGGTTGTATCTGAGTTTTCATTTTGTAATAATCATCTCATACCTATATCTGCTTTTTCCATTTGGCATCATTTCCTTAGGTAGGAATCCTAAGAATGAGAATACTAGGTTAAAATATTAAATTACTTGTTTAAAAGAAAAGAGTTACATATATAATCGTACTTTATAGGGATGCCTGGGTGGCTTACTTGGTTGGGTATCTGATTCTTGGTTTTGGCTCTGGTTATGATCCCGTGGGTTGTGGGATTGAGCCCGCCCATAGGGTTCTGTGCTCAGTGAGGAGTCTGCTTAAGGATTCTCTTACTCCGCCCTCCCCCCTCACATGTGTGTGCTCACTCTCTCTCTAAAATAAATCTTTTTAAAAAATAATAATAATATTTTATATATACATCTACACACAGGTTTACCTATAGGTGTACTTATACATATATATACATATAGATATACATATAGATATAGAGAGAGTCATAATCTGGTTGACTTGTTTCCCTTCGAGGGTCTAGGAGAGTCTGGGATATTCCTGGGATGTTCAGTGTTTTTTGCCATTCATGATGCAGTGAAAGTAGCACAACAGGAGAGAGGCCTGTCTGGACCATTGAAGCTCAATAGTCCACTGACTCCAGAGAAGATTAAGATGGCCTGTGAAGATAAGGTCACAAAAATTGTATGACCTGCCCATATAATTCTGAATTTTTGTCCCCTGTCCTCATGGCCAAATTTTATTAACCCACCATGGTGATTTTCCATGGAAGTAAAGGTAACAGGAATTCTGGGGGCATTTGACCATGGGAAGAGCAGACTGGCCTTTAGATTGGAATTTTTCATCAGCCTGGCCCTGCCTGCCCCACAGCGGGGCTCAGTTCTACACCACTTGAAAATGAAGGTCATCGCTCATTCATCAGTTACATGTTCCTCGGTTTTTTTCCCTTCCCAAGACATATTGGTCGGGAATGGGAGGACAGGAACCTAAGACACCCAGGCCAAGAGTATGGGCCATGCCAACAGTCTGTCTCACTCTATCCAATCAGGCACTTGAGAAAGTGCGTGTAATTCCTGATTTGAACTGCAGAGTGGGAAGGGCCCTTTCAGGTCAAACCCCCAAAATAGCTCTTGCATCAACACTCCTGCAGAGCAAACATTTCCACTCTCCTTGGTCACTTTCAGGGATGAGATCTTAATTGTGGGAGAAAGTCATGCCGTTGAACATGACCCCTCTGACTGCATAGGTATTCCTTATATCAGGGGAGAGCCGCCTCCTGTTCCTCCTCACAGTGCTGGCTCTGTGTGGCACCCCTTCTAGCTAGCTTTACCTAAGTCTCCCGTGAATCACCTCTTCACTATGGGGGAACACAAAGAGTAATTGCACTTTTCATTTGTCCCCCTTCGAAGGTGAGATGATGGCTCTTGTAGCTGCCCTGGCCTCTTAATCCCGTCCTGGATTTTTCCACATTTCTCATGCTGTCATTCCAAGACCTCTCCTCATCCTGGTTGCCCTCTGGGTGGTGTTTATCTTATTTTATATTACGCTATTTTTCACCTGTCACAAACATTTTCCTAATTGCAAACATCCACAATTGTTCCTTTATTCCAGATTCCAAAAGACAAACTTGGATCCTATGTTCTTTGGAATATACCCATATGAACCGAATGCAGACTTCTGGGGAAATGGGACTCTTCTGACGTAGCAGTCTATCCAATCTTTATGCTTTAAGATTCTAGGGCTAAAAGATAAATGTTCATAGTTTAGAAATCATTTCACAGAGTATTGCTTTTATATGATGCTGATTTTAAATGTTCCATTTGGATGTTGATAGATATGCTTAAGCAATTTAGAAATCATATTTTAAATAGCACAAATACTAACTGGTTTCCTCTAGAATGATATTCTCCATTACTCTGTTCCTTAAATCCATCCAGCTGAATGGAATAGAAGATGATGATTCGTATGTGATTCATATTTGGCTTGTATCCACCAACAGAAATTACACTGTCTAGTGAAAGGCAATTTTCTAAATAATTTTATTAGTAGTGTGAACTGTAAAGTTGTCATTTTCTCATATGTCCCCATCTGCTATCAGCCTCCTTTTATTGTCAGAATGGATCCAGGCACCATATCCAAGTGTCTGTAGGACTAAAGAAAAAAAATGGATAAATTAGACTTCATCAAAACTAAAAACTTTTGTGCTTCAAAAGATACCACAAGAAATTGAAAGACAAACCACAGAATGTTAGAAAATATTTGCAAATCATATATCTAATAAAGATGCAGAATATATTTTAAAAACTCTTACAACCCAGTAATAAAAAGAGAAATAACGCAATTTAAAAATGGACAAAGGAATTAAACACATATTTCCCCAAAGAAGATATGTAAATGGCCAATAAGCACATAAAAAGATGCTCAAAGTCAATAATCATTAAGGAAATGTGAATGAAAACCACAATGGAAACTATTTCATTGCCAATAGGATGGCTATAGTCAAAATGATGGATAATAGTAAGTGTTGGTAAGGAGTGTGATGAAATTGGAACCCTTATCCATTGCTGGAAAAATGAAAATGGTACAAACACTGGAAAAAAATCAGCAGTTCCTCAAAAAGTTAAACATGGAATTACCAAATGACCACTCCTAAGTATGTGCCTGAGAGAATTGAAAACATATGTACATGCAAAAACTTGTACACAAATGTTCATAGGATTATTCATAATAACCCAAAGTGGAAGCAACCCAACTGTATCAACTGATAGCAAAATATAATACACAAAATGTGGTACATCCATATAAAAGAATATTATTCAGCCATACAAAAGAATGAAGTACTGATCTATTCTACAACGTGGATGAACCTTGAGAACATTGTTTAAGTGAAAGTAGGCAGACACCAAAAGCTACATATTGTATAATTCCACCTATATGAAACATCCAGAATAAGCAAATTCATGGGGATAGAAAGTCAATTAGTGATTGCCAGAGGCTGAGTGAAGGGGAGGGGAGGGAATGGGGAGCTGATTGCTAATGGGTACTGGGTTTATTTTGGGGGAGGTGAAAATGTTCTGGAATTAGATAGTAGTGATGGTTGTACACCCCGTGAATATACTGAAAACCACTGAATTGCACATGTTAGAAGATTGGATTTTGGTATGTGTACTACATCTCGATATGTTTTGAAAAGCATATGTGTAGAGAAACAGAAAACATGGGAAAGATTGAGAAGTTGTGATAATCATAAGAAATTTATCGCAATGGCCTTGAGTGACAAGACCTCAAAGGGGGCTAAGCAGCGAGACAAAAATTACCAAGAAATTCCACTTGCATTAATGGCAGAAAAAAAATCTACACTGAGGTATAAAACACTAGAGACTACTGGATGGCACCTTCTCCCTGTCACACTCTCAACTCAAGGACTCTTGTCCCAAGGCCAAGTTAAGATGGTGGTGGTTCTTCAAATTTGCCTTTCATTACCACATGGATGTGTCTCAGAGACACCTCAAACTTAACATGTCCCAAGCAAATCTCCTTGTCAGAACAGCCATCCCTGAGATGCTAAGCCAGAAATGAGAGAGTGATCCAAGATGCTCCGTTCTCTCTGCGCATGCACCCAGTCAGTCCCACCTCAGAGAAATTGCCTACATCTGTCCCTCTGTTTATTCCTATGGCTGTTGTGTTATTCCAGGCCATCGTTATTTCTAACCTTTGTAGTAGTCTCCTTATATTGTCCTACATTTATTTTGCTTCCCTTCCAAACCATTCCTCAGATTAAAGCAAAATCTGTATATAAGTTTATGGAAAAACACACAAGGACATATGATTATGTTATACCCTTGCTTAAAACCCTTTAATGGGTTTCTTCCTATTCATTCCAACATAATAGTATCTGAAATCTCTAAGGTGGCATAGGTACTCTCTGTGATCCGGCCCCTGACCATCTCTCCAGGGTTGTCTCGTGAGCCCCTTCTTTCCCATCAGAATTTCCCATTCTGTTTCTCACTCTGAATTCTTGGTCCTCTGCCTGAAAGGTACTATCATTTCCATCCCTCCTTCTGTCTGCTACTATGTAGTGCTTCTTAAATTTTAAAATGCACACAAATAACTTGAAGATCTTGTTAAAATGCAATCAAGCAATCCCAGAAGCAAGAAGGTATGATGGAAGTGGTCCGTCTAGAATCAAACACAAGTAGGATTGGAAGGAACCCTGTTATCCACTGCTGTTGTATCAGTATCTTTCCTGCACTTCATACCTGTGGCTACATGGTGGAGAGAGAGGTCCCTCATGGGGAGGAGAAGAGAGAAGGAAAAAGTCTGAGCTTGGTTGCCAGGTATGGGAAGTGTCTGCACTACAGACCCACTCAGAGGTGGTGAGGGGAAATTCTCCCAATGGGCAGAATTTTGGGTAGTGCACCTGGTTACCCACTTTGTGTTGAAAACAGAATGACCCAAGGTTAGAGTATATACGTGTGGTATCAAATGGTTGGGCCAGTTGGGCAGGACCTGGAAGGGGAAAGATTGGAAGACTGGGGACAAGAGGCTCATGAATGGGTATATTGGAATGAGCACAGGGTGTCAAAGTGTTCATATTGCACATTAGAAATGTGAACTGTCCACTACATAAATTTAGAAAAAAACAATGTGAAACCTTACCTCTCTTCCATTCACAAAACAAGTTCATCTGTCTCCTTAGAATGAGATGTTATGCCAATATAGTTGGCTAAATGTCGTGAAGTTGCATCAAAAACACTTGCTGCTGTGTCCACCTGAGACCATGTTGGTGAAGGCTGTGGGGAAACAGACTCTTCTGTGCACGATTCGTCATATAGTACACAACATTTTGGAAAAGTGAGTTAGTTGGGCGTCTCAGCAATCCCACCCAGAAATCCCAGGTCCAGGTGAAATCTCTCGCCATGCAAGAGGCACTAAACAACCAAATACATACACAAAGTGGCATTTGACATTAGCCTTCTCTGCGATTGGTCACCCACTGCTGACACAGAGTGTGGAAAGAGTCATGACAGCAGAGATTGGTGCCATGCCTTCAGGTAACTGCTGCTCCTGCTGAATGCAATGTCCAACCTGCCCCAAGGCAAACCAGATATAACCCCCAAGTTAGCACCATCCTTCCAGGAGACCAATTACCCACCGGGGGGCAAACTGACACCTCCACTCTGGAAGGAGCAGTGTTTTACGTTAGCAGAAATAGATAAATACGCATTCTGAGTAAAGGTTTGCCTCGCCTGCCTGTAGGGCCTTGGCCAACACCACCTAAGGGCTTACACAATGCTAAGTGCACTCTCGTAAGATCTCCACTTAACATTGCATCAGACCAGTTTACAGCCAAGTAAGGGCATCTGCTCTACAGCAATGGAGTGAGAGTGTGACATGCAATCCACTGGTCATATCACATCTGTACCACTCGGAAGTGGCTAGTCCAGGAGAGCAATGGAATGGCCTAGACCAATGCCAGTTAGGAGCCTTGTGAGGATGGAGCTCTACCCTCCAGGATGCAGGATACTCGAAATCGAACAGTTAACAAGCTGGCAGAAAATATCTAGACCTTTATACCAGATTATGGTTAATATCCATCATATATAACTAAATTCCTCAAATTGATAAGTCAAAAACCTAATAGAAAATAGTCAAAGAACAGAAAATAAATACAAATATTCATTAAATGTATAGCAAGATGGAAAAACCTCAAAATAACAAGAAATGCCAATTACGGACTGTCACTTCACCTACATATTTGAAAATGGTGGCACGGCTAATACGGTGTTGGCAAAGGCTGTGGGGGAGCAGACACTCTCGTACATGATGTGCTATCCCAGCACACACATTTTGGAAGGTGAGCAAGTTGGACTCAGCAGCATGCTTACCTTTCAACCCAGAAATTCCAGATCTCAGAATTTGTGCAACAGAAATACTTGCTCAAATGTGCTATGTTAAAGCCTAAGAGTTTTCATTGCAGCATCGTATGTCATGGTGAAAAATGGAAAACAACTTCATGTGAACTGATAGAGGACAGTTTAAGACAATAATAAAAAGGCTAATAGACACGTGAAAAAATGTTCTACATCACTTGGCATCAAGGAAACACAAATCAAAACCACAATGAGAGACCACCTCATACCTGTCAGAATGGCTAAAACTAACAACTCAGGAAATAGCAGGTGTTGGTGGGGATGCAGAGAAAAGAGAACCCCTCATACACTGCTGGTGGAAATGCAAAATGCAGCCACTCTGGAGGTTCCTCAAAAGGTTAAAACTAGAACTTCCCTATGATCCAGTGTTCACACTATTAGGTATTTATTCAAAGGCTACAAAAATAGTGATTCAAAGGGGCACATGCACCCCAATGTTTATAGCAGCAGTGTCCACAATAGCCCAAATATGAAAAGAGCCCTGATACCCATTGACAGATGAATGGATAAGGAAGATGTGGTATAAATATACACTGGAATATTACTCAGCCATCAAAAATAATGAAATCTTGCCATTTGCAGCAATGTGGATGGAACTAGAGGGCATTATGATAAGCAAAATAAGTCAGAGAAAGACAAATACCATCTGATTTCACTCATATGTGGAATATAAGAAACAAAACAGATAAACATAGAGGAAGAGAAGGAAAAATAAAATAAATATAGAGGAGGAGGTCAACCACAAGAGACTCTTAACTATAGGGAACAAACTGAGGGTTGCTGGAGGGATAGTGGCGGGGGGAATGAGGCAATTGGGTGATGTGTATTAAGAAGGGCACATGATAGAATGAGCACTGGGTGTTCTATGCAACTGATGCAACTAGTAATACCCTATATGTGAACTAAATTGAATTAAGAGTCAAAAAATGTTTAAGAGAAAAAGAACTTTATTGAGAACTTACTAGGTGCCAGGCACTGTTCCACGTATTTTACATGTATTAGCTGTTATAATCCTCACAACGACCCGGAGAGACATACTACCATTTTATCCATTTCATAGGTGAGGCAATTGAAACACAGGGAGCCTACGTAACTTGAAAAAAAAAAGCAAAATTTGAAATAGTGCGAATAGTTGATTTCATTTTCTAGAAGCCAACCCAAACAATTAATGTATATACACAAACATGCATGGGGAAATTCTGTGTGGATATGGAGGATTCTGGGAATCGTTAGCTCTGTGAAGTGAAACTTGGGAAGGAGCATTTTCATTTTCTGCTTTATACACTTTTGTATTTATTGATTTTTTTTAAATAAGCACTGGTTTTAGAATTTAAGAACAAATACATTAACACCTAGAAATGCACCTGAATGCATTATATGTACCTGATTTCGTTCCATATCACTGACTCTAAAGAAGGTTTTGTTGCTTTTTATAAGAAGAGATTTCATTCCAGGGCAGGAAGAAATGGGTGTTGTATAAGAACTACGTTGATATTGACATTCAACTTGGCTTAAGGGAGGAAAAAAGTGGGGGCAGCAGAGGAAGATGGAGAAGAAATAAGAGGCATGGGAGCGTCGATGGACAGGATTTGATTAGAGGAAAAACAGACACCCCCCTGTCCTGGAAGAGACCCCAGGAGAAGTCTAAGGGCCTCTCAGCTCTGTATCCTCCTCACAGCCCTCCTGAAGGCAGACGACCATATTCAGGGGGTACACACTCAAGTTCTCATGCTCCCCTTGAGAGGTACAGTGAATCTCAAGTGCATTCAGAGCCTGACCATTTGCGGGAATGCCTAATTATCCTCATTATTCCTCCCACCAGTATTTTTAAGCTTCCCTGTCCTAGGCACTGGGAACCAGTTACCTGCCATCATGGAGCTTACACTCTGGTGAATTCTTGAAAGACTTGCCTTCGAGGTGTCTTCTCTGACTTTTCCTCATATCCTCTGATCTTTTTAAGATCACACATAACCTAGAGATTGCTTGAAGGGTAGCGAGTTAAGGATTTGACCAAACGTAACAACCAACAATTTGGAAAGGGCATAGGAATAAATAGAGAACATGTCAGCTCCTGAAATATGTTTTTAACAAGCTCATTTGGAGGAGGGAATGGCTTTCTCAATTCCAAGTAATAAAATATTTATTTTTAGGTAGCCGTGCTCAAGTTCAAAATCATTTATGTGATGGCTCGTTTTTAATATGTACTCAACTAATTATATTCCTGTCAAAGTGATCACTGTTATAATCATCTAAATACATTTTTTTCCCTTTTTTTAGGAAACTGCTATTGTAAGTGACAGCAACTCTCAGCTTCATTGTCCAAACTCGGAAGTCACTTCTTTGGCACCACCTGCTGCTCTCTCTCTTTGGGGCCGCAGTCATCATAGAAGGTGTAGGAAGCAGCAAAACCAGAATTCACCTAGTTCAGGTAAGACTACATGTTAACAAGTTCCAAATAACTATGGATTAGGTGGCTTCCTTATTGTCTGAGCCATGGGTTAGGGTTTTACAGGACAAAGATGCTAGGTAAAAGGTTTTATCCCTTTTATAGGAAGAAAATGTACCCTCTCCTTAGTTTCTTGTATCCTTCTCTGGATTTCTGTATTATTATTGGAAGTTTATTATACTCCCATTAAAATGTGAGGGTAGGTGGTCCAGAGGGCGAGACACACCATCTGTGTCACCTTGCCTCAGGACCATCTCATTGCCTCGGGAAGGAATCCTCCCTCTGGGAAGGTGGTGGGTCCAATGCACACAGAAAGGGGACAATTCGTATTTATTTGATTCCTATAATAAAATGAGAAAAAACAAGGATGCATATTCTATGTTCGATCCGTGTAAATAGCCATGCTATGAATTCTACCGGAAAAAAAATACTTGTGTGATTTGGATATTTGAATTCGGCCTGTTGTGTAATAGTCTTTAATCGAGACTATGTAGGTTGACTATCCCCTAAACTAAGTTATGAAGTGTTGGGGAGCAAGGATTATGTCTGTTTTAAAAATACTTTCCTAGACCATAAGGAATTTGTTGCCCTAAAGGTTGTTGGCAGATCACTGAGCCAGAGGCCAGAGGGAAGAAATATCACTGGTTTTTTTGTCCTTTTGCATTTGAGGAACTCCTCGGATCATCATAGGTACAGAGCTGGGTGTGTTAATCTCAAGGCCAAATTTGTATAGGATTTTTTAACTCAGGTACTGAAGATGCGTTAGTAAAAATGTTCAAATGTGAATGGAACATCAGATAACCCTCCAACATCAGAACAGGAAATGAAAAGTAGAAAAGCTGGACCTCTCTTTATGAACAGAAGACTTTATAATAAATCCCTCCAATTCAAACCCTTTCCCCCGCCCTGACCCCAAGCAGTAGCAGAATGAGGGAGGCAACAAAATAGATGCAGATAATCTCCATGTCTGTGATCTTGGTTGAATCCAATTTGAAGTCATGCCCTGGATTGACTTTGACGGCTTCCTCTCCCAACTGCCTCCATGGAGCCTCTGCCCAGAAGGCTTCTCTCGGCATTTGCAACGTGAACCATCCCAGCACTTCCAGTTGATACCTGGCAGGCCTGTGCCTCTGTTTCATTTCTGAGAGCTTTCTACCTATCGCTTTCAGGCAGCATCCTCTGTGTTCTTTGCTTTTAAGAAAATATTGCTGAAGGCCATGGCACCCAATGTGGATTCTGCACCCCAGGTGTGGAATGGAGCATCTATACTCCTAAGGAACCACCTGGAGCTCTCCACAGAGCAGTCCATTAGAAGCTGGGGGGTGAGTCACAAACTCCTATACTGTAGAATGAAAACTGTCTTGAATAAGAGGAGCAGAGATGCTTGAACATTCTCCTCCAAAGAGGAAGGCCAAAGGACTTGACATTTATTTGTTGATCTTTATGATCCATGCCTCTCAAGCAGTGTTGGCAAGTATTATCTATCCCTATTTACTAGGAGGGGAAACTGAGGCAGTCAGCCAGAAAGTAAAATGAATTTTCTATATAATTATTCTTAGCACCGTATCAGTTGTTCATGATCATTTTAGTGTAATGTATGTTTGAATAGAATATGCTTATCGAATTCGTCAGCGTGGGTGACTTTGATGCAACCGCAGTGTTATTGGAATGGTGTTTGGAAGTATTTAGGATTTTAGAAAACTTTTAATTATGTACTTAGAGCTAGCTAAGAGAAACGGTGACCTTTGGGTTGTTTTTATTTTCATTGTGGCTGTTGCTATTACAGAAGTTATTTCAGTATTATTAATGCTTAGGAAATCATAGACTCTTAGGAATTAGGAAAAAAATCACTTATGACTCATAAACCTAAATTCCATTGAAATGCCTTTGAAAAGACTTTTAAAGTTGTACTTCCCCCTTTTTGCCTTTTAGAAACTTTTAAATTCTTATTAAATTTCATATATGTATTCTGTTCTGCTAAGGTACTTTTTTTTTTTTTTTCAACGAAGCAAATGGATCCCAGACGAGCTTTATTGCAAGCACCCTCGGGCGAGGTTCCACAACTCACAGGGGGGTGGGGGGGGTGCTAAGGTACTTTTTAACTTTGATTCTATTATTTGAAAATCTGATGAACATTGCCCTCTATTTGTACGTAAGTTGTTGATTAAAATATCGGACATAATAAGCCAAGCAAAGAACTATGAGAAAATAACCAACACTGTTAACATTGAGCTGTTGTTCAGTCAAGTACACACCCTCCTGTGGTATCATGCATTTAGATTTCTCTATCCCCTCCACAGAGGAGCACAGACCCTGTCAGGTGCCTCGTGAAATCCCCGTGCGCTGTGTCCACAGCACCGATTAATTTTTCAGTCTAGCAATCTCGTCTCAAAAGGGAATGAAGCTAGTTTTCCTAAATACTCAGTCTCCTCTTTGGGACCATGGCCCCAGGCCCTCTCATCAATAATCCATTCCAGAAGAGATCCAGAAAGTTGCCCAAGGGCAAAGTCAACCTCACCTAAATCCATCTTTTTGGAAACCAGGATCAATGGTCGCCTGTCTCCAGTGTTCTAGCACTGCTTTGGTTTTCTGTGATCTCTAAAAGATCCCTGACCATGGTTTCACAATCTCATTTACAAATAAGTTTAAGGTCATGGGACATAATTCGCCTTGATTGATCTGACTACTGGAACAAATTTAAAGGCTAAGCGCTTTCTTATCATCTCTATGTATCCTCGGCTTCAAGTCTTTTTTTTTTTTTTTTTTTTTAACTGTGCTTATCTGAGACTTTTAGTTTATGGAGTATTCCTTTGGTGAGAAATATGGAAACAAAAATAGGAATAAGATAACTCTGACTTCTCTGACTTCTGTTACTATTACTCCATTTTCATTGAGTTGTATATCTGGTCTCTGTTTAATATATTTTAGGTTGATAGTATTTTCTGCAAAATACATCCCTTAGACAACTTGACATTGCTCTGCACCACAATTTTGCCTTTGTTATCTGTTTGCCCTATTACTTCCATTATCTGTTCATGTCCTCTCTTTGTTTTTGCTGGTCAGAGAGCAATCTGGCTACAGTGCCTTCCCAACTCCTTAGTTCTTCCTCATTTACAATTATATTCTCCAAATTTCATTTCTGAGAGCTTCCTGTGTATTTTATGCTATATTTTCTTGTTATAGTTTCTGGTAAATGGGAGGAAGTCCATCATTGCTCTGTGCTTTCTGAAATTGGCTTTTTATAAGCCTGTGGCCCTAAGTAAGAACACTGATGTTCTTTTCCTTCTCGTTATAAATTCAAACATGTTCTCCTCAAACATTCTGTCACAGGCTTTGTGACAGCCATTCCCCTCATTTATTCCCCTCATTTTTTGAGCCAGGCAAGGACCTTTTATCCCTTCTTCTTTAGAAATAGTAGAATTTTTCAAACCTGGGTAATTGAAGGATCCCTTCGTGGCTATATCCTTTCTCTGTTCCAGTTTTCTAATTTGCTTAAAGGAAGCCTCATCCATACCTTTGGTTTGACCAAGTGACCTGTGTTGTCTACCCTGCTGAGAGCTGGATGTTGGTTCAACTGATGGATGAGGTTGGAGGTATGGAAAAAAAATCCCATATTGGGGCTACAGAGGATGTTTTGGACAAAGGAAGCTGGTTTCAATAAGCCAGAGGTAGAAGTCTCAACATTTAGCCAAAAACTGGGGGCCTAGAGATAGATAGAAAAAGCAAAGAAGACCAAAGATCAGAGGATCCAGTTAAAAAACAGTAAGGAAAGAAGAAGTAGTAAATCTAGACCCTTACCTTCAATAAACACTGAAGAGAGTTGTGGGCACATTTCTGTTTCTCTCTCTTTTAGCTCTTACCCACAAAGCCTCCACCTTGTTCTTTCCATTGAGGTTCCTGGATTTCCACTCATGTTTATGTTTTATAATCATATAACCTCTACCTTCTTTGTTAGTTTTTTTTTTAAATATGGCCAGATGCCACTAGTGGGCCTCATCCCTCTGGGTTTAGGTGATGTCTAGTAGACGACAATGGCATCACTGCACCAAAATTGGAAGTCCTCTCTCCTTATCACCCACAGTCTGTGCTTTCATATCCAGACATCACCAAACAGCTAACTCGCCCTGAGTACTTTCTGTATACTAGGCATGTGCCATGGCAGGTGCTGGGTGCCAACTGTGCAGATGACAAAACTGAAGTACAGGGTGCTGAAGCCACTGCCCAAGATCACATCAGTAGCAAGTAGAAGGGTCGGGATTTGAACCCAGGAAATCTGGTTGTAAAATCTGTGTTCATAACCCCCTTATCTGAATCTATTTATTTTTCTGATACCGTTTTGTTTGTTCATTTTTCCTAGAGAATTACCAGGACCTCTTTTATTATTATTATTATTATTATTATTATTATTATTATTATTACTTCCCTGCCTCCACAACATAACTAGTGTCCTCTTTGGTTTCATATTTTAGAACATCATCCAGGTAAGCTTTTAGTCTTCTAATTTATTTATTTCTTTCTCACATGTATTCATATGTCCTTCTGTAAGTTTGGCTGAGTGCCTTCTGTGTTACGAGCAGGGTGACCATGGTTCTTACCCTTAGGGAGAATCTGTCCCAGTCAGCAGTTCTGATTTAGGGACAGTTAATGTCTTTAAGGGATACACGAATACGTAAAACTTTGTGCAAAATGTTTGTGTATTCACATGTGACTTTGACAGTATAGTCACAGAACAGAACTGTCATCAGATTCTGAAGAGTCTGTAACCCCTCCCATCAATACAAGAATCACTGGTCTAAAGAGACAGCGAAATCTTATAATACAGTGACATCCTGATTAGATCGAGATACCGTGCTCCCAAACATGCTTTCCCAATCATGTGAGAGTACTCCCTCTTTGATCTGGTGAGTCCTTCCAATGTTATATGATTTCTTAAAACCATCTAGTGACTGTCAGGAACTTTAAAGGGTCTGAGATTTTACTTATAAGCTAACAAGTTAGGCTAAAACAGTTCGATGAATGCTAACAGAACACACAAGACTCCCAAGTCAGAGACAAAAGACTTTATTCTTCACAGCAATAGTATAGCTAGTGTATTTTCATTTCCAATTAGCTCTCCAAGCCCCAATTCCCACAAGGCAACGTGGAGAGGGCCAGTTGACACCAGATGTGGGCTGCATTAAAGCAGAGGAACCCTGAGATTATGGAACTCAAATCTTTTATAATGGGTGGTAAGCCTCCCCGAAGGTGATGTTATCTTTATTACACTGAACAGTAAGCATTCCTGCTAATTCCTTCACAGGGAGACACTGTCTGCCTTCCGAGGCTGCTCACTGTAACAGCATCTTTGAAAAGATAGTCTGGACTAGAAGTGGTCAGTGCCTCTGTGCATGCAACGTGTTCATCTTTGGCATGTAACTTGTTCCCCTCTAGGGGTTTCCTTAGTCCTTTCCCTTCCTCTTCACTGACTTCCTGGCCTCCACACTTCCACTGAGTGCACTCCAAAACTGTATCCTAAATGTCTTCTGAGGACATTAGTTCAATCTAGAAAAACTACCAGGATTTTGCATATGATTCTGGAGGAGGGGAGTGGGAAGGAGTCCCAGTTATGACCAAGAGAGACATGCCAAGGGCAGAGAAGTGGCCTGTGGTTGAAATATTGTGCATTTCCTTCTACCTGGTAATGTATACTGCTGTCCTGGACACACACCCACTGTGGAGAGTGGGGGAAGTTGTCTGAGAGTACGAGACAACTGATAGCTGCTGAGCCAGCACTTCTGTAGTAAATAGCAAAGCATCACAAACATTACATGGAATTGGTTTTCCAGGAAAGCACAATATTGTGCATTAGAGACTCAGAGGTTTACCATTTTGCCTATCTCAGTGAGGGTAACCAGATATTTTTCTCAGAAATGCAGACAGGTAGCACCTTAATGGCTTCTTCAAGAGTGAAGCTTATAAAAATAACATATTCTAACTGAAAATAGATTAGGCCATCTTCCTAAAGTCTAGCTTTGTGACAAGGAGAAGCAGAGAAGAGTCAATTCCTCACACTGCCATTTCAGCAGTGCATTTTATGGAATCACAGCCAAAGTGAAACATTTTTGTGAAATAAATGCCTGTCCTCTCTGAGTCCGATTCCATCTTTGATTAGTACTAATGGTCTATGAGGAAGAGAGGAAAAACCACTTCCATCTTTCATGTTGTGCAGAATCAATACCCACTAAGCATGTGTAACATCCATAGGACATTAGCATCAGACCCTCCTCTGCCTCTCCCTTCACACACAGCCCCCCCAAAAAACCTATGGTAAGTAAGAAAGAAATATTATATAGTATTAATTTCAAAAATACAGTTTTCTCCTATAAAAATATACCTTATAAAGCTACAGAAATTGTGTAGCCAGAGATATTTGGATTCCTAAATTGGATGGATAGAGAGAAAGAGAGAGAGAGAGAGATGTGGAAAAGTGAGAAATGAGTTAAGATGATGCCAACGGGGACATGCAAGGAAATATGTCCACAGAAAAGACTGAAGAATGCAGACTAGAAAACTAGGTAAACAAAACTGACATGAATAATCCATGTAAAATTTTTGTTATAGTGAGTAGCAGCTATAAATATTAGTATTACTATTTACCTGAGCTGGGGAGGCAAGACAAATTGTGGTAAAATGTATTTATATATTTGTTCATTCATTTTTCAAGTCATTTATTCATTCATTATTTATTTGAAATTATGTTTTCTAGAATCTAGGTACCTTCCATCATCACCTATATTTCATTTTGTTTCCTCGTGAATTTAAAGATTACTTGAATCAATTTGATTAGCTAGAACACTGTCATCAGATAAGCACAGAGGAAAGACTTGTGCCAGATTCCCAGGCTGAAATAGATGGAGGGGTCATAGATCCAGCAGAAGGAGGACTCCTTCAGGGGAGCCAGCTCCTGGGTCTCAGTGGCAGCCCGGGGTTGGAATTCTCTTGGGCAGCCTGCTCCCCACTCCTGTGTCTGAAGGTGTTGTTTTGAGCATTTGATGCTTTAATGAATGGGAAGCACTGGACTATAGTAGACAGTCAGGAAATTATAGTTGTTATTAACAATTACACGCAATACAGTTATATTTTACAAGCATGAACTTCGTTATCAAAATGCACAGCTCCCAATTCTGCTACTCTTTAGCTATATAATCTGATAAATTATTTAATGTTCCTAAGCCTCTGTTTCCTTATCTGTAAAAGATGATTATGATCATGAGGATTTAAATTATATCATGTCTGTAAAATACAAAACTTTAGGCTGAGCACATACCAAATGCTAAATAAAATGTCTACTACACTTAATACAGCTTCTACTACCACTGCCCCTACTACTATCATCATCATCGATATCATTAATACCTCTTTTGTATTTTTTTAAGATTTTTATTTATTCATGAGAGGCATAGAAAGAGAGAGAGAGAGAGAGAGAGACAGGCAGAGGGAAAAGTAGGCTCCATGCAGGAGCTGATGTGGGACTCGATCCCGGGTCTCCAGGATCACTCCCTGGGCTGAAAGTGGCACTAAACCGCTGAGCCACCCAGGCCGCCCCCCTCTTTTGTATTTTACCACACTAGGATTCCTGCTTTACCATCCTTGTTTTCCTTCAATAGAGTCCATTTGCTGACAAATGAATAGGAGGGAAATGTTGCTTGGGCCAAGAAGAAAAGAAGCCTGAGAACAAACCTAGGATGTCTTTCTCACTCCTCTTTTATCTGCAACTTTCCATATTTGGCCTGTCAGGATGAACCTGACCAACAACAAGGCTTGGGGTGCTGGTGGGGACCTTGTGAACGTTCTCAAAGCACTTATCCTTCTCCCGGTGCTTCTACCCCTTCCCTTCCATTGGCCCTCAGCCATCACAAACCCAAGTCTTCTTGGGAGGCAAGGATCCCCATGCTGGGCCTGCAGGAAATGCCAACTCACCAACGATGGTTCCAGCATGGTGATACCAACTTTGGGTGATAGGACCCTGCTCAAGTCCCAGCCTTGAAATTTTCCAGCTTGGGTTTAACTTACTCCTCGATATAATTGGGATAATACTTCAAGGAAGCTGCTGGGAAGACTAGATGATACACAGAAGTGATGCACATAAAGCCCCAAACACAGTGACAAATAAATAGTAGTTGCATAGTCAATACTAGTTTTTCCTAATAACTGATGTTTGAAATTGTGCTTGCCAGTCTTGGCAAGAGATGGCTTTCTAGAAATTAGGAAGTGTCCAGGGAATTAAAAATTTCTATGTACACACTTTTTGAACCAGCAGTTCCACTGCCAGGAATATACCCCAGAGAAATAATTAGAGGTAGGTCAAAGATTTATTATATACTTGTCACAATGTCATAACAAAAATTAGAAATAAAATTTCAATAATAGAGGATCATTTGAATAAATCATGGCATAACATATGATTGGAATTTAAACTATCTTGAAAAATGTTTTTTGTGTAATAACTGAATTTGAAAACAAAAATGATTTAAGTAAAAAGATTAATTAAGCACTCTGACACCAAATTTATACGGAAAAATATTGTCTAGATGTACAGTATGTGCACATAGACACAGTGAGAATAAAAATGGAAAGAAATATACACATTAATAGTAGTTCTCTTTGTATGGTTGCATTATGAAGTTATTTCTAGATTTTACAGCAACTCTACATGACTTTTTTACATGAATATGCATTAATTTTATAACTGCACATGCAGAAAAATTTTAAACAGAATGAAATTCCTACAGATGTTACAGTAGTTACAAACGCATTTCCTCTGCGGGTGCTGGGTGGCTCAGTCAGTTAAGCGTCTGACTCTTGGTGTCAGCTCAGGTTGTGATCTCAAGTCCTGGGATCAAGTCCTCCCACCGTCCTGCCCCTTGGGCTCAGAGCTGAGTGCAGAGTCTGAGATTCTCTCTCTCCCTCTCCCTCTCTCCCTTCCCTCACTCACACACTCTCTTCCTTTCTCCCTCTCTCTCTCAAATAAATAAATAAATAAATTGAAAGAAAAAGGAAGGAAGGAAGGAAGGAAGGAAGGAAGGAAGGAAGAAAGAAAGAAGAAAGAAAGAAAGAAAGAAAGAAAGAAAGAAAGAAAGAAAGAAAGAAAGAAAGAAAGAAAGAAGAAGAAAGAAAGAAAGAGAAAAAGTCTCTCTGAAAACCAAGTTTGCTTGATTTCCAGTGTAGATTGGAAAGGGGAGAGGAAAAATGCAAAGACTGGCATAGCTGCTTACCTGGTGACCACCAAATGTCACTGCCTGAGCTGGCAGTAAAGGACAGACCTGCCGCTAGCATTTGCAAGATCTGAAGCAAGAGTTCAAACCGAAGACGCCCAGCTCCCCTGTTCCTGCCCAGCTCTGCCCTGCACGGATGCCATCACGGCCTGGACTCCATTTACATGTCCCAGCTCCATCCCTCTCCCAAAAAGCCGTGTCTTGGCCACCACAGAGGCTTAGGGATGAGTCCCTAGTGGTACTTCTGTCTTCCCTGGGAGGAAAGACTAGGGCAGAGGCCAACATGAGCCCTGTAAGTGGGTTTGGAGCCTTTGGGGCAGGGAATTCAGGTGTAGTGTGTCCCCACAGCTTGTGGCTAGAAGACAGGGTTCTGGCTGAGAGTGGAAGATCCCTTTGATCCTGAGGACTCCCTGCCCCCTGGGGGTGGGGGGGGTGGCAAAAGAGGGACAGAATTGGAACCTAGAGTCGAGTTCCAGCGACCCAAGGCCTAAGGACAAAGTTGGGAATGGATCCTGGAAGCCACATTTGATGCTTCCGACACAGTAGAAATATAAATAAGAATGAACTCCAGGATGGCAGTTTATATGCCTAAAAAATAATGTTCTAGGAAATCGAAAGAAGTGCTTAACCTAGCCTTGCTCATCTTCAGCTGTAATTCTCCCTGCATCGCCTCCCTGCAGCATGCCAACTAATCAAGTTTAGTTCCTGTTGGAACGTGACCTTCCCGGTGGCGCCCTCCCAGCCAGCAGAGCTGTGGTCCGCGCTGCCCCAGCCAGCAAAGCCATTTCCTGTGCCACTGAGCTCTGCTTTCCGGCCTGAATGGTTACCACCTGTTTTTGTTTTTTCTCCCCCAAAACCAAGGCGTGATGATTTTCACAGGCACTGACTCTCGAGCTTACCTATCACCTTTCCTCTGCACTCCCACTGCACTGGTCCAGACTGTCTTCATTTGCACTGAGATTATTGCAACAAATTCCATACCTGGTCACCTTCCTCCCAGCACCTCCCCATATGACCCCACTTATGACAGAAAGAATTCCTTAGGAAGCTTTTTTAGAAATGTGATCACTTGTGTTTCACTGGATTAGAACCTTTTGCGGTATGGCCCACGAGAAGCTCTGAATTTTTATGAGGTTCCCCTGGTCAAATACAAGCAGTCTGCAAGTCTTGTATTGAGAACCACTGCATATCATGGTCAAATTAATCTTCCTGAAACAATGGCTCAGAAATGCCGAGTGGCTCCCACTGGCCCCAAATATCATCACAAATCTGAAGCTTGCCTTTTAAAACTTTCTGTAGCCTGGTCTGACCTGCCACACACACCATCTCCTGGTCCCTCCTCTGTGGTCAAGGCCACCTACTTGATATCTTCCTGAAACCTTGTAGGCAGCCTCCCAGCCTCCCATCTGGATTCCCCCCTTGCCTTTCTTCCAGGAAGCCCCTGCTTGCTCTCTGACTGCCTGGCGAGCCTGCTGTTTGTACCACTCTCTTGACACTTAGCTTCTGCCACCCCTAATTGCAGTTCATCTTTCTCCAGTGGGACCCAGAGCTGGGCAGGAGCAGGTATTTAGCAGCTTCCTGTTTTCTCTGTCCCTGCCTCCCACCCCACCTTCTCCTCCAACCAGGGTAGAACTGAGGAGCTGGTCTTGTCTTGCACCACCTCATCTCCCCTCTCCCCATTCTGGGGCCTTCCAAATAGGACAGATTCAACGCCCATGATGCTTATCAACCTCTGACTTGTTTTTACTAAAAAACTAAAACATTAGTTTTTCTTAAGACTTGTACCGAATTGTATGAAAAAGAAGGATTTCAGCCTTTGGACCCAACCCAGGAACATATATTTCCACCTGAACTAATGGTATGTTCTTTTTTCTCCTGATTTATTTCTCTTTTTATGCCAACAGTGAGGGAATAAACAGTCCCATCAGCTCATCCTCAGTTGATACTTTCCAGCATTTTTTACTCAGGTATCTTAACCTGAATGTCAAAAGGAAAATGTGAAACATCTTCAAGGCAAAACACACTCATCCTTATAATTTGTTTCTTTGGTTTTCATCCATTAAAAATAAAGCCAGGATAAAAAAGGGATTTAATATCTGTCATAACAAATTGTACTTACTCAAAATGTTCATTGGCTTAATATCAGTTTGTCCCCATGGTCACCTTTGCACTACTATCACAGTCAGGAATGTGTGAAAGGCATTTTTTTCTCCCAGGACTTATCCCTGGGTGGACCCTCCTTGTCCCTGCCCTCTCACCTAGTAAAATTCTCCCTCTGTGATCAAAGCAGGAAAGTCACAGTCCATTCTCATACACAAGCATCTTTATTAAAAATCCCAGAAAAATCCAGGGTACAAACCATCGGCAGATGAGGGTAGTTTCCACCTCCAGATCTCTCTGAGAGGGATCTGAGAGTTTGGCAGAGTTTTTAAAGCATCTAACTGCCTCTTTTTATTTTTTTTAAGATTTTATTTTTAAGTAATCTACACATAAACATGGGGCTCAAACTCATGACCCCAAGATCAAGAGTCACATGCTCTACCAACTGAGCCAGCCAAGTGCCCCTCTTTTATTTTTTTTACTTGTTCCTCCAGGCTTCCATGGACCTACACGTAATTGTTTCATAAACTTCTGTTGAGAACCTCCCAAATGTCAACACTGAGCTAGGCACCTGGGATACAGAAATGACACATTCCCTGTCCCTCAGGAGCTCACAGTCAAATGGAGTCAGACAGATGTGCCAGTAACAATTCACAATAGAGCATGTAGAAGGTTCATATGACCTAAGAATCAGAGTCAGGAGTGAGCAGAGAGCAAGAGGTGGGACAGGAAGAGAAGAGAGAGACTTCTCCAATGAGCCAAACTTGAGCTAAAGCTTGAATTGTAAATAGAAGTCATCAGGAGGTGGGAAGGTAGAATGAATGGGACATAGAAAGGGAATTCTATTTTTTTAAATAATAAATTTATTTTTTATTGGTGGTCAATTTGCCAACATACAGAATAACACTAGGTAAAGTAAAAATCACTCAGGTTGGCTTGTGGCTTTGAAGAACTTGTAACTTTCAGGGAAAACCAGAAATTCCAAATGACTAGGGCATGGCATGTTGGAAGGTCCACTCTAACCTCACCCCTACCCTATAGGTTAAAGCTGGGAAGGGAAGAGGAGGCCTGATCCTGCCAGGTCTATAATACAGGCCTAAAGACTATGAAGTTTTTGTACATATAATGGAGAGCCTTCACAGGATTTTGATAAAGGATATTTATAATTTTGAAAGATCACTCTGGCTGTTGTGTGGAGAAAATTGGATTATAAGTAAATGTAGGGTGACAAGTGGGTATCACCACAGCCCAGGAGAGGGACGGCGGTATCTCAGATCAGGGTGCTGGTGGTGAAAATGGAGAGAGAGGGCAATTGGGAGATATGGTTAAGAAGGAAAATCAAGAGGGATATTGGTGGATGGGTTGGATATAAGTGGATAAGAGAGGAGCGGAAAGAGTCAGGAGTGATTCCTAGGCTTTCGGTCTGCACAATGAGATGCTAAGTTAGGGATATGGAGCAGAAGCTCCTTTGAGGGGACAGATCAGAATTTGTATTTTCACATCCTTTTTAGAAAGTCCAAAGAGAAATGCCAAGTAGGAAGTTGGAAACTTGGATGAGAGGTTGGGATTGTTTACATTTCCATTTGGCCATTTGGGCTCAAAGCCAGGGGAATGGTAAGCACATGGCGGAGGAGAGGCCCTGGATCTAAGTCCTTAGGGGTTTCCAACAGCTAATGAATAGCTGCAAGGATGAGTGGACTCAAGAGGGAGAAGGAGAGGCCAAAGAGGGCATACAAATTAGAAGGCAGGAATTCCAGAGGCATTAGAAAAGGATGTTTTGAGGAGAGAGTGGTCAAATGCAACAAGTACTATTGAGAGATCAAATAGGATGAGACCAGAAAACAGTGGCAGAGGTGGCACCATCAACTGTCACAAAAGCAGAAAGGAGTGTGTTGTGGGGGAGGCCCATTGTGCCCCCAAAACTCTACCTTTTCCCATAGGGTATTTGCTGCCTAATTGCCTATTTACTCACAAGGTTGTGAGCTCGAGTGAGCTCTGGGAGGGAAGGGTGGTGCTTACCTTTGTGTCACCATTGCTTGGCACAATGACTCTCAAGTTTTTGATCATGGCCACCTATACCTTTAAAAATTATTGAAGACCCCAAAGAGCTTTTGTTTTTGTGGGTTATATCTATTGACATTTGTAGTATTTGTAATTAAAAGTGGGAGATATTTTATTTTATTTTTTTTAACTGGGAGATATTTTAAACATCTATTTATTTGAAACTCATTGCGCATTAGCATATATAATATGCTATTCATGAAGAACAACTATATTTTTCCCAAAAAAAAATCATTGAGAAGAGTGGCATTGTTTCACAATTTTTGCATATCTCTTTAATGCTGGCTTAAAAGAAGACAGCTGGATTTACGTATCTGTGTTTATATTCAACCAGTCATGATACCACACAAGGTCAACCTTTGGGAAGCTCCACTGTACACTCATGAGAGAATGAGAACATTTTGATTACAAAATAGTTTTGACCTTGAGACCCCTGAAAGGGTTTCAGGGACTCTCAGGGATCCTTGGACTCTAAGAACCACTGCCCTGACCTGTTGAGAGGAGCATATGAATTATTTCATTAACCAGAGCTTTTAATACATTCCCAAGGACTTCCATCTCTGTCATCCTTTCCAACAGAACACATAATTGAAGGCAACAATTATAGAATCCTCATGATAAAGAACTCATTTAGCCAGTCCACCTTTAATTATTATTCCCATTTCCATCCCTTTAGTCAGTTAAACAGCTTGTACCATGATTTCCGTTGAAATTATTGGGTGTGAAATGACTTATGAAAACATGGAAATCTCACCAAAAGATCTGCCCTATTGATGGCTCCCACAATGAACAAAATACTTTTATGTAAAATATTTTTGTAAGGATATTATCAAATTTAATTTTTTAAAAATTAAACAATTCAGTTCCCTTGAGAAATGATTCCCTTGTTAATTATTAACCAGCAGAAATGGTTTAAGCCATGCTTCTTCCAGATGCATGGAACCATGTCAATTTCAAAGACTGAGCAGGGAGCCTGATGCCCTTGGGTTCATGGTTCTGGTCACATTAACCATCTGTGTCACCTTGACCAGGTCACTTCCCATCTTTGGGCCTCACTATTACTTTCTTCTATAAAACTAGGCCAGTGGTTCTAACACTCATGTAAAGGAGCAATGGGAAGTCAGGGGCTTTTCACTGAATACCATATTCTTTGCTGAGCACCATAAAATAGTGGCAAATTTAGTTAGACTGGGTGGAATAGGAAGTTTTAGACCTCGAAAATATGTATTATATGATCCCTGTGCTGGATCAAACCAGTGAGCACAGAAGCCCATTAAAAAGAAAAGAGAGAGGGGAAGAAAAAAAAGTCATGCAATTAAACATGGTCAACTATTTGCAAATTATCCTCATAAATAGTTATTTTCTAATTGTTTATTCCATCTTACTATCAGCTATCACTTGTGGTACCATGGCTTTAGAGAAATGGTTGGGAAAACCTTAAAGGGGAAAACCTTAAAGAAATTCTGTCCATTAACTACTTGTGCTAATTGAAGAAGGTCTCAATTTTCGACTATAGCTGTGAAACCCCTCAATTTTGCATTGGAAACCAGAAACTTTCCTCATTGGCTTTAAAAAGTCTAACATTCTATGCTTTTGCCATACTTCTGCTGTTCAACAAACAGACTTTGAAAGCCAAAAGAGCTTCTAGTCAAATCTCTAAGTGTAAATAAAGCAAAGCCAGGCCTAGAGAGATTCTGGGGTTTTCCTAAATTCACCTGGCTAGTTAGCAACCAGGCTGGACTTAGAACCCGGTCTCTGTTTACTGGCATGCTGGGCTTTTCCATTCTTCAAGCTTGCCTGATAAAACACCATACACACTCCAGTGCACATATAGTTCATTGTCTGTTAATGTTCCATCATCATCTGTAACTTAGCCAACAATTATTTCTTCGGTTGAGAAGTTGACATTAGAAATCTCATCTCTGGCACATAAGATTCTTGATTGTTTATAAGTTAAGATTTAATTAAAATTCATTTAGTTCTTTTTTAAGCTACAAGACATGGAAAAATATGCAAAGCAATGAATTTAATTATGCATTGATTAGGCTACTGTTCTATAAGTATCTGTCTTCCTTTTGTTATCCATGGTAGGTTCTGTTCATTCTTGTTTGGTTTGTGAGCTATAATGAAGTCTGTGTCTGTCTTTGAGATCAGCATTAAGTCTGCACTTAAGGCAGCCCGGGTGGCTCAGCGGTTTAGCCCTGCCTTCGGCCCAGGGCGTGATCCTGGAGTCCCGGGATCGAGTCCCACATCAGGCTCCCTGCGTGGAGCCTGCTTCTCCCTCTGCCTGTGTCTCTGCCTCTCTCTCTCTCTCTCTCTTTCTCTCATAAATAAATAAATTAATTAAAAAAATAAAAGTCTGCACTTACCTATTGTAATGGAGGGCAGAAGATCTCAAAAAGAAATTTCTGACTGTCCATGGGGAGAAGACTGCCCAGATCACTATAGAAACACTAATGAAGTACCCCCAAAGCTCTTCGTGTGATGGGGAACGCCTTTCTTGGTGGGCAACAAAGAAGCCATAGTTCCTACTTCCTATGTTGAAAACCAAAGTTAGTGAAAGAACATGTGAGTTGTAGCATCTGGTCACAAAGTACAATACATACCTGATGAGCCAGCTTGTTATATAACTAATATCTCTGGCTCTTCAGGCAATTGGCCTCTCGTTCCTACTCAAGAATGCAATTGGATTTTTTTCTGAGGTTACAATTTCTATTCTTCAAAGTATCAGTAAATAGTTAAACAGATGTTTCTCTCAGGTTCTGGAGTGAAGAAACCTACAGATGGGTTTACTCCTTAAGTCAAATTCCACTCAAATATGGGGAAGTTTGGGGAGGAAAGAAAGGCTTATTTGTCATAATTTTACATCACTTTGCTTATTAAACCTGTATTAGTCACTTCTAGGTTATAGTGTCATTTATAACACAAAATCTAGTTGGCTTCTTTTCCACTCATAATAATTCTACCTTTTTAGGGCCTGATGCGAAATTTAAAGTTTCCCATCCAATTATTATCTCTCTTGCAAGGATTTTGGGATTCCTTACAGTGACTAACGTAAAAGAAGGTACATTCTGTTGATTATAACAAAGTCCTTGTCTTGCACTTGGTCCTGCTAAAGAAATCTAAGGCTCTCTGACATTAACCAAATCACAGGATCATGCAGATGGAGGAAACCATATCTGGTCCTGTAATGCTGAACCACATCTGATCTTTTGAAAAAAGGATCTCCTAGATTCAGGAAATTCTAGTAAAGATTGCACATCCTCTCTTGAGAATCCATTTTCTGCTCCTAGCTGGAGCTCCACAAATGTCTGTTGATTTATCTAGAAACTCTGTCAGCTGTCTCTAACCACCTCCGTTATTCATGAGTCCTTACGCTGGTTTTCCCTCCAGCAGCAGATGCAATCAGCTACCACGCTGTCTGTCACATTGCCCACAGCATCTTCGCAGTCCTCCTGGTCACCAGGTGTTTCTTCAGTGTCCCTCCTCCTACTCAGCAGAACCAATTTCAGTGCCTGTCCCAAAGGTATCCAACAAGGAGAAGCATGTATTTTTTTTTTTTCACAACTTAGGAGCAATTCTCTAGATCAGTATTACTCTGTGCAGAGTACAGGTGGAAAAAAATCATTTTTAAACACTCATTTGTTTATTAATGTCATAGTTGCTAAGCATTTACCCTGTGCCAAGCACTGGGCTATATGTCAATAAATCAAGCCTATTGAGAAAGATATGATTTCTTCCGTAGGAACTACTAGTATTATGGGAAAGATAGATATTTTAAAAGATAACTATAGAGTGATATATTAAGTGTGGTACTTGACCTTTGTATTTTCCTTTATCATCAGAGGATTCTCTCCCCACAATCTAAGGGATGCTTTCCAAATTGTACTGTCTTTGCATTAACCCAGTTATAGCAATTTTTAATTTTAATTAAGAAGTATTTGGGGATTTCTAAGGAGGAAAAGATAAAAAAAACCCATTTCAAATGCTGTATACACTAACTGTAAAGCTAGATATAAAGTTATAAGCACTAAGTAAAATAAATACTCTGTGTACTTATCCCCTTATTAATACTTCTGTATTTTCTATTAGCAAATCCATTTGACTTAGACAATGAGAAAAAAATAAAGTTTTTAAAAAATTTTTGCTTTCTATCTTATAGAAATGTACCAAATAGGTATGTGCAATAAGAGCATGGGTGATACTAAGGAAATCTGTACCTAATATGCCATTTTCTGTAATTATTAGTCTTTTGGATCACTGAAAATTGTAGTTTACACACACACACACACACACACACACACATCTGTTAGTGTTACTGATTCACCTATGACTTCAATACTACAGAATCTCTTCATGGTTCTGGCTTTTAATCTGAGAGATGAATTTATTTTCTCAATCTTTATTTACTTTGCCTTTGAACTGGGATCATGTATAGTAAACATCCTTTGAAGTCTAAATAAATATCTATTTTATAATCTCAAAGGGCAAGTGTTCAATGTCAGATCATAGTCATGTTAAAACAAGTCAAATAAGTTTATGCCCTGAGTTCACAGTACAATTTTTTTTAAGATTTTATTTTTGTTTATTCATGAGAGGCACAGAGAGAGGCAGAGACACAAGCAGAGGGAGAAGCAGGCTCCCTGCAAGGAGCTCGATGTGGGACTCAATCCCAGGACCCCGGGATCACGCCCTGAGCCAGAGGCAGCCGCTCAACCACTGAGCCACCAAGGCGCCCCTCTCACAGTGCTATTAAAAAGGCCATTGAAATGTGGACATATGAACAGTTATCATTTTTCTGGATGAATCCTTAGGCTTCTGCACTGGGATACTTGTTCTCAGCCTAGTTGGTAAGCAAAACTGAACTTTATTGGAAGAAAATCTGCCCCAAAATGAACTCCTCAGTCCCATCTATTCATACAAATGAAAATTAAATTATCCTTAATCATACAATCTTTGCTCCAAGTACTAAAAGGAAACCTTATTTTAAATGAGAGCTGCAAAGTTTATTTCAGATTCTTTTTACAAGAGCCTTGCTTTCTGTTCAATGCCCCAAAATTAAAGCATGAGCTCCCTCTGCTGAGTAGATTAACATATGTCAATAAAACCATCTAAAACATTTGTGCATTGCTCGTTATGACATTATGTTCTTAGGAACAAAAACAATTAAGAATTATAAAGAAGTTTCCTTCTTTTAAACTCGTGACTCTGATATAGGTTGTAATGGAAAGGTGGAGAAAAGTAATTTATGATGTAGAGATTCATTAACTTAGATTTTTCCCTAAGCACTGACTCCTGGCATGATGACATTTCGTAGCCACCATTAATCTAATTACTAGGAAGTATTTACAGGCCTCTGTTCTCATACGTACCCTATTACTCCTCTTCGGTTCTTTAAAACACGTGTGACACCTGAAACTGCGGGACTTATTTATTCGTTGATCTGGTTATGACTGTCTTCCCCTACCGGAATGTTGACTTCCTGATAGAAGAGACATTGCGCTCTCAGCCCCTAGAACAGTGCCTCACACACAGCAGGTACACAGAAATATTTGTTTAGTGAATGAAAGGAAGGAGGAAGGCAAGCAGGCAGGTCTGCAGTTACTTATAGTGTCACTTAGGATCATGTCCAATTACAGATGATGAAGAGCTAATCATACGGCACTGGATACAAATTTAGTAGGAAATGAGAGAAAGGAGAGAATCAATGAAGGCATGGCAAAAGAGCTGTGGAAATCAAATCCAACCTTAAAAGTGGGGAGGGTTTAGTGAAGTTAAACAAGGAAACAAGTACGGTGCTAGGTGCTGGGGATGCAACGGTTTGGTAAAGAAAGCCAGGGTGTAGGGGGGAAGGCATGGACCCTGCCCTCATGAAAGCCTACAGTCTGACAGTGAAGATGGGCATCAAATAATCACCCAAATAAACGAGGTGGGGGTGCTTAGGGAAGACTTCTCCTAATGGTGGCCAAAGGGTAAGTGGGAACAACCTAGTAAAGAGGGTGGACACAGCATGTGCCAAGGGCCAGAGACAGAAAAGATCACTGTTGCTGGAAAGGGAGAGAAGAAGGCAGGAGACTGACCTCACTGGGGAGGGGGCACTGTCTTCTTCCCAGGAGAAAGAAACAGTTCCAATATTTGCCTTAGTATTTTAGGGATTCTAAGTGCTTTCTACTCTTTTTCCTATTTTCTGTATTTACAAGATGCTCTACTACACATATGTGTTACTTTAATGGTCAGAAATATGGAACATTTATGAAAGAGAAAGGGGAGGCATTATATGCCTACCAAAGCCTTCCTTCCGTACTGGCCTTATGCTTTTCCAGGCTTACAGAATTAACGAACATAGCTCCCTTTTGGGCTGCCCCCCCAGCTGCTGGCCCGAGCCTGGCCAAGTGCAGGGCATCGTGGGGGAAGCCTTCATAGCTCCCAGGCTCCAAGGCACAAACATGAGTCATCTGAGGACCTAGATCAGGAACGTGGCAGTGCGTTCTCTTTATCCACTACCCGGGTGTGGGTACCTAAGTGAGGATATCCTCTCATTTAATATTTTTGCTATTTCCTGCTATGCCCATCTGTGTTTTTCACGTGGCTGAGCCAGATGAATTCCTTAATTTCAGATCTTTGTGGTATAAGTCACTTAAATGACCAGGTTCTGGCTGGGGTAGGTCCTGCCTCACTGGTCCCCCCCACCAATGACCCAATCTGGTCTGCGGTTTTCTGTAGGAATCTATCCTGTCCAGAAAGGTCTATGTTTAATGACTCCCAACGGGGCTCTTCAACCTGTTGCCTCATAAAGACAACTAATAGTTTCATTGAGAGTAACTAGTCTGGTAAACAAGTGCAAAGGAGTTCAACACGACCCACTCGACCTTATAGGGTAATTCTAGGTTGTAACGACTCCGATCTCTAACAATAACTGTGAAGTAGCAACTATAACATAAAACACAGTCAGATAACTAAACTCGAACACCCAGCGAGTTAATCCTCGTTAACTCCAGGTCTCTCTGTATGAAAGAATTGTTGGGTTGTGTCTAAGTCCCTTGTGTGAGAGCAGAGCCCTGTGTTCTGCTGGGGCCTCCTGCACCCGGTGACGGTGACGTCGGCAGTCTAGCCACTGGGGTTCTCCCTGCAAGGGGCCTTAACGCGGGAGGGTAATCTCAGCCCTTGTATCTGCAATTCGCTGTTCAGAGTGAATCCATCGACGGCCTTCCCAGGGCGCAGCTTCCCCGGATGGAAGGCCCGGACTGTGCCCCCACCGTGACCCGCCCGCTCTGTGCCACCTGCATCTTTCCCGCAGCCTTGGGAAGGATGTGCCAGTGCCGGGATGGGAGGATAGAAATCTTTCTTGTCTGTCCTGGGGATGTCACTGCCCCAGGGCTGCTGTCTGGTCCCCTGGACCAGTCACATCCTCCTGCCCTACCCAACACCTCACCCCCTCCCTGCTTCTCCACCCCTACTTTATCTCAGTAAGTTCAGGTCGTTATAACAAAACACCAGAGGCTGGAGCTTATCAACAACAGAAATTTATTTCTCACAGTTCTAGAGGCTGGAAGTGCAAGATCATGGTACTGGTATGTCAGGTTCTGGGGAAGGCCCTCCTCCTGGTTCATGGCCGGTGCCCTCTCACTGTGTCCTCACATGGTGGAAGGGACGAGGGCTTTCTCTGGATGGCCACCTCTTTCAGAAATTACTTATCCTGTTCATAAGGGCCCCATCCTTATGGCCTGATCACCTCCCAAAAGCCCACTTCCTAATACCGTCATCTTTGGGGGTTAGTATTTCTATACATAAATTGGGGGGATATAAACATTCACTCTATAGCACCCCCCACCTCACTACCCACCTATCCCCACCCACTCACTGCCAACTTACTCTGCTTAACCATATTTTGTCTATTTATGCAAGTTACACATGCATCATTTCAGAGTGAATCCTTCAAACATAAAATTATAAATTTGGGGATCCCCGGGTGGCTCAGCAGTTGAGCGTCTGCCTTGGGCTCAGGGCCCAGGGCGTGATCCTGGAGTCCTGGGATTGAGTCCCACATGGGGCTCCCTGCATGGAACCTGCTTCTCTCTCTGCCTCTCTCTCTCTGTGTCTCTGATGCATAAATAAATAAAATCTTTTTAAAAAAAAATTATAAATTTGAATCTCTCCCACTAAAAAATTAGAAGTGGGCAGCATTGAAATGACTTTCACTATTTGTCTTCATTGCTTCTGTTGTATAAATAAATAAAGGAATTCATGATTCCTGTAAAACCTTTTTAGGACTTGCAAGGACTTCTCTTCTACTGGCATTTTTTATTCTAATTATCCAGAGTGAAAAGAAATGCATTCTCTACTTAATTCAGCATTCACAGTAAAAGCCCCAAGCTTGCTGATCCACCTTTCTTTTGGTCCTTGGGAAGCCATGTTACGAGCAGACTTTGAACTTGTGACGCCAACCCATTTGGGGTATAGGTAACTGCATCTTCGATGTGGTTTAAAAGGGGAACTGCCAAATCCCCTTTTAAGTGCTGATGTCAGTATTATAAATATATTGAACACAGAACTGTGGGATAATATGAACCCTCATTTATGATACAGAACTTGCTTTTCTCTGGCTGTGGACAGAACTAAAAGCACACGCATTATGAGGATGGTGGGTAGAAATGAAACCCCATATGTAATCGGGAAGTAGCAGTGAAGCACCCCAACTTGTCCTTCTTCTCTATTCATTATCAGGAGATAAAACATTTGCAGTTGAAATACGTTTATGATTAGTGTCATGTAGAAAGACTATGATATAATGGAGCATAGAGTTTTATTTTAAGGGCAGATTTATTTCGATATCTTTTTGACTTTCTGTCCTGGACTTACATGTTCAGGTTCTAAGAGAACATTTACTTTTTTGTTGGTTTTTAAGTTTACATTTTTGGAACCTTTTATGGAAAAACTTTTGGCCATAGTGAAATCCCCAAAAGAAGTTTCATGAGGATTACAAGACATCTCTCATGCTATCAAGAGCCACTGTCCTGAGGAGGCCAGCACTATTGAAATAAATGTGTGATCTCTCTTAAGGAGACGACTTCAAAGGGAACACCATTTATTGGCATGTCTATATTTCAGGGTTTGGGTTGAAAATAATCACATGACTTTCTGGCCATCTTTCAGGTCTTAATGTTACTATTGTCATTTGTACTTCATTTGGTGATGTCACTGCTCGCCTGAGTAATATACCCATGCTCACCTCTGTCCCTCTCGAGATGCTTCAGCTCTTTGAACTCACCCTGAGGCTCTTCCCACAACACACCCATCCGGCCTTAGTGTCGCATTTACCCACTGCTCCAGACCATTGTGACTGGTAGATCACACCTTGTAACTTGGGCAGAGCACCCCCATAAGCTGGAAATTCTGCTCTGTTAGGCAGAAGACTGTTTTCCCAAGGCAGGGTCCTCGGACACATCTGGATACGGCCACATCAGGGGAGAGTCATGATATATTAGGTGCGGCTATTTTTCAATTTCATTTTAACTTTAGCATGCACTTTTTTAATAAGAATACTACTGGATTTAATAAAGTACAAAATCACTTCAATAATATATGGTTCCTTTAAATGAAATGCTTTCCCTCCTGCCCCCACCCAATGGAAGGAACACCAGCAAATTCTTTTAAATTATCATTTTCTTTCTTTTTTAAAAAAAGATTTTATTTATTTATTCATGAGAGACAGAGAAAGAGAGAGGCAGAGACACAGGCAGAGGGAGAGCCTGCATGCAGGCTCCATGCAGGGAACCTGACGCGGGACTCGATCCAGGGTCTCCAGCATCATGCCCTGGGCTGAGAGCTGCCCCAAATTATCATTTTCTTAATAGAGCAACAAATGCAAGCCTTAAGCCAGGACAAGTCCTAATTTCTGTTTTCATTCCTGTCTCTAAAAAGGTACAAGATTATGAAGTTTAGGGTGTCCATTTTTACCTGTTTAATTATTTTTATCTTGAATTAAATTTATCATAATAAAGATAGAATTTTCAGCAAATACTTTATACATGCCTAGGTGCAAGCAATAATAACAGCTTAAATGTTAACCTGCTTCATTAAAGAACCTCAAGATATTGCACTATTTTCTTCAAACACTGCAAACCTAGGATTGTTGAAATCACAAATCACGTCATTGAAAAAGAATAATTATGTAATTGTACAGGTGAGGGACTGAAATACAAAGAAATTTAATTTAAAATTTTAATTTTAATTTTAAATCTAATTTAAAATTAATTTAATTTATTTCAATGAAGTTCATGGTGAAAGGGCGGCGGGACCAGGACCCAAACTTTTGTATGATAAAAACACTGAAATTGAGTAGCATATTCTTAAATTTTTTTAATAAAATGTTTAAGGTTGGCAGGAGCCCACCAACAGGGGGCAGCAGAGACCTCTTCTGGCGGCACAAATTCTCTGTTTCCAGTTTAGGAAGGTGGCTTTTTCTCTGAGTGGTCTCAGAGGTGACAAAGTGTAGCAAGAAGGCAGATTTGGGAGGAGTTCCTGCCATCTGCTAGCGGTGGGCGGCGAGGTGCTATCTCTGGGGCCTTCTCTCCAAGTCATTGTAATTAAATATGCACAACCTGCATGGCTGGAATCTTGCTGTCCCACCCACCAGAGCCCACGGACCAGAGCACCTCTGTCCCTAGGTTATTACCAAGTGCTGCAGTTGTCTTTTCAGGAAGCTGGCATTATATTCATGGAATATTCCTCAGCTACTAGAAACAACAAATACCCACCATGTGCTTCCATGTGGATGGAACTGGAGGGTATGATGCTGAATGAAGTAAGCCCATCAGAGAAGGACAAACATTAAATGGTCTCACTCATATGGGGGATATAAAAAATAGTGAAAGGGAATAAAGGGGAAAGGAGAGAAAATGAGTGGGAAATATCAGAGAGGGAGACAAACCATGAGAGACTCCTAACTCTGGGAAAGGAACCAGGGGTAGTGGAAGAGGAGGTGGGGGGGGGGGGGTGACTGGGTGATGGGCACTGAGGGGGGCACTTGACGGGATGAGCACTGGGTGTTATACTGTATGTTGGCAAATCGAACTCCAATAAAAAAATATACATATAAAAAAAGGAAGCTGGCATTTAAATCACTGGCACTCAAATCTGGATTCTCTGCTGAGTCCTTTCCAACAGTCAATAAGTCAGGCCAAGTAGAACAATCAAAGTAGGAAACTGCCATAAATTCTCATTTGCATTTCTTTTTTTTATTCTTTTAATAATAAATTTATTTTTTATTGGTGTTCAATTTGCCAACATACAGAATAACACCCCGTGCTCATCCCGTCAAGTTCATTTGCATTTCTAAGCAAACCATAAATCCTTCTTGGCTACGTGGCTTCTGGGTTGGAAAGGAGGAGGGGCTGGGAGGGGAAGATGAAAGAGAAAATCTGAATGGGAGAACAAAAGACTAGGCTGAACCAGTGCCCCTCCCTCCCCCCCTCCTGGTGCAGAGGCGGGCAGGGAAGGGGGTGTCAGGGCAGGCTCCCCCTCCAGTGGCTGCATCCGGGCTCTCTCCCAGGCCTCAGCCCCTTTCCTCCAGGGGTCCTCCCCGCCCTCCCCTGGGCCTCGCATTTGAGACCTTCCTGTGCTTCTCAGTCCCTCACTGGGGACTCAGACCCCTGTTTCCATGAGGAAAGGGCCAGAGCTTTTTCAGGCACTGGTCTTCTGCTCCCATTAAAGCTCAGCTCACTATGGAAATGGATTTCACCAACTTTAGCATGTGCTTCTCCAGCAATACAGGTTAGTTCTCAGGGAACACCTTTTCTTATATGTCCCCTGGAGTCAGAGCTCACCTGCCAGCTGCAAAGCTACTTTCACAAGTCCTGGGGAGGTAGGTCCTTCCTTGGGTATAGGGCCAGGGAAAGTACGGACTGAGAAGTCAATATAGAATGCGTGTATACACGTACACACATATATATTTGCACTTTCTTAATGTAAAAGTAAAGTGTGTCCTTTAAGAGATTAACATATATAAAAACAGTGTAAAGGAGAAAATCTAAATCTCCTGAAACCACCCATGGACAGCCATTGTCAAATTACTTTTAAAATATTAAAAACTTGATTCTCCTATGAATCTAAAGTAAGCACATGTCAGAGACTTCTCTAATTCATTAGTGAGGGAAGCAGCAAGATGACAAACTGAGTGAGAGTGAATCTGAGAGGCTGAGGGTACAGATGCTGAAAGAACAGTAACGCAAAATTTGTTAGTTTAGGTGCAAAACTAGTTGACACCTTATGGAAAATACAACTGTCACCTCTGAGAGCAGAACTGATTTGATTTGCTACTGGGGAAAAAAAAATCCAATGTTATCTTGTATATTCACAGCGTCTAGTTTCTACTCGAGTAAATAATAACTTAGAGGAACATCCCAACAGAGAATCAGATAATCATTGGGCGGGTCCGCTGGACTGTTTCCATGTGACATAGAAAGGATATATAGTCATATGGTTTTTTTTTCCAAGGAGAAAATTTAAATCTGGATTGTTTTCCTTAATATGCTATTATTATTTTAATAAATTTCCTTCCCTTCTTACGAGTTTTTAGGGTGCATATAAATATATGAATAAATAAAATACTTATTTTTACAAAGTGAGGATGAGATGGTGTATATAATTATGTTTCTTCTTTCACTTAATAGTATATCATAAAAACTTCTCCGTGTCACTAAATATTTTTCAAAACTGAAATTTTGTAGTGGTTTTTCTTTATTCAAATTAATGTGCTATAATTTATTTAACCAATACCCCATTATTGGGAATAGGTAATATTTTAGCTAATATTATAGTACATAAATCTTCATACGCATTTCCAATTGATTCTTAGAAGTGGAGTTTCTGTCCACTTTTTAGGCAACTTGTGGCCTTTAGAAAGATTAATTTGCTCTCAGCAACTGGGTGTGATTACACTCACTTCATCACACCCTGACCACCACTGGCTATTATGTACTTCTAAACTTTAAGAATTTTTTTTAAACGTTAAGAATTTAGAGAAAAATGATATCTTATTTTGATTAGCATTACTTTATTAATGCAGTTATGCCTTTTTCAGATGTTTTATTGGCCATTTATAGCTCTGTGATGTTTTGATGCCAATGAAATCTTATAAAAATGATCACTAAAGATAGGTTTGAAAGACATGAATACAACAAAGGTCAGCTGGAAGCCCGAGGGCAACGTAGGGGAAAGGCTATCGCAGCTGACCCTGTGGCTGGAAGCAGGACTGTGTGTGTGCGCGTGTGACACTCATGCACATGACCCTCAGAACCCCAGGCTAACCCACTGCTGCCCACCCAGGAACAGAGGAGAGAAGATAGAGCAGTGGTCAGATTTGTTCCCCAGATCAAAGAGCCTGAGTCTCCCACTGACATCAGCTGACTTGCTGTAGCTGGGTTTGTCGTGGCTCCATTCAGGTTTACCAAATGGCAGGAACGAACCCATTATTTGGCAGACTGCCTGGCACCCATCTGCAGGATCACTGGAAGACATCTGCAAGGGACAGGAGTATTCATGTCTGTCTTTTATGGGAGAGCTGTGATTGCTGATGAAGGAGTTACTTCTGCCATTTACTTCCTAATGTGTCTTACATGTTTTCTGTTCCTCATCCCTCCATTACTGCCCTTTGTGTGTGTGTGTGTGTGCAGTTGATTTTTTGTAGTGTACCATTTCCTAGTTATGTGGAATCACAAAATTTAAGGACACTCCTTTAGGATCTTCTTTTATATGTTGTCCAATATACCTGAATGGGACTTTATCCTCACTTCCAAATTCAGAGGCCCAGGCCAATAGAAAATTTTCTTCTCTTTATGAATTCAAAATAGATTTCTTCTTTTTAGCTGAAAAGCCTGGATCTAATCTTACACCTGCATTTTGTTGATTCAAAAACTGAACCCCAAAGAGCTTGAAACAAACAAAAACCATTGCCCAAAATTATATGACAGAACTGAGACTAGAAGTTATGTCTAATGATGTGGGAAACAGAGCAGAAGAAAGATTAAATTTCCTTACTACCTACAGCCCATTGACAAGTCCTTAAAACAGGCAGAGTGACGCTCCTTTAGGGACTCAATGTTGACAGTTGGCTAAGGGCAAGAGGCAATCTTAGCCCAACTCTCAGGATGCTGTAAGTCTACTTTAACATATAAAAATTCCTTTAGAAATTTCCTTTATCTCTAAACCCCCCCTCCCAAGATACATGTTGGCGATCATCCCTCAAGCATACGACCCACTGATACACATCTGAAGGATCTTGTGACTAAGGTTTTATTAGATGGTAATAAATGACTTTTTCCCAGCAATAGCTAGCCCCCCAAGATCCTGGAAATCTTGCTTACAAAATTCCTTAGAGACTTAGGCTCCCCCTAACCCCCTCCCAGCTTGAAAGCATATAATCTCCACTCCTCATGAGGCCAGTGCAGCTCTTCCTGCCCGGGGGTCCTGCTCCTGTGCTTTAACAAAACCACCTTTTTGCACCAATGTCTCAAGAATTCTTTCTCGGCTGTGGGCTTCGAACCCTAACATCTCTTCCTACGTCATCTCCCAGTTTCCATCTGCCTTTCATTTGCTCAGCACTGCCTCCCTACCTGAGGAGACCCATCCACCAGGCTGGCTGCATAGTTCCCAGAGTTTCAAGTTGACATTAACAAGAGCACATGGGGGGCAGCCCCGGTGGCTCAGCGGTTTAGCGCTGCCTTCGGCCCAGGGCCTGATCCTGAAGACCCGGGATCGAGTCCCACATTGGGCTCCCTGCATGGAGCCTGCTTCTCCCTCTGCCTGTGTCTCTGCCCACCCCCCCCCCCCGGCTCTCATTAATAAATAAATTTAAAAATCTTAAAGAAAAAAAAAGGAGTACATGGACTTCCCACCAGCCTCAAGTGGTCTATCACTAACATCTGTTTTATAAAACGTGTTTTCTCCAAAAAGAGAAGTTTCCTGTATGCCGGCTGTCACAAAAATCAGTCTTCACTCATGGTCCAGTCCCTTCCCAGCCCCCTCTTCCTCACACCTACCCTCTTTAGCTTCACACAGATTGACAATGAAGAAGAAGAAAAATCAGTTTAAACTAAATAAACTCACTTGAAAAGTCCCGCTTTGCATTTCTTAGCAGATGTTTCTATCTCATAAACACTCCTACTGGGTCAATTTCCTTTTTTTTTTTTTTCTTTTTTTTAAGGTAGGCTCCACACCCAGCATGGAGCCCAATGCTGAGCTTGAACTTGAGATCAAGACCTGAGCCAAGATCAAGAGTGGGATGCTTAACTGACTGAGTCACCTAGGTGCCCCATTTGCTTTTTTTTTTAATTTACTTTTATTTATTTATTTTGAGATAGGGGAGAGAGTGGAGGGGGGGAGGGGCAGAGGGAGAGGGAGAGGGAGAGAGAAGATCTTAAGCAGGCTCCACACCCAGCGATGAGCCCTACTCAGGGCTTGATCTCAACAACCTTGAGATCATAACCTGAGCTGAAATCAAGAGTCGTCTTTAAACCAACTGAGCCCCCCACGCGCCCTTCCAATCTGCTTTGTTTTTTCAGCAAAGTGTGTAGATTGCCAGCAGCATTCCCAAGACCCAGTCGGATGCCTCGTCATGCATCATTCAGGTGTTAAACATGGCACATGAAAGGCAGTATTTTGTAATGACATGCCTGCCTTGGCAGGAGAACTTTTCCTGGCTGTGGTAACCAACACCAGGCCACATGCTAAAATCACAAATAAATAAGGACAGAGTTGGAAGGTCAGTAATACCTATGAGGCACTTAAAGGCATAGTTATCTATCAGCAATCTACTCCATTCAGTACACTGAAGTATTTCGCAAAAAGCAACCCCAACAGTTAACTTGATAAAAGAAAAATTTAAAAGAAGAAAGAAAACTGGGTTTGGGAGTGGATAAAAAAAGCAAATCCCTGCCAGGGTAGAAAGCTGGTATCTGAAGAGCCAACTGTTATTATCTGAGAATGTAAAGGGTGAAAACCAGTCCTTTAGGTTGTGAGAGTTTAAAGAGCTTTAATTCTCCCTACTGTTTTTCTGAATGTCCATCTTCTTAGGAGCCTGAGTTCCTAAAAGTGGCACCAGCTGAGCCTTGGTTTAGGAAACTCAAGGATACACCCCCAGAGGAAGGTGAAAATAACACTCTCCTGAGGATGCCTTTTCCTGTCATCCTCTGCATCGGATGGAAACCAGTGGTTTCCACCTCCCATTATGGACTTGCCTGGTGGCGCTCCTAGGAGTCCTGGTGGGTCATCGGGCTTCTATTCACATGGAAGACGGCCACACCATCCCATGTAACACTTGGCACCATTGGGATTCTGTTTCCTTCTTGGTCCCATCGATGTCTCTGACCTTGGCATTGCCTGGCGTGGTCCACAAGGTAATGGCTCAGCATGTTCCCAGGGACAGTGGCAGCAAAGAAGAAAGACTGTACACACAGGACAAGGTAGGACAAGTGACAGTGTCGGAGATTCGCACAGCCCATTAGTAATAGTGGCAACTGCTCTTCCCTGGGTCTGTTTTCCAGGTTCCTTTATACACATGACCCCATGGAGTCCTCCTAACAACCTTAGATTACTATTGTAATCTCAGCCCATTTCAGAACAAATTTAAGGCAGCTAAGAACCCTGTTAAGGTGACACAGATGTCTCCATTTTAAGATGATGACACTGAGCCTCAGAGAGTTGTAGTAAATTGACTGCGACCACATAGGGCAGCAGAGCCAATATTCAAACCCAGCCCCAGGCTCTATCCTGCAAGTAACCCCACACATGTCACATCAGGGCATGTTGTTCTTGGCCGAGGGGACCTCGCTAGCATGTGTTTTTGTCCCCTTCTGGCATGTTACTTGGTCTATTTTTTTTTCTGCAGGTGATTTATGGGATCAGGTTGTCTGTATTAAGGAAGCTGATTCATACGCTTATGCCAGGCAGGGCACAAACAAAGCGAAGATTGTACACCACGATGTGGAGTGTGATCAAGGGCATTCGGTCAGAATTCAGTCAGTCTCTGGTCATTTGGCAATGATGACTCTTTCCGGAAAATTCCAAAGCATATTGTTACCACAGTACTTGTGAAACCCCTTTATCTTGTGTGGCTTTCCCAGCTGCTGCAGAGATAGAACACAGACCAGAAACATACTTTCTCCTAAAAGTTTCAGTCTGCCTTTCTTTCTCTTACTGCTACCTGGAAATGTGTCCTCTCAGCCCACAAAAGGTCCATAAATGTGCCTACTGCCCTTAAGTATTCCTGAAATGCATCTGCTTGTCCTAAAGGGAAACCGTTACAGAAAGCCCCAAACTCCAGATTTGACTTTCAAACCTTAGAAAGTTCAAATCCTTGCCCTTTAACATCTTTAAATGTGAACTTTGTTTCTCTTAGCTCCTGCCCCGTATTTCACCCACCCTAGTCTTTACCTCCTTTCACTTTTCTCTTGCTCCACGTAGAGCCAGCTTACTCATCATTGGAATGTGTGAACTGTCCCCCCCACCTTTTTTTTCCTGGGCTTTTCTGCACTTTTTGCCAGGTTCCAAGGTAAAGCTGCACTGATTCCCTTTGTGCATTCCTGATACAGTCAGTGAAGAGGGACATAGCAGTCATCAGGATTATTTGCGTTATGTTGGCCAGGGTTGGTAGCCTACTAGATGCTTTACTTAAGGGCAGAAACTGAAGATTTGTGCACAAATGAGTACAGTAGAGTCACATGTCACCTGGGGCCAGCTTCCAAGTGAAAATCAAGACTGAAAATTAACTGTAACACACTGCACCACTACACCAAGATAAACCAAGATAAAAAAGATTAACATTTAAATGTCAGAAATGAAATCCAAAGAGTAAAAGAAGAAATCACGGAAGAATTCCTTTATATGATTACTATGACTCAGACTCTAAATTCCATAAAAGAAAAAATTAGTAATTCAGTTGCATTCAATAACCTCGTTCTGCATAAGGAAAAATATAACAAAGTTCAAAGACAAGCACCAATTGGAAAAATTTTTTGCAAACCACAACACACACAAGCTAATTGCATAAGCATATAAAGATCTCCCAGAAATCATGAAGGAAAAGCCAATAAAAAAGTGGACAAAGGACGCAAGCAGTCAGATCACAGGAAGAAAATATATATAAATGACCCTTTTACAAATGAAGAGAGGTTAGGTCTTTTTTTTTTTTTTTTTTAAATTTGTTTTTTTTATTTATGATAGTCACACAGAGAGAGAGAGAGAGAGAGAGGCAGAGGGAGAAGCAGGCTCCATGCACCAGGAGCCCGACGTGGGATTCGATCCTGGGTGTCCAGGATCGCGCCCTGGGCCAAAGGCAGACGCTAAACCGCCGCGCCACCCAGGGATCCCAGGTTAGGTCTTATTAATAGGAGAAATTCAAATTAAAAGCTACAATGAAACAAATGCCACTTTTAACCTATCAGACTGGCAAAAATATAAAAATTTGACAACAAGTTCAGTTGCAAGCTGTGGGGAAAAACAGGTAGCCTCTTACGTTGCTGACAGAAATGTAGTGTAGAACAATCCTATGAAAGGAAATTTAGCAACGTGTATTAAAATTCCAAATGCTGCTTGTGCACCTTGACCCAGCAACCCACTGTGGAAACGTATCCCACAGCTTGAACACATTCAAAATAATATGTTTTCAGTTATTTATTGTGGCATCATTTGCAATAGTAAAATATTAGAAATAATTCATGCCCATCCATAGAATGGAATTTTATTTGGCAGTATATATTTTAAAAAGGAATGAAGACATTCTCTATATACGGATATAGAAAGGTCTCCAAGTTATACTGATAAGTGAAAGAGAAGTACAGAAGAATGTACAAAGGAGGGTCATAAAAATATTCATTTTGCTTATATTTGCATATAGGAATTCTAGAAGGACACACAACCTAACAATGGCCATCAGCTTTGATAGGAATAGGTAGAAACTAGACAGTGAGACAGGGAGAGGAGCCAGATTCTTCATCAAATACATTTTTATTTTTTTCCTTTTTAAGTCATTTGGATGTGTTTTCTACTTTTGAAAAACAATTTTTTAAAAACATTGAAAAATCCCTTAAATTGTCCATAACACACAGAACATAAGGCTTCATACATATGATCCTATGCCTAATGTTTATGCAGATTGAAGTTTGAGAACAACTTGACTAAAATAAAAAACAAAGGTTAGGTTGCTATGGAGATGTCCAGGTATTGAAATCATTCTCCTTTGGCACACCTGTCAAATCCTTGCCTGGGAGTGAGTGGAGAACTCTAAAAAGGACTTGCTTGCCTGGAGGGATTAGACTAATCTTATACAAGCCTCTAGAACAAGCCTGTCTGTTGCTGTGAGAATTAAAGGGAATCCAGGACAGGGGCCCCTGGGTGGCTCAGTTGGTTAGAAGGCCAACTCTTGATTTTGGCTCAGGTCATGATCTCAGGGTCATGAGATGGAGCCCCAAGTGGTGCTCTGCCCTCAGCGGGGAGTCTGCTGGAGATTCTCTCTCTCCCTCTCCCACTGTCCTTCCCACCCCTGCCCACCTCAAATGCCTTCTCTCTCTCTCTCAAATAAATAAAATTTTAAAATTTTAAAAATGGTTTTTCTGTCCGTTCTCCACCCTGAGTGTCCCTCTGGCTACTTGCTTAGAGCTCCTGGCTCCTGCTAAGCTAGCGCCACTGTCGTCTCTCTCCAGCCATCATCATGATCATCTACGGGACCTCATCAGCCATGATGAGATGTTCTCTGACATCCACCGGATCTGGGAGATCCCAGACGGGTTGTGGCTGGAGGTAGATGTCCTACCTTAGAAGGGTAGGACAGAGGGTAACATTGATGACTCGCTCATTGATGACTCGTGGAAATGCCTCTGCTGCAGGCCCAGAGGCGTAGGTGTTGTCTGAGCCATCACTTGCAGGAAACCAGCTTCACAAAGGAAGCCTACAAGAAGTTCATCAAAAATTACATGAAATCAGTCAAAGGCAAACTTGAAGACAGAGGCCAGAAAGAGTAAAGCCCTTTATGACAGGGGCTGCAGGACAAATTGAGCACATCTTTGCTAATTTCAAATCTTTATTGGTGAAAACATGAGTCCAGATGGCACGGTTGTACTCTGGGACTACCGTGAGGATGGTGTGACCTCATATATGATTTTCTATAAGAATGGTTTAGAAATGGAAAAAAACGTTAACGAACTTGGCTATTACTTTAAATATATCACCTGTTGTCCTAACTGGCTGCTGCTCTTCATCCACACAACACCAGGACTTAGACAAATGGGACTGATGTCATCTTGAGGTCTTCATTTGCTTTGACCTTGCTCTATTTGGAGCAGATGCACTGTTTTTAAGAAAAAAACATGTCATGTAGATTGTCTAAAAATAAAAGGCATATAAACTCATTTGAGAGAATTCCTCTTAGTTTAACACATTTTAAAATCCACCCTGTGTAGTAGTGTCCTGAAGAAGCTGGAGCCTGGTTGTAGACTACTGCTAGAAAGGGTAAGACTGCCTGCAGAGAACTTCTACGGTGACAGCTACTTCTGGGACTTAGAACATAAAAAACAAGAACCAAAACCTTAATTCTGAATTCAAGTAAAGGGAAAGACCAGGCTCAGAGCTGGGCCAACATTTGAAGTGAATTTCTTACACATTTCATCACCTACAAATGGAACTAGTTAACTCTGGAAGAGATTACCAAAAGAATAAAAAAGAGACAGATAACAGTTGGGGGGAAAAATAAAAGGAAATCGAGGAGTCCCAATTTCAGGGAAGGTTGAAGTTCATGTGTAAGTTAAATATGCAGCTGATGGGACTCCGTGATCTGATGGTGATATTTTCTGAACTGTGCCACACCAGGGTGTGTGGTCTGAGAAGTGTAGCTGTAGCCAGTGAGGCACTAGGAGGGCAGATGAAAGATGCATATGATCCTGCCTCCCACTCCACTGGCCGGAAGTCGGTCATACCATGTCACTTAGAAGTCGGAGAAGCTGAGAAATGCAGTTAGATGCTCAGAAAGGAAGAGAATTGGGTATTGGTGAACACTGGGGGTCTCCCAGACTCCTTGAAGCTTAGATTAAGAGCTGCATTAAATGTGAGAGTTCCATTGGATCCCCATAGTCCATTCCTCACTCTTCTTAATCTTTTTTTGTTTTGTTTTGTTTTTTAAGATTTTATTTATTTGAGAGAGAGAGAGAGAGTAAGAGGGAGAGCATGGGATGGGGGAGGGTCAGAGGGAGAAGCACACTCCCCACTGAGCAGGGAGCCCAATGTGGGGCTCAATCCTAGGACTCTGGGATCATGACCTGAGGCCACGGCAGGCATTTAACCCCACTGAGCCACCCAGGCATCCCACTCACTCTTGTTTTTCAAGGTCTCACTGGTACTCACTGCCTCTCATCTTTACCCTCTCCAGACTGATAATTATCCAAGATACATCTCCTAGCTCTGATCTTTCTCTTAAAGATCTCACTTTCATATTTATGATATTTCATTTGGTTGAGCCATGATCACTTCAAAATCAACAAGATCAAAACTCAACTAACCATCTTCTTCTTTAAGCCAAATTCTTACTTTATTTTTGACCTTGAATAATGACCTTATCATTTACCTACTTGCATAAGGCAGAGAACCAAGTAGCATTTTTTAATCTCTCCCTCACCCTTACTTCCTGTAGAAAATCCTCCCAGTTACCTCTTACATGTTTTTTTTAACTATTCAACATATTTCTCTTAAGTTTTACTATTTGAATTTATTTTGAAAATTTTCAATCATTTAGAAAAATGAACACCTGTACACTCTTAGCCTGGATTCACCATTATCAATATTTTACCTCATTTGTGCCCTTCTCGCTCTCTCTCTGTTCCCCCTATACCCTCCTCTATCAATGTTCATTCTTCTGAGTGGTTGAAGTTTTCAGAATAAAAGATTTAAAAATAGCAAAACATAATAAAGAAATCAAATATGTTAAAAACTATATGTACACACATATTCTTATAGTATTCTCCTTCATAATCACAGCCCAACGTTCTTGGGAAACTTAACATTGATAGAATAATATTTCTGATATAGTAACATATGAGGGACGCCTGAGTGGCTCAGCGGTTGAGCATCTGCCTTCAGCTCAGGGCGTGAACCGGGATCCAGGATCGAGTCCCATATCAGGCTCCTTGCAGGGAGCCTGCTTCTCCCTCTGCTCCTGTGTGTGTGTGTGTCATGAATAAATAAATAAAATATTTAAAAAATATATATATGAGTCTTTTTCAGATTTCTCTAATTGGTTTGAAAGTGTCTTGAGGTTTATTTGTTTTTTCTGGCCCAGGACTGAATCTGGGATTGTGCACTGCCTGTCTCTTTTATCTCCTTTAATCTAAAACAGTCTCTTAGCCTTTTTTTTTTTTTTCATGGCATGAATATTTTTAAAGAGCCAGGAGACTTGTTCAGGAGAGTATTCCTTAGTTTGCATTAGATGGTTGCTCCCTCCTGAGTAGACTCAGGATAACTAACCATTTCTGGCAGGGATGTCTTTTGAGGGCATCACATCCAGAGGCACATGACATTCGTGTGGCCCATTATCAGTGATGCTCAGTTTGATGATCTGGTCATAGTGGTACCTCTAGGTTCATTGTATGCAAGGGAGGCTTTCCCTTGTGAGGTGAATAAGCTATCTGTGAAGTGCTCATTTGAATGAATGAAATTCTGTTCCCCAGGAGTCTTTTACTCTTTAATTTAATTTATTAATGTCAGAGAGAGAGAGAGTGGGAGGGGCGAGGGAGAGAGAGACAAGCAGACTCCCCGCTGAGCAGGGGCCTGATACGGGCTCCATCCTGAGACCATGAAATCACGACCTGGGCCAAAGTCAAGAGTCAGAGGCTCAACCAACTGAGCCACCCAGGCAGCCCTCACTCATTAGTTTTAATGTCACTGGCAATTGCCTGGTGATTTCTTCTAACTCTCTTATGCACTTACATTGATTACTTGGCATTTTTCTGTAAGGGGCTTTAATTTTTTTTATATCAATATAGACTCATAGATTCTTTTTTTTTTTTAATTAATGTGTCAAAATCCATACTGGCCATTATTTTTGATGCTCAAATCATCCTAAATGTGGCCCATAGGAGCCCCTTCGAGGTAGTTTCTGTATCCTTTTGACATAGATTCTTCAGCCTCTGAATACTTTCTGGCTCAACGAGATGTTTCAGGCTTACTCTGTCCTTTCCTTATCCCAGATCTGGAACTGGCCTTCTCCCACCCACCCTCCCCAATGAGCCTTGGTTCCTTCCAGTGGAAAATAATATTTAGACACTAGATCTGATGCTACTGGGCAATCTTTGCTTTTAGGCTTTTTCAGTGGACAGAGCTAGGAAATATATATATATATTTTTTAATTTTTTATTGGTGTTCAATTTACTAACATACAGAATAACCCCCAGTGCCCGTCACCCATTCACTCCCACCCCCCGCCCTCCTCCCCTTCTACCACCCCTAGTCCGTTTCCCAGAGTTAGCAGTCTTTACGTTCTGTCTCCCTTTCTGATATTTCCCACACATTTCTTCTCCCTTCCCTTATATTCCCTTTCACTATTATTTATATTCCCCAAATGAATGAGAACATATAATGTTTGTCCTTCTCCGACTGACTTACTTGGGCAAAAGACATGAAGAGAAATCTCATAGAGGAAGACATAGACATGGCCAACATGCATATGAGAAAATGCTCTGCATCACTTGCCATCAGGGAAATATATTTTTTAAAGAAATGAGGCCATAACAATACCTCTAATTCTGATCTGACACCACAAGGTTCTTCCTCACTTTCCCCAACTCCATATTTGGATTTCCCCTCACCTGCAGTGAAAAGCCTAGTTCCCAACAATATACATGTACTTATTCATTTGCTCAGTCATGCAGTATATTCAAAATGGTTCCAGAATCACTACCCTCAACACTGCCATTCACAAACTTACTAAACACAGTTTTCTTTTTATTCTAACAGTCTTTCCTACTGAGAGTGTGTAGCCCAAGTATCACGTTCAAAGTTTACTTGGATTAATGGTTTTGGGAAATATCAATTTTATATACAGCTAGGTTCATTTGTTTCTGCTTATATATTCAATTTTAGAGGATTTTCCCCATTGCCATTTGCTTAATTTTTTATTATATAAAACATCCTCATAAATATTAATGGCTGGGAGCACCTGGGTGGCTCAGTCAGCTGCATGTCTAACTCTTAACTCCATGCTGGGCATGGAGACTACTTAAAAAGAAAAGAAAAGAAATATTAGTGATTGTATATATGCTTTAATTATTGAGATTTTACTAACAAGATATTTAGCTTAATTCCAGACTTTACAAGGATTTCTTTAGGGGCCACAGAGAATTTTCACAAATATAGTTAGTAATTTGTTTTCCCCCAGTGCCCTTGTAACCTGAGAGTATGACATACCATTGCCTACCAACCTACCTGCCATGATTATCTAGGTGTGGCCTCTTGGGATATGAGCTATAAGCCAGGACTTGTGGTCTTTATCCTCATTACCTCCAGCCATGGTATTTCCGGGCACTCCTGGGACTCACAGCCCCCATAAGCAGAAATGACCCAGCAAGACCACTCTTTTGAGCAGTAGTCTTAATCCTTGGTACACATTACAATCACCTGGAGAGATTTTTGAATGCTGATACTTATCTCCCCTTTCCAAAACCAATTAGATCAAAATTATCAGGTAATTTTTTTAACGCATTGCTTTATGGGGGCCTACTTACTGGGCTTGCAAACTCCAGACATAAGATTCTTGTGGAATGCCATTCAATCCAGATCCCTATAATAACAATCTATGGAGGGCATTTTTTCCTTATGTACCAAGAATTAATTATGTATCCCTGAACCTTTAGAAATTATTTAAAATTTTATGTAACTGAGATGTCATTAAAGAAAATCGAACAAAAAATATATGGAGTGGCCCTTTGATATTAACTAATAATTCATACCTTATCCAAGAACTGGTGAGTCTTTGGCCAGTTGTAACTAGACTGTCCTTATCTTCTTTCTCTGCCCCAATTCTATACCACACCTATGTTTCTAGTATCTTTATTATCTCCTGCAGCTCAGTGGATGTCGGACTCAGGGCCCTCTTGCACTCTATAGATCATTCTCAGTTCCTACAGACACCAAGTCCATTTATCATTGTGTTTCCCTGGGGACTGCTCCCATCATCACTCACTGCAAAGAATGCCTCCTACTCATCCTATGGCCTCAAATCCAGAGGAATCTTCATTTCTTTCTACCTCTATTCCAAGGGTCACCCAACTGAGCATTCTATACCGGCGGACCAACAAAGCAGCAGGAATCATTTTCTTTCTTTTTTTTTTTTTTTAAGATTTTATTTATTCACTCATGAGAGACAGAGACAGAGAGAGAGAGAGAGAGAGAGAGGAGCAGAGACACAGGCAGAGGGAGAAGCAGGCTCCATGCAGGGAGCCTGATGTGGGACTCGATCCCGGGTCTCCGGGATCATGCCCTGGGCTGAAGCCTGCGCTAAACCGCTGAGCCACCCGGGCTGCCCAGGAATCATTTTCTGACTGACGTCTGAGTTAATCACAGATCCTGTGCTAAGCAGGAACATAGACATCATAGAAAGAAAAGGAGACTCTTTTCTTTAAAGTTCCTCCCATCCTGCTGCTGTGGGCTTACTGTCCCTACTTCTCACCTGCCACAGTGGAGCCATTTCCAGCTTCCAGCTGGCCACTTGCTCCCACTCCAGCCCTGCCCCTGGGTCAGCTACACACTCAGATTTCTCTTTATGGCACATGGGCTGCTGCTCAGCCATTTTCCAGAAAAGAACATAGTTTAAAAGGCATGAGGCATATGTTCTGCTTTAGTAGTTCAACTAAAATAGGAGCTTAAGGGATGCCTGGGTGGCTCAGTGGTTGAGCATCTGCCTTTGGCTCAGGTCGTGATCCTGAGGCCCTGAGATCGGGTCCCACATCAGACTCTGCATGGGGAGCCTGCTTCTCCCTCTGCCTGTGTCTCTACCTCTCTCTGTGTGTCTCCCATGAATAAATAAATAAAATCTTAAAATTAGGAGTTGAAGAGCTTCATAAAGGAAGTAATATTAAGTGAAATATTGGAATAAGAAAACAGTGAGGTTCAGTATATTGAAGGGAAACCACTAGGTTGATGTTATAGGAGTCATAATCAGTGTGATATTTCCTTAGAAGGTGGCTTCTGCTACTTTTAAGGGGTAGATTGAAGATGGAATGATCTGGAATTTGAACAACTGCTATAGTCGGGAATTTGAACAACTGCTATAGTCGGGATGTAAGGAAATTAAGGCTCAGACAAAAGAATGGCTGTTGAAGGAGGAAAGCTGGATCCTGAAAATGCTGTGAGAGAAGAAATAAATGGATTTGAAGGATTTTAAGATGGATTAGTGCCTGGATGAAGGAATATGAGAAATTGGGACTTAAAACTAAAATTTGCCAAGCAGTTAATCATTAATGTCATTAATGTAAAGTGAAGAATCTTGCCAACAGGTATCAGAAAGGAATTTTGAAAAAATCATAACTTATTAAGAGATAATCCAATGCACAGCTGTTGATGACCAATCTTAAAAACTGAGAATATGCATAAAAAAACAATGAGAAAAAGTGGTCCATCATTACTCCTAAGAAAGATCAACAGAAAAAAAGATAGCTTTCTAGCTGCCTCGTTTATTGTGAAAAGCAAGAAATTCATAGCTTCTTACTCTTTCCTGGGAGTAATTCTACTCTTTATCTCTTAACTTGTATACTCAAGAGAATATTGGTGATTTCTGGAACATCCCACAAAACTGAACTGGAAATCTCAAATCATATAAAGTTATGATTCTGTTGTTTTCCTCTCTAGGACTTACCCATTTTATTCTAGAGTATAAGGATGGCATATTAGTAACTGGCGGATGCCATCCACCTCTTGGTATATATTAACGTGAGGGGAAAGTCATGTTTAACACAAATTCAGTGATTCACCAACCTGAAGTTCCAAATTTCTGTAGAGCCCTGTGCCTACCAGGATTCCCAGACAATGTGATTGGTGCACCTTTTTATCAAGCCTCACTGCTGCTGCTCTATATGACAGTTGAGTCACTGCACATAAAAGAAAAGGCAACGTTAAGGCAGGGGATGAAATAAAAGCTAAAAAAAGATGGAGATGTGAGCAGAATCTATGGCATGTACAGATCTCCAGTTTCTGGGGGGCCTCAGGAATACAGATATACTAGGATTTGGGGTGAAACTTGTCCAAGCCTGATTCATCCAATGCATTTGTAACCTAGTTATACAAATGCTCCCACTTCTCTAAAGGATATTCTTCTGGCAACATAAGCACTGTGGAATATAGCTTTGAATCTAGAAGGAAGCAGCAAATACCACTAAGAATCTAAAATAATCATTGCAAAGCTGCAGCACTAAACCCCAGAAGATTTCAGCCTGGAAGAGAAGGTCTTTGGCTCTCACTTAGGGCTTTATCAAGCCTAACTTATGGGCACGGGTGGTTTCCCATACCACCATGGATCAGAAGCAATCCAATATGTTACCTTCCCTAGGAAATCTCCCTGTGTGAGCCTGGATTCCCTATGGAATGGGTTCACTCTGCACCCATCCGGGGTGTTGGCCCTTCTCAAAGTTCTAAAGAGCTGTGGAAGAAAGGAGCAGAGCCATTCACTGATCTAATGGAAGATGCAACCAAGGAATGTTGGGTACAAGACAAAGGCAGACTTCCATACCGTGTGAGAGCTGGTCGACATTAGAACAACTGCCTCCCTGATGCTGTTCCTACTGATGAACAAGAAGGGATGCTCTAGGGCAGCTTTCACCATGTTTCACCATGATGGTAAAGTATATTTTATGATGGGACCCAATACACACACACACACACACACACACACACACACACGCATACTGAAACGAAGTTACCCAGGACAATACTTACCATTGCTGTATGTGATACAGTCTGATATTTCATCTTCTCTCTTCTTCTTTTTTCCTCTTCTGTTCTACTTATTCTTTTAAATATGCTGGTCCCAATTGAATGAATTGATTTCATGACTTACTATGGAGTCATGCTCGCCAGTTTGCCACACACTGAACAAGATGCTGTTTCTGTAGAGATGGTCAGAGAAGCACCTGCATCAAAGCCCGGGAGATGCTTATGAAAATGGAGACTCCTGAGCCTCATCTGGACCTCCTGAGCCTGAATTTCTCAGGTTGTTTAGGACCCAAGTACAGGCTCCAGAAGGAAGCCCTGCACTGAGAGAGTTTGGAGATGACCTCCAAAGCTCCTTCCAACTCCAAAGACTGGGATTTCCTGAGCCCCTTCCAGACACAGGCATTATACTAAGAGTTACGAAGACAAAAAGGAGTCTACCACACAGCACCTGTCCCCCTGGAGAGACTGGATGTGCACATGGAGGGAGCTAAATAAGAACTTCACAGTTTACAGCCAGGGAGGAGTCCAGGTCCTGATGCCCTGAGTCTAGAAGGTCTGAGTGCACTTGTACACTGCAGCGGTCAGAAGGCCTCACAGTCCGGAAATATCTGTTTCCCATTAATGGGAAGGCATTAAGTTCTCATGTACTCTATGCTTCCTCACTGATAACCACTACAACAATAATAATAAATAGTTAACATTAATTGGATAATATTAAATAGCTAACATTTATTTAATTGCTTGCAACGTGTGACTGTGAATTCTCTTAGATGCTAACAACAGTCTTACGCATTGGATCACTGGTCCTCAAAGTGCAGTCCCTGGACCATCAGCATCCCCTGGGAATTTGTTAGAAATGCACATTCTCACTCAATGAGAAATTCTGAGCCAGGGCCCAGTGATTTGTTTTAACCAGCCCTCTAGGTAATCTGGATACATGTTAAGTTTTGAGAACCAGTGGATTAGTAACAGTTCTGTCCCCATTGTTCCATGTGGTCAGAAGCACAGAAATGTTGAGTGAGCTTCAAGGTCACCCAACTAGTAAATGGTGGAACCGGAGTTTGAGCCCAGACAGTCGGACTCCCCAGGACACTCTTGCCTAGAACAGGGGAGACCCCGTTTGCCTCTGCCAATGTCCAGGATGCAGTGCCTAGGCCTGACCTGCTGGCAAGATCTAACGTTGCTTACCTTTCAGATTGGCTTCTTGAACAGTGGGGAAATCATGGGGCACTGAACACACTACCTCGACAGGGGCTGCATACCAGGTGGTTCAGAACTGGTAAGTGACTTACAAAAATGACCCAGGTTCCATTATTTGTGGTAGTAGATTAAAAGTGAGCCTGGGGCGCCTGGGTGGCACAGTCTGCTAAGCATCTGACTCTTGGTTTCAGCTTAGGTCGTGATCTCAGGGTTGTGAGATGGAGCCCTCTCTTGGGCTCCATAAAATCTTGAGATTCTCTCTCCCTCACCCTGTGTCCCCCTGCCTCTGCCTCTATGTGTGAGCTTGCTCTCTCTCTCTCTCTCTCTCTCTCCCTCAAAAATAAATAAATAAATCTTTAAAGGAAAGTTTCTTAGAGTATTGCTTTAGAAGATGTGTGTGTGTAGAGTGACCAACACCCACTTTGCATGGAATATAAACTGGGGACAAAGTGGACTCAAATAGCTTCCAGGTCTCCACTGCCTCTGTCTTTGAGGCAGCAGGGACCAGCAGGGCCTGTCTGCTGCTTTAAGGTGTTTTATTGATCAGAATACCCAATGCTCATTCCCCTTTGCTACACTCTGGACATGGTATGTCCCTTTGATGAATGGCTCCAATTTCCCCCAAAAATATACTTCTACAGAGCTCAGTCATCCTTTCTCCTCCTCCCCCTACCTCCTTCACCCTAGGCAAGGCCAGTAGGATCAGGGAAGGACATTATTGGTGTCTGAAAGTAGGGCAGAGGCTTGAGCCTGTCCCAGGCAAATCCCTCCTCTGCTTATGGTAAGGGAACAATCTACCTACACACTTCCCAGCATCTCCTCTCCACCCCAGAGCTTGGGCCCATCCTTGGCCCTCGTCCAGGCCCAGCTGCCCTTGAAGTGTCTCATGCTCCAAAATCACAGAGTTCCTCCCATGGCCTCTTTTACTCACTATCTAATCCCTTGACAATAGGTATGAAGACATCACTGGCCTCTTTGGCTTTTTTCCACTTTGCCCCATATTTCTGCCTATTCTAGAAGCTTCAGAACTCATCTTTTCTCAGTCTGCTCATTTCATCAGAAGGAAGCCCCACTTGTTACCTTTGCTTCCTAACGAATCCTTAAATAGAAACCCACATTCGACTCCCAAATGGAATTTTCATGGCTCACCCACCTATGGTTTTATGACATGCAGGTTTTTTGTTCCTTCTCAAAATAAATATATTCTAATTTAAAAAGCAAATGTGCATGAGCACTTTGGAGGAAGAGATGCTGTCCTGAGATCCTAACTCCACAAAAGGCTGGGAACGAATGCGTCCATTTGGCAGAACTGTTCTTTCCCTTCTTCTCTCCACCTGGCATTGGACTCGCTGATTTGCAAGAGTCTCTCTAGGCCATCAGTCCCGAAATGCGTTGGTTGGGTCATTATTCATAACTTTGGGCTTTACTTGAGGCTTCATGTTTTAAGTACACAGAAGAAAAATGGAGAAGATCTAAGAAAATATTAAAGAAGTCTCTCACCTAAAGGAAAAAACTCTGAGTATCTGTAACACTCATAACATTTTGAGATGTCAGAAAACTTTTTAAAAAACAAACATGAAGTTGTTTCCATTTCTACCAAACACAGAATATAAATTAGTTTAAATTGCAGAAATACCTATTCATATAAGTATGAGCATATATACATAAGTGGAATGCTTATCATTTAAAATTAAGTAGCTGGTCACTAAGCCTGCGGAGCCTGTGAGATTATTTTCTCTGGTTGCCTCTGAGAATCAAGTAGAGAAATACATTTCAGAAGGGCTAGTATTCCTCTGGCCTGAACCTGATTATTGCCTATTTAAGGTGGCATCAATCCAGATTTCATCACTTTAATCCCCTTTGTACTTGAAACATTCTTCCTGTAATAGAATACACTTTACTCAAGCAAAATGCTTATAAGATTCTTAAGCTGTGGGCTCAAGGCCAAGCCTGCAAAACCAACTTGCTGTCCAATAGAGCCTTCTAGGGGGTTGAGTTTCCCCCAAGGATTATTTGTAACGGGGACTTGCATCACAGCTATGACAGCCAGATGCCACCTGCCACCACAGAAGGTAACAGACAGGAACTGGTCATCAGAAAAAGTCTTTGAACAACAGAAGCACAATCTTCTCAATTCTCAAAACTGTTGAATCTTAAATGCTTAATTTTTCTTTAGTGTATTCTTTCAGGTTGGTTCCACAATATTCCACAGGCTCATCTCTGTGGGTCTTGTGAAGCTTGGCATCTTCACCCTCCAGGTTAGAGAGTTAAACATGTACAAAACGATTGGTAGGACAACTTGCAAGCAAAAATTTGATCCAAAGAATATGATTGGATATTGGCAGAAATGTATGAAAACTCTTCATACTACAGTAGGAAAAAAAGCTGTAGAAGGACTTAACCAGCATAGTATTAACTCCATTAGGAAGAGAGGAATTGCCATTATCCCTGTGAAATGCTCAGTTAAATATCCAAAGACATTTTATTATCAGGTTGTTTTCAGAAATGCTTTTAAGTCTGAACATTTTCTAAGGGATTATGATGAAAGATCTATTGATACTAATTTTTAGAAAATTATCAACTCCCAAGGTTTGGGGACTGATTTGGCAGATTTGTTTCTACTTGCTATATCAGCTACATGCTATTGGTGAATGATCGATTGCTGACAACAAAGAAGGTCTGCAAGGAAAATAGATACTAAAAACACTGAAGTTCTAATGTACAGATACTTTTGAGAACTACCCTAAGCCACAGTACCACTTAACAACTGATGTCATGTTTTTGTGTAACGCTTAAGTATGATTTCTGGAAGGCTCATATACCCTGCAAAATCAGCTCTGGTTCTTAACGGATTGCAGTCACACAATGGTAAAATTGTTGATTTCCCTTTAGGGCTTCTCATTATAGGCCATAAGCTAAGTCCTTGTGTTATCCATCTCATTATTCTCTGCCTAGCATAAGGCATAAATATCTGGATGGGTGGATGGGTGGACGGATGGATGGTTGGATGGATAAATGGATGGTTGATGGATAGGTGAATGGATTGTTACATGAATGAGGCGAAACAACTTTTGGGAGGTATTGGGTCCTCCTCTCTAATGTCTTTGAAATTGCTTTACTAACTCTAGAAAAATGAGATCCATGTTATGGTCTTCCCTACAAAGGCATGGTAGAATCATTGGAAAACTACGGAAGAGATACTGATATTTCTGCTTGCGGTTTGTGCCATTGAAATCAAGCAAACACAGATTCCTGAAAGGCAATATTAATGAGTGGGATTTTTTTAAAGATTTTATTTATTCACAAGAGACACGGAGAGGCAGAGACATAGGCAGAGGGAGAAGCAGGCTCCCTGCAGAGAGCCTGATGGGGGACTTGATCCCAGATCCTGGGATCACGCCCTGAGCCGAAGGCAGATGCTCAACCATTGAGCCACCCAGGTGTCCCAATGAGTGGGATTTTATAACAATTTATTTTAACTGAGTTTTGTGGGATTGCACTAGATTATTGGGGGGAAAGCGGAAAAATTCCCTTCTACAGGGAATATTCATGGACTCCTTGCCAAAAAGATGAAACTCTACAAGATACTTCTCCTGCTTCTAGCAACCACCTTCCCATGGGTGGCCCTGGGAAACAGCATCTGCAGTGTGTTAAATTGCCCCAAATGGAGTCATGTGTCTACTTCAGCAGTTTCACTTACCACTAGATTATTTGAAAACATAATCCTTACTTTGTAAACAGAGATTTCTTTGAGGAGTTTAATTAACCACACCCAAAATTGTGACTGTAGCCAACCATTAAATTCAGAGAAGACAATGACTAGCTTAGTCTCCCTCCACCCCAAATTAATATATGTGGGTATTTATTAACATGCCCAAAGTTGCCTATGATCTGCCCTCCTGTCATAGCTATCTCCCAGAATTATTTACCTGACAAGATTCTACTTGCTCAAGACATTCTCCCTTCTGCTCTTGAGAGATACTAATCTGAGATTATAGATGAATGAATGAATTGCACCCACCTGGTAAAATCTGTATTTTAATGTTTCTAGAATGGTGCCTAAATCTCTGTGTTTCCCCAGTTTAGGAATCTACGACAACATTCAGAGCCCCACTGAATACCTGCTTGGACAAGGGGATGCCAAGCATCCTTATACCTGACCATAGATGCCTGCTTAGTGTACTTTCTTTCAAGAAAAAGCTGTTGAAATATATATTTTCAATATATAGTCAATTTTTTTTCTGAATGAAAATAACTTTACTGCTTTTTATGTAAATAATATGCTTTTTGTGAATATGTAAGTAATATAAAGTAAATTTAAAAATGATTATGTAAATAAAAATGTTCACTGATATATTAATATCCTTTTCTATACTTCTCAATGCATATGTACATGCCTGTATAACTTCACAGAGTTCACTTTGTGTATACTGTATGTAGTCGTAAGCACATTTTAAAAGGTTTTTCCTTTTGTTTTTCTTTGTTTTGGTGGGGTAAGAGAATACGGCCTCCCTGCACCCCCCCTCCCCACCACATACACACACCCACACCCACAGATAACCAGTGTTAATAGTCTGGTATATATACATATCTTTCCATTTCTTTCTCCATGTTTATATAATCATAAGTAAACGTTCATCTACATAAATGGAGTTGTGGCATACAATATCTTAACGCCTTTATATGAGTATATTCCCTCATCCACTATGTCCTACCATTCTTCTTCACCTAATGATTGGGTAAATTAAAAGAAACTTAGTATCAAGCTAAGTGGAAGAGTAGTGGTTGGAAGGGAACTGCCATGAGGTGGGGGTGGGGTGGGGGTGGTAAAGCCTCTCTGCCTCCATGGCATCCATGTAATACACATTCCCTCTCAAGTCACCTGTCATCTTCTCTCAATCAAGAAAAATAAAACCCAGGGCCACTCAACTCTGCACACCTTTACCTGGCACCTGCTGCAAGACTGATGACGTACAAGGTAGTGGCCCAGAAACAGGGGATTTGCTACTGGGAGATCGGAGTTTGAGCCCTGGTTCTGTGTGTCTAATGGCTGTGTGACCCTGACAGGTCTCCAGTTCTTATCTGTTTCCTCACCTGCAAAATGGGAATGCTATAGTCAATTGCAGAGGGTTATCAGGTGGATTAAATGAGATAATACCTGTGAAAGCATTCTTAAGTTATGAAGTGTGTTAGATAGTGTGGGAAATATAAAGGAAGTATAAATCTTACCCAAACTGATGAGATTAACACAGAAGGAATCATTACAGTCCTCGGGCAGCTGGCTGCTGAAGGGTAGAGCCATATACTCTCATGACCAAGGGCAGTAACTCCCCCAGTTAAGAAATATGCCCACATACAGGCTGCACCAGCCTCATCCCATTGGTGGAATGACACCCTTCCTTCCATGAAAAACCCTAAGGGAAGGCCCTTGGCCCAAGTCACACCCACCAGGCTCAACAGAGCAGAGCAGACTCAAAATGCTGTGAAAAGTGAGATCCCTTTTGTGGCTGGACTTCAGGAAAGCCTTTCAGGCCCCAGGCTCAAGGGCATTCCTATAAGCAATAATTACCATAACATAAACACCCAAGCGAAAAAGCAGAGTAGCGCTGGTGAGGATATGGTGAATGTGCACTATCCTCATGACAAAAATAATACAAACATTTCACTACACATATCCTCAAACCAATTGCTTTCATTGCTAAGAGTTAACAGCTTCATTGAGATACAACATACCATAAAGTTCATCCATTTAAAGCAGACAATTCAGTGGTTTGTAGTATATTCATAGAGTTGTGTAACCAACACCACATCTAATTTTAGGACATTTTTATCACCCCAAAAAGAAACTGGGAGTCCACTATCACTTAGGAATTTAACCAATGGACATAGTCACAAAAACTTTTTTGCCAAGGTATATACACAAAGGCATTCACTGCGGGGAGATATTCATATAAGAGTTAAAAAAACAAACCTATACAAAGTATGCCTTATTTGGGACTTCTTAAATAAATTATGGTGTGTCTATATAATGAACTACTGGGAAGATATTAAAAGAAATGAAGTAGACTTACATATATTGATATGAAAAATTATGCAAGAATTGTGTTTATAATATACCTTTCAAAAATTACTTTGAAATATTTATACCATATTCGTAAAAATAAATTCTAGAAGGAATTACAAGGAACTGGTAATTCAGCAGTTACCTTTAGAAAGAGAAACAGGACTGGTGAGTGGGTAGGGGAGCTTTCATTCTTCATCTCATGCTTTCTTGTTGGATTTTTCTAGGTACATGTATGTGTTCATAATCCCTTCTGTGGAACCCTTGAGCTTGGAATTTTAAATTTTTCTGATTTTAAAATGTCATATCTGTATTATAATATTACATAAAATCTTCAGTGGAGTCTAGAGCAACATATTCTATTTAAACATGTTAATATCTCTACAGTGAAATGTATGATTATTCACACTAAGTGGAATTTTTTGAAGAACTATGAATCTTATCATTAAATGAGATTGAGTCAGATTTGTCCACCAAGTTGGTTTTCAGGGCTTTTTGGAATTCAGAAAAATTAAGTTAAGGGATTGTGGATTTATATTAGCACTCTTTGATTTTTCTTATAATAACAGGGTGTGTGTGAATGATGAAATAGTGAACCATTTTTGTCTCTGTATGTTACTACTGTCTCTTATTCCTTACTTCTCTGCATGCTTTTTACTCCCCAGAGATAGTTGAGAATAATTTGCTCAGAGGAATAAGGAGAATGAACTCAGTAAGACAGAATGTCACTCCCTAAATGACAACTAAAGGCAGAAAGTCTACAATTCGACAAAGGACAATGAGGTCTAAATTCTACTGGTTGTTAACAGTGTGGGTCCATCTGTTACCGCTTCACAGAGTAGGTGAAGCAGGGTGAAGAGCTCTCCTTCTTGAAAGCAGCCACATACTAAAAGAGACACAGAAAGGGGAACAATGCCCAGCAGGCATTCAAACTGTGACTAGTTAGTGCTGTGGAACCTGGCCAGAGGACTGGGAGACAGCTCTTGACCAAAGTCGAACAATACAGTACACATTTAGGCTTTCCCTTCCCAGTGTTCATAGGATGGCACCTTTGCTATTCATAGGTGGTACACACCTTTGAATGAAACCATTGGTACTGTCCCTAATAGCATGATGCTGTGGCTTTATTTCAGGGACTTCGGGTAACTGTACTTGTTAGGTACTGTCAAAGATTCCTATACAGGTGGCAGGAAGAACAGATTTCTCATTTTTATTTCCAGGCAACTACTCTGGTTCATGTCTACACAGATGGGTCTCTGGTTGCTCCTGGTAGAGTTCAATTGGGACAAGGTGTTAATACCAAAATGATACAGGTGACAGAAGTAGTTTCAGTGTTGCCATCAGCCAAAGTTAGACTTTATAAAATATTCCCAGACACTGTGTAATACTGCTTTTGGGTTTTGTGATGCAACAACCAGAATCGTCCCCAGGTGTCCCTAGGAGCTCATTCTGGATTACCGAGAAATAAGCCAGCTGGGACTTGGGAAGGGGGCTTCATCTCCCTTCTCTCTCACCAAAACTTCACTTCCCCAGGGACCGATGGCTTTCTCCCCTCGGGCAGAAGTTCTGTAACTTCTCATGGGCTCCTAAGTCCAAATCCTCGGCTGCCAACATTTCCAGACCAGGCCGATACATAATTAGCACCCCAAATGCAGACTTCCTGGTGCCAGACAATCTGTTCATTGCTCCATCAACAAGTCTACTTTCTCATGATCACCCTTTACAAAGGGGCCCCATCGTAGAGTTAGGGCCCCTCCTCCAGAATGTAGACACATGTTCCATGAATATGCAACAGGCCTCTCTGCGGGTCATGAAAGGATAGAGAATCTGCACTTTCTCTCCATAAAATTCCTCTTTCCACAATAAAGCCTATTTTAAACCCATGCCATGTGACAATGTGGGATTTGTTCTGACCCATGGCACTTGAGAGGTTTGCAGTATAGAGAACCACTTCTCATTTTAAAACTTTAAAACTCATAAAAATTTTGGTTTGAAAATGTCTATTTCAACCATAGATTATGAATCTCCTTGTCACTTTTTAAAAGAGAAAAAAAAAAAGCTTTTCTAATAGGTTTAGATTATTGTTGCAGTTTCACTTTGGACCAGTATATTCTGTCTGTTGTCCTATGCAGGTGGCGAGCCATAAATTAACGATACCAATACCTTCCATGCCCCTTGGCGAGATGAATACCATGACAGCGCCCAGCACAATTCCAATGACAGCCTCTACTAGTGCAGATGCCAGTGGAAAAGCTGTGCAGGTGAGGATTTTACTGATTCCCACCCAACCTTCTCTTAAGTCTCAAACTCTTTTTGAGGGGAGCTTTCTGCTCCAATCTAGAAAATTTTTCCCGATGCTTTTCCCCAAGAGCACTGAGGTCACAGATGAGATCCCTGAGGTATGGAGAGTATAAGTCACTTGTATGATGAGAAGAAGCAGACCCCTTCCATCCCAGGTATGTCTGACTCCAGAACTCAAATCCCTTCACACCACACGGCCTTGCTCTGTGCTCGGCCTAGGGATACTTCTTGTGCTTGCTGCTCTGGACTGGTTTTTATGGCCTTGTTATGTATTCAGCAAATCTTAAATGAAACCTTAACATCAAGAAAATTAAAGCAGAGCTCTTTGGGTTGAACTGGGCAAAGCGGGCTCACATTTATCTGGCTTACTTATAGCCCCCTACCTCACCTCCTAGGTGGCCTCCTAAGCCCCACCTCAGCCCCTCTTCTACAGGGAATCCCAGCCCAGTCTTACATTCTTACTTTCCTTCCTTCCTTCCCTCCCTCAACTCTCAATTATCCTGCATTGCCACTTCTTGCTCCTCCTTCAACCTTCTACCTCAGCAGAATCCCTTCTTCCTTCCAAGACAGACCCTCTAACAGACGTGGCGATCCTGTACCCTCCTTCCTCCTTTGAGAGTTCATTCCATCAATAATCCCTATCTTCAAATCTTTCTTCCAGTTCATTAACTTCTTCTTACAAATATATTCAACTTGCCCTGATCTATTAAAAGACAAATCAAACAACAATTGACTTCTGCCCTCAAAGTCCCAGAGATTGATCAACAATTAAGTTTCATTTTATCCTGGAGCTTCAGCTTCAAGCCCTGCTGTAGAATGTTGGGCATTACGGGGGACTACACTTGGAAATTCCTTTGCATAAACTGGAGGTAGGAAGGAGAGTTTTTCCTAAAGCAGAGCTGATTCCTACCCTGGGCATTCCCGAGTTTGAACAGCTCTCTTATGGGAAGTGCTGCCAAGCTTTTTTTCATTAGCCTTGGAGGCAGAAGAGTCAGGAGTCAAAGTCCCAGGAGAGGAGACCCAGCGCTGCCTCTCCCCTCTCCAGCCTCCCTTTGATGGGGGCAAGAGAGCATCTCAGAGTTGAACTTGTCACTAGGGAAGCTCTCCTCATTGAAGTGTCCTCACAATAAAAGCAGTAACCAAAAAGCCCTTGACCTATTTTGGTAGCAACACTCTCCTTCCTTTTAGAGGCGAATGGGGACAAGGAGAACTCTGGATTTCCCTTAGCCTATACAACATCCCCTCTTTCTGAACTTATAGCCATCTTAACTGCAGGTTTCTTGGGCTGGTTTTCCCCAGTTAATTACACAATGCCCCCATGAGGATCTCAGAGTCAAAAGATCCCATCTCACTCTTAGATCACGTGATGCAATTTCACAGTCAGCTTGTCCGGATAGTATCCTGAGCTGTTCTCGGGATTTTGGAATGCCTATATAGCAAACCAGCAGTGGAAGCTGCTCTTCTTCTCTGAAAGGACAGGGGAACCTAGCAGATGATGGTCCGTGGATTCCCTTGACCTTATTAATCCTGAAGACCAGGAAAAAGTGTAAAATGAATGTCTTCTACCCCTTCAGACATGAGAGAGACTCTATCCTATAATACCTACTCACCCAGTCAGGTAGGGGGATCTTTCTACACCATCATTACTACCATCCCTCAACCAAGAAGTAGGCTAGGTACACAACACTGTAACTTTTACTGAGGGCCTTCTTTCCTGAAGCCAGGCTCATTAGTGAGAGGGCAACCCCAACCTTCCAAAAATGAAATCTATACCCCAAAGGGAGCAAAGCCAGGGCATCCCTGCTAGTCAAGGTCAGGATGCTAAAGCAGACAGCTGGTCCTGTAGCCTTACCACCCAACCCCATATGATGCACAAAGGGATCCCCTGTACCACCCCTCCAGTCAACAAACCCCCTACCTGAAGCCAAGCTCACAGATGTCAGTATAAATGGAACTTAGCCCATAACATCATCAACCCTCTCTGTGGGTGGATAATTTGATGTGTTGCCTCAAACAACTTCCTAGGTCTCCCCACTCCACTCTTTCCTGTCAAGCCAATTGTACTCCAATTTCTCAGGAACTTTTGTGGTATTCATTTTTTCTATTAACAGCACTGAAGGACAGCCTGGGTGGCTCAATGGTTTAGCGCCATCTTCAGCCCAGGGCGTGATCCTGGAGTCCTGGGATCGAGTCCCTCGTCGGGCTCCCTGCGTGGAGCCTGCTTCTCCCTCTGCCTGTGTCTCTGCCTCTCTCTCTCTCTCTCTCTCTCTGTGTGTGTGTGTGTGTCTGTGTGTGTCTCTCATGAATAAATAAATAAAATCTTTAAAAAAAAAGCAGCTGAAAATTTCATGCAGCCATCTAAATGTCACATAAGGGGATTGAGACCTGGGGTCCCATTTTAATATGAGTGGATCTTAGGAGCTTCCAGTCCCCAGAGAATCTAAACTTCCATTTGATTTTTCCATCTTTTCTTTAAGTTTTAAAGAATGACACTCTGTTCAATAGATTGATTTTTTTCCTGTCTCTAATCAACTCAGATCTATGACTGACGCCCAGATCTACTTCATCAGCCTGTTTTTACCCACAAAAAGTGTAGAGTTCACTATACTGAAATTATTTCTTTCCTTTGCCTTCTCCTTTCCCTGGGATAAAATTTCTCAGGTAAGCTCCTGAGTAGTTTTAACCTACAGTTCACTGCCTATTAAAGGATCATAGAGTTAATAGACTAGATACAACCACCATTTTAATTTTAACTTATTTTATACTAGTAGAATATACTACACTAGTATAAAAAATCAAAATCGTATACACATAACAAGGAAGCGATTTGTTTCTTAAATGTTGGTGTGTGTGTGTGTGTCTGTACATGTGCACATGTTGCATAAGTGGGTGTACTGGTAAAATGTAAAATGCGTATCTTACATTGAATTATGGCCAAAAAAGTTTGAGGAAACACTGCCCTAAAGTGTCCACATCCTGTATCCAGGTCAAGCGCGATTCCAGTAAGTTTATCTCATACACAACATAGCGTGACACATATCCTTCCCCTTCAGCCCTAACAAGTATCATGAACCTAAATCCATTTCAGAACAAGTTTCAGAAGTAATCTTTTCATGTGAATAGTTTCATAAAAGGACAGGCTATTCAGAAATTTGGGTCTTGTATTGTCACTTAAATTTTTTGTTCTCTTAAACAGACGTCATCAAAATAAACATTTTAATGTCATGATACATTTTGGCAGAATATATTTCATATCATCAAAATCATTGTTTCCGGAAATGCATAGTTCTATGTAGAATAGATCACAGGCATTCTAGACTAGATAAAACCCTAGGAAATTCCATAAACATGTGACAAGGCTGGACTGCCACTGGCTCTATTCAGGCCTGTGAAGGTGACCCATGATCCTTGCACTCTACTTCCTCCAAGAGCTTTCAAGAAGGACAACTAGGTACCTATTCCAGATCCTAGAAATAAAGGTATTAGTGGTAGAAGAATCTCCTTTCCAATGATTGTGATCTTTTGAAAGCCACATGGGGAAAAGGTCATAATGATGCATCACAAATCTCTTTCTCTGGTTTACTTTTCTGTCGTGTGCATTTTTCAACCAAGACATGGTTAGATAACAAGAAACTTCTTGATTCAGCACAGGACACAACACTGTCTCCTAATTTCCTCTTCTGTCTACTAACCCGACCCCACACCCATCTAGGCCATAGGACAGAGGAGGGGGGGAAGCTGGATCTATCAATGTGTCATGATCCTTTCCTTCCCTTTTGCCCTATGAGGCATTTGTGCCCAGAGCCCCATTCCACCCCAAGTCTCTTCACCTTGGGAAGCCTCCCAGCCCTGGAAACTCTGCCCAGTGGGCTTGCATGTGCTTGCTCTCATTTGCAGTTAGAGCATGGGCCTGCTGGGCCCGAGCCTGGACCCTGAGGACCTCCACCACATGTGGCCTCCTGATGCTAGACGGACACTTGGAGTGCAGGGATCCCATTTCCCAGAGTTGTTGACAGGACTCAGCAGAATGTATGTGGGAAGGCACTAGTGGCATCATGCAGAAGGCAGGTGTTAAGAATCACAACCATAGGACCCCTCCTGTCTGCCTGCAGCACTCTGGCTTGCTCTGTGAGTGCGTGGGTTGTGGGAGGTGGTGGTGAACTGTACACCTCCTGCTGCAGAGACCTGACTGCTGCTGAGAACAGGCCTGCCCCATGGTCTTTGCTGTAGGACCTGACTGAACCAGGGCAGGTGGATTAATGAGCCACCCGTTAATGTCATTTGAAAGCCCTTGAAGGCTTTCCTGAGCCAAAATAATTCCCCCACCTGCCTGCTAATTCCCAGGGTTAGTCACACTCATTGCTTGAGGGATTTCTGAGGTGTATTAAGTGAGTTACTGCGGTGTCCCTCATCTGCTAGGCAACATATTAGCTACAGAGTACATGAGTAAGGAGAAGGTTATGTAATTCACAGCAAAAACCCTTTGATGGCTTCCCTTGCATTGATAAAAAAAAAAAAAAAAAAACAAATCATTCTTAATGTGGTTTCCATGATCTGCCCTGCCAACCTTTCCCAAGGCTCCTTGTGCCATGATGACCATGCTTAGGCCAACCCGGCCTTCTTCAGATCCTTGAACGGACCCATACTCTACCATCCTCAAGGCCTTTGCACACACGACCTGCATAAGATTCTCCAGAAAACCAGAACCAACAGGATGTATACATGGATGTATGCGTATGTATCTATGTGTGGGGTATATATTTTTTTAATTTTTTTTAATAAGTTTATTTTTTATTGGTGTTCAATTTGTCAACATACAGAATAACACCCAGTGCTCATCCTGTCAAGTGTCCACCTCAGTGCCTGCCACCCAGTCACCCCCCCCACCCACCTCCCCTTCCACCACCCCTAGTTCGTTTCCCAGAGTTAGGAGTCTTTCATGTTCTGTCTCCCTTTCTGATATTTCCCACTTATTTTTTCTCCTTTCCCCTTTATTCCCTTTCACTATTTTTTATATTCTGTGTGGGGTATGTATAGATGTATTCACACGTATACATACACACCATCTCTGTATAAACATACGTATATGCATACACGTGCATATATACATGTGTACACATAGACACACACAGAAAGATATATACACACACACAGAAAGATATTTATTTTAAAGAATTAGCTCATGTAATGGTGGGACCTGACAAGTCCAAAATCTGTAGGGCAGGCCAGCAGGCTGGAAACTCAGGTAGAGATTTCTACGGTACAGTTTTTCCCTGGGAAAGCTCAGTTTTTGCCCTTAGGGCCTTCAAATGATGTGGCTTGCCTGCATTGTCAAAGGTAAACCTCCTTTACTTAAAGTCAACTGATTGCAGATACAATCACATCTACAAAATTCTGAGACGAGCGTTTGACCCAGCTACCGGGCACCGTAGCCTGGCACAGCTGATGCACAAATGCAACCACTGTACTGCCATCCTGCTGGGATTTCCCCTCCCAAGGACACCTCACACACACCCCCACCACCACCCCCCACCAGGGCCTTCTTGCCTCTTAGATGTCAGCGTAAATATCACTTCTTCAGGAAGCCAGCCCTGTCTCCTCACCTTATGTAGGTGCCGCAGTTGTTCTTTCTTTCTCCCCTGTTGCCCTGCCCCGATTCTAAGCACACCTCTGTGCTTCCTCACTTCCTCCCTGTATCTCTCCCTCCTGGATCTACACTGTCGGGGCAGGGCCGCTCTAGCCCACAGATCATCTTTGAGTACAGTAGTAAACGGCTCCCTTCCCGCAGGTGGTGTGCCCCTCACAGGCAAGGCCTGGGGAGTAAAGTGGGGCCTGGGTTTCACCCCATTGCCTGGAAGCTCTTGTTCTGGAGTCAACCTGTACAGCCAGGCAGGATGGGAGACAGTGAGTGCTGTCAACAGAGGACGGGGCAAATGGGTGTCCCTGACACAGCTGAGCAGGGACCAGGCTCTGGGAGGCTTACACTGGGGATGAGGAAACAGAATTCAGGATTGGGGAGAGAGTGGGACTTGGGCAGTGGGAATGCCTTAGTCACCACAGTAGGGGGAAGGCAGAGAGGAGAAGCCTACAACTGTAAGAAAAAGATATCAGAGAGGAGCACCCCTTAACAGGAACAGGAGGGCAGGGTGGGGCATGAGTGGCAATTGGCAATTGAAAGGACATAGATATATACACCATCAGAATTAGAATAGGCCATTTACAATTACACCCATAAGCGGAAGATACCTAGGAATAAACCTAACCAAAGAGGTAAAGGATCTATAGCCTAAAAACTACAGAACACTTCTGAAAGATACTGAGGAAGACACAAAGACATGGAAGAATATTCCATGCTCATGGATTGGAAGAATTAATATTGTGAAAATGTCAATGTTACCCAGGGCAATGTACACGTTCAGTGCAATCCCTATCAAAATACCATGGACTTTCTTCACAGAGTTGGAACAAATAATCTTAAGATTTGTGTGGAATCAGAAAAGACCCCGAATAGCCAGGGGAATATTGAAAAAGAAAACCATAGCTGGGGGCATCACAATGCCAGATTTCAGGTTGTACTACAAAGCTGTGGTCATCAAGACAGTGTGGTACTGGCGCAAAAACAGACACATAGATCAATGGAACAGAAGAGAGAACCCAGAAGTGGACCCTCAACTTTATGGTCAACTAATATTTGACAAAGCAGGAAAGATTATGCACTGGAAAAAGGACAGTCTCTTCAATAAATGGTGCTGGGAAAATTGGACAGCCACGTGCAGAAGAATGAAACTGGACCACTCTCTTGCACTATACACAAAGATAAACTCAAAATGGATGAAAGATCTAAACATGAGACAAGATTCCATCAAAATCCTAGATGAGAACACAGGCAACACCCTTTTTGAACTCGGCCACAGTAACTTCTTGCAAGATGCATCTATGGAGGCAAGGGAAACAAAAGCAAAAATGAACTATTGGGACTTCATCAAGATCAAAAGCCTCTGCACAGCAAAAGAAACAGTCAACACAACTAAAAGACAACCTGCGGAATGGGAGAAGATATTTGCAAATGACGTATCAGATAAAGGGCTAGTATTGAAGATCTATAAAGAACTTACTAAACTCGACAACAAAGAAACAATCCAATCATGAAATGGGCAAAAGACACGAACAGAAATCTCATGGAGGAAGACCTAGACATGGCCAACAAGCACATGAGAAAATGCTCCGCATCACTTGCCATGAAGGAAAAACAAATCAAAACCACAATGAGATACCACCTCACACCAAAGAGAATGGGGAAAATTAACAAGGCAGGAAACAACAAATGTTGGAGAGGATGCGGAGAAAGGGGAATCCTCCTGCACTGCTGGTGGGAATGTGAACTGGTGCAGCCACTCTGGAAAACTGTGTGGAGGTTCCTCAAAGAGTTAAAAATAGACCTGCCCTATGACCCAGCGATTGCACTGCTGGGGATTTACCCCAAAGATACAGATGCAGTGAAACACCGGGACACCTGCACCCCGATGTTTATAGCAGCAACGTCCACAATAGCCAAACTGTGGAAGGAGCCTCGGTGTCCATCGACAGATGATGGATAGAGAAGCTGTGGTCTATGTACACAATGGAATATTACTCAGCTATTAGAAATGACAAATACCCACCATTTGCTCCGACGTGGATGGAACTGGAGGGTATTATGCTGAGTGAAGTAAGTCAATCGGAGAAGGACAATCATGGTTTCACTTATACGGGGAATATAAAAAATAGTGAAAGGGATTATACGGGAAAGGAGAGAAAATGAGTGGGAAAAATTAGGGTGACAAAACAGGAGAGACACCTAACTCTGGGAAATGAACAAAGGGTAGTGGAAGGGGAGGCGGGCAGGGGGGTGGGGGTGACTGGGTGATGGGCACTGAGGGGGGCACTTGACGGGATGAGCACTGGGTGTTAATACTGTATGTTGGCTAATTGAACTTCAATTAAAAAAAAGAGAGAGAGAATAGGCCCCAGAGGACATGTAATCCAGAGACTCTTAATGGCAGGCCCCGCCCACCAAGGGGACCCTGACTCTCCACGAAGGGGCATGTGTACCTTGAAAAAGCATTGACTCTAAGTACTCTAAGTTTATATTTTGAGGAAAGCTTTTTAAAGTCTATTACTTCCTGAATTTAGAGTACAGAGGATAAACCTCTAGCACCGGCCCGACCAGAAGTGTAATCAAAAAGCAAGATGTTTAAAAGCTCTCTTCCTGCTGTGGATAATCCCTGAAACTTTGGCCAGCTTCGCCAGCCGCACCCATGCTATCCCCTGGGGCATTTGCACTCTGGGCCTGATAGTCACCTGCCACTTGGCAGGCTGGGCCAACTTCTGAATTGCTGTCCGGGGCCTCCCCTCCCCCAGGGAGCCGAGCCCTGCAGAACTCAAAGCTGCCCTGGAGAAACGCCATCATCTTAAAAAGAATGAGCCCAGGAAGGCAGTGATTTAGAAGAGGCCCGAGAGCGTCCGCCAGGACTGACACGTATTTAATGAATTCAACAGACATTCGCTGAACGGGGCTCAGCAGTGAGGGAGATGGAGATCCACTCCGGGCCTTCCCACTGGTCAGCCAGGGATGCTCCAGGATGGAAGGGAGGGGGACCCCTTCAGATGCTTTTCTAAATCAGGTCAATGTGCCCAACCCCCACAGGCCGAGTGTCTCAGAGGATGGTTATTAAAAATCCTCCCTTTTGGGACACCTGGGTGGCTCAGCGGTTGGGCGTCTGCCTTGGGCTCAGGGCGTGATCCCGAGATGCCTGGATCAGTCCCGCATCAGGCTCTCTGCAGGGAGCCTGCTCCTCTTCCCTCTTCCTATGTCTCTGCCTCTCTCTGTGTGTCTCTCATGAATAAATAAATAAAATCTAAAAAAATAAAAATCCTCCCCTTTTTGTCTTCTCTACCCCCATGGCCTAGGGGAGTCAGGAATGTATCTGGGGTTTTCTGTGTCCTCCACCGTGATAGACACTGGGACTACAGCTCACAGGGAGAGGGGCCTGGTCCCAACTTTGATGATGAATTGTCCCACCAGAGCCGATTCAAATGGCCTGGGTAGATCGTTTGCAGAGCTGGTGTGGGGTCCCTCCTAGTCTTGTTAATTCTCTGTACCTTCAGAGATGCCTAACGGGGGTAGGGGCAGGGAACATATGTCAGTTAAAAGCAAATTCACAAGTCCAATAGAATGCTTTCATTCAGAAAATGAAATCATCCATGTGAATTTTCAAATAGGAAGCTAAAAAGCTTTCTGTATTTATCCAAAGACAATATAGATTTGAAAGGATGGAGAAATGGTGCCACCCATCCAGGCCTCGAATGGGTTGCAGGTGGGTGAACTAATGATCTTTCGAGCTGTGCACAACCTCCTCACTTATCCCAGGTGTGCGGTACAACAGACTCACCGTCACAGAGTGGCAACCCTGAAAAAGGTTGGGAAGCCTCACTGGTGGCTCAAGACCCCCACTGTCCAATACCATACATGATCTGAGCCACTTGTCGCTACTGAGCCCTTGAAACGAGGCCAGTCCAGACTGAGATGTGCTCTAAGTCCAAAATACGCAGTGCATTTTGAAGACATTACCAAAAACAAATATAAAACGCATCATTAATAATTTTATATTGATTAGCTGTTGAAATGATAATATTGACCATATTGGGTTAAGTAAAACATTATTAAAATTAATTTCACCTGCTTTGTTTTTCCTAAGGTGGCTAACTAGAAGATTTTTAGTTATACGTGTGGCCTCCATCTGGGCTTGCCTTCCATGTCAATTGGACAGCCCTGCTCTGGACGATCCCTACTACTTGAGGGAAAAAGACAAGACTTAGGAGTACTGGCAGGTAGAGATTTAGTGGGGGCTGGGGGCCTGGCCAGGAGATCAGCACTCTGACTGCTTTAAAAACAAACGTTTGTAAGACCCAGAGCTTAAAGGTGCATACCAAGAAATCAAGAGGAGGAGAACAAGGGAGAGGACAGGGAATAGGAGGGGCAGAGATGGAAGAGGAGGAAAAAACAGCAAAGGAAAGGACCTCTGTCTCGGGCAGTTGGGGCTGCTATAACCAAGCACCAGAGACTGAGCACACTTAAGCAACAGACATTTATTCATCACAGTTCTAGAGGCTGAGAAGCCCAGGGTCATCGTCCCCGGCAATTTGCTGTCAGGAGAAGGCTGCCTCTTGGCTCATGGATGGCCATCGTCACACCATGTCCTCACATGGTAGGTAGAAGGGGCGAGGAAGCTCTCTAGGATCTCTTATTTAAAAAAACAAGAACACAATCCCTGCCATACACAAATCCCATTGATGTGGGCTGCACCCCCCATCAGGGGCCCTACCTTTTAATACTGTCATCTTGAGAGTTAGGATCTCAACACATAAATTTGGGGAAGACACAAACATTCAGTCTATGACAACCTCTAAACCTCCTTCATCACTCCAGTTGCCCTTCCTCCCTGAACCTTCCCAATTGTTGCAGGATTTATTTTCCTTCGGTGGCTGTGGCTCTTGGTCACACCACTTCCAAGAATGAAGAGGTGGACCAGACAAACAGTGGTGTGCAGCAAAACAAAGTTTATTGAGCAATAGTAAAGTAAAGTTTATTAAGAATACAAAACTCCCAAAGAGGGAGGGGACCCGAGAGCATTGCCAACACCACAATTTCTTTTTTTTTTCTTATATGTTTTTTTTATAAGTTTATTTTTTATTGGTGTTCAATTTGCCAACATATAGAATAACACCCAGTGCTCATCCCATCAAGTGCCCCCCTCAGTGCCTGCCACCCAGTCACCCCCACCCCCACCCACCTCCCCTTCCACCACCCCTAGTTCGTTTCCCAGAGTTGGGAGTCTCTCATGTTCTGTCTCCCTTTCTGATATTTCCCACTCATCTTTTCTCCTTTCCCCTTTATTCCCTTTCACTATCCTTTATATTCCCCAAATGAATGAGACCATACAATGTTAGTCCTTCTCCGATTGACTTATTTTACTCAGCATAATACCCTCCAATTCCATCCATGTTGTAGCAAATGGTAGGTATTCATTGTTTCTAATGGCTGAGGAATATTCCTTTGTATACATAGACCACAGCTTCTTTATCCATTCATCTTTCGATGGACACCGAGGCTCCTTCCACAGTTTAGCTATTGTGGACATTGCTGCTAGAAACATTGGGGTGCAGGTGTCCCGGCATTTCTTTGCATCTATATCTTTGGGGTAAATCCCCAGCAGTGCAATTGCTGGGTCATAGGGCAGATCTATTTTTAAGTCTTCGAGGAACCTCCACACAGTTTTCCAGAGTGGCTGCACCAGTTCACATTCCCACCCGCAGTGCAAGAGGGTTCCCCTTCTTCCACATCCTCTCCAACATTCGTGGTTTCCTGCCTTGTTAATTTTCCCCATTCTCACCGGTGTGAGGTAGGATCTCATTGTGGTTTTCATTTGTATTTCCCTGATGACCAGGGATGCAGAGCATTTCCTCATGTGCTTGTTGGCCATGTCTAGGTCTTCCTCCATGAGATTTCTGTTCATGTCTTTTGCCCATTTCATGATTGGATTGTTTGTTTCTTTGGTGTTGAGTTTAAGAAGTTCTTTATAGATTTTGGATGCTAGCCCTTTATCTGATACGTCATTTGCAAATATCTTCTCCCATTCTGTAAGTTGTCTTTTAGTTGTGTTGACTGTTTCTTTTGCTGTGCAAAAAGCTTCTTATCTTGATGAAGTCGCAATAGTTCATTTTTGCTTTTGTTTCTCTTGCCTTCATGGATGTATCTTGCAAGAAGTTACTGTGGCCGAGTTCAAAAAGGGTGTTGCCTGTGTTCTCCTCTAGGATTTTGATGGAATCTTGTCTCACATTTAGATCTTTCATCCATTTTGAGTTTATCTTTGTGTCTGGTGTAAGAGAGTGGTCTAGTTTCATTCTCCTGCATGTGGATGTCCAGTTTTCCCAGCACCATTCATTGAAGAGACTCTTTCTTCCAGTGGATAGTCTTTCCTCCTTTGTCAAATATTAGTTGACCATAAAGTTGAGGGTCCACTTCTGGATTCTCTATTCTGTTCCATTATCTATGTGTCTGTTTTTGTGCCAGTACCACACTGTCTTGATGACCACAGCTTTGTAGTACAACCTGAAATCTGGCATTGTGATGCCCCCAGCTATGGTTTTCTTTTTTAATATTCCCCTGGCTATTTGGGGTATTTTCTGATTCCACACAAATCTTAAAATAAGGGAATTCTATCAAACGTTTAAAGAAGAAACCATAGCTATTCTACTAATGCTGTTCGGGAAGATAGAGATGGAATACTTCCAAACTCGTTCTATGAGGCCAGCATCACCTTAATTCCAAAACCAGACAAAGACCCCACCAAAAAGGAGAATTATAGACCAATATCCCTGATGAACATGGATGCAAAAATTCTCAACAAGATACTAGCCAATAGGATACAACAATACATTAAGAAGATTATTCACCATGACCAAGTAGGATTTATCCCCGGGATGCAAGGCTGGTTCAACACTCATAAAACAATCAATGTGATTCATCATATCAGCAAGAGAAAAAACAAGAACCATATGATTCTTCCATTAGATGCAGAGAAAGCATTTGACAAAATACAGCATCCATTCCTGATCAGAACTCTTCAGAGTGTAGGGATAGAGGGAACATTCCTCATCATCTTAAAAGCCATCTACAAAAAGACCACAGCAAATATCATTCTCATTGGAGAAGCACTGGGAGCCTTTCCCCTAAGATCAGAAACAAGACAGGGATGTCCACTCTCACCACTGCTATTCAACATAGTACTGGAAGTCCTAGCCTCAGCAGTCAGACAACAAAAAGAAATAAAAGGCATTCAAATTGGCAAAAAAAAAGAAGTCAAACTCTCCCTCTTTGCTAATGACATGATACACTACATAGAAAATCCAAAAGACTCCACCCCAAGATTGCTAGAACTCATACAGCAATTCAGGAGTGTGGCAGGATACAAAATCAATGCCCAGACATCAGTGGCATTTCTATACACTAACAATGAGACTGAAGAAAGAGAGATTAAGGAGTCAATCCCATTTACAATTGCACCCAAAAGCATAAGATACCTAGGAATAAACCTAACCAAAGAGATAAAGGATCTATACCCTAAAAGCTATAGAACACTTCTGAAAGAAATTGAGGAAGACACAAAGATGGAAAAATATTCCATGCTCATGGATTGGCAGAATTAATCTTGTGAAAATGTCAATGTTACCCAGGGCAATTTACATGTTTAATGCAATCCCTATCAAAATACCATGGACTTTCTTCACAGAGTTGGAACCACCGCAGTTTCTAAGCTTCAGGGCTCTATGGGCTTGTTGTAATCTGATTAACCCTGTATCTGTCACCCAATCAGGTTTCTGTCATCTGCTTATCACGCAGGAAAGAAGAAACAGACAGGGACCCAGGCAATTGCCAAACAAGCTCTCCAGTGCCAGGGACCACACACTGAGGGAGTGCCAAGGGCTGAGAGAGATGTTTTCTCACTCTGAGTGCTTCTAATTCTCTTTATCCCCAGCCAGTCTGCAAGCTCTAGAACACGCAGTATGTCTTTTTTCTTTTGCCTCCATCACTAAGCTTCCATACTCATAAGATGCTGACTGGAAAAGGTTTGAGTGACATGGTGGCTGTAAAACCAGGTGACAGGGTTCTAATCCCAGCCCTGCCACTTAAACCAGCCATTAAGTGGGACCTTGGGCAAGTTTTCGACCTGTCTGTGCCTCAACTTCCACAACTGTCAGAGAAAATAGGGTACGTATTAGAGTCCCTTTATCAAATGAGCGTAACTGTAAAAGTGTTTACTACAGGGCTGGGGCATGTGTTAACAACTCAATAAGTGCTAATGATGGTTATCATGGTCATCATGACAATGGTTACTCCCCAGCCAGTCCTTTATACTTCCTTATGTTTTCTGATTTTTCTAGCCCACACCACCATCATGGAGAAGTGAGCAAGGGATGTTTGACCAAGTCACAAGGACAGAAGAAGCTAGCTATTTAAGGTTTGGCAGGATGCTATGAACCCTAACCTAATATTCCAACTTAGTGTCAGGAGAAATCTCCTGTAGCTGCCAAGACATGTTCAAACCTGACCTGATTAAACAAGACATTTTAAGATGCATGTGAAAAAACAGTACAGTTCTGGATGCATAAGGTATGCAGCAACCAATTAATAGTTTTATTGGTTTGAACTGCTAGACTCATTCTTCTTCAGGGTCTAAGGCAAAAGAAGAGAGTAGAGAGCAGCCTGAGATGCATAATCTAAATGAATAATGGAGTTATTCAACAGAATTTTAGGGAGCAATTAAAAGTCGTGGCCAGGCATTTAAGGAATGGTGAAAATAAACCCAAGATCTCACCGCATGGGGCTTATAATTTAATTATACATGGTCTTCTAATGAAAGAAATGCAAGGTAGAAAGTGTTGTGCCAGATGCAGCCCAAATAAGAGTCCTGTGGAAGGTGAGAAGCAGATGACATCCCAAGTTAATGGGTTAGATCTAGACAAAGGGGCAGGAAAGAAAAGGTATTCCAGGTGGAGGAAAATGCAGAAGCTAAGGATGGAGGTCAGGAAAGATCCAGATATTTATCAGGACATAGATAATTTGGTTTGGCTGGAGGTAGACTATGAATGGGAGAAACCTGGAAAGAAAACTGGAAAACGGGCTTGGATCACATCATAGATAGTCTTAAATATAAGTTAGCGGTTCAGGTTTTTATTCTGTCAACAGTGAAGACTTTTGGAAGGTTTTATCAAGGAAATGACATAATGAGGAAGATTTAATCCAGTGGAAGGGGTAGCACGAATTGACATGGGAGAGAACAGCTGGAAAGCTACAGATGAGGTCCACAGCAGGCTGCCCCAAAATGTACCACTCTGACCCTCCTCTGTACCCCCAAAAGCAGGAAATAAATTTTTCATGTGATGGGTACACTCTCTGCAGCTGGAGAATAGAAGGCATCCTTATCACCAGAAATGGAAAATTCAGGGTGGAGAAGTATAAACAAACCTTGTTACTGCTTCATTAATTTGCCACCCCAGCCCAAACGTCTTTGTCTTATCAACTCTTCACAAATCTCCTCATCTAAAAGATGAGGTCACTGATTTGGTCACTTAGTCTGAGTCTCACATTTCGATGAGCTCCTTGTACATTGGAAATTAAAATTTGCTTTTTTCTCCTGTTGATCCGTCTCATTTAAATTTAATTATTTGACCAGCCAAAGAATCTAGAAGGGAGAAAGAGAAAGTTGTAATAGCCAAGAGGTGACGAAAGCTTGATCACCAACCGCGCTGGCAGGAATAGAATGAAATTCAAGCAAGGGCCTCTGCCCTCTGATGGGGTGGACAAGGCAGAAAAAGCCAAAGATTATACAGGAGGAAGAAGAAGAAGAAAAGGAAGAGGAGAAGGAGGAGGGGGAAGGGAGACAAGGAAAGAGAGGAAGAGGAGGAGGAGGGGGGGGGTAGGAGGAAACAGGCAACACGGGAGGAGGAGGTACTTTTCAAAGGAAACGTGAATTCGATTTTAGATTCACAGCCTGGTTGTCAGCCAAAGGATTTACCTGTCAGGCAGGCAGTTAATTCAGGATTGGCAAGAGGTCTGGGCTGCAGGCAGATTTAGGAGTCATGCACGCAATTAGGAATCAGAGCCATGAGACTGGATCAAACTCACCAAAGTGTGAGACTCCAGAGAGGGAAGAAAAAGGAAGGTGTAGAAGGGGAGGAGAGAGAAAGAGAGAAAACTAACAGGAAGGGGGAGAGGCAGGAGCGAGTCAGCCGTCCTGGGGAAGGAGCCCCGCGGTAGCCGTCGGGCGCGGGGCTCTGTGCATCCCACGCGCCGGCCCTTACTCCACGCCCCCGCCCCCGCGCACACCCCTGCCTCTCCGGGCCCAGACCACGGGATCCTAACCCCCCGATGGGTGAAGTCGCTGCAGGCCGCGGGAGGCCCTGTTAACGCCCCCTCCCCCACCCAGGGGTGCACCTCTCCGCGGCTCCCGCTGTCCCCGGCTCTCAGCACACCCGCAGGGCGACCGCAGTGGCCAACGGCCTTTCGGACCAGGTGCACCCAGTGCCCAAAGCCCGCGCCCCGCCACCCGCCCTGGAACGTCCCGGCGCTGCACCACCCGGGCGGCGGCCGACGGAAGGGGCCCGCCACGCACCCCCTGCCGCGGGGGACGGGAGGGGGGAGGGGAGGGGAGTGGGGGAGGGGAGGGGAGCCCCGAGGCCACGACTGCGCCGGCGCGGGGCGGGGCGGCGCCCGCACGTGCAGCCCCCCACCCCCACCCTCCCGGCGGCCACAGGCACCTGCTGCGCCACCTGCGCGCTGGACCCGGCCGGTGGGCTCCCACCCCCCAGCGTTGCCCCCGCAAGCTGCCTAGTTGCCACGCGGGCCCCGGACCCCTACCCGCCAGGGACCGGGTGACCGTGCAGGGCTCGTGGTGCCCACGTGCACCTGCTGCGCCACGTGCGCGCTGGACCCGGCCGGTGGGCTCCCGCCCTCCAGCGTTGGCCCCGCAGGCCGCCTACTTGCCACGCGGGCCCCGGACCCCTACCCGCCAGGGAACGGGTGACCGTGCAGGGCTCGTGGTGCCCACGTGCACCTGCTGCGCCACGTGCGCGCCGGACCCGGAGGTTAGGCTCGCACTGCTCCCCCCGCTGTTGGCCCCACAGGCCGCTTCGATGCCTCGCGGGTCCGGGACCCCTAGGCACCAGGGACCCGGGCGAGTGACCATACAGGGCTCGTGGTACCCACATGCACGTGCTGCGCCACGTGCCCGGGACCGGGCCGGTGGGCTCGCACCACTCCCCGCCCCCCGCCGTTGGCCCCGCGGGTCCAGGTCGTCTGCCTGCCAGGGACCCGAGCAGGTGACCACACAGGCCCTGCGGCGCCCACATGCACCTGCTGCGCCACGTGCGTATGGTGCCTGGCGGTTGGGCTTGCACCTCCCCCCCCCGCTGTTGGCCCCGTGGGCCTCGTGGGTCCGGGACCCCTACGCGCCAGGGACCCGAGCAGGCGGCCACGCAGGCCCCGGGGCGCCCACATGCACCTGCTGAGCCACGTGTGCGCCAGACCCGGAGGTTAGGCTCGCACCCCCCCACCGTCCCCCGCCGTTGGCCCTGCAGGCCGCCTCGTCGCCACGTGGGTCCCGACCCCTAGGCACCAGGGACCGGAGCGGGCGACCACGCAGAGCCGCGGCCACCCGGTCAGTGCCGCCGCCAGCACGTCCCTGTGACGAGCCCCTCGCCCCGCATCCCGGGGCCGCCGCAGGGCCGAAGGGTGGCGCCGGCTGGAGCAGAGCCCTTGAGCTCGCGAAGCTCAGGCCTTTGGGGCTGTTTCCTGCAGTAGATTCCGTGTCTCCTGGAAAGCACAGGGTCGGGTCGGAACCGAAACGGAGAACGGTTCGCGCCAGGCCCCAAAGGAATCGCGGTGCGTAAAGTTCCTGCAACCGCTTCAGACGCCTTGACGCTCCTTGAACCCATTTGTCAAACTTGCCAAAACTCAGAGAAATTCGTTTGTGCCTCAACGATGCGAATGTAATGGATGTACCTCCTGCTTTCAAGAAATGGCTTTCTTCCTTCTTCCTCTAGTGCCTGCTCGGTGCAGGTAAGAGAATTTAATTGGAACGGACCCCTGGTTTCCTAAGTGTAGGGAAGGTGTGTGTCTCCCCTTGCGACCGAACAAGGACACAGGCGCGCGTTTGCGGATGTTACCCCCAGTGGCCTGGCCTCCCTGAGAATACTGGGCCGCGCATTTCACTATTGCAGAGGGGCTGTCCTCGTTTCCAGGGTGTTGGTTTGCTATGCCCTGGGCAGAACAAGGTTGTGGGCTGGATGAGGAAATCAGTGAAGAAAGACCCAGAAGGAATAGCCTGGAGTGCTGTGGAGCTGCCCAGGAGGGTGAGTACAGTTGGTGCGCACTGGTTGAGCCAGTTTGTCCCATCAGTTGTCAGCTCTGTTTTTGTAGTTCGAGACCCTGACCCTGACCCACCGGGCAGATCTGCGTGCGTGTGCCACTCTGGAGATCCAGTATTCCCATCACATTCGCCCTCTTTCCAGGCCAGCAGCTATTGAACTTGGACAGCAAAATTCTGATCTTTGTGTGTCTCCTAAAAACTTTCTGTATAGACCACAGGAGAGAAACCACCAATGATTCTCATCTACAGGATATGGAAAGCTGAGAGGCTCCTCAGCTGGAACTTTGCAAACTTGTTATGCCTTTTTTTTGTTTTGTTTTGTTTTTTTATTCATGAGAGATACACAGAGAGAGAGAGGCAGAGACACAGGCAGAGGGAGGAGCAGGCTCCATGCGGGACTCGATCCTGGGTCTCCAGGATCCCACCCTGGACTGAAGGCAGCGCTAAACCACTGAGCCACCCTGGCTGCCCAGTTATGCCTGTTTTAAATTTAATGACGCCATTGGTCTAAGCTTAGATGACAGTGAAAAAGACCCTCACTGAATGGCTTTTCTTTGTCACGCTGCTTTTGCCTATATAAAGCAAAGATTTAAAGTCGAGAAAATGTCTTTTTTAAAACTATTCTATGAAGACATCATCTTGTGCTTTGGGTTTATAATGGACAGACAAGCACTGAAAAATTTCAGGAAATTCTGTGCAATACTACAAATTAGATTTTTAGATAAATTTTGACCCTATGAAATATTACTAAATTCTAGTTACCCTTCTGTAAGTCTTCCCTTATTTTAATAAAAGATTGATAAAGGAAAAATTTGATAGTCTAAAGATAAATTGATTTACTTGTGTTTAGCTCTTCTCATCTATTCCATACTGAATCCTCCTTCAGTTTCCATATCCCGCCAATGACTACTTGTTTTTAAAGGCTGTATTTGTTTTTGGTTTTTTGGAAGCCAAAAAGATGAGCTTTTTTAAAAGCTTAAGATAACTTTATGCTAATTGACTTTGCTTTTACTCCTTATAGGAAAAAATAACTGAATTTTATTTATTTTTAAAGATTCATTTATGAGAGAGAGAGATGGAGAATACACACTCGAGTGGGGAGAGGGGCAGAGGGAGAGGAAGACAAAACTCCTGGCTGAGCCCAGAGCCCAACTTGGGGCGGATCTTACGAACCTGATCATGACCTGAGTCAAAACCAAGAGTCAGACACTTAACTGATTTGAGCCATCCAGGCACCCCCAAATAACTGAATACTATATTCATTAATATTATATTAATTATATCAAGTTATTACATAATTTGCAAACAAGCACATGAGAAAATACAAATCACAAGATTTGATGAGGCTTTTCCTTTGTTTTATATACTAGTTTTAAAATAGGCTCTACACATTTTTAATAATCAGTATGGGCAAATCTGTTGCACCTGAAGAGTGTTCTCTGTCCTTCATAATTATGTTTTTTGTTTAAATTTTGATAAAAGTCAATAATTTTTTAAACTTAAAGAATTTAAACTCAAATTTTGCTTCTGAAGTGATTGGGGTTTCCTCATGTTAATAAGAACCTCATATAGGGCAGCCCTGGTGGTTCAGAGGTTTAGCGCCGCCTTCAGCCCAGGGCCTGATCCTGGAGACCCATGTCTCCATGGATTGAGTCCCATGTCAGGCTCCCTGCATGGATCCTGCTTCTCCCTCTGCCTGTGTCTCTGCCCCTCTCTCTCTCTCTCTCTCTGTGTGTCTCTCATGAATAAATAAATAAAATCTTTTTTTAAAAAAAGAACCTCATATAAATTGATACTAATGTCAAAAGATCTAAAATAAAAAATCAAACAGATTTTAAATAAGTATATTTGTCGTGATTTGAGCATATTGATTCCCTAACTTTACTGCTATATTGAAAAACTATTTTTAGCTAGAGTAAGTATAGTTTACATTTAATCTCTGCTGTATAGTATGTCAAAGAATTAGGAATCCTAATTTATCTACAAAAATAATGAATACCTGTTTAGAAAGAGAGAAAATAAACTTAAACAAGTTAAATATTTTTTGAGAAATAGATAAATGTTTAAAAAGAGAAATTTTGCTGGTAATTAATTATATAGTGGATTGTTTTAAAAGTTTTTGCTCCTTTTAAATCATATTCCTTGTCTTCTGAATTTTTCTCTTAGATTCCATGGATTGATTCTAAATGCTTATTACCTAATATTTGGGGCTTGAGAACAAAAGTTGATTTTATGAATGGTTTTAAACACTGGGAAGGTAATTAGTATAAACATCTTTATCTCAAATATATGGAAAATTAGGGCCACTCATAAATATTTGTTTCATATTTACACAATTTTTCACATTTACATATTTTTAAAAATGTAATCTTCATATAGTTATTATGTGTTAGCATTTATGTTCCTAGAGCTTCAACAAAGCATGGTGTTTAGTACAATTTTTTTTCCAATTGTGCATAGTATTTGCATGCTGATGTTATAAAGAAAATGAGAGTTTACACCATAACATTTCTATTCTTAGAAAAATGGGAGAACAGAAAGGGTTTTGTTGTTTCCTTACCACTTGCGGAGTTTCTTATTTAAGATGCTACGGCTAAAATAGTTTTTATTGAGCTTTTATCATTAGTCTATTAAATGAGCATAAGTGATAACCCATGGTGACTAAAAAAACAAGGTCTTGTTTATTTTAATGCACAGGTTGACAATTCACTTGACGTTCTAGAGCTGTCATTTATTAAAGAATCATTAATTCAGTCAATAAAATGTTGGATAGAACAGTTACCTCCTAAGATGATTTTTGGAGAGGAATGTGAAGGAACTGTGGAAATAATTAAATAAAACCTATGGAAATATTTGTCATCATAAACTTCAGTGCAGTAATGTTTAGCCTTATTCTGTTCATTGAATCTTTTTCCCTAACATGTGTGCTTAAAATGAAGATTGGTTGTATTTACTACTAAAATAGATGTACTATGTTAAGGTGAGAATGGCCAAATAATCACAGCCAGGATACTTATAGGTTAAGTTCAAAAGGCATTACCACATAATATTTTTAGTATCCAAAGCATATTCAAAAAATCTCCAGTCGGGAGTATTCTAACATAAATGTTCAAATACCAAACAGTACAGAACATCAGACTTCTTCTCCTCCAATTGTTATATACACAAACAAGCTGATTTTGCAAATGGCATTGCCATACACCCACTCAACTCATTAAGTCCTTTTTGAATTCCCACTCATTCCTTTACACCCTTTGCTTTTGGGGTGCTCTTCTACATCCATCATCTCCAGCACTAGGGCAGTTCGTACGTAGGTTATGTGAAGGGTGAAAAGGATAGCAAGGTAAAGCAGGAGTTTGAACTTAGGGAGACAGTTTACGTATGATGCTAGTTGCCAGTAGTTTTTGTTGGAAATATAACAAGGAAAACAGCAACAAATATAATAATTACCAGTATTTTCATGCCTCTTTCCAGTTTACAAAGCCTTTAAATCCTGTATATAGAAATCTTCAGTATTTTTAACGGCTAAATTGTTTACCATGGTACCGACATATCATGGCCAGCTATTTTTTTCATTGAAGGCATTTGTCCTAAATTTTTAGTAGTATAAGCAATGCAAATCTATAGGCATAAAGTTGAACATAATGGTTATATTCTAGTTCTTATTCCTAATTTTGTTTATTTGAATTTTCTCATTTCAAAGGGCACTTATAAGATTTTTAAATTATTAGATTTTTAAAAAAAAAGGTTTTGGTTTTATTTATCAATTCTACTCTTCTTGTTTTCTAAATATTTTTTTCAGTTTTTGTCGTTGTTATATACCTATATCTACTTCCTCTTGGTTTATTTTTCTTTTCTAATGAAACTTTTTTGAGTTCATTTTTAATTAGTTTTAAAATAAAAACATTTGGGGATCCCTGGGTGGCGCAGCAGTTTGGCGCCTGCCTTTGGCCCAGGGCGCGATCCTGGAGACCTGGGATCAAATCCCACATCGGGCTTCCAGTGCATGGAGCCTGCTTCTCCCTCTGCCTGTGTCTCTGCCCCTCTCTCTCTCTCACTCTCTCTCTCTGTGACTATCATAAATTTTAAAAAAAAATTTTAAATAAATAAAAAAATTAAAACATTTGAAGTTAAATTTCTCCCTGAATGTAGTTTAGTTGTATCTCATAGATATTGATATATAACTTTTGCATTGCTGTTTATTAAGTCTGTATTTTCTGTTTTTATTCCTTCTTTGAACCCAAGTATTTAAAATTTAAATTTTATCTGTGGCTAGATATCTTTTTTTTTAATCTTTAATTTTCAGTTTGATAGCATTGTGATCACAAATGATTGTTTAAATGGAAAATGAGTAGAAAATGAAATAAGGAACAGACTGGGTGGTGGGGAGGACAAAAGCATGAGCTATAGCATTAGTGAGAAGAGAAAAATAAAACAAGGCATATAAATAAGAAAAAGAATTTAAAGGGCCCAAGGCAGAGCAGAGGACTGAATTTGAGAGTTACTGGCATGGTAGTAGGTTTGTATTGTTGTATGGGGCACATGATGCACAGTGGTGTTAGACCAGAAAGATAAATGGAGGAAGTGTATGGGAAGAAATGCACAGGAAAGACAATCCTCTGAGAAAATCCAGCTGTTCCTTGGTTGTGATGGTACATGGAAGCCCAGCAAAAAACGTCTGGATACCACTTGATATGCTCTGATGGCCTAAACATTAAGACTTAAAACAGTAACTCTTCTGCATCATTCCTTGATCTTTTAGCTTCTTGGGTGAATTTAATTATTTCTGTATCTTCTATTAAATTGGCAGAATGGACTTCAACACAGAAAATGAGCCAAGAACCCAAACTGAGGAACCCATCCCACTTGTGTTATTTTCTTCATTCAGTCTTTTTTGAGTTCCTATTATGGCCAGGACTGTGCCATATGAAAAACACAAAAGATCAGCATCAAATTCTAAACATCTGTCTTATTTTCAGCCCATATCTGTATGCCAGTTCTTTTTGCTGAGCAGAAAGCAGGTTCTTCCATTTGAGAAAGAGCAACTGGCCAAGGCAGCAGTAACTTCCCAGCCAGACGAGAATTCCATACACCCACCGCCTCCAACACCTCCCTCCCTCCCTACAGTGACTCCGTAGTCACCAAGGGAGCAGGACAGGAGATGGGTTCTCTGAGTCACTCCCTAATGATTTCTCTCATTGAAAGGTTTGATTAATGAAGCCACCCAGAAATACCATAGCATTCACAAGTCCCTAGGAAGGCCCTGGTTCTTAGTAGTGACCAGCCAGGGCTCTGGAGCCAGGCTGCCTAGGTTGAATCCTAGCTGTACTATTTATTAGTTAGGTTAACTAACTTGGGCAAGTTAGTTAAACTCTCGTGCCTTGGTTTTTCTGTATAAATGGACATTATAAAAGTCCTTGCCTCATTAATTTGGTTTGAGGATTAAATGGCCTAATACTTAGAACAGTGCCCAGCACATATTAAGCACTCAATAAAAATGAACTCTTATTGTTATTCCAGAATGCAGATGCCCTCACCTCTGCGCAGTCATGGAGACCATGCCGGTCCTGCAGAGAGAATGAAGCTACCAAAGAGAACACAGATACAGGACACTCAAGTTAAACAAAACCACAGCGGCATGGAGTCCTTCTCATTAGAAAGTCAAACAGACATCCAGAAAGCTGCAAAGCAAATTGGAGAGATGCCAGGACTTCAGTAGAAATCACAGATGAGGATTTCATACTTCATGACTTTTCTTTAAGCAGGTACAAAAGCAGAAAGCTGAAGAACTGTCTGCGATGAGCACTAAGAGTCCTGAAATAGAGTGGGACTCATAGAAGGACAAGAACAACATAGACCACCCAGAGGAGGATCCAGAAGGAATACATTTTATTCTCAGCCACACTGCCTAGGCTTATCATCAGTTCTTTAGTGAGGAAGAACAAGAAACCAATAGCAGACACACCCTAAAATCTTTACTATAAAGATCTCATGATAGTATGTATTCAGTCATTCTTTAAAAAAAAAAAAAGAGAAAAAAATCTTTGTAAGTGCCAGACATTGGAGACATAATGGTTAACAAGACAAATATAGACCCTGGCCACATGGGGTTTATGATCCAATAGGAGAGACTGGCATTAAACAAGCAATCACACAAACGTCATTGCAAGTTTTGATAAGTGCTCCAAAGAAATAGGAAGTATGGGAGGGGGGCGGGGTCAGACAACTTCCTGAGAGAGCAACAGTAGGGCCACGCCCTGAATGATAAGAAGGCATTACTGGGAGAGAACTGCAGCAGATGGTGCCAGGAAATAACATGCTTAAGGGTTCTGGGAGGGAAAATGAGGCGTGTGGCCCAAGAACTGGGGTGTCTGTGCTAGAAATATCCTCAGTGGGATGGAGAGTCTGCGTGGGGCAGGGCCAGACCCTCAGACCATGTGGGCCATGGTAGCATCTTTGTTTTTTTCCAAATATAGGGTAAGTCACTGAAAGACTAGGCACACACAATTGACGTTGACGTATTCATATTTGTGTTTTTAATGGATCATTCCAGCTGCACTGTTGAAAACAAGTTTGAGGGACTAGAAGGGAAAAGGAAGTCCATTTGGGAGGCTTTTGGCCTGGCCACTAGAGTCAAGGCTCTGGTGAGCACAACCAGATAATGGAGGACCCTTTGCTGTGTGGAGTCCTAAAAGGCCCACATCTCTCCAGGTATGCTGCAGAGTGGCTCACAAATTCTAGAAGTCCATATGAGGTAGAGCTGCTCAAGCAGCAAAGCTTTCATTTGGATTAAATTTAGCTGAATGAAAAGGAGTCGGGAGTAACATTTAGTCATATAGAAGTTTGTGAAAAGAATGGGTTTGACCCACTGAAGTAAGCAGCTGGGAATGTGGGCAGGGACATGATTGTGCCCGCGTGCCAGAGTTTAAAGACGTCCCCTGGACGCGGGACGATTGAACCATGCATAGATAGAGCAGTTAGGTGAAGATCAGATTACCGTACAGACTTCTATCAAGAACAAAGTTGGAGAATTTGGTTTAGGTCTGTGGACAAAGTGTTGCAAATATTTCAGCCCTGAATTCAACCTGCCCCGATGGATCTTAGTAAGCCCTGCGATCGGAGGAGGTGGTGCAGGATGGAACCTGTTTGGGAGCTTTTTGCCTTTGTGGGATCCTTCCTCCCTTAAATAGCGAAAATTGTGTTTTACAACTGCATTGGTACAAAAATATAATCCAGCCTCATTTATATTCATTTTTCTCTTCTGATTTTAAAAGGAAAACATTTTCATAGACCCCTAAAGTGGGGTAATCAGCTCACCAGAGGTCAGAACCCAGGAATTGCAGGTGGGTGGGTCCTGAGAGAGAAGAGGGGGACTTGAGCTGGAAAGTGCCAATAACAGGTAGTGTTACTCTCATTGGGTCCACCGAATGGAACCTGCCTGCTTGTCCCTCCAACAAAATACACTAGGATCCAAATAAATATTCCAGTTCTGGATGGCCGGATTTTCATACTGACAGATTTCTTGTGCCCACTATCTGTGTACCAAGCAGCACTAAGAAATACAGTCTGGTAACCAAAAGTAATGTTAATATGTGTTCCAATCTTCGTGTCTCTTGAAGAATGTTCATTGAAATCTGTAACTCTTCACAACACTTCTAGAAAGCCTATTTCTTCCTAATTCTCTCAAGCCCCGCAACTGGTCTTTCTCCAAAACCCATCAAATTCTCTCCCTGGTGGGGCTTGTCCGCCTTCCCCAACTCTGAATCTTCCTTTTGTTCCCTCCACACTGTTTCTCAGCTTGTTCTTCCAAAACAAACCACCAGAGCAGCAGGGAGGAAAAATGCCCCTCCCTGGAGAAGCAGCTAGAAGGAAGGAGTGAAGACACACCTACCTCGTCAGTCTCTGCCCTGCCACAACCGCAAAAACTAAAAGCCTTGGAAAATGACCCATTTTGTTACATCAGTGTGGAACGTACCAACAGAAATGCCCTTTGTGGAGACCAACTGTCTGCAGAGATGCAGGTGAGCCTGGGCCTACGCTGAAATGCCCGCAGAAGCCTGCTCTCTCGGCTCTCTCACGTCCAGGGGCAACTGCTGCAGAAGCCCATGTTTTACAGGAAGAAGGCAAGGGCAACGTTACCCAGCCCTCCATGGGAAAGTCTTAGTTCCTGGAGTAGATCACTGCATGGCCCAAGAATGCTGTGGAACTCTGGGCTAGCTGCTTGGTGACGGAACTGAGGGCTCCGTTTCATAGATAACCCAGAATTCAAAATCCAAATGGAGTACAGATTGTAAATTATAGACAAAATCTGTGGGAATTTGGGAGGAGGGCAGTATCTGTTGAGACCATTTAGTCCCTAAGAGCCGTATTTCTGTCTGTGTTTGATTTGTTACTGGTACTTTCCGACTGGAGAAGGCAATTCCAGGATGAGGTCTCCAGGTCTGCAAAGCAGCTGAGCTCTGAACACGGCCTGGGTCTCCAGGGAGGAGGAGACTTCCCACCCAGACAATGAGCGGTCCATAGTTTTATGTCTCTAAGCAAGCAATCCAAGCCTACTTGTCCATTTTCACGTAGTACGAGTGACTACCGCTATGTTGTTACAAGCTTAAAGAACCCTAGGTCTCTGGAAGGATCTCTGTGCTGTTAAATCTCTAACAGCTCATGTTCCAGATATACACATTTCTATTCACCAGGGAGATGCTGCAGCTCCACCTGCTTGAGGGGAAAAAAAAAAAAAGTTAATATAGCCTGGAATTGCCAATACACCTCAGGAGGGTCATACTGGGTCTTCCTACCAAGCATGTCCCATCAGTGATAAAACTGAGACAAGCCAACTGGTGGCTGGAAGGCACCCAGAGTCAGGCCTTACAGTTTTGAAAAATTGATGGATAAAAGCCAAAGGAATTGCACTGACATTTAAAAGCTGCAATGTTCTGCAGTGGAAACCTTATTACTCAGGGTAAAATATCTAGCATTCCAGGGAAACAGAATTACTCTCTATCTCACTAGGGAGTTGAGGAAACAAGTGTGTGAAATTATAGATGGATAGAATTGACAGGGCACAGACCCAGATGTATCTTCCCCCTGGTGCTTCAGAGCCCTCATTTAAAATGGAGAGTTTTATTCCTACTTCAAACATTATCATGCAGATTAAATGTGCTAAAATAGGGAAGCATTTCACAATATAGAGATAGAGATAGATACAGATGTATTGATACAGACTTAAATTTTATCTCAAGCTCCATTCCACCTGGCTGCAGAAATTCAGTCCCGCTCACTTAGAGGAACCCCCTTAGTACAGTTCCTATAGTAGATTGAGGCCAGTGGCATGAGAAGAGGACACTTGCCCCTGGCATCCCTGGCCACAGCATCACCTGCCTTTGTTCCTGGTGTCTCTGCCAAGAGTTTCAAGGGCTGGTTTGAGCCTACGCTAGATTTTTTTTTTCTTTTCATGCCTGCCATAAGGACCCACTCTGAAGGCCAGGAATGTGAAATGTCCTTACTCAGACCTGAAGAATGGGGAAAGGAATGGCCAATGGCCAGGAGGAAGCATATCAGCCAATATTTCAAAGTATCTTGCCACAAGAAATGTGACTTTTTTCCTGATACTTTACAGTTCCCACGGAGTATGTGCTTACATCATCTATGAGCTGATGACTCTTAATTTGCTTCTTCAGTCTGGACTTCTCTGACCTCTGGATTCCTATATCCAACTGACATGTGCACTTGGAAGTCCAATTAAGCAACTCAAACTGAAGACGCCCTGTTGGTTCTACCTCCAAAATTCATATCAATTTGTCCCGTTCTCTCTGCCTCTGCTGCCACCATCATAAACCCATCAACTTTTAATGGGAAACAGGGAAATGGCTTCAGAGCTGGTCTCCATGCTACTCTGTTACCAGCAATAACTCATTCTCTGTAGAGTGGAATGATGTAATACAAATCACATCATATTACATCTTGGCTCAAAGCTCTCTGGTGGCGTCCCTTCCCACCTAGAAACCTGCAGACTCCCTTGTCCTAGCCCCTACCATTTCTCTGACCTCCCTTCATTCCCCCATTGTCCTACCATCCACAGTCCACCACACTGGCCTTCTAACATGCCAACCTCAGTTCTTTCTCTGGGCCACTTGAGCCCCTTTTCCCATGCAGTCTCTCCGTGGGCCTTCCCGTAGGACTCAGGTCAAATGTACTCAGCACTGACTACCCTAAACTAGTCTCCTAAGTCACTTTGTATCACCTTAGCCTGTTCGTCACATTGCCCATCATCTCCTGAATTTACCTTGTGTCCCTAGTTTATTGTCCACCGCATTAGAAACACATGTCATTTTATCTAATACTTTAAGATTCCCACAGAACACACACACCCTTCCCCTCCATGAGAAGAGTGGTCTTGTCAGGCACACAGATATTTTTGAATGAATGATATTTGATACTCCTATTCCTGTCATTCATACCCATGCAATTCATGTATACGAATAAAACTACTTGTAAATCGCTGAAACAATATGCAGTATCAGACTTCCTTGACTTTACACAAATCGTTCCCTAGGCTAGACATGTCCTTTCTTTGTTCTTCTGATAAACTCTCATTGATCCTTCGAACTCCTGTTTGGGTAGGAAGCACTCAGAGAGGATGGGAACTGTGGAGGCAGGCAGGGGAGCGTGTAGCCACACTGCTCTGTTGGTGAGGACAGAGCTTGGATCTTAAAGGAAGACTGGATTGGAGTCTCTGAAGTGAATCTCTGCCCAAACCTTGAGTCTTCCTCCTTTTTAAGATAAAAAGTGAAGAAGGCAGTTTTGAATATCCAACAAATATCCACTTAACCATTTCCATTTGCATGTTTTTTAGGCTTTCCAAACTTAACATGTCCAAATAGAACTTATGGTGGATAGCCCCATCCACCTGGTCAACCCGAAAGCTGTGGAGACCACCTTGACTCGGCTCCCCACCCCAACACCTCACATCCAGTCTGTCAGCAAATCTGACCCCTTCTTGCCCATGTCCCCACTGTCACTCTTGTCCTAGCCTCATCAGCTCTTCACTGCGCCACTGTCTGACTTATAATCATCTCTCTTCTCCCACTCTGGCTCCCACCTTTTCGTTCTCTGCAAAACAGCCAAAGCAGTCTTTTTAAAACTTAAAATGGTTTCTGTCACCCTCGTCAAAACCCTCCAATGTCTTCCATCTTATTGAGAAGACTCAGAATAACCCTTAATATACCTGCAAGACCTCCCTACATACTCTGGAGTGCCTACTCCTCCAGCCTCATTTTCTACCAAGATTCCATCTTGAGCATGGAATCTAGAGAGCTCTAGACAATCTGGAGCAACTCCGTCACCCCTTGCCTGTGTGACACTGGGCAAGTTGTTTAATATCTGTGCTTCCATTCCTTAGTCTCTAAAGCTGTTGAAGGATTAAAGGAGTTCTGAGAACAGACTGGTGCGTGGCAAGCCTCCGTACATGTTCATGGTTTTAGGTAGTTTGATGTCATTAAATTGATGAAATTTGAAGAAACAAGGTGATTACCAAAAAAAAAAAGATTAAAGAAGGAGAATATACTTGTAGATTGTTATAATTGAGTCTTTAAAAACATATTTTAAGAAGTCTTTAGTTACACACGTGATGAAATCCTCCCATTACACAGGAAAAATCAAAGGAAGTTTTATGAGTTTTGATAGCACTGTATTGATTGATGATTTGGCCAGATAACACCCTGTTTAAAACACAGTTTTTACTATTAGTCATGAGCTTAAAATACATTTCCCTTGGGAAACCAGTCAGACTCCAAAAGGGACAAAGACACTGGCTTGATTTGTAAGAAAGGAGGAGACAGGGCTCTGCCAAGAACCATTCCAAGTCTCTGTGGGCAGGGCAAGCAGAGAGCCGTGGTTGGTGCTCCTCATGTGGCAGTATGGCTATAAATCACCCCAGGTCAGCCTGCTGCTAACAAGGCTGATAGTTATCCAGGTGTTTGCTCTGACATAGCTACTCTTTAGAAAAAACAAACAAACCTCTATTCTGGTGGAGACCTTTTTTTTTCCTGGTATGATGGCTTCTGTTCCCAATTCTGATGAACTGATTTTTTTTGTGAATGGAAGAAAGGTAAGTTTATGAGATGATTACTGTGATTTGGGCATACCAGGGACAAAAGCCAAGCTAACTTTTTTTTTTTTTTCACTGCAATGCCACTTGCTATGTCTTTATCCTCACTCAAGTCATATATAGTAGTATGAACTTGAATATTGATCATTAGTTCAAGGTTTGGTGCGAAGTATTAAGGCATGGGGGCCTTTGCTTGCTCTTTGCTTCTCTTTTGGAATCAGTAAGGAACTCCCATTTTCTTTGTTATATTACGACCAAAGTCTGGCACAGGTATGAAAAATTGTCATCCCTCCCTTTTTTTGGATATTAGCTGTACTTGAGTTCACCAATGCTATTTTAATAGAAGGCATATATGACATTGAGGACAATAGTAGCAAAGAATGATTTTGATTTTGTTTTGCCTTAATCTCACATTGGCAATTAACTCAGAGGTTAGCATCTCTGTCTAAAATATGGAGTAATAAGTAAGCTACCTTCTCCACTTCCAAAGAGATGTGGCAACTCTAATGCTTAGCCTATGCCAGTTGTTCTCAACCTTGTACTTTAATATGCAAGAGGAATAAGTGAAAAGTTTGAGGTGCTTTGGAACAATTAGAGAAAAAAACTAGTAAAGTATTAAAATGAAAAACTGCTTTGGACAGTAATTTGGTGTTAATGCTTTTGCTTCTTAAGCTTCAGTTGTTTTAGATTACTGATATTCTTCCTTAAAGGAAGAAACACAACTTTAATCAAGGCAAAATTTCTTGGGATTTTTGCCTGTCAGACAGCAGGAAAACATCATTTTTAGGAAGCCTATGAACTAAACAACAGCTTAAGAGGGGGGAAAAAAAAGAACAAAGAAGAAGTCTGGGTTTAGCAATAATATTTACCAGTAGGCCAGGATCTTGAATGACCTGAAGCCAACTGGAACATCAAAGAAATAATTGCTGAGTAACAATTTGTAGTCATTCAAAAGCTAAGAACTTTTCTGAATACGAGAAAAATGGGCTTTGCTGCTTTTCCCTTGTTGGCGAATAAAATCATTTCTCCCTTAATATCACATTAGAATGATTATTCCCTCTCCAGGTCTCCAATCTTTTGAAATCACAGCTGATATTTTGTTGTTTTTACCCTTCACTGTCTTAGAAATTTCTAAGCCAAGTTGCAGATGGCCAAAGAAGGGGAAGTTCTATACCTCTTTGAAGGAACTGGTTTTGTTGTTATTTTTGTAGTGGTTTTTCCTTTCTTTAGACCCAGGGGCACAGAGTTGAGCAAAGCACACTCATCTGGCAGTGGCACACCATCATCACAGTCTGGACAAGTCTCCTCTTTTGCTTTATGTTATTTCATTTTTGTTCTTTTTATATCCTATCTTCTCTTTATCTCCTTCCCCCATAAGCATCCACTCTTGTGCATTTTAATTATATATCCTTCCCGTCTATTTTCCATATGGCTATTTAGAATTATAGATATATCTTTGAAATATATAGTATTTGGCCTGCATGGTGTCGTGCATGAGTGTACGTGTGTGGGGGTGTGTTCTTAACAAATGCGATTGTGACTTACACATTCCCTTTTGTGACTCACCACTGTTCTTGAGATTTATCCAAGTTGTTCTTTGAAAACCTGTTACTTCTGCCTAGTAATTCTCCAGGGTGCACACATCCTTCATTCTATTTATCTAGGACCCTACGATAGACACATAGGATGCTTCCAATTCCCCACTACCCCTAAGAAACGCTGCAGTGAACATCCTATGATGTGTCTCCTCACCAACACTGGCAAGAGAATCTCTTAAGTGATATTGTACGATGCCAGTGTCATAGGTCCTGCCAGGTAGCTTTCCAGAATCCTGCACAAATTACTTTTTCCATAATTCATTGCATGACAGGTGCCAGTAGATAATTTGCCAATTTTTAATGTGCCAAACTTGTTCTAATCAGACTGCCTAAGTTTTGCTAATTTAATGGGTGTGGTATCTTCGGGGGTTTTGCTTGCATCTCTCTAGTTATTGGTGAGGTTTCTCCTCTTTTTATATACTTACTAAAAAGATCATTATTTCCTAAGTGTCTATAAATTACTGGAGGAAAAAGGATGTGCCCATACAGTTTTGTGAGTGCAGCTCTTGGTAGGACCAGTATTTCTTATATGATTACTGAAATTTTTTTTTAATGACTGGGAGTCCTGTATACTTGATAACTCAGAATTGCAGTTGGCAACCTTTAACTAATTCCCCAAAGTCTAATCTTGCCCTTCTTTTTCTTCCTTTGGAAACTGAGGCCATGTCATGTGATTGAAGGAGACAGCATTAAATCAGTGTTGTACTCATCAGGCAGCTAAAGTCGTTGGGAAGTTTCACTATTTACCTGGAATGTTGTCTCAGGTATATCAATGTCTTTATAGCATAGAGTAGTGTCGTCAGGCTGTGTTCCCCCCATTATAGGGGAAGCAGGAGGAAGTTACAGTAGTCCTGGCTTGCACACTGTCACTCCCTACCCGCTATCTTGTCCCCACCTTTGGAAATAATTTCAAAGGCCACACAATTAGAGTGTTAAAGCAAATCTAACTATAACGCCTTGTTTCTGAGATGCCACTAAGCCTCCTCCTCACATTAAGATTCCAAGTGGAGGGGTGATGGGCTCATCTCTGGCTGAGTAAAGGAGTTTGGGAAGTAGGAGGCAGCATGTGAATAATGTGGTTTGTTGCCTTCTTCTGGGATGATAAAAGTAAAAACACTTTTAGTGGAACAATGTCCTTTGCGTCTGGGTTCATCGCTGTGCTTCCTTGCAAGTTTCTCTCCCGATCTAAGCTTGCCTGACTATCCCTAGGAGAAGAACTGTCTGGGCCAAGGAGAGCAGACCGTTTCCATCTCATGTGCCAGCCTCAGTCTATTGGCAGTAAGAGCCAGGAGTGCACCATGAGAGGCAGAGCTAGATTCGTGCTCCCTTCTGCTCTTCCTCTGCATAGTGGCACCTCCACTTCAGTAGGGGGCTGGGAGCAGGGTATGGGAACAGGAGGGGCTCCCTTTATAACATACTCCTCCCATGACTCCGTTAAGAAATCTCTGGCGGGATGCCTGGGTGGCTCAGAGGTTGGGCGTCTGCCTTTGGCTGAGGTCTTGATCCTGGAGTCCCGGGATCGAGTCCCACATCAGGCTCCTTGCGTGAAGCCTGCTTCTCCCTCTGCCTATGTCTCTACCTCTCTCTCTGTCTGTGTCTCTCATAAGTAAATAAATAGAATCTTAAAAAAAAAAAAAAAAAGGAAAGAAATCTCTGGTTAACCTCTTCTATGACTTCCTACGGTCACGTTTATCGGAGTCAGTTTTGGAATCTATATATCTGTTTTCCCATATAGGCCCTTTCTGGGTAACTATAAGGAAAAGCAATCCAGAATTTATAATTGTCATATATATTGGAAAATTCAGAGACATTGAAATAATGCTCCGTAATTTCTTTAAAATTGGCTCCAAGTGTTAGGTTTCCGTTGTTATTTTTTCCCTGTGAAGCTACCATCTGTCAAAAACATGGCCCCAAAACAATATAGAATTGCCATACATGTTTGGTATTACCCTCCTAAAATGCCTTTTCTCATTTCACAATGTAGGTCACAGAGAAGAATGCTGATCCTGAAGTAAACCTACTGTACTACCTGAGGAAAGTCCATATCCTTATATTTTACTGTAATCAGTCTGGACTGGATGGTAAAAAGTGATCATGCTAAGACTTCTAAAGAAGGTCACCCTGTATTTGCTCAAGGTAGATACCCTTGTGTTTGACTTGTAGAGTCTAGTTGGAGTTGACAAAATGCATCCAAAAGTGAGAGATTCATGCTTAATTTGTCGTATTTTTCACCCGAGCAAGACCAAAAGAATCATCCAAATATCAGCCAAAAGAAGCATGAGTGTGCTAACTTCAGAAATAACTTTGTGGCCTTTTGAGTCCCATGGTCCCCAGATGATGGTTTTATATTCAGGAGTGTTAAAGTAAAAACACCCAGCCACCTGCTCAGGGGTACATGTCACTGATAGTAGTTTCCCGTGAGGGCTTCCCTGACTTGTCACTTAAATCTTTTCATAATTCTTATTGGAGAAAACAGGGTTCTATAAATATATTTCAAAATTCTAACATAGAGCTAGTGCATTCTCAGGTCTCCACCCCTGATCTGGACATTTTTTCACTCCCTACTCCTGCAATACTTTCAACAGACCTGCAATAAATATTCAGGAAAGAATTTCTTGGGCTTGGAGGTAACTATACAGGGGAAGCACACATGATTGTGGTAGGGGTGACACAGTTCTATGAGATAAGATTGCATAGAACTGTACATACATGGTACACGTGTATGTGTAAATGCTGGAATCTGAAGAAGCTCTCTAGTCTGGTGGTCAGCATGATACCTGATACCCATGTCAACTTCCTGCTTTTGATGTTGTACTATAGCTACGTGGGATGTCATCTTTGTGGGCAGCAAGGTGACAGGTATTGTCACTGTCAGTATTTTTTTTTGCAACTTCCTATGAAACTATAAATATCTCAAAATACTAAATTAAACTATATATGCTTTTTTGAACATCTGCTGAGAGCCAGGCACTATGTCAGGCTCTGGGGATTCACAGTATACTAGATAATGTTATCCTCTCCCCTCGGGATCTTCAGTTCCTTTCCCCACTTCTGTCTTTTGGCCTCAACATACCCATCTAAAAATATGACTTCGTTTCTCCCTGCTATTTCCTTACCAAACTTATGTGCACCTGATGCCTCATTTTCTCTCTAGACTCTGTCTCTCACTACATAACCCCTTACAATCTGGTTTCCTAACCCCACATTTCACGACTCTAGCTACTATCATCCCCTAAAATCCTGTTTCACTCACTATTCCAGTACCTGGGTTTCTAGCTGAAAAAACAAAAAACAAAATCGAAAACAGAAGAAGGCCTCCCTCATTGGTTCTGCTACTTCCTGTCTATCAGCCTCACAATCTCACTCTTAGTCAGCACACCCTACCTCCTCCCTTTGATATCACTGCTGAATCCATTGCATGTCACCATGCTTTCTCTAGACATCCTAAAATGAACAGATTCACATGTATTAGGAGCAAGCTGAGAACCCATGGACTCCCAAGCAGGCATGGCCAGGGCCAGCCCTAGGCAGAATCACCCCAGCCTCCCATTGCCCCATCTCCCCACTGATTCCTCTGTCCATTCCTTTCTGGTGCCTAATATCATAAATAAGTCATTCTGAAGAAATAAGATGCACCTGAGACTTCCAGGCCCCAATCTCTGATTACAGATGCAACAGTTCTGGGATGGAGTCAGGGCTTTATTTTTTACTTGTTTCTCAAGTAGGTAATTTTCATGGATATCTGTGGGTGACCACAGGTTTTCTACCAGAGTCAGCATCCACACACATAGACACCATCACTAGCCTATTTCAGTTTTCACAGGATTCATATGGCCCTTTCCAAAGTCTTGTACATAATTTGTATTCATAGTCTTGTCTTTTTTCCCTTAAGATGGGTCCCCAATATTATACAAACTTTAGATTCCCACAAGACCTCAATCCTCTACTGACTTGGAGTCTGGCTTAGGCGTCCATCCCAAGATGGAACAGTCACACAAAGAGCAAACTTTGTTTGTAGTAGTATTCCCATCTCCCTTCCTCATTCTATTCCTTCCTTGCCCAAGGTCATCGCCTCCACTGAGTCACCTCACCCATCCCAGCTGCCCCACTAGATGTGCAATGGAATGATCCTGTAAATCACTTTCTCCAAAGGAAACATCCCAGCCTGGTTTTAAGCTCTGACCCGGGGAACCATACACCACAAAGTGAGAATGGCCTACAGCGTACTTGGAACAAGGAGGGTGTGTCATTTTAGAGTTACTTAATCTCTGTGAAATCCTGGTCCTGGGATAAAACTGGGGAAATGGAATATCTCAGAGGTTCCCTAAACTTTTGTCCTGGTTTTCCCACACTGTTCACATGCCCATACTTCTTGTAGTTCTCAAAACAATTCTCGATTCAGCTAATAAATTTTACCAAGCACCAGGTGTTCAGGTGTAAGCTAGAAGACACAACAACCTCTGCCCTAGGTCTAGAGAGGGACACAGCCAGTGGAAAAGCAAAGAGCAAGTGTGATGAGTGTAATGTTGTGGGGTCACAGGCAAAACACTCACAGCAGGCCTGGGGAGGGACGGAAGAAATGAAGATTGAGTAGGCATTTGGTGGGCAAACGGAAGGCTTGGTGGTGAAGCTATTCTAGTCAACAGCATGGGGTAGAGTCAGGAACAAGAGAATGTAGCACTTTTGAAGAACTAAAAGATTATTCTGGTGGATATAAAGAGTTGTGTGTGGTAGTGGGAGGATGTGGCAAGAGAGAGAAGTGAGATCCTTGAGGCAAAGAACCAAGTTTGACCCCAATGTCACATGCCTTGCCTGGAATGGGAGACTATAGCTCACTAATGAAAGACGGGATCCCAGTGGAAATTTCAGAGTCAATTGTACACATTGGCTGCTAGTATCTAGTATCAGGGTAACTTCTTCTGGGTATGCAGTAGAGCTGTGTATCTTGAAGATACTGAGAAAACTCTTCTGCTTAAAGGCCCAAAAACTAAACTTCTGATATATTATTGTTTGTATTTGACCTATGTTAGGTTGCCAGCTTTAGCATATAGAAATATAATATACCCAGTTAAATTTGAATTTGATGCATGGGACATACTTAAACCACAATATCATCTGTTTCTTATCTGAGATTCAGATTTAACTGGACATCCTACATTTTATCTGGCAACCTACATAATGATGAGATTCAGGATGAGTCAACAGAATATGTAAGTAACTGTTTGAGTCAGGTGCTTCTGGTGGAGGAGGAGAATGGAACCATCAAACTAGTTGTTTGGTGACTAGAGAAGAAAACAACTAGTTGAATCCATTTTTCACTTTTCACTCAAGGCAATGTGAAAGTCTGTGTCACAGAGCTATTTTAAGGTCTGACACAGTGAAAACTGAAAAGTAGTTTCCGTCATTGAGTCAGAAAGCAACTAGATTCCTTTACTTGGAAATTTCATGGACTCCAAAGGCACAAAGAAAGAGTTTCTTTTCCTTTTCTGCTCTGTTCAATGGCACGTTATTACCTACTTGACGGTGAGCCCCTGCCTAGAGGTGGAAAGCTTGACTTGCTTGAGCAGGAAGAGCTGGCACAGACTGGGGACAAAAGAACAGAGGAGGGAGATGTGCAGCCTCTCTGGACCTCTGCAGAGAATCTCTCAGCTCTTTACCTCAGGGGTATCTTGACCAGATATATCTCTTTGTGGACAGCAATTTCCAAGGTGAAATTAGATTAACCTCTGCCCAAGCCAATTATGACTTCGACCCATGAAATCCTTTTTAAACTTTACCCAGAAAAGGTCCCCAAAATTCCAGTAGATTCTTATAGAACCTGAAGCAGGAGATTTACTTATATTATTTATTCTCTCTTTATGAAAACACGCAAACATCTTAAAGGGGAAGGGTACAGGGTGCCTGTTGACATTACCAGTTCAGGAGCTGTGGTTATTAAATTAATATCCTCTAATCCAATAAAAAGGTAAATGCATACATTGCTGAACAGGGCAAGTTAAACCTCCCAGAGACAGTTTTCTAAGTTGTTGCCCATGCACTGCTTCCCACCAACCCCACAGTGACCCATTGTCTACAACTCTAAATTCAAAAGCCCTTTCATACCTCATTTGGATGGAAACCCTGATCACCACAAAGCCCTTGGTAGTCTTTCTGTTTCCCACTTAGTGGGAATATCTTTATGGTTCATGCAGATATGCTAATGTGTTTGATTACCAGGTGCTGCCCTAGCCCCACTCGGGAATGCGGATCTTATTACCTTTGTAAAATAAGGAAATTTTTACATCAGAAATGCATCCAGCCTCTAGGGTTTCAGATAAGGCAGTGTGAGTCTGTAAGGATTTCTCACCTTTCATCAGTGAGCTCATTTATATGCAAAAAAATGGAACAACTCTTTAAACAAGAAACCTCAGTAAGACTCAAGAAAACCTATTACTTGTTATCAGTATCTGAGGAAGAACAGAGTAAAAAGCCAAGTGGCCTGTGCCTGTCTTTTTCCTTGACTCCCCTCCTTCCAGTCTGTCTCACAGGCACCAAGTATAGCTGTGGGGGAGGAGGCTGCGGCGCCTGTACTGTTATGGTATCAAGATACAACCCCAAGACCAAGAAGATCCAGTATCCTTTGTGTTGGGCCAAGCCCTGCCCTAGGCACATCTGGGAAGGACACCTAGCCTCCTACTTTTCCTGTCCACAGGCACTCCCTTCTGTTCTTTCCAGGTGGTTATCACAGTCACACCACCTCCAGGCCTGCTCACCCTGCAACTTCCTGAGCTCCAGATCTTTCCCATGGAGTTCAATTCCATCGGAGTATATGTGTTCTGTGTGCCAATCTCTCAGGGCCATATTCTCTATTGCTATACAAATACTTCTTTGCTTTCAAGCAAGAGATTTCAGAGTAGGGAATCGGTCAAGAATGGCTTAGACACAAAGTAGTGATACATTTTCCTGGTAGAAGAGTTAGAGCTTTGACATAGGAATTTGACTAAGAAGAATGATTTGCCTGGAAGGGCTGAACGAGGTCTCTAATCACCTTGGCCTAAAATGCAAATTTGCTCACTATGATTCAAAGTGATGACATGGGAGTTGTCTGGCATGATTCCAAGTTCTTGTCTTACGTCACTGGGTGTTACTGTCCACAAATTAGGGAACTTGGGAGAGGAGAGGCAGAGGAAGGGAAAACAGTTAAGTTTAGCTTTGGACACATCACACTGGAGTAATTACGGAACACCCAGGAGGGATTGTGCACAGGCATCTAGATAGACAGTCCTATCACTCAGAGAAGAGGTCTCATCTGGAGCTATAACTCACTGGCAGCTATCAATATAAAGAGTGGTAATAAAAATAGCTAACATTTTTTGAATGCTTACTATATGCCAGGCAGTATTCAAAGTAGCTTACATATAGTATCATGTTTAATCCCCAAAGCAACTTTGAGATAGTCATTACTACCACTCACATTGAGAAAAGAGGAAACCAAGGCAAAGAAAGTTAAATAAGATCCTGTGGGCTGGTTGGTGATGAAGGCAGGTTTTCAGCCCTGGGCCACCTGGAATGTAGCACAGTACAGAAGAGCTTATGAGTGCAGGACATTGTAGAACAACAGACGGGGAAATGTACAAAGAAAGACACCTCACAAAGGAGAGGAAGAGGATGTAATCAGAATTGAAGGAGCAACAACGAGAGGAGACTGTTCCAAGAAAGTAGAAGTGGTCAATAGTATGAAACACCAGGGAGTAACCCAGTGCCATTAGATTGCTCCTGGAGCAAGGTCAGATTGCTCTTGGAGGTCAGCATCCTCCAAGGCTGGAGGATGAGGTACAGATGGCACAGGAATGGCTGAAGGGCCAGATAGTTGTGGACAGCTTTTGAAGAAACTTGACCAAGAAAGGGAAAAAAAAAGATGGGCCAGCAGCTGGAGAGAGACACTGGGTTTTGTTTTGTTTTGTGTAGCAGCAGCAAACACTTGAACTTACTTTTATTTTTTTTTTAAGATTTGATTTATGTATTCATGAGAGACACAGAGAAAGAGAGAGGCAGAGACATAGGCAGAGGGAGAGGGAGAAGCAGGCTCCATGCAGGGACTTGAATTTACTTTTAAATTCAAGGGAATTTAGGGGAATAAGACTATAGAAAGGAAGTGGTTAGGAGGACTATCAGTATGGAGCAGGTCCATGAGGAGAGAAGAATAAATAGGAGTCAGAGCCCAGGGGAGTAAGAGAAAGGATTCCTGCCCTCCTGGCCTAGAACACAGGGGAGTGACTGCAACACTGGGTGAGAAGCAGTGGGCTGGGAGTAGATGGGGCTCAAGCTTCTATTTTCCAGATGAGGTAGAAAGGTAAGACTGAACAATGAACACTGGAAGAGAAAAAAGAAGAGAGTGGGTTGAGATTAAGAGGAAATAAACGTGGGGGGGGGGGTACTTAGAGGATACAAAAAAACAAAAATTTATCTGTTGTACATTCTTTCTCTATACACCGAGCACTCTCTTAGGGTCTCCCATCAGGCAGCTGGGTGGTTTCCAAACACCTTTGACCATTCAAAGGGCTGGTGGAGCCAAGAGCAGCACTCTTTTTTTTTTTTTTTTTTTTTTTAAGATTTACTTATATATTTTTAGAGAAAGCAAGGGTGCAGGCAGGGGAGGGGCAGACAGAGAATGTCAAGCAGATTCCATGCTGAGTGCAGAGCCAGACACAAGACTCCATCTCACCACTCTAAGATAATGACCTGAGCCAAAATCGGGAGTCCAACACTTACTGACTGAGCCTCCCAAGCGCCCCTGTCTTTTCAGAAGAACAACATGCTTACTGTCTTCTGGGGTAGGAGAATAAAGGAAAAATTTCCTGGGAGAAGGATAATTTCCCATGCCTGAAAGAGAATAGGACTTAGTCGGACGGGAATAAAGAGCTAAATTGGACTAATGAGGTCTGGACCCCATTGCTAACCAATGAGATGAGAATCTGTTGCTAACCACGTCCACTTTGTTATTAATACAAACTCTACTATGGGAAAGATGGTCAAGACAAGGGCATAAATGGGTGGCTTCCACACATGACCATACATTAGAACTGGCTGAGGAGCTTCAAAAAGCAATGAAGTGAGCCCCCACCCCCCCGCAGACTCTAATTTAATTGGACTAGCATGCAAGCAGAGTGTCTGTATTTAAAAGCTGCACATGGTTGAAAATCAAATGGGCTAAACTACCCCATGGTGGAGTTTATATAAATTAGTGTGTTGTCTGAAGAGTAAAAGGTTTCCTTTCCCTAGAATAACAAATAATAAAGAATGAGAGTCTTTTAGAGGTCTTAGACAAAAATCTTCATTATTCTTTTTCTCCATTCCTCTCTACCATTTGATGCCAGCCATATGTAATTTCTTTCCTAGTAACTTTTAGAATTCCATGGGCTTTTATCTAGCATTCTCTATATTTTCAGGGAAATATAGTCTGTGACTTTCCTGGACTCCCTGAATGATATTTCTCACTTCCCTATGATTCCAGTGTATTCTCTTTACAAATATCCATCACAGCCACTATCCAGTGACAGCATGCTTGGTGCCCATCTGCTCTCTGTATGGAGCTGCTGTCACAACAGTGGAAGGTGTAGGAAGCATCAACACCAGGATTCATCCCGTGCAGGTAAGAATGTAATGGACTGGAACAGATGTTTGTATAGGCACCCCCACATAGTCTATTGTACTCCAATTAGGTCACCAGCTTTGAAATCCTTTGTGCTTATAAATTTTCATTTTGCCATATTCAGTGCTTCATAGCTGAGGTTCTTTATAGAGACTGATGTGTAAACCAAGATTCCTTCATTGGTTTTAATATATCTTTTTTTTAATTTTATTTAAATTCAAGTAATTAACAAATTATGTATTATTGGTTTCAGAGATAGAGGTCAGTGATTCATCAGTCTTACGTAATACCCAGTGCTCATCACATCACATTCTCTCCTTAATGTTTAGCACCCAGTTACTCCATCCCCCATCCCGCTCCCCTCTAGTGACACTCAGTTTGTTTCCTATGATTCACAGTCTCTTATGGTTTGTCTCTCTCTGATTTCATTTTGTTTTATTTTTTCCTCTCTTCCCCTATGATCTTCTGTTTTGTTTCTTAAATTCCACATGAGTGAGATCATATGATAATGTCTTTCTCTGATAGACTTATTTCACTGAGCATAATATCCTCTAGTTACAACCACATCATTGCAAATGGCAAGATTTCATTTTTTGATGGCTGAGTAGTATTCCATTGTATATATACGCCACATCTTCTGTATCCATTCATCTGTTGATGAACATCTGAGCTCTTTCCATTGTCTGGCTATTGTGAACATTGCTGCTATAAACATTGGGGTGCAGGTGCCCTTCAGATCACTACATTTGTATCTTTGGAGTAAATACCCAGTAGTGCAATTTTTGGGTCATAAGGTAGCTCTATTTTCAACTTTTCGAGGAACATCCATACTGTTTTCTAAAGTGGCTGCACCAGCTTGCATTCCCACTAACAGTGTAAGAGGGTTCCCTTTTCTCCGCATCCTCACCAGCATCTGTCATTGGGGTGCAGGTGCCCTTCAGATCACTACATTTGTATCTTTGGAGTAAATACCCAGTAGTGCAATTTTTGGGTCATAAGGTAGCTCTATTTTCAACTTTTTGAGGAACATCCATACTGTTTTCTAAAGTGGCTGCACCAGCTTGCATTCCCACTAACAGTGTAAGAGGGTTCCCTTTTCTCCGCATCCTCACCAACATCTGTCATTGGGGTGCAGGTGCCCTTCAGATCACTACATTTGTATCTTTGGAGTAAATAACCAGTAGTGCAATTTTTGGGTCATAAGGTAGCTCTATTTTCAACTTTTTGAGGAACATCCATACTGTTTTCTAAAGTGACTGCACCAGCTTGCATTCCCACTAACAGTATAAGAGGGTTCCCTTTTCTCCGCATCCTCACCAACATCTGTCATTTCCTGACTTGTTCATTTTAGCCATTCTGACTGGTGTGAGGTGGTATCTCATTGTGGTTTTGATGTGTATTTCCCTGGTGCTGAGTAATGTGGGGCATTTTTTCATGTGTCTGTTGGCCATTTGTATGTCTTCTTTGACATGTCTGTTCATGTCTTCTGCCCATTTCTTGATTGGATTATTTGTTCTTTGGGTGTTGAGTTTGATAAGTTCTTTATGGATTTTGGACAGTTTTAATATATCTTAACTTCACAGACACATCCTTACCCTAAATTAAAAGAAGGACACTTTATACTTCTAAAATTGATAGAAGCTACAAATTAGCACTTTTTCCCCAGAGATTCGGTTGCTAAACATGTACCATCACATTTACAGCCACATTTATACACCACATCTGAAGCAACTTGCCATCTAGCAATAAATCCAATATAGCCATATTTCCCTCTAACATTAGAACATTATCTGTCCTTTCATTTGAGCTACAGATCAAGTATTTGGCTTTCATCTTGGGGTTATGCTATTTGAAAAATGTTTATTTAAAAACATTTGAAGCACACTCAAGCCAGGCAGTTGAGTAACCTCTGAGAGACACATGGAAAAGAAACACAAGAGAGACCCCCAGAGTCATGTTTCCCACCTGTTTTTTATTGTTTTGTTATTGTGTTTAAATGCATAAAAATTGAATGTGCATAAATTAAATACATGATTGGTACATGCTAATAAGTTACACTTTATAATTTTCTAGTCATTTATATAGATTTTTGTCATTTAGTGCATCAGAAATTCTATAATATAGATGGGGATGAAAATGACTTGCCAGAGACTGCTAAATGATTTGCATATATTCAATCATTTATTTTCATAACCATCCTGTAGAGTAGATACTGTTATTATTCTAATTTTAAAGATGAAGAAAAGTCAAGTAAACCACCACAGTCACACAGTTACTAGGGTATAGTAAGGACTGAAACTCACAGGAGCGGGGCTCCAAGGCATTTTACTTATTCCCTAAGCCACATTACCTATTTCACAGATAAAGAAATCAGAGTCTAGAGATTGCAGTCACTTAATTAATTCCTGCCACTAGGCTTTTCTTGAGGGAAGAAAAAAACAACTTTTAAAAATAGAAATATTTTCAAGAAATAGAAATATTTTTCTTCTAGCATGACATCCTTTACCCTGCACTCGTTTCTGGAAAGCTAAATAAATAAGCTGCAGACCTTTCTGGTGCCCAAGGCAGGGAAACATGAGGTTTGAAGCATAAATAATGTATTATTTCCTCCCAGGAAAGACTGGCCAAGTGTCATGGCACACAGTGTGGCTTCTGTAGCCCAGGGATGGTGATGTCCATCTACACACTGCTGAGAAACCACCCAGAGCCAACCCCGGAGCAGATAACCAAAGCCCTTGGAGGTGAGCCTTCTTGGTCTTCTGTAGGCAGGGCCCAGGGTGGGAAGTGCCTGAGTAACTAGGACAGGAAATCCCAGCCCACGGAGAGACAATATGGCACACTTTGAGGTTCCAGGCACTTGGCTAACATGAAGACTTCTTTAGTACCTTTAATACTTTCCAGGAAGTATTGTCTTCCTTTTGTAAGCAGTGGTGCCAAGAACTGGGACAATATTGGTTTCATCACAAAGCTTTCTTCCTTAATGGATCCCAGTGTCACTCTACAAAAGCATTCAAATAGGCTCTTTCTAAGACTTATAATATTATCTTTTCCAAATGTGGAAATTTGGGTAGTGTGGAAGAATGAGATTTTGTTGTTATTCTTAAGTTAGTCTGTTAGAGTCATTCGCTAACTCTACCTACTACACTTACTTTTATAGATTGGATAGACTTTCAGATACTTTACTTTTTATGTTCTGGTTGGATTAGGAAGTCAAGGGCAGCAGCTAGTTATCACAAGTAACTTAGTGAGCAACTCAGTCTCCTAAAATGAAATAACTATCAAATTTATATGAATAAACACAATTTTCAAAAAAAAAAAAAAAGCATGTTAACAAATGAAGTTTTTTGTAACAAACACACCCACTTTCAAGGTAATTGTCCCCTAGTTCTTAGAAGAAAGCTGTGAAAGTAAACTTCTAAATATTACAAGAAAGCTCTTTGTCCCTTTCAGCAGATAGTCTTAGACAGAAATTCAGTATTATGATGAAAAGATGTAGACTAAAACAAAGTAAAATATGCAACTTAAATTTTATGATAAGTGGTATATAAAAATTCTCTAATATTTTCCCTTGTTTCTCAAAAAATTCTTCACTTAAAATTTTTCAGTTTTATATAAAGTACTTCTAAAATTTTGGCCTATGATTTCAATTATCATTTTAACCCAGGCCAAATGGATAATCTTTATTCAATGAAATAAGCCATACTGATGAGGAATTGATAGCTTAAAAAAGCAGAGATCCTATGATTTGCCTTACTTGTTGTTTGGGGGCTTTTTTCATATACACAGTCTTAGATGGGTTATTTCCTCCCAGATTCTGTGCCAATAATTCACATAACAACCATAAGGGGATGGTGCTAAAAGTTTGGCTAAATTGATGAAGTATTATGCGGGGTGTGGATAATTTGGAGAACATATTTTGGTTCACAATCCATTTACTTGAACTCTTTCTAGAATTATAAATGCTAGCCACACTGACGACCTTCATGTTCGTATTTTTAAGGGAAACAATAACATAAAATAAAATTTAAAGTAATGTTATGGCACATAACATTCTAAAATGGTCAACTGATATATATCACCACTTCATTTAATCTTGTCTTTCTCTTCAAGACTAAGGGAAAAGAATTTTTTTAATTTCATCTATTTTTTTCCCTTAGAATCAGAAGAATCTCTACAGTGGGCACTATTAGCATTCTTTTGGTGAGACTTTCATAGGGCTTGTAGACTTGCCATTCGGTTGTGTAGCCAAGAAAACAAAACAAAAAACTCTGATACTAGCTCTCTCTAGCCTATAATGTTTGCTTATAGTTTATCAGAGAAAAGGTGTCCATTGCCTCTTAAATACTTATATATCATGCCATGTAGTTATGTTTTAGACCTTTCAGCTCCTTTCCTCGACTCCAAAGGGAGACTTAATTCACACACTTCTATATTCTTTCTTCTTAGCAAAAGGAAAGATAGATTATGGAATCTGAATCCATTCTTGAGCATGTAGTTTCTTTCTAAACTATTCTTGTTCTAAAAACAAAAACAAAGGAGTATACCTATTAACCAAGTTTCCGCATGACTCACTGGCATCAAGCTTTTACACTTCTGGATGTTTAAATCTACCCAATCCACACATTTATTTTGCTTCTGAAATTGTTAAACTGCATTTAAACATAATAATTTTATATTTATTTTTACTATAAAAATAACGTATTCCTATTATGAAAAATGCAAAAAAAAATTAAAAGGGAAAAACTCATTCATATTTCTACCCTCAGGAAACAATCACAATCAGATACTTCTGTTTCCTTTCAGTCTTTTCTATGCATAGTTTTTGTTTTCTTATTTTAAATACTTGTGGCTACTATATATGAACTTATATTGTTTATACAATTTTAACAGTATAACATAAGAGCTTTTCCATGTTATTAAAACCTCCTCATAAATATCATTTATACTGGCTGCAAAATTTGAATATACTTTGTAAAAAGACAGACTTTTCCTCACCTTTTCCACCATGCTTTGGAAATATTGACTGATTAAGAGCAGCCCAGGTGGCTCAGCAATTTAGAGCCGCCTTCAGCCCAGGGCGTGGTCCTGGAGACCCAGGATCAAGTCCCACATGGGGCTCCCTGCATGGAGCCTGCATTTCCCTCTGCCTGTGTCTCTGCCTCCCTCTCTCTGTGTCTCTCATGAATAAATTAATAAAATCCTTTTTTTTAAAAAAAGGAAATATTAACTGATTAAAAGAATGCCAGGTACTTATTGAACACCTATTGTTCTGTCCTGGGAGGGTTCATGAACATCCAAGACACTCATCGCCTTCTCTAGGAACTTAAGATCCATTGAGGGAGATGAAGCAAGTACATAAATGACTCTACTCCAACATAGTTGATGATAGGCCTATCAGCAGATGGATCCAGACAGTGAGTGGTACAGCTCTGGCTGGGGTGTCAGAGTAGACCCCATGTAAAAGGGGGATGGGCCTTTTAAATTAAAAGGGCCTTGAAAAATGGATACACTCTCCCTAAGAAAACATGGGAGAGAGAAAAGACCATGTAAGAAAAGCTTAGCAAATAGACACATATGAGATGTTATGGGAGGGGCAGGGTTACATGAGTTAGGACAGGCCTAGGAAATAAGGCAGGAAGAGTTGATTGAAAAAATTATGGAAACCTTTGTGATATTTCAGGAAGAAAATGTAATCACAAGATTTTTTTTTGTAAGAATATCTGTTCCCAAGAGAAAAAAAAAAAGAATCTAATTACTAATAGAGCTATTTCACTGAAAAAATGAAGCACAAATAAGCAATATATTTCATTATCATTCCTTAAAAGTTGACCTCTTTTAAAAAAATTTTTTTTTTTAAATTTATTTGAGAGAGAGCACATACAACCCTGAGGGAGGAGCAAAGGGGGAGGGAGAGGCAGACTCCCCACTGAGCAGGGAACACTTAGATGATGTCAACAATAAAGATGCGGGGCCCATCCCAGGACCTGAGGATCATGACTTGAACCAAATGCAGATACTTAACCAACTAAGCCACCCAGGCGCCCCAAAATTTGTCTCTTCTTAATCAGGTAACTTGTGCCGCTGTACTGGATACCGAACAATTGTAGAAAGTGGAAAAACTTTCTGTAGGGTAAGTTAAAATAAAAAAAATTTTTCAGTTGACTTAATACCTTAATATACATTTGCATAAAATCATCTATTGCATTCATTTGTTTCTAAAATACCCTCATGTTGACCTTTTTTTCTTAAAGATTTCATTTATTTATTTGAGAGAGAGAGAGCACACATTAAAGGGAGAGGGAGAAGCAGTCTCCCTGCAGAGCAGGGAACCTGATGTGGGGCTTGATCCGAGGACCCCAGGATCATGACCTGAGCCAAAAGCAGAGGCTTAAAAACTGAGCCACCCAGGTACCCCTATGTTGACCTTTCTAACCATTGAAAGTTGTTGAATGCCACTGTTGGTATTTTTTAAATAAACCTTTAGCATGTGTCTTATTTATAGCCCTAAATTAAGCACTTTCCTAAGAAGTAAAGTATATGGTAACATGACTTCAAGAAATGCAAACTCTACTAAGAAATAGTCTCTATTATTTTAGATTAATAGACTAAGACTATAGACATTTTTTTTTTATTTATGATAGTCACATCAGAGAGAGAGAGAGAGAGAGAGAGAGGCAGAAGCAGGCAGGCTCCATGCACCGGGAGCCCAACGTGGGATTCGATCCCGGGTCTCCAGGATCACGCCCTGGGCCAAAGGCAGGTGCCAAACCGCTGCGCCACCCAGGGATCCCGACTATAGACATTTTAAAGAAAAATAGGGATCCCTGGGTGGCGCAGCGGTTTGGCACCTGCCTTTGGCCCAGGGCGTGATCCTGGAGACCCGGGATCGAATCCCACGTCGGGCTCCCGGTGCATGGAGCCTGCTTCTCCCTCTGCCTGTGTCTCTGCCTCTCTCTCTCTCTCTGTGACTATCATAAATAAAAAAAAATAAAAATATAAAAAAAAATAAAAAAAAGAAAAATATATAGACTAAGAAATAATAAAAGCATAATTGAAAAGCAAGGTATTTAAAGTTCAGTGTATTCTCTATGCCATATGTATCAGTTTTAAAAGAACGTGGTAGATTAAAGAGAATTAAAGAGCAGGAAGGGAGGCACAAAGGAAACATTGGAGAAGGGGAATTTTGAGCTAGGTCTTAAAAGAAGTGATAGAAATGAATGGGTGAAGAGAAGCCAGTAGAAAATTCCAGGTAAGAAAATGCATGGAAGTAGGAAAATGAAGGATGTCCACTGTTCACTAGGAAACTGATGTGGCCTAATGCAGGGAGTAAAAAGATATTATTCTGGGCTAAGGAATTTAGACTGAAAGTTGATAACCAATGTATGGTCATTGTCTGTTCTCAAGCTGGGAGTAACATGGAAACGGTATTTCAAAGGGAAAATTCTTGGCATCTGCTAAGAAGGATAAGCTTAAAAAGGGATGAGGGCTTGGGCTAGTGCAGTCTCCCATGAATGAGGGAGTGAGGACCTAGACCAGTGTGGCAGATATGAAAGGTAACTTTCAGCAAGGGGATTGCCAGAATCATAACCTCCAGACAGTAAAGGATACAATCAGGAAGAAATCCAAGTCATCCTCAAAGTTAAAAGATTAAGGAACCAGACAGGATGAAAGAAATTGGAAAAGAATGATTTAGTGTATGGCACGGGGTGGGGGAAGCTGTAGTTTTGAGATATATCAAGTTTCAGAACGTGAAATACCACGTTTTAGTTATCATGGGTTTCTAGCACCCATATTTTATGGTAAAAATTAATTTTATACAATTTTGGTTGACCAAAAACAACTCAAGGTATATAAGTTAATTCCAAATACCAAAAAATCTCTTGAAAAAAAATCTACTTTTAGGCCAATAATGAAGAATCTAAAAAGCTTTACAAACTACAGCTATTTTGAAATCCTGGGTAAGATACCATTCATGTCGAACCATATGAATCAGTCTTCCACCATTGTAACTCACAAAAACAGCAACTTCATATGATTCATGATTCAACTTAGTATTATGTGATTACTTTCCTGGTGACCAAATCTAACTATTATACAAAGATAGGTATCTTTATCTCACTCCCGTGAGTTCCCACATTCAGCCATTTACCATCTGTTCCTTTATTGTGCACCTCCTTCTCTCAAAATCCAAATCCATTCTTAAGTCTGTAGAAAATTCCTTACAGGTAAAAATACCAGCCACCACTTCTGCAGCACTTCCTATGTATCAGATACTGTGCATATCTTTTGCATACTTACATCAAACAGACCTGGTTGGGAGGGGTTTTATTTTCCTAATTTAAAACACTGAACCCAGTTACTATGTGTTAAAGCAAGAACTGGAACCCAGGCTTCCTTGACTCCATGTACAAAGTCAAACCATAGGTCTCCAAAGCACACCAAAGCCTTGGGTTGTGCCTACACGTGAAAAGGATAAACAAGAATGAAAATAATTAGCTAGAGTTGCAGTAACTGACCAGTGAATTCAAGCCAAAAACATTACTTTGGGTCTGCATGAAGTGTCCTGAAAATTAAGGTAACCACTTTCCTAAGAAGTAAAGTATACGGTAACCCATTATGAATGGGTTTGGGACTTAAAAATGGTTGGGACTTGAATCATCAAAAAAATTCAGAATAGCTCCAATAACACCCAAATAAAACTCAGGTTTTCAGTTTATTTTTGTGTATAGAAAGTCTTAAGTGGAAGCACCTGGGTGGCTCAATGGTTGAGCTTCTGCCTTTGGCTCGGGTTGTGATTCCAAGGTCCTGGGATTGAGTCCCACATCAGGCTCCCCACAGGGAGCCTGCTTCTCCCTCTGCCTATGTCTCTGCCTCTCTCTGCGTGTCTCTCAGGAATAAATAAATAAAATCTTGAAAAAGAAAAGAAAAGAAAAGAAAGAGAGAGGAAAGAAAGAAAGAAAGAAAGAAAGAAAGAAAGAAAGAAAGAGAGAAAGAAGAAAGAAAGAAAGAAAGAAAGAAAGAAAGAAAGAAAGAAAGAAGAAAGAAAGAAGAAGGAAGGAAGGAAAGAGAGAGAAAAAGAAAGAGAGAGAGAGAGAAAGAAAGAAAGAAAGAAAGAAAGAAAGAAAGAAAGAAAGAAAGAAGGAAGAAAGAAAGGAAGGAAGGAAGGAAGGAAGGAAGGAAGGAAGGAAGGAAGGAAGGAAGGAAGGAAGGGAGAAAGAGAGAAAGAAGGTCTGAAAGGCAGTTTGCCTTCCTAGGACTTCATTAAAGATACATGGTATATCACTCTTATGATTAAAGAAAAGCCTTTTTTTGTTTGTTTGTTTTTTAAATTATCACCTTGTTAACTCCTCCATTTACCTCACTGTAGTGGAAGCCTTGGCTCTCTGAGCCCATCCTCGTCTGATCTCCTTCACGATCCCCTGAGATTTGAGTGATACATTAACAAGACTATCATAGCATGGTTACAGGCTCCCTGTAATTTTCCCTAATTGTTCAGTGATGGAAGAGCTAGTTCTCCACTCCACCCCATTACAGAGCCCTTGAAGACAAGGACATGCTCTGTTACTTCTTCCATAGCTTCTGTAGGGCCTGGGGACTGCAAGTACTAGGGTTGATGTTTTAAGAATTAACCAACTAATTTGTTCTAAATTCTTGTATTACCTTAAAAGGAATCAACTGTTTGTGGAATGAAAAGTTCAGGAAAATGTTGCATGGATCAAGAAGAGAGGTCTTTTGTAAATAGACAGGAAAAAGTAAGTATCTGGTGTTCCACTTCAGTTAGGATAGCCTGAAAAATACCCACATAAATCCAAGTGCATTCATTTCCTGTTCTTTTCAGTGAGTAAAGTAAAAGGAAGAGTATTCAGGGAGTAAAGAGTCTTAAAACACTTCAAAAATTAGCAGGCTAGTGACTTTCATGAGACCAATCACCACAAAGCATTTCCCTTCAGAAGCATTACAACTTTCTGTGCCTTAATCTGGTTTACCACCACCCCTCCCCACAAGTAGTAGAGATGTAAGCATCTTCATGCTCATGGCAAATAAATATCTGTTAATAATACCTGAGACCCAGGACAGAAGCTTAAAACCTAATTCCTGATGCCAAAGGAGGAAGCCCAGAGTCCAGTAAATCTGCCCAGGAAACCATTACAGTCCTCTAAGGGTGGGCAAAATTCTATTCAGGGGTACTCTGTGGCTCTGGCACCTGCATTTTGTGTCCGGGGTGTCAGAAGTATGGCCCTGACTCTGAAGTCTCACATTTAGAAATTCTTGTATGTTTTTCAGTAACGCTGAAGTTCCATTTGTATTTTTTGTTTTGTTTTGTTGAGATATGTACCAAACTGTATAATGAAGATGAATTCCAGCCCTTGGATCCATCCCAGGAACCTATATTCCCTCCTGAACTAATAGTAAGATGCTTTACTTTTGTTGTCTCATAACATGACGTGGTACAAGCCTTTTTGCAGTATGCTATGAAATTATGAATTTTAGATATTAAAAGCTGGAAGTGTGTCCAATGCAATAAACCATTGTTATGAATTTGTTCGGTTCCACTATAAGTAACTTCAAGCAGATAGCTTAGAAGAGTGGTACTGCCAGGACCTCAGATATGCTTTGGTTCACCTCTTCAGTTGAAGATCCTGAGCTCAGAGAGTATAGGTAACTTACTCAAGGTCACACACCTACACTGTGAGATATATTAAAGATATTTTGTAAAAAAAAAAAAAAAAAAAAAAGATATTTTGTAAAATGATACTTATCATAATGGAATTACACTATTCTTATATTAGCCTCTGTGATCCCAACTCAGTGGGGAGAAATAGAGAGAGAAGAATATAAATGGTGTGTGTATGCTCATCATTCTATTCCATGACTCTATGCGCAGAAGAGAACATGAGATGGGGGATATGATTCTACTGGCTCCCTAGAAGGTCACAGTCCCCACACAGCCCTCTGCCTGTGGGAACTTGGACTCACTATTTAAAGAGTATACACATACACATGACATATATACGTATGTATGTGTAAAGAGAGAGTCGTTTAAAAAAATGATTTACACTATGCCTGGTAAATGATTTAAGAGGTTTTTCAAGGATAATTTTGCCATAAGCAATTTTTGTCATACCAAAACACCTAATTCCCAAAGATGAGGCCCCTTTGAGTCACTGTTAGGGCAGAACTAGAACAAGAAGCCTGCAGATTAAGACACTTTCACTATACCATGATGCGTCCTCTTCAGACACTCACTTCACAAATATAGATGGAGTTTGCTCTACTCTACATGCAGTTGTTGATGGACAGATACCTATTATGATGTTTACTCAGTGATGCCCATGTGAATCTTATCAATCTAAGTAGTTTCAAATAGGCCACCTTTTCCCAAGGTAAATCCCAGAAAATTAAAATGACCCATCGGGCCATTTGGACAACCGGAGCAGTGGATATACTCATGGCATGTAGCTCAGCAACCTTCCTCAAAAGGCTATTGGTTTTGTTTCTCTGCAGAGAATGGCAGAAGATCCAAACAAGAGAAGACTGACCTTCCAAGGGGAGAGGACTACCTGGATTGCCCCTGTGACCCTCAACGACCTTCTGGAACTGAAAGCCAATTTCCCTGAAGCCCCCCTCATAATGGGAAACACTACAGTGGGTGAGTGGTTTTTAAGCGTGTTCCTTAGTCTAGATTAAGTAACCTACACATTTGTCTCTCTTTTTAAATGCTTCATAAATGCAATTCATTTTAATTAGTAGATACCTATGATCCTTTAGAATGCTTCATTGTTTTCATTTGCAAATGTGTTGTTTGTGTCACAGTATTCACTCTGGATTATCAGTAAGCAACATCTGTTATCACCCATTGACTTCCTTTTCTAATTGCTTTAAATGTTTTTCTCCTTAAGGACCCAGCATTAAATTCAGAGATGAATTCCATCCAGTTTTCATATCTCCACTTGGGCTTCCAGAACTATATTTTGTGGACTGCACAGATGATGGTATGAAACTTCTTTTTTATTGGCTGTTGGTAAGCTATGAATAATTACACACACTAGGCTTATTTGAGCACTTCATAGAATATCTGACCTCATTTGTTCATTCAGAAATATTTATTGAGCACCTACTGCGTGTCCTCTATGAGCTTTATCAAATTCAATTATTCAGTTATGCCACTGAGTACTACATGGTCATAAAAGCCATAATGGTGGAAAGAAGCCATGTCGGTTGTTCAAATATGGAGAAATTGACTAAATATGGAGATTTAAGACATTGGCTGGCCTATAGGAAAGTTTCTTGCCAGATATTACTCCCTGATTCATAAATTTGCTCAAGGCTCAGCCTTTACTCACCTACATTCAAAAAAAAAAAATTCTGAGACACAAAATTTGACAAATTAATTGTAACTATCTTATTTTTATAGTCTTCCCACAATTTACCAAATGCTTTCACATCTCATGTTTCTTTTGATCCTCATGATAGTCCTGGTAGGCAGAGATAGCAGGTGGTAGCCTTGGTATCTCCATTCTCCTAAAGAAGATAAAGAATCAAAGGACTTAAATAGCCTCCCCAACTTCACACAGCTAACACATGATCAAGTCAGGACTGGATTCCAGGGTTTCTTACTTCTAGTCAAGTTCTTCCACATAATGCACCGAATAAGGCTATCTGAGAAACATATCCAAACTTAACATTTGAATGGATAACAGGGTATAGGAGGTAAAAATTCTACTTTAAAATAAGGCTCTCCCCAATGACTAAACAGAAATCAAATGAGAAATTATCTGCTTCTCCTCTGATCTGCTAATTTTAAGTCAATCTGCCCATTCATTTTTTTTTTACCTGTTGGAATGTTCATATCAGTGGACTCATAGTAATAAATGAAGCAAGGAGAGGCCAGGCTGGTAAAGGAGAGGGTTGGAGGTAAGGTGTGGAGATACTGGGTTAGGGTGGGGTGGGAGTGAAGAGACTGGGGAGGATGGAGAGCCTATAACACTAAGTCAGTGTTTTCAACCTTTTCATTATTACCTTACTAGGGAGTGATAGACATTTTCCCCCTAATCATTCCTCCATGAAATTTTAATAAATCTTAATATATCTGTTTATGTACAGTATGTATATCAGGGCTTTTTTATACATCAAAAGAGTAAGATTTTTTTTCATCCCCTTTGGGCTGGTACTACTCTTCTTGAGAACGCATGAACTAGATGACATCACTATTCAAAGCATTCCCTGAAAAAACAATTGTAAGGAAAACTGACCCAAGTATAGACAAGTGTCTATTCTTGTTCTTCCGTTAAGGGAACAATATGAAGATATGGCTGTAGAAGAAGGACAAATGGGCAATACAAATGTGTAGGTCACTTCCCCCTTTAGACTTAATGATCTTTTAGATGTCATATAGAATTAGGGCCCTTGGGTGGCTCAGTTGGTTGAGCATCAACTCTTGGTTTTGGTTCGGTCACAATCTTGGGGTCATAGGATTGAGCCCCACGTGGGACTCTGTGCTCAGCACAGTCTGCTGGAGATTATCTCCCTCTCCCTTTCCTTCTGCTCTTCCCCCTGCTCTCCCCCTCCTCTCTAAAATGAATAAATAAAATCTTTAAAAAAATAAAAACACAAAAATCTTAAAGAATCTTTACTGAAATTTTTATATTTGATCAATTTATTCAGGAAAACACTTTTTTTTTGTTCAGGAAAACACTTAATTGGGAATTAACAAAGTAATAATTTTCAGATATCTGTGGTTGGTATGTCCTAAAATGTATGGCATATATGACTATATACATGACTGAGAAAAAGATTTTGGTACTTGATATTTGGGAATAAAACTAATTGCCAGAAATACCTTTATATTTGTTTTTCTAAGTTAATATAAAAAGAGAAGATACACTTGAAAGATTATTTCTGTGCAGCCCATGCATCTTGTTATAGTTCACTTTCAGTTTATATTCTACTATCTTATTTTCAGGGGTGACAATAGGTGCGGGATACAGCCTGGCCCAGTTGAATGATGCCTTACATCTTATTGTTTTGGAGCAACCAAAGGAGAAGACTAAGACTTACAGTGCTCTCCTGAAGCATCTGAGGACACTTGCCGGAGCCCAGATAAGGAATATGGCGGTATGCACCCTAGTATGCACCCTGTTATAGACAGTGATACAGTCTGTTCAGTTTCACAAAACATTCTGAAGAGGAATCCCCAGGCAATGTTGAACAAATCTCTACAATGTAAGTGTGAGTGTGTGAATGTACCCAAAGTAAGAGTTATCGCACTGCATGTAAGTGTGCATCCAAAGTGAGAGATGGCTTATTATATCACAAGATTATGGTACTGGAGTCTGAAGATGCCCAAATTCTAAATCCATCCTGTCACCCATGAGCAGTATGATCCTGGAGAAGCCACTTGACCTCTGTAGGCCACTATTTCCTCATTCTAAGTGTTAAAGTTCAACCAAATGGACTCTCCAGCTCTATCAGCCTATGAAATATGTCTTATCCAAGGTATAATAAACAAGAACCTATGTTTTTTTTTTTTTTTTTTTTTTTTTTTTTTAAGAGCCTATGTTTTAAAAATACTCTATTATGGCTGTTTCTCTGCACTATGCTCAGTTTCTTAATGTCTGCATCCACATGTCTATTCATGGATGTCCCCCAATTGTCTAGCTTATTGAGGTATCCTTATTATAAAAGATTTAAGAGTAATTGGTGTGGACCACTGCCCATTCCACACGTGATGGAGAGTTCAGTGGGACTTTGAGGGAGGTCATTTCTCCTGATTGTCTCTGCCCCTATTTCTGTCATTCCCAAAATTCACTATATGTTTTTACCTTCTACGTCTTCTGTCTCTTTTTCTGGACCAAGTTATTACTCTCAACATCACCCCTTGCCCACCATCCTCTCAAAGTTTCCCATTCAAGGCTATGTCTGAAGCAATTTTATTGATAATTTGGAGTACCAAAGAAAAACTCTATTGCACAGCAGTACAGCAAGCATCTTGAATGGGAATGCTACATATCCCAGTTCTTCAGAGTTTACTCAGAGTCTATCTAGTCCCCACTTTCCCCCCATATTATTGGACACTCATACTAGCATCAGCTCTCAAAGAAATTTTCTTCTTCATTACACATGGGAAAGGAACATTTTCTCAGGATAAGTGTGAACTGGAGTCAGGGATAGGAATCTTGCACAATATGTAGCCTTGACTATTTAGCTGCCCTAAAACAATACCAGATCATTCTATGAAGCAAAGAAGAGAATTAAAAAATTAGATTAAAACTTACACAAATCACTATACATGTAACTCTTTATTTGTCAAATAACTAGCTTTAAAAAAAATGCTATCTCTTTTTATTTAGACTTTAGGAGGACATGTGGTGAGCAGACCTAATTTTTCTGACCTAAATCCCATTTTAGCAGCAGGAAATGCTACTATCAATCTGCTATCTAAAGGTAAGAGATAAGCTTTGGGCATTCTATTTTTAAATTATCACTGTCAGTTATATAGCTCCTTTCATAAATCATGAACTAGGAACCCAACTATGTCTAACTTAGACTCATCAAATATATAGGCTATATCTACAGTACCTCAAATGTAGGGATGAAATGGAGATTAATTATCCTGTTCTCAGATGTTCTATATCTTGTAGATCAGATAAGTTGCTGAACCTGACAATTTTTCTTAACTATTTGGCCACATTTGTGTACAGTCCAAATTGTAATATCAAAGCATTTTTAAAAATGAAATGTATATCTGCAGTTTTAAAGCTTTATAGCACACTGCATTCAAAGTTTTGTAAAGATGGAAATTTTTCTTATAGGACTTTTCATTTAAGATTTTAAGATTTTATTTTTAAGTAGTCTCTATACCCAGTGTGGGGCTCAAACTCACAATCCCAAGATCAAGAGTCACATGTTCTACTGACTGAGCCAACCAAGTGCTCCTAGGACTTTTCATTCTAAACAAAATCAAATTTGAAGAACATATTACTCATTATTTCTCTCTTTATTCAAAGTCAGCTTAAGCTTTGCCAAAGGAAAATTATTTAAACTTACTGAAATAACAATAAATGCATCATAGAGCTATTGATGTAAGATACCCTCTCTTTGATTAAAATCACATTTTTAGGGGCACCTGGGTAGCTCAGTCAGCTGAACATCCAAGCCTTGATTTCAGCTCAGGTCATGATCTCAGGGTCATGGGATTGAGTCCCACCTTGGTTTCTACGCTGAGTAGGGAGCCAGCTTGGGATTCTCTCTCCCCCTCTGCTCCTCCCCTCCCCAGCTCACATACATGCTCACTCTCTCTCAAAAAAAAAAAAAGAGAGAGAGAGAGAGAAAAAGAAAAAGAAAAAAGAAAAGAAAAGAAATCACATTTTTAAAATATACAGTGGATCAAATAAGAGAGTATTATAAACTCTTTAAGAAAAAAAACTCTATTGGGCAGGCCAGGTGGCTCAGCGGTTTAGCTCCGCCTTCAGCCCAGGGTGTGATCCTGAAGGCCCAGGATCGAGTCTTGCATCGGGCTCCCTGCATGGAGCCTGTTTCTCCCTCTGCCTGTGTCTCTGACTCTCTCTCTCTCTCTCTCTCCTCTCTGTGTATTCTCATGAATAAATAAATAAAATATTTTTTAAAAAAAAGAAAAAAGGGATCCCTGGGTGGCGCAGCGGTTTAGCGCCTGCCTTTGGCCCAGGGCGCGATCCTGGAGACCCAGGATCGAATCCCGCTTCGGGCTCCCTGCATGGAGCCTGCTTCTCCCTCTGCCTGTGTCTCTGCCTCTCTCTCTCTCTCTCTCTCTGTGACTATCATGAATAAATAAATAAAATCTTTAAAAAATAAAATAAAATAAAATAAAAAATAATTAAAAAATTTTAAAAACCCTATATATCAGGCATTTTACCTCTGCCACTTGTCCCACCTCTAGCACTTTGAACAGATCATTTAACCTCTCTGGACCTCCGGACCTTAGTTTTCTCATTTGTGAAACACATTGTATTAGGTTGTTTCCAAATACATTTAAAGTTCCTCAAGGCCAAAACTGGGGAGTCGTGTATAATGAATGCTAAGAACCAGAAAAGACTTTTTTTTTTTTTTTTAAAGATTTTATTTATTTATTTGAGAGAGAGAGAGAGAGAGCCGGCACGAGTGTGGTTAGTTGCACAGGGAGATGAAGAAGCTGACCGGGCAGGAAGCCTCATGTGGGGCTCGACCCCAGGTCCCCAAGATCATGACCTGAGCCGAAAGCAGGCACTTAACCAACAAGCCACCCAGGCACTACCAGAAAAGACTTTTCAGATTATCTAGTCTAACCCTGTCATTTTGCAAATGAGAAACTGGGAGCCTCAAAGATTCTGTGACTTGCCTAAGATGACCCAGCCTAGAAGCTGCAAGTAGGAACCACATCTTTTGGCTTCTAGCTTGCAGTCTCTTTCCACCAGATGCATCACATCTATCCCTTGCTGCATATTCTCCAGTTTAATAAATTCATTCTAATCAGGTCATTTCCTTTAACAGAAGGAAAACGGCAGATTCCTTTGAACAGCCATTTCCTGGAGAGATCCCCTGAAGCCAGCCTTAAATCGGAAGAGATTGTGTTATCTGTTTATATTCCCTACTCTACTCAGGTAAAGGCGCCTTGACTCACTGCGCACTGGCAGGGAGCCCAGCTTGCCCTGAAGGTAGACTTTGGGTATGCTCACAGGAAGGGGCAAATTCTCATGGGACCATTTGATTTGTTTTTATATCAGAACAACATTGTGACTTTCATGGACTCTAGGCACTTTTACCTTTGTGGATCCCTTTCTCCATAAAAAATAAAATAAAATTTTAAAAAATATGACTTTCTCAGTATAAAAAGTCAAGTGTTATATATTCATTATTATTGTATTCATTTTTTTCTTTTGTTTTTAAAAGAAATTAAAAGGAAAACATTTCTTGATATTCTAATAGTGTTGTAGAGTGATAGATGGTGGCTACACTGGGTGAGCAAAGCATAAGGTATAGAGATGTTGAACCATTATGTCGTACACCTGAAACTAATGTAACATTGTGTGTTAACTATGTTAACACATTTCAGTTAACTATACTGAAATTTTTTTTTAGTTTTTAAAGAAAAAGTAACATTTCTGTGGGCCCTATCTCACTGCAAACAGAGAGCCCTTTGTGTGAGTTGAATTTTTTACTTCAGATAAATATTCATCTTAGCCAAGATTGTGAAAATTATAATCAGTTTCATCTATAGCGAGTTTCTAGTAAACTGAAAGTTCATTATCATAAAGATACTTCCAAATCAACCAACATTTATTAGCCACTTTAAATAAAATTATTTGTTTATTAACTATCTACCACTCTACATGCCAAGCACAATGCTGAATCCAGAAAACACTACACTTATTTCATAAGACACGGGGTCCTGTCCTCAAAGGTCTCTAAATCTAAGAGGAAGGGCTTGAAATAGGAAATCGCTGACCATCTCAGACAGGGAATGTGTGCACAAAGAGACAGGGTAGTTCCAGTGACAGGGAGAGTCTTCCCTGGGTGTTGCTCTTCCTCTGGAAGAGAGGAAAGATCACTAGAGAGAAGTGGGTGCTCATTCCAGGTGGGAGAACAACTTGGGGATAGAGGCTTGGTGGAGTGGCAGGGTGGCTGGAGCAACACTGTGAGATGTGGCTGGGAGGGAGGCTGGGGCCCCATCACCAAGCAGCTCTATTGTTCCATCAAGGAATTTGTCCATGTCCTAGCAGATAGCCATCTTTGAGGGCCTTTATTAGAGCAAATAAAATCTTAATGAAAAGTGGTATTAGGAATACCAATCTAATAAGAAAAATTGAGGAAAAGCTGATTAGAAGATAACCTGAAGGTTGAATGGCCAGTTGAGAGGCTAATGCAGTAATGCAGTAATTCAGGTGGGTGAGCGCGAGGGTGGTGGCAGCTGGAATAGGGAGGGAAGTCCCCACCTATCAGTATAGTGGAATAAATATGGTCAAATGTGTCTCAAGCATCTCTTTATCACTTTTGCTTTCTAAATAAAATATATTTTATCTTTGACAGGGTCCATGGTGGCACCCCTACCAAGATGGGGCCACACAAATAGGCTTTCCTACTTTGTGGCTCTAATATTTCACACTAGTAATGAGATTAAGCCTAGAATGAGAGATTGAAATCTGGGAGGTACTTTTTAAAAAAATATTTTATTTATTTATTCATGAGAGACACAGGCAGAGGGAGAAGCAGGATCCCTGCAGAGAGCCCAATGTGGGTCTTGATCCCAGGACCCCAGGGTCATGACCTGAGCCAAAGGCAGACACTCAACCACTGAGCCACCCAGGTGACCATGGAAAACACTTTAAAGACCACGTGATCCAGTGGTTTCCAAGCTTTTTTCTTTTCTTCCTTTTTTTTTTTTAAGAGTAAAACTCTACACACACCTGAATTTTACAGAGAATGCCAAACTGAAACAGTTAAAAGTGGAGGTGTGGTAGTTCATCAGAAGAGGCAGCACACCTCCTGATTTTCCCTTACTGCTCTCAGCAGCCCCAAAGGCACCATCTGATCATATGCAACTTCTCATTTTAAAGAAAATTAAGACCCAAACAGTTTAAATCATTTCCCTGAGGCCACACGTGGTAACTCGGAGTTGAAAGTAAATGAGCATAGACTCTGGAGCCCCACTGCCTAGATTTCAACTTCAATTCTACCACTTACTGTAGGACCTTGTAGAAGTTATGTAACCTCTCCGTTTCCTCATCAGTAAATTAGAAATGAGTACAGTTGCTCTGAGGATCAAATATTAATACCTGAAAAAAAAAATATTAATACCTGTAAGGCCCCATGGGCCGGTACTCACATACAGCCAACATGGTAGTCAACAGCATCATTTACAGGATCCTCTTCATTATAACTAATCATCAGCATTGTTGTCATATGGCAGAGAGTGGAGAAGAACACTAAATATTCTGGGTGTTTCTCTGTTTCCAGTGGCACTTTGTGTCAGGACTCCGGCTGGCCCAACGTCAGGAGAATGCCTTTGCCATTGTCAATGCTGGCATGAGTGTGAAGTTTGAAGATGGTACAGACACAATCAAGAACCTTCAAATGTTCTACGGAAGTGTTGGCTCCACTGTTGTCTCTGCAAGCCAAACGTGCCAGCAGCTCATCGGAAGGTATGTGACAGCACATCTGGATATGAAACACAGCACTTTGTATTTTAATATTTTAATGAAGATAGCACTTGGAGAATTTTTCTCTGATTACATACATATTACATAATCATATAGGAAATTTAAACGCTGTGGAAGAATATAAAGAAAATAAAAGTCACTCAAAAGCCAACCTTCTTCAGGTGCATGGGTGGCTCAGTGGTTGAGCATCTGCCTTTGGCTCAGGACATGATCCCGGGGTCCTGGAATCGAGTCCCACATCAGCCTCCCTGTGAGGAGCCTGCTTCTCCCTCTGCCTATGTCTATGCCTCTCTCTGTGTCTTTCATGAATAAATAAATAGAATCTTTAAAAAAAAAAGTAGGAACAAAAGCCAATCTTCTTCAATTCTTCTTCAATTCTTTTATTATAGTTTCTATAATAAGATGAATGTACAAATTAATCTAAGTAGATATTATCTTCAAATTTTCTTTTTATTAACCTGCAACATAAGTAAATGTTTCTAATACTGGGCCGTACGACATCTGAAAATGTCCTCCCTCCACCACAGAAAGAAGATGAAATATTCAAAAGGTTAAATGGTCTTCATCCTATCACTCTCATTGTTTCTAATGTTTGGAAATTAAGTTTCAAAAATTCTTCCAAGTAGTGCTTTCATAATAATTTTTTATCTACCATAATATTCATTGTCAACAGGGCAGCACAACTAAATGTGGCTTTCTTTTCTCAGATACTAAAATGTTTTGATGCTTTCAAAGCATGTATAAACTTTCCTTTGTGACAGTGTTACAACTATCATCAATAATTGGGTCATTTTTCGGTCATTACCTGCACATGTGTGTGCCAGGCTTGACCTGTTTGCTGCGGATACAGCAGGGAACAAGACAGAGATTCCTTGGGAAGCTCTGATTTTAGTACTTTGTTACCCAAGCTCTTTGAGGGGAGTCATCATTCCCAGGCCTTGAAGTTACATATAATAATAAAGGAGGACAGTAAGGAAAATTTGGAAGCCACTGCAGCAGATTCTAAAGAAAGCTAGTGACATGTGTGAGGGTATTTTGTCCAGACTCCAAAGATGAAAGCTGATTTCCTCCATCTTCCCCTGCTCTGTCAGTTTAGCCAGTCTTCAGCTCTTCTGTGACCTGTTTGCATTCTTCTCTACAAGGCAATGGGATGACCAAATGCTGAGCGATGCCTGCCGATTGGTCCTGGATGAGATTGACATTCCGCCAACCGCTGGGGGCGGCATGGTAGAGTACAGGCGAACCCTCATCATCAGCTTACTCTTCAAATTCTACCTCAAAGTGAGGCGAGGACTGAATAAAATGGTAAATGACTTCTCCGGTCTCTGAGCCTTGACATTCTGAGCTGTCTGTACTGTGAAGGACTCCCCCTTCCCTTCCCTACTGCATCAAGGTTATCAGATGATGAGGACAGAGGGGATGGAGCCCACAGAGTGCAGCCTCCCAGCCTCCTTTGCCCTTCTTCTCTCTCCCCTCTCCTTCTCTCCTGGGCTGAGAAGGGGACAATCTTGCTGTTACATTTGCCCTATAGGCTGTGTGACAATACTAATATACAATATCGAGTTGATCTTCAGTAGTGAAAAGCTTTCAGTAAGTAAATTATAACATCTTTTCCTATTATAAAGAAAATATCTTGTTAAAACAATACCTTCTTTAACTTTCAGAAAATGTGGATAAGCCAAAAAGGAAAAGAAAATCGTTTGTAATTCCACCACCCGTAGATAACCATTACTAATATTTTAGAGTGTATCCTTCTAAACTCTTCTTTATGGATGTGTGCATATATGTGTCACACGTATACATCTATAGAACTGTTTAGTATAGCTTGCTTATTTCACTTAGTAACAAACAGCATTCGGTGTCATCAAATATTCTTCACGACATAATCACATAATGGTTGCATGATGTGTCTATGGATAGATGAGCCATTATTTGATCTGTTCCTTACTTTTGGATATATATATATATATTTTTTTTTTTTTTTTACTTTTGGATATTTTGATGGCTTCTGGTTTTTTAATTATTTTTTTCTTACCTAGCCTAGTTTAAAATGACCTTCACAGCAGTATTTCTCAGAGTGTGGTCCATGACTGTGACTGTCCCCATAATAAGTCATGAACTGACCCAAAAATGGCAGATAAATGACTATACACACATTTCTTTTATGGCTGAAAGCTTTATTCTATTAATTCAGCCAGTCCTTTTTTACCATTTTTGTTAACATTATTTATTATTAGCATTATCATAATATTCTAATATAAATTATTGCATACTCTTATTTATTACATAATATGTTCAGTATATATGTATATGATCAGCATATATCTAATATGTTATTACATATAATGTATTAGGTATGTTTTTGTTATTTTTTATATATTATATGTTCTCTTACATATTACATATTTTATCTTTGTAGAAAATGCAAAAACAGAGAAGCAAAAAATTTTAAAAATCAACTATAAGCCAATAATCCTACCATAAAGACTGTTAACATTTGCAATACATACATATATATTTCTCTCTTCTTTTTTTACAGGAAAAAGGGTTCATACTGTACATAAATTTTTGTAATCCTTTTTTTCACTTAATTATAATTCACGACAGTCAGTTCCCTCTTATTGGATATTTGGGTAATTCTAGTTTCTTTACTATGACAAATGATCCATAGCTGAACATCCTTGTGGATTAATCTTCATCCGCTCCCTCAGCTGCTTCTTTGAGATATATGCCCAGAAGATTGGCCTAGACTTGAAAGCACAGCCACCATTTGGAAGCGCACATATTTCCATCCATTTTGGGGGGAGAACTGGTCATAAAGGAAGTCTCCACTTCCTGGAAATAGCATACACTTTCCTGTGTGCATAAGTAGATATAGCCATGCTGCTGCTAGCCTAGGGAGCTGGACGCTCCGGACTCTCTCCCAGCAGATCTGGTGACTAATATCTGGGAGAATAAATTGGATAACCTATTTCTACATGTGTTTTTCCAAGCTAGTGACTCAGATTGTAAAGTTAAATGTGAAATAATCTTATTTTCAGGATCCCCAGAAGTTTCCTGATATCCCAGAAAAGTTCATGAGTGCTCTAGAAGATTTCCCCATAAAAACACCCCAAGGAACTCAGATGTTCCAGGTCAGTGGACAGAGTTTTTATTTTTTTATTTTTATTTTTTGAGTTTTTTATTTTCTAATCTGTCTATGCATTCAGATGCATGCATTATGCATATATCTCCCTCTTTTCAATAGCTATATTTTTTATTATTTGTACGGGTAATGTCTACCAAAACCAGCCAACATTACTTATTGTCACTCACACACGATTTGCTTGGTTTAGCTTCTATGGTTTTACTCAAGTCTTCACAAGGAATTAGATTATTAATGTCCCTCCTCCACTATTTCAGTTTTGTTGTTTAAAATATTCTCCTTTTCGTGGTAAATGCTTGTCCTTTCTTCAAAACCGGACTCTAAAAAAAAAAAAAAAAAAAACGGACTCTACATTCACTGCTTCTAGGAAGCCTTCCCTGCTTTAATACAGTCACCCTAAATCTCCCAGGAACTTGTATATTTTCTTTGCACCATAGTAGTTATATAAACTGTTCTTCATTGCTCTAGGAAGTTGATCTTGTCATTTTAATGTGTGTTTATGTCTATTCTGATACAAGCTTATACAATCTTTAAGAATGAGAACAATGGCTTCCTTTTGGGGAGGTGAGGGAGTAGATTATAATCAGAATATATCTTTTCCCATGATATTCAATAGACATTTATTAACGTTGACTCACAGATATGCATACCAATTGCCTATAATTTTTCTTGACTTATAAAACAGATCAGGCCAAATGAGAATGTCTGTAGGTAAAATAATTTACTTTATTCATTGACAGTGTGTGGATCCCTACCAACCCCCACAAGACCCCATCGGCCACCCAGTCATGCACCAGTCAGCCATCAAACATGCCACAGGGGAAGCTGTATTTAGCGATGACATGCCCCCAATTGCCCGAGAACTCTTCCTGGCTGTAGTCACCAGCACCAAAGCTCATGCAAAGATCATGTAAGGAAATAAAAGATGTTTCCATGTATTACTGGAATGCATTCATGATTTCACATTAAAATTGAGAACTAAATAAATAAATAAATAAATGAAATTGAGAACTTATATATTTAAGTCAACTAAGAATATTCATTTCCTCTTCTGGATGAAAATCAGTCCTTTTTTAAGCATATTTTTGAAAGCATCTAATGCCAAGAGCCCAAACACCTGCTAAATAAATGTTGGCACTTTTCAACACAGAGTTCTGTCCCATGATTTAGTTATGAGGTCCATTGTAATTTTTCCCTGTGTATGAGGAATCATTTATATTGTACTCTGAACTCACTCCTGCAACTTTGATGTGCATTTTCAAATTTTCTCTCCTAGATCCTTTGATGCTTCAGAAGCCCTGGCCCTTCCAGGTGTTGTTGATGTGATAACAGCAGAGGATGTGCCAGGAAGTAATAACCATCGTGGAGAGATTCTCTATGCGCAGAATGAGGTGTGTGATTTCTATGGGGCCTATTATTATTCAAATGCTCCACTGGAGACACCAAAATGACTATTGGTTTTGACTCTAACATCCATGGATTCATGTTCACATTACAAAAACTTACAGGGAACCAGGGACTCCACATCAGTGATTCTCAAATTCTCTCTTGAATTGTGGACCCTTTTGAGATTCTCATCGTAAGTCCTAAAGCCCTCTCTCAAAGAAGGCTTCTAAAATAATTATGAAAACTGTAAAAGCAATATAGAGCCTAGGACATTAAAAGAACCAACAGAATTTCAGGATGACTGGATTAAAGTGTGTGGTATGGGAATGGTGAGGAATGTACCTGAAAACAATCAGAAGCCAGGTAATTAAGTTCTATACCCAGTTTTTGTACCCTCTAAATCCCACTCAAGCCAATGTTTTAAATTATTCTCATAGGTAGAAACTAATCTTTCTTTTGGTCCAGAGACCCAAATGGGTAAATGTAAGAATGTGGGGACAGTTATTTCTTTTTAATGATTCTGTGTCTTAGCTAATCTCCACGTGTGGCTTTTCTGCAGGTGATCTGCGTGGGTCAGATTATCTGCACTGTGGCTGCTGACACCTATGCTCATGCACGAGAGGCGGCTAAAAAAGTGAAGATCACTTATGAAGACATAGAACCAAGGATTATCACAATAGAGGTAGTCAGGCCACTTTGTGTCTTCTAGAATGACTAGGGCAATATACTTCTGGCATAAGCCAACTGATAAAGGCACAAAATAGTATACTTTGGGCTCCATCTATACTTTGTTCAGTGTTATCTATAGATTCCCAGGGAAGGCTCCAGCAACCTGCACCTCGAGGCATAATACTGAGAATTTGCCTGCCTGGATTTCCCTTTCCTTCCTGTGACCACTTCTCCCATTGCTTTTTGCCAAGCCATGTCCTCAGAATACAGATAAGTAACACCAGAGGAATGTCCTTATGACCCATGTAAAACTAGTCAGTGGGAAAATCCACAGCACTGTGAAACTAAAAACAGTTGTGACGTTCACTGATTTATTAACATAACTCCCACTTCCTATAAGCTCTGGAAACAGAAATCCTGGATTTGTATTCTGACTCCATCTTTTAAAGGCCTCTTAATAGCAATGAAAATTTTAGCAAGTTACTTAAATTCCACTTATTTTCTCAACTGTAAAATAGGAACTATAAAATCACCTACAGAAAGGTCATGTGAGTTTAGATGAGAAAACCCAAGTGAAATGCTTATGGCAGCACCTGGGGAGATGTGAAATGCATGCAGTAAAAATTTGCTATTATTTTTGTTTTAGTTGTTGTTATTAATGAAGGCAAGAATGTGTTGCTTGGTGCTTTGTAGCCCCAGTGTTAGCAAAGTGCTAAGCCTGTGGTCTGTCCTAATAAATGTGTGTAGTGGAGGGAGAGATGAATAGGTGGGTACATGAGCACTATGAAACCCAGCCACGTAGGATGCAGTCTTCGATATCCTCTGATTCTCCTCTGTTCTTCCCAAGATTTGCCAAGTTCAAGTCTTTCCCAGTTATCTTTTAAATGCCTCTAGGTCTGCCCCCTTCTTTCCATTCTCAATTTCAGTCCCATTCCACCCTTTAGCCCAGATCTCACCATTTATTGTCAGATTTACTAGAGTAACCACTTGAAGAGGTTCTTGTACTCCATTTCAATCTGTTAACTTTTCTAAGCCTCAATGTTCATCAGGTCACTTTTCTTATACAATCATGTCCTCCTCAATAAGGTTTGTAGCATAGAATTCATGATCTTTCATAGTCCAAACTCAGTTCACCTTTGAAGTTCATCCAGATGCTTTTTGATAGAAAACCTGCTCCCCAGCCATCCTAGCCTTGTTCTCTTTTTGGCCTGTCAGCTTGTTTTCAACCTCAAACTATTGCTTTCTGAGGTATCCTTGACTTCAAAAGATTTTCCCTCTCTTCTCTAACTGTCCTAATTCCACACAATTCAGCACCTAATTTAGGTCACCTACGCAAGGCCATTTCTGAGCATCTCCAGTTCCATCAGCCTTCTCCTTGGTAAAGGAAGTAGAGAATATTCTCTTATCTGCCCCCACCCCCCACACCACAAAGTTGGCACCTTAATACCCAACTGCGTCAGGTCATCACTCAGCATTCTAGAGGATGGGACCTTGTTTCATATATGCTTGTCTCTCCCTCAGCTTCCTCAGAGCCCTGAACAAAACTGAGTTACCCATGCCTGTTGTCCATTGTAACCCAGTTTCTGCTGACTCTCCACACTGCTCGGATTGTCTGTTGTGGTGCGTGAATATCTGATAGAGCAGGTGCCTATCAGTTTGATGGGGGATGAATGGCTTATTAGGATGTGAAAAAAAAATCTAAATATTGTTTCGGTTTATTTGTTTTCCCCCTGCAGCAAGCCCTAGAGCACAATTCATTTTTTACCACTGAAAAAAAAATCGAGCAAGGAAATGTAGAGCAAGCCTTTAAATATGTTGATCAAATCATTGAAGGTAAGTGGTCTTGGGCCAGAAAAATAACTCCTCTAAAGTTGACTCTAACTTCTATCATCTGGTTTGAGAAATAGTGAAGCTCCAATGCAGAGCTCTCAACCGCATGTGATTTTTAAATCAAAATTTAAAGTGCACAAATAATAAGTTTGCAGTTTGATGAAATTTTACATATACATATAAATCTATGTAAACATTACCCACATCAAGATACAGAACACTTTCCAAGCTCCTGGCTGGCTCAGTTGGTAGAGCATTCAATTCCTGGTCTGGTGGTTGTAAGTTTAAGCCCCACACTGGGTGTAGAGATTAAAAATTTTTAATTTTAAGATTTGAAAATAAAATCTTTAAAAATATATATAGAACACTTCCAACACCCCCAGAAAGCTTTCTCTGGCCCCCTCTCAATCAGTAACCCTCCCAAAAGTCTTTATCACTACAGAAAATTTTACGTCTTTTGAACTTCATACAAATGAAATCTTACAGTATAACTTTCTTTGTGTCTACTTCTTTGATTCCACAGTCTGTGTGGAAGATTCATCCACATTGTGCATAGATCAGTACTTCTTTTTCATTGTTTAGGAGTATTCCATTGTATTCCACAATTTATCCATTCTACTATTGATGGACTATTTAGCTATTTTCAACTTGGCGATATTATGAATAAAGTTTCTATAATATCATACATATCTTTTGGTGAACATAAGCACTCATTTCCAATGAAATATACACAGAAGTAGCATTGCTAAATAACAGTGTTTTTAAGTATTTACTTTTAGAAGTTAATGCCAAACATAAAAAAAAAAAAGTTGTGTTCCAGGTATATTCCCATTAACAATTATGAGAGTTCCATTATTCGGTTATTGTCAGTCTTCTTAATTTTATCTAATCTGGTGGAGTAGTGTCTTATCATGGCCTCCGTTGAATTTCTTTGATGACTAATGATATTGAACACTTTTCAGATGTGTATTGGCCATTTTTAGATCCTCTTTTGTGAAATATATGTTCAAGTTTTTTGCCTGTTTTTTAAACTAATTAAAAGTAATAATTATAACTGATATTATAGTTACATTATATTGCTATAATTAATTTTAATATAATTAATAATATAATAATTACTTGATTTACTTACAAATCTATAGAAAGTTTCTTTGTTTTTGGTGTAAGTTCTTTGCTAGTTATAAGTATTGCACATATCTTCTTCCAGCCTGTGGATTGTGTGCTCACTGTCCTCATTACTCTTGTTCATGAACAAAAGTTCTTGATTTTAATAAAGAACAATTTGTTAGTCTTTTCTTTATGGTGCCCAGTGTTCTTGAGCCCATGAAGCAATCCTTGCCTATCCAAAGGTCATGAAAATATTTTTCTATGTTTACTCCTAGAAGCTGATAACATTTTTTAGCCTTGACATTGAAGCCTATGATCCATCTCAAGTTAATTTTTCTGTCTGGCATGACACAGGGTCAAGGTTCAGTTTTTTTCAAATGGATGTCCAATTTACCTGGCACCATCTGTTAAAAACTTATCTATTCCTTTCTTGAATTGCAGTGCAGCTTTTATGGCTTTCCAGGTGTCTACATATGTGTTGTTCTATTTCTGAACTCTTTATTAGATTCCACTCATCTGTTTATTTATCTTTGTAATAGACCACACTGTCTTACTTGCTATAACTCTATTGTAAGTTTTGAAATCTCAGAGTGTAATGTCGTTTTGCTAATTCTTTCTCAATACGACCATAGCTATTATAAGCTCTTTGCATTTCCATATGCATTTATCATCAGCTTATCAATTTTCACTAAAAATATCTTGCTGGGATTTTGACTGGAATTGCATTAAAACATTATCAAGTTAGAAACTCAAAATCTTAACAGTGATAAGTTCTAATCCATGAATAGGATAGGACATGCCTTTTATTTAGGCATAATTTCTCTCGATAACTGTAGTTTCCACTATGGAGATCTTGCACATTCTTCTTAATATTTATATCTAGTATTTGGTGTTTTATGATGCTGTTTTAAATGATATTTTTATTTCATTTTCTACTAGTTTGTGTCTAATATATAAAAACAATTAGCTTTTATATGTTGATCTTTACCTAAGAACTTTACTCAATTCACTTACTATTTTAAAAGTCTTGAATTTTCTGTATATACAATTATATATGACATATATTTTTATATACATATATATGACATATATATTTATTTATCTTTTCCAATCTTGATACTATAATTTATTTGTTGGTTTATTTGTTTGTTTGTCTGCTTTGACTTACTGAACTGGCAAAAACCTAGTTAGTATGATTTTTTTAAAAATACAAATACCAAGATCCCATCCTAGACCAGTGAAATCAGAACTTTGGAGTACAGGATGAGAGCATCAGTATTTATCTAAAAGCTCCCAGATGATCCTAAGGTATACCCAGGATTGAGAAGTACAACTCTTTACTAAGAAAATTATGTCCAGTCTTGGGTAAGAGAAATTAGTAATTTTCACAGAATCTATCACCCTCTCCTAAATAGTTGGAATAGAGAGCTTGGTAAGGCTTTTAATCATTTACTAAAATCTGGAAGACTGTTTCTTTTTTTTTTTCTTTTCTTTTTTTTGGACCTTTTTGCATGACTCACATTTTGTTGTCCCAAGAACTCTTTTGACTCCTGGCAAAAATAACTCCTCACTTATTTTAGCAGCACAGGAATCTTTTGGCTAATTCTTGTGGTTGTTATTCTTAATTGAATTATAGTTTTGTCTTGTTTTGTTTTCAGATTTATTTATTTATTTATTTATGATAGACAGAGAGAGAGAGAGAGAGAGAGAGAGGCAGAGACACAGGCAGAGGGAGAAGCAGGCTCCATCCCAGGACTCCAGGATCGCGCCCTGGGCCAGAGGCAGGCGCTAAACCGCTGAGCCACCCAGGGATCCCCTTAATTGAATTATAGTTGACATACATTGCCTAGTTTTAAAGTAAAATACTGAAGCATTCAGTATTTTATTTCATTTTAAAGTAAAAATGCCTTCCAAATATTGAAACTAGGGCCAAATGCCTCTTCTGGTATAACCTACAAAATGATAAGGGTGTACTGAGCAAGCCAAAAATCTCAGCTAAACCATCAGAAGCAAGCTGGTTTTAGGGAAAGAAACAACTTCAGATCGACCATTTTAAACCTTGTGTCCTTTTACAAACTACTTACCTTCTATGACTCAACAATCCTAATGTCACCAGATTGAGGGACATATTGTCATTATCTCCCTCTCCCCTTTTACAGAGGAGGAAATGAGGGTTTAATAACTTGGCCAAATTCACCAAAGAAATAATAGCACCTGGATGTATGGCCAAGTTAGTCTGTATCCTCAAGTCCAGCACATCATGGAACTCACCACCCCACTTGAGAGATAAGGAAACTGAAGCCAACAGAGGAAGTGAATGACCCAGTGTCATACAGCTGGTGGTGTACAACACATTTTAATTAGAAAAAAAAATGGTTTAATCAAATGATATGAAGCCCAGCTCTCCATAAGCTAAAGCAATTCTCTCCTCATAAACCAAATACCAGTGAGTCTCCTCAATTTGAGATTTTCAAATAAGCATTGTCCTGTACGTATGCCTTTCAGGTGAGGCCCACGTAGAAGGGCAGGAACATTTTTACATGGAAACACAAACTATCCTGGCTATCCCAAAAGAAGAAGATAAAGAAATGGTATTGTACGTTGGGACACAGTTTCCAAGCCATGTGCAGGTAACCGGATATTTTTGAAAATTGAGACTCCAGATGATGGCGTGCTATGAGGCACTACAATCAGGCACTCTGCTCTAGGGGACCTTGGATTCCTTCCACTCCTATGAGTGAAATTCTCTGTATACTTGACATAAGCTACAGTCCAGAATAAAGAAAACAGGGCAAATATTTCCCTAAAAGGGCAGACTTTTCAGAAAGATGAAAATCTTGCTAAGTTCCAAAATATAGGACGAGATTTACTTTACCCTTATAACAATTGATAGTGTAAAACCTAATCTCAGGGAGACCAAAGCCTTAGTATCATATTTAAATTTCCCTTTGTGTCTCATTCATGTTGCTTCTCTGTCTTAATGTTTGCATGTATTGGTGATGCACTTGTAAAGCAATTGCATTTCCAATGCTGTAGCAGGTGATTTCCAGTCCTATTCCAGTGGTTGAGATATAAGGCATTGCTTCACTCAGGCAAGTAAAGGAAATCCTCAGACATTCCCCTCTTCTGAGATGTGGAGATGTTGGTTCTAGAATAGTGACTGGCACAGGGGGATACTTAACCTGTTCTACTGGGAGGAGGAGTAATGACAAGCATTACTGAGTGGAAAAGCTGAGGTCTTCCTGGTAGAGCAGAGTGAGTTGGTACCTTGGGGTCGTGAAGGGGTGTATAGGCTCAGAGGGAGGAGGAAGCTGCTGTTCCAGGCAAAATGAAAACCTGAGGGGACTGGTGTTGAGCTGGGATGTGGCTGTGGCCTCCATGGTTGCAAGTTTTGAAGTGGACAGCAGAGGAGTGAGGAGTTACGGTTTTGCCCCTAAAAAGCTATGTGATCTCTCACAAGTTGCCAGGCACCAGTATCTTTTTCTATAAATTGAGGAAGGTGATAAAGATCACCTCTGAGATCTCTTTTGATAGAGAGTATGTAGTTCTGGGCTCCAAGCGGATAAGGTGTATGTCCCAGGTCACCACCGCTGTCTACCACCCACACCTTCTAAGGTACCACTAGTTAATTTCATGAGGCATTTCTGGGGTAGCTAGTGTACAGGGTGCTCACAGGCCACAGCCCAGAACCTGGGGCAGGATCAAAAGCAGGCTCAATAAAGGATTTGAATAGATAAAGAAGGTCTATGAATGTCTAATAAGCACATGAAATGGTGCTCACGGCATTGTTACCAGGGAAATGCACATCAAGACCACAATGAGATACCGCTCCACACCCACTAGAATGGCTGTAATCAAAAGACAGTAATAAGCATTGATGAGGATATAGGGAAATTGAAACCTTCATATATTGCTGGTGGGCACAAATGGCACATCCATTTTTCCACAGCCTGGAAAATAGCATGGCAGTTTCTAAGGATGTTAAATATAGTGACTACATAATAACCCAGTTCCATGTCTAGGTATCTAGCTGAGAGAATTGAAGTCATCTGCCCACACGAGAATTTATACTCGAGTGTTCATAGCAACACTGTTTAAAATAGCCAGAAGTGGAAACAATCCAAATGCCCATCGATTGATGAACGGGTAAACAAAATATGGTATCTCTGTACAAGGGAATATTATTCAGCTATAAATAAAAAGGAATGGAGTACAGTTCCATGGACAACATGCGTTCAACAACCTTGCAAACATTATGCCAAGTGACAGAAGCCAGTTGCAAAAGACCACGTATTATATGATTACGTTTATATGAAATGTTCCAAACAGGTAAATCTATGGAGACAAAGAGTAGATCAATAGTTACCTAGTGTTGGGGGCTGGAGGGAGATAAGGAGTGACTGCTCAGTAGATCCAGTTTCTGTGGGGATGCTTAAAATGTTCTAAAATTAGATTATGGTGATGGGTGTACAACTCTGTAAATGTTCTAAGTATTTGTTGAATTCGGTTTCTTCAGCGAGGCAGAGGGGAAGTACATAGCTGAGGAAGTAAACTATTACATTGCACTTATATGGCTTCGGGGACTTATCTCTTGCAGGAATTTGTGGCTGCAACATTAAACATCCCAAGGAGTCGAATCGCCTGCCACATGAAAAGAACTGGAGGAGGGTTTGGGGGAAAAGTAACCAAGCCCGCTGTGCTAGGAGCTGTCGGTGCCGTGGCCGCCAATAAGTAAGAGTCACTGTAGTAGCTGTTAATGTCAGCGGTCCTGGCAATGTAGATTACCACCGTGTCCTAGTCCTGCACCCCCGCTTTGGGCCCACTAGTCCTAGCCTTTCATCTCCAAAGGGTGTGGTTGGCATGTAGGCAAAGGAACACTGGACCTGAGCCATAGGATCTGCTCTTAAACTACCACTCACTCACAAGGTCACCTTGACAGGCCACCTCAGTTTCCTCACGGATAAACTGGTGATAATAATAGCCACCTGTCTCATGAGAGTATTACATAATAGATATAATCACTATATGCTTTGACTCAGATGTAGCCATGTATTACTTTTTCATTGACTTTAACTCTTTAAAATGTTTATGTTTTAAATTGCCAAAATAAATCAAGCTGAGATCGCCTGAGTGGAGGGAGGGTCAAAAGTGTAACCTTACAAGGGACATGTTTTGTCATGAAACAGAGTCTCCTGCTCTTGGGAATGTTCACTCAGCCTCTGCATCATCCACATGGAATAACCAGACACAGGAATAGCCATGACTTTTGTGAACCTTACTCACTAAATATTCAAGACAAACTTAACTTATCCTGGGCTACCGCTACAAAGAGAAAGTGAATACCTCAACTCATTGGCACTTTCCAACAATAGAAAAGGCTGTCTTATAAGTACAGGTGTACAGGTACTAGGAACATCCCTTCAGAAGTCAGAGGAGCCCTCAATGGACATTTCATGAACAGGGAGCCTGAATGCAAAGGAGGCTGATCAGGCTCAGCAAAGCATTGGTTCTCAACCTTTCCAGCCTCTACATCCCCCATGGCAATTATTTTAATGCCCCTTTTAATATCCCAAGTAAAGTTCATAATAATATAACCTATTTATACACATAGTTGCAAAATAATCATACAATCCCTTAGGGCTATATAAAAAAATTAAAGGAAAGTAACTTATAACCAAATAATATAGCATTTTGATATATAAATCTCAGATATGACTAAACCAGGATAATAATAGTAATTGTGCTTTTTTAATTTTAGTGTTCCCACAAACTTCTTTTTTTTTTTTAAGATTTTATTTATCTATTCATGAGAGACACAGGGAGAGAGGAAGAGACATAGGCAGAGGGAGAAGCAGGCTCCGCGCAGGAAGCCTGATGTGGGACTCTATCCCAGGACCCCAGGATCACGATCTGAACTGAAGGCAGACACAACTGAGCCACCCAGGTGTCCTGTCCCCACAGACTTCTGAAATGTTTAAAGCATGTGACTATCCCCATTGCCAACCTCTAAGCCTGATTATCTCAAGCCCCCCCCTCCCCATCTCTTTGTTTCTACAATTTATGAAGCATCCAGCATATTAACAGAGTCATTTCCTATAGGACTGGCCGCCCAATCCGGTTTATTCTGGAGCGTGGTGATGACATGCTGATAACTGGTGGCCGCCACCCACTCCTTGGAAAATACAAAGTGAGTGAGATAAAAAATTTTAGGAAACTGCCTAAAACATTGTTCATTGATACCCAACCAACAGTGAGAACAATTACTAAATTCCATACCATTTGAAAGGAATATTTGGATGCTGCCTATAACTGACCAGAACTTTCTGTTGAGATCCTAGTCAGCTTGGGTATCAGCCTCAGTGTCCCTCTGGAGACTGTCACATCAAACATGGTCTGATGACAACTGTGATCACATGTGTGTATATACTAACATGGTTGTATTGAGAAGGTTGTTTTACTTATATCACCTTGCAGATTGGATTCATGAACAATGGTGTGATCAAAGCTGCTGATGTTGAATATTATATCAACAGTGGATGTACTCCTGATGAGTCTGAGTCGGTAGGAAATAGGCCTTTCCCGTAGGCTACCAGTTGAGCTGTATTGCCACACTATCTTTGCATGAATATCTGTCATGCAAAGTAGATAAATTCTATGAAGGGTTCTACTTAGAGATAAAATTTGGTTAAGTGATTTTGAATATTTGATAGATGTGAAGTTTTGTTTTGTTTTGCTTTAATTCAGGTGATAGACTTCGTCGTGTTGAAATCTGAAAATGCATATCATATTCCTAATTTCCGGTGCCGGGGTAGAGCTTGCAAAACAAATTTGCCATCCAACACGGCCTTCCGCGGATTTGGCTTCCCTCAGGCTACAGTGGTAGTGGAAGCTTACATAACTGCTGTGGCATCTCAGTGTAATTTACCCCCTGAAGAGGTAAGAAGTCAAAACCCCCTAACAAAATTTTGACATCGTTGTTTCAAATATATCTTGAGTACCTACATAGAGCATTTTATCAGCTTCTAATCAGATTCAAAGAAATAAAGTACACCATCTGTGTATCAGTTAGCTTTTGATACGTAATAAGTCAAGCACAAAATTTAATGGACTAAAATAACAGGAAGTATTTCTTCTAGGTCTCAGGGTCAGCTGGGTAGCTCTTCTGGTCTGAGCCAGTTCAACTGGAATTTATGGTCTAAGACAGCTTCATTTATGTGTCTGGTGGTCACCGGGCTGATTGATCTAGGGGACATCTCAGCTGGGAAGGGTCATTTCCACTGCAGAGTCTCGTCCTCCAGTAGACTAGCCCAGATTAGCTCTCAGGGTGGTGGTCACAGAGTTCCTAAGAGTGGCGGGAATGTGGCAAGCCTTTTTCAAGTGTCTGCCATTATTAATATGTATTATCCCATGAGCCATATAGCAAGTCATATGGCCAATCCTAGAGTCAGGGTGAAACCACCTAAGGGCATGAACACAGAGAGTGGAATGATTGCCATTTGTGCAAACATTCTTCCACAGTTCAAGATTTTGAGGGGCTAATTTGAATAGTTAAGAATAAGGAAACATTGTGTAGGAGTAAAACAATTTTGAGTGGGGAGAATTTTGTATCACCACTAACAAAACTTGTGACAAGGCTCATAATAGACGGCACCTGTTAGGAACGCTTGGGTGACTCAGCAGTTGAGTGTCTGCCTCTGGCTCACGGGATCCAGAATCGAGTCCTCCATCAGGCTCCCTGAGGGAAGCCTGCTTCTCCCTCTGCCTATGTCTCTGCCTCACTCTCTGTCTGTGTCTCTCGTGAATAAATAAATAACTCTTAAAAAAAAAAAAAAAAGATGGTACCTGCTATTTCTCAGGGTTCTGGTGAAATTAACTGAGATAATACACATTCAACTACAGCTTGGAGCATATGAAGTATTCACCAGTAGTTTCTATTGTTATTATGATTATTGTTGTTATTGTGATGTTTATATATGTACACTTGTACTTGCATATATTTTTTTTAAAGATTTAATTTATTTACTCATGAGAGACACACAGAGAGGCAGAGGCACAGGCAGAGGGAGAAGCAGGCTCCACGCAGGGAACCCGACGTGGGACTCGATCCCGGGTCTCCAGGATCACACCCTGGGCTGAATGCAGCGCTAAACCGCTGAGCCACCCGGGCTGCCTGCACTTGCTTGTTTACAGCCACTTAAATAGTTTCCTCTTTAGAAGGACTTTCTTCATATCAGGTGTATGACAAAACCTTTGCTCCACTAATGGAATAAGTATGTATCCCTAAAATCCATATTATTGTCTTTCAGGTTAAAGAAATAAACATGTATAAGAGAATCAGCAAAACAGCCTACAAGCAGACATTTAATCCGGAGCCCTTGCGAAAATGCTGGAAACAATGTCTGGAAAAATCTTCATTCTATCCTAGGAAACTGGCTGCGGAGGAATTTAACAAAAAGAACTACTGGAAGAAGAGGGGCCTTGCCGTGGTCCCCATGAAATTTACTATTGGGTTCCCCGTGGCCTACTACAATCAGGTGAGGATGAGAGTGTCTGTCTTCTCGCCAGAAGCCCTTTCCCACACAACTGGCTGTCTGAAAACGGCAATCGTGTGCAACCAGGGATGGCCTGCTGTGGGGAGAAAGAAGAAACCCAGACATATTCCTATAGCAGGAAACAAAGCAGGTTTAGGAAGTGCTGGGGACCCCAGGTTTCAGAGCAGATCTGGAACCAGGGGCTCAGAAAGCAGTCGACAGATGAAGTCCAGCAGCTCCAGGGGTCTGACCTTGGGCAGGGCCCCAGGCATGAGCATTGAGGTATGGGGTCTAATTTCAAATCCATCAGAGAATTGGGAGAAATAAGGGGATCTCTTTCTCTTTCCTGAATTCTTAGTGGCAGCAGTGGGGTCGTTTGAAGACAGAACTTTCAAAAACACCTGAGAACAGACAGTTCCCCACGCACGCAGGACCTCGGAGTTACTACGTGAAAGCTCGGTGGCTGCTGTGCCTTCTTTTCGGTTTCACCTTTACCAGAGTTTCATGGGGCTCTGCTTCTGATTCTTATTTTTTGCTTCTATCCCCATCAACCTCTGAAATGTCCCCTTAACGAACCCATGCCAAGAAAGGAATAGAGGCCCCCTTCGTGGTATGAATGTCTCTCACCAAATTATCGTCCATACACCCCCTTCCCTGGAGTCCACTAACAAGGCCGAAGGCGGAACGAGAGGGAGAGAAGGGAAGGCCAGAAGCGCTGCACTGCTTGGGGCAGGTGTTGTGTTTCCCTGGCGGGGAGGGGGCTTCTCAAGCTAGAATAACCTGCAGACCCCCTTTAAAGGAAAAACAAAATTTGTGGACTCAGTGATCACTTAAATTCTTTATTTTGATGTCATTTACCTGTGAATAATCTCAAAACAAGGAATAAGCTTCTTATAGCTCCTATGCCTATATCAAATACAAACAAAATTGGAAATCAAATAAAAATAGTATTATAAATGCCAGTAAGAAAATAGTAACATTCACTTAATGTAGTAGATGATATTGCTCCTTTATTTTTTTTTAAAGATTTTATTTATTTATTCATGAGAGACACAGAGAGAGAGAGAGAGAGGCAGAGACACAGGCAGAGGGAGAAGCAGGCTCCATACAGGGAGCCCAACATGGGTCTCGATCCAGTGACTCCAGGATCACACCCTGGGCCGAAGGCAGGCGCTAAACCGCTGAGCCACCCGCGCTGCCCGTATATTGCTTCTTTAAAACTAAATCCTCGCTCACAAGATGAATGTAGTTCTGGCTGCTGCTGCTGCTGCTGCTGCACAAGACATTTTGAAATCTTTATCCTAAACATCTACGTAGGTTGTGATGACTCACTGTCCCATCTCTTGTGTCTAATATGCCCCATTAATTAAAGTAGTCCTCCTTGGTGGTTGTACAATCATCAACATAAAATCTAACGGGCTCTGAAAGCACATGACAATACTCACTGTTACGTGGTTATCCATTAGTCTCATTACATTATCATAGGGTGAGGCCCCTGGGTGGCTCAGTGATTGACTGTCTGCCTTCGACTCAGGGCGTGATCCCGGGGTCCTGGGATCGAGTCCTGCATCAGGCTTCCCGTGGGGAGCCTGCTTCTCCCTCTGCCTGTGTCTCTGCCTCTCTGTGTCCCTCATGAATAAATAAATAAAATCTTAAAAAAAAAATAAAAGATTATCATAAGGTGAAAACACAAAGTTTAAAAGTTCTTGCAGAGAACTTGATAGGCCTGAGAACACAGTCTGAGACTCAGGAGATGGCATGGCAAGCTGAGTTGATTTTTCAGTGGTTGGTAGCAGGGGCACAGGCATCAACACAGGGGTAGAGGCCCCCAGGGGGCCCAGGCACCAGCGTGAGAGAGGGAAGTGCTGTCAAGAAAAATTCCAGCAACTCGCTCACATAACGTAGCTCACCCCCTCTCTCCTATGGCCTGGTCCCTGGAGCCATTTGCACCGGCTGCGGATCCTCTCCCTGAAACAGCTGGCCCCAAAGAATAGAACGGCAATTGGTCCAAGGGAAGCAGCCTGGCACGGGTGTGGAGGACACGGGGCTCAAGTGAGGAGTTGTGGGTTCCGGTCGAGGCTCTATCCCAAACTAGGCACCTGGCTTTGGCGACTCTCCTCCTCCCTGGGCTCCTATTCCCCCCTCTGCAAAGTGAAGACTTTGGACTAAATCTGTGGATCCCAAACATGGCCAATCATCAAAATCACCTGGGAGCTTAAAAAACTGAATGCTTAGGCTCCACCCCCAACCTTCTCCTGAGTTGGAATTTCCAAAATGAGACCCATACTTGTTCCCATACTGAGATCCTGAAGGTCAGCAGCATTTGGAAACCATGAAAACATCTTAAGTTTCTTCCAGCATCTCTGGCATCCAAGGCAGTTTGTGCCTGGAAATTTACCCATACAGGTTCTATTTGCTGTAAAATTAATTTTCATGTCCTGGGAGAGATGAATAATAAACTATTATACAAGCTGGGGCTTTGGAGTGGCCTCAAAGCAATCACACAAGGCCCCCAGTGGGCCGGAGACGACTGGTAGGAGGGGAGATGAGCCACATTCATACATCGACATTGATGGTTTTCAAGTCTGGGGTTTATTTGACAGGGGTTGTCTGTTGCTACCTGTACTGGCTATTTTTTTTTTTTTTTAGTATAAACAGTGAGAGAGATTGGCTCAATAGAGCAAAATGTTCATCTAGCAACCTCGGCTAAACTCTCAGCGACATTTGGCCTCATCAGTTTCCAAACCGGTGTAATTATTTCCCCCAGGCGGCCGCTCTAGTCCACATCTACCTCGATGGCTCTGTCCTGGTGACTCATGGAGGCTGTGAAATGGGACAAGGCCTTCACACCAAAATGATTCAGGTGAGTTAAGTGCCTGTCATCTCTGCTGTAGCAAAGTATAGCACCTTACAATCAGCTTAGCAGCTTTTTCCCATTGAGCAGGAGACATGTCATCATGCTAAGTGCACGGATCAACTGTAAGACTCATCTTGATTTCAGGAATGCAGACTGCAGGGGGGTGAAGGACGTGGGTGTTAGAATTGAGAAAATAGGTGATAATATTCTTCCTGAAAAAAAAAACCAGGTAGTCTGAAAAATGGGATTCCAGCTTTCACAGATAAAATACTTTTCAACTTTGTGGCACCTGCTCAAAGCAATCTTATGTTAATTCAGATCTCCGATTAGAAATGGATGTGTTTAATAAGATCAGAAATTATGTTCACAGAATTCACAACCCACTTAGGAACTCCATATAACTGGCCATTCTGTGTACTAATTCGAAGAAGTATTTCTAATACTTTTTAAAGAACAAAGGATTATTTGCCATAAGAAATTTTCCTTCTTCTTTTAATATCAAATAAGAATTTGTTGAAAATGACACCTGAATCAAAAATATGGAAGCAGGTATGCGTGGGAGAGGGCAGAGGAAGACAAAGCTTCTCTCCCAATGAGAAATACGGAGAAGGTACTTTCTTTGAGAAAATAATATTATTCAATAGAGTGCTTGGAATTAGGAAATTACAAAAATCCGCAGGGCCTTCTCTGAACATATCTTGCTTCTTTACAAACAAAATCCTTATGGCTGCGGAATGTTCCACCAAAGAATCATAATCTGCCAAATTGTCTGTAAATCACAAGAAAATGAAGGTAAAACATTAAGATCAGGACCTCAGCCCTGCCTGCATGTGTCATACTAAACTAGATGTCCCAGAGTGACCATACTGCCACATGGTTCCACATGGAAACTGGTTTAAAAAAAAAAAAAAAAACACAAGAAGATTCTTTGGTTGCTTCAAACTAATAATCTGCATATAAAATTCAAGATGCTGTCTTAAATGTTTGTCCCAGTAAGACAGTCAAGTTTTATACTCAGTTCAAAAAAAAGAATCAGAAGGTTTTTAATTGGGGGGGGGGGTATGTGGGGAGGTGTGCTTAAAGTCAATGAAATAAATAATATTTCTCTTCTGCTTATGGCAGGTGGCTAGTCGAGAACTGAACATCCCCCAGTCGTACATACACCTGTCTGAGACAAGCACCGTCACGGTGCCCAACGCTTCCTTCACGGCGGCGTCAATGGGAGCAGACATCAACGGGAAGGCTGTACAGGTGACGTTTCTTTCAGTTCTCACTCAGTGACAATGCTGGAGGACACCTTGTCCCACACCTTCTTTTATGGAAAATGAAACTGAGTCCAAGTCAAGTGGCTGGTTGCAGATCATTCAGCTAATTACCTGCCAAGCCAAGACTCCAAGTCCAGCTCTCTGAGGATCCCAGCTGGTGCTCTTTCTGCTGCCCTGAGCTGTTTTTCATCATTAATTTTCTGCTGCATGTGAAACCTGCACCTTCAGCAACCCCCCCCCCCCCCCCCCGCGCCGGCCTTGTGTTAGAGTTGAGAATCTCTTCCCACTCTCACCCCAGCACACCAGAGAAATGCAGAGTAATCGCAGCACTAACAGGATATCCTCAATCCAGGAAGGGCTTGACCTGTCTTTTAACCTCTCTAAGGATCAGTTTCCTCTTCTGCAAAACTTCACCCAAATACCACCCATCTCATAGAATCATGTGGCTCGCAGAGATCATGCAACAAAGCTGCCACCACCACCCCCTCCCCACCCTACAACCTCCAGAAAACCACTAATTGACCGTTAGTCACCCACAGAGACAAACACCTAGATGAAAAGAGAAAATTTCAACCTGTTGAATATACCCATATATCATGTGAACCATGGATTCCCAAAGTATGTTCCTTGGATCAGTGGTCCCATGATGTTCTCAGTGGGGAAAAAAGGATTCTGTAGTCAACAAGTTTGGAAAATGTTGCAGGCTACATCCCATTCATAGAGGCTTATGATGCATATTAGCATCATAAAGGCTCTGACAAGTCCAGCAGTAAAGAAACCTCTTTAACTTTGTTTCACTGTTATTCCCAAGCTTGCTTAATTATGAAAAAATTTTCATTAATAAAACCCCTCTTAAAATCTATGGAATCAGCACCCAAGAAAAACAGTCTGGGAAATTCTAATTTGGTTAAAACAAGTAGGTGACTGAGTCCATTTTTCACCTTTTAACCAGATTCTGGTTGCCTTGCAAGCACAGGTGGCACAGAGACACCTAGTGCATGACTAAGGCATAGTCTTGGGCATTGATAAAGCAGAGACACCAGTATGTGTGTGTGTGTGTGTGTGTGTGTGTACACACACACACACACACACAATGTTTTTAGAAATATTTTGATATTTTATAATGAAGAATCATCACAATAAAAGTCATAAATTTGTGTGACTTCACACTTATTTTTTTATTGGAGCTCAATTTGCCAACATATAGCATATCACCTAGTGCTCATCCCGTCAAGTGCCCCCCTCAGTGCCCATCACCCAGTCACCCCCACCCCCTGCCCACCTCCCTTTCCACTACCCCTTGTTCGTTTCCCAGAGCTAGGAGTCTCTCATGTTCTGTCTCCCTCACTGATATTTCCCACTCATTTTCTCTCCTTTCCCCTTTATTCCCTTTCACTATTTTTTATATTCCCCAAATGAATGAGACCATATAATGTTTGTCCTTCTCCGACTGACTTACTTCACTCAGCATAATACCCTCCAGTTCCATCCACGTCGAAGCAAATGGTAGGTATTCATTGTTTCTAATGGCTGAGGAATATTCCATTGTATACATAGACCACAGCTTCTTTATCCATTCATCTTCTGATGGACACTGAGGCTCCTTCCACAGTGTGGCTATTGTGGACATTGCCGCTATAAACATCGGGGTGCAGGTGTCCCGGTGTTTCACTGCATCTGTATCTTTGGGGTAAATCCCCAGCAGTGCAATTGCTGGGTCGTAGGGCAGGTCTATTTTTAACTCTTTGAGGAACCTCCACACGGTTTTCCAGAGTGGCTGCACCAGTTCACATTCCTACCAGCAGTGCAAAAGAGTTCCCCTTTTCTCCACATCCTCTCCGACATTTGTTGTTTCCTGCCTTGTTACTTTTCCCCATTCTCACTGGTGTGAGGTGGTATCTCATTGTGGTTTTGATTTGTATTTCCCTGATGGCCAGTGATGCGGAGCATTTTCTCATGTGCTTGTTGGCCATGTCTATGTCTTCCTCTGTGAAATTTCTGTTCATGTCTTTTTCACACTTATTTTATTGATCCCACATTGATTTAACAAACATTTACTGAGGGCCTACCATGTGCTAGGTCCTGTTCTAAGCACTAAGGGTGTAGCAGCAAGTGAAACAGGACAAAGTCCAAAGAGCCTGACCTCATAGAGCTTACATTCAAACATTCAATCAATCAATAAATCAATCAATCCTTGAGCCTGGTCCTAAACACAGCAAGAAAAGAAGCCATGTGGGGATTTGGGAGCAGAGCGAGCTAGCTTACTGTTCTTGAGAAGCTGTAGCAGGCCTGGGAGACTGGAGCAGAGAAATCAAAAGAGAACAAGGTAGAAGAGGTAAGAAAGATAGCAGAGGGGTGAGTTTGGGGTATAGATGTTTACTGTTGAGGCTGGTTAAGGGGGACTAGTGCATTATTCTCTCACTTTTATATATTTTGAAATTTTCTACAATGCAAAAAAAAAAAAAAAGATGGATAATTTTGTATGTGGCATTTAGAGCTTCAGTAGAGGGAGGTGATCCAACCAGGGGATATGAGGTGAGAAAGGAGTTCAGGAGGTCACAAAAGAATGAAATTGTTCTCTGCAATATCTCACTCTCTTAAAGGGAAAACTTATCTCAGGAGCCTGTCAGACTTCTGAGGATAAAGTTATGTGCCAGAGTATGAGGTTAGGACACAGTTAGGAGAACACCCAATATCTGGGCAGGTAGGAACTGTGTGACTTAGGTTGCCTTGGATGTGGCCCTCTTTCAGAAGGCTCCCATTTGTAATAAGGTGAGTGACTGGAAGCTGAATGGACCAGCAAATAGATTTATGAAAACAAGGATCAACGGCCAACTCTTGACTTTTCTCAGGTCATGATCTCAGAGTCCTGGGATGGAGCCCCGTGTCCGGCTCCACACTCAGCATGGAGTCTGCTTGAGGATTCTCTCTCTCCCTCTCCCCCTCCCCCTGCTCGTTCTCTGTCTTTCTCTAAAATCAATAAGTAATTAAAAAAAAAAAAAAAAGAAAGAAAGAAAACAAGGATCTCCCTAACACATGAGAAGGCAAAAACCATTTCCCCAAGAAGGGATAACAGAAAAGAAGGAACAGAAACTAAGAGGGAACATGAGAAGTGATCTGAGGCTGAGATGAATAAGTGAGAGCAGACAGGAACAGATTCATGTTTGAATTAAGGGCGGAAGCCACATTGGGGCCCACTGATACCAGGGGTCAGCAGGTGTCATTTCAAGGGTTCAAGATTTCACCTCAGTCCTTCTTATTTTCATCTCACCCATAATGTTTTAAAAAAAAAAATTTAAAGCACATTTCACGTCATCAGAATGACCACTTTATAAGTAGCATATTTCCCCTTTGCCCACATTTGGGACCAAGAAGTATACTTTGTGTCCAGGCAACAAGAGAAGAGAGGAGATGGACTTTATGGGTAAACGATGTTTTTTCTTGCCCAGTGAAGAGCTGATGATAGCGAGGTATAAAGTACAGATGAAAATCTGGTGGCAATTTACATGAGAAGAATGGAGAGAAAATTGACCCATCGCCCAGCACACAGCAGGCGCCGTGACCCCCACCGTGTGTGTGGGCCCAGCCACGATGGCCACATTCCAAGCAAGAATCTACCTTCATAGAAACAGCGTCATCAATGAACTAAATTAATGTTGTTATTTTGATTTTTATCGGTATATAGATCGGTCTGTATGCCTCGTCATTTTATTTCTGCTTTGGAGGTACAAAAGAGCTTTAACTCTAGGAGACTCAACCTAGTTTTATGTTAGCATATATTTAAACAACATTGTAATAAAGATAATGAATGTCAACACCACAGTACCCACAAGAATATTTGCTTCCTTCCACGGGGTTCCCTACATTACTCAACTTTAAGAAACCCTGCCTAGAGAACTAGCCAGCAGGTTCACAAAACTGACAGATTCCACTTGAATTGATGTAAATATTTAACATTTTGTTATTTCCTGTGCCTCTTCTTTCCGATGTCATTTCAAATATTTATTTTTAGAATGCCTGCCAAATTCTCATGGCCCGTCTTCAGCCAGTCATCAGGAAAAACCCTAAAGGAAAATGGGAGGACTGGGTGAGTGTTCTTTTTATTACCCCTGCCAGGGAAAGACACACACACACATCCAGATGGGTGACGGCCCTAAGTTCATGGGCTGATTGCTGGTGCCCATTCAAGAAACAAAGCGTTTATTAACATTTGCTTCTACTTTTCCAAAAGAACAAAAGCTCTGTCTGGATTCATTGAAACAACTTTATTTTAGAACCTGATTTCTCACAGAGCATGATAACAGCATGGGCTCTGCAGTAAGACACACCTCAGGGTGGCTGTCCCTGCTCTGTCACTACTAGCTCTGGGAGACAACGTTCACCCTCAGTGCCTCAGGACCTTGGTTTTCTCACCAGAGCAAAAGAGATAATAGCTATCCTACTATCAAAGGATTACTCCATTTTTAATAACAATAATAATTACTATTAATTATAAAATTATTCTATTTTTAAGTTTTAAATATCATTTATAATTATTCATTAAAAATAAATATTTTAATAACAAATTATTTAATAACAATAACGTTAGTATTATTATTCCTAGCCCTACCTAGGTTGCTCCAGTAGGGAAGCTGCCATAATATCCTGAGACAGCCAGTCAAATTATTTGGGTGAAAAGCAGAGTAAAACTATATACATAGATATAGATATACACATACACATGTAAACGTATGTGAGTATATATGTACATATCTGTGTAGATACTTACATACAAAAGTATATGAATATGGTCTAGCCCCCTCAATTTAAAAAGCCAAAAAGGATTCAAAAGTAATCAACTTTACACTGTGCAAACCCAAAAAATAGAGGGCCTCAGAGTATAGCTAGCAGCTGCCGCTACATATCTCTCTTAAAAAGCATGACCTGTGGCTTGTACAAGGCATAAGTCTTGACCGAGGTGAATGTGAGTGGAAAGCTTGCTCCATACAAGAGGAGGAAGGCATTAGCATTTCTCATTACTTTCCCTAAATTTATATTTATTTGTAACCAATCATCTCTTCCAGATTGCAAAAGCCTTCGAACAATGCATCAGTCTCTCAACTACTGGATATTTCAAGTAAATGATGTATTTACTTTGGTTTAGCTTACACCTGGGCAGAGATGGTGTGCACTCATCAATGTGGACAGATGCCTGGAGAGCATGGGAGCGCTGCTCTGCCCCCACTGCTAGCCCTCAGCCATGGGTCAGGCCTGGGAGACCTAGGGACTCCTTGGGGGCCACAGCTGTTTATGGCCAACAGACCAGGAGGGACACCATAGCTATTACACACACTCTGACCCGTTCCAGTAACTGCCTGCTAGATAGGGGTCAGAAACCAGTGGGCCTTCTCCCCGTGTCTGTGGTGGGACTCTTAACAACTCTGATCACATGCCCCCCACCCCTTTGCTGAAGAAGAGGTGGGAGGCCTTCAGCCATGGGGTGGGTGCTCTGTTCACCTCCAGGCCCCACAGTACAGCAGGCGATAAGACCCCTAGTGGGGAAAGGGCCTTTGCTGTTCACTGCTGATTTCTCTTCTCAGAGGCTACCTGACAAATATGGACTGGGAGAAGGAGAAAGGTGAACCCTATCCATATTTTGTTTATGGAGCATCCTGTTCTGAGGTTGAAGTCGACTGTCTGACTGGGGCTCATAAGGTAAAGAGTAATATTTGTGTTCACCATCTGCATAGTGTAAACAAAAACATTGACATGTTTTCTGTGCTGTACATAATAATCAACTTGATCCTCCAGGTGGAAGAACCAGGGACAGATATATAATTTTAATAAAGATCTATTTTAAATAAATAATATTTTCCACTCTATATTGTCTCTTGGAACAGCTTCTTCGGACTGACATCTACATGGATGCTGCTTTCAGCATAAACCCAGCCCTGGACATTGGACAGGTACGTGATACCAGGACCACCCTATGACCACAGGAACTTTTGGTCAGTTCCATTCAGAAACACTGTTTATACCTGGTGCAAGTACTCTGTAATACATATTATATATTTTAATGCACACACACAAATAGATAAAACATTAGAAGAAAACTCAAGAAAAAGTTAACGTTCGTTGCCTTTGTATGGCAGAAATATGTGTGACTTATCCTGCTTATAATTCTCTATGCCTTCTAATTTTTCTTCATAAATATTAATATGTTCATAATTAGGAAACACTATAGAAACATAATAAAGTTGTATTAGTATTAAATTTAAACAGACTGCAATTTAGGGAATTAGAAAAACTTAAACACAATTTTTTGCCTCCTGCTGAATTTAACTCTGATTTTGATCTCACAAATAATGAAATTAATGCACCCAAAATCCTCTTAAACCTCCAGGTAAAACCTTTCCAGCTGCTGGTGTAGCTTTGCTTTTTTCTAGCCTTGTTATTTAAGGGGGAGCCAATGGGCTAGCCACATCAGCCCACCCCAATCCTACCATCCAGCCCCCAGGTGAGGCAAGGCAGCTGGTCCACAGTGCACACCAGAGTAGCAAGCTGGAGCAGGTGAGCAGTTTGGCATCACCCCTGATAGATACGTGGTGCTTTCATCTGCCCACAGCTTCCCAGCATCCTAAGCCCTAAGAGATTGGTTTACCTGGATTGACCTTTGGGCTTTATAAGGCACAATTTTATTGATCCCGCTGTGCTTTTCAAAATGTGGTCTTCAGATTATGCGACCGAAGTACTTGTGTTTATTGAAAACATAGATTCCTGTGCCCAGGAATGAAGCCCAAGCTTAGACTTGTTCCATCTTTGCTGGGCTGAGACAGAACCAGAACATTTAGCCTGCACCTGACATTCGTCTGAAACCCGTAAAGTTTGAGAACCACCTAGAGGCTCACCCTGTCCTCGCCTCCCATTCTCCTTCTTGCCCCCACCTCCCAGCTCCTTCTGCCCCTTTACTGTTTAAGCAGAGGCAGAAAGAGAGATGTCATGATCAGGAAAACTCTACACTTGTCTCCCTGGAAAAGGAAAGAAAACCAGAAGTGTGTTCTACTGGATCTCTTGGGCTTAGATCTTTTCCTTTAGGGATAAGCATTTGGAAATATCCAAATATAGCATTTAGATTTGTGTATCTGGATCGAGTCCTATGTCGGGATCCCTGCATGGAGCCTGCTTCTCCCTCCGCCTGTGTCTCTGCCTCTTTCTTTCTCTCTCTGTGTCTCTCACGAATAAATAAAATCTTAAAAAAAAAAAAGAACCTATGTACCAGACCTGCTACTAATAACAGAATACAAGAAGCCCAAGGCCTCAAAATGCTTATCAATGTGAGAGAAAGGTGGAAGAGGTGAACAAGGAAAATACCCTCTGAGAGGCACCATGATGGGGGAATGTGTTCAAGATGCAGTGAGCCTGGAGGAAGTAGTTTCTAAATCCACCCAGGAGGTGGTAGGAGGATCCACAAGGCTCCAAATAGGCAAGGACTTGGAGGATGAGTAGGAGTTCTCCAGGGGGATGAGCTGAGCAGTGAAGAGAGTCAGGAGAAACTGCATTACAAAGACATGGAGGTCTGAATGAAATCTGCTAGGCTTGAGAATTACCCAGAACTTGTTGAGTATCAGGGACCCGGGGGGTGGGACACTTGGCAAGGAGAAGTAGGGATGAGACCAGGCAGGATGGCAAACACCAGACCCCGAAGGACTCTTTGTAAAGTCCACCCCAGGCTGTCAGGAATGACTCACTATGGTCCAGAGCTCCATTTTCAGTCATATTGGAGTATTTAGTCCATCAATATCATATACTTACAAATTGTGAAATTTTTGCCTATAGATAGAAGGAGCATTCATCCAAGGCATGGGATTCTATACCATAGAGGAACTGAAATATTCCCCAGAAGGCGTGCTTTATTCTCGAAGTCCAGATGACTACAAAATCCCTACTGTCACTGAGATACCAGAAGAGATCCGTGTCACTTTGGTGCATTCCCGAAATCCCATAGCCATCTACTCATCCAAGGTAAGAATGCAAGACCTCTGTATTAGTTTGTAGGGTTACCATCATAAAATACCAGACTAGGTGGCCTAAACTACAGAGATATATTTTCTCATGGTTCCGGAGACTAGAAGTCTGAGATCATGGTTTGATTTCTTCCAAGGCCTCTCTTTGGCTTGCAGGTGGCCACCTTCTCACTGTGTCCTCCCAGAGCCATCCCTTCTGTGTGCACATGTCTCCTGTGTGTCATAATTTCCTTTTCTTATAAAGATACCAGTCATATTGGATTAGGGCCCAGTGACCCTACAGACCTCCTTTTAACTTCATCTCTTTAAAGACCTTATCTCCAAATATGGTCACAATCTGAGGTAGCAAGCTAGGACTTCAACATAAGAATTTTGAGAAAGTACAGTTCAGTCTATAACAACCTACTCTTTCAAGAAATAATGAAATAGTCCCCTGAATTTGCTTTCTTCTTTGAATTTAAAATCTTAACAGGAGATGGGAAAAGAAAAGCAAATCCATGGAGGAGTAGTGTTCACTGACTTCAGAAGACTGAGTAGACTCTACTCATGAGAGAGATCATGAAATAAATCAAACAAGAAAAAAAAAAAAATCAAATAAGAAAGGTCAAGGAAGGGTAGCCCCGGTGGTTTAGCGCCACCTTCAGCCCAGGGTGTGATCCTGGAGACCCAGGATTGAGTCCCACTTCGGGCTCCTTGCATGGAGCCTGCTTCTCCCTTGGCCTGTGTCTGTGTCTCTTATGAATAAATAAATAAAATCTTTAAAAAAAAAAAAGGTCAAGGAAGAGTTAAATATCTTGGGTCAATAGGCTAAGTGCCACCATGAGAGAAAACTGAAATTGTAGGCAAATTTCACCAGCCTAGAACTTTCTTTTCTGTACCCTTCTCTCATGTCCTCCAGGCCCAATTCTTTCTTGTTTGTCTCTCTCCACACCTCCCCAAATCAGAATAGGCCTTCAAACAACTTTGAAGATATGAGAGTTATTGACCACACATCCCCTGGAGCATATGGGCTCTAACTGGCCCATAAAGACCTACAGCGAGGGTTCTTGAACACGAGTGCTTAAGAAAATACAACTTCCCCAACTTAAGTTGTATTCTGAGCCCACATCTAGTCAGACAGATGGCAGGCTAACCTTAGGTTTTTCAGGAAATTGCCTCTCCTTGAAAGTAGGTCAAGATTGGGAGGAAGGCAAGATTTCCTGTCTGAAGAGCTCTATTTCTACTTCTGCACCAGAAACATCTCTAAAGACCATCTGACACAGAATGCAATCCTGCCTGTTAGGGTCTAGCCACCTCCCTGCCAGTTTGCTCCAAACAGGACCCAAGACTTTTCTACTTCCCTCCGCCTCACTTCAGAGGAAACCCTCTTTCTACCATCTTTACCTCTCCCTCTACATTTGCTTTAGAGTAAAAACCAAAGCCTGGGATAGGCTTTATTTGCTCAGAGATAAGGGCCAATCTCTCTAAGGTCTTGGGCACAGATCACAGACCAGATTACTTTGAATGAAGAAAGAAGAAAAATCAGTACAAAGAAGCATTGGTGAATCATTCAAATAATAATGCCACTACACTGATAATTCAGAAACATCCGACACACCAGGGAAATTAGCACACCTGCCGACTGTTTAAGTCAACCGCCTCACTGTCTTTCAGGTTCAGCTACAAAGATTGTGGTTGTTTGGTTTGGGTTTTGAGTCAAACAAAAATGGTCTGGAGCCTAATGTGGAATATTCTAGAGGGCACCAAGGGCTTTGGTCTTTAGGACTTTACCTGGGCAGAGGACCAGGAGGTTTTAGCTGCCCTGCTATCCTGATGTTCTGGGGCATTTTCATGAGCTACTTTGAGGAGGACCCCACACACAAATCATGGCGGGATTTCAGTTCAGGCAATTCGGACACATTCCACTCTAAGGATTGTAAAGCCAGAAGAGGTGAGTGAACACACCTCTTGTGTGTATTGTGTGTAGGCAAATTAGTCCTAAGAAAACCATGCATTTCTGACAGCCTTTTGTCCTCCTCTCAGGGATTGGGTGAATCTGGAATGTTCTTGGGATCCTCTGTGTTGTTCGCCATATATGATGCAGTGACTGCTGCCCGTAAAGAAAGGGGGCTGACCAAGACCTTCTCCCTGAATAGCCCAGCAACTCCTGAGTGGATTAGGATGACTTGTGTGGATCAGTTTACTGACATGGTAAGAGTAGTGGAGGGATGTCCCAGCTATAACCACCGCTTAATGGATTTTCATGTTCTTAGTATGGATTTGGTAATCATGACAAAATCACAGGGCAGGTTCATCTTTTCCAATGAAAATTCTCACTCTGCCTATATACTTCAAGCAACTGCAAACCTCCTCAAATGATGGCTTGTTTCAGACTGCAAAGAAAAGCAGACTCAGTTGAGCCAGTGCTAGGAGCGAATCAACATGGTAGCTAACTTCTTGAAACATTCTGTCAAAATGTAGTTGATGTGGTATTTTAATCACCTTAATAACCAAATTAGATTAAATAGATATCTGATCTGGTCAATAATTCAGAAAGTATTTGTTAAGCAAACTAATAAAAATAATTTAAATTAAAATATCAAAGTTGCTGGGCACTCTTTGATATGCTTTATAATGACCCATTAATAGAACACAGTTTCATTTTCCAGCTGCTGAAAATATGCCTAGAACTATCATCAGAGACTCTTCCTATATTGAACTGCTTACTGCAGCCCTGAGGGGCTAGTATAAAATTAGATTGTACTTTATGCCTTTGAAAGTACAGGGCTTCTGAATAAGATGTATCTTATCCCAAACATTAGAAGTTTATGAGGATAAAGAGATTTATGGCTCAAGGATTGAAAGTAATAGGAAACCTATATAATTTTGATAAGAATTAAATGGACATTGACTTGTTCTTTTTAAAAATTTTTTTCTTCTGAATTACAAATTTTTCATACAACATTTTATTAATAATTATTTTCCCTCTTTTGATCTTTTTCAGATTCCTAGAGATGATCCTTCAACATTTACACCTTGGTCTATCCGTGTGTCTTGATCCTATGTTTCTCTTAGAAAATGAAAGAATACATGATTGATCTTAAAATTTTCAGACCAGAGCAAAATATAGGTTGGCTCGCAATTGTCAGTGATGCTTTTAGTATCTTTTAGTTATTCTCTGTGGTTTAGGTTGCTGCGTGATATTGTTTTAGGATGCAAATTTACACCAAAAGATTTAATGAAGCTTATAATCAAAAATTCTTCTTTTCATTTGCATTATTCTGAAGATCTACAACATCATGATTTTAAAACATGGTAGAGTTTTCATTACCATGAAACAACTCAAGAAAACTGCTCATGCTTTGTTCTTCAAGAAATCTGCTCACCTCTAAAATCATCCACCCCCAAAACTCTCAAGATTAGATTCCCAAAGCCAGTGGTGTGATGGTCCAAAGCCAATGGTGTGATGGTGATAACCAGCTCACCTGAAAAAAATCCATGATTTATAGTATTTGACAATTTCTGTGTCAAATACTTGGCCAACTCTAAGCCACTAACAATGAGGTCTCTGAACTTGAGGTTGGAAGAAATGTCCATAATTAGCTCTTGTGATCTCCAGCACTACAAACCCATCACAATCCTCAGGTTCCTGCCACACACATGTGGCCCGTTTAGATGAGGCGTAGAGATGTGAACCAGCCAAAGCCTCCAGCTGGTCCTCATCTGCCATGGCACAGTGTCTTCCTCTCCTGGGAAACTTCACTGAGTAAAACAGTGATCTCAAATCCTTCTGCAGTCCCTTGATTTGGCTTAGTGTCTAAAGGATGAAATCAGCACAGTTTCCATTTGCAATTTCAGAGGAGCACAAAAATCCAAGGATTTTGTTTCGTTTTGTTTGTTATTTCTTAGATATTTTACATTGCATTTTCCTAAGGAAATGCAGGGTTATGCCAGAGAAAATGTCAGTCCCTGTGAGATTTGAAACAAAATAAACAAACTAAATCACATATCAGGATCTGTGTGCTAGATACTAAAGCTCTGTGATTATTAATAGTAATTTTGTAGTGGAAGAATGAGCGTGTATTACTGTTCATGTGTTCATGAGACCAGACTGGAAGAAGAGAAGGCTGCCAGTAGAAAGGGAAGGCTTCTTTCCAAACAAAATTCTTGCCAATCAGTTTCTCTTATTCTAAAAGAAATGTGTGTGTGTGTGTGTGTGTGTGTGTACATATATATTTTTTAAATGTCTGTTTAAATTCACCCAATAATCTAGTTTGCCCAGAGCGCAACCCACACAAATTCATTGTGCCAGACAGAACAGCAAAAATAGGATTACTGGTATATTTCTCTAGCAGTAAAATGCGAAGACACATTTATCACAGACACAAATTAATTTAAAAAGTGTTGTATTTCATAGACTGTGTGGGCAAAGGCTCCGAAAACTCAGAAATTGAATTTTTACAAAATAAGTCTGATCATTTCAGCAGTACTTAATTAATGTGAAGAATGGGATTTGGGATAAAGTATTTACAAAAATAGTACATTTTATAGGATAGCAGTTTTCAAACATAGGATTAATATTCTAATGTCCTTAAAATTTGACAGTTTTTAATATCTATTATGTTAAAGCTTAATGCATATTACTAATTTAGATAAGTATCTTACAATTTAATTGTTGACCATCTAATTTTAAAGTGTTACCACATTGACAGTTGCACAGAAGGGTAAGATAGGGTCTTTTTTTAAAGACTTTATTTATTTATTTGAGAGAGAGAGCACGAGCGGGGGGTAGAGGGAGAAGCATTCTCCCCATTGAGCAGGGAGTTGGACTCGGGGCTCAATCCCTGGACCCTGGGGTCATGACCTGAACCAAAGGCAGACCCTTAGCTGACTGAGCCACCCAGGCTCCCAGATAGGACTTCTTGAACCAATGGTCCATAAATGGTCGAGAGCCCTTTCAATGATGAAAGTACGTGATCATTATTAACTTTGGGCAAAACTGCAGTTGCTAGTAACTTGGAAACCTACCATGACTACTATTTGATTGTGGGTTCAGTAAAAGTTTGTCAGAAGAGGAATAACATGTGGCAGGCCTGCACTAGCTGTGCGCCTCCTTGCTCCTTTTGACCTGCGGGGCCAAAGACATCTTACCTCTCCTAGACCAAAAGTTTATGACAGACCAGTGTTGCACCATCTTACCAAAATGCTGGGCAGATGGAGCTGAGTGAGTAGTAGCAGGAAGAGGTTTGATTTCTGTTCATTGTCTTGACCTGTAGACACTCACATGCACTCAGGTTTTAGAAATAGGATTGATCGAAAAGGGGGCTGGGATTGGAGGGCTGGATTATCTACGTTGTTTCTTTTAAGGAAAAGTCTTTATTTCATTTTATTTTTAGATTTTATTTATTTACTCATGAGAATACACAGAGAGGAGAGAGAGAGGCAGAGACACAGGCAGAGGAGCAGGCTCCATGCAGGGAGCCCAACATGGGACCCGATCCCGGGTCTCCAGGATCACGCCCTGGGCTGAAGGTGGCGCTAAACCGGTGAGCTACCCGGACTGCCCAAGGAAAAGTTTTTTTTTTTTTTTAAAGCAGAATTATTCCTTTTATTACAAAACTTAATAATCTAATGACTTCTAAAAACCAAAACAAAATTTAATGACTCCTGTACTTTTCCTTATAAGAATAAGATATTTTAAAAAAAGCACTACTGATGTCCAAAATCGGAAACCAGATAATCAGACCAAAAAAAAATCACATTTATTTCAATAGTTCAAAGTGAAAATACAGCAAGTCACTTCACAACATTTCAAGATATAGTTTTAAGTATAATGAAAACTTGATATACAAAAATGAAAGGGTAAATAGCAGAAATAAAACTCTTTAAAAAAAAAATCAAGTAACCCGAAAACGTTTGGACTAAAATATTCCATTTACAGTTCGAAAACGCCTTAATTTATAGATACCAGTAGCACATTGCCATCCAAATAGGGCTTCTCAAAGAAGGAGAATCAGTCAGCTCAGGACCAGAGTGGAAGTTCTTGGGGTGGGCTTCTCCTGACTTGGCCACCTCAATCTCCCTGTCAACCCATATGGTACGACCCATGATACTTGGATGTTTAGGCAAATTCCAGAAAATTTTTAAAGTTCAATATGAGGCCAACACCCTGATAAGAGATACTGAAATGGCCACTATGTATTTACAGGATTTTAAAGACCAATCTTAGCTTCAGGCCTCTGGTGTTACAGGGGAAAGACAGACTGATTCTTCTTCCATTACCTAAAACCTTTCTGTAAGGTTAGCAACACGGCCTTTACAACCTCCTCACAAAATCACACTTCGTTATATATTTACTTATTTCTACACATACAGAACTTTTATGTAAAGTAGAAAAAGTTCCCACTAGGAAGATAATTAAACGTTGTTAATGTTCTTTGTATCACTGAGCAGCCAAGACACTTATTTCTGCTCCGCAGAAGCAATGTGAGCTACTCGCTTCAATTCAGGGAAGGTGTGTGCTTTCCGGATGGTGGAGATGAGATATTTATTGCATCTTTTTCTCAATCTTCTTCATCTTTTCATTATAAGCAATAAACTGAGAGTCTGTTCCGAAAATTCTATCCCACCATGTAAATGTGGAAGCATAGTTTCCGATGAAGTTCATGTGGTGGAAATCATGATGCTGAGAACCAGCATAGAAAGGGATCAGATTTAAAGGGTTCAGGGGGATAGTGGAAAGGGAGGTGGGGGGAGGGTTGGGGTGACTGGGTGACAGGCACTGAGGGGGGCACTTGATGGGATGAGCACTAGGTGATATGCTATATGTTGGTAAATTGAACTTCAATTTAAAAAATCTGAAAAAAAAATAATAATAAATAAAGGGTTCAGGGGAATGTCATAGCCACTATGGGCATCAATAGTTTCTATCAAACGAATGGGTGACTACCCATGCCCAAAGGAGAATGACATAATCACATAAAAGCATGAATCCAAGGAAAAATCCAGTTCCAAGAATCAGAGTTTCCAAAGGATGTGCATATTCAGCTTCCATTCCAAATGGAGCCTGAAACTCACGATGAACTTTATGAATATATTTATATATTCTTTTGTGATGTAAGAGCTTATGCAGGAAATAGTGCCAGGTAGCCTCAATTCCTGCCGTTCGGCCAGAATTCTAAGGCTTTCTGCAGAGATTTGAAAAATGGCAACAAATTAAAGTATCAGCATCTTTAGTTCAGCATCCTTGGCTGTAGAGTATGTAGATTCTCTTTTACCTGAGAACCCCCTACAAGAACCATTTAACAATGCTTGGAACTGTATGTTGAATAATTATGCAAAGTTCCAGATTGCAACATGGGGATCCTTGATAGTCCACGAAGTTCTTTATTTCTTGTTCTGTTTACCTGGATTTTTGTTCCAATTTATACCTTTCATGAAAAAGTACAAAATTCAAAAGGATAAACCAGAAACATGGGAAAACCAATGGAAATGTTTTAAAGTACTTCTCTTTAATCACTTTTGTATCCAGCTTCCTTTGATCTGTGGAACTTATTATTTTACAGAGTATTTTGATACACCTTATGATTGGGAAGGGATGCCAAGATGGTGTATGCTTTTGGCAAGATGCTTTAGCTGTGCGGTGACTGAGGCTACCTGGCACTATTTCCTCTTACATCACAAAAGGAAAAGTCTTTAAATCGTCTGCGCTATTGATGCTTTCAATTATGGAAACTGGCCAAATTCTTCACACTATAAGAATACGTGGAATCACAGGCTGAGTTTTCTGGAATCAGATGCAGAGGCAGAGTATAGGGAGCAGGATGTTTTTCAGGGATCAACATGAGAGACAGGAAGGTTGGAGAAGCAGAATAGAGCAGAGGAAGAAATCAAGCAAGACCCTGGGGGCATCAGAACTCTGTGTGGAGCTTTGGAGCAAGCACTGCCCCCGCGACTCATCCCCCTTGGTTGAAAGGGAAAGGCCTGTGTGCTCAGTCACTCAGTCAGATGCCCCACCCCTCACCCCCAGGAAGGGCAGGCCTTGAGGAAGGACACTCTCTGCCCCTGAAGCCAACCCTGACGAACCTGCCTTCCATCTGCCAGATGGGATGCTGCCCAATTCATGCATTATTGCATAAAGCCAATCAGATCCTTACATTTACTCAGCTGAATTTTCTTTTTTGAACAGTATCATGTATCAAATACTTAACATAAAGTATCTTAAGCTATGATTTCCATTTTATTCTTCTCGTTATTTTTGCTGGTTTGTTCAGGGATGAGTAATTCCATTTCTTCTCTTAATTTTGAAGTTTTACTATACCACTAGTGATCTATTTCCACTTATTTTAAGAAACAAACACATATTTCTCTACCACTATTTGAAAACACGATACCAACTATTTCCACCATGAAAAGTTACTCTCCTGGCCTCCTGGTCTCTGTCCCCCTGTTTCCACCCTTTGCCCAGTGAAATAATACTTTCATAGCTTTTACTTTCCCCTCTCCCCAGCAACCCCACCCCTGAATTGGTTGAGGCTGTGGTCAATTTTAGTTCTAGACTATGAATTGAATTTCCTGTACTATACAACTCTTTAGCATTTATGTTACACTTTCCCTAATAGCCTACCCTATCCACTTCGACTTCCTCCCCCTTTCTCTCTCATCTAAATTACGTTATTGTTTGATCCTTCTCCTCAGACGGGTGGTCTTTATCCAGGAGGGAAGATGTTTTGCTCCACTTACAGAGTCCTCATTGCCCTTCTTTCCTCTCAGAAACCTTCTGCTGCTAGGCTCCTGCCCTCTAGGGTCCACTGGGGCAGCCAGAACTTTTGATACCAGGAAGCAGGTGCCCACCAGCCCCAGAATCTGCAGGTGCCTCCATCTAGAGATAGGACCTGGGAGGGGAATGGCATAGTCAAAACAGTTGAGAAAAGAGGGTCTGGAACATAGGTGTTTAATGACCAACCCAAGGGTCCTAAAAGTGCCCTATTATGGGTCTGCTTGGCTGTGTTCTGCCTTTGGGGTTTGAAGAGCTCACCACAGAAAGCAGCAACCTGGGAACACTGAAGTCATGGCCAGTACTTTTCCATTTCCATCCATGAGCAGAATTTGTTGCAGATTTCTTCCAGAAATAGGTTTGTTTGGATTGTTGGGGAAGGCAGTGTCTCATCCAATATTATTCTTCCACTGGGTAAGAGGGACTTTTTGATGTGACTTTAAGACCTTTCTTACAACAAACATAAAACCTCATGGGTCAATATATGTCAAGTTTCTCTCGCTTACCAGAATAACCCGTTTAAAAGGGAAGAAATTTAGCCTTCCCTTTTCATTAAAGGAAGAAAAGAAAAAAGCAGTGGTGGCTTTTTTTTTCCCTTTGTCTTGACTAAGATCTGAGAGTCAGAAAACTTCAGCAGAGATTGCATGCTATCTTCCACTGTAGGCAACCTTTTGTTCCCTCTGCTGCTGAGTCATTTTCACACCGAGCTCCCCAGAGCCCTGGGGCTTTCTGAAAGCGAGAAAACCAGAGGTCTCCAGGCCTTACCCCCAGCCCTCTGGGCTAAGCGGTAACCTTTTTGTTTAATTTGTTGACACTCTAAGATTTCAATCAAACAAAAGTTTCCCTGCCTGAGACAAGTTTGAGAAACATTTCCCCAAAGCCATTCAGGGTCAGATTTCAGTTTCCCAGCAATTGATGTATTTGGTTCCGTAATCCAAACTAATTTTTTATCTTCCAAATCTAATACCATAATCACACTTTAGTACCCTAAAACCCTTCTTCTGCATTAAAGGCTTGTATTTTATGTTGACACTGAAGGATTTATTCCTCTAAGTATTTTGAAACTCCATGATCCATGCTTTTCATTGCTAGTGTGCATGCTCCTGTCAATGGGATCCGTGAGCTCTTGGTGTTCACGACTTCCCTCTCTTAGGGGCAGAGTGAGGTGGTGAATAGACGGTAGACCCTGGAAAACAATCCCTGTGTTAGTTTTCCCCTAAATGGAAGCAGCCATAAAAGGGGCCTCTGCCTCCCCTCCATTCCCAGTTCTAACGGAATCAACTCCCATTCATCTGTCAGGACTAGATGTCCCTTCCTCAGGCCTTCACTGATCCCCCTCCCCAGAACAAAGCTTATTTCCCTGCTCCATGCTTCTCACAATGATAAATATTTAATGGTATGTCAGTACCTACTGAGTGAATGAATGAATGAATCATTAATGCCTCTTTCACTTAAAAGTATCTCAGGTAACCAATCAGCCATATATTCACCCCCTCAGTTAACAAGTTGTCATTCGTGTTGAGCAGTGTGTAGGGGATACAACCACCTATTCTAACCTCCAAGAGCTTGCTACTCAATTGGGAAAATGAGATACAAACATCAAATAGACAACCAACTATTCGTGGCAAATAAGAGGCTAGTCTTATTTAATAAGCCGGGTTCCTGGTTTATTAAATGACAAGTAAAGAAGCAGTGGGTTGGATTTGCAGGTGCTTTTGGAGTTGCCTGAAAGAAGAGAGTGAAAATGAAAACAGGGATCCCTGGGTGGCGCAGCGGTTTGGCGCCTGCCTTTGGCCCAGGGCGCGATCCTGGAGACCCAGGATCGAATCCCACATCAGGCTCCCGGTGCATGGAGCCTGCTTCTCCCTCTGCCTGTGTCTCTGCCTCTCTCTCTCTCTCTGTGACTGTCATAAATAAATAAATTAAAAAAAAGAAAGAAAGAAAATGAAAACACAACTGCTCAAAACCTTTGGGATACAGCAAAGGCTGTCCTAAGAGGGAACTAACAAGCCTTTCTCAAGAAACAAGAAAAGTCTCAAATACACAACATAACCTTACACCTAAAGGAGCTGGAGAAAGAACAGCAAATAAAGCCTGAACCCAGCAGGAGAAGAGAAATTATAAAGATTAGAGCCACTGAGTGAAGTAAGTCAGTCGGAGAAGGACAAACATTATATGTTCTCATTCATTTGGGGAATATAAATAATAGTGAGAGGGAATATAAGGGAAGGGAGAAGAAATATGTGGGAAATATCAGAAAGGGAGACAGAACATAAAGACTGCTAACTCTGGGAAAGAACTAGGGGTGGTAGAAGGGGAGGAGGGCGGGGGGTGGGAGTGAATGGGTGACGGGCATTGGGGGTTATTCTGTATGTTGGTAAATTGAACACCAATAAAAAATAAATTTAAAAAAAAAGATTAGAGCCAAATCAATTAAATAGAAACCAAAAGAACAGTAGAATAGACCAACAAAACTAGGATCTGGTTCTTTGAAAGAATTAATAAGATCGATAAACCCCTTGTCAGGCTTATCAAGAAGAAAAAAGACTCAAATTAATAAAATCATGAATGGAAGAGGAGAAATCACAACCAACACCAAGGAAATACAAACAGTTATAGGAACATTTTAAAAGCAACAATATGCCAGCAAATTAGGCAATCTGGAAGAAATGGATGCAATCCTATAAACATATAAACTACCAAAGTTGAAACAGGAAGAAATAGAAAACCTGAATAGACCATAACTAGCAAGGAAATTGAAGCAGTAATCAAAAATCTCTCAAAAAACAAGAGTCCATGGTTGCATGGCTTCCCAGGGGAATTCTAACAAACATTTAAAGAATAATTAATATCTAATCATCTGAAGCTGCTTCAAAAAATAAAAATGGAAAGAAAACTTCCAAACTCTTTCTATGAGGCCAGCATTACCGTGATCCCAAAACCAGACACAGATTCCACCAAAAAGGAGAATTACAGACTAATATTCCCAATGAACATGGATGCAAAAATTCTCACCAAGATACTGGTCAAGAGGATCCAATAGTACATTAAAAGGATTATTCACCGGGAAGCATGGGTGGCTCAGCGGTTGGGCATCTGCCTTCAGCTCAGGTCGTGATCCTGGGGTCCCGGGATCGAGTTCCACATCGGGTTGCCTGCATGGAGCCTGCTTCTCCCTCTGCCTGTGTCTCTGCTTCTCTCTCTGTGTGTCTCCAATAAATAAATACATACATACATACATACATAAAATTTTTTTTAAAAAAAGGATTATTCACCACAACAAAGTGGGATTTATTCCTGGGCTGCAAGAGTGGTTCAACATCTGCAAATCAATCAATGTGAAGGAATACATTAATAAAAGAAAGGACAAGAACCATATGATCCTCTCAAAAAGATGCAGAAAAAGCATTTGACAAAGTACAGCATGCTTTCATAATTAAAACTCCCCACAGTGTAGGGATAGAGGCAACATATCTCAATATCATAAAAACCATATATGATAAACCCACGGAGAATGTCATTCTCAACAGGGAAACACTGACAACTTTTCTCCTAAGGTCAGGAACACAACAGGGATGTCCACTCTAGTCACCATTGTTCAACATAGTACTAGAAGTCCTAGCCTCAGCAGATAACAAAAAGAAATAAAAGAAAAAAATAAAGAAAAAAATAAAAGGCATCTGAATAGGCAAAGAAGTCAAACTTTCACTCTTCACAGATGACATAACACTCAATGTGAAAAACCCAAAAGACTCCACCCCAAAATTACTAGAACTCATACAAAAGTTCAGCAAAGTAGCAGGATATAAAATCAATGCACAGAAATCAGTTCCATTTCTATACACTAACAATGAGACAGAAGAAAGAGAAATAAAGGAATGGATCTCATTTACAATCGCACCAAAAAGCATAAGATACCTAGGAATAAACCTAACTAAAGAGGTAAAGGATCTGTACTCTGAAAACTATGGAACACTCATGAAAGAAATTGAGGAAGACACAAAGAAATGGTAAAACATTCCATGCTCATGGATTGGAAGAATAAATATCGTTAAACTGTCTATGCTATCTAGAGCAATCTATACATTTAATGCAATCCCTATCAACATACCATCAACTTATTTCACAGAGTTGGAACAAATAATCCTACAATATATATGGAACCAGAAAAGACCCCAAATAGTCAAAGGAATGTTGAAAAAGAAAACCAAAACTGGGGATCCCTGGGTGGCGCAGCGGTTTGGCGCCTGCCTTTGGCCCAGGGCATGATCCTGGAGACCCGGGATCGAATCCCACGTCAGGCTCCCGGTGCATGGAGCCTGCTTCTCCCTCTGCCTGTGTCTCTGCCTCTCTCTCTCTGTGTGACTATCATAAATAAATAAAAAGAAAAAAGAAAAAAAGAAAACCAAAACTGGTGGCATCGCAATTCCGGACTTCAAGCTCTGTTACAAAGCTGTAATCATCAAGACAGCATGGTACTGACAAAAAACAGACACATAGATCATGGAACAGAATAAAGAACCCAGAAATGGATGCTTGACTCTATGGTCAACTCATCTTCAACAAAGCAGGAAAGAATATCCAATGGAAAAAAAAGACAGTCTCTTAAACAAATGGTTTTGGAAAAATTGGACAGCCATGTGCAGAAGAATGAAATTGGACCATTTTATTACACCATACACAAAAATAAATTCAAAATGAATGGGAGACCTAAACGTGAGATGGGAATTCATCAAAATCCTAGAAGAGAACATAGCAGCAACCTCTTTGATCCGCAGCAACTTCTTGCTAGACACATTTCCAAAGGCAAGGGAAACAAAGGCAAAAGTGAATTATTGGGACTTTATCAAGATAAAAAGCTTTTGCACAGCAAAGAAAACAGTCAACAAAACCAAAACACAACCTACAGAATGGGAGAAGATAGTTGCAATGTTTTATCAGATAAAGGGTTAGTATCCAAGATCAATAAAGAATTTATCAAGCTCAACACCCAAAGAACAAATAATCCAATCAAGAAATGGGCAGAAGACATGAACAGATATTTCTGCAAAGAAGACATACAAATGGCCAACAGACACATGAAAAAATGCTCAACATCACTCAGCATTAGGGAAATACACATCAAAGCCACGATGAGATATCACCTTGCACCAGTCAGAATGGCTAACATTAACAAGTCAGGAAATGACAGATGTTGGTGAGGATGCAGAGAAAGGGGAACCCTCTTACACTGTTGGTGGGAATGCAAGCTGGTGCAGCCACTCGGGAAAACAGCATGGAAGTTCCTCAAGAAGTTACAAATAGAAACACCCTAGAACCCAGCAATTGCACTACTAGGTATTTACCCCAAAGATTCAAATGTAATGACATGAAGGGGTACCTGCACCCCAATGTTTACAGCAGCAATGTCCACAATAGCCAAACTGTGGAAAGAACAAAGATGTCTACTGACAGATGAATGGATAAAGAAGATGCAGTATATATATACACAATGGAATATTAGCCATCGAAAACTGAAATCTTGCCACTTGCAATGGTGTGGCTGGAACTAGAATGTATTATGCTAAGCGAAATAAGTTAATCAGAGAAAGATAATTATCATATGGTTTCACTCATATGTGGAATTTAAGAAACAAGCATGATCTCCAACATCTCTTCTCAGGACCCAGTTGTGGGTTTATTCAGCAACTTTTTAACACATGTAGAACACCTGCATGCACATCCACACACATGTGTAGACACTCATCTCCACAGGTGTAGGAAGACAGGTATGCCTGGAACTTCAGCATTAGAATAGTAAAGAAAGTCGGAAGCCACCAACTCCATTTGATTAGGAGTGTTTCTGGACTAGCTCTGTGGTGGGCGGATTCTGAAGCCCCATGTGGACCACGAAGGAAAGCCCATCATCCCAAGTTAACCTAGTCAGGAGGATGCTAGGTCCTTGCCGTCTCTGGCTTGAGGCCCTGTCGCAAGGTGAGGTCATCTTAAGGCAAAGGGTTGACCCTAACAGCGGTATGCCAAGGCTCCATGCACTTGTGAAGGACACGTCAGGGAGCAGAGGGGTCTTGCCTCCGCTCTGGAAACCAGTCCACTTGAGTGGTTACCTGCTTCACTCATAGGTGAGGCCTGGCCATTACTTTAGCCAAAACACAAGAACTGCTTGGTTTTACCTCCTAATATCTAACTGGAGAGGTTCAGAAAAATCAAAAATTATATTTTTCCTTTTATTAAAGAATCTGTCTTTACACTTAGTGTTTTCAGCCAAGAGATCTTGGTTTGGGTTCCTGCTTTGCCACTAAACTTTCTGTGTGACGCTGAGCTACTGATCTCACATATCATTTACCTGCAAAGTGGCTGCCTTAACTATATCACTCTTTTCCAATGGAGCAACTCTGTGGGTGAAAAGGAAGTCATGGTGGCAGAGAGGGGCTGGGTGGATGTGGCACCCCACACCTCCACTTTAGGGCACAGAGTAGTACACTTATCCACAGGATTCCCTATGAGGACATTTCTAGAGTAAGAAAAAAGTTGAGAAAAGTGGGAGGTCTCAGAAAGCCCACTTCTAGCTCTCTTTGAGAAGAATGAAATCCATTCAGAATATATTCCTGGGGCTGAGACAGTATGAAGAGTGGGTTTAAGTTTAGGTGGTTGTTTATGGTTTTCACACTAAAGCCCTCCAACTCACAAGAAGACAGGAAGAGTGGGCTGTGCATGGAGCAAGCTTTGAAGCCAGGATTGGTGGGAAACAGAGTAAGAGGCCGGGCCACACAGGTGCCCTAGACTTAAAAGGCCACAAAGCAAGGAAGTCCCCACCCATTGCCCTCTTCTCTGGGGCTCTAGGCTGCCTGCTTCTGCACGGGGAAGGATTTCAATTGCTTGGCACTACATTTTCATTTCTCTGACTGGTGCCAAAGAACATCTGCACCTAGAGTTGTAAGGCAAAACTGAACTTATGGGTACAATGCCTTGCCCATCGAAATCCGATGATTTGGTTTTCTTTGTGAATGGGAGAAAGGTAAGTGTCGGGTGATACTACCGTGGCTTGCAGAGAGCAGGAAACTATTAGCTTGGGGGCAGTTCTTGTCCAGTCAGGGACAAGAAGCCAGGGACTAGGAACCCATACTATTTTGGACTCTTACCCACTCAGCCAAGGCTCAGCTTCTGAGGATATGGGGAGGTGGCAAAGCATTGGGGTTAATCACACATGCCTTGGCATCAGGCAGTCTGGTTCCAATCCAGCTCTGCCACTTTCTATATGACTTTATACAAGTTACTTCACCTTCGTGAGCCTCAGAGTACCCATCTCTAAAATCTACTTCCTAAAAAGATTAAAAGGACCCCTTAGGTCCTTATAAAGCACTTAGCACTGGGCTTGATATCCTAGAAGCACAGTATCTAGTAACATGTCTTGAACCTCAAACTCAGGAGGACAAGAAATAGAGCGCCATTTTTATATTTATCAATTTAATTTTTCTGTCAAGACTCCATTAATCACAATTGTTTGAAATGTAATTACAGTCAATTTTCAATCCCCTCTTTCCCAGGTTGCAACTAAGTTCTAGAGGAACCTATACAACCAGAAAAAGGGAGCTCTTCCATTGTAGCTCTTCCCTAGCAGCCCCTTTTCAGTGCTCACCATCTGCCCAACACAGGCCGCTGGTTGACCCTCGGTGTCCTTTGCCAGGCCTGCTCTGCTCATGAGCCTCTATCTCTCATTCTGTAGTCCCCAACGTGTGTGACTTCTCTGGCGTCTTGCCACCACCTCTAAGGCCCCTCAGCCCTCCAATCCCACAAACCTAACTGGGATTTGGCCATGTCTCTCCTCCCACCCCAAGAAAGAAGACAGAACATAGAGCCTCTAAGTTCTCATCATATCCCTTGTAACTCTCTTTCCTGTACCAGTCTCCACAGCCAGCAGCCACCATACATTTTTTCTAAACATTCATGACCTGAGTCCTAACTCACTTGCTCCACCGGCCTAGGCTTTGGAGGCTCCTTTGTCTATTTTCTGTTGCAAATCCCTTCTGAGCCATGAGTCTGGAATTCTTTTTGGGGGGTCTACACAAATTCATGTTTTTCTTCTGAGGAGAAAGGAAGACCCTAACATGAATAGCCCACTGTGTCCTCCTTTCCTCTGGTTGCCACAGAATGGCTGGAGGTGTTTGCAGGACACTCTAAGACAAAGTCAAAGGAAATATCCCCAAATGAGCAAATGGAATAGAAGCACCAAAGAAGATCTCCCCAGGTTTCTGAGTGACAGTCCCCCACTTTTCAAGGAGTTGGGGGAGAAATTCTAGGGTACCACCAGAGGCACCCTAGGTCCTGAGCTAGGACAACAAAGGTTCACCATTAGCCTCTGTGCCATGAGGGGACTGGCAGAGGACCCCTTCAGGATGACAGCAACTCTCCCCACCTCTCATTTCTGCCACCAACTCTTGAGATACCTCGTGTTATCAGGGATCCCCAGGAGTTGTCTCAGAAGTACCAGAATAGAAACCCTTCCCATTCAGACTTCTTCCCTCCAGGACCTTTCATTGTACACACATTGTACACACATCGTAAACACATTGTACACACACACACACACACTCACACACACACAGCATCCAAGTCTCTCCCCAGTTTCAAATATTCCATGAATACAAAAGACTGAGTTGGAAGATTCCACAAACATAGAGAACGGAGCAAACATGAAGAATGTAACTCCCAGTGGTGGCTTACCCAGCGGTGGCTCCCTACTCTAGTCACCTACCAAAGCATTGTTGTCTCCCTTATTTGGTAAGCCTCCAGCTCTTTACAAATATGTGAAACTTGTTTGACTTCAGAGCAAAAACTAAACAGGCAAATGAAAGTATTATACCCCAGTCCCTAAATCAAGCAGGCCACCGCAGACATTACACTGGGTCACCCATTCGATCCCCATAATAATCTCTTTTCTGTTCTCAACACAGGTGATAGAGAGAAACGTGGACCCAGAAGTCACTCTGCTGACCTTCCTACGAAAGAACTGGATCCTTTTGATCAAAATCTAGGCAGTGCCTATGTTTGCCTTAAAACTTAAGCCTGTAATGATGATGAAAACTAATCTCACCTCTCCATCCCCAGCCAGCTCCACTGGCCCTTACTCTCTTTGCTTTTGGCAGTAGTTAAGGATATTAAGTTAATTGGGCTATTTGGAGAGGATGAAGTTTCCCCAGAGCTTCTTATATCTTGATTTAATAGCAATGAAAAAGAAGCTAAGCTCTTTACTTCAGTGCTAATTATTCTTTTAAGGGCTCTCCAAATCCCCAGGAGGGTAGTTATATAATAGAGGTTTGTGTTGCGTGTAGCCTGCCCTGGAGGGAAACCAAATTCTCCAGATTCAGAAAGATCATGTGTCATCGGAAAAGATTGCCTTTCCCTACATCCATCGTCTTATGACATATTTTCCCTACCATTTTATATTCTGAATTGTATATCTTCGTAATGGCAAACATTTTAAATGGTAAGTCTAATGCATCTCTCAGAGAAGTCAAAGGTAAATAAAGAAATGGCTGAAATAATAAGTTGATGGAGTCAACCCATGGACAAGTTTTGTTTAAAAGTCCACATGGTTTTTAGTTATCAATGTTTAAAAATTAGGAAATCTCAAATTTTAGAAAATCAAGATTTTTCAAGTTCTCACGAAAAATGAGAAAATAGTCATTGCTGCATGACAGCCGTCTTCCTGAGTAGAGATGGGACTGTCCCTAGTGCCCTATTTAGAATGAGGCACAAGATCTCCAGTTATACCCAGCCCACCCCATTCATTTACGTACCCTCTCTGATGCTATAACTTAATTTAGATGAATAAGCCCTATGGCTTAAAAAAAAAAAAAGTCAGTGATTCTGAAATTTTCTTAGCCAGTCTAATGAAGTATATCCAATCTCATAAACTAAACTAGGTGGAAATGGACCGCAATTGGGGAGGAGGACGAAAGAGACGGGAAAGAGTCTGAGCCTGGATTTGGGCTTGGACTCAGACCAAGCGAGAGCAGAGGGACACTTTAGGTGGAATCTGAAAGTAAGGCTGGGAGTTTTCTCCAAAGGCTCACTCACTTGTTTTCAAATGCAATACAAGTGGACAAAACTAGCAATACATTGAACTGCTAAAAATAAGATCTTCTCTTCTAATTACATGATTGGAACCCAGAATACCTATAATGAAATAGGACTTTTCAAAGTGTTTTTACAGCCATCATCCTATAAGATGCTTATGATAAACCTGTGAAGATAAAGTAGATATTACTTTTCCCTCTTTGCAAGTGAGAAAACAGGCAGAGAAAGGTTAATATGTTCAGTCCCACACAACTAATAAGATCTAAAGTGGCCTTTACTGAGACCTGGCGGACAAATGACTTCCCAGACCTATCCTTTACCCCCAGAAGAAGACCTTCCTTACTTTGACACCCTAGGGAGGCAGCTATAATGGGGGTAACATGTGTGCCATGCCATCTTTTCCTTAACCACCCCCCTGTAGTACGCCTCACAGGAACCAAGTATGCCTGTGGAAGAGGAGGCTGTGGTGCCTGTACTGTGATGGTGTCTAAGTATGACCCAGTGTTGGCGAAGATAAGGTATCCTACCCAGAAGCCCAGCAGCCAGAGGGGGTCTTTGTTTCTTTGCCAGGCTTGTATCCTCATCTCAGAGCAAAAAGTCTCTAAGATCTTGTGATTCTAACCCTCTCTAGATCTTCAACCCCTGAAAATCTGGTAAAAGCTATGAGCCCTCTACTCAGAAAGTATATAAACAAGGGACGCCTGGGTGGCTCAGCGGTTGAGTGTCTGCCTTCGGCCAGGGCCTGATCCTGGAGTCCCAGGATCGAGTTCCGCATCGGGCTCCCTGCATGGAATCTGCTTCTCTCTCTGCCTATGTCTCTGTCTCTCTCTCTCTCTGTGTCGCTCATGAATAAATAAAAAAAAAAAGAAAGTATATAAACTAATTATGTTTGCACATAGTTTCAGGGTGATTACAGACTTCCTGAGGCCCCTCTATGCATCTCAGTTTAAGAAACCCCAATTTAGGTAAACCATTAATTTTATAGATGAAGAAACTGAAGCTTAAAGAGATGAAATTATGGGCAGCCCGGGTGGCTCAGCGATTTAGTGCCGCCTTCAGCTCAGGGTGTGATCCTGGAGACCTGGGATCGAGTCCCACGTTGGGCTCCCTGCATGGAGCCTGCTTCTCCCTCTGCCTGTGTCTCTGCCTCTGTGTGTGTGTGTGTGTCTCCCATGAATAAATAAAAATTTTTTAAAAAGATGAAATTGCTTGTTCAAGGTCATACAAGGTTGTAGAACAAGGACTTGAACCCACATTTTCTGGCTCTGAAGATAATGCCTTTTCTACCACTGGATTGGACCAACCCTGCAAAGCAGGGACCTGGGCCATGATTGCATCCTTAATTAAGGGCCAGTTTCAGGACTTGGGCTGCTCCCAAATCCACTGGCCCAAGAAATCAAGAAATGGTCTCAGAACACATGCCATTCCACTGTTGAATGATCTTATCCAGAGAGATTTTTTTTTAAGATTTTATTTATCTATTTATTTGAGAGAGAGAGAGAGAGAGAGAGGAGAGAGCATGAGTGAGGAGGCAGTTTCAGAGTGAGAGAGAATCCCAAGCAGACTCCCTGCCAAGTGTGGAGCTCGATGCCGGGCTCAATTCCAAGACCCTGAGATCATGATCTGAGCCGAAATCAAGAGTTGGAAGCTCAACTGACTGAACCACCCAAGCACCCCTCATCTAGAGAGTTTAAAATTAACAAGCAAAAAATTCTCAAATGTAGGCATAAAAGACGTAAGTGTGCTTTTACCTGTTATGGGGTCAATATCCTAATGCACACTAGTTGAAGTCGAATCATACTCCTAGTGACGTGAGTCTATTCTCATTGAGTCCAGACTCAAGTGAGTCTGTATAGGCTTAGAACGTTTTTCTGAAGTTCAGAATGCCCAAGTTCCCTCTAAGGGTCCTCAATTCTTACAGATAGAACAGAATCAGCAGAGAGGACTCTAAATTCTTCCTCCCTGTCACCCCTCCAGTTCCCCATCCCCCAGGCTGAATGATAGGCTTGGGGGAGGGGGATGGTTTCTGCTGCCCTCCTTGGTTCACTGGTTTTCCAAGGGGCAGGACTGTGTTACTCTCCTTATTTTTCTTTGTGTTCCTCGTATGAAGACACTTCTCCGTTACCGCATGCCTGGTGCCAATCTGCTCTCTGTACGGGGATGCTGTCACCACCGTGGAAGGTGTTGGAAGTATCAACACCAGGCTTCACCCTGTGCAGGTAAGAGCACAGTGTAATTTTCTCACTTCGTAACTCTTTCTTTTTAACCAACACTGTGTTACCGTGTTACCTGGAGCTTCTGGGCTGTGATCAGGCAAGTAGAAGCTTTGGATGCATACTGATCAAGATAATAATATTAAGGGATTGAAAGAAAGATGAAAATCCACTCACATTTTATTAGATGATCATCTTCTTTCTTACTTTTTCCATTAGAATGATAAGCGGGATTATCAAACATTCACTAATGCCTATGTGACTACAGGCTGGAATAAATATTGTACAAAGGATATTATTCATAGAATAAAATGTCAGAGGCAAACAAGATAAAGCTCAGGATCATTCCCTATGGCATAGGATATCTTGGGAGTAAAATTAGAACTGAGGCTGACTGTACCAGAGCACAAGGACAATCATTTCTCCACATCTTAACTTGAAGCTGGAACAGAGAGACTGTTTTTAAGAGAACTGTGACATGCATTGACAGAAAACACACTGACTCCTCTGTCATTGTCACAAAGAAGGGAGATAGAGAACTCATAGGTCCAGATAAGAATCATAGGTCCAGATCCACCAACACTGCAAGTGCTTCCAGCAGGAGGAGCCCTGAGGGTCTCTGCGCTTCACAAGTGAGAATTAACTCCAGGAAAGGTCAGTGAAGGCAAAGGACCCAGCAGAACTTACTAGAGTGTCTGGGGAGATCAGAGAGGATTACACTGAAATCTAGAACAAGGATTCCCAAACTTTAATGTGCTAAGAATCATCTGGGAACTTGTTAAAAATAAAGATTCTGAGTCAGGACGTTTGGACCAGAGGGCTGAGATTTTGCACTTCCTGCAAGCTCCCAGGTGGAACCAACACTGCTGGTCCATGGACTACACTTTAAATAGCAGGGATCTAGGACACAGATCAAAATCTTGGATCTTTGAAAGTAGAACTTCTTTTGAACTAACACAAAAGAATTTGAAGAAGAAAGTAAAGTGAGGTCAACAGTAAATAGTCTCCAAATTAATCAAAAAGAGGTGGCCCCATGGTCAGAATCAAGATATGGAGGTGCTCAGGAAAATAGTTTTTGAAACTTACACATACTTTCCTTATAATTACTGGTTTCTGGAGAATTCTTACTCTGGGAATAGAAACTGCACACCGCTAATTCCCAGTTAGAAAGATCTGAGCTTGAAAGCTGAATGTGATGATAGAATATGGCTTCTGAGGCACCTCCTCCAGAGCAGCATAGGAAAGGGGATGCTGGCCATCACTGAACAAGGGGAGGGGTGCACTGCTCAGGGACTGGGTTCCACCATGATAAGGGTGGGGCTGAATGTAGACTTTGGTGAGGGGTAGTGACAGCAGAAACACCTGTGATCATGCACATGTCCTTCCAGGAGAGGATCGCCAAGAGCCATGGCACCCAGTGTGGGTTCTGCACCCCCGGGATGGTGATGTCCATGTACACACTGCTTAGGAACCATCCACAGCCCTCAGAGGAGCAGCTCACAGAAGCCCTGGGAGGTAGGTCTTACACGAAAAAACACCACCACCTGCCTGAGGCTAGGTGGGAATCATGCTTCAGACTGCTCCACCCCACTCCTGAGGCCATCCCAAACCCACTGGGATGTTTCTGAGGTAGCCACAGCTCACCTAGGAGCAGAGAAGAATGCCAGAGTGCTGGCTGGAGAGGCCTGTGGACCACACGCCCATCTTGACCTCTCACTTCTCTACGCAGTGACCTATTTGGCTGCCTTCACTAAAGCTGTCATAACAAAGTGCCACCAGCTAGATGAGCTAAAACAACAGGAATTTATTCTTTCACAGTTCTAGAGGCTACAAGTCTGAAACCAAGGTGTCAGCAGGATGGTTTTTCCTTGCCTCTTCTTTGTTTCTGGTGGTTGATAGGCATCCTGGCATTCTTTGGCCTACAGATGCGTCACTACAGTCTCTGCCTCAGTCTTCTCATGGCCTTCTCCCTTGTGTGTCTTTGTCCAAATTTTCCTTAGGATGGATTAGGATTGGCCCGAATCCAATATGACCCCAATTTAACTTGAGTATATCTGCAGAGGACCTATTTCCAAATAAAATCACATTCATGGGTTCCAGGTGTTAGAACTGCAACATATCTACTGCAAGTGATATGTTCACTTCATATCAACAATTCAACCCTTCACATTTTGAAAAGATGCTTTAAATTTTCCAGTGGGTTTACGTTACTAAAGAGGATTGCCTACTCATATCCCTTTTGCAGGATCAATGAATACCATTTTCAAGCTCAACAATCTCTAAACAAGTCATCTATTAAAAACACAAATTCTTAGATTGAGACCTGAAGAGTGAGCACAGACACACCCTCATAATCTGCCAGTTGCTGGCAGTTGCTTCCTTTATTCTCTTGGCCCCATTACAGAAAATGATACAGTACCTTAGAAATGGCCTATATTTTCTTGTTTTAAGATTCCCTGTATCCTATATAAATACATGTTGAATGAACGAATAAACTAATAGAATGAATTCAAATGAGCTTACCAGATAGATGATCCTCTTCTTTAGGACAGAGAATAAAACTGGAATTGATATGGTAGAAAGGTTCATATTCTAAGAAGAGGAAAAAAGCATTGAACAATCTGGAAGATATTTAAACATTCTCAAAAAAAGAAAACTCAACCTAGATCTGTTTTAACTTTCAAAAGAAACCAGTAAAAATAAAGCCTACTGATAAGTGTGCTTCTTCTCTGTAAGGTAATCTTTGCCGCTGCACTGGGTATCGGCCAATTCTTGCAAGTGGAAGGACCTTCTGTGTGGTGAGTAGGTGACTGGGGATACCGTACAGAGCAAGAATGACAGTGACAGCTGGTCAAGGCTGGGAATACAGGGGTTGAATTGTTTAAATCATCTAATAAGACTACAAGGGAGACCAAGTGTGTTAGTTCCAACTGACTCATGAAAATTTTAGCTATTTGTTGAGGCTAGGGCGAAAGTTACACCACCTCTGATGTTCCACATCCCATCACAAAGGGAAGTTGGGTGATCTAACCAGGCATCCAGATATCTTCCATGACTCATTAAGCGAAGCATCAGAACAGAACAAGTAGGAGGGCTCCAGCAAACCCAAGGAGATGAGCAAAGGTATGGAATTTACTTTGGAGAGGCAAGGTTAGTTCCAAGAATCCAGACTGGCTGGCAAAGTGTAAGCAAGTAAAGAAACCAAATATACAAAGTGGAATCCACAATTCACCCTAAGTACAAGAATACAGGGCGTTTCCTCCATAACACTGGGTACTTCACTGGGCTGCTGTGAAGATCAAATGAGAAACCATGGGCAAAGCATGTAGCAGAGTCCTGGCTGGCACCTAGTTGCTACTGTTTACTGACCATGCTGTTGAGGCGGGATGGATGTGGGCAGTACTGCCTTTATGCCCAAGCAAGGGGGACTCCATATTTTGGAGGACACTTTGCTGGTCCTCCCCTAGCCATTCTCGGGAGACCATGGAGCCAAGGTGAGTTGTTCAGCTAGACCTTTCACCCTTTTCTAGACCATGCTCCCGATATGGTCTTGACCCCATTCCCAGGCCTGACACCAACGTCTTCCTGAGCCCATCTTCCTAGGGAAGATCATAATGATAGCCAGTGTGTGTACCCCTAGGTTAAATGGTAGCCAACAAACTGGCTGTTTCTGGAAAAAGTGGGTGCAGCTGAGGCATTCTGACTGGGATGCACACCCACATGTTTGAGGCTCCTCGATACAGAACAGAGCCAGGGTAGGAAGAGGAGGGCAGCAGGCCAAGGCCGGGGCGTCCATTTATACTCTTGCCCTAGTTCCACAAATAGTAGAAGAGGTGGGCCTGGACGTAGGTCAGCAGGTGTATCCGTCTCTCCAGAGCCAGGCGTGTCCCAGACTTCTACTGCCACATGGGGGAGCCAAAGTTGATGAGCTGAGAAAATCAATAGCTTGTAAACCCATTAAATTGTCAAATATGAATAAAGGAAGTTAAAAGAAACCTCTCTCCCTCTGGAATATGGATGTTATGCACCTTTCTGGGCACAGACTCTGGGAATAAAGGCAAAAAATGTGGTTGGAGACCTACCCTGTAGCCAGCTGGCCCCAGGGACTTTAATAGGTGAAAGAAACTGTGCCCTGGCAGGAATATGTGAGGCTTATATCTACTAGGTCAAGAAAAAACTGGCTGCCTCTGTCATAGTTAGCTCATGGCCCATTGTGAATGTTCTCAGAGCTCTGAGTAAGAGAGGAAGCTCTGATCACTGGACCCAGGTGGTTTTGCCTCTTGGACAGAGTTAGGAAGATGGTACCCTGAAGCATTCGGGCAGAGAACTGGGGTGTCTAAAAGTATTTTACTAGACACTGCGGAGAAACTTTTTAAGGAAGAAAATACTAGAGATAAGTTTGGAGGAAATGGGAATTGAAGGAACTAGTAAATGGAAACCTGCTGTAAAATTCATCAATTGTCCATTCATTCCCAGCTAATCCCACACAGATCACATATGTTTAGAAGACTTGGTTCCAAAATAGTTTCTTTTTTCCTGCCTTTATTTTTTTTTCTTTTGTTTTAAAGATCTTTATATAAATGATAATATTCAATGTTGTTGAATCTTACAAATACTAGAGAATGAATAAATCATCATTGCCCTAAAAGGCATTATATCAATTAATTCTACCACTAGGAATTCACCTAGAAAAAAAGATATACACAAAGCTTTCCATGTAATGAACAGAAATGTCCATTATGTTATTTATAATTATACAATGTAGAGAAAAAAACCTGTGTATAATAATAGCAAATGTTATGAATATATTATAGACAAATCAGAAGATTGACTAATATATGATTGGCAAAATTAAATTTTAAAGACATTTTAATGATACAGAAGAAGATTTGCAACATAAGTGAATAAACATATAAATGAACAAAACAATAAGCAAATAAATGAACAAAAAGGCAAAATAAAAAGTATACTGTACCATAAATATAGTACAAATATATAATATATAATATATTATTGATGGAATAGGGTAATAATAGTGTCTTCTATGCTTCTTTATATTCTTTATTATATACATTATTATTATGCTGTATATTATATTTTTTGTATATATTACAAATGTTATACATTTCATATGGTCTATATTATCATTTTATTTTTGAAATAAAGCAAAGAAGAAAGATCTTGTGATTAGCCGTGTTCCAGCAAAAACCACCAAAAATAACTACCAAAAGCCTGGAGTCTCACTTGTATTGCCAAGCCTTTCAAGGCACACACCCATATACCTAATAAAAAGGTTTTCTCTTTTTTATTAAAAAGTTTTTCATCTCAAGGCATTTATTTCACTGTCCTAGGAGTCAAATGGCTGTCAACAGAGAGGAACAGGAAAATGCTGCTTGGATCCAGGAGGAAATGATTCTTCCTCAGTTGGCAGGGAAAGTGACGTGAGTCCCTCTTTGTTTTGTCCTCTCCCTGAGAGTATTGCTTAATGCTGGCTCAATGTTAAGACTTTGCTTGTAAATGTTGATAGTCATACTCTGCATTACTTCCAAAACTCCAAAGCACATGCATGAATAAAGCACTTTTCATTTGGAACTCAGTAATGGGGCGATTCAAAGCCAGGCTCTGATTTTCTCTTTCAAGTCTCTGGAAGGATAAAAAAAAAATAAAAAATAAAAAAAACACCATAAAACCACTCAGACAAGAGAAAAAGACCTGTCCCAGCTATGAGGAGTCCCACCCTTGGCTGAGAAAGGGGTTTTGTGCCTGCCCCACCCACCCACCCAGAGCTGTCCTCTATCACTGTGTCCCCCCCACCTTTGCAGAGAGAGGGCGCTGCAACCTCAGGAAGGAAGCCTGTCCAAAGGTACATGGCAAGGGCATGATCATCACAGCTGAGAAAACTAGCCTGAAACATTGTAGTCTCTAGCTTTGCTCTCAGAGAGATTCTAGTTTCTTAAAAAGGCTCACTGCCAAGTTCTTAAAGGAATTACTTAGAGAAGTTGGAATAAGGATAAAATAGTCTACTTCCTATAGACGAGGAAATCTGAGAACAGAGCTGTCCTTAGATGAAACTGAGCCCATCATCCCCCTGCTGTAATTATTTCTATCCCACACACCTACCTTGTTCCCATTCATGGCTCCCACTGTGACTCATTTTGGTCTGAAGAAAGTGTGCAGTGAAATAGAGAGCGTTATTGCCAAAGAAGGCTGGCTGCACCCCCACCCCACAACTACCTCATAGAGGATCAGTGCACCTCAGAGAAGTCCGTACATTCTAAAGTCTGGTTCTCAATTTTGCAGCCTCAGGGAGTCAATCTGGGCAATGACTGGGCTCTGGAGATCATGTGATTCACTTTAACCAAACTTGAAAAAACATGATATTTAAATTGGAATGTGCCCTAATATTTATTTACAGAAACACAATTTTAAAGTGGATCTTATGGTCACTGAGCTGCATGTTCTTTCCCTATAGGAGAACACACATAGGAAGCCACATTATAATGAGGTTGCTCAGTGAGCATGGATTCAGAGCAAATTGGGTAATTTTAAGGGTAATATAGAAAACCCCTCTCTTCCACCAGGGTAGACCGCTGGATGGCGGGTGTCTGCCCCATGACTCTCCCTTCTCTTAAAGCTCTGTTAAGATCTTCTATTATTAAGTCCTGGCCTAACACTTGATTGGATGAACTTTTAATTCCTCAGATCTGATTCATTATGCTTGTTTTACATTTTCATTCTCAAACACGATCTTATTTCTAGGTTTTAGAGATACACCACATAATTGCCCCCGGGTACTGCCTACTTTTCTAATTGTAGCTAATGCAAAAACTGATCGTTCAGATATTGGCCTATAATTCCTCAATCTGGAGTCTTACTAAGAAACTTTATAAGGAAGAGTTGCAAGTTTCCATTCTGGAACCTGGGAAGACCCCAGACAAATAGAAAAAGAGAGGAAGTGTTGGACAAATGTCAGGTCTATTTCACCTAATTGTCATGATTACCTTTCAAAATATGCATTATTTCCATTTAATCTTTAGAGAGGTTAAGTACCTTTCCACTGGGAGGGTCAGGGATCCAAGTCATGGCAAAGCTGAAAATGAACCCAGATTTACCCCCAGTGTCTACCCATGCTCTCCTCCACTACACAGACCTCTAGCTCTGCTTCCCATGGTTCTCCCAGTTTGCCTTACCTCTTCAGGAATGTTTTTTGGGAATAAGTGTTTCCAAAGCTAAAACAGGTCTCTTTTAGACAAGATTAGAGTTTGGGTAACCTTTCATTGTGCGTTTGATTCCTAATTGGTAAAAATGAAGATGATAATTTACTTTCTTTATATAACTGTTGTGAGGACTAAGCATGTTATTAATACATGTAAAAGCCCTTGGAATGCAACATTCCATAAATGTTAGCTATTGTTATTAAAATTAGTGTGTGAGGGGGTGTTCATGCATAGGCATGTATATCTAGTCATTTTTATTAAACTTCAGGATTTCTCAGAGCCGTTAGCATTTTGAACCCTGACTTGACAGGTGAGAGGACAGTGGCTGGGGCACAGGGGAGACAAGTCCCCAAACTTAATGACCCCTGTTCGTTTCTCATATACTGCCGTAGTGTGACGTAGGGGACTCTGAACTATTTCAGAGAACACTCTTTTCTTTAGTATTATATCAGTAGCAAATCAGTATTTCTCTTACAACAAAATTCTTATTTAACACTTTGATTGCATTTGAACCATTTCCCATTACTCTCGTATTAGGAGAGTAGGAGAGTTATTACTATGCTCATTTTTCCTAATTAAGGTAAAGAATTACAATGCTGTTTCCAGTTCAGCTGGGCTGACAAGGCCATCTTCTGCCTTTTATAAAGATTTGCACAGAGTTATTTGCGGAAGACGAGTTCCAACCCCTGGACCCTACCCAGGAGCTCATATTTCCCCCGGAACTCTTGGTAAGATAAGTTGAGTGCTTTATGCGTTTATGTAAATGTCACTGGTTATAGTCAGCTTTATAGAACCACCCTTTCCTTCCTGTGAAGTTGTCAAACTGTGGAAATATTTAATCACATCAAGAAGCCTGTCCTCACCCAGCTCACCAAGCCCTCCCTGCCTGATGCCCTGGACACACTCCCTGAAGCTTCAGCTAAGGCTATTTGTTGGATGATTTGGTCATTAGTCTCATCGTTGTCATCTGTAGTGTGTCCCTGTTGACGGTCCGAGCCATCCAACTTTGCTCAGCTTCTAACTTGGTCTTCCAGCCGCTCTGGTACATTGACCCCAAGGAGCACCTCCAGGGCCCTCCCTGAGCCCCCCTCTTCCCTCTGTCAGCATCTCTCTCCTCTCTGACTTCCAGTGGTTCCATCCTTTAAAACATCTATTTCTAAAGGGGGTTCTTATGTGTTTATTCACTCATTCAACAGATATCAATCATCCAGCAACGTGCCAGGTACTGTTCTAGGACTAAATATACAGCAATGCATAAAACTAATACAAAAACCTACCCTCGAGGAGTTGTAACCTGGTAGAAACGATAGATAATAACCAAGATAACAGATCAGAGATATAGTGTATTAACCAGTGAGAAGTGGTAAGAAGAAAAATAATAATAAAACAGAGAAGGGAGCTAGAATACTGGCCAGGGAAGAGTTCCCTGAGAAAGCAACATTTGATAGAAGTTCTAGCAGAAGTGAGGGAGCAGCCTCGAAGGTATGGGGAAAAGCATTCCAGGCAGTGCACACACCAAGAGCAAAGGTGCTAAGGAGAGGAGAATGCCTGCCCTGACCCAGGGGCAGAGCAGTGTCCAGCCCCGCTGGAGCAAGTGAACGAGGTTGGAAAGCCACTGGGGAACAGACCATAAGGACTCAGGCTGCTGACTTTCACCCTGCGAGAAATGAGAAATGATTAGGGAGGTTGGACAGGGGAGGGGCAGGCTCCTATTAATTCTGTGATGGGATATGGGATTGTTCTGGCTGTTGGGATGGGACTAGCCTACCAAGGGGCACAGGACAGAAAGGCGAGCCTAGTCAGGGTGCTAACACTGTCCTGAGAGAGGGTGGTACTGGACCAGGCTGCCAGCACGTAAGTAAGTAAGAGAGTGGATTCTGGATATATTTGGAAGGAGAGCCAACAAGATTTGCTGCTGGATGTGATGTGGGGTGTGGAACAGAGAGAGAGAGAGAGAGAGAGAGAGATCAAGGTTGACTCTGGGACTTCAGACAGCTGAAAAGAGGAGTGGCCATTTACAGAGAGGGGAAAGACCTCAAGAAGAGCAGGATATTTTTTTGATGGGGCTTTGAAAAGGATGGGCTATGAGGAGCTCAGTTTGAGATATGTTAAACCTGAGATGCCTATTAGACATCTAAGAAGAGACATCAAGTTCTCATTCAGAGCTATGAGTTTGGATTTCAGAGGAAAAGTCCAGACTGATGATAGTAATTTAGGAGTATTAGTATAATTATGATTTTTAAGGCCATGATACTGAATTGTGTTCAGTTAGTCTATACTGAGACAGGTGCCAGCCTATATCATCACTTGCCTGCAAAGAGCTACATATACTAATAAATCTTAAGTTAAAGAAGTTAATATCTAATTATGGAAATACAGGCTTTAGTCAATGGGTGTAGTGAGTATCTTTTCAGTCAAGTGGACCCCAGGTACTCCTGAAATCTCTCTAGAGGACCATACCTCCGTCTGGGATCCTGGAAGACAGGTGTGCACTTGTGCATACATACTTGTCCTTTGCACTTAGAGAATGGCAGAGAAGCCAGAAAAACAAACTCTGACCTTTCATGGAGAGAGGGTTACCTGGATCTCTCCTGGCACCCTCAAGGATCTCCTGGAGCTGAAAGCAAAACATCCTGAAGCCCCTCTCATCTTGGGCAACACCTCACTGGGTGAGTGATTATAATGTTTCCTACGCCACCGTTAACGCCGAGCTGAACTTCCTGTCCTCTAGTTTGCCCTCAGCCTACGAAAACTACTTTTTAAGGACAAAGCCTCATCCTTTATTACAAAAATATTATAATAGTATACTACAAAATATATATAATAATAGTATATTATAAAATATATATTATATTAGTATATAGTATAGTATATTTATATTACAAAATATACTATTACATATCATATGATATAATTATCTAATTTTTCTATAATTTAATATATAAATAATATATACATATTGTATATATTATATATTAGAATAATAATAGAATAGTTTTATTAGAATAATAGTTTTATTAGAATAATAAAATATATAATATAATAATATATATTACGTATTATAATAATGATGAGTGATGCCTATACCCTGGGAGTATGCAGCATGATCCCCCGAGATGTGGGGGAAAAATATTAGAGGGTCTTTTTTTAACATTTAATTTATCTTGTCCTTTTTAATTTTGTTTTTGTTAAATAGTGAGTAGATATAATAGAGGTTTGTAAAATATGTATGGTCACATTAATAGTGCACACCCAGTTACCACCTATACCCAGTTTAAGAATGAGAACTTTACCAAAAACTTTGAAAGCCCCATGAGCCCTCCCAAACCACATCCCCTTCCCTTCCCTTCCTCTCAGAAGCACTCATTAGTCTGAATGTGGCGGTGGTCAGTCACTTTCTTGTTTTTACAATTTTACCACATGTATTTGAGTGTTTGGGCAATATGTCATTTACTTTAGCATATTTTTGAACTTCACATAAATAGACTGGCACAGTATTATTCTTCTTCAGTTTGTTTTGTTTGTTTAATGTTCTTGACCTGAAATACACTCAGTGTTGCAGGTGACTGCTGGATTCCATTGTATGACTGTACAATTTGTTCATCCATTCCACTGTTGAAGGACATGGAGTGTTTTCCAAGTTTGGGCTATTATGATTATTCTTTTTTATTATTAAGTTTTTCATTTAAATTCCACTACAGTCAACATACAGTGTTATATTAAAATAAAGCTTTAATCCCCATCACCTATTTCACCCATTCATCCACCCACCTCCCCTGTAGTAACTATCAGTTTGTTCTCTGTAGTTAAAAATCATTTCTCAGTTTGTCCCTCCTCCTTTTTTTTGCCTTTTCTCATTTGTTTTGTTTCTTAAATTCTGCATATTAGTGAAATTGTATGTTATTTGTCTTTCTCTGACTGACTTATTTCACTCAGCATTTTGCCCTCTAACTCCATCCATGTCATTGCAATGGCAAGATCTCACTCTTTCTTATGGCTGAGTAATATTCCATTATATATATGCCACATCTTCTTCATCCATTCATCTATTGATGGACACTTCCGCTGTTTCCGTAATTTGCCTTTTGTAAAAAATGTTGCAATAAACATAGGGCTGCATGTATCTCTTTGAATTAGTGTCTTTGTATTTTGGGGATAAATACCCAGTAATGAAATTATTGTATCAAAGGATAGTTCTACTTTTAACTTTTTGAAGAAACTCCATACTGTTTTGCACAGTGGTTGCAGCAGTTTGCATTCCTACCAATAGTGCATGAGTATTCCTTTTTTCTTCTTGTTTCTTGTGTTTTTTATTTTAGCCATTCAGACAGGTGTGAGGTGATGTCGTACTGTAGTTTGATTTGCATTTCCCTGATGATGAGTGATGCTGATCATCTTTTCATGTGTCTGTTAGCCATCTGTATGTTTTCTTTGGAGAAATATCTGTTCATGTCTTCTGCCCATTTTTAATTGGATTATTTGGTTATATAAGTTCTTTACACATTTGGGATACTAACCTTTTATTGGATATGTCATTTACAGATATGTTCTCCCATTCGGTAGGTTGCCTTTTAGTTTTGTTGATTGTTTCCTTTGCTGTGGAGAAACTTTATTTTGATAGAGTCCCAGTAGTTTGTTTTTACTTTTATTTCTCTTGCTTTGGAATTCATATCTAGAAAAATGTTACTACAGATATTGTCAGAGAGATTACTGCCTATGTTCTCTACTAGGATTTTTGTGGTTTCAGATCTTACAGTTAGATTTTTAATCCATTTTGAGTTTATTTTTGTGTATGGTGTAAGAAAGGGGTCCAGTTTCATTCTTTTGCAAGTAGCTGTTCAGTTTTCCCAACACCATTTGTTGAAGAAACTGTCTTTCTCCCATTGTATATGTTTGCCTCCTCTGTCAAAGGTTAATTGACCAAATAATTGTGGTATAATTCTGAGTTTTCTATTCTATTCCATTGATCTATGTGCCTATTTTTATGCCAGTACCATACTTTTTTTAAAGATTGATTATTTGTTTGTTTGTTTGTTTGTTTGTTTGTTTAAGAGAGAGCATGAGCAGGGAGGAGGGGCAAAGAGAGAGGTAGAAGCATACTCCCCACTGAGCAGGGAAGCCCAATGCAGGGCTCTATCCCAAGACCCTGAGATCACAACCTGAGCTGAAGGCAGACACTTAATCAACTCAGTCACCCAGGCACCCCTACCATACTGTTTTGATTACTATAGCTTTGTAATGTGATTTGAAGTTTTGAATTGTGATACCTGCAATTTTGCTTTTCTCTTTCAAGATTGCTTTGGTTATTCAGGCTCTTTCATGGTTCCATACAAACTTTAGGATTATTTGTTCTAGTTCTGTGAAAAATGCTGTTGGCATTTTGATAGAGATTGCATTAAATTTGTAGTTAGCTTTGGGTAGCATAGACATTTTAACAATATTTGTTCTCCCAACCCATGAACATGGAATGTCATTTCTTTTTGTCATCTTGAATTTCTTTCATCAATGTTTTATAGTTTTCAGAGTACAAGTCTTTAATCTCTTTGGTTAAGTTTATTCCTAGGTATTTTGTTATTTTTGGTGTCATTGTAAATGGGATTGTTTTCCTAATTTCACTTTCTGCTACTTCTTTTTTAGTGTATAAGAATGCAATGGATTTCTATACAATTGGTTTTATATCCTGCAACTTTACTGAATTCACTTATCAGTACTACGTTGTTGTTGTCATTTTTGGTGGAGTCTTTACAGTTTTCTATAAATAGTATCATGTCATCTGCAAATAGTGAAAGTTTTACTTCTTTCTTACCAATTGGGTGCCCTTTATATCTTTTCATTGTCTAGCTGCTGTGGCTAGGACTTCCAGTACTGTGTTGAATAAAAGTCCACTGAGTGGACTGACTTTAGGGGAAAAGCTCTGTTTTTCCCCCTTCAGTATGATGTTAGTCATGGGGTTTTCATAGAAGGCTTTTATGATGTTGAGATATATTCCCTCCAAACCTTTGTCAAGGGTCTTTATTATGAATGGATGTTGTACTTTGTAAATGCCTTTTCTGCATCTATTGAAATGATCTTATGGTTTTTATCCTTTCTCTTATTGATGTGATGCATCACGTTGATTGATTTGTGAATATTGAACCACCTTTGCCGTTCATTTCCCAGGAATGAATCCCACTTGATCATGGTGAATGATTTTTTTAATGTATTGTTGGATTCTGTTTGCTAGTATTTCATTGAGGATTTTTGCGTCTATGTTCATCAGCGATATTGGCCTGTAGTTCTCTTTTTAAGTCATGCCTCTATTTGGTTTTGGTATCAGAGTGATACTGGCCTCACAGATTTCCTCTTTTATTTTTTGGAATCGTTTGATAAAAATAGGTATTAACTCTTCTTTAGGTGTTTGGTAGATTTCACCTGTGAAGCTCTCTGGTCCGAGACTTTAGTTTGTTGGGAGTTTTTTGATTACTGAATCAAATTGCTTGTAATTAGTGTTTTCAAATTTTCTTTTTCTTCCTACTTCATTTTTGGTAGGTTATATGGTTGTTGTTTTTTTTTAAGATTTTATTTATTTATTCATGAGACACAGAGAGAGAATCAAAGACACAGGCAGAGGGAGAAGCAGGCTCCTTACACAGTCCCTTACACACGGGACTCGATCCCCAGACTGGGATCAGACCCTGAGCCAAAGGCAGACGCTCAACCGCTGAGCCACCCAGGCGTCCCGGGTTATATGTTTCTTATTATGACTATTCTTATGTATGTCTCCTGGTGCCAATGTATCAGAGCTTTCTGATAATCTCCCATCCATTCTGTTTTCTATTTTTATTCACATATAGTGAATGTATAAATAAGTAAATACATATACTGGGAGAGCATCCTCATAAATTTACTTTGAAGGGTATATAGCCACTGCCTTTACATCTATATACATCTATATTATTATTCATTTTTTAAATTAGTATCTGAATATTTTTATGAGAAACTTTCAACACCAAAAAAAGGGCATTTATCTTTCCTAAATCTCTCTAAAATATATATATTTACTTTTCAGGACCTGCAATGAAATCTCAAGGACATTTTCACCCAATTCTCCTCTCTGCTGCTAGGATTTCTGAGCTCAGTGTGGTATCTAAAACAAGTGAGGGTGAGTTCCTGGTATTCTTAGTAAAACATTAGTGAACTAATCCCTGCACTAAGCTTACACTTCCCAAGGAGCTTTGAACCTACTTATATGTTTGTCTTGTCTGGCCTATTTCTAATTCTTCATCATTTTTCTGATGTGATATAATATCCCTACTATAAAACCTTACCATCAAAATTTTTGCATAGAATATGAGGTATTCAGATTATATCATTCAAGACCTTGTAGTCACCTGCAGGATTCTTGCCTATAAAATGCCATAGTGATCTAAAGACAATAAATTTACAGGGAAATTTTGATAGGAAGATAGCAAGAGAACTAGTGCTAACCATCAGTTGAATAATCAATTCCCAGGAGGGAGGATTTTGGAAGGAGAAAGTAAGAGAACTATCTGACACTTGAATGCTACTTATTTCATGTGGACAACGGCAAGAGGTAAAATGAGACAAAGACTTGCCCAGGTGAGCACCCTCCGTCCCTGACAACGTCTTTAAGGGCCTACTACAAGCAAATACTACTGATCATGCAAGGTGGAACTCACAAAGTAGGAAGAAAACATGTGAGATTTGCCTTCAAGATACAGAGTAAACCCTTTGATAAAAGGAACCTTATTTTATTCCTTTCCTCATCCCCCAGAGCTCCAGGCATGTAAGTACCTGCAAATAAATACATGCATGGAAGTGCTCAGTTCAATGACTGACTAATGAATTAATGGGAAAAAAAAAATGAGTGAATGAGTGGATTAGGAACTTGAATTTGGGATGCAGTGGTAATGATGACTTTCTTAAGTCATCTTGGGCAACAAGATGGTGGACTGAACTGAGAGCTGAGTCAAGACTAACTTGTGGGCCATTGTGTGCTCGTGGGCATCAGTGATAGCCAGGGGAGGGGACTTGCCTTGGCTGTATCACTGTCATCCAGGAGTCCTACCTTCCTGGCTTCTAACCATCATCAGCCGAACTTAGACTGTGCTGCAGGCCAGCAAGCATGCCCGTCCCTGGCATTACCCTACCCATTTGCCAGGGAAGGGACCCTTCCTGGTTTTCCCAGCACTGCGGCTTCACAGCTTCAGCCTCAGGACAATTCAGACAGCACACCTGAATATCACTCAGAAAATGAGGGGAATATGCTTAGATTCCCTCAAAATCTTGGTGATAACAGAAGGGAGAGAAGAGAGAGTAGTAGAATGGGTGGATTGGGAGCAGAGATAACCAGTATAAGCAAGAGGTTAAGGCAGGAAAACCCTTCCCAAATCTTCACCCCAGGTATCAGCCCACAGTTTTCAGACTTTTCTAGCACAACTGTGTCCTCAAAACAAATCTTAAACAGAATAAGTAAATGAAAATATGTTGTTCTATTTGGAGGAGAGGGGAGATTTTTCACCATCACCCTGTCACTGAGCCCCCTTATGTCTGTGCTTGAGAGGATGCTTCAGAGCACAGTTCAGAGTCCCCAGTGTAACCCCAATCCCTCATTTTAGGAATTTCTCATGAGGAATCCAAGAAGCAAAAGGAGAGTAGACTTGCCCAAGGTCCCCAAACTGGCTGGTGGCCAGGTCACCAAGCCACACATCTCCCATTTCCAACTCAGAAGTCTTTTCCTTACTTGATGAGCCTTCCCCCAGGCCCACCCTGCGGCCTGCAGTTGTTGGAACAGACTGCTCAGTTTGGATATGCAAACAAAGCATAGCCAGATTCTGAAATCTGAAGAATCCGTATGCCAGCCTCAGGCCCTCTTAAAATTAAAGTGTGAGTTCCCTCTAGTGGCAGAATGTTCCCCAAAAAACATTTCCCAAGGTTCTCAAACTTTTCCCAAGGCCCAGAAGACTGCCAAAACAGATGGGACTGTTGAGGGAGGAGTACATTGGAGCCAGATGTGTGTTCCCCCTTCCCAGGACCCCTCCCTGGATAAATTTCTGTGAAGGCTTATGTTTGTTTAAATTTTGCATGCTGATCCATATCAGTGTACGTTTTCCCCCTCAAAAATCTTTAGTGTAATAAGTGCTCCAGAAAGTCCCTACATCTTTATCCCGTAGACCCATGAGCTCTGAAAAGCATGAAGTTAAAACCCACATTCTGAAAATTAAGCAAAGTTGAAGCTCTTTCTAATTCTATTGGAAGACAAGCGAGGTTTTGCGACCAAAGATGGAATGAAATAGGAATAGGAATATAGTAAATAGAATTTTCTCGGTATAGCTGTGTCAAGCCTGGCACAAAGTCAGGGGGTAATGTGAGCAATGCAGAAATAGAGCAGAGCAGACAGCAAGCATTTTATTCTCCCCTGGGGCTGAACTGCCCTGTTTACCTGTGTCAGATAAGAGATGGTCATGCTGGTCTATATGATGCTTCTGACCTTAAAAGAATAACAACAACATCTTTTTTGTTTCTGACTTCTTCCCCATGAATAAGGCTCTGGGACTATAGGGCAGGAGGGATTGCATGACAGGAAGCAAGCTTGGACTTCCCAGTGCTCCTGAAAGCAAAAGCATGGCAGGATTTTTGCAGAAGTTAAAAACCAAGCTGTAATGGACCCTGGATAGGAAGAAATGAACCATCACTGATGGGCCTGGGATGTGCTCCCACGTTATGGAGTGCCTTTTATGAAACCCTGGGCAGTAACAGGGTGAGGACTCTAGACTGAGATATTCCAGGAAGGAGGAGAAGTTGAGTTACCTTTAGACAAGATTTGCTTAGTATAAGGATAATAAGGAACAGATAGTGGTTTCCCTAATCAGTTAGGTTAGCTGTGATTATTGAAGCTGCAGGTATGTTATGTGTATGAGGATATGTTGGCAGGGGTGGGGGAAGTATTGTGCCAAGTACATTTTTAATATTGATAAAAGATAAAGCTAGGTGGGAGGGTAAAATATTCTCAAAGATTAATCCACAAGAGGAAAATCAAAGCCTGGCCCGAAACCTGATGAAAACAGACTAACTGAAGTTAGAACTCAGCCCTCAAAGTGATGTCAAATCAGACTCTATGTGTGAGCTATTCGTTCTACAAACCCAGGGAAGTCAAGGATTAATTTAATTTTATTTTTTTAAGATTTTATTTATTTATTCACGACAGACACAGAGAGAAAGAGAGAGGCAGAGACACAGGCAGAGGAAGAAGCAGGCTCCATGCAGGGAGCCTGACATGGGACCCGATCCGGGGTCTCCAGGATCACACCCTGGGCTGAAGGCGGCACTAAACCACTGGGCCACTGGGGCTGCCCCCCAAGGATTAATTTTAAAGGCCAACTAAGTGATCTCCTGACGGTTTGGGTGACTTCTTCACTTTCAAAGATTGATCTAAACCCTTCATCCCTACTGTAGGGAAACCCCAAAGCTGGTACTAATATCCTGCCAATACTCACAAGTATGCCTGCAACACCTGTAAATTTTTAATTACTTCCTTGTCAAGTAGCAAATAACATTGCCCTGATCCTCCTGGGTGCTCTCCCATCATTCCCACTGCCCTGGCCACCCCAGTGTTCCCACACCCAATAACACCTAATATAATACCCAGGGAAGCTCCCTGCATCCAGGAGCTGTTTTCATTCTGATTGGCTGGCATCCTCTTGGAACTGGTTGTCAAGGATTTTGAGTATCAACACTACCTGTAGAGGTGCAAATCACCAGTCATAGCATTTTTGAGGGGCGCCTGGGTGGCTCAGACAGTTAGGCATCTGCCTTCAGCTCAGGTCATGATCCCAGGGTCCTGAAATTAAGCCCTGTGTCACACTCCCTAATCAGAAGAGACTCTGCTTCTCCCTCTCCCTCTGCCACTCCCCACTGCTTATGCTCTCTCTGTCAAATAAATACATGAATAAAATCTAAAAAAAAAAAAAATTTTAAGCATTATTGATTACAGACAATGCTCTAGGCAATTGAAAGTCCTTTGTCATTTTTTAATGCCATCAAATTTATTCCCCTTAATCACGAAACAGTTTTGCATAATTTCACTGTGTTCAGTCAGGAGAGGGTAGAGAAAGGTTCTAACAGGGTCTGCTACCTACTAGTTGTCACTGTGAGTTCCTCTTTCTAGCCTCTATTTCCTTGCATTTGTCTACAGAAGAGTACAGACCATCCCAGGGGTTCCTCTTGGCTACACAAGAGAACTACCTGAGGAGTCTTTGAAAAAGCCACATGTCCAAAAATTCTGACTTCATTGATCTGGGAGTGAGGGATCTGTGCTGTTTTACGTTCCCAGTGGTTCCCCGTGCAACCAGTGTAGAGAGCAAATGTACCAGTGGAGCACTAAGGCCCCGGCACCATGATTATAACTCAGTTGCTCCTCTCATGTCACCTATAAAAAACAATTTGCCTCCTAGGACTGATAATAGGTGCTGGCTGCAGTCTGGCCCAAGTGAAAGACATTTTGGCTGAGCGAGTTTCTGAGCTTCCAGAGGAGAAAACTCAGACATACCGAGCCCTGCTGAAGCAGCTGAAGAGTCTGGCGGGCCAGCAGATCCGGAACATGGCAGTACGTTCCGTGGGCCAATCACGCGACACGCTGCACCTATTTCTTAATCTCACTGCAGTGCTGAAATAAGCATCAGCAGAATCAGAATGCACAAAGGTCTCAGCAGATTGAAACGACAGGCACGATAAATAAATATTTAATACTTAATAAGCATTATTAAAAATATATTTTAAAAGACTCTGAGTCAAGCTCAATCTAATAGCCAAGTAGTAATGCAGGTGGGAAAGGGAGGTCATAGCTTTCCTACTTTCATGATAAGACCATCAAAGAACCTAATCTAGTTTTAGAAGACATTAACAGAAGTTTAGTACCTAAAACAAGGAGGGTAGTCTTCTCTACTCCATACTGTTCAGACCGCAGCTCTGATCTGAGAGTCACACTTTAAAGTCTAGCTGTTTCTGACCTCAGAAAAAAAGCAGAAGAGGCACAGTTAGGTTTTCAAAATATACTTGCTCCCTCTGCTACGTACCCCAAATGGGGTGTCAGAAATCCTTGGGATATGGGGAATTAAGGGAGGACATACTTCCTTCGAAAAAGCTCTTCAAGTGATTCCAAAATAGTCTCTCCTCCTGCCAAGAACTCTAACACCTTGCAGCCTGGCAAGGAGATGGTGGCAGGAGGGTAAGAGGTTGGAAACCACCTCAGAAGGAGATATGGTGGGGGATGGAACATCAGAGGGATCATGAGAGCTGCCTTCAAATGCTTATAGATTCATGAGGGCAGATGTGATTTATTTCATATAATCACAAAAGGTAGATGTATGATAGGGGAGAGTCCAGGGAGGCAAAGTCAGCTCAGCGGAAACTAGAGCTGTTCGCAGAGGACTGGGAAGACTGGGAACGTCCTCATCCACGTCCCAGCCCAGACCGTGGCAAGCCAGGGTGGTCCCCGGAGGCTCCATCGCTATGTGGGGTGGAGAGTACGAAGTTGAACAGCCAGTCATTTCCCTCCCATGTTCTGAGATGCTAGTGGCTCAACAAGATCCAAGAAGAGCAAGAGGGCAACTGGCTCTCAGCAGTGTGGTCCCCAGAGCCCCAGCACAGCCACATGGGTTCTGGCCATCTTGGAGGCAGTGCTGGGTGCAGGAGAGCACCTCTGGAGCTGACACCACAGCCCCCTGTGCCGTGGCCAAGCCTGAGTTGGCGCTGGTTCAGAATGGGCCATGGAGCCCCCTACTTGGGCTTGAATCCCAGTCCTGCCCCTTCCTCACTAGGATACCGTGGTCAAGGCTCATAATTTCTCTGTGTCCCAGTGTCCTCATCTGAAAAATGGGGATAATGGCATCAATTTCATTGGGTTGTTGAGAGAAGTGAGTAACTTCCTGTCCCTCTGCGAGGAAGACCAAGACTCCTTGTGACACTTTCACTGCAAGAGGACCTTAAGCAGGTGCATGTGGGGTGTTGGGCACAGGATGGGGATAAAATGACCAAAGCTATAACTCTCTCTCTTTAGTCCTTAGGGGGACATATTATAAGCCGGCACTGCTATTCGGATCTGAATCCAATTTTGGCTGTGGGCAACACTACCCTCAATCTGATATCAGTAGGTAAGCTACCCCAGAACATTCTGAACTGCACCTAAGATTTTCCGTCTTTCTTTTAGGGAATTATTGTAAGTGAAAGCCCTGGTCTCTAGCTCTTAATCCACCACGTGGGAGGGGGGGACACGACTCAGGATCCTAGAGGAAGACACACTGAGGCATGGGAGTGGCTAGTGCTTCCTTCTGGCACCACACCCCGCACACACACAGCCCTCACCGCACCGTAGCCGTGGGACAGCCAGGGGTGGTGTTCAGAGACTGAGCTGGAGGCCCTCTGCTGCCTGAGGACTGCTCCCTCCTCCTCTCCATGCCCACCCTTCTAAGCTGTGGTGCATGAGGCCACAAGTCTCGGGAAGACACACTGCAGACACTGTGGGCCCTCTGGGGGGGGGGGGGGGGTAGGAAGGCAATGATTAATTTTACACACTGGCTGAAAATATCATTCCTTGGGGGCCGCTCCATGCAGAACCACCCTCGTCTCCCTGGAAACCTCCTGTGCCTCCACTGCTCCAAGGATGCCGACACGCCCCTTTGCTGGGCACTAACTGTGCCAGGCTGTGCTGGACATTGTACACACAGCACGTCTAGTACATCCAACCTCCTGGCCAAGGTCACTCATAGAGACAGACACGGGGGGGCGGGGACCATTGTCTGCAACAAGCCGTCTCTCCGGGGCCTCTACGTCTCCCTGCCATCACGCCTCCCCAGTCCTCACCCACGGCCCATCAGATACTCCCCCTTCCATCCATCTCACTTGGCCAGCTGCCGTTTGCCCCTCCTATGGGCTGACTGGACCCAAGGACTAGGGTGCAGGAAAGCAACCAATCTGCTCCCCACATGAACTTTGGGGGTGTGTCCAACCAGGAATTATATCACAGGCAACGTAACCCTCCCAAGGGGTTTGTTGGCCATAATATGATCCCATCCCTAGCTGGTAGGAAGTGTTGGGAGAGGCTTTGTGCAGAGGAAAAGCTCTCCTGCCCCTATTCAGCCTAGTATGGGGCCCACCCAGGAGGGAGGAAGGGAAAGGCCTCCCCCGGCCTGGCCCTGTCAGCCATTTTCCTGAGTCCTCCCTGCCTGTGGGCCGAGACAACCCCGGCCTGACCCCCAAAGACCAGGAAAGAAGAAGCCGAGACTCTGGGCATCAGGACAGCGAAGAGAGCCTGGCCCCCATGCAGAGCCTTCTGCTGCACCAGTACTGGTAGTACTAGTGGGACTAGTAATAGTGTGGTTCTACTCGGGTGTTGGTCGTCACCTTTGGCTTAAGGTCTCTGCTTCCCCCGCTTGACCAAAGCCACCTGCAGCCTGAGCGCAGCCTGAGCGCAGCCCCGCTCCAGCAAGGTGGCGGCAGCAGGACGGGGCAGCAAAGGGCAGCGGGGGCTCCTCGGGGGCTCCTGCCTCCCCCGCGACCACCCCTAGATCCGGCCAGCGTCTGGCCGCCTTTGTCGGGGACAGAACCCCTCAGACTACGGTTGGGTCCCGTCACCCCTGCTGAGGGGCCACAGAGCACGCTTTCCAGCAGCGGGGGCCAGTCCTCACCACTAACTGGTAACAACTGGGCTCAAGGGAGGTTTCGTGAGCTGCTCACTTGGTTTGAAAGGTGAGGGTGTCCAGCTTAGAAGCCAAAGGCAGCAGCGAGAAGGCAAAGCAAACACCGGGACTTGGGCTCGGCCACTGGTGGCAGCAAACCCTGAAGCTCCCCCCACTGTGGTCAGAGCGTTGACGAGGTGGGGTTCGTTGACCAGCCTCTGCCTGCGGGGCCTGGAGGAGGCAGAGGCCCAGCTGGTGGAGGCCGGGAGGCGGGGAGGCTGGGAGGCCGCACCAGCCCTGCGCTTGCAGAGGACCCGGTGCCCCGAGGGCGCACACGGAGCCCGAGGCGGCCTCTCCCCCTTCCTTGCTGACACTCAAGGCTGCAGAGCGACTCCTCGTCGCACCCTTGCACCGGGCAGAAATGTCACTTTCTTCACCAGAAGGTGCGCGGCAGATGCCTCTGAACGAACGTTTTCTTGCCGGGTTGGCAAGCGCAGACCTTAAGCCAGAGGAGATCTTGGAGTCTGTGTACGTCCCCCACTCTCACGCGGTAAGAATTCTGCTGGCTGCTTCTGAGAGCTGTTTTTCCCTTTTCACGACTGAATGCAGTCATCTTTAGAAATCCGAAAACAGATGGAAGGAAAATAACTCTGCCCTAAAAACCTGTTTCCCGTCCACCGTGGGCTGGCCCAGCACCAAAGCCCGCAGACAGCCTCGAGCCAGCAGCTCCGGGTGTGGACGTGGCCGCGGCCCGGGCTGTTGTTTCAGCTGCGGGGTGGGGCCTGCTGAGGGCAGCCGTCGTGCTTCCTCGCCTCGCCTCGGGTCTACAGGCCGACCCGGGAGGCGGAAATTAAAGCTCTCCAGCTCCGGGCTGGGTTTCTCTGCCTGACCCACAAAGAGGTGGAAGCTGGGGCAGGGCCTCCCCACTTCCCACTCTAGCTAACTCCAACAGCTCATGGGAACGTGGGGCCTCCGGAGGTTTGCTAACGCGGGGTATCTGGGGGTGATGTGGCCATGGAGTGGGTCCAGCTGGCTATGGAGTGGGTCCTCTGTCCTCACTCAGTGTTCTGTGTCTCTCCCCAAAACTGTACCTGAATCCAGGAGGACAGTCTTCTCAGAGAGAGGCAATTTAATAAACACACACACACACACACACACACACACACACGCCCGCACACTGATCAAAAGCCAAGAGTTAGCTTGGTTATGCAGGAAGTCTTAAATTAAGTCATGTTTCCAGCCATGTATGACCTTCATTTATTTTTCCTTTGGAATGGAAACTTTGAAATGTGTTCTAGTCAAATGTGCATCTGTGTAAAGACCCAAGACAGAAAACCAGGCTGACTCAAGCATGGTGCCCTCGGTGGCTGCACAGATGGAAACACACTTGAGTCACAGGTCATTGCCATCAACCCCATGTCAAAATAATGTCAAAACACTGACAGTCACCATGCCCAAGGGCCCAGTGGGGCAGCCATCACCCTCCTGACTCTTGTTCCTGATATAAGATTTCCTAGTTCACTGTCAGAAAGTTCTATTCAACTCCCTTATGACCTTTGCATAGTGGAAACATAGTCGTTTCTACAAACTGGGGAAGGTGGGGGGTCTCTTTCACACTTGAAGCAAATCGCATTTAAAAGCACCTGTGCTGGCAGGGATCCTCCATCCTCCCGAAGACAGAAGCATCTGAAGACTAGCAGAGAGAGCTGCTGGACACGAGCCAGTCATCTTGGCCTCAGGAAGAATGCACAGTGATCCCTGGTCCTTGAGGGTATTGGGTGTTGGGGATGGGCCTTTGGGGGAACCCCATTCTCACTTCAAATGGGAAGGCCGCCGACTTATCCTCTAATTGTGCCAAGTGCCTCTTGTGTCCCCTTAGATTGAGTCTCAGTGATTAGTTAGTGGCACCAAGAAGCAGAAACCGTCTCTTTGTTTTGACATGTCGAACAACACACATGGTTCCTGTCTCCACAGTGGGAATTTGTGTCAGCCTTCCGACAGGCTCAGTGCCAGCAGAATGCCTTGGCCGATGTGAATGCTGGCATGCGAGTCCTCCTCAAGGAAGGCACAGGCACCATTGAGGACCTGAGCATCTCCTACGGAGGGGCTGGGGCTGTCATGGTCAGTGCACAGAAATCCTGCCAGCGGCTCATAGGGAGGTAAGCAACGAGCCGCCCTGCACCCCAAAGGTGATGCTTGATGTCAGAAAAAAAAGGTGGACATTTGGCTCTGGCAAATGTTGTTAACACCCTGGGAAGATGGAAACTCCTATTTGTAGAACCACTGCCTGTTATTTCTGTAATTTTCCTAATAGCAAACCTCACTGGACTTTGATTTCATTAGGAGTGAGGGCTACTGGCCCAGGATTGCATCCAGCCCTGGTTCTCGAACACACATCAGCATTCCAGTACCCACACCAGGCAGTGTCCAAGGGCACCTATTGCTGCTGCTGCCTGACTACACTCTAGCTCTTCCTCAATAAAGGCCTGTCCAGTTCATAAAGGAATTGTCCCCAATTTGTCTATTTGTTAAGTGCCCAGTTCCAGCACGGTCTGGCTCTTGAACATCCTTGGTTCACGTTGCAACGAAAGGGTCCCATCCTCACCCTGCCATGACCCTCAGGCCACTCGGTGCAGTCTCGCAGGCCTGGGTTTTCCTGAAGGACTTGGTTAGGTGATTTCTAAGTTCCCCTCCAACTCATAAAAGGAGACCCTGGGTTCTCTAAATTGTCACTATCCAATATCTAGCACCTACTGGGCGATTGAAACTGCCCTTGAACTCGTCCCATCCCTGCCTTTCAACCCTACCAGGCCCTGGGATGAGCTGATGCTGGAGGAAGCTTGCAGGCTGCTTCTGGAAGAAGTCTCCCTCCCAGGCTGGGCCCCAGGGGGGAAAGTGGAATTCAAGAGGACTCTGGTGGTCAGTTTCTTCTTCAAATTCTACCTAGAAGTTCTACAGGAACTGAAGAAGCTGGCAAAGTTTATGCCTGTAAGTGGTCTGGTACTTATGTGCTCCTTGCAGCCAAAAACTCCCAGCTTTTCCTACTACATTTGAGAACCATCTTGTGGGCAGCCTGTGCCATCATCTGTCACCTGTTCTGAGCCGGACCTCGTCCATTCCCAGCCATCCCGCCTTCAGGGATCCAGCCCTGAGGGGCTGCTCCATGAGGCTCAGGATGCCAGGCTGTCTTCCTTTCACAGATATCCACCTTGTGCCCTGAGCAATGCAGCATCATGGTGCGCCCTGCCTCCAGTGTGCAGTCCCTTTTTCTTTTAAAGTCAACCTATAGGGATCCCTGGGTGGCGCAGCGGTTTGGCGCCTGCCTTTGGCCCAGGGCGTGATCCTGGAGACCCGGGATCAAATCCCACGTCGGGCTCCCGGTGCATGGAGCCTGCTTCTCCCTCTGCCTGTGTCTCTGCCTCTCTCTCTCTCTCTCTCTCTCTGTGTGTGTGACTATCATAAATAAATTTAAAAAATTTAAAAAAAATAAAAAATAAAGTCAACCTATAAATAAATAAATAAATAAATAAATAAATAAAATCAACTTTATACTGAAGTATAATTACATATAATAAAATGCACTTATTTAAACTCAATGAGTTTTAACAAATGTGCAAACCCATGTAGCCACCTTCAAACCAGGTATAGAGCATTTTCAACACTCCAAAAAGTACCTTTTGGCCCCTTTGCAGTAAATCCTCCTACCCCCACCCCCAGGCAGCCACCGATCTGCTTCATGGCACTATGGATTAGGTTGGCCTGTTCTGAAATTTTATATTCAACATAAAACACAAAATAAAATTTTATTTTTCAAAAAAAATACTAAAATTTATTTGTATGCAAATATTGAAGTGGTTCTAGACTTTCTGATTGCAAACTTCTGGAATAGATTAAGCAAAGTAAAACATTCTCTTTCCCTCCCTCTGTTTCCTTCCCTGACCATGAATATAGCTCTCTCCCTACCTTGTCCCCCCGTTTCCAACCACATCCTACTCCAACACTCTTCACGTCACCCAAAGTGTCCAATTTTCATTTACTCAGAGGTAGGCCCTCACCAACCACATCCACCAAGGGAATCATCACTGCCATTTAATTTCTGAATCCAAACACTTGGTGTGTTCAGACACCCAGAGAGCCCTCCCAGTTTTACTGCTGAATTGCTCAGTTGCTGAGAAAAACAATCAGGACATGGTTTCTTTTGTGTACAGTGAACTCTAGCTCATTCTGGGATGGCTTATCCAGCCCCCAATTTTCTTGTCTTTTCTGCCTTTACCCAGCTCACTGGCAGGCCTCTCTCTCCTTGGGGTGACTTGAGAATCAGATTCAAAGCAGTCAGTGCCGTCCCTCCTTCTGGGGAAAGGAAAAGAGGGCAGGATAGCTTCATCAAGGGAGATCCTGGGAGGTGATGTGGATTTTGGTCCTCGAGGCTACCCGGGCCCTGCAATTTCTTGGGTACTTTAGCCACGTCATTTCACACAAATTAAAACCTAGTTTAACCATAGACTAATCAGTTCAACTTTATTGTTTTGAATTGTCTCTCAGGACAGCCATCATTATCCTGAAATTCCAGACGGATTCCTAAGTGCTCTAGAAGATTTCCCCATCACAGGACCCCAGGGAGTCCAAAGGTACCAGGTCAGTGAGGGTAATTTAATGGAAACTAGAAACTAAAAGATAAACTATAGCTATGTGAACAAAGCAAGCATTTCAGGGTTGTGATCTGTAGTTCTGACTTTCTAGCTTTGGCCTGTACGTTGCCCTTTGTTTGGGCCTAGCCAAGAAGACTCTGGATCTAAGATCAGGCCTGAGCTACCACTACACACATTCGAGGCCGAACCAGCCTCGTGACTCATAATTGATGATACTCCTCAAACTGATGTTCTTTGGGCTTTTGTTTGAAGAGCACCTAAGTCAGGTGTGTGGGAAGGACTGAGCAAGAAGTAGCAAGGTTCAGCCTTCAGCCCTGACTGCAAAATCTGATCTCCAGGCAGCAAAACAAGAGCCCTGCCCGTACCTGAACCCACACTTCCTGGAGGACAATTTAGAAAGTATCTGTTATTATCTGTTGGCATACAGCCCCTCCCCCACCCCATCTACACACACACACACACACACACACACACACACAACTTCCAGAGTAAACACTGTCTCCCTCTCCTTATCCACCCAGTGATGTTCTGGGGCCACTCACAGGGGCAGCCAAGGCACCTTGGTCTGGATCTGAGTGGACTCCACTGCCATTTGCTCTCCTCCCCTCTCTGCAGCTCCAGGCCCTGTTCAAGTTGACATTCAAGCTTTTGGCTTAGATTTGGGTTCCCCACCATCAGGATTTATATCACTTTAAGCTCCATCATCGTGATCACTTTACTGGTGAACGGTTTGGTCATGGGAAAGTTAAGACAGCAGGGCAGAGAGACCCACTGAATTCCAGAAAAAAAGCAGTACATGGGCATGACTTGGGAAAAGCTGCCAAAAGGAGAAGCTGGGGAGGCGGCCCCTTCACCTACTCCACAATTCTGCCAAAAGGTCAGCATGACCACATAACTGCCAGGACAATTCCCCAGTCTAGTTACATCATTAAATTGTCACATTTATCATCTGACCCACTCCAGTGTTTGTTGCCTGTGGGTGACTGATTTCTTAATTCTGAATCAAGAGTGTTAGTAATTGGCCAGGCCACTTCTGGAGAATCAAGTTTTCCAGGGCAACTTCTGTCTCCCTCTGTAGAGTGTGGATTCTCACCAATCCCTCCAAGACCCAGTTGGACGCCCCATCGTGCACCTATCAGGTCTTAAACATGCTACAGGTGAAGCCATATTTTGTGATGACATTCCGACGATGGATAGAGAACTTTTCATGGTTTTGGTGACTAGTACCAGAGCCCATGCTAAAATCATGTAAGTAAATAGAAAACTTTCCAAAAAAACTTTTAAAACACACCTGCTGGTTCCTTCAAAAGAATGTGCCTCTTCCGCCATGTGCTAAACCCAAAGAACCTAAAATTAAAAGAATAAAGAAAAGGTCACCATCCCCAGGAGGAGCAAGGGAGAGTATCCGGAAATGACCATTAAGAAAGAGAGAACAAAAATAGTAGTTATGGGCTCCTTCCATTCTAACCTCACAGTACCTCAGCTCTCTGCTGGAGCCTGAGGCATGGTGCCCAGGAGTAACTGAGTACTGCGATACTCAGCTGGTGATATTTCTAAACGGTAAATGCCCATTGTCCTAAGCTTCCTAAGACTTGCCACAGCTACACAGGCCCCTCCCCCAACGCCCCTCCAGGAGCCAAAGTGTTACTCTGACGCAGCGGGGAGCCTCCTGGACCCTGGGGTAGGTCAACTCTTATTGGTCAGGACCTAAACTGGACCAGTTGCTATATATTTTGATTTTCAACAGTGTTCTATCCTTTCCTTGGGTCTGGGGCCCTCAAAATTTATATTTTGAATATAAATATTTCTCTTTTTTCAGATCAATTGATTCATCTGAGGCCCTTGAACTACCTGGGGTGGTTGATGTGATAACAGCTGAGGACATTCCAGGCACCAATGGGGCTGAGGATGACAAGTTGATGGCTGTAGATGAGGTACAGAGCATGCCTTCTGAGTGACTTAGTGCAGATAATTACCAAGGTACCACCTGGAGCCAGTTTTCAACCACCCCCCTCCACCCGCCCACTGGGGGATAGAAGCGCTAATTCTTCTAGCTTCTCTCTATACCTAACATCGTTATTCAGACAGGCTTAGAAATTACAGAGTAAAAAGGACATTTATTACAGAAGAACAAGTTCTAGTTTTCCCACTGTGTGCTCTTGAGTCAATTTACCCTCCTCTGAAGAATAAATGTAGGATCCTGACCTACAGGATAGAATACCCTAGAAAGACCTAAATAGGAGAGTACAAAAAAAGATACAGCCACTCCCTGTTACTTATACTGAACTCCGTCCCTTCCTGGACCAACCCCACATACAGACCCCCAACACCCTCCTAACTCTTACACACTCCATTTTTTATAAAGTTTCTCTTGCCATCTGGGACCTTTTAATTCAATTCTACAGTCATTCATTGAAATCTTGCTTTTGGAGCCAAGCTACCTTGGCTCATGTTCCAGTTCCATCACTCACTAGCTGTGTGCCTTTGGGTATCATTATCTGTAAAATGGGAATCACCAAAGCCCCAACCCCATAGTGTTAGTGCATGTAAAATGCTTACAATAGTGCTTGGCACCTAAAGTGAAGGCTCTCAGTAAGTGTTAGCTAGTATTGTCACGTCTCAGTGAGTCACACAGACTGTTTCTCCTCCAGCCATGAAAGGAATCACTGTTCTTTTGGTTGAACTCCAAATGAAGAGATCAGCTGTTGCTTAAAGAGCTATATTATCTGCTCAGGCTGCCATAACAAAATACCACAGACTGGGTCACTTTAAAAAATACAGGAATTTATTTTTTCACAGTTCTGGTGGCGGATCACCCAAGATCAAGGTATTAGCACGTTTGGTTTCTCCTGAGGCCTCTCTTCCTGGCTTGCAGGTGGCCATCTTCTCACTGTGTCCTCACATGGCCTTTTGTCTGTGGATGAGCCTCCCTGGTATCACTTCCTCCCCTTATAAGAACATCAGTCATATTGGATTAGAGCTCCACCCTGATGACCTCATTTAATCTTAATTACTCCTTTAAGGCCCTGGCTCCAAATACAATCACACTGGAGATTAGGGCTTCAATATATCAGTTTAGGAAGAAGGAGGGGACACAGTGCAATTCATAACAGGAATCACATTGTACAAAAAAGCACTTTCCTCATCTTTAAACTCTAAAATGATAAGTGATACCATGAAGATGACCTATGTGAACCAAATTTGACAGAGATCCCAGACAATTTGACGTCCACTCTGGGGTTTACATTCATTGAGTAAAATGGCCAATGGAATCATTTAATTATTTAAATTATTTTTGTAATTAAAAAGGTTTTTTTTACCCAAGCCTAATGTGATTATTATCACAGTGTGGTTATTCTCACAATAGAAACTAAGACACTGGTCTGTTGCTGGTAAGACTATTGCTACCAATATTTTCCTACCTATGCATGTACTTTCCACAGGTGCTTTGCGTGGGCCACATTATCTGTGCTGTGGTTGCAGAGACAAATGTACAGGCAAAGAGTGCGATTGAAAAGATAAAGATCACCTATGAAGATATAGAGCCAGTAATCTTCACCATCAATGTAAGCAGGACTGGCTGGCTTCTTTCCTGTAAGGTTATAGAATCAAAAGTACCTTTGTGAATTTCTTAATGCAAGGCTAATTCTAACTTTTCCTTGTCACTGGCTTGTTGTGGGAAAATCAGCTTTCTCTGGAAGGTATTACTTGTACGAATTGAAAGTAGTTTGGGCTCTAAGAAACGGTGAGGGGGGACGGGACACACCAAGAATTAAAATTTCTTTCTCTCTCACATTCAAAAAATCTAGAAGTGGTCAGTCCAGAGCTTATGGGGGGTTCTAGGTGTCAGGGATCTAGTTGCTCCATCATGCATGGTTTCTATCATCCAGGTCACACTGTGGTCCACAATGGCTGCTAAAGCTTTGGCCATTAAGTCCACATGCCAGACAACAGAGAGAATGAGAAAATGAAGAAGGGCATATCCTGTCCCTTTAAGGACACTTCCCATATCTCATTGGTTAATACCTATTCACATGCCATACCTACATGCAAGGGGTGCTGCGAAATGTAGACTTTATGCCAGGTGACTACATATCCACTAAAAATCAGGGAAGACGATGAGAATGGATATTGAGAACAATCATGTTTTCAAGGTGGGGTCCAAACACAGAGTCTTTCATGATGGAATTCCACAGAAACTTCCACTCTTATTTTTGAGTCTAGCTGATGGAATGCTAATGCTATTTCCAAAGCAGAAAGAATGAAGTTAGAATATAAAATTCAGATATAGACTGAGATTCGCAGGTTCTAAGTCAATGAAGGGCAAGTTCATAGTAATTGAGTTGAGAAAAGCTTTCTTATTTGTACACATGTGACAGAAAACAGAATTTTTTCAAAGGCCCCAGTGAACCATTTGACATTTTTTAAATGTGCCTAAAAGGTACAACTTGCTCAATATTCCAAGTGTTAAAAAGGCCATGTTTCTTGATCTTTCTAAACCAAATCAGGTCTGTTCCAAATTCCTATTTTGCCAAGTCTGCAAGAAGTCCAGGCCCTTTTTCTTGGCTCAATCTCCGTCCCTGGTTTGTACTAGGATTCAAATGTCAGTTTTTGAAATCTCAATTCTAATCCCATTTCCTCAAGGGTGAAATGGCACCCAGAAGAAAAACCATGAAATATCTTGGGACTCAGAATGGTTAGAGATCTAGAGTTCTCTCAGAATAAGATTGCCCAGAGTCAGCTAAAAATTTCTTTTGTGAACAAAAGTAGGTAACAAAATAGTCATACACATCAATTCTTATTCACTCACCCATCCATTCATTCATGTAAATGACCATATATATGAGAAGCAGTGCAGAGTAGTTCTAGAATGAAACTGCTAGGTTTGAACCCTGGCTGCACACCTGCAGACTAACTGCATCACCTTAGGTGAATTAAAGTATAAGATGGAGATAATAATAATACTTACCTCATCAAATTGTTATAAGACTAAATGAGTTAATACATGTAAAGCACTTAGCACAGTGCCTGGCACATACTTAATCCTCATTAAATATAGCATATATTACAATAAGATGATGTGATCTTATGATGCACTTCCAGTATGGCAGTAAACATACTTCCACACGAACTCGGGTGACTCATTGAGATCTTAGTGTAGCAGGAAATGAAAAATTCAATTATATCATACATTTTCTGCTGCTTTAAGAAATCAAGTATATTTTACTAGACAAGAGGCTTCTGAAAAACCAAGCCTGGACTTGAATGCTGCCTCCATCACTTATTGGCAGCATGACTTTTAAGAAAGGTATTTGACCTCTCTAAGCCCAGTCTCTTTGTCTGGAAAATGGAGATCACAATGGAATTAATGTGAGAATGTACATAAATACACTGTGTATTGTGCAGTTGCTTGATACCAAGCAAGTACTCAGTAAATATTGGCTGCTCTCATTATCATTATCATAATTAGCAAGATAGATGATGAACTCTAAGGCTATTGGGGAGCAAGAATGCAGGACACAGGTGCCGTCCTGAAGTATGGAAAATCACCTTGGGCCTTAAGGCTAAGTGAGGATCAGTTGTCAATAGGTGAATCCACAGAGCCTCAAAGTGGGATGGATTCCAGTCTTCATGTGTAGTCAGTTCACACTATTGACAGAAAGAAAGCATGGAAGTAAGGACTAGAAAGGTCCTTAAAAGATGTGTGAAGTACCCAAAGAAATGAATAAACTTCCCACAACATCTATTGGGCTTTCTTGCCCAGAGATGTGTTAGGACTTAAGCCTCTTCCCTCAACATGGCCTCAATGCTTTAACCCCTGAGTTAGAGGTCCTTGTGCATGAGCTACATAAGTTTGACATGAATATTTTTCTTCAGGGAAAGGTTAAAGAGGGAGGGTCTAGAACCTTACCCATATTGCAGTTAGATCCATCTCCTGTTCCCTGGACATCCACACTGAAAATGAGAAAAGAGTGTTTATCATCCTGAGCCATCATAGCATCCTCAGATCTCTATTCTTGACATTTCTCTAAGGCTTCCTGTTGGTTTTCCCTGCAGTCTAGAAGACATCTTTCTGACATCTCATCTCTGCCACGAGCCCACTACTCTAGTACTCCCCGTTTGATGACTCCCTTCATGGCTATTCTAGGGAGTTTACTGGCCTTTGATTAAGAAAAAAAAATACCATTGGATGAAAAAAATTTTTAAAAGTGGTTTGTGTGGTGTTTTTTCCCTATCATTTAGGATGCCATAAAGCACAACTCATTCCTATGTCCTGAAAAAAAACTTGAACAAGGAAATATTGAGGAGGCATTTGAAAAAGTTGATCAAATTGTTGAAGGTAAGCATATTTAATAGAATCTTTGCACAATTCTATTCCAAAGCAGACATTGAGAGCATGTGATTTCCTCTCAGAAAGGGCATCCTTTAAAGGTTCAGCTCTTTTGCCAAATTTCTCTTATATCTCTTCCTCTCAAATTGCAAGTTTGTGTGTGTGTATTGCCCTTAGAGGTTAGGGGATAGGGAGCAACAGAATATATAGAAGAAAAATCCCTAGCACTTTATGATTAGTCAAGGACAGGGGAATAGACCCAGACATTTTCAACTTGTTATCTAAAACTGTAGCCTCAGAAACAGACTGCCCTCGGTTGCCACAGGACAAATGCCTGATCCATCAGTTCTTTGGTCAGAACAAATCCAGACTGGTCAGTCCACATCTTATTTGTGAATTCCCCAACATGGTAGTTTCCAACTAGCACACACTTTCAAGAATTTCCCTACCTTGCACTTAACAGGAGAGGTCCATGTTGGAGGACAGGAACATTTTTACATGGAAACACAAAGAGTGCTTGTTATTCCGAAGGCGGAGGACAAAGAACTGGACATTTATGTGTCAACACAGGATCCAAGTCACGTGCAGGTGAGGTCCAGGATCGCCCTGGCCTTCCCAACTTCCTGATCCCATCGATGGCCTTCAGTCCCCAGAGCTTCCCAGTTGGCAGCCATTTTACCTGTAGAAACGTGATGTCCAGGTACTGGCCATCAGTGGAGCAACTAAGAAACCAGAACCCTTTTATTTTTTCTGGTCTTATCAGGTAAGTAAAAGAACAGTCGAGGTGAAGGGGATTAAGAGGCACTAATGATGACCCCCGAGTAATGTATCAAATTGTTGAATCACTATATTGTACACCTGAAACTAACATAACACTGTATGTTAACTACACTGGAATTAAAATTAGATAAAATAAATTTAATTTTTAAAAAAAGAACAGTCACCGTGACTTCAGATTTAGAGTACATTCATTTGCAACATGCTCAAATGAGTTCTACAATTGGATAACAACACTAAATTATATCTGTACTTGATTTTTCTCTAAAGTAACCATTACAGATAACCTTTGGAGTAGACATATCACTTTGTAGCACACTTTCATTTCCCAGTCAGGAAGTGCTCTAGGTTTTAGCTACAAACATCTTCTTTAGCAACTTGTCAGGAGTTTGCTGATTTTCACCTTGTTGGGACTTGAGGTCTAGGCGTGTGGCTATGATTCCAGCTTCTGACAGGAATCCAGGATTCAGAAAGTTTCCCTTCTGGAAAATACCGTTTTTCTGCTAGAATGGCTGTTCTGTAAGATTAACGATGTTTATGAACTGAATAGAGCTCTGCAAGGCCGATTTAGACTTGGTTTTTTGAGGGGTTTTTTGTTTGTTTGTTTGTTTTGTTTTTTTTCCTGACACCAGGTGTGGATGAATATTGCTGTGGTATTTCAGAAAACAAAAGGCTTCTTTGCCATTTCTTGTAAAACTTTTCCATTATCCAACTTTTACAGAAAACAGTGTCCTCTACTTTAAGCATCCCCATCAACAGGATCACCTGTCACGTCAAACGGGTAGGTGGAGGTTTTGGAGGGAAAGTAGGAAGACCGGCTGTATTTGGAGCTATTGCAGCTGTGGGCGCTATCAAGTAAGTGCACTTGGGGATACAAGAGGGTGTAAAATGTACAGAGCTAAGGGTAAATCAGCAGACCGAGAGTCACTTGGATGCTGTCATAAGCATCTGGGTGTCCTTGGACAATTCAGGCTCCTGTCTCTTTTTCTTTATAATTATAGATATAATACCCACCCTCCTAGAGTTATTGGAAAAGTCAAATGTACATAGGACTTCACATAGGCTCATTTGCTATAAAAAGGAAAAGTGATGTCATTAGTTAAATAGCTCCAAGGCTGAGGCTGCCCTGTCCTTGAGCTTCAGGGAAGGTGACCCATTTAGGAGTGGAACAAGTACCCTGCCCAAGTGGAAGCCAAAGGAGTGGCTCCTCCCCCACATTTCCTTACTACTCTAACTGCAGACAGGGTGGATTAAGGAAAGAAAGGCTCCCACCCTCTGCCCCTCTGCACCTGGGGAGGGCTGGCTATTCAATGTTTGCTTAATGACAGATACCATCCTCAAAAAAAGTTCCCAGGCTAACCTCAACCACAAGGCTTGCTCCTTTGCTGTTCTTGCTGTTCAAGTTGCTGGCTTTTCTGTTCCTTGTTCATTTTCTATGGCTGTTTCTCGGTGGTAACAAATACTGTCAGAGCCCCAATCAGCCTGCAAAGTTCAAAGATCCTCCTTCCTTTGACAGAGTCTGTGTAATTCAAAGCTAGGTCCCAAAGCACTCAGATGTATGTCTTGTTCTGCAATGAGAGGTGGGAAATCACAAGATCTGAATCCTATCTCCAGTTCTCTCCATTATGAACCTCTCTATTTACACCCACCAAGTACCAGCAAGGGATCAGTTCATCATTCTCCCACCAGGCTTTGTGCCTTTAAGACCTCCCAAGCATTGCTGCACAGTTAAAATCATCTGGAGAGTATTTAAATCCCAATGCCTAGGCTGCCCCATACCAATCCATCCAGGTCAGTACATTTAAAACTATCCCAGTGTTCTAAGTGTGGGAACCAAATGCCTTAGGCTACAACCCTACCTTAGCACACATCTAGCATGCATTAAGTAATCTAATCCCCAGAGCAGGGTTCCCAAACTGTTGAAAATAAGACTATTGCAGGTTCATAGAAATTCCTGCCTCTCCATCCCAGACCCACCAAATCAGAATCACCAGGGGGTGGACCCAGAAACTTTATATTTAACTCATGCTCCAGGTAGTCTTCACCATTAAAACAAAACAAAACAAGAAGTCTTGTGCCAGAATTGTAGTTTTCAACATGTACCTGAAAATACTTGCATAAGAATCACTGAGAATAATGACAATTCTGGGGCGCCTCCCTAACATACTGAATGAAACTCCTAGTGCTAAGGCTCAGGAATCTGCATTTTTACCTAAAAACCAGATGATTCTTTTGTCCAAAGAGTATGGAACCTCCACCCTAGAGATACAGAAAAGCTAAATCTCTGACTATCCAAGGGCCCAATGGGGCCAATATGATAGCATTCATGGGTAGAAATGAAGACACTAAACCATCAGACTAAGGACAAGTCCTTGGCCTTGTTTTTGCAGTTGTGTTAAGTTTGCATTTATCTATTTGCACGCTTTCTCTTTTGTCACATGTGGTAGGGATATGCAAAATGACTAGATCTGGGTGAGCATCAAATCTGAAGCCATTAGAATACAAGTTAACTGCCATGTGGCATTAATCACTTTAGCTAGATCTCCAACCACTAAGTTATAGGCTAAGAGACAGTAGTAATTTGGTCACATATTAATTCAGATCAGTGCCTACCTCATTGTATGTTCTCAAGGAATATATATGGGGTGGATGGATAGTTAAATGAATGGTTGGATAAATGGGTGGGAGAATGAATGGAGGATGGATGGGTAGAAAGGTAGATGGATGGGTGGGTAGATAGTTAAATGAGAGGATGAATAAATGGGTGAGTGGATACAGAGGGATGAATAGGGGAATGGATGGGTGGAATGGGTGGAGAATGTAAGATTTATTTTCTTTAGAACTGGTCGTCCCATTCGTCTTGTTCTTGATCGTGAAGATGATATGTTAATAACTGGGGGAAGGCACCCATTATTTGGAAAATATAAAGTGAGTATTAAAGATGAAATTACTAAATTACCTCATTTTATCTGAGTGGTTTTAACATTTTCTATTATTTTGATTTTGCTAAATTCTAAAAACAATTACCTTATCTAAAATATTAAATGAAAAAGTTGTGCATTTAAATACTCAAATTTTATAAGGAACTTTTAGTAAATCTAGTGTAGATTATAAAGAAATCGAATGATAAAAATGCAATTTTAAATTATAAAAACATTATTGAAGGAACAAGATTTTCATTAGCAGTTCCTCAAAGATAAAAAAAAAGCTACAAGCACTTGTTATACCAAAACTCCTTGACTATAAAAGTATTTTGCAGTAGAAATGTTTAAACACAATTTTACCATTTTAACTACAAAATCATTTTTACAAGTGTTCCCACCTAGTTGTTATGAAAGTGTCCCAAAAGATCTTTGCAAATAGGAAGAAAAGAACTCACTAATGAAATAATTTTAAATTGTTTTAAACCATGCTCATTGCATTTTATGCAACTATGGCATAAATACCATTAAAAATACTGTTAACATTGGGCAGCCCTGGTGGCTTAGTGGTTTAGTGCCACCGTCAGCCCAGGGTGTGATCCTGGAGACCCAGGATCAAGTCCCGTGTTGGGCTCCTTGCATGGAGCCTGCTTCTTCCTCTGCCTGTGTCTCTGCCTCTCTGTGTGTGTATGTCTCTCATGAATAAATAAGTTTTTTAAAAAAAAAGAATTCTCTCTGCTACCTTATTTGTTATACGATTTTGCTTAGCAATTCTTCATGAAAAGTCACAGGTAAACTTCCACCCTGCATTTGTCAAAATTAGCATAAATTCTGAATTTGTGGGGTTTTCTACATGTGCTAAGTGCTCTGCTTTGTTATCCAACATGTCCATAGATGATAATAGTCATATAGTTGTGCCCATTTTTTGGGAACAAAGAGACCAGGGCCGATCCTTTTCTGGTAGGACTACAGTAGGAAGTGGAAAATTTTCAATCTGAGCTGTGCAGACCAACAGGTCTAGATGAGCCACAAGGGAGTGGCAACTTCAGAAAAACGTAAGGTGCTTCTTTGAGTCCCAATAAGAACAGCAGCACTAGCTCACCTTTATTCCACCCTTAATCAATCACAAAGCCTCAGCTCTCTAAAATAAGAACAGCAGTTTTCATGTCCATTCCTCCCCAGCCTCAGTTTCCAAGGCTTTCCCATAACAAGATCCACTGTGATTCATTCCCATGCACTCTGGAATTCCAGAGACTTCCATAAGAAAGACAAGCTACAGACTAAATTATAAGGAAAACTAGTAAAAAGTGAAGGAGATTTGGGGTACCTGGGTGGTTGAGTCAGTTAAGCATCTGACTTTGGTTCAGGTCATGATCTCAGGGTCCTGGGATTGAGCCCCCAGGATGAGCCCCTGTCAGACTCCTCACTCAGCAGGGAGTCTGCTTCTCCGTCTTCCTCTGCCCCTCTCCCTACTCATGCATGCTCTCTCTCTCTCTCTCTCTCTCTCTCATAAATAAATAAAATCTTAAAAAAAAAATGAAGGAAACTCTTCCAGAAATTAGGAAGAAGAGGGTAGCAATCATATACCAGGAGGCAAGGAAGGACTTTGGAATTCTATACTGACTGAGATCAGAAAATGACACTTTGAAAGGAAGGACTCAGCAAAATTCAGGTCAGAGGGGGTCTTTGTCAGTGGAGCACTGAGATACAAGGGGACGGCCGGGTGTGGCAAAGAACCACACAAACAAGAGCAGAGTCTGTCTTCAGTCCCACCGAATCGTAGAGATGGGCTGTGACTTAAACTTGGCATATAAATTTTTTTTAAGATTTTATTTATTTATTCATGACAGAGAGAGAGAGAGACAGGCAGGCAGAGGGAGAAGCAGGCTCCATGCAGGGAGCCCGACGTGGGACTCGATCCCCGGTCTCCAGGATCACACCCCAGGCAGAAGGCAGCGCTAAACCGCTGGGCCACCAGGGCTGCCCGGCATATAAATTTTAAACAGATCATAAAACTTCCTTCATTTGGTGACAGGTGGGATTCATGAACAACGGGCGAATCAAAGCTCTAGACATTGAGTGCTTCATTAATGGAGGATGCATGCTGGATGACTCTGAGCAGGTATGTGCATCAGAAACCAGCAACATCCTTAATGGTGAATAGAAGGAAGAATTTCCAGATGAGTCTTTATGGAATATATTTCTTCAAGTACTTACTCAAGTTCCACAAGCAGACTCTGTACTTGACTTTTACAGGGGAAAAAAAACATATTGTCCAATATATATTAATACCTCCTTTCCCTTTAGGTAACAGAATTTCTTATATTGAAGCTGGAAAATGCATATAAAATCCGTAACCTCAGGTTCCGGGGTCGTGCATGCATGACAAATTTACCATCTAATACGGCCTTTCGAGGATTTGGCTTCCCACAAGGAACCCTGATAACAGAATCTTGCATCACAGCTGTGGCAGCCAAGTGTGGCCTTCTGCCAGAAAAGGTGAGGTTGTAATCAAGGTCATAACCAACGTTGTTAAAGAAGCAGATGAGGTAGGGAACTAGCTACCCAAGGAAAGATCCTAGAAGAACCACTCAAATTAGCCCTAAATCAGATTTCAAGATAAATTAAGTGCTACCCAAAAGAAATGACTTTTCACTATCTTCCTACTTCCTTATGCAAACAACTTTCTGTTCCTTTCTTTCTTTTTTCTAACTTGTACTAAAATACTCTTTTTAAAATTCTAACCACATTGAGGTAAGTAAAGTAAAAAGTGAACATCCCCTTTTCCATCCCATCATCCCTATTGGTCAAGAGTAGCTACTGTGAATGGTTCTATGTTTATTGTTCCAGCCTTCTGTATTCATACACACATACATAAACATGGATGTATTATATATATATATATATATATATATATATATATATAGAGAGAGAGAGAGAGAGAGAGAGAGAGAGAGAGAATTATTTACCAAAATGGGACCATGATAAGCATATTATTCTGCACTTTACTTTTTCTACTTGACAGTAGGCCGTGGCCATCTTCCTGTGTCAGTAGAATGACCCACTTCATTCTTTTTCATAACTGAATAGTATTATGTTATATGGACTTACTGTAATTTGTTTAGCCACTCCACTATTGATACACATTTATGTTGTTATGCAGTTTTGGCTATTAAAATGATGTTGCAAGAAACATCTTGGTACAGAAATACCAAAATATAGATGTATTTTTGCCTTATTGTCTATCTCTGTACAATAAATTTATAGAAGTGGAATTGCCAGTACACTTGAAAACTTTGAGAGATACACTGCCAAAAGAATACCCTCCAAGAATATTATTTTGTACAGTATCCTAGAAGGTGCACAGCATATACAGGATGCTAAGCCAGAGAGAGGCAGACAGACACTGGCAATTGAGATAATTGTTAATAACACCTTTCTAGCCTTTACACATTTCAATTAGACCCTACCCTACTTTTTACCCTTCTCTTCCCTGTTTCCTCCGCATAGTCCCTCTGCTCTAGAGAGCACACAATATATTGCCCTTTGAACCCCTTTGCCCCTAAGTTCAACAGAAAGGACCACCAGGTTTGTGATTGTCAGGGTACTTCCTATGCACAAGAAAACACCTACATATTGTACAATGAAGATAATAATTATCCTAAGAGAAGTCACAAAAAGTGTTCTATGTGTACAAAGGAGAAACACATCACTTTGACTTGTGGGGAGGAGAGTCAGGAAGAACTTTCTGGAGAAGATAACACTTAAAGATAGGCCTTGAAGAATAATGGGCACAGATAATGGGAAGGTAATCTAGGCAAATGGAATGGCTCCAACAAGGAGAGGCAATCTTTTTGTGGTTCAGTTTCCTTATCTGCAAAACAAGGACGATGTGACTCACTACACAGAGTTCCTGCAAGAATCAAATGAGTTAGCACTTGTTGAAACATTTGTTTTCATAAACTGGATAGTATTATTCCAATATTACTTCTGAGAATAATAATTCTTTTATTGTTACTAGAGTGAAATGGGGAGAATGAAGACTTCCTGGGCACGTCTCAGTAGCTGAGATATGGCAGCAATACTATTCCTCTTTGGCAGAACCAATCTTCAGTTAGGACAGTAAATCTTTGCTTTTTTTTTTTTTTTTTTAGATTTTATTTATGTATTCATGACAGCCACAGAGTGAGAGAGAGAGGCAGAGACACAGGCAGAGGGAGAAAGAAGCAGGCTCCATGCAGGGAGCCTGACGTGGGACTCGATCCCGAGTCTCCAGGATCATACCCCGGGCTGAAGGCAGTGCCAAACCTCTGGGCCATCAGGGCTGCCCTAAATCCTTGCTTTTATATATAATATACCAACTCTTTTTTTATCCTCTGAATCTTGTAGGAAAAAAGGAGTATCTGCTTCCCTCACCCCTCCAGCCTACTGCCCTCCAGGGACCAGTTACTACCATTACCCTCTACTTTCAAGAGGGAAAAACCCTATTAGTACATTGAAGAAGAGATAGGAAATAACTCCCATTATTTTTTTTTAAGATTTTATCTATTTGAGAGAGAGCACAAGTCGGGAATGGAAAGGAGGTGAGGGGCAGAGAAAGAGGGAGAAACAGACTCCCTGAGCAGCAGGGAGCCACCAGGGAGCTCAGTCCCAGGACCCTGAGATCATCACCCAAGCCGAAGGCAAATGCTTAACCGACTAAACCACCCAGGCACCCCTAACTCCCTTATTTTTGCAAAAGCACATGCTGTTCAAAGAAAGAAGAAACACCCTGTCTTCTCCCCACCAAAGTTTGTGTTTTAATGGGGAAGCTTTTGAAGTCTCTTTTTTACAGTCAGTTTCTGGTCTTACTGTAACCATCAACTCAACTTCTCACCCATTTCAGATTAGGGAGAAAAACATGTACAAAACAGTTGATAAGACCATCTACAAACAAGCATTCAGCCCTGAGACCCTGATAAGATGTTGGAATGAGTGTCTGGACAAGTCTTCCTTTCACAGCAGAAGAATGCAAGTGGAAGAGTTTAACAAGAAGAATTATTGGAAGAAGAAAGGCATTGCAATCGTCCCCATGAAGTTTTCAGTTGGCTTTGCTGCAACAAGCTATCATCAGGTAAGGCTTTCCTATGTGGTAAATAACCCTCAGGTCAGATGCACTTCTAGCCACATCAGCTCCTGTTGACTCTGGGAGAGTGCCATATTTTCCAGGTAGCGAGCCCCTTCCTCCCCCAGCACCTGGGAGAAATGTAAAGAACTCTCCTGGGCAGAGTAACCACATCTGTAAGCACGTTCAACACAGCGCAGTAGAAAACATGTCTCAGTGGCAGAAAATGGCATCAGCAGGCAGGCTGCCAGCATAACTGCCAGGTCACAGCAGCGTGACCACGACCACTACCCCACCCCACCCCGAACCATCCCTATCCCAAAGGGAACAAGAGCCTACAAGGCCTGTGGTGCTGAGCTCTCTGAGCCCAGATGTTATGACTTGGGCAGGAAATGGGCCTCGCCTGGTCTGTGCCCCAGACACCTCAGCTCTCTTCGGTGCCTGAAAGTCTAGCATGTTGTCCTGACAAGCTGGCTGTTTCCAGCCACCTCTCCCAGGCATCTGTGTCAATTCTAAAGGGAAAATGGAGGTACGTGGTCCAAAAATCCTTCCGGTAGATTTGCCAAAGGAAGAGGCCCCATCCAGAAGGGAGCAGGAAAAGTAGCAAATAGATGAGTCCATTAAATAACACAAGACTGGTACAGACAAGTGTTCCTAGCAATCCCAACAGGTCATATATGGGAATGCTGTTTAGAAACCTGGGAAATGTTATTGCCTCCCCATTATTGTCCACCAGAAGCAGAGGCTCCACAACTGGAAAAATCTTGTATACATTAGATCTCCCTTGTATATATACCATTGAAAGCATTTTTCCACTTATACCCAACTACAAGCAGCCAATAGACACACACACATACACACATAACAAAAGCTGCCCTGTCCAAGGAAATCTTTCTTAGGGAATAAAGCAGATGCCCCATAACCCTAAGCAACTAGAGTCAGGTAGACCTGAGAAATTCCTTAGCCCTGCCACTTACTCACTGTGTAATATTAAGCAAGTCATTTAACCTCTCTGAGTCTCGGCTTCCTCAATTATAAAATAAGAGTAATAACCCTTTCTCCTAGGATTGATGAGGATTCAACAAGCTAAGAAACAAACGTAAAGCACTTGGCAGGGTTCCTGGAGCACTATATAGTTAGATCTCTCTCCCCCAGAGATCTCAGACACACCTCTCAGGGCTGCGGCTACTCCTACAGGCAGGATAAGACTCCCTGGCCGCCGGAGTCACACTCCTATTCAGATCCAGCATGCCCATTTTATACAGAGGTGCGAAAAGGTTAACCGTTATACCTACGAGCCTGAACTAACTCAGCAGCTAGAGCATAAATGATTCTAGATATCCACCTGTGTGGTTTTTCTCTCTGACACAAAATGTGTTTTTTCTGCACCGATCCTCCAACACCAACTAAGCCTGCAGCAATTCAGTTCAATTCTGACACTAACTTTAACCCCAAGTTATCACAGACCCCACAGATCAAGGGCTAGTCTCACAAGACTGCCTCCATTTCAGACACCAGCAAAAGTGAGGTGCCCAAACTATTCACACTTCTGCCCAGGCAACTACAAATTCAGGGGTTTCGACTATCCACCTCCCTTAGGTGTAATAATTTGCTAGAATGACTCACAGAGCCCAGGAAAGCACTTTACCTACTGTTGGTACTAGTTTGTTATAAAGGATACGACCCATGAACAGACACATGGAAGAGATGGGCAAGGTATGTGAGAGGGAGTGTGGGGCTGTCATGCCCTTCCCCTCTAGCTTGCCAACCCAGAAGCTACCCGAACGCTGTTGTTTCCCAGTTTTATGAAGGTTTCATTACATAGGCACAGTTGATTAAGTCATTGGCCATTGGTGGTTGAACTCAATCTCTAGTCCCTCTCCCCTCCCTGAAAGTCAGAGGGTGGGGCTGAAAGCTGGAACCCTTTAACCACGTGGTTCATTTTTTCTGGCAACAATCCCCAGTCCCCAGGAGCTGTCTAAGCTCCTCCCAAGAATTATCTGAACAGCAGACAAAAGACAGTAAATTCCCAGGGTTTTAGGACCACTGTGCCAAAAATCAGGGACAAAGACCATAGATTTATTTTTTATTATACAACACTTCCCCTCATGTGATGGCTGCCCCTCACCTAAACCACAGTCTACTCTCTGCCATCATCCATGGGAGCCAACTTCTCACCTCGACACACACACACACACACACACACACACACACACACAAACACACACAAATCCTTAAATCAAGCAATGACTTTAAAGCTCTGTTTGGAAGATCTCCAGCTTCTTCACAGAGTTCCAAATTGATGCACCCAAGAATCACCAAGCTAGGAGTTGAAATGTGTAATTTCAGGGCAGCTGATGACTCACAAAGCTGGAATACCTACTCTTCAAACTAGGCATGGGTAGCATTGTCAGAGGGAGTCAAAAGGCCCATGATGATAAATATTGTCACTAGCATCTCAAGCCTGGCTGCCCCAAAGCTCCTCCAAGCCACTCTGAGCCTCCAGGCATCTCCAGACAGAATAAACTGAAGTCCTAATTCCTCCTCCTTCTCCTCCTCCCCCTCTTGGAATGAAAACTACCACATTTCCATTTGTCCAGTTCAACAAATAGTTATTTAGTGTCTCTGTGAGTCAGACTTGCTCTGACTTCTCTACAGGACACAAAACTGAATGAATCTCTCCATGAGACTCTCACAGAAGAGCTGGTCACCCCCTGTATTCATTTTCTGTGGCTGCCATAAGAAAGTACCACAGACTGGGTGTCTTACAGCAACCAGTTCTCCCAATTTATGCTCTCCCAGTTCTGGAGGCTTGGAGTTCAAAAACAAGGTGTGAGCAGGGCAATGCTCCTCAGAAATCTCCAGAGAACCCTTCCTTGCCTCTTCCAGCTTCTGGTGTTTCCTAGTGTTCCTTGGCTTGTGGCCACGCCACTCCGGTCTCTGCCTCCATCTTCACATGACCTTCTTTGCTCTGTGTCTTCACATGGCCTTGTATAAGGACACCAGTCATTGAATTTAGAGCCCACCATAATCCACTATGACCCCATCTTTATTAATTATGTCTGCAAAGACTCAATTTCCAAATAAGGTTGTATTCTGAGGTTCCAGGTAGACAGGAATTTGCAGGGGACACTACTCAGCCTAGTTCACCGAGAAGCAGGTAACTTATCCTTCCCAGATGGGAATGAGAAGTATTTGAGGAAGCTTTAACAGAACAGAGACCACAGATGTGGGTCTGAAGCCCGGGGAGCAGACCAGGAAGTGAGAACAGCGTAAGCATGAGCACAGGGCAGGAAGGAGCAGCAATCACACAAAGCAGGAAAAGACAGTGATGAACTGGGAAAATCTACTAGACCAAATCCTAAAAGGCCTCATATTGTAATGAGAAGCTTGGCTTTCCCATACAGACAGACAATGGGGAATTTTGCCCACCTTGCCCAGTGGTGACCCTTCCTCGCTTTCATGATTTCATTCAATTGTCCCTTTGGGGAACCCTTCCCCAAGCCTCTCCAAAGCAGCTGGGTCTGTCCTCCCAGGACCCTAGGGCCCCTTATGCCATGCCCATTGTCTCACAGATCATTCTGCATTATAATGACTTGCTTTCCAACCTGTCCCCCCCTTACAGTGTGTGCTACTGTTTTGTTGAGGAAGAACCACATCTTGTTCACCTGTGTATATCCAGAGCTGAGCACAGGTTGGCACATAACATGTGTCAAGGACTTAAGAAATGTTTATATGTTACCTGAGTGGTCAGCCAGAGCCTTTAAGCAGGGGAGTGACTTTCAAATAGTTGGAACCAATACTCATAACTCCTGAGTATCCAAAGACGTTCCTATTAAAATCAGGTTCCTGGGACACCTGGGGGGCTCAGTCAGTTAAATGTCTGATTCTTGGTTTTGTCTCAGGTCCTGATCTCAGGCTCATGAGACTGAGCCCCAAGTCAGCCCCACGTCAGGCTCCGCGCTCAGTGTGGAGTCTGCTTAAAATTTTTCCCCCTGCTTCTCCCCGCCCCCACTCCCCCCCTCCCCCCACCACATTCATGCTTGCTCGCACTCTCTCTCTTTCCAGGTTCCTTGGAATACGAATGTTCTTTACAGGTGACTTTTGCATGGAACTAAGCTTCAGAATTCCACCAGAAGAGACTGCCCCTCTGACCCTCCACACTCCGTGAGACCGGGGTTTCACTATCTTATTTGTTTATATTGAACCTCACTAAACTGAACTGTGCCTTCTGGGTTGTTTTACTAGGCAGCTGCCCTCGTTCATATCTACACAGATGGCTCTGTATTGGTCACACATGGAGGCAATGAACTAGGACAAGGTATTCACACCAAAATGCTACAGGTAAGCCACGTAAAATTAAGTCATTAATCTCTCTGTGCATTGTGGACATGACTGACATTTGGACTAATCTTAGGGTGGATGATAGTTCCTCGTATCCAAGCCCTAAGCTCTTGGCTATTTAGTTGAAAAACTTCTTACAGATCAAATAGAATGTCTAACGTAGCAGAAGTCCCATGTATGTATAGATAGTCCTAGCGTGTGGCCAGGCTGTATGGGTGGAGGTGGTTGCTGATGAAAACGCCACTAATGAGCCCCTGGAGTGCTGCGTAGGTGCCCCACGCAGGCTTTACCTAGAGTAGGAGTTTCTCAGGTTTTCTACTTTGAGACCAGTATGAACGATTTTTAAAGTTTGGGCAATAACAGTAGGTTGCTATATACAATTTGGACAAGTAAGGACGAGTATGTCATCAAGTGCCATCATGCTATAATTTTTCAGGTATATTTTAACACACACATACATAACACAAAGTAGGAAGATATGAGCTCAAGAGAAAAAAGAATAATCCTTTAAATTGAATAACTATGATAAATTTATTAGATTATTATAGGACACATCTGCAGCTTCTTACTCTCCAGCCCATTAGCTCCTTTAGAGGAGCTATGTTCCCTAGAGTCCTAGAGGACTTCTCAAGTCTGGTACCTTTTAGCCTCATTTCCCTCCTTTCCCCAGCTCCTGCCACAGATACAGGCACAGGTGCCAGGTCCAGCTAGTCATGGCTCCTGAACTCACTGGCTGCAGGGACGGGTCCAGGGGGAAGGCATGTGACCAAGAGCCTTTCCTGGGACTGATGTGTAGATGCTGGCAGAAAAGAACTATCATTCCCTTATGGTTGTTTAGCTCCTGTGCTGTAAACTAGGGGTTGTCAGAGGCAATTTTCCTGTGCCATCAAGAAAGCATGCCTATTCTGGGAAATAATATAGCCATTGTAGAAAGAAAAACAAATGTGAGAGGCAGCCAGAGGACTCTGAAGAAACCAGAGTCTTGAAAGAAAGAAAGGAAGAAAGAAAGAAAGAAAGAAAGAAAGAAAGAAAGAAAGAAAGAAAGAAAGAAAGAAACCAGAAAGACTTAGATACAGATATATGTGACACTGGCTCCATCTGTCCTTCCCAGATAGGGAACCCAATAAATTCCCTTTGGCTCTTCATCATCAAGAATAAAACTGTCCTTTTTTTTTTTTTTTTTCATTTTGCCTCTTTCTGGGGAAACTTAGTCTTACAACAGCATTAGTCTGTAGATCACCACTCAGGAACAGGTACATAACTGCAGACATCTGGAGAAACTGTTTTTGCCAAAACTAAAAGACAACAGAAACCAAAATAATGCTTCTTCTCTTCCTTCCTTCACTCCCTTTATTCTCTCTTTTGCGTTCTTTGTGATTAAAGATCTTTCTTTTCACATGTGTCTGCTAGAGAAACTACAAGAAAAAGAACAGAACAGAGAACAGTGAAGAGCAAATGCAAGAGGAGTATAAACAAGAGGGAACAAATAAAAACAAAATTTAAAAAAGAGAGAGAGGGAACAAATAGAAGACAACGGGAAGAATGGAAAGATAAGGTGGGAATGAGGGCAAGAGAGAAGACAGGCCCTCAGGGTCACTTGAAATTCATCTGATGCTTATACCAACAGATTCAGGACCAACCTCTGAACCAATCAGTCCAATCTCTCTCTTCCTGTCACTGCTACCAAATAAAACTCAGAAAAAAAGGAAGTCCTTAACATCCTAAACACTTTAATTTTTTTTTTTTTTTTTTTTTGCTGGGCTTGAAAATATTTATTTTTCTCATAGGTGGCCAGCCGTGAATTAAAAATACCCATGTCTTCTATGCACATCTGTGAAACAAGTACAGCCACGGTGCCTAATACAATTGCTACAGCAGCTTCCATTGGTTCTGATGTCAATGGCAGAGCCGTACAGGTGCTTCCTCCTGTCTGTCTTTCCCTTCAGCACTTTTTCCATATTGCTGGTTTTCTTAGCTGGATACAAACACAAGCAGTTGGCTTCAGGGCAGTCATCTGTGGCACTAAACATAGGATAGGATAGCCAGACTGTCAGGAGAGGGTGCTAGTTTGAGTAAGCTAAACTGAAGTGACACATAGACACATAATACAGTGGCTCAAACACAACAAAAGTCCCTTTTGTAACACGTAACAGTTCAGAGGGATCATTTGGTCATCAGGGCACCCTGGGATTAATGGCAGTTCCTCCACCTTCAACATGTGACTTTCATGGTTGCTCTGAGGATCATCAGCAAGGAACATGCCTGGAGGTCAGACCTGGAAGTGATCCAAGTGACTTCCACTAATCATCCACTAGCAGAACTAGTCTCAGGTCATGTCTACCTGCAGAGGAGGTTGGGGAAATGTGGAGTAGGATGCCATATGCCTGGCTACCATGGAACAAGGGGAGAATAAGGTTTGATGAGCAAGCAGTCTCTGTCCCTCGGAGACACAGAAAGAAGAAATCTGGGTACCAAGTAATGCAGAGCTGGGCAAGTTTCCTCTGACACAAGCAAGTTCTTGCAAGCAGGTAAGCAAGCAGAACCCCAGCTAAGTAGATATGGTTCAATTAAAGTGTCTACATCAGTGGAATTTTACCACAGCACTTATGCTTACCCTTTGTACTTATTTTCAAACTATTTTTTTAATTGCTTAATTTTCACTTCTTCAGAATAGCCTGTGTCTTTAATATCCCTTAATTCAAATATCTGATCACATGTACTTTTGAAGCAATGTCATGTTTCTGCTATATACTGTCCACTTTTTCCCATTGGGATATTGTGGAGGGATATATTCTCAGAACACTACACTTATGCTACGAAAAGCACCCACTTTCAAATCCATCTGATCTTCATGGAGACAATTGTTAGAGGCTAAAAACCAGAGGCTCTTTCACTCAGAACAAATACGTAGGACACTTCAAATTCATGAGACCCAGTTTGGGGTAGGATCGAAACGAAGATAGGAATAGCTCAGTGTTAATGGGAATTGTCAACCCTAACTAAGCATTAACCCATCTTCTAGAGTTTTATATTTCTGTGTTAAGGATCAGAAACTTTGCAGATCTAGGTTATTATAAAGACAAACTTAGTTATTTTCTCACTTCATATCCAAAACTAAGGCCTTCATTATAGTAGTTTGATGGTAGATGGATAAACTGATAGGAGGATAGACAGAGAATTGACTAATATTTCAGACCCACAGAGATATTGGCATGTTATTGTTGCAGATTGGAAAGCACATATTGGAATGAAAATAAGATGTTTTGTTCCTTTTATGTTAATGGCTGGAAAATACAAAATAATGTGCAAGTCAAAAATGTAGAAAAAGAAAAGGAATTAAGAGCACAAATAGAAAGGGGACCTGAAAGTAGAAATTCAGTTGAGCCCGTATTTTCATAGGAAGTGAACCAGGGAGGTTTTAAAAAAAAACAAAACAAAACAAAACAAAACAACCCTGCAGTAACTGATACTCTCCTCAAGGTCAGGGGCTGTGCTGTTATTGTCTCTGTGTTCCCAGCATATTAATATCAAGCAGTCCATAAACATTCACTGACCTAATCAGTTATCAGTTACTCTTCTTCCATAAAAATCCTAACTACCGGGCTCTTCTCTAATGAGGCTTTACTTCTTTACCCCTTCAAGAATGCTTGTCAGATCCTTCTGAAACGCCTGGAACCCATCATCAAGAAAAATCCAGAAGGTACTTGGGAAGACTGGGTAAGTGTTGCCTTCTGTTTGTGACTACAAACGAGAAAAGAATCCAAAGCAGTGCTGAGAACATCATGGCAACATACAGCCACACCCATACACAGGCAGTTTTTCTAAGAGCGGATTTCTGCAAAAGGGCAGGATCACAAGAGGTTGAGGCAGCTGCCCCCACACTGTATACCAGGTACGTGTGAGAGAGCGCACAAGGAGTAGCATCACTGAGAGGAGGAACGGAAGTGTGTGAAGAACACCCAGAAGACCTTACCCACTCTGCTTAAATAAGAAGAGGGAAACTCTCTCTCTCTCTCTCTGTGACTATCATAAATAAATAAAAAAAAAAAAATTTAAAAAAAAAAAAAAAAGAAGAGGGAAAGACTTGGCCTTCCTAAGCCACACACACACACACACACACACACACACACACACACACAAACCATGTTTTAAATGGGGAAGAGGAGGGATCCCTGGGGGGCGCAGCGGTTTGGCGCCTGCCTTTGGCCCAGGGCGCGATCCTGGAGACCCGGGATCGAATCCCACGTCGGGCTCTCGGTGCATGGAGCCTGCTTCTCCCTCTGCCTGTGTCTCTGCCTCTCTCTCTCTCTCTCTGTGTGACTATCATAAATAAATAAAAAAATTAAAAAAAATTAAATGGGGAAGAGGAAAAAAATATAAAATAAAATAAAATAAAATAAAATAAAATAAAATAAAATAAAATAAAATAAATGGGGAAGAGGAAAACTAAAAGGCCTAATTGCTATTAAATATGTCTCAAAGGAAATGACTCATCTAATCCAACTTCACAACGTCCTTTATCTTATCTCATTAGAACAGTTATCTCATACACGTACACTTATCAAGAGTTCTAACATTTAGAAACAAAGCCCATACCTTGTGAACTAAGCCCCTACATCACGGATGTGCAGTAGGAGTCTATTTATTTGTTTAATTCAGACATCTCAACCCAATCAGAAGGGAATTGTTAGTGTAACCAGCTGAGGAAAACAATATGACAATGAGTTCTATTATTGGTAACAAAGCATCAGCAACAATTATCAAATGTCAATTTTGATACAGGGAATATTTTCATTGTCACCTCTCAGATGATGTGTCTATTTTACTCTGACTAAATATGCCCATTCTGCAGATAGAAGCTGCTTTTGAACAAAGAATCAGTCTTTCGGCCACTGGATACTTCAGGTAAAAATTACAATCATGGGAAGACCTGGGTGGCTCAGTGGTTGAGCATCTGCCTTTAGCTCAGGTTGTGATCCCGGGGTCCTGGGATCAAGTCCCACATCGGGCTCCCCACAGGGAGCCTGTTCTCCCTCTGCCTATGTCTCTGCCTCTCTGTGTGTCTATCATGAAGAAATAAATAAAATCTTCTTTAAAAAATTACAATAAAAAAAATTACAATCATGTCTGGGCTTAGCTGAGAAAATATGAGGTGACCCAATTGCTCTGAGGTTTAGGTCCCTTATTTGTAAAACAAGTTTTTATTATGTGATCATTGAGGTCCCTTCTAAGCCTAAAATTATATGATTTTATGTAAGCCTTTGAACTATGTCCAAAGAAATATTAAATAATAAAGATACCCTTATTGGGTAAAAAGAAAATTTTTAATATGACTTAGAACACCTCATCATCATTTACTATTCATTGTTGAGTAGTAAAAAAATATATATCATTATTAGAAATAACTTCCAACTCAGCTTTACAAATCTCCCTCCCATTACCCTAAAACCTTTCTGTTTTGAATCTCCTCTCTGGGCAGGAAGAAACAAGTAGGATGATCATCACCAATCTTCATTTGTGCAGTTTCTGTCAATTCATGTTAATCGAATGAAGCACAAGGAGAACTGATTGTCAAGTTCAGGAAGTGTATGACATCAGTTTTATAATCTAGTGAAACAAGTGACCAAACCAAACATACACATACAGAGAGACAGAGAGAGAACAATAACACAATTTTCTCATGAAGAAGGAAGGAAAAAAGAAGGCAACAGCCTAGCCCAGTGCCCTGTACTTGAGTTCTGAATTTCTGAGTTCAGTTACCCAAGAAGAGAGCAAATCAGCCCACGAGCTGAGTATATCTTCAGCTTATACATTGCTGCATTGAATTTACGTGTCCCCTTTTTTAAGCCCTGAATTATCATCAATTCCCCAATGAGTTGGGCTAGCACAATGTAGAGGGTCCCTTTGGGAATGCTAATAAAATTCAGTTGAGGTTCTCAATCCACAGAGCTAAAGCTCAAACCCTAAATGATGGATACAGACACACTGGGAGGTCCACATCAAAATAGTTGGATTCTCTCTGTTCTTGGCATCCTAACTGTAGCACAGAGTATCCTCTTTAAATGGAGGCATCTGCTGGTGCTGTAATTAGCTAGGTTGGAAATACATGCAGTAGTTTAAATGAGCTTAAAAAGCAGTTGAAATAAATATCAATAAAATGAATTACTATCATAAAACTTTAATAACTTTTAACATGAGTCAACGTTGTTTGCAACCGCACCACCACCACCACCCCAAGTTGAGAGGCTTGTTTTCTCCCATCAGGGGCTACAAGGCCTTCATGGACTGGGAGAAGGGAGAAGGAGACCCTTTTCCATACTACGTCTATGGAGCTGCCAGTTCAGAGGTTGAAATTGACTGCCTGACGGGAGCTCACAAGGTAAGCCAAATATAACTTTCCTCTTGGCAAATTAAAAGAACAACCACAAAATTGTGTTGTACACGTAGGCCAATTTCATTGTGTAATGCTTGTACAATAAGAATAGGATTTTTTTCAGTTCCTTGGGAATGTCTCACAATCCAGCCTCATTCTGAATTTCCACTTAAGTAGTCAGGAAGGCATTGCTCCTAACAGTGGCTGGTAGTTGCCAGAGGTAGGTGGTAAGGGCGTTGATGAAGGGGTAGGGAGGTCAAAAGGTACAAACTTCTAGTAATAAAATAATTAAGTCATGGGGATGTAAGGTACAACTTGGAGACCATAGTTAATAATACTTTATTGCATATTTGAAAGTTGCTAAAAGAGTAGATCTTAAAAGTCTTCATCAAAAATAAATAAATAAATAAAAGTCTTCATCAGATGAAAAAAAATTTTAACTACACGTGGTGATGGTAACTATGTTAACTAGACTTACTGTGGTGGTCATTTTGCAATACATACAAATATCAAATCATTATGTTATACACCTGAAACTAATGTTATATGTCAACTATACCTCAAAAATTTAAGTTAAGTTTAAAAAATTTTTAAAGAAGTAAGCAAAAAAGAATAGTTCATGACAGCCTAAAATGCATTGTTTTTAATTCCATTTCATTTTTTTTTAATTCCATTTCAGACAATAAAATTGCCTTCCAAAGTTTTTGCAAAAAATAAAAGGATCTGTTCCTAAAGTAAGGTCAAGTTATCTAATCTGAAGGAAAAAGTCATTTAGTAAATTGTCTTGAGTAAACAATTGAGTACATAGCAATGTGATGTTTCTCTAAAGCCAGTTATCCCAAGGGTACTGCTGTCCTTAACAATATAGATGGAGGATGGCTGTGAAAATAATTTTTTAAGTTCACTAAAATTAATCAAGCATCCTGCTTAAGGCAGAGAGTCATATTTAATCAAAAGTTAACAACTTAAAAAAAAATTAACAACTTCCACTATAAAAGGTAAGCCCATGAATCGACCCCAGGTATTCTTGGAATAGAGATTACAGAAATCTTAAGTAGAATATAGTATATACAGTAAGAGACTCTTAACTCTAGGAAACAAACTGAGGGTTGCTGGAGTTGGAGGGATGGGGTAACTGCGTGATGAGCATTAATGAAGGCACATGATATAATGAGCCCTGGTTGTTACATGCAGCTGATGGATTACTGAACTCTACATCTGAAACAGTGATACACTATATGCTAACTAATTGAATTTAAATCAAATAAGTTATAAAAAAGAATATACTATATCCAAAATATAGAAATTGTTGGGAAATTTAGAGAATGGACCAATGACACATCTAAATTCCATACACAGGTTATTCCAACATCATCTTGAACCATCTTACCTGAAACTAGAAATAGTCAATTTATGTAAAACAGGAATGAATTTGCAAATGCTGACTTGCAAATCTTATCAAAATATCTTTGATTACCCCATTGTTAGTAAATTTGTCCATCACTTAAATTCTATATAAATAAGATATAAAATACAGGGGCACCTGGGTGACTCAGTCAGTTATGCATCTGCCTTTGGCTCAGGTCATGAGCCCAGAATCCCAGGTCATGAGCCCAGCATCAGGCTCCCATTCAGTGGGGAGTCTGCTTCTCCCTCTGCCCCTCCCTCCCCCTCATGCTCTGTCTCTCACTCACTTTCTCTCTCTCAAATAAATAAATAAAATCAGGATGCCTGGCTGGCTCAGCAGTTGAGCATCTGCCTTTGGCTCAGGATGTGATCCCGGAGTCCTGGAATCGAGTCCCACATCAGACTCCCTGCACGAAGCCTGCTTCTCCCTTGCCTATGTCTCTGCTTCTCTCTCTGTGTCTCGAATGAATGAATAAATGAATTAATTAATTAATTTTAAAAATCTTTAGAATTAAAAAAAAGATAGAAAATACAGTAAATGAAGGGATGCCTGGAGAGCAGTTGGCCTCACATCCCACTTGAGTTCATCCTTAGGATATATCATATCCCCATTTTCATTCTAGATCATTGTGAAGAGGTAAACTCATAAAATTAGGATCATAGATTGTTCGTATGATTATTTTATGTTTCCTAATATTTTTTACATGATGGTACACATAGATAATGATAATATTGATACAGCACACTTTTGCAAACAAGGAAGTCATGTTGGCAAGTGACCAGCCTAAGAATCCTGCCCCAGACCCCACAGAAGTCCAAGTGTCAGTGTCCTGACACACCTGTAACCCATTCAAGGCTCCAAACTCAGTGGAAAGCTGTTTTTAATTTTTTTTTTTAAGATTATTTATTTGAGAGAGAAAGAACATGAGCAGGAAGATGGGCAGAAGGAAAGGAAGAAGCACACTCCCCACTGAGCAGGGAGCCTGATATAGGGCTTGGTTCCGGGACCCTGGGATCATGACCTGAGCTGAAGGCAGGTGCTTAACTGACTAAGACACCCAAGCACCCCTGGAAAGCTGTTTTTAGGAATCAACTAATTTTCTGATCCTCCACCCTGAAGGTGGTGTTGCCAGATTTGTTGCTAGCAAATAAAAATACAGGATGGCTGGTTAAATTTGAATTTCAGATCAACAACAAATAAATTTCTGATATAAGTATGCTCAGTGCAGGGTTGGGACATACTTATTTTACCTGGCAATTCTATCTGGCGGCCTTGATATAAATCTCTGAAGAAACAAATCTCATGGGGGTCTTCCAGAATTTATGATAAAGTTAAAATCTGGTTGTCCCTGTGCCTTCCTTGTTACTGTTTAAGGTTCAGTCATTTTGGTATCACTTCAGCCCTTGAAATAATTTATTCCTTAAAGAGGCAAAACTTCCTTTAATTAAAGGGAAATCAGAGAAATTAAATGACAGGCCTGTTACTGTTGGATATTTATGGTCACTGAACCAGAATATATGCCAATCCCATTAGTGCGTATCTATCTCTTCCCATTGTCCAACACCCCTAATGCAAAATATACCATTTTTTCAAATGGAAGTAAAGGCCTGCTCTGAGGTGTGTCCAATCTGCTGCCTTATCTGTTGAGAATAAATGAAGGCTGGTCCCAATGTCCATAGAAGCTTGTCTGAGAGGTCAACATTTGAGTCAAAAAAGAACTGCCGATAATCAAAGAGCTAGATAGAAAGTAGGAGCCCAGCTAGTGAGCCCAAGCAGAGAATGCTGATATTGTCAGAACAAGCACATGGGGGCAGGAAGAAAGTCCAGAGATATTCCCAAGATAGACCACTGGCATTTTGGGGCTTTCTGTGACTCCTAAACAACCTATCTGCATGCCAAAGCACAAGGGCCAAATTAGTGTGATGTTTCTTGGGAAATTAAGTAAATTAGAATAGTCAAAGTTGGTCTCAACATTTTCCCTTAATATGTTCCAAGAACTTTCAATCTCCAATTTCATACATGCCATAGCTATATGACTTCCTCAGTAAAACAGCAATAATACCACCTACATCAAATCATCATGAGGACTAGATGAGCTCATTAATTGTATTAGAACAACAAACCCAGGTTTACAATCAGATGAACAACCAGGATCAATTATTTACTAAGTGACACTCAAAGGCACTAACATACCATGGACTTTGGAGTCACTTAGGAGAGGTCAAAACCATGATGACAAACGATCTTCTGGGGTCATCGACATTCCTGGTGCTAAAGTTGAAGAGTTTGTCAGATTTCTTACCACCCCTAATATTGATGAGGTTCAGTGCCATGTTAATTTACCAGCAGGCATTCTGAAATACCTGGAGACCTTTTCAATAAACTTTAAGATGATCTTTTTAATTTAAGTTTTTATGGTGAGGTAATTTTCATTTTTGTTGGCAGAAAATCAGAACGGACATCATCATGGATGCAGGTTGCAGCCTAAATCCCGCCATTGATATTGGGCAGGTAGGTGCTGGCCCACTGAGATGGATGCCACTCCCTGAAAAGTCATTGCAGGATAGGTAAGTACTTCTAAAAAGCATACAGTATCACAGAGCTTGACATTTCCCCCTTTCAGGTTGAAGGTTCCTTTATTCAGGGAATGGGCCTGTATACCACTGAAGAGCTGAAATATTCCCCAGAAGGCGTTCTGTACTCTCGAGGCCCAGATGAGTATAAAATTCCAACCATCACTGACATCCCAGAGGAGTTCAATGTCTCCCTGTTGCCATCATCACAAACTCCGCTAACCATCTATTCATCCAAAGTAAGGCCCCAAACCTACTGTTGTGCAATGCGATTGGTCAAGTTGCATGGTAAATGAAAGCAGGTGGACAAAGTAAAAAATAATGTCAACCTGTATTAGGACTGACTCACAAAAGACTGTCGGGATTTGGAGAAGAATCACCTAGAGAAAAGTGAGATTCAGGGAGGATAAGTGATCTCTTCCCAATGGCCATCCTCAGCCACTTTATTTATTAATATCCTCTTTCACTGGAAATGCTAAAATTTTGTGAAAAGTTCTGATTTAATAGAATAATATTTTCACCTAAACTTAAGACTAAAATATTAAATGGGCTTGAAGGCATGATACTCCTGAAATCCTAGGAAGGAGTGGCAACATGGGAAGAAGCCTGGACTGAGACCTCAGTGGACCTGGGTTCTCAGCCTAGCCTTGCCAGCTCCCTATGATTGTAGATGAATCACTGACCTCTTGGGGGCTCACAGTCCTCATCCATACCCAGAAATGGATCTAGAATAGTGTTTCTCAACTGGTCTCCAGGGTACATTTGGCAATGTCTGAAGACATACCTGGTTGTCCCAACTGGGGTTGTGGAGGGAGGAGATGTTCTTACTCTGGATAGAGAGGCCAAGGATGCTGCTCAATAGCCTTCAATGCACAAGACAGCCCCCACAACAAAGAATTACCTGGCCCAAAATGTCAGTGGTGTCAGGAAGCAAAGACACAAACCGTTAGTAATTGCCAAAGTAATGGAGTTGCAAATTAAAATAAAAGTCAGCATTTATTTCCATTGCTGTATGCAGAATGTGTGAAAATCACTCTCAGAATAGAAACTTCCTTTAGGTTTGAGATGTATTGTTAAAATTTTCGTTCACGTCTTTTAGGAGACTTCTTACTAGGGGTGACAAATTGATATAAAAGAAAATGAGTTCACGTATACCGGCTGAAATTTTATCATTTCCAAACTGGAACCCACTTTCAGCCTAGGAACTTTCTCTGGGCAGATGGTGAGGGAGCTGGGAGGTGGAGGGGTGGGACGTGCAAATATGAAAGGAAGAACAATCAGCATCACCTTTGGATTCTCATTAGGCTGGAAATCACTCAAAGAGCAGCCTTCAAGCCACCAAGAGCAATAGAACAGGCAGGACTGTGAGTTCTATGGTTGAGGCCAGCCACTCAGAGGTGGACCCTATGAGGAAAATCATGGGTTTACAGGTCCCCCATGGAGTGTACTATGTAATAATAACAGGGACTGACCATGCTAGGTGATTTTGTACTTCCTGAACTGTTGATATCATTGCCTGAATTTCACTGATAAAGGAACAGAGGCTCAGAGAGATAACCTCACCCAGAGAAACAGAGAGAGTAAGGGCCAGCGTTCAAACTTAATGTTTCTAGCTCAGGGTTGCAAATTGGGAGCCCACTGGCTTAATCTAGGCTACAGATGTGTTTTCTGGGATCTACACAGTATTTTTAAAAATCAGGGAATTGTAGGGGCTCCTGGGTGGCTCAGTCAGTTAAGCCTAAGTCAGGGTTTTTTGTTGTTTTTTTGTTTTTTTGTTTTATTTAAGAATTTATTTCTTTATTCATGAGAGACACAGAGAAAGAGGCAGGGAGAAGCAGGCTCCTTGTGGGGATCCTGATGCAGGATCCAATCTCAGGACCCTGGGATCACAACCTGAGCCAAAGGCAGACACTCAACCACTGAGCCACCCAGGTGCCCCAAGCAACCAACTCTTGATTTTAACTCAGGTCATGATCTCAGGGTCCTGGGATCGAGCCCCTCGATGGGCTCCATGCTCAGCAGGGAGTCTTCTTGAGATTTTCTCTCTCCCTCTGCTCCTCCTCTCTCTCTCTCTTTCTCAAATAAATAAGTAAGTCTTAAAAATCACGGAATTGTACATTAAAATAAGAATATCTAAATTGTCTTGAAAACTTAGATGATCTGGTCATTTTGGTAACATTCTTAGAAGGCATTGATTAGCTATAGACAGCACATGAGGGTATCTCCACTTCACCATAATTTCCACTTTTCCTTGCTGTCCTCCAACTGCCCACATCACTCATTTATATTACCTGACCATTCCTTGCAGATAATAGGCTTGCAACCCATTGTCTGGTACCCAAGTCAATACTCTTCTACTAGAATACCCTACCTCCCCTGATGCTGGAGTCATAATGAGGCATTTTCTTTACTCATGAGGTTGGCCATTGCATGTGCTTCTCTAAATAGGATAACACACACACACACACACACACACACACACAAGGGGAAGTTCAGGTGGTACTGGGATTTTTCAGAGTACACAAGCTTCATTCTGTCAATAAGTCAGTGAACAAACATTTATTGAGAATTATTGTGAGCAAGACACTGTGCTAGGATTTGGGCATGAAATGGTGAATAAAGACCTGGGCCCTGAAATATAGCATAGCTTGTAGAATAGTGTAGAAGATTCTAAAACAAGTGTGCTCTCTTGCAGGGGCTGGGGGAATCTGGGATGTTCTTGGGGTCATCTGTGTTCTTTGCCATCACTGACGCTGTGGCCGCAGCACGCAGAGAAAGAGACATAGCTGAGGACTTCACAGTGAAGAGCCCAGCAACGCCAGAATGGATTCGAATGGCCTGTGCAGATCGGTTCACAGAGATGGTATGGAATTATTGTTTATTTCCCTAAAAAGCAATTTTTCTACCTGTCATTTCTTAGACGTCTAAGGTAAAGTAGACTTTATAATCTGATCAAATTATAAAGTCAAATTATAAAATATAAGCTAACCAAATTATAAGAGGATAAAAATAAATCACACAAATATGCTTTGTAAATGTAGCAATTTTAAATTTTTGAAAAGCATTTCTCCATCTGTTATTTAATTTGATTGTCTCGGCAACTCTGAAGTAGGATGATTTATCATGCTTCAAACACTAACAGCTAAATATGAAACAACTGGATAATTTCATTGAACCATTATAAATATTTCCTCCCTCTATCCTACCTAATCTATCCTACTCTTCAAGAAAATCAAACACAAAAAAATAATCCATGTGTCATGTAGCTGTATTTGATAATACACTTTCCACGTTCCCTATACAAACACAGAATACAGTCTACCTTTCCTTTAGAAATAACAGGATCTTATTACCAGCTCCACTTTTCCACTTCATTCCACTTCATGACAAGGCTCCCAGCCCAGGAGACAGAGGACTGAGGAGTTATCTGCTAGATGCACATGCACGCAGCAATCCAAACCTGCTGACTATTGCAGATACACCACGTTGGTGAGGTCACCGAGCCCACCTGTGCCCATGTCTTCATAGGATCCTAACATAAATAATAACACTAGTTAGCAATGATTGAACCCTGTCCTAAATATTTTACACAAATTATTTCATTAGTCATTACTGTAACTCTATCAGGTAACTAGTATTATTTTCTTCATTTTACTATTGAGGAAATTTTGCCCAAAGTCAAGATTCAAACCCAGACTTGTCTGGCTTCAGTTTAGTATATGCCCTCTTAGAGAGAAAAGAATTTATTTTCTACCTCTTAAAAGAAATTTCTGTTTCATAACTATTTTACAAGAAGCTTAAATACTTAACTGACGTCTTCAAAACATCCAGCCATAGAGTGAAAGAATAATGGGACCCAGGATTTGGGAATACTGCTTAACAGGAAGTATAATTACACATTTCCTTCCCTTACGTGATCCAGTCCTCTTCCCATTTCCGTGTCTGACTCAATATCCCTCATACTCCAGTGGTACCAACCACCACCCTGTATTTCCCACCAAGTGTCCTAGCAATAGCTCTGCCCCCTAGGCTGCCCCTCACCTAACCGCACTATCCACAGAAGGGTTACAATCACCTGCCTCAGGCCAGTCCTGCTCAGCTGGCCACAGTCAGGGAAGCAGCACTTCTACTTCTACTGCAGGGACCCCTTCCCTGAGCTGACTTGGGCCTAGAGGGCCATGTCCACCCCTCCCAGGAGCAATGATCACACGGTAACTGCAGGTTCACATGGTCTCTACCCCAAAGCGTAAGCAATCCCTACCTTTTGAAAAATATTCTCAGTTGTCTTTTTCAGTAATAAATATCCTTTCCCAAAATGGGGCAGATCAGCAAAACCACAAACACAGGAACAGGTTCTAATCTTCCTTTCTTGTCCACACTGGACTTTGTTGGTCTTCAAATGGCCTGGCTCCCAAAAAACGAACTCCTTCATTTCCAAGTCTTTGGGCCATTTTTAATAGTTGGGTTACCTGGCAAAGTCACTCTGACATGCAATGGTAAGAGGTGAACAACTTGGATTTCATCTACCATTTGGGACTCAGCCCGCCAGGTACCTTGTCCGTGGGAAGGGGCCATAAGTCCGATAGTTTCTTGATAAGACTAATTTATTATGTCTTCACAGATATAAATCATCTACTAATTTGTATACCCATCAATCAAGTGCTCAGGGCCAATGTGAGAGTAACCTCACATTTTCTAAAATAGCATCTTATGTTATAATCTAGATTTGTTATGATAAAACTCATTTGAGTAACATCTATTATTTTTTATCTTCATGAAAGTAACACATCGGGGATCCCTGGGTGGCTCAGCGGTTTGGCACCTGCCTTTGGCCCAGGGCATGATCCTGGAGACCCAGGATCAAGTCCCACATCGGGCTCCCTGTATGGAGCCTGCTTCTCCCTCTGCCTGTGTCTCTGCCTCTCTCTATCTGTATCTCTCATGAATAAATAAATAAAATCTTGAAAGAAAGAAAAGAAAGAAAGAAAGAAAGAAAGAAAGAAAGAAAGAAAGAAAGAAAGAAAGAAAGGGAAAGAAAGAAAGAAAGAAAGAAAGGAAGGAAGGAAGGAAGGAAGGAAGGAAGGAAGGAAGGAAGAAAGAAAGAAAGAAAGAAAGAAAGAAAGAAAGAAAGAAAGAAAGAAAAAAGAAACACATGTCCATTATGGAAAAGTAAGAAAATGTCACAAAGAATAAGATGAATGTTAAAATCAGCTAATCCCACTAACCAGAAATAACCATAAAAAATTTGGTATTTATATATATATATACATATATATATACACATACATATATATGTGTATATATATATATACACACACACACTTGTAATCAACTTTTAATTCATAATTATTTATATGTACAATGTACCTTATATACATACTCATTTTCCAAAATTGAGATATCCCTGACATGAATGCTTAAAAAGATTTGAACAGTATAATTGGGAGTGATTTCATTTTTTTTTTTTAAGATTTTATTTATTTACGAGACACACACACACACGGGGGAGGGGGCAGAGACACAGGCAGAGGGAGGAGCAGGCTCCATGCCAGGAGCCTGACGCGGGACTGGATCCCAGGTCTCCAGGATCATACCCCGGACCAAAGGCAGATGCTCAACCACTGGGCCACCTGGGCGTCCCTGGGAGTGACTTCATGATGAGAGTATGGGCTTCTTCAAATTCTTGACAAGACTTCAGGGAGAGATTCAAGAGTTTCTCTGTTTTGACCTATAGACAGCAAGAGCAAGAAGATAACCAGCAGCCAGCCTTGAGCGGGGCCTCCCAGGGGAAGCAGAAAGGAGGAAGTCCTGACTCTTGGTTTAACAAAGACACAGAACACAGATTCTTCTGCCACTTCCTGTCACAGGACATGGCAATACTCTGTGATCCATATTGTACCACAAAGCAGGTGCCAGGCATTGTTCTGGGTGCTGGGAACTCAGAAGTGGATGAAACACAGAGAGCAAGCAGGCACTCCCTTTGAGGGGCTCACTTTCTAGAGACCCTAACCTTCCATCTCTCCTGCCTGGGTCCACGCAGCCCCCTCACTGGTTTCCCTCTACCCCAGTGCAGCCACATATTTGTGGTGTGACAAATATGATCATGTCACTCCAGCGTGCACTCAAGGTGACAAGGTGCCCGTTGCTCTTAGGATAAAGGTATAACTTTTTAGCTTGCGCCACCGAGCCTATAACCTGTGGAGCCCAGCATGGCCAGCCTCACCCACTTGTGCAGCCATGCGTGATACCCTACCCTGCCCTCTCTCTGAACACTTGCAACCTTCTGCTTCTCGTATCAAGGACAGAGGCCTCCACCAAGCTCTGCCTTCTGCCTGGAACCATCTTCTTCCTTTTCCTAGGCTAATCCCTACTCACCTTTCATATTTGTTTAATTCTTTTATTTGAGAGAGAAAGAGATAGTGACTGAGAGAGCACAAGTGGAGAGGAGAGGGAGAAGCGGGTTCCCCACTGAGCAGGGAGACCAATGTGGGGCTCAATCCCAGGATCCTGGGATCAGGACCTGAGTCAAAGGCAGACACTTAAGCAACTAAGCCACCCAGGTGCCCCAACCTTTCATATTTTTAATCAAATTCAAGAAATTAATTCACTACTTTCCTTTTTGCATATTTTGAGGTACCAGGAGTATACTGGTGAACCAGACTCATGAGAATTGCTCTCAAGTTGTTTACAGTGCAGCAGGGGAGAAAGACAATTAGTGTGAATTATAAGTGCTTAGCTGACTCTGGGTTATGCCTGTACATCAGTAGAACAAAATTTTTCTAACTTAGCCTTAACCTTTTCTTAAAGTCAAAGAGGTCATAGATTTGGCCCCAGCTTTGCTCATTCATCATCCAATCATTCGCTCATTTTTCCATGCGCCAGGCAGTCCTGAGGAACTAAAAAATAGTGAGCCAGTCAGTCACTGGCTGTATGGAGTTTACATTCTGGAGAAACCAGACAGTAAACAAATAAACAAACACACAATATAATTTCAGTAATAAACACTGTGATAAATACTGTGAACAGGCTTAACTGACCTGGTGGCTCAGCTGGTTAATCCTCTGCTTAGTCATGATCCCAGGGTCCTGCTGCTCCCCCCAGTCATACTTGCTCTCTCTAATGAACAAATAAAATATTTTTTAAATGTTTTTTAATTTTTAAAATGTTTTAAAAGAATAGTTAATGCAAAGGTCCTGTGGCAGTTTCATTAGATTGAAAGTAGCATGGGACCAAGCAGCCCTCGAAATGGCCTTATCTTTTAAGTCTGTGATAGTGGTAGAAAAAATTTGTAACTAAAAGGCTACAGTTGTTGTTCTTCCTAGAATAGAGATAGAAGAAATAAAAATGGGTGCCTGGGTGGCTCAGTCAGTTAAACATCCAACTCTTGATTTCAACTCAGATCACAATTTTAGGGTCATGAAATCAAGCCCCACATCAGGCTCTGTGCCGAGTGTGGAACCTGCTTAAGATTCCCTCTCTACCTCTACCTCTACTCCTCCCACACTTGCACTAATTAATTAATCAATTAATTTGTGGCCATACCACTTATCTTCAGATCAGGAGGGTAAAACCTGAATAATCCTTATTCCAGCTTCCCTTGCAACAATCCCATATCACAATCCAAGTCTACATCTTGAGTTCTTTAGAAATTATGATTTGTTCACACAGCAGGCCTCCTAAAGTTCTCATAGCCTGGCTCCTCACACAGACCAGTCTCTTTAAAGCATATTAGAACAAATCTGAGCCTGTATCAGATTTACATTTAATCAAACTACAATATGGTATTTTAATCAAAATTCAGTCAACCCTTGAACAACAGGGGCTTGATCTGTGCAGGTCCACTTATACCCAAATTTACTGCAGTACACACTGTAAATGTGTTTTCTCTTCCTTAAGATTTTCTTTATAATATTTTCTCTTCTCTTACTTTATAATCAGAATATAGTATATAACACATATTTGTTAATCAACTATTTTATCAGTGACATAGTTCATTTCAGTCAACAGTAAGCCATTAGTATTTAAGTTTTGGGGGAGTCAAAATTTTAAGTGGATTTTCAACTTCATGGTGGGGAGTCAGGCCCCCATGTTGTTCAAGAGTCAACTATATGTAATGATTCACAATGGCATATAACACTCTTACTATGCAAAAACCAAACTTTTTTTGAGAAATAGATATTAACACTCTTAGTATTTGGCCTTTGAATTCTGTTGTCAAAACACAATTTGTTTGGACATGTAAGAAGCCGAGAGGTTCAAAGGATCTGTGTGCTAGAACATGAGCATTGGAAAGTCTAAAACCTCCTCTTTTAATAACCTCCTTACAACCATAAGGTAAATAACAGCTTACCTATATCAATTTTTAAACAGAAATGATGGCCAAACCCTCACTACTTTTCATTTGGAATCAAATAAAATAACACATGTAAAAATACTGTGTAAATACAAGTCACTCTATAAATATTAAAGTGAAGTTTCCACCAAATACCCGTAACTATTAATGACTTTCTTCAAAATAGGCCTCTCCCAACGGGCTTGAAAAGAATTTCCACATTAAATCAAGTTGACTTGCTAAAGGCTGGAAAAAAAAATCTTAAGACTAATAAACCTCATTTTCACAGATAATTAGTTTCCAGTTTCAACAAAAAAGCAACAACAACAACAAAAATTCTATTTGAACATTTACTATATCATTCTATTTGATCAATCATTTACTATATCAAAGACTGTTTACATCTGTGGCTATGGTTACCTTGATCAGAGTTGTTGATTGTCTTTATCCATGGGCCCTTTCCTAGGTGGTTAACTCCTGGTCAGTACAGTGTTGCTGGTGGTAGTTTGCTCTGAGCCCAGCAGAGCAGCCTGGCTCAGCCAGACCTGGCCAGAAACGTCATCTCTACATATTCGTTTTTTGGTGATGGGAGAAAGAAAAATGTGTTTTTTGGAAAATGTGTTTTATATAGTCATTTTAAAATTCCACAAGGGAAAAAAAAGGAAATTTATCTTAAAGATATAGAGAAAATACCTAATTAATACTTTCAAGTTAGAACTTTTCCTTAGCAACAATGATTTCATGAAAAAAAAAAATCTTTAGGATTCAGAGACACAAAGAGTTCCACAGCCTTAAAAATTTTTTAAATCCTGCCTTGGAGAATTTGGCAGTAGGACAAATCAAAACCCTCGTTATCACTAGCAGCAAAAAAGTATTTATTGAAGTAACTTCAGAAACGTGGTGTGGAGGGCACCTGGGTGGTTTAGTGGTTGAGTGTCTGCCTTTGGCTCAGGTTGTGATCCCAGGGTCCTGGGATCGAGTCCCACATCAGGCTCCCTGCTCAGTGGGGAGCCTGCTTCTCCCTCTGCCTAGGTCTCTGCCTCTCTCTCTGTCTCTCATGAATAGATAAATAAAGTCTTTTAAAAAGAAAGGAAGGAAGGAAGGAAGGAAGGAAGGAAGGAAGGAAGGAAGGAAGGAAGGAAGGAAGGAAGGATGGATGTGGGAGCTGCCACCGTGGGAGGCCACATAAAGCCAATGAGCAGATTCAGTTTCCATCTCCTGGAAGCTAAAACCAGACATTCGGCTTAGAAACAAGTATGTAAACAGGTTTCAGTTCACGCCACATTTTGAAAGGGAAGCTTCATGATGCTGACTCATAAGGAATACTTGCAACCACAAGTGGTTGTGTCCTGTGTTAGGCTGAAGCCTGACTTCAGAACAACTCCGTGGGGGACAGTCCTTTACTGCTAGACCAGTGCCCATTTCCAGCGCCCATGCCTGCCCTTCCCTGTTCTGTACAGTTGGCGGAGGTCTACCTGCTGAAGGCTTTCACCTTCCCCGCTGGGCAAACCCTCAGCCAGCCTCCTCCCACCCACTCTCTTCCCTCTGCATCACTAGCACCTTGCAGCCCCCGTCTTTCTTTTTCCCTTCCTGCTTCTTTTCGCATTTCTAGACGCCCAGACTCAGTGAGAGTTGGCAGCATTTAAAGTGCCACCTGTTTAGTTCAGTAAAAGGAGCCCTTCCTGCCAGATGAAGGAGAGACACAGGGACATTTCCTGCGCTCTGAGCAGCCCGGTTTACCTACACGACTGTCAGCAGGTTTGCCCCCAAACTCTAGTTCTCAACCGCATATCCTGTGCACCTCCTTGCATTGCTCGGAGCAGAGGGAGATGTACGACTGCATTCTCTTTCTTTATGGTGTTGGAACCTACCCCAGTAACGTGTAGAAACACGCATTCTGCATCCTGTTCTGCTGAAAGCTAAGCCACAGCTACGTGGCAAAGGAGACCTTAAAAGCAGCACAGGCCCACCTCGGCCCCCTGAGCTCCCAGAGCTGGAGCACGGACACAATCTGCACGACTCAGGAGATGACTCGGAGTGGAGGCTCCCATGGTGCCTTCCTCAGAATGCTGTCTGCCACTCTGTCCCGTGAGATGCGCAGACACACAAACACGTACACGCGTGCAGGTGCACGCACACTCAGCCAGGCACACGCTCTCTCATTCTTCATCACATTCTTTCCCTCCCTGCCTCTCACGCTGTCTTGGAAGAGCCTTTTCTGGCACTCTCACAGGCTCGAAACTGGTTCCATGCTGAACATGCCTGTCCTAGGGTGCAGGGACTGAATCTGTTCCCTGCAATGCTTGGTGACACTTCACTCAGTGGCCTTTCTTACCACTGAAGGGGGATTATCTGACACTGTTACTGAGTGTATATTTTTGTATCTAAGAGCTCTCCTACCTGGTCTCTGGAAGGCAACCCCTTTAGTTGAGAGAAGCAGGGGGAAGAAGAAAGGTAGGGATAGCATCTAAAAAGGAACAGGACGAAGCCGGAGGCATTCCTCAGATGAAGAGAGGGGAGCAAGCAATGCAGAATACGAAACAGAAAAAAAAGTAGCCTTTAATTGGCAATGGAGCAGAGTTACAATGTACTATTTTAGCTTAGTGGTCAAGACACAGACCCTGGAGTCAGAAGGATGGGGGGTTAGAATCCTAGCTCTACCTTTGGTGATTTATGTCACTTCTCTGATCATTGGGTTTCCTTATCTATAAAATGAGGGGAGAGGTATGTGGAAAGAATAATTCTAATTATTGTATGGTGCTGTTGTAAGGATTAAGATAACTCATGAAAAACATTTCGCAGTTGTCACACGTAGTAAGTGGTCGATATACACCGATAATGAGGATGATGGTGGTGATGATAATAAAGATGATAGAGTCAAACGTCCACAAACCACCTTCAGACTTAATGGTTTGTCAGATGGATTCACAAAACTCAGAAAAGCAGGTATACTTATGGTTATGGTTTATTACAGTGAAAAGAGACAGGTGAACATGAGCAAAGGAACATAGGGCAGGGTCCAGGACAGACCAGGCACAAGCTTCCAGTTGTCCTCTCCCAGTGGAGTCACATAGATAATGCCTAATTCTCCCAGCAATGGTGTTTGAGAAAATCTACAAGGTATTGCCAACCAGGAAAGCTTACCTGAGCCTTGGTATCCAGGGTTTTTATTAGAGATCAGTTAAGTAGGCATAAGCTGTCTGCATCTGACCTTAGCTACTCAGTGTCCAGACCTTCCAGAAATCAAATGATACCACGTGGCTCAGGCCCCAGGTAAACAAAGACATCTTATCTTATGGGATTTCAGAGGCTTTGGTGTTACCTCCCAGGAGCTGGTCTGGGGCTAAAACTTTCTTTGAAGTGTGCAAGGTTTGGACAACTCAGGCCTGCTGACTGAATCCTTTACTGCACAATGATGATGATTAAGAATCCTGCATTCATGGCCACTACCTGTTGTCACTAGACCTTGAAACTGGTGAGATTGGACCAGATACATCTCGAAGCTGCGAGTTAATGAAAAGCAGAATTGGTCTTGACAGTCATAGTGAATATTGTCTTAATTATTGAGAACCAATAGGGAGGAATAGAATGGACAAGGAAAGGAATGATGGCACCAAGCAAAGAAGATAAAGGGAAGATCACCAAAAGCCAATGAAGAGCACCTCAAATCCCAGAGATGGGGCCTTTGAGACCAAAAAAAAAAAAAAGGTTATATCCTCACTCTAAGAGCTGGGTGGGAAGTTGGTAAGATTTAAGAAGGCCGGGAATGACTATTAATCTGTGTTCCAAGGCAGAGGGGCACCCTGGGAGCCCAGGTCTGGTGAAGAGAATTGGAAGCAGGTTCTGGAAAAGACTAAAAATTCCATTCCCTTTAGCAAAGGAGCTGACCTGAAACCACCTCAGACTAGACTGAGGCACTTTGTTCCGGTCTGGCCCAGCCCAGGTGCAACTGGCTGATTCTAAATAAGATTGCGAACAACTCCTGGAGCCCCAGTTAAGTAGAGAATACGGAAAGGCCCCCCATTTACATTTCAATACAGATTAAGAGCAAACAGAACAGGATTTGTAAAGATAACAGTTAGAAATTGGGTTATTTTGTTTGCTTTGGTTCCTTGTCTTCTTTTTGTATTTCTGTGAAAAAAAAAATATGAGAAAAGTTTTGGGGGATCTTTAGAACTTTCCATTACTTATGGAAAGTTTGTTTTTGTTTTTAACACTTTTGTAACTAAAAGTCAAGTCTTCAAGCAAAAACAGGACAACAGCAGAGGGAGGGAATATCTGCTTTCTACCAGACCAAAGGGAGAGAATTCCCAGCAAAGGACTCAGGAATTGAGGAGCACAAGGGAGATGGATAAACAAGTCAAATTCTTAGGGCATGTATTCCAGGATAATAGAATGAGCCTGGGGCTAATTAGCAAGGACACTGCTCCACACAAATTATTTGGCTAAAGGTGTAAAGGGGCTGTTCTTAGATCACTGCAGAGGAGACCAAGTCTGTAGGCTCCAAAGCAAACAACTCTCAGCCTAACCACTCTCCCCTTCCTACTATCACAACATTTTCATAATATCGATCATTCTCAGGGGTGCCTGGGTGGTGCAGTTGGTTAAGCATCTGCCTTGGGCTCAGGTCATGATCTCAGGGTCCTGGGATTGAATCCCACTTCAATTCCTGTTCAGCAGGGAGTCTGTTTCTCCCTCTGCCTCTCTCCCCCACCTCTGCTTTTGCATTCTCTCTCTCTCTCTCAAATAAGATATATCATTCTCTTTGGAATTCACATCTGGGAAGCAAAAAAGATAGCTACCTAATCAAAGTGCCCTCTTAAGCAACATTTAAGTGTAGCAGAGATCACAACACTGAATCACTGTCTCTTCAGAGTTGTCATGAGAGGAATAGTACTGTCCCATTCCTCAGGAAAATCCTGCCTCCTCTGCCAGAAAATTTTTCAAAACCTACAGACTCGATATAGTTTTTCTGATGAGACGCTGTAATGGCATTATGACATTATTTAATTTGCTTTCTTTCTTAGATCCCAAGAGATGACCTGAGGACATTTAAACCTTGGTCTATCCCTATAGCATAACATTGCTGTCATTTCTTAAAAGGTAAGATCATTAAGCTGTAAGATAATTACTCAGGGAAAAAAAAAATCAGCCAGTCCAGTAGCTTTCAAATTGTGTTCTGGGATCCCTGGGTGGCACAGCAGTTTAGCGCCTGCCTTTGGCCCTGGAGACCCGGGATCGAATCCCACGTCGGGCTCCCGGTGCATGGAGCCTGCTTCTCCCTCTGCCTGTGCCTCTGCCTCTCCCTCTCACTGTGTGCCTATCATTAATAAGTAAAATAAAATAAAAAAAAATAAAAATAAATTGTGTTCTAAGGAAATTTAGGATTGTACAAATGTATAAATCTAGTTTCATTTTTCTCAAGATTATTTATTTATTTATTCGAGAGAGTGAGCTAGAGAGAAAGAGAGAGAGAGAGAGAAGGAATGGGGGGAGAGGAAGAAGCAGGTTCCCTGTGGAGCAGAACACCCACTGCGGGGCTCCATCTCAGAATCCTGGGATCATGACCTGAGTCAAAGTCAGACACTTAACCATCTGAGCCACCCAGAAGCCCCTCCAGTTTCATTTTTAAATATTATCCAACATTTTAATTTTTTAACACTAAGCATGCATGGGTTTGGATGCTGACAAGGAAAGTCAGGGTATTTATCTCAGAAAAACATAGCAGTTTTTCTTTTCATTTTCTTCTCTTTTCTTTTTTAAAGATTTTATTTTTAAGTAATCTCTATACCCAACATGGGACTCAAACTCACAACCCTGAGATCAAGAGTCACATACTCCATCAACTGAGCCAGCCAGGTGCCCCAGACTGTCTCTTTAACTAAAATAAAATTTAAAATGAGAAAGCTTGAATTAAGATATTTTAAAGATCCTATTTCTGATTTATTTGAGAACCACTTATATCTTGAGTGTAAAATACCAAATTAAAAATCTATTGTTCCCACATTTATAATTAATTATGCTATTTAAAAGCGATGTCTAGTTGTATTTGTTGGGTTTGACTGCTACAGTTTTGTAGTACAGCGTAATACAAAACATAGAGCATTCAAGGTTTTGGAGAAGGGCCACCAAAACTGCCTGGGAAATATATGCTGACAAAAAGAAACATATTTTCACTGTTAGAAAATTAAACTGGTTTTCTGCACACTTACTAGGCAACATTAAAAAAAATGAAAGCAGAAGAGAACTACATCATAAATTCAGAGAAAAAATTTTTTTCATCAAACTCTAATTTTCCAATTAAACGTCTAGAACAACCTATGCATATTAACAGATATATGTTTCATTTCATTGTGCTTTGTCACATTGAGTTAGGACCCATGGGGCTAGGCAGGGAAAGATAAGGGAAAGGCCCAGAGTCAGGCTCCCATAGATCCCAAGGAAACAGAGCTAAGGCAACAAAAACAGACAAGGAAGTAAATCTGCCAGCCCCCTGGCTCCAAATGTTAGGGAGACTCACCTAACTCACCAAATCTTCCTTTGACAGCTACAAAGTAATCACAGAGACTCACCAGACCCAAAAACAACCATATGTCATTCACTCAAGACAGCACAAGAAATCTCAAGGCCATAAACTCCCTGATTAGGTTCTCAGTAAAAGACCAACCCTACAAGCCCTCAGTGGCAACCCTGCCGGGACCCCTGTCACTTCTGAGACTTTCTCTGTATCTTTGCTTAAAAACTTCTAACGCTTTATTCACTCTCCTGTGTCCACGAGATTCATCCTTCAAGTCCCGGAGAGAACCTAGCTCTCCTGCTTCGATGTAAGAACTCACATTGATAGTTTTGCTAAATCAGATTACATAATCGATGAGGTTTGTTTTTCCTTTCACAATAACAACAAAAATCAAAATAGTCAGCATTTAAAATTGTTTTTTAAATTATTATAAAATGGTAATTAAAAAACATACACCCAATTATAGAGGGCAGACCACCTAGCTCTTTAATTATTCTCTCTCCTTCCAAGTATTAAAATTAAATGTGTATATGATGACAAATTCACTCTAATGCCGTAAACTGCACAGCATTGTGCCTGACACTAGTACTCAATAAAGGAAAGCTACACACACACACACACACACACACTCGGATAAGTTAAATGCCAAACTTTAACAAATTGGAGACCACCAGTGAATGAACTGAGTTGTCGTGTTTTTGTACAAACTTCAAAATAAAGACCATCCTCAGAGTGTAAGAGAAATTTAAAAAACAAAAATCAAAACCAAACCAAAAAAACTCTTTTGCTACTTTACTGCTTACAGCTATTTATGTGTTGGAAGGATTTCCATGCTGTGCAATTTTTAAAAATTCAGATATAAATTGCATTCTGAGTCTTTAACTGTCATCCCTTACCTACACTTGCAGAGAGTTCTGCTTTCTTCAAAGTAGCATCGTTGTTCTCCTATATTTGCTTTATAAGGAAGTGTCAAACATCAACCTTATTAAATTTATACCAGAACAAAATCATATATGTGTGTGTTCCCATAACATTTTAAACCTCTGCTAAAAATGTGTGGAAATTTCTGAGCTCATCCAGCTTCTCATTTATTTTATAAATGAAGATATGGAGGCCAAGGAAGAATAACTACCTAATTGTACATATTTAGGACCCTGGGTGGCTCAGTCCGTTAAATATCTACCTTCAGCTCAGATCATGATCTTGGGGTCCTGGGATCAAGTCCTACCTTGGGTTCCCTGCTCAGTGGGGAACTGGCTTCTCCCTCTCCCTCTGCCCTACCCACTGCTTGTGATGTCACGTACTGGATCTCTCAAATAAATAAATAAAATCTTAAAAAACAATAAAAGTAAAATAAATGTATTTATTCATATCCATAAAGCTTACCAATCCAATTTTTCAACTATTGTTTTCCTTACATGCAAAAGTTATTGTTAAATATGAAATATTAAAATTAAATATTAAATATTATTCTCTTTTCTTTTTTCCAGGTTTCCAGTTTTTCACAAGTGAAAAGATGATTTGTTAATCCAAACCAATATTCTTATACTGTTGTGTTGTGACACAAATTTTAGAAACATTATTCAAGTCTGATTAGGTTAAAGATGAATCATTATTTACAAATTATTTACTTAGACTTTCTAGGCTAGAGGCCACCAGACAAACACTGCAATATCCACAGTAGCCAAGTTTAAGTTTGATTTGTTTCTGAAGATATCACGTAAATATTGCTCTAAAAGCAAATTTTTTCTTTCTGTGTCCATCCAATCTAACTCGACTAGTACTGCAAGTTACAATTCTCAAATGAAAGACACTTCTCAGCGAATAAATGGTGATTACTTTTCTCATGGGTGTGTTTGATTCAGTGGCCACAGGTAGGGACACCACAAGAGTTCTGCAAGGTTTGGTTTTGTTCCTCCTGTAGATTAGCTATGGGTCTGTGCATGTGCATTTGACAGCAAAGGAGGAGTGGTATTTTACTCATGTAGATCAGCTATTCAACTGGTTAACATTCTTTTGGAATTTGGAGATAAAAGGCAATGTAAAAACATTTTCAATGTATTGTCATAAAACCCTTTAATGTTTTTATCTGTAAAAAATATCCAATCTAGTATCAGTTTCAGAAATACTTCACTGCTCAGTTTCCCAATATTGAAGAGGTACCACAGAGCAAAATAATTCTAAATTGTAATCATCCCAATGTTATAGTTTAAAACCTGTGGGATCTGGGGCGCCTGGGTGGCTCAGTCAGTTAAGCAGCTGCCTTCAGCTCAGGCCATTAACTCCGGGTCCCCCCAGACTCCAGCATCTGGCTCCCTGCTCAGCAGGGAGTCTGCTTCTCCCTCTCCCCCGCCCCTCCCTCTGCTCATGCTCTCTCTCTCACTCCGCACTCTCTCTCTTTCAAATAAATAAAAACCTTTTTTAAAAAATAAATGAAAATAAAAAATAATAAAACCTGTGGGATCCACCATATTTTTTTTTAAGATTTATTTATTTACTTATTCAGAGAGAGCAAAAGAGAGGCAGAGACACAGGCAGAGAGAGAAGCAGGCTCCATGCAGGGAGCCCAACGTGGGACTCGATCCTGGGTCTCCAGGATCACACCCCGGGCCGCAGGCAGTGCTAAGCCACTGCACCACCAGGGCTGCCCTCCACCATATTGCATCAATCTGAGTTTTGGAGGCCTTCAGAGGAGAAACCAGAATATGAATTGGGCCTTATTTGACCAGGAAGTCAGGATATAAACTGACACTCTGTCAGCCAGATTCTGCATGATAAAGTCATCCAGCCACTGTCCACAGACTCCAGAAATGAAGGAGGGAGGTGGGGCTGACCAGAGAGCCCTGGGTGACTGTGAGAGGAGGCAGAGGTTCAGCTGGCAGTGCCACCTGGCAGAGGCTGTAGGTCACTGGAGGCAGTGAGCGCATCGGGCTGAAGGGACTGGGGTACAGCTGTCCACAGGCCTGTCCACTGACTTTGGAGACTCCACTAGGCCATAGGCGCAAAGAGAAAGGAGAACAGAAGGGTCACAGGCAGGACAAAACATTATGCAAGACTTCTGCGCACGTGAACAGAAATGCTGGGGAACTTCGTGGGAGTAGCCAGGGCAAAATAAGTTGAAAGTAACTTAAAAAAAAAGTTTTGGCTCTCGAAAATGAGATCCTTAACTGTGTCATCCAACGTGAATATAAGAAACTTGTTTTGGGGCGTCTGGGTGGCTCAGTCGGTTAAGCATCTGCCTTCAGCTCAGGTCATGATCTCAGGGTCCTGGGATCAAGTGGGAAGCCTACTTCTCCCTCTCCCTGCTCCCTGCTTGAGTGCTCACAGGCTCTCTCTCTCTCTAATAAATAAATCTTTTTCAAAAAATAAGCAGAAATAGCTGGAGACAGAAAATAAAGGCATTCTCTCAGTCTCCCTACACAACCTTGAATGAATTGATACTAAGATATCACTGAGCACAAAACAAGAATGTTCTTTCCTTGGCATCGCCACCACAGCAGGACATTCCCACACTCCCTTCAGATTTCGATGATATCACCAGCTGTCTAACTGGTCTTCCTCCAAACCATTCTGCCCATAGCTGCCTGGATAATCTTTCTCAACATCTATAACCACCTACCCTCACTAGGTAAAAGAGTAGCATTCAACAGGACAGTTTCTTCTTCCCCAAAGGGCTGTCCTATCATTTGTGGGTAGTCAGTTGTTTTCATCTGCTCGACGTCTTTTCCTTTGGGAAGTTTCCTGCCTTCCTGTGTTTCCTGTTTCTTCATGTGTTTCAGGAGGGCTTCTGGGAAAGGACAGGATAAGCTGGGTCAGAGTCTCTCCTGAGAGTGAGAGACTCTTGAGTAAGTTACGTGAGGTTCAAAGGCCATAGGAGCAGAATGCCTGGAAGGCCCAGCTGTGGAAAGCAAGTCCACAAGCTCTGCTACCAGGTCCTCAGAGGGGCCTCTGGCCCCATGCGTCTCAAGACTTGCTTCCATCAGCTAACCAATTTCTCCCCAGTTGTATTAGTTTCCTAGAGCTGCCAAAACAAATTCCCACACACTGGATGGCTTAAATATTTATTCTCTCAGAGTTCTGGAGGCTAGAAGTCCAAAATCACGCTGTTAGCTGGGCCATGCCAGGGAGGAACACTTCCTTGCCTCTTCTGTTGACTCCTAGCATTCTGTGGCATTTCTTGGCTTATTGCTACATCACTCCACACAGCCTCTAGCATCACATGGCCTTCTTCCCTGTATGTCTGGATCCAAATCCTCCTCTTTTTTCTCTTATAAAAACACCAGTATTTGGATTTAGGGCCCACCTGAATCCAGTGTGACCTCATCCTAACTTAATTACATCTGCAAAGACTCTATTTCCAAATGAAGTCACATTCTGAGGTTCCAGGTAAACATGAATTTCAAGGGAACACTAGTCAACCCACTATGCCAATAAGCCTTCTAGCTGAAGCTAACAGATACAGTTTTGGGTAGAAGTGACCCTTCCTCCTTTTCACCCCTATTGTACCTGGTTCTTCTATCACACTATCTATCTGCCTATAGGCCCACTGACTGATGGCAGGAACTGTATTTTACCACAGGGTCTGTCTCAAACTGATACTTTCACATGTTTGATTAAGGAAGAGTAAATGAAGGTGCTCTATTCAAAGTATTTGTGAGACCTATACTGTGTCAGATACCAATGAGCCAAGAGAGCTAAGAAAAGTAAAAAGAAGGAAGCTATAGTTCTTTGACTAAGAAATCAGGCTTCCACATTGTTATTGGATTTTAATCTGTTGGAGTCACTATTTATTTTACTTGTATATTTTAAGAAAAACTTTCCAACACTCCGAAATAAGGGGGAAAAATACTGTGTGACCTTTCAATGTCATATTCCAACACTATCTAATAAGCCCATTCCAGAGTATTCTGATGCTCTAGGGCTGCCCTGTCAATATGCTGGCCACTAGCCACATGCACCTACTAAAATTTAAATTTTGATTACTTAAATAAAAAATTGGGATGCCTGGGTGGCTCAGCAGTTGAGCGAGACCCTTTAGCTTAGGGCGTGATCCCGGAGTCCCGGGATCAAGTCCCAAGTTGGGCTTCCTGCATGGAGCCTGCTTCTCCCTCTGCCTGTGTCTCTGCCTCTATCTGTGTGTCTCACATGAATAAATAAATAAATAAAATATTTTTTTAAAAAATTAAATAAAAAATTAATTTCCTTAGTTGCCCTAGCCACCTTTCCAGTCATCAATAGCTACATGTGACTTATGGGTACCACACTGAACAACACAGAAGAGACCATACCATCATCTCAGAAATTTATATTGGACAATACTATTCTAGGGAAATGTAACTTTATATATTCACTGCTTATTAAGGTTCAAATTCTGAAAAGCTAGGTCTTGCGGTAGGCAGTCTCTAGAAGCTGGAAAAGGCAATGAAAGGGACTGTCCCCTGGAGTCTCCAGAAGGAACATGGCCCTGCTCACACCATGATTTTAACCCAGTGCAACTCATTTTGGATATATGAACTCCAGACTGTTATTTTAAGCTCTCTAGTTTATGGTAATTCTTTGTACGAGCAATAGGAAACTAGTACAGGTACTAACTTGCAGAAGATTGATAAATTGCAAATGATTTCTGTATAGTTGAAAAAAAAAAACTCTGAAGGTTTTACTTTTTTCACCCTGTAAGACTTTAACCAGTTTTGTTTTGGTTTTGGCTTTTGATTGGGAGGGGAGGGGGCTTAGTCTAATTGTGCAATCTTACTATCTTATTTTGACATTCTTTTTTTCTTTTTAAAGATTTTTTTAAAGATTTTATTTATTTATTTATGAGAGGCATAGAGAGAGAGAGAGAGAAGAGAGAAAGAGAGAGAGGCAGAGACACAGGCAGAAGGAGAAGCAGGCTCCATGCTGGGAACCCAACGTGGGACTCGATCCCAGGTCTCCAGGATCACACCCGGGGCTGAAGGTGGCACTAAACCTCTGAGCCACCCGGGCTGCCCTCTTTTTAAAGATTTTATTTATTTATTTGAGAGAGAGACAAAGAGAGAATGAGCAGGGAGGAGGAACAGAGGGAAAGGGAGAAGCAGACTCCCCGCTGAGCAGGGAACCTGACACAGGGCTCTATACCAGGACCCTAAGACCATGACCTGTGTGGGAGGCAGACACTTAACCCACTGAGCCACCTAGCTGCCACTGACATTCTTTTTTTCCGTATCGGTTTCTTATTACTTCCTTCAAACTTGCTTTATCATCCTGGCTCTCTCATTGACTACATCTGATGCTTGCTTGCTATATATAATAATAGTCATGGTTTAATATTTTAAAAGTTACATGCTGATGTGCATCTACAGACATAAGACTTTGAGATTTTTCAAAAGTCAAAAGAGCCGACACATTTATACAATGGTAATCTGTTGAACAGTTAGTTTACAATTTAAATGAATACACTTCATATTCTACAATAAATATAATTTGTAACCAGTAGACAATTACATTCCAGGAAGAGGATATGAAGAACTTTGTCTTGGGGCACAGTGGCTGGCTCAAACAGTAAAGCATGTGACTCTTGATCTTGGGGTCATGAGTTCAAGCCCCCTGTTGGGCATAGAGTTTACTTTTTAAGAAAAGTCTATAGTCTTTCTCAAAGAGAGTAAATAAATCTTTCTTGGTCGACTGGTATTAAAAAAAAATTTCATCTTAACTTCAAACAAATAACCCAATGTAATTAACATTAAATGTATAACTAAGAATGGATATAACTAAGAACAAACTTCTTCCTTCTTTTAGCAAATAAAACAGAAATAGAACCTGTATCCATTTCAGTAAGAACTTTTCCCACCTGTCTGGTCTCTTCGTACGTTGTGCTCAGGAAACTACTGGAATATAAATGTTCTCCAAGGCTTATAGAGACTAGTACATTGAAAATGCTAAGTACTTGATTTTTTTTCCTCCCTTAGGCCTTTCAAACACCATTGTGACCAATGGTTATTTATATATATATATATTTTTTTTTTTGGTTATTTATATTTTTAATGAAAGACTAGATGAATCACAGTTTGGAGCTTATTATTTTAAATTCTATCATCTCTCCTCAACAATCCATAAAAATTGAGGCGATAGAATGTATACACAAAAATAACCCCTCAACCACACACACACACACAAAAAGAAAAAACAAAGCCCCTGTCCTCTCTCTCTCTCCCTAGCCCTGACATTCTTCTCCCCATGCCATTCCATCCTCCACCTGGAGGAAGCAGAGGTAGACATGTCAGAATCAGCTAAGAAGCTTTTTCAAAATTCCCATACCCACACCTACCCTATCCTGATATACCACCCCAAAAATTCCCAGAATCTGTGTAGTTTAAAAATCTATAGGAGGAAGAAGAAGAAAAGTAAGAGTATATAAAACACAGGTTATAGGAGGGTATATCGAGTTAGATAAAGTAGAATCCAATAGGGTTTTACTTTTTAGCCCACCATGGCTGTTTCAACCAAGAGTGACCTTTCTAAAATGCTGACAGTCCACTGGTGTCATACTGTGATAATCTCCAGTGGTCTCCACCACTGATCAGATTGTCACATACTGTCAAATACAGCAACTGACAGGCCCTTGGAGTAAATATCTGCAGCTTCCACCAGACCTCCACTAGGCCAAGCATCTTGCATGCTAGGTTCATAATGAGTAGATACGACACTCTAAATAAAATCTTAAAAAAATTTTTTGAAATGCTTAAGAAACCAATTTTGAAGTGCAGATTCATGATATGGAGTCTTCAAATGTAAACTAACTACACCTATGACACAAACTGACTATATCTGGGGCATAGATAAAAGTTAAATATGCTTAGAAATGCACAATGAGTAAAAGAGTATCTCATCTGATAAGTTGGCATTAGATCATCATAAGTCATCCATAAGCTTTTTTTGGAAGAATAATAATTATATTTAGCTTCCTTTGAAAGCAAAACAGCCCTACTTCCTCACAAAGTTTATGTGAAGAATTCTGAAATCCATGTGAAAATATTTTGGGTTTTTTGGAGTTTTTTTCGGTTTTTAAAGATTTTATTTATTTATTCATGAAAGACACACAGGAGAAAGGCAGAGACACAGGCAGAGGGAGAAGCAGGCTCCATGCAGGGAGCCCAACTCGGGACTTGATCCCGGGTCTCCAGGATCATGTCCTGGGCTGAAGGCGGCGCTAAACCGCTGAGCCACCAGGGCTGCCCATGAAAATATTTTGTAAATAATATCTTCTCTAAATGTAAGGTCTACAATGACCACTCTATTACTAATCATAACAGTAGTACATACCAATAGTAACAGTAGTCGTTCTTGCTACCAGTAGTGTGGCTGCTGCTGCTATTACTACTATGACTAACACCAATAATAAAGCAGCAACTAATTTCTATTCAGTTTAGTTGCTTTCTCATTTTAGGCTAGTAACTTTATATCATACATAGGCCCCTAAAAAATGAAATTTGGGTTTATAAAAAGAAAGCAAAGAAAGGTGGCCATCTAAATATGCCAGGCAACAGTTCAACATACATTAGAGATAATTTTCTAACAGAGATGTTTAGATTTAGATCATCAGCAAGATTTTCTTGTTCTTTAAATGAATTTTAATATATTAAAAGATAAGAATCAATAAGTAATAAACAGCCATTCCTAAATAATCCTGTAACTAACAGTTATACTATATGCCATCACAGGTAACCTTGTTGTTTGTTTCCCTTTAAATAAATGCCTTGAATGTTAATAACTTAGAATGTAGCTATTATGGTCATCCAAAATATTACTTACTTGGCAAGTTCCCTCAAACTATTTTCTGAATAAATATTTGACAGGAGCAAAGAGTTTTAACCTTAACCTATCATCATTCCTATGTGGAGAGAGAGCTTGAATGCCAAGTTTCTTGAATCTCTAAGCCTCAAAAATCTAAATAATAGAGTCTGTTTCAAGAGGAGAAATAAGTATCTTAAAAGAATAACTTGTTTACCAAATTTTATTAAAATGTTCAGGTAATTAGCAATGCTTTTTTATAATCTTGATTTTAACAAATATTACTAATAATAAATATTCTTCTTGAATAGTAAATATTCTTAATAGCCAAATAAATAAAATCATTCTATACAGCAAATGAAAGCAATTGTATATATGAGGTACGCCTGGCTGCTAGCTCAGTCAGTAGAACATGCAACTTGATTTCAGAGTCCTGAGTTTGAGTCCCACCTTGGGTTTAGAGATTACTTTAAAAAAAAAATTTTTAATGGTATATATGAGATACATAGCAACTATTTGACGCATTTTCATCTAAAATGAAATTATTTGAAAGCTCACTGCACCTCAACACTTTTTCATTGTAAAAATCTTGTGGAGCCTGTAAAAATACTTCTAGCTACACACACATACATACATTCATATGTACATATGAGTATGTATATATATGTGTGTATAAACATATATATATATATATACATGATACAATATTTAAGCCAGTTTCATAAGATATGCTACAATCTTCTATCCAAAGCATAAGAATATAAATACTTTTCCCACTAATTTTTAGGGAAAGCAATGTTCTTTCTGAAACAGCCTCTCAGCATCTTCCTAATTTTTGGAATAAAGACCTATTGTTACTTGCCCTGCAAAAAGAAACACTTATCTATTTCCACCACCAAAGTTAAAAGTAATATCAAATTCACATGTTGCACATCTTTCATCAAAGTAGGTCAAAAATTTAGAGCCAAAAATACTATGGGGAACTTGCAACAATGGCAGAATGATGATGTCAGCAAATCCTCTCTCCAAAACCAGTTATAAAACCAGGTAAAATTATCCAAAACTACCATTTCAAGACTGTAGAATAATCAAAGACCAACAACAAATTGACAAGTGTCTATTCATGAAAAACTATTACACTTCAAATAAGAACACGAAGTTGGTGGCACCTCTTGTGGAAATCAAGGAAATAAAAAACAAAATCAAAAGAGAAAAATCAGTAAAACCAAAAGATTTTGTTTCTTTGAAAACTTCAACCAAACTGATAAACCATTAGCTATTCTGACTCAGAAAAGAGAAGACACAAATTTTCAAAGAATGAAACAAAAGACATCACAACTAAATTTACAGATATCAAGAGGATTATAAAAGAATATTATGAACAACTAATTGTATGCTAACAAATTAGACAATTTAGACAAAATAACAAATTCCTAGAGAGACACAAAGTACCCAAGCAGACTCATGAGGAAATAGAAAATCTGAAAAGATCTATAACAAGTAAAGGAACTAAATTACTGATTAAAAATCTTCCCAGAGAGGAAAACCCAAGCCTATATGGCTTCACAGATAAATTATATCAAATGCTTCAGAAAGAAATAATACCAACCCTACACAGTGTTATAAAGACTACCACGAGGGATTACTGAGATATTTTCATTCATGAAATAAATCTTCATTTAAAGCAGGAAACTCGGGGACACCTGGCTGGCTCAGTCAATAGAGCATGTGACTTGATCTCAAGGTCATGAGTTCCAGCCCCATGTTGGTGTGGAGCCTACTTACAAATAGATGGATGAAGAAACAGCTGGATCAATCAATCAATCAATAGATTGATAGATAAATAAAAAATAGGGAACCAAAACTGGCCTAGCAACGATGGAAAAAATTTCAAAAATACTTTTATCATAAGACACTGCCTTGAATGTTGTTAATATTTTACCAAAACCTTTTTTATTTACATGCTGGAGTTCACAAGGTTAGCCATTACAGAATTCTTAACTGAGCACAGAAAGTCTGAGTAACAAAGTCCTGCATAGCACTAACAAAACAAAAGGCAATTTAAGGTGGGTTTGTCTTATGAGGCATTTCCTCAAAGATCTGATTTATCCCTCTTCTCAAGCTCATTAACTTTAAGCTCCTTAACTTTAAAATTAACACTGTAACCTCCTTAAACTGTTAACACTAGTACAGCTTTTATCAGGTGGGGCATGTAGTATATTGTTGGAAACTCCAGTCAGTTTAAGGATACCAATAACAAGTCTACAAAAAGATATGGAACCCCAGGAAGGGTCTTAGCTGTCATGTAAAGCATCAGTACTTACACTTTACAGAGAGGTTAAGGGACTCAAGTAAAATCTCAAAAACAGCCAGGGACGAGATTCGTCCTTTAAAGTCTATATTCCAGCATTGCTATAAGAAATCAGCTCAACCTTCCTTGTCACCCTTCTTTCTCCTTCATGGGAAGTACTAGCTTTATCAAACTCATTCCATACTTACTAACACATATTGCTTGCCATACATGGAGGCACCACTAAAATGAGTAAGAAATTGCCTTTGCCATCAACATTTTCAGTATAGGATAAAGGATAAGACAATCGTAAATACAAAGTAGATGAAATATCAGAAAGAAAATACAAAGTTCAGATAAAGGAATGTGTTCACATTGGCTTCAGTGACTAAGAACAGCTTAAGGGAGGGGTAATATTTGAGATAAGGCTTGAAACAATAAATAGGATTTTGACAGTAAAAAATGAGGACATCTCAGTCTGACTAAAGCATAGAGTTCAGGTGTTTGGAACCTTTTCTGCCCTAATATTTGGAACCTTTTCTAGCCATTTCCTTTGCAAGCCCACGGTATCTACTCCCATGGGCACACCTGAAAGCATAGATAAAATAGGCTGCCTGCCATATACAATTCCCAATGACCCCCATCCCCAACCACCACCACTTCTAGGAACACATATTAGAATGTAAATAAGTGAGAATGATCTTATAAGAGATAATCTTCAATCTGCTTTAATTTTTAAAAGAAAATCACTTGCTGGGGCACCTGGGTGGCTCAGTAGATTGGGTGTTTTGACTCTTGATATCTACTCAGGTCATGATCTCAGGGTCTTAGGATCAAGCCACACATAGGTTCCACGCTCAATAGGGAGTCTGCTCGAGAATTTTCTCTCTCCTTCCCTCCTGCCCCTTTCCCCATTCTCTCTTTCTACAAATAAACAACTCTTTTTAAAAAATGAAAATCACTTGCTAAATTTAATACAGTTTTTAGTCAAAAATTGCTTGCTATATACCCCACAATGGAGGGCAATAACAGATTAAGAACTACCAATGAGACGGGAAGTAAAGGTGAGAAACATTGGCCAAAACTATCCCTGGGTGATCTGGAATACAAACCAAGGTATTTAAACAGTGAAGAAAAATGATTCAGGCTGCATTTGGGAAGGTTACTCTGGAAGTGTGGAGAAAGGGATAGCAGTTAGGAAGTTATTGCAAAAGTCCCAGTTACTTAGGGGAAATAGAAGTCTAGATGAAGATGATACTGGAAAAAAGTGATGGAATTGAGAAATGTGACAAATATAGATGATAAGCTTTGTGAGGTCAGCGGTCTAACTTGTCACCTCTGTACCTCTCGTGGTCTTTAGTTCCATAACTATTTGTTGAATGGATAAATAAGATCTTGGTGGCAAGGCAGTCATGCTATAGTGGTGCAGCCAGACTGCCTGAGTTCAAATGAAGCTCTTCAATTTACTACTTCTGTGACCGTGGGTTAGTTACTTGAGCTCTCTATGCCTCAGCCTTCTAGTCTATTAAATGGAGCAAATAATAGTTCCTAGATCATAAATTAGTTTTGAGGATTAAATAAGGTGAAGTGCTTAGAAGAATACACGATACATGTATCTGCCACATGAAAGTCGCTCTTATTTTTATTGGTAAAACACTGTATCTTTAACAGAACTTCTGAAGTGAGAAGAACAGCCTTGGGGTAAGAGGAAGAGTAATCAATAGTAAGAAGAGTGTTTAATTTGGCATTTAGGGAGGTACCAAAGAGTGGGGCTTGGGGACTTGGGAAAAAGGGTTAGACTTAGAAATCTGACTCTTGACACTTCTGCATTCTCCCCGCAGTCCTCCCATCTCCCACCAAGATCCTGTCACACTAGCCTCTTTCAGATCCTCCAACAGGTCAGGGTTTTCCAACCTCAGGACTTTCCCACTGCTATTCCCTCAGTGTGGAAGGGCTTAGAGCCTAGACTTAACAAATATTTAATGATTCAATAGAATTTGTCCCACTTTTAAAAATTAAATCACTAGGAATATCTGAGACTGTCATGTAAGAAAGCATGATGGGAGAAAAAAAGGTTTGAGCACGAAAAAGAGGTGGCAGCAATTACAAAGGAGTATCAGGAAGGCAACCGGAACAAAGTTGTAAGGACATGGGTAATGCCCTAAGTGCTCAGAGGAGGATAGGACGGTGAGGACTGAAAGATCACTGGATTTGGCGATCATTTCAGAAAAGAACTCTTGAGAAAGTAATTTTCCAAACAGTTGTGAGAGGATGGGGGCAGGTCAGATAAAATAAATCAAATAAAAACTAATTTACCGGGCAGGCCGGGGGGGCTCAGCAGTTTAGTGCCTGCCTTCAGCCCAGGGCGGGACCCTGGAGTCCCGGGATCGAGTCCCAAGTTGGGCTCCCTGCGTGGAGCTTGCTTCTCCCTCTGCCTCTCTCTCTCTCTCTGTGTCTCTCATGAATAAATGTATTAAAAAAAAAAAAACTAATTTACCAAAAACGTGTAAGGAAGAGAAGCAGAGTCCAGGGAAGGTGACCTGTAGAAACAAACTCGGGAGTTTGTGGGGTTCTGGTGTTTGTTGTTTTCGAGGCAAATGACTAATGCAAACAGGAGATAAAAACACGAGGCTAGATCTTGGGAGACGTCGTACATCCGTTTGTACAGTGCTTCTGGCACTTACTGCCTCGCCCCCAGCTCCCTAATGATACAGCCCCTAACTCGGTGGTTCTCAAAGTGTAGATGAGATCATCAGCATCACATGGAACTTGCTGTTAAAGTCCCGCTACAGGGACGCCTGGGCGGCTCAGCGGTTGGGTGTCTGCCTCTGGCTCAGGACGTGGTCCCGGGGTCGAGTCCCGCGTCGGGCTCCCTGCAGGGAGCCTGCTCCTCCCTCTGCCTGTGTCTCTGCCATTCTCTCTCTGTCATGAATAAATAAATACAATCTTAAAAAAATAATAAAATAGAAATAAAGCCCCACAACAGATCTACATCTTCTGTGCTGGTGATCTGGCCCAGGAAGCCGTGTTTTTAAGTGTCCTGGGGGGAGGGGGGATCTGACGCTCTCCAGGTGCCCGAAAGCACGACACTCAGCAGAAAACGACAAAGGCCGCCGCCTGGAGCAGAGGCCGCAGGAGGAGGGCAGGGTCTTCCTCGGGGGCCCTCCGTCAGGGCCTCCCTCGCTCCTGGGAGCCGCGGGCCACGGCCCACCCGGCCAGCACCGCCGAGCGAACGCCACCGAGGCCCGCGGGCGCGGAGGTCAGCGGGGGTCAGCGGAGCAGCCCCCGGCCCGACTCCGCCACTGCCCAGGACGGGTCGGAGCGCGCCCGGCCCCCGGGCTCCACTTCCGACTCGAGGGGGAGGGGCTCCGGGCGGACGCGCCCAAGTCCATCGGGCCCGGCGGGGGGGGCGCCGGGGTATCTGCTCCCGCAGCCGCTCCAAGCGCTAGGAGGGCCGCGTGGGGCGGAGACGGAAGAAAGACCGGCTCGTCCAGGATAAGCTCCCGGAAAGCCTGGAACCCAAGAAAGGCGCAGAGAAGCCTCGACACCCCCGCTCCATCCCCTTGCCCGCTTTCCCACCCCCGAGCCCCAAGGAATGCGCGAGGCGGAGGCTCGAGGCCGCGACCGCGAGGGACGCGGGGGTGGACGCCCCGAGGAAGAAATCTCGCGATAGGAGGCTGGCCGGGGCGGGGGTGACACCTCTTCCCTCCTCCTCGCGTTAGTTCCGGTCGCAGAGGAGACACCGCCGCAGTTGCCGCCACATCGGGGATTTCTGGCTCTTTTCTCTTCGCCTTAAATTCGGTGAGGCGCGACGCCCGCTCGTCCCTGGCCGCGGCCGGGGCCCCTCGTCGGCGGCCCGGGGCGGGCGGCGGGGCGGGGGCGAGCGGAGGCCGCCGCAGGAGGCCAGGCCGGATGCGGGGCCTGGATTCGAGCCGCCGCCTCAGCCGCCTCAGCAGGGAGGTCGACGGGTTGCGGCCCGGAGCGGAACGGGGGGCCCGGCTGTGCGCCGCGAGGCCAGGGACCGCGCCCGCCCCGGCTGCCGCCCTGCGCCGCCTGGGTAACAAAGCCGCTGCGGCCTCTGTTGGGTGATGTACGCGTGGGGGGTCCTGGCGGGCGGGGCGGAGGCGCCGCCACCACCTCTGCGGCCGCCTCCGCCGCCGCTGCTTTCGCTGGAGGGCGGGCGGATGTACGGGGCGGCCGGGCCCCCGGCGCGGAGCGCCTCGGCGCCTGTGGTGCGCGCGTTGCGGCGGCCGCCACCGCCGGCGACCGGGTCAGTGGGGAAGGGGCCGCGGGCGGGGAGCAGCCCCTACGGCGGCCCGCGGTGGCCACGGGCGGCCGGGGTGGGGGCGGATTATCGCGTTCGCGCGGCCGGCGCGGGAAGGGCGTGGAGGGAGAGACACGTGCCCGGGGAGGAGACGTGGGCCGCGGGGCCCGGGCACAGGAGGCTGGGCCTGCCGTCCGCTCGCCGTGCGCGCCGGGGTGCCGCGGGCGGCCGCTGCGGGCCCCTCTGGGGGACCGACTCCGCTTCTGACGGGGTCTGAAAACTGACGTGCACGGGTTGGATCCCTCCTGACCGTGGAGGTCGTCTCCTTTAGCCTTCCCGGATGCTTAGAGGTAGGGGACTCTGTAGAGGAGGGAGGAGGAAAGCCAACAATTGTGTTTGTGGTGGGTGATTTGCCACCAGTCGCTACGGGGCTGTAAGGTCCTCTAAAAGTGTACAATCCCATCCCACCTCTCTAAAGGGTTTCTCGTAGGGGAGAAATGCAGCGTTCGAGGTTACAGATCATCCAGGCCCAGGTGATTCATGGTAGTGCCCGGCTGAAAGTGTGTGTGATATTTGACTTCTCTCTGTGAGCAGACCAAGGTTCGATGCTTTGTTTTTAAAAATCAATGTTCCGGCACTGATGTTTTTAAAGCTCTGTTTGTCTTTTCTTAGGGTGTCTTTTATGAATAATCAAAAGCAGCAAAAGCCAACGCTATCAGGCCAGCGTTTTAAAACCAGAAAAAGAGGTAAATATTTATGTTTTAATCTCTCTCTTCAAACTCCCGGAATAACTTTTACATGTTGGTTTCTCTGGGGCGCAGCTGCTTAATAGTAAATTGTAATAGAAAATACCAGAAAGGAACTTGAATTTCTACCTGACTGCCATTTTAGATGTTCCCTTAATATTTGTTTTTTAAGCTTTTAGCTTTTAGTATCAACGTATATATATCTCTTTTTTTTCTTTAAGATTTTATTTATTTATTCATGAGAGACTCAGAGAGAGAGAGAGAGAGAGAGAGAGAGAGAGAGGCAGAGGCACAGGCAGAGGGAGAAGTAGGCTCTATGCAGGGAGCCCGACGTAGGACTCGATCCCAGGGCCCTAGGATCCCACCCTGGGCTGAAGGTGGCGCTAAACCGCTGAGCCACCGGGGCTGCCCAACATCTATATATCTCTATGCAGGTTACTGAATGGTCTTTTTATTGTGAGAATAAGGTACATTTCTTTTAAATATGGAGTGCATTTTCACTAGCTAAATTTTATCCAAGCAGACTTTTGCTTGAGGAGAAAAAGTCAACTTGTGAAAGGAGAGCTCCTGACATGATTGCTGATTTCTCCCAAACTTTGTGAAGGTTTGTGAGAGAAAAACCAGGCTTCATGTATGGAAGTTAATTATGGTATTGTCTTTTGAAGTTCCATATTTCTCAAAGACTAAAAAAAGTACTAGAATGTTATTAACCGCTTCTATTAGTGGATGGTTAGGTGAATATTAAATTCTGTAGCAAGGCACTATACTAGTGATACAAAGTTAAATGAGCTATGAACTCAGGTATATTTTGCATTAGGCTTAATGCTTTCCCCAAAATCTTTTGATGTTATTGCTCAAAAACCTATTGACCTTATTTTACAGGAAATTTTGAGGAAACTGGGTCAGCTACTGGTTATAAATTGTATTTTTCTACCCTGGCTAACACAGTTTGAGATACATGTTACAGAATCTTGTAATCCCTGATCATAGACTGTCCTCTTACAGTGGGGAGGCTGAAGAGTGATTAGATTCTAGTCTTTGCAGATTTCTTTAGATTTAACCTGGTAAATTTTCTCAAGAGGAGAAACAGAGTTTGGAAACCAAAGCAATTCAGCAGTAATGGAGGAAAGCCTGTATTCTCTTGAGTATGTGGTAGTATCAAGTAGTTTTATTGTTTTTTGTTTTTTGTTTTTTTTTAAGTAGTTTTATTGTTATTAGCATCAAGAAGAGCTGCCACTTCCCAGTTCCAGATTGAGATCACTCATGCCCTCCTAGTTCTTGATGATGGGGTGCTGGGTAGCATGAACAATTAATTGGAATTTGCCTGAGACTGAAGATAGTTCCCAGGACATAGGCTATTCAGTGCTAAAACAGGGCAGAGTTGGTCACTCTAGTACTGTGTGAAAAAGAAGATAGCATCTAACCTAGAGAGGGAGGTCAAACCGTGTCATGGAGTGTGTGATGGCAACCCAGTAAAGGCTGGGTATGCACCTAAGGCCCTGTTAAGTATCGAATGATTTAAACAAACATAGTGTTATGGGCATTTAAAGAAAAGAATAAAGAGTTCCAGTGTTTGGGCAAAAATTGACCCAATAATGAAGTTTACCTGAAATTTAGAGAATGTCCTAAATTTCAGAAAAGCCCAGGGGTGATAGAAGAGCATTCAGGATAGAAATATTCTCCTGGCAGTAGGAACATACTAGCTCGTTTAACTTACCACTTATGAGACTTGTGTGAAAAAATAGTGGAAGAAAAGCCACACAATTCTTGTGAGTAGGCTGTCATGCCTTGCATTTGCAGAGTGTATGTTTAGTCTTTTTTCTTGTGTTTGTATTTTCCAGCTGTTGAAATAAATAAGATTGTGCTAAACACGGTTAATTTATTCAGTATTTAACACTTTTCATAAAGTGATGGTTTCTTGGTATTTTGGTAAGCGGTTTAAATGTTGTGGGGTTTCTCTCCCCGCCCGCCCAGATGAAAAAGAGAGGTTTGACCCTACTCAGTTTCAAGACTGTATTATTCAAGGCTTAACTGAAACTGGTACTGATTTGGAAGCAGTAGCAAAGTTTCTTGATGCTTCTGGAGCAAAACTTGATTACCGCCGATATGCAGAAACACTCTTTGACATTCTGGTGGCCGGCGGAATGCTGGGTAAGTGTCTGGGTTTTGTGGGAAGTGTTATGTATAGAGTTTATGTGGAATCCAGAATATGAACTATTTGAGAATCCTCTCAAATTGGGGTGGCTTTGTTTTTGGCTTTTTACCTCCTTATAATTTTTCCATTTTTTTTCCTCCTAGATTTTAGTAACGTAGCAAACTATTCCATAATCTAGCAAATTATAAAGCCTTGTCTAGCTTTATAGTTGAAATCTTTTACAAAGCCATAACATTTCAGGATGACTTTTCTGATTCTTGTGTCCTTATTGCATCCCCGATCAATAATTTTTCCAGCCTGTGTTTGAACACACCCTGTGTTTGAACACTCTTGAGTTAATGGAGAAACCCTTACCTCTTCTGTCTTACGAAATACTTTTTTTGTATGCTTGAGGACTATTCCTGCACTCTTCAGTACATTAGCCACTACCCGCATGTGGCTATTGATCGCTTGGAAAGTGGGTAATCTAAATTGAGGGTTCTATAAGCATCAAATACACATTGGATTTTAAAGACTTACTATAAAAAAGAACATAAGATCTCTCATTAATATTTTGAATACTGAAATGTTTAAATCAATATTTTTGATATGTTGGGTTAGAGTATATTAAAATTACACCTTTTAATAAAGTTACTAGACATGAAATTAAATCATGTGACTCATGTGTTTCTCTCACACAGCACTGCTCTAACTTACTCCTACCTCCACCCTTAGCAGCTCAGGATATCTTAAGAGAATGTGCCATTTAGCTATATATCTTCAAATGATGATGGTAATTTTATTTCCATAGCTCTTTAAGATATTTCAAAATGTTTTCACAGTGATACTATTTTGACCCTCACAGACAGGCTGATAGAGTCAGAACTCATTTTGTAAGCCTGTAGGGTGGAGGCTTAGAGAGGCATTGGTGACTTACATGAAGTCAAATAATTACTCTGGTGGAACCAAGAAACTTAGGTTCATATGTTCTAATGCTTAGTCAAATGAGTATTTCTTCCACTGTTATCATCATTTTGTAGTAAGAAATATCCATTTTCTTTTTTTTTTCTTTTTAGATTTTATTTAATTATTTGAGAGAGAGCAGAAGTAGGGGGGAGGGGAAGAGGCAGGCTCCCCACTGAGTAGGGAACCCCAGTGTAGGACTCCATAGGACTCCACTCAATCCCAGGATCATGACCTGAGCTGAAGGCAGATGCTTAACCAACTAAGCCACCCAGGTGCCCAGAAATATCCATTTTCTTCTTTCTTTCTTCCTTTCCTCCTTTCTTCCTTCATGAGAGAGAGAGAGTGGCAGAGACCTAGGCAGAGGGAGAAGCAGGTTTCCTGTAAGGAGCCCAATGTGGGACTCCATCCCAGGAACCTGGGATCACACCCTGAGCCAAAGGCAGGTGCTCAACCACTGAGCCACAATTCTTTCTAACACTTTTACTAAAGAAATTTTCAGAGCTGTCCTAGAGAGAATGCTATAATGAATTTCTGGTCTATTACCTGACTTTAGTAATTGTTAACAGTCATACTCTTGCTGTGTCCCAACTGACTTTGCCCCCCCTCCCCAATATTTCAAAGTATATATCAAACATCACTTTATCCGTAAATACTTACAAACATTTGTAAAAGATACAGTTTCTATCTTGTAGGCTTTTACAGTCCAGTCTCTCTGGCAACTTGAAGGGTTGTTTTCTCTATGGGAAGTTACATTATCAAAACCAACCTAGAACATCTCTGCTTGAGTGACAAATTTGATACTGTTGGATGGTTAATGCTACAAGTTTAATTGGGTTGCTGAAGGAGGTTGATTCCCTTAAATTGTTTCACTTTTTATGCTTATTGAACCAACCATGTTCCTACTGAGATACTTACTGACTGCTTTCAGATCATCTTTTAGAATTTTTGTCATTTTATTTTATAATGGGAATCCTTCCAGAAAGTGAGATTGAAACAATTACTAATTGCAAATGAAAGTCACTGCAAATTTTTTGTAATATATACCTTAGCCCCAGGTGGTACACTGGCAGATGACATGATGCGTACAGATGTCTGTGTGTTCGCAGCACAAGAAGACCTAGAGACCATGCAAGCATTTGCTCAGGTAAATGAAATTTTATGTATTTATTGCAGTTAGCTATTATCTATCTGGGAATAGTCTACTTTTAAGAGGTTGAAAATAGGTTTGAAGAAATTTGAACTGAAGGTTTAGAGATACTCTTTGTTGCAATATAATGAAATGTGTTAAGGAAAACAAAGCAGAAAAGATTGAATCATTTTATTTATTTGAGAGCACATGAGAGACGCTGAGCAGAGGAGGGAACACAGAGTGACAAGGGGGTCTTGATCCCAGGACCCTGACTGAGATCATGACCAGAGCCAAAGTCAAACACTTAAATGACTGAGCCACCCAGGCACCCTGCATATAACTTTTTTTTTTTTTTTTTTTTTTTGCATATAACTTTTAAAGAAGAATGGGTTATAGGCAGATTAGCTTTCCAATCAAAATTTCATTTGAAGGTTTCATACATAGTTAAGTTTCTGTTATTGCAAGCAAATAATTCAAGTGTATCTAGCCTAGAGATTTGTTATCTGTGTCATTAGGAAAGTAGAACTATATTCTGTGATCTTACTCTGTTAATATCCTACAAATGGTTAGATGACTTGTGTTTAAGCAATAATTAGTCCTTGCTTTAATATTTAGCAATAAAAATCTATTGTGGGGTGGCTTAAGTGTTAGATCAGCATACTGTAGAGTTTGAGAGTTGACAATCTCTTGTAACCTCTTCTCTTCAGTGGAAGGTTTACTTCGATGTTCTAAAGATTCTATGAGATACTCAAATCTTTTAGGAATCTGACATGTATAAATACGAAATTATCATTAAGTTCCTTCACTGTTCTTCATAGGTTTTTAACAAGTTAATCAGGCGCTACAAATACCTGGAGAAAGGTTTTGAAGATGAAGTAAAAAAGGTATGAAGAACAGTATGCTTTGTGGAAACACAGGTTGGGGTCAAAGAGGAGAATGTTGTATCTTAGTCCTGTCACAGATTTGAAATGATTAGCTATTTAGGCCTGAAATGTAGTTTGGGGTGTATCATTTAGTTTAATTTGCTATACACTGTTTCCTCAGCTTTGTGTGCAAGCAAGTGGCAAAAGGTTAAAGATCAAAATGGAGTTTGTTCAAGATAGGGGATAGAGAATCAGAGCTAAGCATATTGTGAAAGAAATTTAGCACACTTGCTGTTGGAGTCTTAGTTATTCTATATATAGGCAGACCAAAAAATCTAGTAATGTTAATAGTAACATCATGTTTCAGGTACTATTGTAATTATTAACTCATTTATTTTTTTTTTATTTTTATTTTTTTATTAACTCATTTAATACTCCAACTCTGTGAGGCAAGTTTTATTATCCACATTTACTTATGAGGAAACTGAGCCACAGAGGTTAAGTAACTTGCCCAGGATCACTCAGCCAGTATTACAACTGAGATAAAAATTTGAATGGTTAGACCCCAGAGCCCCTACTTTTAACCACTGTAGTTTGTCTTACTACTTCTTTATATATAATGCAATTGCTCTTTTAACCTTTAACTGTTTACTTTTATAGCTGCTGCTGTTCTTAAAGGGCTTTTCAGAGTCGGAGAGGAACAAGCTGGCTATGTTGACTGGTGTTCTTCTGGCTAATGGAACACTTAATGCATCCATTCTTAATAGCCTTTATAATGAGAATTTGGTTAAAGAAGGTAATCAGTCTTTGGTAACGAATTCTCTTTGGTTAGCTGAGAGTGGGGATAGATAAGAGCATGAAAGATGAACTGATAGAAAAGCTAGGATGTTGTTCATATAGATTTGACTTGTATAATTGTCTTTGTTTTTTTTTAACCATCCTTAGTTCTAATAAAATTCACTAGGTATTTCATGTATATCTTTGGCTATCTTTAAGCATATAGCAAATGTCCAAAGTTCAAACAAAATGTGGTTATGCATAAAAAGAGAAATGCCAGGGAAACCCAGAAAGATTAATTCCAGTTGGGGGACATGTTAAGCCAAAAAGAAAATAAGGTGTCCCTCTTGTAATTTTCATAGTTAAATAATTTGTTACACTTAAAAAACTAACTTTTTTAAAACTTTTAAAGTACTAAGTACTTAATGTGCCATATTTCTCACAGCCACCCTCTGAAGTGTCAGAACTGTTACTTTCATTTCACACATTCAAAAGGAGTTAAAAAAAAAAAAAACAAAAGGAGTTTAATCACTATAAAAATATATAACTAGCCAATGATAGAGAAATTGGAGTGAAATGGTAAGCAGCTTAGTGGCTGAAGGAAGTTTAGGGATAAAATGAATAATTCTTTGTGTTGAAATGAAGAGATACAGTTGTTGAAATCCGCTTTTGTTAAGTAAGCTCTTTTGTTCTACAGGGGTTTCAGCAGCTTTTGCTGTAAAGCTCTTTAAATCATGGATAAATGAAAAAGATATCAATGCAGTAGCTGCAAGTCTTCGGAAAGTCAGCATGGATAACAGACTGATGGTTTGTAACTTGTTTCATTCTTGCCAACACTTAAAGTGTAATAAGGGAATTTTCTCATTTCTAGTCTGTGAAAAGAGGAAGTGTTTTTCTTGATACGATTAAAGACCATTTAACCAGATTAAGTTCTCCTTTCAGGAACTTTTTCCTGCCAATAAACAAAGCGTTGAACACTTCACAAAGTATTTTACTGAGGCAGGCTTGAAAGAACTTTCAGAATATGTTCGGAATCAACAAACCATAGGAGCTCGAAAGGAACTCCAGAAAGAACTTCAAGAACAGATGTCCCGTGGTGATCCATTTAAGGATGTAAGATACTTTTGTTTAGACCATCTTTATGGTTTCTTTCTGGTGAAGAAAATAAACATTTTCTTGAAGCTTTAAAGTATTTCACCAGAGTGTTTTTTTAATTACTAGCTATAGAATGTTATGTTGGGGCCTTTCATCAGTCTTTTTCATATTTTATATTTAGTGCTTTACTAGTGCCCAGAAATTTCAATACTTGGGGATTTTGTAGGGTGCAAGCCAATAGGTAGATCATCTATTTCCATCTCCGTTCTTTCCTAGGCAGTTTGTCTATGTGTAAATTAAGGTTTGGACTTGAGGTCCATCTTTTCCAGTTTTAAAAGTTCTCTGACTACATGTGGTACACGTGTGGTCAATGCCAGTTGTGTGGAAAGGTGTTTTTATGTATTCATAAAAGGTCTGAGTTTGGTGTGTAGAGTGTACATATCAAAATTGATTTCTTTTACTAAATTTGGATTCTTTTTGCAGATAATTTTGTATGTCAAGGAGGAGATGAAAAAAAACAACATCCCAGAACCCGTTGTCATTGGAATAGTCTGGTCCAGCGTAATGAGCACCGTGGAATGGAACAAAAAGGAGGAGCTTGTAGCAGAGCAAGCCATCAAGCATTTGAAGGTATTAGAATTATGCCTTTGCAAAACATGAGTCTGCTTTTTAAGTGGGGATAAGTAAGCTGTTGTTGTACTTAGAGGATGTATCATATCCTGTGGTTCCTGGGAATAACCACTAGTGAGTCGACAGAGAACTATTTGTGGCAGTTCTCAACTTTTTAAAATTTATTTAAATTCAGTTAATTAACATGTAATATATTGCTGGTTTCAGAGGTAGAGGTCAGTAATAACACCCAATGCTCATTACATTGTATGCCCTCCTCAGTGCCCATCACCCAGTTACCCCCCACCCCCTCCCCTCTAGCACCCCTCAGTGTGTTTTCTCTGATTGTCTTATGGATGACTCCCTCTCTGATTTCTTCTTTATTTTTCCCTTTCTTCACGTATGAGTGAGATCATATGGTGATTGTCTTCTCTGATTAACTTATTTCTCTTAGCATAATTTCCTCTAAGAACTTGGTAATCTTTTAAAAAGTCTGACTTTCCTTTGGTTCACAGGTTAAAAACAAATACATGTTTAAAATTAGCATAAGCCTGCAATTTGGTGTTTGCTTTTGAAGGGAATATTGGAAAATAAGAGCACTCCTTTTTTATCTTCTAAATTATTAACATTGTATTGACAGTTGTCTGGATTCCCTGGTGCCATATGGTTTATTTGAGTTACATGCTTTGTAGATTCTTCTCGTTTATTTAATAACTTAATTTATTTATTTATTAAGTTTCCACTACACAGAATATAATTCATAGTGATTTTAAAAGATGTTATTTTCTATATTTTAGGAATTTTGAAATGAAGGGTTATTATAAAAAATAATGAAGTTTTTTTCTCCTTTCCCTTTAAAAGCAATACAGCCCTCTACTTGCTGCCTTTACTACTCAAGGTCAGTCTGAGCTGACTCTGTTATTGAAGATTCAGGAGTATTGCTATGACAACATTCATTTCATGAAAGCCTTCCAGAAAATAGTGGTGCTTTTTTATAAAGGTAATTTAAATTTTGAGTTTTGTGATTAAAAATTCTAGGGGTGCCTGGGTGGCGTAGTCAGTTAAGTGTCTGACTGCTCCAGTCATGAGCTCAGAGTTCTGGGATCAAGCCCCCCATGGGGCTCCATGCTCAGCAGGGAGTCCACTTCTCCATCTCCCTCTCCCCTACCCCATGCTTACGTGTGAGCTCTCTTTTTCTCTCGCAGCTAAATAAAATCTTTTTTTAAAAATCCTAGAATACTCCTTTTAATTCCAATGAGTAGTTGTCTGAACATCAGCTCCATAAAATATTTTACTGTAATCGTAGGATGAAATTGGGTACTTTTTTAGTGCATTAATAGCAGAACATCTCTAAACCTCTTTAATAAGTTAAAACCTAAAACCTTGATGCAGCCTCAAACTTCACCTTCCCTTCTCTACCAGTTCTCTTCCTCAGACACACTCCACATCTCTCTAGTCTTTGGCCCATGACAGATTGACTTCCCTTCACCCTACCCCATTATCCACTATAGACTTTTACTTGTCTTGGAAGATCAGTTCAAAATGTTATTCCCTTTTTCAGCAACTAGTCTAAAGTGGTTAATAAAGATAAGAACTTTGTTGGGAGAGAGTCCTTTGCAATATCTAGTTTACTATGGTTGTTGATAATATGTTCTTCAGTTCTACATAAATCAGACCAGCTTTGGTCCCAGTAAGTACAGTTTGTGTGCACATGTATTTCCATGACCTAGTTTTCATAAATGATTTTGTTGGTTCTTATATTCTAAACTTAGAACAGAAGCCTATATCCCCAGGGCACCTGGGTGGAAAAAGCCTATATCCCCATTCCCCCCCGCCCCCCAATTTTTTTTTTAAATATTCATGAGACACAGGCAGAGACACAGGCAGAGGGAGAAGCAGCTTTCCCCACAGGGAGCCCGATGCAGAACCAGATCCCGGATGCCAGGATCAGGCCCCTGAGCCAAAGGCAGATGCTCAACCACTGAGCCACCCAGGTGTCCCATAGAAACCTTTATTTAACTAATTTTTCAGTATAGGTTTGTAAAGTACATGGGCTTTTTTTTGTTTTTAGTAAAACCATAGTACCATTTTCACACCTAAAAAATTTAATCAGTCAAATATCCCTGATCATTTGTCAGAAGGTTTCTCAGTCTTGGCACTACTAATATTTTGGGCCATTTAACTCTGGTTGATAACAATCCTATTACTATAGAGTATTCAGTAGCATCCCTCCCCAGTGTAACAACCAAGAATGTCTCTGAACATTGTCTAATGTCCCAGTGGAGGAGGTGTAAATTGCCTTCAGTTGAGAGAATCACTGGTGGTTTAGTAAGTTTTTCCTAGTTGTAGGTTCATATATGGGCAACAAGTTGATAAAACATTTCTTATTATAAGGCTCTTAATTTTATCTTTCCTATTTTTCTTTAAAAATTGAAGAAACCAGTTGGGCCATTTTGAATACAATAGTTTTTACTTAACTTTTCAGTGGGCTCTTTTTTGCTGTGCAGGCATCTGCACTTTAGATGGTTTCTGACTGCCTGAAAACTCCCAAGTGTAATGATTGCTCTCTTTATAGCTGAAGTCCTGAGTGAAGAGCCCATTCTGAAGTGGTATAAAGATGCACATGTTGCCAAGGGGAAAAGTGTCTTCCTTGAGCAAATGAAAAAGTTTGTAGAGTGGCTCAAAAATGCTGAAGAAGGTAAGTCTTTTCCTTGGTGCAGTTTGTTTGGTAAAGTCTGAGAACTAATTTTAATGTGGCCTTTTTTCATTCAGATACTATTTTGTACCTCAAGTACACATTTTTGTTCATTTGTGGTAGACCTACAAATACTCATTTACTTTAAGTCAGGCGGGGAGAATTTGACTTTAAATATTATTTTGATGGCTTAGCCGATATGCTAACATACTTAGGGGAATTGGAAAATTTGAGATTATTTAATATAAACATTTGAGATTTACAAATGAAGGCTTTTGAATATCCCCCCTTATAAGTAGGGAATTATTAATAAAATTTTTAATTGTAATAAAAAGCTTCAAAGTTATAAATGGAAACTTTTGCTTTCTGATATATAATGCTTGGCTGCATTTTTCCCCTTTTCTAGAATCTGAGTCTGAAGCTGAAGAAGGTGACTGAATTTTGAAACTACACCCTCAGTAAAGCAAACAGGAGTTGTAGATAAAATGTCATGTCTCATGTGTCCTGGTTCTTACATCTTCCTACCTCCCTATATCAAGCATGATATAAGGGCTTTCATGGCAAATTTTATTTTAACTGTTTCTATGGTTACTGGAAATGTTGGGTTTAGTTTCTAAAACCATGTTTTAAGTAGCTACAGGAGCTATAGATTTGAATCTAATGTTGCATTAGTCTTTTCAGTTATCTTCTACCTCCTGTATTTTCTACTGTAATAATGTAATTTAAGGCCTTCCACAATGAACAGTTCACTTTATTCCCTGGGTTTTCTATATAAACAGTTTTCAAGATATGATTTGGTTAAAAATAATTTGTTACAAAAATTCTGTTTGCAAATTAAACTGTAAAAGTATCCAAAGTCTCAAAAGGCAATGATTTGTGTGATAATTTGGTATGCCCAAAGCCCTGCTCATCGATGAAAATCTCATATACAGTAATTGAATTCATTAACATGAATCTTGAATATTTGCACCATTGCTTGCATGTTGATATTTTCTTGCATTTTTAAACCCTGGATGTCCTTGAGCTCAATTGTTTGCTCTCTGGTTTTCATTCTTTAGTAAAGCCATGGAGAACAAGCTTGAAAGTGAGTTCTTTGGGAAATTATATGTGGCAGAGGTGGGAAGAAGAAAGTTGAGCTTTTTCCCTTTGAGAAACTTCTGCATTCAGTTTGTATCTTTCCCAGCAAAACAGATGGATATTCTTTTCATGACAACCATTTTCAAATGTACCTTAGAAACCTTGTCATTTAAAGTATTTTACACTTGTCATGCACTTGGATTGAAAGGAAAGGTTCAAAATAGTATGAGTTAGGGGTGCTCAGCTGACTCAGTCAGTTGGAGCATGCAGTTCTTGATTTCAGAGTTATGAGTTCAAGCCCCACAATGGGTATAGAGATTGCTATTTAAAAAATAAGTTAATGTGCATAAAGGAAATGACTATCCTAAAAACCCAGTTATTAAATATTTAAGTGGTCAGCATGTTCTAATTGAGACTCTAAATGTAACACATTTCCTCTTGGCTTAAGAGTATTTGTTGTAAAGAATGAAGTGCTATGGTAATATACTCCCACTTGATCATACTGGATCAGCTTCATTCTCTCAACATACTTATAGCTCCAGCATCTGGCTATTATTAACATACCCTAGGTGCCATTTTTAAATTGTCATGAGCCAAATATCTCTTCTATATAATTGATCCATTTATTTTAATGGCTGCCTTTTAATTTCCTTTTTTCTTTTCTTGCTGCTACCCACATATATATTTTATATATATATACACACACACATATATATATGTAGTCATTAGAAAAGAAGATATGACCACTTTGGTGGAGATACTTCATGTTAAAAGTGAACGTTTCGAAAGTTTTTTTTTTCCTTGATGAAAGAAACTAACTTGGAATAATGCCCCTTTCAAAGGTGCCATTCTTATGCACCAAGAATTTGGTGTTTAAAAGTTCATCTTGAGGGAAAAACGTGTAATATATAACCTTATAAAGAAGAACATTATAACTGATACCATTGTGAATGGGTTGAAGTTGTTAAATGAATAATTTTGATAAAGTTTTCATGCACAGGCAAAATGTATTCACTAGGTTTCTACATAGTGATCTGCTTTTACTTTGTAATTTGTAGTCCTCAAAAGACTTTTTTTAAAAAATAAAGTCCATCCTTACACTTAGGTTATAGGTCAGTGTTCTTTAATTTTTATATATATATATATATATATTCCATGTTAATACTTAGGAGTAGCTGTATGTTATGTGTTCAGACGTCTCTACTATGTAAATGTTGAATAATTGTCCTCATCCTTCCACTTCCCAAACTGTAAACACCCATACAGAATTCTGATGTAGTGAAAACTACATTAATACTTCCACAGCCAAACCATTGCATGTTACTGTCGTACAAAGTGTACCCTATTTTATTATATACTGTGTATAGTGAAAGAGTGTGTAGTCTTCCAGAACTACATTATGATCTTTGATCATAATTTTTTTTCTTCATAACAACAAAGTAGTATTTACTTATTATGGTATTACAGTAAATGGTAAGTCACCTGTGACAGTATAGTAGAAAGAAAGGGAATGCTTCCTAAAGACAGCAGATTTTCATTTTGAATTTAAGTGGTAATTTTGGAACTCAGCTGCCAGTGCCCACCTATGGCCTCATATGTAATGCTTAATCTAGATGTTAAAATTGTACTTGTAATTATGATTGGATAAATGCTAGTTGATTTTCCTAACTTGGTGTTAGTTTCTAAGGATAAGTCTCTTTAGTCATAATTAAATGTGCATTTAGAGTTGATTATAGGTTTTTTAATCTTAATTATTTTGGGAGTATTGTCCTAGAGATATTTATTCTGTTCTTATTGAAAACTCCAAACACCAAAAATGCCACAGGATATTTTGACATAGCATAGTGATGGTGGTGCCTAAGAGATGTATCTGCTTTATATGTGAAAAAGAGGAAGGGTGATTTTTCTTTTGGCCCCACTTGGCAATAACATCACCCCAATTGCAAATGCGTGACCTAATATTAATGTATCTTTTTAAAGGACCTAATGATATTTCACCGGCGGACATTATCTTTTGTGTATCCATATCCTGAGGCAGTATTTTTTTCTGCCAATCTTAACAGTTGGGCTTTACACTCCAGCCCACCATAGACCACAGACAAATCATTTCCTGTTGGCTTTAAAGGTATTAACAGATTCTTGACTGTAAATGTTATCATAAATAGAATCATTTGGAATCCTAATCTATAAAAATCAATTAAAATCTTACGTGATGGTTTAATTAAAGTTGTTAGGCATAACACATGGATAATGGTTTTGAAATTTTACCAAGGAAACTACAGGAGATTCAGGAACTGACAGAAATATTGGTTGGCTTTAAGTATAATACATGGTCAAAATTTTAGTGTGCTTTATTACTTGGACTACTGAATTAATCTTTGAAAATTTTCCTGAGATGCTATTTACAGGTAGCATGCAAAATAGGTTAAGCATTTCTGTGGGAATTCTGGTTAAATTGCCATGCTCTGATTTTTTTTTTTTATGTGAAGTATTAGTCCTTTAGTATTGATAGAAGTTGTTTTTATTCAGCCTACTGAGGTCTAAAGGTTTAAAATATAATTTTTCAGTAGGCTTTATATAAGTGGACTAGAAGATATAAGTACTTTTGACTTCAAAATAATCAATCTATAATTGGCTTCTGTTTAAAAATGAATTGCATTGGATTTGTGTCTAAACCCAATCATGCATGCATAATTGTATGACACTTGGTGTGGATTAGAAAGGCTTCCCAACTACCCTTTCCTTACCAACTTTTTTCCCCCTTTTTAACTGGGCAGTGAGCAGCCATATCAAATCCAGTCTTGATTTTCCATGCATTTAAAATAATTTTTTTCTTATTCTGGGAGTGTAATCTCACCTCAATGAATTGAAAAAAGGATGGAGGATACTTTACAAATGCACTCAATCACTGTCAACTGAGTATTTTCAATAACCTTATTTAAATGAAAAGCTCAGCCACTTGTGGTGCCCACTGTAGCGCCATAGAGAAACACTGGAGTCTTATTTCCCAGACTATCTGGAGGGACCAGTACCTTGTCCAAACTATGACAATGTTGGTGGTGGTTTAGTGCAGGCTTGGGAACTGCATTAAATGTATATAATGACTTTGGGGTGTTACAAAGTTGTCAAATACAATTGAGTTGTTCTATTTCAAGAGTTTCCAGTCAGTGTAACTATTTTACAATCTCTAAGGACAGAAAGAGTTTTAGACCATTTTTTAAAGCTGAAACCCCGAAGACTGCTTTAGCGGCTGACTTAGAGGTAAACTTATTGGGGGAATAAGTGACCCATTTATATAGACTGAAGCCTCTATTCAAAAAGATGTTCTGTGTTCTCTGGCATCTTAAGAATATTTTCTCTGTAAATACACCTCATTTCCATTCTAGTTAGGAGTAATGGACCCGCCCTGGCAAACAGTTGAAGAACGGAGAAAACTGGATAGCTGATATATCAAATAGTTGTTGGCACTCAGAACCACCTCAAGTACAGCCATCCAAACCAATAATTACATTGCTGCATTATTTCTGTGTTAACTGTGAAATCTGCTTCTTGTCTGTACCCTTGAAATTGAATAAAATTTCATGAGACTCCTTGTTAACGTAAAGAGAGAAGCAATGACTGTTGTTGCATTGGTCGTTGTACAATAATAACCTTTAAGTGCTGGAGTTGGTTATGGCTCCTGGTCTTTTCAGTTTTACCTTGGTGTTTTAAATACCATCCAAAGGCCTGTTCCTTCAGAGACTTTTTTTTCTTCAGGCCACTTGCGTTTTTTGGGTCACATACCTCAGAATCATCCAGTCAAAAACTGTTCAAGTTTCACTTCATAAAATACTAGTGCCATCTACCCTCCCTGGAAAGTGTCCGCTCACTTCCTCAGCCCTCACATCTTGTGGATTAAGTTCTGTCCATTTCAACTCCCGACTTTAATGCCACCACTCTAATTCAGGCCACCAGCATCTCTCAACAGCTAGACTTAGTCTGAATGCAAATAAAACAGTTTAAGACCTTTTTGTCTGATTGGACCTGCATGATTAATTCTTTAGCTTGATCTGCCTTTTTTTCTTACCCCTATATGCCCAGCATCCAATAGTGCTTGTCAGGTAGCAAGCATTAAATATTAGGTAAGTGAAGAAATGAGAACATGGTAATACTTGTGGGTTTAGGATACTGAAATTGATACGAAAAGTGAGGAAGTGTTGCAAACCATGAAAGTTCTGTGAATTAGAAATATTTAAATATTTAAAAGCAATTTAAGGTTAAATCCAAGGTATTTCTGTTCCATGGTTAGGATTGCTATGACAAGTGACCAAAATTAGGTTAAGAACCTGTCAGTCAACAAATTGTAAGTGCATGTTGTCAGATACTCTGCTGAGCTTTATTTAGCACTACAGTGACAGGCAGGATTGGATACCAAAATTCAGGCTTCCAGGAGGAGGTAGGTCATCAAGAGTGAGGTGAAGGCAAAACCAAGGACATGGTAGGTACTGGCAAGTTGGAGGGTCAGGTTTCAAGGGTTAGGTAATCTGTAAATCATTAGAACCACCATGGGAGGCCAATTACACTCAACTATGGCTTGCAGTCCCTAACATTGAACAAAATAGACCGCATGCCTACCTGGAGCGGCTGGGGAAAGCTCCCATCTACTAGCTGTGTGACTGGGCAGGTAATTCAACCTCTGAGCCTTGTTTACTGCATCTGTAAGAATTACAATGCTTAAATAATGCCTATCTCATGAAATGATTGAGAAGTTTACAATAAAATAATCTACCTCAATAAAAGGAAGGTACTTAAAAACAGCACCTGTCCTAATCACCTGTGAACTGTGGCTGTTTTTGTTTGCCAAGGATGTGTTGTGGAAGAGCGAAAAACTACTGACACTGCTAAAGCCCTGAATACAGGTTTCTTGCTTGATTTAAGCTAAAAGAAGGTAATAAAAGTCCCCCAAACCATCATGCTTGCTTTAGCACTGTAGAAAGAGACACAAAATTAACATCCCCAGGGCTCAGTAGGAAGAACGGAAGCCACGTTTTGTGAGGGTGGTCAAGTACCTAGTCCATGTCTTCCAAAAGTCCATTCTAATAACACAGAAGTTATAAACCCACAAAGAATTAATGGTATGTGATAAATACGTTGAAAGAAGGAAGGCAGGTGACCAACAGGTGAGTGTGATTTTTAGCTTTCTCTGTTCGGCTAAGCGCCTGTGGTGCAGCGGAGAGCTAACCTAGGTCAGTATCACGGGGCCAAGGAAGGCTCAGAGGTTGGGGGCACTGGTCTCTTTTAAGGTAAGGGGCAAGGCTGAAAACATGACTTTATTGGAGTCTTTAAAAGGAGTAGCCACCTTCTCTGCTCCCCTTAACTTACATTGCCAGGTGACTGCCCTTAAATTCAGCAGAAAACAGAAGGTTCAGCATCTGCAGAAGAAAGTTACAGAAAAGAGCCTGGGGGATATCGACGTGGATACCAGACCCAGGTAAGCTTGAGGGCACCGTGTTAAGATTCAAAAAACAACAGGAGGGATCCCTGGGTGGTGCAGCGGTTTGGCGCCTGCCTTTGGCCCAGGGCACGAACCTGGAGACCTGGGATCGAATCCCACGTCGGGCTCCCGGTGCATGGAGCCTGCTTCTCCCTCTGCCTGTGTCTCTGCCTCTCTCTCTCTCTGTGTGACTATCATAAAAAAAAAAAAAAAAAAAAAAAAAAACACAAAAAACCAGGAGGGCAACTGGGTGGCTCAGTTGGTTAAGCATCTGCTTTCGGTCAGGTCATGATCCCAGTGTCCCGGGATCAAGTCCCACATCGGGCTCCCTACTTGGCAGGGAGTCTGCCTCTCCCTCTACCCTCATCCCTACTTGTGCTCACGCTCGCCTCTCTCATCTCTGTCTCTCTCTCTTTTTAAAAAATCAATACAATGGATAGATTCCTAGCACTGTACACCTATGTTGCAGAGACTAATCGTGCTCCCTGATGTTTATTCCCTGATTCTTTCTCAGAATCTCCGACTTTTAGCTGGACACATGACTGCTCAAAAAAATATCTCCTAGCCTCCCTTGTAAGTGTGGCCACATGATTAAGTTCCGGACTCCGGACGATGGGACTGGCTATTTCAAGTGCCCTTGAAGAGGCCATGTGTTCCCTTTTTCCTTCCTGTAGCTGGGCAATGGGTGTGGTGACTAGGGTTCAAACAGGGCTTTTGGACCATGAAAGTGAATGACTTGGCTGAGCATTACAGAGCAACAAAATAGATTCATGACATGAATTTATTCGGTGTTCCATCCCTGGACAACTGACCTCAGGACTTCTCTCAAGTGATAAAATAACTTAAGTTTTTTTTTTATTCTAGGTAGGTCTCCTGTTACATGTAGCCGAATGTAATCCTGAATAGCTGTTTAGAAATAGAAAGAAATAGTGAAAGAGACTCAAAATAGACAAGATGAAAATCTGAATAGATCAATCATCTTAGAAGAAAAAAATCCAGTGGTAATGTGCCATTAAGCTGTTATCTCTCAGCTTCAAACACTCTTTTGTTCTATGGGATGCTGGGGCTGGAACTCTGCAGACTACATTTTGTACATACTATTGGAGGTAGGGAAAAGTATGGAGAAGAGTGTTCCTGAAAGAGGAAAGAGCATGTGCAAAAGGCTGGAAAAAGAATTTGGTTTATTCAGATGTTTTTTAGATCTAATGTATTAAATGTACAATTCATTGTTTTTTAATTTATTCACAAAATTGTGCAACCATCACAACTACTTAGTTTCAGAACATTTTCTCATCCTCAGAAGAAACTCCATAATCATTTTTGCAGCCACTCCCCATTTCCCCTTCTCATCTCATCAGCCTTTGTCAACCATGAACCTGCTTTCTATAATTTGGCCTATTCTGGACATTTCACATAAAATCATACAATATGTGGCTTTTTATATCTAGTTTCTTTCACTTAGCATACTGGTTTCAAGGTTCATCTGATTGTACCACACATCAGTATTTCATTCCTTTCCCTAAAAGGCCAAATATTCCATTGTACGGATATACCACATTTCATTTATCCATTATTCAGTTGATGGATATTTGGGATGGTTCTACTTTTTGGACTATTTGAATAATGATGCTATGAATATTTGTGTACAACGTTTTGTCTGGATAAATGTCATTTCTCTCGAGCGTATACCTAGGATGGAATTGCTGGGCCACGTGGCAACTCCACATTTAACTTTTTGAAAAGAACCTAGATGTTTTCCAGAATGGATGCACAATTTTTACATTCCCACTAGCAAATTTCTCTACATCCTCAACACATTATCATTGGGCTTCTTGATTATTACCATCCCAATGAGTATAAAGTGTTATCTCATTTTGGTTTTTATCTGCATTTCCCTGGTGAGTAATAATGTTGTGTATCTTCTTGGCTGTTTGTATATATTCCTTAGGGATATGTCTATGCTAATCTGTTGCCTGTTTTTAAGTGGGGTTACCTTTAATTATGAGTTGTAAAGCTTTTTTCTCCATATAAGGGCATAATTCCTTATATGGTTTGCAAATATTTTGTCTGCAGGTTGTCTTTCATTTTTTTTGATGCCATCATTTGAAGCAAAAAAACTTTTGAATTTGCATGAAATCTCATTTATCTATTTTTGTCTTTTATTCCTTGTGCTGTTGTCATATCAAAGTAACCACTACCTAATCCAAGTTCATAAAGACATTCCTATGCTTTAGTTAATTTTTATATGTGATGCGAGGTGGGGATCCAACCCCACTCTCTTGCATATAGAAATCCAGTTGTCTTAGCAACATCTCCTGAAAATATTATTCTTTCCCCTTTGAATTGTTTTGGCATCTTTCTCAAAAATCACTTGCCCGATTTCTGGATTCTCATGTCAACTCCATTGATCTATATGTCTATCCTTATGATAGTACCTTACAGTTTTGATTCTCACTGTAGCTTTGTGGTAATTTTTGGAACTGAGAAGTGTGAATCCTCCAACTTTGTTCTCTTTTAAAATTATCTTGGGGGCACCTGGGTGGCTCATTGGTTAAGCAACTGATTCTTGATTTCAGCTCAGGTCATGATCTCAGGGTAATGAGATCAAGCCCCATGTCAGGTTCCACATTCAGCATGGAGTCTGCTTGTCCCTATCCTTCTGCTCTTCCCCACACTTGCCTGCAGTCTTTCTCAAATAAATAAATGAATAAATAAAAATCTTTATTAAAAATATTAAATAGGGGTGCCTAGGTGGCTCAGTCAGTTTAAGTGGTTGCCTTTGGCTCAGGTCGTGGGATCAAAGTCCCACGTTGGGCTCCCTGCTCAGTGGAGAGCCTGCTTCTTCCTCTGCCCCTCTCCCCACTTGTGCTCCTTCTCACTCGCTGGCTCGCTCTCTCCCAAATAAATAAAAATCTTAAATAAAGTTTTCTTGGCTATTTTGGGTTCCTTATATTTCCATATACATTTCAGAATTAGCATATCCATTTCTGCAAAGAAGGAAGCTGATTTTTTAAGATTTTATTTACTTGAGACACAGGCAAAGACATAGGCAGAGAGAGGAGCAGGGTCCTCACAGGGAGCCTGATGTGGGACTCGATCCCTGGACCACGGGATCATGCCCAGGCGTCCCGGAAGCCGAGATTTTGATAAGAATAATTAGAGGTGCCTGGGTGGCTCAGTGGGTTAAGCATCTGCCTTTTGCTCGGGTCATGATCCCGGGGTCCTGGGATCCAGCCTCACGTCGGGCTCCCTGCTCAGTGAGGAGTCTGCTTCTCCCTCTGCTCATCCCCCTCCTTGTGCTCCCTCTCTCTCTCTCTCAAATAAGTAAAGAATTGTTAGATCAATTTATGAGTATTGCCATCTTAGCAACATTAAGTCTTCGAACCCATGAGTATGAAATGTCTTTCCACTTATTTGGCTTTTTAAAATTTCTTTCAATGAAGTTTTAGTAGTTTTCAGTGTACAAGCCTTGCACTCTTGGTTAACTTTATCTTTAAATATTTATTTCATTCTCCTTGGTGCTATTGTAAATGGAATTTTCTGAATTTCATTTTCAAGTTATTCACTGCTAGCACATAGAGCTACAAGTGATTTTTATATATTGGTCTTGTATCCTTCATCTTCCTGAACTCATTTATTCCAAACATTTTTTCAGTAGATTCCTTAGGATTGTTTTTGTCATATATCAAGTTTATGTCATTTGCAAATAGGGAATTTTACTTTTTCCTTTCTGAGGAATTCTTGCCTATTTGCCTTGGATATAATCTCCAGTGCATTATTGAATAGAAGTGCCAAGATCAAACATCCTTTTCTTGTAGCTGATCTTCAGGGGAAAGTTTTCAATCTGTTTACCATTAAATACAATGTTAACTGTGGGTTTCTCATAGATATCCTTTATCAAATTGAGTAATTCTCCTCTTTTAGCTTTATTGAGGTAGAATTGACAAAAAATGTATGTGTTAAGGGGGTACAAAGTGATTATTTAATATACACGTATGTTAAATGATTACCACAATCAGGTTAATTAACACATCCATCACCTCACATAATTACTGTGTGTGTGTGTGTGTGTGTGTGTGTGCTGTGCGTGTGTAGTAAGAATACTTAATATCTACTCCCTTGGCAAATTTCAAGTATTCAATATTAACTCTAGTCTTCATGCTGCATATTAGATCGCCCACCCAAATTTATTCATCTTATGGCTGAAAGTTTTTATCCTTTGACCACCATCTCTCCCATCTGCTATTCCTCCTTCCCTGACAACTATCATTCTACTCTAGTTTTCTGGTTTTTAGATTCCACATATAAATCAATGTATAGTATGTGTCTTTCTGTGTCTGGCTTATGTCGCTTAACATAATGTCCTCCAAGTTCCTCCATGTTGCTGCAAATGGCAGGATTTTCCTATTTTATATGACTGAATTGCCCTTCTATGCCAAGTTTGTTGGGTGTTTCTTTCTAAATTTTTTTTTTAAGATTCATTTACTTATTCATAAGAGATAGAGAGAGAGGCAGAGACACAGAGGAAGAAGCAGGCTCCCTGCAGGGAGCCCAATGTGGGACTTGATCTTGGATCCCGGGATCACTCACACCCTGAGCCGAAGGCAGACGCTCAACCACTGAGCCACCCAGGCGTCCCCATTTTTTATTTTTTTAAAGGTTTTATTTATTTATTTGACAGAGATCAAGCACAAGCAGCAGGAGGGGCAGAGGGGGACAGAGAAGTAGGCTTCCCACGAAGCAGGGAGCCCAACATGGGGCTTTATCCCAGGACCCTGGGATCAGGACCTGAGCCATAGGCAGTCACTTAACTGACCAAGCCACACCAGGTGCCCTCGTTGAGTGTTTCTACCATGAAAGAATGTTGGCTTTGTCAAAGACTTTCCCACAGCTGTTGAAATTATCAAGTGTCTTTTGTGGGTCACCTGGGTGGCTCACTGTCTACCTCTGGGTCAGGTAATGATCCCAGAGTCCTGGGATCGAGCCCCGCATTAGGTTCCCTGCATGGAGCCTGCTTCTCCCTCTGCCTGTGTCTCTGCCTCTATCTCTGTGTCTGTCATGAATATATAAATAAAATCTTTTTTTAAAAAATTGTTTTTTGTCTTTTGTATTGATTTGGTGCATTACATTGATTTTTCATATATTGAACCATATTTTTGCATTCTTGGGATTAATCCCATTTGGTCACAATACAATCCTTTCATATGTTTCTGTATTTGGTTTTCTAATATTTCATAGAGAATTTTTGCTCTTATAGTCATAAAGGATATTAGTCTGTAGTATTTTGTTTTTAAAGATATTATTTTTGAGTAATCTCTATACCCGACGTGGGGCTTGAACTTATTACGCTGAGATCAAGAGTCGTATACTCGGGGTACCTGGGTGGCACAGTGGTTGAGCGTCTGCCTTTGGCTCAGGGCATGATCCTGGAGTCCCAGGATCCAGTCCCCCATCAGGCTCCCTGCATGGAGCCTGCTTCTCCCTCTGCCTGTGTCTCTGCCTCTGTGTGTGTGTGTGTGTGTGTGTGTGTGTGTGTGTCTCTCATGAATAAATAAAAAAAATCTTTAAAAAAAAAAGAGTCGTATACTCTACCAACTGAGCAAGCCGGTGCCCTGGGCTGAAGTTTTCTTGTGAGATCATTATCTATTTTTGGTATCTGGTTAAGATTGGCCTCATAGAATGAGTTGGGAAGTGTTCCTTTTCTCTGTTTGCTAAGATTTACAAAGAATTGATGTTAATTTTTTAAACATTGGTAGAATTCATCAGTGAAGCCATCTATGCCTGGGCTTTGTGCAAAGATTTTTTTTTTTTTTTTAGATTTTTTAAGTTTTATTTTAAGTAAATCTCTATACCCCACATGGGGTCAAACTCACAACCCTGAGATCAAGAGTTCCATTCCCTTCTGACTGAGCCAACCAGGTGCCCCTCTTTTGTGCAAAAGTTTTTTATCTATTTGAGAGAGAGAGAGAGAGAGAGAGAGAAGGAGAGTAAGAGTAGGGAGAAGCAGACTCCCCACTGAGCACGGTGCCCCATGCAGGGGCAGGATTCAATGATCATGGATCAATTCCAGGATGCCAGGATCATGACCTGAGACGAAGGCAGACACTCAACCACTGAGCCACCCAGGCTCCCCATGTGCAAAAGTTTTCAATCACTAATTCAATCTCTTATTATAAGTCTTCTGTTCTACTTTTTTAAGATCTTATTTTATTTAAAAATGTAAAGAAAATTTTACTTTTAAGGAATCCTTACACTCAACTTGGGACTTGAACCCACAACCCTGAGATCAAGAGTTGCATGCTCTACCAACTGGGCCAGCCAGGCACTCCTATTCTATTTCTTCTATTTCATCTTAAGTCAGTTATTGGTGAAAGGAAATCTGGCAATTTAATTTTAAATAAGCCTATATTTTGGGATGCCTGGGTGGCTCAGCCATTGATCATCTGCCTTTGTCTCAGGGCATGTTCCCAGAGTCTGGGATCGAGTCCCACATCAGGTTTCCTGTGAGGAGCCTGCTTCTCCTCTGCCTACGTCTGCCTCTCTCTGTGTCTGTCATGACTAAATAAATAAAATCTTTAGAAAAAAACATAAATAAGCATATATTTTTATTTAGCTGTTCCAATCCCAGTAATTCATTTCCATTATATATTGCTATATAACAGATCATCCCGAAATTTGGTGGCATAAAATAACTTTTATTATGTTCATAGATTCTGTGGTTCAGGAATTTGGGTAGGGCACAGTGGAGACTGATTGTCTCTGTCCCGTAAGGTCTAAAAAGAAAATTCGGACAGTTGGGAGAGGGAAGTAACTCAAGTGACAGAGGTCTGGAAACACCTGGAAGCTGATCTGGGATGACTTAGAGACTGGAGGTTGACTGAAGCACTTACATGCGCCCCTCCCAGTGACTTGGGCTTCTCAGAGCATGAGGGCTGGATTCCAAAAGGTAGTCAGTCCCTCAGGAGGGAGCTGTGGAGGGCAAGTGTTCCATGAAAACCAGAAGGAACCTGCATGAACCTTTTCTGATCTAGTATGGCAGGGAGGAGGGAACAGCAGGCAGTGTTTGGGGCAGCGGGGGCCCTGGGTGGAACGCAGGCTACAGGATCAGAGAAAGATGCCTCACAGGGAGAGGTGGGCTAAAGCCTGGATACCAATCCCCGCCTCAGGACACTGGGAGACCAGGGTGAGGCTGGTGTCAAACATCAAGAGTTCCAGGACACCTGGAGGCCTCAGCGGTTGAGCATCTGCCTTCGGCCCAGGGAGTGATCCTGGAGTCCCAGGATCGAGTCCCACGTCGGGCTCCCTGCATGGAGCCTGCTTCTCCCTCTGCCTCTGTCTCTGCCTCTCTCTCTGTCTCTCATGAATAAATAAATAAAATCTTAAAAAAAAAAAAAAAAGAAAGATCAAGTGTTCCATGCCCTGAGTTCGGGGACTTAGTTTGATGTAGGGAGCCTAGGTCCCACCCAGAGGGACCCCAGTCATTATGGAGGACTCCCATCCTGCAGAGACCATGGAGCAGCAGGATTCACCCAAGGAGAGGAGTCCCCAAGGCCAAGAGGTGACACCTTTCCGGGAGCATCACATGAAGCAGGAGCGCCCAGCAGATTTCCAGGCCCAGAAGCTTCGGGGGGCCCTCTTCATCTGCTAGACCCTTACCCACTCCTTCCCCTCCCCTAAGTTCCTGATGGGCCAGCAGCGCAGCCCCAGGCCAGTGGCCGGCCCCCCACACCAGTTGCACCCACCGCTGACCGGCCTGCGCCCCCCCCGGCCACCGTGGCAAGACCTACGGGCAGGCTGCTTCTCTGAGGGGGTCCCGCCAGGACCCCGAGACCCGCGGCCCTCCCGGCCCCCCTGCCTCCCCCGAGGGGGGCTTCACCTGGAAGTCAGGTGCATCTGGCATGCCCAGGGGGAGCTCTGAGTGAGGGTCAGCCACCCTACGGCAATAGGGTGGGGGTTCTCTGGCTGCTAGAACCCACCTCTGAGATGGGATGGGGGCCTTGGAAGGATTTGCTTCCCCCTGGACAGGCAAAGGACTCCTGATCAATAGGACCCGGGAGATGCTCATCTACAGCTTCGGTCTTTGGAGGACACAAAGGCCTTGAGGGATATAGTGAAATTAGTGAAATCTTTTGTTAAAAAAAAAAAAAAAGACTGAGCAAGCAAAAGGGGAAATTATTATTTGTATCTCCCTCATTCCCAGTTTGAAGTCACTACTGAAAAAAAGAAATGATCTACTGTGACTTCTGCTATTGTCTATTATTTGAAGCAGCTAGCAGTTCCAAAGACCATGTGAAGTTGGACATATTGTAGCAGACATTTTATTTTATTTTTATTTACTTTTTAAAAAGATTTTATTTATTTATTCATGAGAGACACAGAGAGAGAGAGAGAGGCAGAGACACAGGCAGAGGGAGAAACAAGCTCCATGCAGGGAGCCCGACGTGGGACTCGATCCTGGGTCTCCAGGGTCACTCCCTGGGCTGAAGGCAGACGCTCAACCGCTGAGCCACCCGGGTGTCCCTGTAGCAGACATTTTAGAAAAAAAAATCTGCCACACCTATCTTACAGAAAACTTGTATTCGTCCATTGAAAAAGCAGGCACAATCTTATTTGTAAAGTCAAAAAATGTGTGTACCTATGTGCCAATACAAATGCAAAGAGAAAGAACTGGAAGGGACTGGGATCTCTGTACCAGTTATCCTTGTGATAGGGACGAGGACGATGGGCAAAGCTGGGCTTCCGTATATTTTGATCGTTATTTTATATATATATTTTTAAAGATTTTATTTTTTATCATGAGATACACAGAAAGAGGCAGAGCGAGAAGCAGGCTCCACGCAGAGAGCCCAATGAGGGACTCGATCCTGACTCCAGGATCACACCCTGGGCTGAAGGTGGCGCTAAACCGCTGAGCCACCCGGGCTGCCCACGTTATTTTATATTATTTGAGCCTTTTACAATGAGAATTATCAATCTATTTTTTGCATAATTAATCAATGTTGAAATTATCAGTTAAAAAAAGAAAATACCAGTTTTGAATAAGTGACATAATACGTGGATGCCTTCAATTTACCAGACACAGGAATAATTTAAGACAACATGCATATCGTAGAGGCTGCTTTTAACCTGCCCAAGGCGATAGGGCCCACGGCAGCCACCTGACAATGCAGACAGGCCCCTCAGGTGATCTACCTCAAAGTCTCCACAGGCCCTACCCAACCAGTGGGTTAGACTCAGGCACACTGTCCAACCGTTCCCATAACCTCCTCACCCTCCCTCTTTAAGACCAGCCCCTGGGCAGCCCGGGTGGCTCAGCAGTTTAGCGCCGCCTTCAGCCCAGGGCCTGATCCTGGAGGTTCGAGTCCCGTGTCGGGCTCCCTGCATGGGGACTGCTTCTCCCTCTGTCTGGGTCTCTGCCTCTCTCTATGTCTAATAAATAAAATCTTTTAAAAAAAAAAGGGGGGGGGAGAAAGTACTAAGGTTTTTATCTGTTAGTGGGTTTCAACAAAGTCTGAGGGATCCTTCCCATGCTCTCTTTTCTCTCCTTCAATATTTTGGCGTTGTGATTTTTGCTTCTGGCAATGGCATAAATTATTCCAAATAAACTCTCTAAGAATAACTAGAAAATCTGAACAAAATGTAAAATGCTTAAGTTTGCAAACACTGGGGAGTTCCGGAGGCAGTAAGGACTTGAGGGGGCAATATCCTTGAGAGATGAAAAGAGAGGCCAATACCTTCAAAGTGTTGGGGGATTTACCAATAGTAGCTGAAAGACTGAGCAGAATTTTAGGTAGCTGCTTGGGGCTGAGGGGAAAATGGGTGTTGGAAGCCTGCCAAGGAGGACCCCAGATTTTTCACCGGGGATCCTGCAGCAGACCATTGACGCCCGGCCCATTTCCCCTGCAAGCCTCCCCATTACAGTAAATGGAGATTAACTTCCAACTGTCAGTATCTCCTGTGCATTTCTTGGTCTGAAGTCTTCTTTGGCTGTCAGAGCCCACTCTGTGTTGGCAGGCTGGAGCGCCAAGAATTTATTCTCTCCACCCTCGCAGTCCTCAACATTGCCCCTTCGGTAGAATATTCTGAGGCTCTTCTCCACTGGCGCCCAGAGTTCCACAGAGGCATTAAGTTCCTCTTAATAGGAATTTCCTCCATAATACATTCCGTGTTGTCATCCCTTTCCCGTCTCACTCTTTTATTCTCCTACCGGTGTTTCCTGGAATCACCTCCCAAATAAACCACTTGCATTTGAAATCACCTTGCAGAGTTTCTGCTTCTGGGAAGCCACAAAATAAAGCTTTTGCAATGGTCCTACAAGAGGGGGTTCCCAAGATGGGACTCTTGATTGGGTCACTCACTAACTGGATGGTTATCAAGGACCATAGGCGGGGTGCTGCCGCCCCTGGAATGCTGTAGCACCACGTCTAGGACTCGCTTGTGAACTGAGAGAGGATGCCGGCGGCAGGGGATGTGCTGGCTCATATAACATCCCTGGCATTTGCACGATGGCGACGATAATTACAAGGACTGAGGCTTCTTTTGTTGTCAAGTGCCACAGATGGGCCTGGTTATAACCTTGGTGAGCCATGTAGGAGTGATGCTTTCAATTTGTCCAGCCTACTCAGAATTCCCCAGATGGAGCACTTGGCCTCAGCTGCGCACCAGGGCTCACCATTTGCTCACCATTTGCTCATCATTTGCTCACCATTTGCTCACCATTTGCTTCTTGAGCAGTGGTCACGGTAGATCCGAGTCAGCTGCTCTTGACTACTCGATCCCAGACCCCAGGCCCTACACGAGGAGGACAGGAAGTCCCTGGAAGCGGCCAAAACCTGTTTCGTTTGGAGGATTTTCTTTCTCCCTTGCCCTGAGCTGGCCCGGGCTGCCTTAACCGTACTTGGTGAAGCAGAGAAACAAATTACAGGTACTGGACCTTAGAGATTTGGCGTTTGGTAAGTTCCCCTGATAATTGCACATCAGACCTCATCCCTCCTTGGTTCCTGGCTGTTCAGTTTTTTTTTAACCATTCATTCTGTTGGTTGTTTTTTTTTTTTTTCTTAAGATTTTATTTATTTGAGAGAGTGAGAGTGTGAGTGGGGGAAGAGAGGAGCAGAGGGAGAGAGACAAGCAGACTCTGAGCTGAGCACAAAGCCCTCATGGGGCTCAATCCCACAACCCTGAGATCATGACCTGAGCCGAATTGAAGAGTCAGACGCTTAACCCACTGAGCCACCCAGGCACCCCATTCTAGGTTTTCATAACCCATTTGTTCAGGTTTTCATAGTGTAGAGAACAAAATGGAGTCTCTCATGTCAAGCAGGAGCCTGTGTCAAGCAATGACACAAGTAGTTAAAGGCACTGCAGTGTCGGCGGACACCCCAGAACTGATAACAAGCAGAACCAGAGGAGGTGTGCAGGGCCCAAGACCATTAAAGCCCTTTAAAAAGGGAGGATTTTTGCACCAAACTATCTGACTCTGCAGGCATGACTTCTCTATAACCACTTAAAAAAGGCAACTGCCATGGAAGGCTCTCTCCTACTGATCTCCAAACAGAACCGAGATCTTTCACAGCTCAAAGATAAGCAGTAAGCACTGAGCCTTGACCTGGACCTGACCGAGGCCTTATCTCAGCTGTGCGCCCACAGACTGACTTCCCATTTGGTTCGTTCACTTCTTACACCCTTCTGTTACCTTGTGTGGCTTGATGTCCTGCTCTGTGTGCTGTGTAAGAAGCCAAGTTTAATCACATGGTAAAATGTCATTGAGTTTGGAGTCCTGAACCTGCTTGATAAAATTGGATTAACTTTGCTTTATGATTGAGTAGAGCCAACATCATGGAAAGACACAACTTGTGTGTGCACCTGCATAGCATGCTTCTGACACCTAGCCTGAGTTGTGGCAGGGGCCCTTGTCATCCGTAAAAGTACCATTGGAAAGAGGAAGGACGTGAGTAAACAAGAAGTCAGGGTCCTCATTGGGCAAGATCTCTGTTGGCACTGACGTGTGTGTGTGTGTGTACACAAGCTAGGGAAGGCTCCCTCTATCCTTTCCCAAAGACCCCGACGGAGAATACTGGCTGACGGGTCTACTTTTCTTTATAAATCTATGACTAAGAAGAAAATGATCTTTATTGTAACACCGCCTGGTCTATGTATATGATAAGCTCAGAGGAAAGAAGGTCACTGAATGGCTCTTGTGGATTTCTTCCTTCAATTTGGTTGCCTCCAAACAGCGGGTTTGGGTTTGGCTCTGGCTCTCTTGGCTTGCCTAGGAAGCTGTTTGGTTCAGTCAATGAAGGCCCCCCAACTTCTGGGGAAGAACAAATGCTAACAGCAGAAGCACTGGGCTTGGCTATAGGCTGTGCCTTCTGTGTTCTTTCTGAGCTTTTGACTACAAAGAGAATACTCCTGCCCCAAGTAAAGTCCATTAGGACCTATTTGGAATACATGGGGCAGAGGGGGGCGAAACCACCTGAGAGAACCTCCTGTTTTTCAGGAGGGAGAGACAGGAAATGGAGATAAAGGAACATTAGTCCAAACTTAGACTTGACCTTGGGCCTCGCTGGTGGCACCCCTGCTGCCCTCAGGCCTGCCTCTCCCTCCTGTTGCTGTACCAACACCAGCTCCCAGATCACCCTCGGTGCCTGTAATGCCATCAGCTCCTGCTCCTGACCCTCACTGTCGAGGAGCAAAACACACCCCAAGCTGTTGGGCCACTTTCTTAAGAGGTTTCAACTGCAGCATCTCCCAAGTCAACATGAAGGGGCCCAGGAGCTCCCCTGGGCTTAAACCACCCACTTCAGATTTCCCCACAGGAGCCCCAAGTAAAATTGATGGAGGATGACTTTCAGTGGACACAGGTGCAATATTTTCAGTATTAAAAGTAATTTTAAGTTTGTTGATTTAATTAAAATAGAAACGTCTTTAGAGCTGTCAGCGTTGAAATGTAAAACTTTTATTTTTTATTTTTTATTTTTATTTTTTCCTGAGGATTCTTTATTTTGATACAAAAAATAAACCCTTTAACCTATAGAGTGTCACTTGTTTTCATATCACAGAGCAAACTTACAGAATAGGAATCTGTTACCAGCTCCAAGAATATCACATATACTTTAGAAGTCATTGCTATTTGGATTCAAACAAACATCAGTGTGGAAGGAGTAACTAATTGTTTCCCTCTCCTGATTTTTTCATAATTTTACAAAATCATCGCTAGGAAAGCTAATAGTTGGCATGTCGCACAATTATGCCAGAATCTGGAAAGGGCAGTGAAACCAACCATGTGAATCCAGTTAAACTATAAAAACATGACCTTTTATTGTCCTTCTCTCCTGCTTCTGGAGTAGGAAAGCTTTACTTAAAAGCCCCCACGGGCCAGCAATATGCTTGAGTTATAATGTGTAGGTTCCCTCTCATTATACTTGCAAAAGAAGCCACGGAATTCTTCAGAATCTGGTATGTAGAAAGGAGCAAGGTAGGAGGCCGACCGGATTTACTTGGACGGAGAACAATGATGTGAGCAGTCCAGTTGATAGGCTGTTAACACTGAAATAACCAAGGCTTGGGGCACGTGGGTGGCTCCATCGGTTAAGCATCCAACTCTTGATTTTGGCTCAGGTCATGACCTCAGGATTGTGAAATCAAGCCCGCTTAAATCAGGCTTGGTGCGGGGCATGGATCCCGCTTAAGATTCTCTCTCTCCCTCTGCCCTTCCCCGCCTCCAAAGATGTAATCAAGCCTGTACAGGTCAACAAGTTCAATCAGCTGGTTGGAACACCATCCCTAGACCTTTAAGGGACACATTTGAAGTTCTCACAGTAAAGTTGTGGCTCCATCAGCTGTGATTATCTTCTTTGATTTTAATGTCCATCAGTCTTTACCAGCTGTAGCAGCCACTGCTTGGTAAAACTTTGCCACGAAGTCTGGCTCACTGACCTCCAGCTGCCTGACAAATTCATTGCGCTCCTGCTCAGCCCAACCTCGAAACCACTGATCCCAAAGACGTGGCTGGCACCCAAAGATACAAGGTGGTCGGTTTGCTCTAGACACACTAAGCTGCTCCAGCCCTTCCAGCAGTGGCTGTAATTTTCCTGGCACTGCCTTAGCTACCAGGTCCTGGAGGAAACGTTCACGCTGGGGACCTGACCAACTGGCAAACCAGTGAAGAATACACTTCATCTCCTGGGAAGTGATGTAAGACACTGGGGGTGGGGAAGAGTTAGTAATACTATCTGGTACTGAGGGTAAAGGAGGAGGGAGCGATAGTGGCATTGAAGAGGGAGATGATTCCAGCAGCATCCTCCCCTTTCCTCTCACAGGGAACCCGGAGACCGGCACAAAGATGCTTAAATTCCAACTGTCACCGCCGCTTCCATGTTTCCTGAAAACCCTAAGCAGAGCCAGCCCCTAAACCTTTTATTCCACCAAGGTTTACTAAAGGTCAAATAGGCTCATGTTATTTCTATTGCAATTTGTCAGCAAAAACATGACTTAAAATGATAGTTAATTTTGTCTCAAAGTTTTCATGGACAACTGTTAAGAACAAGTAGGTAGAGTAAATAAAAAGGTTTAAAGCTTTCAAAATCTTTGGTAACTTGAAACTTTGAAGTTTTGCTAAGTCAAATGAATTGGGTTGAATTCATTAGATATCTAATTCTTTTTCAGATAAGATAGGCTAACGAAGCATTGATTACTGAACATAAATTTGTTTTTTGCTTCTTATTACAGAGAAACTGAGGGTGCTTGGGTCTGTTGGTAAATCTGCTCTGTGCTTTACTGAAGGAAAAAAATACACATTTCTGGAATTATGAAATGTATTCATAAATTTCCAATCTAAGGAATTCTGGTATAAGAGAGTTTACAATTGCTTACCTACTTAGTTTTCACTGGAGACTAAGGTTTCATTCATTCATTCATTTATGTATTTATTTAATTCCAGTATGGTTAATCAACAGTGTTATATTAATTTCAGGTGTACAATATTCAACACTTACATCCACACAGTGCTCATGTTAAGTGTACCCTTTATCCTCTTCACTCCTTCACCTGTTTCACACATTTCCTCCCCCCACACTGGTAACCCCCAGTTCCCTATATTTAAGAATCTGGGGGGGATGTTGTTTGTCTCTTCTTTTTCTTTGTTTTGTTTCTTAAATTATACATGAGTGAAATCATATGGTATTTGTCTTTGACTTATTTCACTTACCCTAGTACCCTCTAGATCCATCCATCTTGTTGCAAATGTCAAGATTTCATTCTTTTTAATAGCTGAGTAATATTTCATTGTATATATACACCATGTCTTTATTGATAGACACTTGGGCTGTTTTCATATCTTGGCTCTTGTAAATAATGTTGCGATAAAAATAAGGTGCATTTATCTTTTTGAATTAGTGTTTTGTTTTCTTTGGGTAAATACCCAGTAATGTAATTACTGGACTATATAGCAATTCTATTTTTAATTTTTTGAGGGACCTCCATATTGTTTTGCACAGTGGCTACACTAGTTTGCATTCCCACTAATAGTGCACAAGGATTCTTTATTCTCTACATCCTCATCAGTACCTGTTTCTTCTTGTGTTTTTGCTTTTAGCCATTCTGACAGGTGTGAGGCAATATGTCATTGTGGTTTTGACTTGCATTTCCCTGATGATGAGTGATGTTGAGCATCTTTTCATGTGTCTGTTGGCCATCTGGATGTCTTCTTGGAGGAATGTCTGTTCATGGCTTCTGCCCATTTTTAATTGGGTTATTTGGGGGTTTTTTGGTGTTGAGTTGTAGAAGTTCTTTATACATTTTGGATATTAACCCCTTATTAGATATATCATTTGCAAATAGCTTCTCCCATTCAGTCGGTTCTCTTTCTGTTTTGTTAGTGGTTTCTTTCACCTTGCAAAAGCTTTTTATTTTGGTATAGTCCCAGTAGTTTATTTTTTAAAAATATTTATTTATGATAGACCTAGGGAGAGAGAGAGAGAATCAGAGACACAGGCAGAGGGAGAAGCAGGCTCCATGCCAGGAGCCCAACACGGGACTCGATCCCGGGACTCCAGGATCACGCTCTGGGCCAAAGGCAGGCACCCAGGAATCCCTAGTCCCAGTAGTTTAATTTTGCTTTTATTTCCCTTGCCAAAGGAGACCACATGTCTAGAAAAATATTTTTTTTAAGATTTTATTTATTTATTCACGAGAGATAGAGACACAGGCAGAGGGAGAAGCAGGCTCCGTACAAGGTGACTCGAACCCAGGAATCCAAGATCATGCCCTGAGCCAAAGGCAGACAGATGCTCAACCACTGATCCACCCAGGAAACCACTGATCCATAGGAAAATATTCCTATGGCTGATATCAAAGAGATTACTGGCTATGTTTTATTCTAGGAATTTTATGGTTTCAGGTCTTTAGGTCTTTAATTCATTTTGAGTTTATTTTTGTGTATGGTGTAAGAAAGTGATCCAGTTTCATTCTTTTGCATGTAGCTGTCCAGTTTTCCCAATACCTTTTACTAAAGAAACAGTCTCTCCTGTTGTATATTCTTGCCCCCTTTGTTGATTGACCATATAATTGTAGGTTTATTTCTGAGCTCTCTATTCTGTTGATCTATGTGTCTATTTTTTTTATGTGTCTATTTTTGTGTCAGTACTATACTGTTTTGATTACTGCTTTGGGTAGTATGGACATTTTATCAATATTCTCCCAATCCATGAGCATGGAATATCTTTCCACTTTTTTGTGTCATCTTAAACTTCTTTCATCGATATATTTTTTAATTTCATCGATATTTTATAGTTCTCGGGTATTTTACTTCTTTAAGTTTATGCCTAGGTATTTTATTATTTTTGATATAATTGTAAATGAGATTGGTTATTGGTTTTTTTTTTTTTTTAAGATTTTAAGTAACCTCTACACCTAATATGGGACTCAAATTCATGACCCCAAAATCAAGAGTAGCAGGGTTCAGGGGCACCTGGGTAACTCAGTTAAGCATCTGACACTTGATTTTGGTTCAGGTTATGATCTCAGGGTTGTTGTATTGAGCTCACGGGGTGGCAGGGATGGGTGTCTGCTTGAGATTCTCTCTCTCCCTCTCCTGCCCCACCCTCCTGTGCTCATGCTCCCTCTTTCTCTCTCTAAAAATAAATAAATCTTTTTTTAAAAAGTTGCATGCTCCACTGACTGAGCCAGCTAGGTGCCCTGAGATCGTTTTCTTATTTTCTGTTTTTGCTACTTCATTATAAGTGCAGATTTCTGTATATTGATTTTGTATCTTGAGACTACTGAATTCATTTATCAGTTCTGGTATTTTTTTTTTTTTGATGGAGTCTTTAGGGTTTTCTACATTTATTATCATGTCATCTGCAAATAGAGTTTCACTTTGTCATTACCAATTTGGATGCCTTTTATTTCTTGTCTGATTGCTCTGGCTATGACTTCCAGTACTATGTTGAATAAAAGTGGTGAGAATGGACATCCTTGTCTTGTACCTGATCTTAAAGGAAAAGCTGTTTTTCACCGTTGGGTATGATGTTAGCTGTGGGTTTTTCATATATGGCCTTTATTATGACCTATCTCTACAGGTCAGGATCATCAGTAGGGGATATTACTACAGAACTGAGTTTTTAGCATCAATTGGAATAAATGGATTCCAGAAGAGCAGAGGTCAGGGTGCAATATTTCACCATCAGAAGCAAAGTGAACATAATTTGTCAGGAAATTCAATTTGGCAATTAGGGGTAGGGGAGCCCTGACTTGCAGGGATCTGTGACAACTGTGTCACCCCTCCTAGTGTTGAGATAGCATTTAAGGGTGCTGTCTGATGTCTGTAAGAACCAAAAGAGTTCAAGAATAAATTAGCAGAGGCTAATGTCAGCTACGACAGTAAAAAGTCACAATGCCTCTCCGGTTGTCAAATTTGAGTTGTTCTCAGACCACCAACTGAAGGGATGGCTGGGTTCCCTTAAGGAAGAATCCTTCAACACTTCAGCAAGTGTATACAGTGCCTTTTTTTTTTTTTTTTTTTTTACTTTTCCCAAAGGCCATTACCAAAGTAATTGTAAACTGGGGAAATCTGAGTACCTACTATTTTTGAGGGCCTTTTGAGTGTGGATCTGCCATGAGACTGAATGTTTGTGTCTCAAAATGTGTATGTTGAAACTCTAATCCCCAGTGTGGTGGTGTTTTAGAGATAGGGCCTTATAGGAGGTGATTAGGAGCCTTCATGATGGGATCAGTGCCCTAATAAGATATCAGAGAGCGTCCTCTCAGTCTTTCTCTCTGCCAAGTGAGGATACAGCAAGGTGTCTGCAAACTAGGAAAAGGGCTTTCACCAGGAACCAAACTGATCAGCACCCTAATTTTGGACTTCCCAGCCTTCAAAATTGCAAGGGATTAGTTTCTATTAGTTAAGTCACCTAGTCAATGGCATTTTTATTATAACATCCCAAAATAAAACAGGGTCTGAACTGGTGTTTATCCTAGGGAAACCCAAATACCCATCATGGCCTTCCTGTTAGAGCACATAGAGTCCAGATGGTGAATGGAGTCCTGGCCCAAGTCCATTTCACAGTGAGTCCAATGGGTTCCAAAGTCTTACACTGCAGTCATGTCCCCATTCTTTGAAGTAAGGATGGACACATTTAGCAGTTGATGAAATCTTCACATTGATCGCTCAGCTGCAGTATGAGAGAGACTGAAGTAGGAAAGGCCAAGTGGAAGCCTCTTAAACTGCTTCCCCACGCCAGCCAAGATAGATCAGAAGCAATTCTGCATCCTAAGTAGAATATCAAAGATCAATGAATGATACCCTCAAAGTCTTCAAAAATGTGGGGATAGTTTTATTTCCCACTTAATTCACCCATTTGGCATCTGCAAAAATAAGATGGATCATGGTGGATAACTGGATTACCCTAAATGTAACCAAGAGGTAGCCCCAATTTTAGCTGCTACGTATCCGGTTTAGTATCTGTTAGGTCAACACAGCCTATGAAACAGTATGGAGCTAGTGATTTGGCAGGTGCAGCCTTACTCATCACGTAGAGGAGGATGGAAGGAAGTCACACTGATGTGGAACAGCAGCAATTCCTATTTGTGGTCTTGTCCCAGTGCCATATTAGCTCTCCTACTCTGCCACAGAATCTGCACATTGCACAGAACATCGCACCAGCCCACTTCCACAATGACATCATTTAAATCAAACCTGAGGAAGTGGCAAGTAAGCTCGATGCTCTGGAAACACGCCTGTGAGTCAGAGGGTGGGAAGTAAACTGTACAAAGATTGAGTCCGCCACATTAGGACACTTTCAGGAAGAGGATCTACCAGCACATTCTCTGCAAAGTAATGGACCCACTGTACCTTCTACGACTAAAAGAGAGGAGCAGCGCTGGGTAGACCTCTTTATGCTTTTGGACATAGCACATATCCCACTTAGAAATACTGCTCTTGGGCAGCCCTGGTGGCTCAGTGATTTAGCGCTGCCTTCAGCCCGGGGTGTGATCCTGGAAACCCGGGATCGAGCTCCACGTCAGGCTCCCTGCATGGAGCCTGCTTCTCCCTTTGCCTGTCTCTCTGTACCTCTCTCTCTGTGTGTCTCTCATGAATAAATAAAATCTTAAAAAAAAAAAAGTACTGCTCTTACCTAGGTAACTGAGAAGGCTCAGTTTTGAGTGAGGTCCAGAACAAGACAGAGCTATGTGGCAAGTCAGGCTGTGGTATAAACAGCCCTGCCTCTTGGGTGAGGACATATGGTGTGGTACTGGAAGTTTCCATGTAGAGAAGGATGTGGGAAAGCCTTCCACAGAAGTGTCACACCATAGATCTCTCAGATTCTGTAGCAAGGCTAGACTGTCTGTAGCAGAGACTATTCATCATTTGAAAAGTGGCTTCTGGCACGCAGCTAACCTTGACTATGAGACACCAAGTGAATTTGTGACTAGAGCTGCCCACTCTCAGCTGAGTATTCTCAGAATCCCTACCCACCCACCAGACACACACACACACACAGTCATGGGGTCAGGCGGGCAGCAGCCATCTGTCAAGTCCTAAATCATGAAGGGTCTGAGCCTACCCATCCCGGATGACCCAGGCAGCATGCCACCCTGTCACAATGCTATCTCACACACACATGGAGAAATGGGATGAGGGTCAGATGTGTCTGCAGCACAAGGCTTGTTTCTGAGCGGAGCGTTGAAGCTGTGAGACTCAGATTTGATACACGGTGACTGGCACATCTGCGCCTTCTCTATCTCTTTGGGAGGAAGGAGAGGGAGTCTCTAGGTTTGTTTTTTTTGGTTATTTGTTTGTTTGTTTGTTTTAAGTAGGCCCTACAGTGAATGTGGGGCTTGAGCTCATGAGCCCAAGATCAAGAGTCTCATGTTCTAACTGAGCCAGCCAGGTGCCCCAAGAGTCCCTAGGTTCTTTTTACCCTCAGAATATAAGCAAATGGCCCCAGGGGAAATGAACCTTTCAAATTTCTGGAGTAATAGATTATCTTTAATTTTTTTTGTTTATCTTTAATTTTCAAGATGTGTTTGTCATTCAGTCGTTCTTTAACCCAGAATGACAAATCATTTTGTGCATGAAGCCCTAACTGTGTAGAAACATGCAAATGGGACGCCTGGGTGGTTCAGTGGTTTAGCACCACCTTCAGTCCAGGGCATGATCCTGGAGTCCAGGGATTGAGTCCCACATCGTGCTCCCTGCATAGAGCCTGCTTCTCTGCCTGTGTCTCTGCCTCTCTCTCTGTGTCTCTCATGAATAAGTAAATTGAAAAAAAAAAAGAGAAACATGCCAGTATTCATGGAGCACTGTCTTCCAACACAATCTATTGATGAGATGCCTTTCAAGCAGGTCTGGAATAGGTCACAAGTAGGTCACACCATGTGCTTACATTGCACCAGCTTTTCTCCCTTATCTGATACCCTGGGCCTTGAGGCAGTGGAGGGAAGGGGCGAGTAGGTAGACTGTTGTGGATGGGACAGCTCAATAGGTTGGTAAAGCTGAAAATGGACCGCTTTTGTAGTAAGTCCTGCTCAGGAGTGACTCTGACAGATAATGGTGAGGGCAAGACCTCTCAGTGGGGAGAGCTTTGAGCAGTATACCTGGCCATTAACATGATTTAGGGTCAAAGGTGGCCTGATGGACTCCTGAGCATTAAGGGCAAACAAATTAGTGAGTTAAACTTGCTGCTGTGACTGCTGCCTGAATATTTGGGGCTCTTTATGCTGGTTGACCATCAGCCAAATAAAGATGTTAGCATACTGGCAGGGAAATAGGACTGATTATTATGAAAGACATAGTTGCTGCCACAGGGGCTGGGCAGGCTCTCTCTTGGTACATCTATGACTCGATAATTACAAGTGGGCAATTGTGGCAACCACAGCCTTACAAGGGCAAGGTAAACAGGGACTCAGTTGCCTCAGAAGGGATGAAGGTATGGATTTCCCATCAGGGGCAAGAGTTCTAGACCAGTGGAGTACAAATCTAGAATGAGTGGTAGAAGAGAGAAGTGATAAATATCAGTATTGGCCTCAAGGCCAATTATACCACGGCAGACTTTACAGCTTACTCTAATGAACCCTCTATTGGAAGTTCCTTTTCCCCCCTTTTTTAAAAAAAATTATTTATTAGAGCAGGGGGAGGAGCAGAGGGAGAGAGACAAGCAGACTCTGTGTTGAGCACAGAGCCCAAGTGGGGGGGACTGGTCCCACGCCCCTGAGATCATGACCTGAGCTGAAATTAAGAATCAGTATATTAACTGACTGATCCACCCAGGTGCCCCTCCCTCTTTTTTAAAATTATGACCAGCCACCCCCTGGAGAAAGCAGTGACAGGAAAGAGTAAACTTAATGTAGGTCCTGAGTGGATCTCAACAATGCAAAGAGTGAACTGTAGGTAGACATTGTGTCCTCCTTATCCCCTCAGGGCTTAACCAAAACAGTACATACAGGTTCTACTCCTCCTATCAATACTTGCATCTTTTTGCTGAGCCAGAGCCCAAAAGCAGAGTCCAGAAGTGCCAAGGATTAACACCCCCCTGGTGTTTATTCAGAGCAGCCTGAGTCCGTGACTAACAGGAGTTGGGTGTATAAATCTATCTTTGGTCCCTCAGGCGGAGTAACTTTAAGATACCTGTACTTCCCAGAATTCCTCGGTGGTATTAAACTCCAACTATCTGCAAGTAGTAACTTGCTTGATCATGTACCCTATAACAGGTTTTTTTCCTTCCCTGTCTCATTTCCCCATTCCACAATTGTTATTTCATGGGATTACCTCCCCAATAAACTACTTGCACTCAAACTCGTGCCTAAGGGTCTTACTATACGGGAACCCAAAATGACTGAGACTACCTGAATATATACCTCAGGAGTAAAAGTAGCCTGGAAATAGATTACTCCTAAGAAGACTGAAACCTGGTTTGTTTTTCTTTTCTTTTCTTTCTTTCTTTCTTTTTTTTTTTTTTTTTAAAGATTTTATTTATTCATGAGAGAGACAGGCAGAGGCGGAGACATAAGCAGAGGGAGAGGCAGGCTCCTCGGGGAGCCTGATGCGAGACTTGATCCGGGACTCAGGGACAGACGCTCAACCACTGAGCCACCCAGGCGTCCCTGAAACCTAGTTTCAAATCAGCACAATACTTGATTAGATTAGAATGATTTCTCTTTCCTCTATTTACATGCCAGAAGTAAGTCAATGTAAATCCTCCCTGGAGAAAGATACCATCCCGGGCTCCAAATTACCTCTGTAATTTCATACACAATGCCTGGCATTCAAATAAAAGCAGCCAGGCAAACAAAAAGACAAAAATGACTGAAAGACAAGAGGGAAAGTAGACAAGAGAAATAGATCCACAGGAGGTTCCAGATCTTCGTATCAGACACGATTAAATTATTTTCGAATAATTATGACCATATGTTCAAGATAACAATGGAGGACTTTAGCAGAAAACTGGGAACTATGAACTAGAATTATTATAAAATCCCTATAGCCAAAATATATCTGAAATTAAGACTTTGATAGATGAAATTAACAGAAGACTGAACAAACTAAAGAGTATTATTAGTAAACTGGAAAACAGACCAGAAGAAAACCCCCAAATTGAAACATGGAGAAGATGGGAAATATAAAAAGAACAGGAGGGACACTTCCAGGAGGACAGGTTGACTTTTCCCTCCTCCTTCGACTAAGTACAACTAAAATCCCCAAGCATTCTAAATAAGACAAAAGTAAGAAGAGACTGAAAGGAGCTGGGGACCTTAGCTGGATCTGAGGAATGACATGGTTGTGAGTTTTCCTGGTTTGCTTGATTGGATTGATTGATTTTTTATCTGTCCTAGACTTTTTTTTTTTTAAGATTTTTTTTTTTTTTTTTAGTATTCATGAGAGACAGAGAGAGGCAGAGACACAGGCAGAGGGAGAAGCAGGCTTCATGCAGGGAGTCCGATGTGGGACTCCAAGGTCACATCCTGGACTGAAGACGGCGCTAAACCACTGAGCCACCTGGGCTGCCCTCTGCCCTAGACTTGATGCAGAAGTAGGCAACCTGGAAACACCAAAAGGTGTAGAAAAAAAGATGGTCAATAAAGTGTGTTCTCTCTAGCCAAAGGACCACAAAAAGGGCATCCTAGAAAGAAAACTTTTTAAAAAAATTTTATTTGAGAGAGATATAGAAAACGAGGAGGGGGAGGGGCAGACTTCCCCGAGTAGGGAGCCCTATACCAGGACCCTGGGATCATGACCTGAGCTGAAGGCAGATACTTAACCTAAAACAGACTGAGCCATCCAGGTGCCCCAAGACAGAAAACTTTCAAAGACTATGATTGCTCTACTCTAGGCAAGTACCACAGAAAAATACATGGCCCCACTTCCATTCCTGCCAGCAAAAACTTAAGTGAGGACCCCCGACTTCCACCCTTACCAGGCTCTAACAAGATTCCTCAAGCCCCGGTGGCTCCGCAGTTTAGCGCCTTCAGTCCAGGGCATGGTCCTGGAGTCCCAGGATCAAGTCCCACATCGGGCTCCCTGCAAGGAGCCTGCTTCTCCCTCTGCCTGTGTCTCTGCCTCTCTGTGTCTCTCATGAATAAATAAATAACATCTTAAAAAAAAAAAAAAAAGATTCCTCAAGCCCTGACTAGGTCGGCCAGAGAAGGCTGAGTAGGGAGCTGGGCCTGTCATCCCTGCTGGGTGATGATAATGCTCCTTCCAACCTCCTGCTGTGTCCCTTGGAGAGCCTGGACTTCCCCTCCCTCTTGTTGCTGGTGTGGCATTTGATGAGCCCAGGTGAGAGAGACTCAGAACTTTCATGCTGTCCAGAGAGAACATGTATTAAGGCCACTCTACCCTGTGTCAGTGGAGGCCATGAGGTAACAGGTCATGAAGCAACCTGCCCCTCTTAGCCAGCGTGATAGCAGAGGCCTCACAGAGGGTCAGAACTCCCAACTCTGTCCAGCAGGGAGAAGGAGCTGCTCCCTAACCCTGAGTGTTAACTAAGTTCAATGGAGAACCTGGACTCCCCATTAACCTGGTAGTAATGAGACAATACTGTGTTTTCCCATCAGGGTATATGTCAGAAAACTAGTGAAATATAATATTTAAGTTAAAAAATATATATATATTTAAAAGTAAGACCCAGAGTCTTATATATGCCAGAAAATGTCCATGTTTCAATTTTAAAAAAAACCACTTGTCATACCAAGAAAATACCAACCTGGATTTAAAAATATCAACAGATGCCAAGATAACACAGAACTTGGAATTACCCAATAATTTTAAAGCACTCATCACAAAAATGCTACAATGAACAATTACAAAAACACTTGAAACAAGTGGAAAACTATAAGTCCGGATAGAAACTTTATAACTGAAAAACATAATTGAGGGACCCACCCCCAATAGATGGGCTAAACAGCAGAAAGAGAACTGAGGAAAAAAACTGGTATTCTTAAATAATAAAAAATAATCCACTATGAGTAACAGAGAAAATAGATTTTAAAAAATGGTCAGGGGATCCCTGGGTGGCTCAGCGGTTTAGCGCCTGCCTTCAGCCTAGGGCGTGATCCTGGAGACCCGGGATGGAGTCCCACATCGGGCTCCCTGCATGGAGCCTGCTTCTCCTTCTGCCTGTGTCTCTGCCTCTCTCTCTGGGTCTCTTATGAATAAATAAAATCTTAAAAAAAAAAAAAAAAAAGATGACCAGAGAATCGGGCCTGTGGAACTGTAGTGAAAGATCTAGTATTCATGTCACTACAGTTCCAGAAAGAAAGAAGACAGTGGGTAGGGCTGAAAAAGTATTCAAAGAAATATGGCCGAAAACTCCCAAATTTGGCAAAAAATAGAAACATTCAGATTTGAGAAGCTGAGTGCACCTGTAAATGGGATAAACATAAAGAATGCACACCAAGGCACATCATGTTTTGAAAATCCAGCTACCCACTATTTTTGTAAAGTTTACTGGAATGCAGTGACACCCATTCATTTACATGTTACCTACAGCTGCTTTCTCACTACCAAAGAGAACATATACACTTAAAACATTACAAGAAAAAAATATCATGAACCCTCACTGATCCATCACCCACGTTCAACTATTATTAACTCACGGCCAATCTTTTTTTTTTTTTTTAATATTTTTTTTTATTTTTTTATTTATTTATGATAGTCACAGAGAGAGAGAGAGAGAGAGAGAGAGAGAGAGAAGCAGAGACATAGGCAGAGGGAGAAGCAGGCTCCATGCACCGGGAGCCTGATGTGGGATTCGATCCCGGGTCTCCAGGATCGTGCCCTGGGCCAAAGGCAGGCGCCAAACCGCTGCGCCACCCAGGGATCCCTTATTTTTATCTATATTCCCCCAGTCCTCCCGTTCTTCCAACCCCTTTTGATTATGTATTCTTTTTTTTTTTTTTTTTTAAGATTTTATTTATTCCTGAGAGGCAGAGAGAGAGAGAGGGGGGCAGAGACACAGGCAGAGGGAGAAGTAGGCTCCACACAGGGAGCCTGACGTGGGCCTTGATCCTGGGTTTCCAGGATCATGCCCTGGGCTGAAGGTGGTTGGTGTTAAACTGCTGAGCCACCCGGGGCTGCCCTCTTTTGATTATTTGAAGCAAAACCAAGCAGGAGCCTTTTTCTGTGACTGTTGAAAGGGAGGCAATTTTCTATCTTACACCGGGAGAATAGAAGCCAGGGGATGCAGGCAACCATTCTTCCAACCATTCACAACTTTCTAGGGACTACCTATCTCATACAGAACAAAATCTAGTCTTTACAATAATCTACAAAGCAGGGGTGCTGGCTGGTTCAGTCAGTAGAGCATGTGACTCTTAAACTCAGGGTTGTAAATTCGAGCTCCATGTTGGGTACAGAGAACTTAAAAATTTTTAAAAGTCTTAAAAATAGGGCAGCCCAGGTGGCTCAGTGGTTTGGTGCCACCTTTGGCCCAGGGCGTGATCCTGGGGACCCAGGATCGAGTCCCACATCGGGATCCCTGAGTGGAGCCTGCTTCTCCCTCTGCCTGTGTCTCTGCCCCTCTCTCTGTGTCTCTCATGAATAAACAAATTTAAAAAATCTTAAGTCAAAAATAAGTGAAACAAAAAACACAATGATCTACAAACCCCTACACAATCTGGCCTCTGGATTGATCTCTAACTTCACTTCCTAACACTCCAACACCTATTCAGTTTCAACTATACTGGTCTTCCTGTAGAGCGAACACACTAAGAATGCTTCTGCCTCAGTGGCCGTTACTATTTCCTCTCCCTGCAAAATCTTGGGTTATTTGCATCCATGCAACCCTCTCTCTAAACTTCCTAAGAATTCTCCAAAAAGAAGGTCATCAGCCATCATTCAACAAATATTTGAGCACCTTCAATCTACCTCATTGTTATAGCTCCTTGGGATACACAGTGAACAAATGAAAACATCTCTGATCTCACGGAGGTTCCTTTCAGCAGTGTAAAAGTAAACTCCTTACAGGAAAACAAGGCAGAAAGGGGAGTATGGATGTTAACAAGGGAGGCTAGGGCAATTTTAAGTAGTCAGGGGAGGACTCATGGAAATAAACACCTTAAGGAGTGAAATGTGCACATCTAGGAGCGAAGGACTATATTTGGTAGGTTTGGGGAATAAGGCAGCCAGTGAGGCCAAAGCACACTATAGAGAAGGTAGCTGGCTTTGTGGTCAGAAAGATGGGGGTGTGGTACAGAAGTTACATTATAAAGGTGATGATAAGGACTTTAGTAAACTGACATGAAAGCCTTTGGATTTTAAGATTTTATTTATTTGAGAGTGACAGAGCAAGCATGAACAAGGTGGGGGGGGGGAAGGGCAGAGGGAGAGGGAGCAGCAGACTCCCCTCTAAGCAGGGAGCTGATGCGGGGCTTGATCCCAGGACCCTGGGATCATGACCTGAGCTGAAGGCAGATGCTTAACCACCTGAGCCACCCAGGCGCCCCCCGCCTTTGGATTTTAAAGATGAATAATTTGTTTTAACAGGCTCACTTTGGCTTTGGTTTGTAGATGGAGGACAGCTGGGAGTGAGGGGTGGTGACTGATTCCACTGATGGTCCAAATAGAGATCTCTAACATTGCCTTTATCCACACCTTTTGCCATGTAACCTTGTAATGCCCTCTCACATAGATGCTGACCTAGCCATGTGGCTTTCTTTAACCAACAGGATGTTATTAGCAAATTCACTGTAGGACACCATTCCTGAGGGGGCAGGGTAAGCCTCAAAGCCTGAACTGCCTTGTTTTTCCCACCATCCGTCTTTATTTTTTTTTCCTCTTTGCTTTAAAATCTAAGCCGTTAAGGTTTATAGTGTTCAATCTAATACAGCTTTCAAACATGTAACCAGTGCATTTCTCTCACAACTTAGGCTATTAATTACGACAACTATCCATAGAACCATCTTCAATGACAAAAGAACTAAAAAAAAAAAAAAAAAAAAAACTGGACTATGAGATATATTGAAGGTTGTCATTTAAAACGTACTATTATGGGGTACCTGGGTGGCTCAGTTGGTTGAGTCCTGGCTCTTGATTTTGACTTCAGTCATCTCAGTGTTGTGGGATTGAGCCCCCTTTTTGGGCTCTATGCTCAGCATGATCTGCTAGTCCCTCCCCACCCCTTTTTCAAATTAAAAAAAAGGGGGGCACCTGGGTGACTCAGTCACAGCTGGGGGTCTGACTCCTGATTTCAGCTTGGGGTCTGACTCCTGATTTCAACTTGGGTCCTGGGATCAAGCTGGGATCAAGCTCTACGTGAGCTTTGTGCTTGCGAAGTTTGCAATTCTTTTCCTCTCCCTCTACCCACCCCCTCATGCATACACACTGCTCTAAAATGAGTAAATCTTTCAAAAAAAAAAAAGCTAAAAAAAAAAAAAGTACTATCATTTAGGGTTTACTCAATAAAAAAATTCAGACATCCTCTGCACAGGCAACTTTTAACTTTTCAGGGGAATTTAACTGTAATATTCCTTAGTTTTACAAATAATATAGACAAGCATAGACTTAGGGACATTCCAAAGTCCTGCAGCTAGTAAGGGCTAGTTTTGAAACTATGAGCTCTGGAGTTGAGATCCTCATTCTAGCAGCCAAGAATTTATATTATGGCCACAAATCTGCTCAATTTTTAAATTTCTAAAAAAACACACTCGCTTCAACAAATAGTATAGGAACTGGATATCCATATACAAAAAGATGAATCCTTCACAAAAATTAACTCAAAACGAATCAGACTTAAATGTGAAATACAAAACTGTAAAACTCTTACAAAGAAAACCCAGATGATTGATCTTGGGTCTTTTTAAAGACACCAAGGGCATAACCCATGAAGAATTGACCACTTCTGCTCTGTGGAAGACCATTTCAAAAGAACAAATCAAGCCAGACTGGAAGAAAATATTTGCAAGATATCTTTATCTAATAAAAGACTATCCCAAATACACAAAAAACTCTTTTTTTTTTTTTCCACAAAAAACTCTTAATATATTCTTGGTATTTGATCTAGTAATCACTCCTTGTTATCTACCTAAGGGAATTGGAAACTTATGTCCACACAAAAACCTGTCTACGGGTATTTTCAGCAGCTTTATTTAATTATCTTGAAGCAAGTAAGATGTCCTTAGTAGGTAAATGGATAAGCTGTGGTACATCCAGACGATGGAATACTAATTCAGAACTAAAAGGAATAAAGCTATGAAAAGATGGAGGAAACTTAAACACACATTACTTCAAAGAAATGTGAAAGGCTAAACACTACAGGATTCCCATTATAGGACATTCTGGAAAAGACAAAACTACAATGAAAAAATCACTGGTTGCCAGAGTATGGATGGGGAGTGGGATAACACGGAGAATAGTTTGAGAGCAATGAAAATGCTCAGGATTCTATAATGATAGACTCATGTAATTATCCATTTGTACAAACCCACAGAATGTAATGCACTAAAAAAGTGGACTAAAAAGTATTCTATGGACTTTATAGGACTACGTCAACATAGGTTCAACTTTAACAACTGTACCCATTGATGTGAGAGATGCTGATAATGCAGGAGATAATACATGCACAGCGGTGGTGGTGGTGGGGGAAACTGACGGGGATGACAGAATGAGGACAACAGGAGGTACACAGGGAATCTCTGTTCTTTCAATTTTGCTGAACCTAGACTCTAAAGAAAAGACAAATTAATTAAAAAAAAAAACAAACCTGTCGGAGCCTTAAATGGATCATGCATAAGTAAAACCATGGACAAACACCTCACTTACTTGTCACTTGATATTTCAGACTTGGCTATAAAGCATCCTGGAAGCTTTTTCTTTAAAAAAAAAAAAAAAGATTTTGGGTAGCCCAGGTGGCTCAGTGGTTTAGCGCCACCTTCAGCCCAGGGCCTGATCCTGGAGACCCCAGATGGAGTCCCACATTGGGCTCCCTGCATGGAGCCTGTTTCTCCCTCTGCCTGTGTCTCTGCCTCTAATGAATAAATATATAAAATCTTTAAAAATAAATAATAAAATAAAAAGATTTTATTTGACAGAGAATGAGCTTGAGTGCACAAGCAGGGGGAGGGGCAGAGGGAAGGGGAAAAGTAGACTCTCCTGCTAATAAGCAGGGAGCATGACAATGGGGCTCAATCCCAGGACCTGAGATCGTTACCGGAGTTAAAGGCAGACCAGACCCTTAACTGAGCCATCCAGGTGCCCCTCTGGAAGCTTTTCTATCATTCGTTACTAGTCTTGAATGAGCACAGGACCTAAAGCCATTTGCAGTACCCTACTGGGGGGTGGGGGGCAGGTAGAGATAAATTTGAGTGGGAATAAAGGGAGAAAATAAAATTGGGGCCAATCGCTAGTTCTTTGTAGCCTGTAAAATTTGGGTTTATTACATTTGGTTTTAAGAAGCAAGGCATAGGGATCCCTGGGTGGCGCAGTGGTTTGGCGCCTGCCTTTGGCCCAGGGCACGATCCTGGAGACCCGGGATCGAATCCCACGTCGGGCTCCCGGTGCATGGAGCCTGCTTCTCCCTCTGCCTTGTCTCTGCCTCTATCATAAATAAATAAAAATTAAAAAAACAAAACAAAAAAAAACCACAAGGCATAAAAGCCCCAATGTTGGCAATCCCTAAAGTGGAAACAAAGCTATCTTTCCAAAGACTTAAGGAAATATATACAGGGAGAAAAACGGTGCTAAAAACAAACTGTACAGTCTTATCAATTTCATAAGCACAAAAATTTATTTTGAATATATCATTTTATACAGTAATTACTTGAAAAAATGTTCATTACTTTAGCTATTTAATGAATCAAATTATCCAAGCAAAATAAACATGGCAATACAAAAATGTAAGAAATTTACAAAAGCTATACAAAATAAATTATTTAAAATTAGACTGATACAGTCTGTAAAATCTCTTCAAGAGAACTATACACTTACAAATCTATGTAGCTTTTTTTAGGGGGTAAAAGAAAGGATGCTTTAAGGCTTCTTTGAGAGTAATCCTTTTAGCTGGATCATACTCCAACATTTTCTCGATGAGGTCAAAGAGAAGCTCATGTTCAGCATCCTGAGAGAGCATAAATTCCTGAAAAGAAGAGTCAACAGTCCTTTCAACCATCATTCATTATAATTTTATTTCTCTACCATAAAGAGAAGGGAATCTCAAAGTTTTAATCATATAGCAATGGCTCAGGCTCACCTTCAGAGGTTTACAGCGCCGTGAAACATATCTGCCAGCAGAACTGTGTTCATCCCAGTCTAATCGATCATGATGGAAATATTTACGTTTCCTAAAAGTAAGCAATAACCAGTCATTTTTATAATGTCAACCATGAAAACTTAAAACATCTAGTGAAAGTGACTGGTTTCATCATTATGCTTTTATAGATCAAAGATGAACACTTTACTAGAGACTTGAAAAGATACCCTAGTTACTGCCTTCCCAACAAAGTAATTGGAGTGAAAAAAGAATGTCTAACACTTCATTGTTTAATAAAAACATACCTGGTTTTCTGTATCATATGTTTTGGTAAAGGTCCAAGAATCCTTTCCATCATTGCCAAATGCTCCTTACTATCATGTGTCTAAAACAATAAACAAAACTTGTTAAGCACACCGTGTGCCTTGATTTCATTTACATAGCTGAATTTCTAGTCCATAAATTAGAGATCAAAAAAGGAAGGTGATCATAAAAAAAAGGGCAAACTCTTATCAAGTTACAGCTGCAAAGTATTAAGGCCCACAGAACAAGCTCACCAATGATTTTTCTCCCCATGAACAGAATTACTGTTTATATTTTAAAATGTTTTAAATAAAATGATAAATTATGAAGGAAATATAATACCCAATAGCATCAAGTTACAGACTTTTATTTCTTTATACTTCACAAGTATATAATAAGGGGGGGGGAGAGCTGCTTAAAAGTGTGTATACTTTGCCTTAAAGGGCTCATTTACATAAACAAGCACCTTTTTTGAGCAAAGTCTTGAAACTAAGCACTGTCACTTACTGGAAATACTGTAAACCCAAGGTAGTATTCAATGAGAATGCATCCTATACTCCAGACATCACATGGCTGGGACCATCCTAGGGCTGTAAAGCAAAGTAAAAGCAAACAAAAAACTTCAATATTTCTTAAAGACATTAAAACAACAACAAAAAAACCACAACAAGCCAGCATACAATTTAATGTCTGAGCTAGAAATACCCTAAGGAATCATTTAAAGTGTATTGTAATAGGATAACATATGAATTAGGGCTCTGGAGAGAGACCTCTGGTCAAGTTCCAACTCTAGCCCACTCTTTTTGGGACTAGTGATTTGGGGAACTATTCCCCCCCCCGCCCCCCGAGTCGTAATTTCCTAACCAGTAAAATGAGAGTTACCTACACCATCCAAGGACTTGACAAGAAAAGTGTCTGAGATATAATAGGTGTGAATTATATCTTAAAATCTCATCACATTACATATATGCAAACTCAATTCCAGGAAAATTAAGACATTTAACTCAAAGTATTAGAGCTATCTGGAACAAGTATGAGCTTAAAATCCTTAATATGTTTTATTTATCTTGTTTTTTTTTTTTTAAAGATTTGAGAGAGTATGCATGAGCCATGGTGGGGTGGGGGTGGGGTGAGGGTGTCAAGGAAAGAGGAAGTAGAAGCAGGCTCCCTGCTGAGCAGGGGACTTGATATGAGGCCCCATCCCAAGACTCTGGGATCATGACCTAAGCTGAAGGCAGACACTTAACCAACTGAGCCATCCAGGTGCCCCAATGTGTGTTTTTAGACTCAGAGAGAGACTTCATGCACACATAAGCTAGAGGAAGGCAGAGGGACAAGCAGACTCCCCACCAAGCAGAGAGCCCAAAGAGTGGCTCCATCCCATGACCCTGAGGATCATGACTTGTGCCAAAGTCAGATGCTTAACCTACCAAGCCACCCAGTCACCTCCTATCCTTCATGTGTTAAGTTAAAATTTTTTTTCGGTATTTTTTTTTTAAAGGTTTTATTTATTTATTCATGAGAGAGAGAGCCAGAGACACAGGCAGAGGGAGGAGCAGGCTCCATGCTGGGGGCCCGATGTGGGACTCCATCCTGGGTCTCCAGGATCAGGCCCTGGGCTGAAGGCGGTGCTAAACTGCTGAGCCAGCCGGGCTGCCCCAAGATAACAATTTCTTTTTTTTTTAAAGTTAACAATTTCTTAAAGAAAAAATTATAAAAAAACTAAAAAAACAAAACAAAACAAAAAAAACAAAACCACAAAGAATAAGACTAGAGCTATAAACTTTAAAGTTGGCTTCAGTAAAGATATATGCAGGTTCTCAAAAGCACAATTCAGAAGCAAGTTACCTAGCACCTGGGGGTGGTGGTGGTGGTGTCTGCTCCCCGCCACATGCGTGCAGGCATTTGCACACAATCTCTATTAAAATAATAATAAAAAAAGAGAAAGTATCTTACCCAAAATAACTTCAGGCGCCCTATAATGCCTTGTAGATACCAAGGTACTGTGATGTTCATCATCATAGGTTGCACTTCCAAAGTCTACAACTTTAATATCTGCATTTATTAAGGTTCGTTCATCACGTTTCTAAAATCACAAACAATGGGTTAAGGAGGCATGATATTAAGAAGGCACAAGATATTAACTTCAAACCATGAAGATAATACACTGAGAAGCCTTACCATTTTGGGATTATATGCCTCTGTGTAGTCAGACTGCACAAATAAGATGTTTTCAGGCTTTAAGTCTGTGTGAGTCAACTTGTTACTGTGCAGAACTGAGAATGAAACAGAAAAAGTTGCTGTAATCTGAAAATCAAAAACCCAACCAAACTCAAAAGCCCTACAACAAAAAACCTGATGCCTTTTCTACATGTCCAAAATTGTCAACATTCAGTAGCCTGCTTAGAAAACCTCCCACTACCCTCAAAGTTAGTCCACTGCCAGCTAACTGCTCAAAAAGTATAGTAGTATTTTTCTTCAGGAAGCAGAGATTTGCCAGTTTCCAATGACAGCTTGTAATATTTGTAAAATTGTGTGGATTTTTTTCTGGTTGGCAAAGTATATAGTCTTATTAAGAATAGCATCAATGAAATTTACTGAAAAAAAAATGAGATTTACTGAGAATATGAGGATATTTAATATTAGCACAAAGCATTAAAAATACTTTTAGCCATTATTTAGAAAGCAGATATATAAAAGTGAGATTATCCTACTTGATGCTACATTGATAAAGAAATGACTAGTCAAGGAAAGATATGAATCTAGACATCACCAGAGACCATGAAAACAGTTATCAGAACCATAGTAGCAAGTCTTCTGAAGTAGGATAGTTATAAATAAATACAGCTAAATTTGTCTTTCTACATGACAATGTATTATATCATAGACAATATAACTACTTAATGAATGAAATGCGAAACTGACCAAGTGCTTATCATCTTTCTCATCCCTATTCTTAAGTCAGGCTTCCATAAGCTGTATGTTAGATCCCATTTTTTCTTAAAGATTCAAATTAGTCTGCATTAAATTAGTCCCAATAACCTCAAGTTTCTTAAAGATATGCCAAATACTTACAATTCACTGACTTGCATATCTGATATGCCATCTTCCTGATATGATCCAGACGAAACGGCAGAAAACCATTTTCTTTAATGAAGTCGTAAGTACTAAGTCCTAGTAGTTCAAACACAATGCAAATGTGACCATGATGTTCAAACCACTCCAACATCTGGACACAGCGGCTATAAACACACGAAAAATAACTGAGTACAGCCTCTCACAATTTAAATCTACCTGAGAGCATTTTCTGAGTTCTACACTTTGATACTTACAATGTACTGCTGGGGTCTGTTGTATTCAAGTGTTCCAGAACTTGTATTTCTGAGCGAGCAGCTTCACAGTATCTATCCACATTTTTAACTATTTTTACTGCTACATGTCTACCTCCTCTGTTAGAGAAAGTTAAAAAAAAAAAAAAAAAGTCAAAAATTATGTTCTCTCTGAAACGACTGATGTAGTATATATTGGCTAACTGAATTCAAAAAAATAGGGGATTGCTAGGTGGCTCAGCGGTTTAGCACCTGCCTTCGGCCCACAGTGTAATCCTGAAGTCCTGGGATTGAGTCCCACATCAGGCTCCCTGCATGGAGCCTGCTTCTCTCTGTATCTCTCATGAATAAATAAATCTTTAAAAATAAATAAACTTAAAAAAAAAAAAAAAAGACATCTTCTTCCACTTTTCTATCACTCTTTTCAAACTGTACTACTACTGCCATTTTGTTTTCTTGCATTTACTGGCTAGCATTCGATTTTATCTAACTAAAACTAAGTACTCTCTTCTAATTGCAACTCAATGTAAACAGTGAGAATGATCCTCAGGTATATGAAAGTATCAGTTAACACAAATACATGCTGAATGACCCAATTGTTTTTCATCAAACCACCACTCATATGAATTCTTTATTGGTCGTTCAACTAAACTATATATTAATAGTCGAAATTTAACAAGAATATTGAGGTATCATTATTTCAATCTGTAGTCCAACTATAAGACTCAAAACATGTAAAAACAATTTCTTCTTAAAAAAAACAAAAAACAAAAAACAATTTCTTCTTGTGTTATCTGTCACCAGCAAATATTTACTCAAAATTTTTCATTTTAGGGATGCCTGGGTGGCTCAGTGGTTGAGCCTCTCTGCCTTTGGCTAGGGTCCTGATCCCGGGTATCCTGGGATTGAGTCCCACCATCAGGCTCTCTGTAGGGAGCCTGCTTCTCCCTCTACCCCTCTCTCATTAAAAAATATGTAAAATCTTAAAAAAGAAAAAAAAAAAAAAAACACTTTCCATTTTGTCTCAGTTACCAGAAAAGATGGGGTATGGGAGGGGCCGTAGTAATGAGCTCTACTTCTCAGAGCCTCACTTATAGTAGGAAGCCTTTTCTAATTCACTCAGAAAAGTTCTGCCCTTCAGAAGAAGTAATTCCAACAGGAAACAAGGCAAAGGAAAAAAATTTTTTTACACTATCTCAAGAAATTTCTGTCAGTAGTTTAAAAGGCGTAAGTAGGGGGATCCCTGGGTGGCGCAAAGGTTTAGCGCCTGTCTTTGGCCCAGGGAGTGATTCTGGAGACCCAGGATTGAGTCCCACGTCAGGCTCCCTGCATGGAGCCTGCTTCTCCCTCTGCCTGTGTCTCTGCATCTCTCATGGATAAATAAAATCTTTAAAATAAAATAACATGCATAAGTTAAAAAAAAAAGGCATAAGTATTAAATATGTGATGCCAATTTAGAAAGACTTCTCACCCGTGGCTGTGTTATCAATTATAGCATCTGTATGTTATGAACTACAGTATTTTCTAAAAATACAGATTCCTAGCTAACTACTCTGTAGATGGCATCAATATGCCTGGGCTAAGTGCCGTTCCAAATACTCCTAACATAAAAACCAAGATTGTGGGAAGTTCTGATTTAGATCACTAATCTGGGGGGTGTAGGGGGGAAGAGGAGAGGAGATAGTCACAACTGTGCCCAGTGGGACAACAAAAAAATACGCTCTAAAAAAGTAAAATCTGCTCTCAACTCAAAATTAAGGGCTACAGGGGATCCCTGGGTGGCGCAGCGGTTTGGCGCCTGCCTTTGGCCCAGGGCGCAATCCTGGAGACCCGGGATCGAATCCCACATCGGGCTCCTGGTGCATGGAGCCTGCTTCTCCCTCTGCCTATGTCTCTGCCTCTCTCTCTCTCTCTCTCTCTGTGACTATCATAAATAAATAAAAAATTTAAAAAAATGTTCTGGAAAAAAAAAAAAATTTAAGGGCTACATACACTATTGCCCTTTAAAAAATTTTGGGGGCAGCCTGGGTGGCTGAGCCGTTTAGTGCTGCCTTCAGCCCAGGGTGTGATCCTGGGGACCCAGGATGGAGTCCCACATCAGGATCCCTGCATGGAGCCCGCTTCTCCCTCTGCCTGTGTCTCTGCCTCTCTAATAAATAAATAAAAATTTAAAAAATAAATATAAAATGAGAAAAGAGAGGGAGCAGCACATGGGCTTCATCCTAGGACCCTGAGATCATGACCTAAGCCAAAGGCAGATTAACCAAGTAAGCCACAGGCATCCCTAAAGGGTTGGTACCTTTTACTAGGAATTTCCTACATCAAAGCAAAAAAAACCCAAGGGACAGGATTAATAGTGTATCTATCATAGTCAGAACATATTCTAAAACTAAGCAAATTTTCAATTACTGCTGATAGCCCCAAATGCAATCACAAGCTAGGAAACTTACGCTTTATGATCAATGCACTCCACAACTTTTCCAAAAGCTCCTTCTCCTAAAGTATCAACAATTTCATCTAAAAAAGAGAAATAAATCTCAGTTATACCAGGAAGTGGAAACAGTTTACTTAACATAATAAATGCTATCAATACAGATTATTCTAGTTGATGCTACAAATTTCCTTATCACTAGATATTTTATTGGTCAACACTGTCAAAAAACATTTATAACTATTTTTAGGTCTAATTTCATTCTTAAGCTCATTTTATTAACTTGATTTACTGTTTTTGGAACTTCTGCTTAACAAATATTAAATTTCTAAAGAAAGAAAAAAAACACAATCCCCGCCCACCAAAAGAAATGGAAAACAAACAAAAAAACAGAGAAAGAAAAAAAGATTTCCAAATCCCTGAAATCTTTATATACAGATTATGTTATCTGAAAAGTTAATAAGTGTTGAAAAATATTCTATACATCTTGCACTTAGTACGTCTCCACTCTGACAGATCAGGTGACCCTCCTCATCATCCTCTACACTCCTGGTTCTTTTCCTTCGGTGACTCTTCTGGAAACGTCAAGTGGGCGGCACCAAGATCATCCAGCCAATCAATATACCCGAGTGAATTCAGGGCAGAATACGAAATTCATTCAGCGGGGAGATATTCAGGCATTCAGATACACGCCAGGCCACAAACGGTTGGCAGGAGCAATTTCAAATTCAGTCCCCAGAAATTCACAGGGCACATAGTTTATGTTAACAGGAGAAAAACATGGCAAGGAACAGATTTTCAGATAAGATACTCAAAGTGGCAAGGCAACAAAACATAATACAATTGTTTTTCTTAAAAAAAAAAAAAATGCTAAGTTGTAGCATTCAATGAAATATAATTTTAAGTTTCTAGTGTTCTAATTTAATGTTGCAAAATCGTAGGATGTAATATTTACTTGGTCAAAGTAGGCTGTGGCCAAATTAAGATTTCCTAGCTAATCTAAGAAAACAAATATCGAAACAGTAAATAAAATTAAAGTCCTAATTTTGGGGAGAAAAAAAATTTGGCATATAAGAATAACACTATACCATTTAAAATGTCATCTGAAATGATCTGCAAATTAACCCATAAACTGTAATGTTCATATCTGTTGATTTCCTTAGTGAAAAAAAAATTAGAGCATGCTTTGCTAGAAAAAGGCATGCCTAACTAAACCCTCACCCATACAAAAATAAAACGCCTATTCTACTTTTGTGATAAAACTTCAATTTATTAAAACAAATCAGATTTCTTGAACTACCATAAAAATAAACTAAGTTAATTACTTCTACTGACTCACTGGAGTAACAATTAGTTGCCAACTAGTAATAAAACCTGTTACTCTAACTTAATATGCACTGTATTTCAGGAATTTCCTATTCAATGCACAAACACAGAAAGAATCCAAGTTAAATTGAGATGACTTCTTTTTAAACAGAACTTTCTCAAATGATCAAACACAAATCAAGTATTCCTGTTCCATGTGAGAAATAAACTTTAAAAAATATTTTAAAAGAGCTCATACCCCATGTGAACGATGGTGTGAAGTACTATGGTGATTCCTGTGTTTGCTTTTATAACTACTTCTTCCACTTCTCCCAGAAGACTTGCTACTATGGTTCTGATATCTGCTTTCATGGTCTCTATGGCGATGTCCAGGTTCACATCCTTGACTGTAGTCATTTCTGTATTCATCAATGTAGCGTCGACTATGATAATCTTTCTCATTTATGGATCTACTTTCCAAATAATGGCTAAAAAATAAAAAACATTTTTAATGCTTTATGCTAATACCAAATATTCTTAAAATCTCAGTAAATCTCATCAAGACACTAATCTTAATAAAACTATGCTTTCACATGAGAAAAAATCCCCAGTTTTTTCCCCCCAAAACATAATTTTTACAAACATTACAAGCCATCATTGGAAACAGGAATGGGACTCATGGTTAAGTGATACTGTAATTTTAGTCATGAAAATAAACCCCTCCTCCTTTTACTGACATAACTGACATACATTCTAATGAAATGTATTTTTATATGGAGACACTTTAAATACCATCTTTACCTATCAGATGTTTTAGAGTGATTATATTTGCAGCGCTTGTTCTCCCGCGCACTGCTATGTGATCTCTTCCTTCTTTTATGACTGCTGCTGCTTCTCCATTTTCCGCAGTCCCAATCTTTTTCATCCCAGTCAGGACAATAAGTTCTCTTTGAGTGTCTCATCTGTATAAAAGACAAGTTTTCCCAGGTAAGTTGTATCCCACTTGTCAACACTGAGCAGTTTAGTAAAACTCTTCTTCGCAAATTCACTCTAGCTATGACTTTTTCAATCTCAATTTTTAAAAATATTTTATTATTTTTATTTTTTTAAAGATTTTATTTTTAAGTAATATGCACACTCAGCATGGGGCTGAACTTACAACCCCGAGAAAAAGTCACATGCTTTGACTTAGAAAGGTGGCCCTCAACTGTTTTTTTTTTAATTTTTTTAATTTTTATTTATTTATGATAGTCACAGAGAGAGAGAGAGAGAGAGAGAGAGAGAGAGGCAGAGACACAGGCAGAGGGAGAAGCAGGCTCCATGCACCGGGAGCCCGATGTGGGATTCGATCCCAGGTCTCCAGGATCGCGCCCTGGGCCAAAGGCAGGCGCCAAACCGCTGCGCCACCCAGGGATCCCTCAACCGTTCTTTAAAATCAAAGTTCGAAAGTAGTTGTTAACCAATCTAAAAAAAAAAAAAAAAAAAAACAAAAAAAATCACTCATAAATCCAATTAGTGCACTGTGCCAAAATGTGGAGTCCAAACTCTATTAATAGACATTCTGCCATTATCCACCTTATTCTAAGATTTATTGAAAGCACTAGGAAAAGAAAAAAAAATGAGGTGGGGAGCCAGGAAATCCAATTTACCAACTTTGGTAAGATCTTACCCCTTTTCTGTCAGCAGCACAAAATTACTACCCGTCCACGTATCTAACTCGCCTCATTCAACTCCAACTCGAATGCAATCGTCAATGTTCTTAGCGACAGAACCCTCACTACTATTTCTCCGTGAAGAAGATAAACGGATCAAACTACCAAGGCCTTTTATCATACACAGAAGTCAACCGTGGCATTTAAAAACCACAACATACCATCTTTTGAGGTACCCAGCACACGCTATACCCAGTAAGACCTAGCTTATTCCGAAAGCAATCTTACAAGATCAACTTGGGGGAGGGGAGCACCTTCTTTTCAATGTTTTGAACAGAAATTCCTAATAACTTGAAAAAACAAAACAAAACAGGGCAGCCCGGGTGGCTCAGCGGTTTAGCGCCGCCTACAGCCCAGGGCGTGATCCTGGAGACCCGGGCTCGATCCCGCGTCGGGCTCCCTTGCATGGAGCCTCCTTCTCCCTCTGTCTGTGTTGTGTCTCTGCCCCTCTCTCTCTCTCTGTGTCTCTTATGAATAAATAAAATCTTTAAAAAAAAAAAAAAAAAAAAAGAATGAGGGCGGGCATCCCTGGGTGGCTCAGCGGTTTAGCGCCGGCCTTCAGCCCAGGGCGTCATCCTGGAACCACGGGATCGAGTCCTGCATTGAGCTCCCCGCAGCCGCCTGCTTCTCCCTCTGCCTGTCTGTGTCTCTCATGAATAAATAAAACCTTTATGGAAAAAAACAGTAGATAGCATCTTTTCATCTCAACCACCGTTCCTAACAGTACTAACTGAAGGGACGCCACCACGTCTTTGCATATAAACTATAAACCAAAAGGCTCCAGCTGCTCCCTAGAGGTTGGGGGCAAGGCGGCGCAAAATTCTATGGCGCAAGACGTCTCATAACCTGTCTCGTCTCCCACGCACCTTCGAATACACCCTATTATTTCTGCTTCTCCGGGCTCTGCGAAACCTGATTTTGGTTAACGCCACCGAGGACAAGGACACTCGCGACCTTCACTCGAATCCTTTAAGACTCGACTAGACGTTAGGTGATACCGAGTCCTGTCAGGTCAACGTGATCTACTTGCTGCGAACACAGCGGCTTACGGGAGAGCGACACGCACACCCAGGGACCCAAGTACACAGCACCCTCAACAGGAGCCTCGCCTCCTCCGCCCCGCCGCCATCTTACAGCTCCGCCGAAGTGGCCAAGGCCGCCGCTGACAAAATGGCGCCCGCGGGCCCCTGACCCGGCGCTCCCCGCCCAGCCGTCAGTCAGGCGCTAGCCCTCGCCAGCGTCCCGGGCGTTGCGGTTTAAGGAGAAAATCGCGGCCACAGGCTCGGCGGCGCTAGGAAGACAAGCAGGCTGCCTTCACGCAACCCCGGGAGGAGGCGGCGGGGGGGGGGGGAGGGCGGAGGGTCGTCGTGCCGGAGATTACAGGCAGCAAACAAGCGAGAGGGCATCACCAGGAACAGAAAGAGGGCCCTGACACCTAGCCGCTTCGTCCTGCGTCTTACCGTCCCGGCCAGACAGTCCAAGCCGAAAGAGGCAAAGCTTGCAACGCGACAACGGGGAGGAGCCCAACTGGCTGCGACGGGCTCCGACAACAAAATGGAGGTGACAGCCGCAGCGTCGGGACTCGACTCGAAAACACTGGTGACGCCGCGAGCGCGTCTCGCCGCGGGGCGGGGCGGGGCGGGGCGGGGCGGGGTGGGCGGCGCTTGCGCGCAGGGACGGCCGGAGGCCCGGTGGCCGACGAGTGCGCAGGCGCCGGGGCGGAAGCCCGAAGACCGAAGGGGGAGGTGGGAGGTCTCTCCCGGCGGCCCCGGCGGCCATGTCGGGCGCTCTGGGTCTGAGGCAACCGTGGAAGTGCTAGAGAGGACTCTCGAATGTGCTCGGTAGATGTGGCAAGGAGTGAGGGAAGCGTGCTACTAAATCTCCTGTGACCTGAGTGCAACCACGCAACAATCCTTAAAAAAGAAAACAAAAAAACACGACGTCCTATAGTCATTTATGAGTTAATCGTCTGGATTTCGGCTTTTGCTAAGTTTCTGAGATTTAAAACTCGGTAAGTCTTTAGTAGCTGGGACTCAACATACACTGAAATTAGATTGGAGAGATTTTTCTTTTTTTTTTCATAAGATGTTTTTCATGAGACACAGGGAGCGCGATGCGGGACTTGATCTCCGGACTCCAGGGTCACGCCCGTGGCCCAAGGGAGATGCGCAACCGCCGAGCCCCCCGGGCGACCCTCGTGGTGTTAAATGTTGCAGAAACGAATGGGCAAGAGCTTGGAGACAGGAAATGGGGACCTTTCACAGTTAAGCATTTTGGCATAGAGTCCGTCCTCTGCATGACCTCTAAGAGGGGAAATGGAAGGGCTTGAAGAAAATGTCAGGAAACAACCTGAACAAAATCATCAAACTACACTTGGATAGACTAGTCACTGCCAGTCCTAGCCCCGTGCCCTCCACAATTTTGTGTCTTGCTCACTCGTTCCAAACTTAGTGGAAAATGTAAAAATTATCACTTTTTAAAGATTTATTCATAAGAGAAAGAGGTAGAGACATTGGTAGAGGGAAAAGCAGGCTCCATGCAGGGAGCCTGATGCTGGACTTGATCCCAGAAGCCTGGGATGGTGATCCCAGCCAAAGGCAGACGCTCAACCACTGAACCACCTAGGCGTCCCAAAAACGTATAATATTAACTTACAACCAACCGTAATTTTACTAGCTGTTGCACAGGAAAGCAACATATGTAGCCAGCCCTACACAGATGCACAATTATTGGGTAAAAAGTGATGAGGAATATGTATTTCCAAAATTCTATGGTAGTTTGCATTTCTTAAGCCCCTTCATAAGATTTGAAGATGTTTTAAAACTATTAATACTTAAATCTTTATGGGGGCCAGGGTCACCAAATAGAAGATACATATTTCAGAGGGAGGAATTCATCACTGTTAACTTGTGAAATTCAGGATCTATTTAGCATTTTTCAGTCTTTTTTTTTTTTTAATTTTTATTTATTTATGATAGTCACAGAGAGAGAGAGAGGCAGAGACACAGGCAGAGGGAGAAGCAGGCTCCATGCACCGGGAGCCCGACGTGGGATTCGATCCCGGGTCTCCAGGATCGCGCCCTGGGCGAAAGGCAGGCGCCAAACCGCTGCGCCACCCAGGGATCCCGCATTTTTCAGTCTTAAGCAAACCTAAGGAATTCCTGCCTTTGGAGAATAGTAGCTAATCATAGTGAGCTGGTTATTGTGCCAAGCACTGTACATACATTCTCAATGCTAACAATCTAGGAGATGGGCGGGATCCCTGGGTGGCGCAGCGGTTTGGCGCCTGCCTTTGGCCCAGGGCGTGATCCTGGAGACCCAGGAACGAATCCCACGTCGGGCTCCCAGTGCATGGAGCCTGCTTCTCCCTCTGCCTGTGTCTCTGCCTCTCTCTCTCTGACTATCATAAATTAAAAAAAAAAAAAAAAAAAATCTAGGAGATGGGAAAAAGGCATCAACTATATTGTGCTTTCACAAGTAGTGAAGGACTGCAGAGAGAAATTTAGAAATCACAATAAGATTACAAGGGTGAAAGATGATGAACGTTGAAAAAAATCTTGTGTATACTACCAAAATTAGTTTTCGAAATGGTTTTAAATTTACTCATACCTAGGCAATTACTAATTTGATATTTACCCAAAATTTCATTTATGAACATTTTTTAAATTTTTTATCCTTTTTTTTTTTAAATGTATTCATGAGAGACACAGGCAGAGGGAGAAGCAGGCTCCAGATCAGGCCCTGGACTGAAGGCTGCCCTATGAAAATGTTGTGTTCCTAGTGCATACTGTTGGTTTTGAGGTGGCACTGCCCCGCCCCCCCCCCCCCCCATTCATGTTTAGTCTTGACTCCTACTACCTCAGATTGTGACTTATTTGTAGATAGGGCTGTTACAGACCTACTTAAGGTTAAAATGAGGTCACTAGGGTGGGCCCCAATCCAATGACTGATGTCTTTCTTCTTGAAGAGATTACTACACACTCACTGAGGAGATTGTGTAGAAGATGGTCATCTACCAGCCAAAGTGAGACCTTAGTGTAAACAACCCTGCCCACAACTTGATTTTTTTATTTATGAGAGGCAGAGGGAAAAGCAGGCTCCACACAAGGAGCCAGACATGGGACTCCATCCCAGGTCTTTAGTATCAGACCCTGGGCCAAAGGCGGCACTAAACCGCTGAGCCACCCGGGCTGCCCTAGATTTTTTTTTTAAAGGCAATTTATCCTTCTGGAATTTTGCTGCATCATCATATGAGTTGAAATTCTTTTGCTATTTTTCCCCATATAATTTACTGGTTCTCTTAACACAATTTACGGGATAACTTTTCTCTTTATGATTTTGGATTGAACTCCTGTATACTATTCTAGCCATATCTCTTGCACCAATTTAGTATTTGGAGCTTTATAAAATGTTTGCAGCTAATCCCTTTTTCATTATAGCTTTATTTTTATTTATTTTTGAAGATTTTTTTTTTTAATTTCACGGCACAAGCAGGGATAGAGGGAGAAGCAAGCTTCCCACTGAGCAAGGAACCGCATGGGAGGCTGGATCCCAGGACCCTGAGACCATCATCCAAGCTGAAGGCAGACACCTAACCAACTGAGGCACCCAGGCACCCCTTACTGTAGTTTTATTTTTAAGATTTTATTTTGGGGGCATCTGGGTGGCTCTGTTGTTAAATGTCTGCCTTTGGCTAAGTGTGTTTTACCTCCGGTTAATACATGGAACAGACTCAACTGCTAATGTGATGTGTGAACCAGCCAATTCTGTGAGTGGACAGAAAGCAGTGTTATGGATCTTGATCCTCATGATGCCTCTCAAAGGCCCAAGACGGGCAGCCAGTCTTTCTATAAGATCCTTATGGCTATCATTAAACAGACATTATAAGGATGAGCTCTAAAAACTAAAAACTCACCATATTGGTAGCACGTAAAAAAAACAAGAGCAGGGTTGTTTTTTTGTTTTGTTTTAAGAGCAGGGTTTAGAATTAAAATTGACAGAATGCCAGTCAGTACAAAAACATCTTGGCAATCAGTAAAAGCCTCCTAAGAGTAATGACAAAAACATTCAATGCCATTCAGTTGGGAGAAAAAAAATCAGGTATAAGAAAGTGTCAAAACAAATTTTGGCCCACAAGAGGCTTTAATATGGTCTAGAAATCTAAATGACTAAATTAGAAGGCTGAATCAAAACGTGAGGGCATTAGGGGTGCCTGACTGGCTCGGTAGGTAGAGCATGCAATTCTTAATCTTAGGGTCATGAATTCAATCTCCATGTTGGGCACAGAGCTTATTTTTTAAAAAGTGAAGACATTAATATAATTGGCACATCAGTTTAGTAGAAGGTATAGGTGGTAATAAGAGAATATTACAAGCTAACATCCAAATTATAATTAAGAAAGAAAATATTAGTTAGATCAGCTATCTGTAGAAATGATACAAACCAAGAAATGCTTGGCATCAGTTTTAGTAATACCAAAATCTAATCAAGGTGATGGAGGCAGATCAAAGAATACGGTTTTGATGAGATCAATGATATATATCTATATATTTATAGATATATAAATGATGAGGCCTGATTAGGTGAGAGCCTTATGGTGGAGATAAATATTAAGAGAATAGCTTCTGTTTACTCACTACAGAACACTTATCAGATGCCAGAAGCTTTACATTGTTTCATTAGTCCTCACAGTCTTATGAAGGGGATGAGTCTTTAGGGATGAGAAAATCTGGGAGATGGTAACCTGCCTAAAGTTACTAGTAGGAGGTAGAGCTGTGATTCAAACACAATCCAGGACTCTACAACTGGTGCTCTTAGCCAATTAGTTGCATTTTTCAAACAGATCACCTGTAGAATTCTGTCCTACAATACTGTATATGATAGCTTTAAAAAAGTTCCATGGAAAAAGGAATTGGGAAATTGAGTGCTTACTCTACTCTAGGACTTCTCTGAGCCTTTACTGTAATCTAAAGACCACAGAAAATAGCAAATGGATTGGCTGGCTGGCTTTTCTAGATCATCTCTATCTTGTCCTTACTCTGACTGCACAAAGTGAATAATTAATGGAAAAGACTACCTCTAGGACGTGGACTAGATATGGCAGGAATATGCATAGTGCTTAAAAATGCCAGGATTTGGGCAGCCCAGGTGGCTCAGCAGTTTAGCGCCGCCTTCAGCCAGGGGCCTGATCCTGGAGACCTGGGATCCAGTCCCACGTCGGGCTCCCTGCATGGAGCCTGCTTCTCCTTCTGTCTGTGTCTCTGCCTTTCATGAATAAGTAAATAAAATCTTAAAAAAAAAAAAAAAAATGAATGCTTATATGTAACCAAAAATTAGAAGAGTTTTTTGGAAAATTAAACTTAAATAAGATCTTAGCTATAAACAAGCAGAAGGATGATGTAATCTTTTGACATAATTAAAACTGGGTAAACCACAATAGGTGTGTTCCTTAAATAGTCTGCCAAATATTTTTCTAGGTCTATTATAGCTATTGTGCAAATGGATTGGCATGAATAGTTATATCCTTAATGTGTACGTCATTAAGAGGCCGGTAGGTCTTCTCATTTACTGGTAACTTCTCCAATTCATCTAGAGTTTCTAGACCATCTATTACCCTGAAAGAGAAATATAAATGTTTGAAAAGTTCCATAGATTGAAACATAATATCCAAATACCAAATAGCAATTACAGTTTCCTTAATTAAGAAAAAGAAAAAAGAAAAAAGAACCATGTCTCATAGTTCTTTGCATTCCCTAGTTGAATATGCAATAAAATACGGATTTGTTTTTCTACCATGGATATAAGCCAAAATTCAGAAACAAAAATTCATTTTTTTTTTTTAATTTTTATTTCTTTATGATAGTCACAGAGAGAGAGAGAGAGAGAGGGGCAGAGGGAGAAGCAGGCTCCATGCACTGGGAGCCCGACGTGGGATTCGATCCCGGGTCTCCAGGATCGCGCCCTGGGCCAAAGGCAGGCGCCAAACCGCTGCGCCACTCAGGGATCCCTCATTTTTATGGACTTTAGACAATAGCAGTGACTAGGAATATTACCACCAAAGTATTCCCACAGCATAGCTACAAATGGGTCTAATATAACCAGTCATAAGATTTTCTTTACTAGAGGAAATACTCAGAGAAAGTATGTAATGGTGACACTGTTATTAATTAGTATTGCCCTATACTAAAGATCCTGAAGTGGGTGGCCATTTTGCACTTTATTTAAATATGGTGTTTTTACTTTTTGCATCTAGGCAACAACAAAAAGCACTAATAATAAAAGAAGGAAAGATGGGAACTTAAGCCCATTTCCAGGAAGCGTATTTCCACGTCACAAATATAAGAAAATATAGAGAGCTATCCTTCTGGCAAATGGTCTAAAACATTTGCTAAGGAAAGGTGGATTTATTTATATATTTATTTATTTTGGAGAGAGCAAGTAAGAGAGAGAGCACACAAATGGGGAGGGGGGAAGAGGAAAGGGAGAGAGGATCTTGAGCAGACTCCTTGCTGAGCAGGGCATCTGATGTGGGGCTCAAACCCAGGACCCTGAGATCATGATCTGAGTGAAATCAAGAGTCAGACACTATGGACTGAGCCACTGAGATGCCCCAGGTGGCTTTAGGTTATATCTCTTAGTGCAACTCTAATCAATTTCCAAGACTTACAGCATAACTTACAAAGATAACAGATTTACATTTTATTTTGCATTTCTACCAACCTTTTGAATTTACTCCCAAATGTAGAACCAAATATTTTTTTAAGATTTGATTTATTTGAGAGAGAGAAAGAGAGCATAAGCATAGGGAGCAACAGACTCCCTGCTAAGTAGGGAGCCTGACATGGGGCTTAATCCTAGGACTCTGCGATCATGATTTGAGCCAAAGCAGATGCTTAACAGACTGATCCACCCATGTGCCCCCTCACTAAGGTCCTTAAATTTTGAGTTTCAAAAGCTTCCTCACCTTTTGGGTCAGAGAAACAGGACATAGGAAACAGATCTCAAGCAAAAAGGGCATGTAGAATTGAGTCAAGTTAGTCAAGTGTTTGGGACATGGGCACCTTTGAGAACAAATGGAAAGCTACATGCCATCTTCCAAAAAAGTATGTGTGTATACACAGAACACATAACTTCAAGGAATTAAGAAACCTACAGTTAAGAATCTTTGTTCTTAACTCTCTAGTTGTCACAAATCTAGTGATATAAATCCTGGTAGTTAATGATCAATGATTCTGGGTTAAAGGAGAAAACAAAAGGAAGGGAACCTGAATTATCTACATCCAGGCAATTACTACTAAGGCTGTAATATTTCACTAATTTCATTGATTATTAATCTGTAAATTAGACATTTATATAGAATGAAAACTAAGAGTTGTTGAGTCTTCGATTTTTTTAAAAATTTTACACAGGCCCATTTATTTCCATTTTTTAAAAAAGATTTTACTTATTTGAGAGAGAGAGAGGGAGCATGAGTGAAGCGAAGGGCAGTGGAGAAACAGACTCCTTGTTGAGCAGGGAGCCTGACTCAGGGCTTAATCCCAGGTCCATGGGACCACGACCCGGGTCAAAGGCAGACACCCAACCAGCTGAGCCAACCAGGCACCCTGAGTCTTCTAGTTTATCTAACTTGGCATCTAAACTGTTAAAAGAAACCCTACAACTGTGCCTTGGTTTATTGAGCACAGTAAATGTTTGTTGAATGAACATTTGACAGGTTGACATTTTGCTGATTTATAAAAGCAATTCCCAGGCATGGTGCTAATAGTGGATATTCTGGCACAGTCTGCTGAACAACTACCTAGAATCCAGTCTCCCGGCTTCTTCTTCCTCATAGAATCTTGATTTTATTGAGACTGGCAATGTGTTTCTGAAAAACATTTCCTACCCTCCCTTGTAGGTAATGAAGTCCACAATGTTAAGTTCTGGGTCTTCTAGGAAAGCTATTTAAGAAGGGGCCGACTTGTGGAGCTTACTTAAAAAAACAAAACAAAACCAAAAAACATATAAATAGGGACACCTGGGTGGCTCAGTGATTGAGCGGCTGCCTTCGGCTCAGGGCATGATCCTGGAGTCCAGGGATCGAGTCCCTCATCGGGCTCCTTGCATGGAGCCTGCTTTTCCCTCTGCCTGTGTCTCTGCCTCTCTCTCTGTGTCTCTCATGAATAAATAAAATCTTAAAAAACACACAAAAACATATAAATAAAGTAAAACTTAAAAAAAAGGGACTGACTCAGCTGGCAAGCCCCTTTTGCCCTTCCTCCTCCTTTCTGCCTGGAACACATGTTCTGACTGGAGCTATGCTGCCCATGTTATGACCATGAGGTGAGCATGAGGATGGAAGAGAAAGGTGGTTGAGGAGAAAGAGGCGCCTAGAACACTGGTGACAGAAGGGAACCACCGTCTTAGCCCATCTTGTTAAGGCCCCTATTTTTCAGATCTGTTCATTCCTGCAAAATGTTATTCATAAAAAATACAGTACTGTTAATTTACATAACAGTCCAAAAAAAAGGGAAAAAGTATTTGCTCCTATTTTACGAAATAAAGAAATTAAGGCTCGAAGAGGTTATACGTTCCTAAGGTCACAGGGCTGGTAAGTGGTGGGCTTACCAGGTGTATTTAGCTTTCATACTGCTCTTTCAATATTATGCTATCATAGTCTCTCATATGCAGCCCTTGCATTGAAATTCCAAAGAAAACTATAACCAAAATACTCACTTTCCAAATACCGTATATTTCATGTCCAAATGTGGCTGCTTGCCATAGGTGATGAAGAACTGAGATCCATTGGTGTTTGGGCCATTATTAGCCATTGATACAACACCCCTAACATTGTGCTGTGAAAGACAGACCAAAATATTTAATTGTGTGGGTTTTTTTTAATTTTATTTATTTATTCATGAGAGACACACAGAGAGAGAGAGGCAGAGACAAAGGCAGAGGGAGAAGCAGGCTCCATGCAGGGAGCCTGACGTGGGACTCGATCCCGGGTCTCCAGGATCACGCCATGGGCTGAAGGTGGTGCTAAACTGCTGAGCCACCTGGGCTGCCCTTAATTGTGTTTTTATGTAAGTATTCCAAATATAGGACTGAGACAAGATCTGTACTTTTTAAGGGACCAAGAAAACATTTAATTAGCTTCTATTAAGGCTAATCCAAATGTTCAGTTTCTGTATGATCTGTATTTCTAACACTTGTATGTGAATTGTGTACATATCAAATCATATGCCCCAGTTAATTGCATTTTCACTTTGGAGGAGTACAGCCACAGACATTTTTAGCTAAACCAAGGCATAAGAGAAGTCTTTACATCATATTAGGGAACAGTGTGCTGGCATGAAACAATCAGGAAAAGAACAAAACCAAAATCCCCATAATCTCTTCACACGTACACTGGCCTCTGGCTAGTTGCTTTATCTGTAAAACAAGGGAGGGAGGTTGGACTAGTTCAGGGGTTTTATCCATAATTCAAATGCTCACCTGGGTCAGCAGATAATAAATGGGTTATTTGGACAGAATGTAGGAGTGATGGAGTCTGGCAAAAGGAATAGTATATCTCTTGCCTAAATAGTACTAAAACATTTTTTTAGACCACGGCCACAGAGAATGTATCTGTGGATCTTCCACCCAAGGGCAGGCAGCTCATAAACCAGGACCGGATGATGTAAGGGAAGGTCTCCTATTGCTCTAATACTCATGATACTATTTGTTATACAAGGGACTGTATATAAGAATTATGACATTATTGAGAAGATTGAAGACATGACAAAACTGTGCTATAAGGAGGCGCCGCAATATAAAATATATCATAAATAACTAGTGATTACTCTCTTTTTTTTTTAATTTTTTAATTTTTATTATTACTATTTTTGCAATGAAACTTTCTTTTTTTTTTAAAATTTTATTTATTTATTCATGATAGTCACACAGAGAGAGACAGAGAGGCAGAGACACAGGCAGAGGGAGAAGCAGGCTCCATGCAGGGAGCCCGACGTGGGATTCGATCCCGGGTCTCCAGGATCGCGCCCCAGGCCAAAGGCAGGCGCCAAACCGCTGCGCCATCCAGGGATCCCTGATTACTCTCTCTTAAGCTATTCATCAGCAGACACTAATGAGAAAGCAATAGAAATCTAGCTACATCAAGATATTAAAGCTTTATTTTCTTCTCAAAAGGTGACTCAAATGTTACATTTAACTTATAACTTAATAAAATATTCATTAACCTATTTCTAAGATGTAAGAATTCCAACTTACTTGGATTCTCTGGGTGGCTCAGCAGTTTAGCGTCTGCCTTCGGCCCAGGACATGATTCTGGAGTCCCGGGATCTAGTCCCGCATCAGGCTCCCAGCATGGAGCCTGCTTCTCCCTCTGCCTGTGTCTCTGCCTCTTGTTCTGCTTCTCTCATGAATAAATAAAATCTTAAAAAAAAAAAAAAAAAGAATTCCAACTTACCAAACTATTGCATGTGCCTATGTACTCGTCATCTCTTACCTCAACCTCTCCCAAGGAAAAAAAAAAAAACCACCATTTTACTATCTTTATACATGCCTAAACAATAGATTGTTCTCTTCTGGTTGTTTCTGAGCTCTCTAAAATAGTATCATACTATTTGTAGTCTTCTGGTAAATGCTTTTTATACCATCATTATGTTTCTAAGACTTACACATAAATGTGTAGCAGTAATTGTGATTTTTTTTTTTTAAAGATTTTATTTATTTATTCATGGAGACACACAGAGGCAGAGACGTAGGCAGAGGGAGAAGCAGGCTCCATGCAGAGAGCCCCATGTGGGACTCGATCCTGGGACTCCGGGATCACACCCTGGGCTGAAGGTTGGTGCTCAACCGCTGAGCCACCCAGGCGTCCAGTTGTGATTTTTTTATTGCTGGATAATAATCAACCACTGAATATACTCTATTTGTCCATGTTATGATCAATGGATATTTGGGTTGTTTTTAGATTTTGCTATTAAAATAGCACCCTAGGAACACTCCTGTACTGATTCCTAATGCATTTGTACAAGAGTTTCTATAAGGTAAACATTTGGGAATGGAATTGCTGGGTCAGAGTATGTGAATATTCAATACACACCCAACTCTGGTATATAAAGATGATAGTTCTTAAGACTTTAGGAATCATTAGAGAACCTTAAAATATAATCTAGGTCCTAATCAGTTTTATTCTTTTTTTCTATATTAAGGGGTATAAGGCCTTAATATTTCCTATTTTTAAAACTCCACAGATGAGTCTATAATAGCCAGTGTTGAAAATCACTGGTATAGGATGGTGAATTAGTGTTACTGAAGCAGTTATTAATTAATACCTAAAGTTGCTTTGTTTGTAATTCAGGAAAAGGATGACTTATAAACAATTTATCACCTCCCAGCCCCAACTCCTATAACAAAAGTAATGTTTCCTCATGAAGGAAACAAAAAGAAAAAAATAAATTACTCCTAGTCCCATCATCCAGACTTAAACACTGCAATGAATTTTCAGAATTTTCTTGGAGATATATATATATATATATATATATATATATATATATATATATTTTTTTTTTTTTTTTTTTTTTAAAGATTTTATTTATTTATTCATGAGAGACACAAAGACGCAGAGGTATAAGGCAGAGGCAGAAGGAAGCTCCCTGTAGGGAGCCTGATGCAAAGCTTGATCCTAGGACCCCGGGATGATGACCTGAACCAACGGCAGATGCTCAACCACTGAGTCACCCAGGTATCCCTCTTGGATATATCTTAATGTGACTGAAATACGATGTACTAAATCACATATTTTAGGGCCACCTGGGTGGCTCAGTTGGTTAAGAGTCTGCCCTCGGCTCAGGTCATGCGGGGAGCCTGCTTCTCCTTGCGCCGCAGCTCCCCTTGCTGTGCACTCGCCTCTCTCTCGCTCCCTCTCTCAAAAAAAAAAGAAAAAAAAATATATTACATGTTCTTATTGAGGAGAATTTATCTCTTTTTTAAAAATTTCTAAAGTTATCATTCTATGCAGATACAAAGTTTATAAGATCACATGATAATTGTCAGCAGATGTCATCTCTGGGAAGTAGAACTGATTTAATTTTAAATTTTAATAAAAAAAATTTTTTTAAATAGGCATGTGTTAGTTTTTTATTTAAAAACAAAGGTTCTTGGAGTGCCTGGCTCAGTTGGCAGAGCAGGCAATTCTTGATTCTGAGATTGTAAATTTGAGCCCCATTTAGGTATAGAGATTACTTAAAAATAAAATCTTAAAAAATATATATATTTGTTTTTTAAAAAAATAAAATCTTTTAAAAATAGGAAATTTGAAAAAATGTTCTTTAGAAAGTTTGAAAAATAGAGAAAAAAATATGAAAAGAAAAAAAAAGGAAACAAAAATCTCTAATTTTACTATGCTATGCACTTCTCTTTAACCTAGCTGGGATTTACCACAGAAATTAAGTTAACACAGGAATATTCAAACATCTAACAGATGATAATAAAAATTGGATATTTACCATGTGCAGTATTGCAACCAGGAGGTCTCATGGTCTTTCTTGCCTATCCTCAAAAAAGGCTAGTAATTCATGTCATTCAACATAAATTTTATAGTGAGACATTCAGCCCTTTTGGTACATCACTGATTAATAAACATTTCAGGCTGGACCCAAAGAAAAGCTCACTTAATGTCAAGATCCATGTGATTGCGAGATTCCAGAATATTTTTTAGGTAAGAAATGTCATTTATATTTATATTTTCTCCCTGACATTTATCAAGTGTACTAAAACTACAAAAAAAGCATGTTTGTATACTAATGACATTACCTTGTGTTACTACAACATATGTATTAAAGTTTTCAAGTGTAAACAAGGCATGAGAAGATAGATTTTGAAGCGCTCGAGATATACCTTAAGATATTCACTATATTCATCCTCAAATTTCTTGCCCCAGATACTGTTACCTCCTCTTCCGGTACCTATATTATGAGACAGACAAATAAAAAAAGTATCTAATTAAAAAAAAGGGGGGGGGGAGTATCTAATGTTGAAAAAGTTTCATTTTCTAAAACATAAGGGCTATTTTATAACTCTTTAAATTTGCAATGTCCTCTCTTCTCAAAATTCCACTTTATAGAGCAGAAAAATAAAGTATCTCTACAAAAAACAAATCCCCTCACTATCAGTATTGTTCATATTTTGTTTTATTCATTTATTTTTTTTTTAATTTTTATTTTTTATGATAGTCACACACAGAGAGAGGCAGAGACACAGGCAGAGGGAGAAGCAGGCTCCATGCACCAGGAGCCCAACGTGGGATTCGATCCCGGGTCTCCAGGATCGCGCCCTAGGCCAAAGGCAGGCGCCAAACTGCTGAGCCACCCAGGGATCCCTGTTTTATTTATTTTAAAGAGAGTGCAAACACATGAAATGAGGCGAGTACAAAGAAAGAACCTGCTCAACGTAAGGTCCGATGCAGGGATTAATCTCACAACCTTGAGATAACGACTCAAGCTGCAACCAAGAGTCCAACACTCAGTTGACTGAGCCGCTAGGCACCCCGTTCATATTTTATTTTAAAACTAGATGCAATAAATAAATAAATGAATAAATAAATAAAACTAGATGCCAGTAACTTCTACTTAAAATTTTTCTTTTTTTTTTTTTAAAGATTTTATTTATTTATTCATAGAGACAGAGAGATAGAGGCAGAGAAAGAAGCAGACATCATACAGAGCCTGACGTGGAACTCGATCCAGGGTCTCCAGGATCACGCCCTGGGCTGCAGGCGGCGCTAAACCGCTGCGCCACTGGGGCTGCCTTTTTTTTTTTTTTTTTTTTTTTTTTAAGATTTAATTTATTTATTCATGAGAGACACACAGAGAGAGAAGCAGAGACACAGTCAGAGGGAAAAGCAGGCTCCAATGCAGGGGAGCCCAACATGGGACTCAATCCCGGGTCTCCAGGATCAGGCCCTGGGCTGAAGGCGGCGCTAAACTGGTGAGCCACCTGGGCTGCCCTAAAAATTTATTGTTGTGGTAAAGTAGCCAGGTTATAAAAACTCTATGTGCTTATATTTTTGTTTTATTTTATAAAAATTAATTTTATTTATTAAAAATTAAATTTTCACGTACACATTTTTTTTCTAAGTAGGTTCTAGGCCCAGTGGTGCTTGCTTGAACTCACCAGCTTGAGATCAAGACCTGGGCTGAAATCAATAGTCAGATGCTTAAACTGAGTCACATAGGTATTCCAAAAAATATTTTTAATTTGAGTATAGTTGACATACAATGTTACATTATATTTTTCTGTTCTTTGTTTACCCGCTTTTTCACACTATATACCCAATTCTCTAGATATTAATAGAATTAACTTACCTGTCGGATCTCCTGTTTGAACCATGAAACCCTTGATATTTCTATGAAATATACAGCCATTGTAGTAATTACTGGCACAAAGAGCCAAGAAATTCTGAAAAGAGAGAAAGTAATGATTGGGAAATGATATAGCAAAAATACACTTATACATATATACATATTTTTTTAAAGATTTTATTTATTCATGAGAGACACAGAGACAGGCAGAGACATTAGGCAGAGGGAGAAGCAGGCTCCCTCTTGGGAGCCCGACAAGGGACTCTATCCCAGGACCCCAAGATCATGACCTGAGCCAAAGGTAGGCGCTCAACCACTGAGCCACACAGGTACCCCCCAACCCCTCTATGTTTAGAGAAAAATTATCTGCTCTTTCTTTGATCCACCTTTAATATCAAAGGTAAGTGGAAATTAGGCCAGAAATTATGATGGCTAGTTTTTCCTGACAATGGTTTTATATACAAGCTTTTATTATTTTTTTTTTTAGGTTAGATGATTTAATTCCAAAATGGTTATCCTGCTGCATTAACTCATTTTTTTTTTAAGATTTTATTTATTTATTCATGAGAGGCAGAGACAGAGGCAGAGGGAGAAGCAGGCTTCATGCAGAGAGCCTGATGTGGGACTCGATCCTGGGTCTCCAGGATCATGTCCTGGACTGAAGGCGGGGCCAAACCACCAAGCCACCGGGGCTGCCCATTAACTCATTTTTTATATGGACATAATGGTACTCACCTCACAAGTTTTGGGTGTCCTCTCACAGAATACTTCAATTTTAATATCACCTACATCTGTATGCAGTGTCACTGACTAAAAAAGAGAAAAAAAAATAGAACAAATTAGATTTCTTTGTGACTTTATGTGCTATATTATTCTCAAACTAGATTAAAGATGACAGCCTGAATTAAAACACAAAAAGAAATGCCATTTCAGAGATGGTATGTCTACACACCTGAGAGTAAGGTGTACTTCTTCAAAATTTATTTCAACAGTAGAAAAAAACTCCAGAAAATAAATATAAATGTTAATGTAAAATGGTACCTATCATAAAAATTTAACAGTAGGGCAGCCCCGGTGGCGCAGCAGTTTAGCGCTGCCTGCAGCCCAGGGTGTGATCCTGGAGACCCTGGATCGAGTCCCATGTCAGGCTCCCTGCATGGAGCCTGCATCTCCCTCTGCCTGTGTCTCTGCCTCTCTCTCTTTTTGTGTCTCTCATGAATAAATAAATAAAATCTTTAAAAAAAAAATTAACAGTAAATATACTGTGATGGAAATACTTATTTTAAGTGTGAATTTGTCATCAATAAAAATGAAAACAATGGTTATATTAGTATTACTGATTTAAATGGCAATTGACCAACATCATTAATATATATTGAAAAAGAGTAAGAAAATGACTTTTCAAAACAGAGTCTCCACCATTTATTTCCCTATGTAATTTGAGAGTGTTAAAAACGATTCTTCACTGAAGACAACAATCTTAAATGTGCAGAGGTAATCATATTACTCCTTGCTTGCTTTTTGTTTCTCTGATGTTCGAGTAACCTGCATATTCCTTTTGTTATCCCATTGTGGGGTCAGGGGTTATTCTGAGGCTTCCTTTTTCCTTTCTCCTCTTCCAGTAGTATCTGATGTAGGAAAAGACGTTAGGGTTGGAAACTGACAGCCAAGAAAGAATTCTTGAGGTGCCTTTGGTGCAAAAAGGTGATTTTATTAAAGCGTGGGGACAGGACTCACGGGCAGAAAGAGCTGCACTGGGGTCACAGCGAGTGGCCCATTATATACTCTCAAGTTGGGAGGGGTGTAGGGAGAGCATAAATCTCTAAGGAATTCTGGAAGCAAGGTTTCCAGGACCTTGGTGGTGGTGGGGTGATAGCTATTGTTGGGCAAAGATCCTTCAGATATGTATCAGTGGGCCATATGCTTGGGGGATGATTGCCAACAGGTATCTTGGGGGAGATAAGGGAATTTATTTCTTTTATTTGAGAAAGCACAAGCGGGGGAGAGTTAGAGGAAGAAGCAGGTTCCCCGCTGAGCAGGGAGCCCAATGTGGGGGCTCAATCCCAGGACCCTAAGAGCATGACCTGAGCCGAAGGCAGACACTCAACTATCTGAGCCACCCAGGTGCCCCGAGATAAGGAAATTCCTAAAGGAATTTTTATATGTTAAAGTAGATTTACAGCATCGTGGGAGTTGGGGTAAGACTGCCTCTTGCCCTTAGCAAAGTATTGACATTGAGGCAGTTAAGTCCCTAGAGGAGCGTCACTCTGCCTGTTTCAAGGACTTGTCAATGGGCTGTAGGTGGTAAGGAAATTTAATAATTTGTCTTCTGCCTCTGTTTCCCACATCAGAATCTAGCAGTCGGAATATGGTCAAGCTGACAAGGGCAAGAGTGTGTGAGTTGGGGTAGGGTGGGAGGAAACAGGGTAGTATTCTCATTGCTTTTCTTCTATTTCAAGCTCTAGTTGCCTACCTTAGATCCAGAACAAAAGGATCCAATCAAAATTATCACACCTGGGTATACTCTGCAACTCCTTTCCATTATATGCTGTAATAAATCTTTTTCTTTAAAAAAGTTAAATTCTGTGCATTTGAAGTGAAACCACTGAAGAATTTATTTTTTTAATTTTTATTTATTTATTTATTTATTTATTTATTTATTTATTTATTTATTTATTTATTTATATTTTTTTCCACTGAAGACTTTAAAAGTAATTTTGCTTCGGGTTTTGTTTAGCCATCATACCAGTTTTATTTTCCTTGACTGAATTTCTAAAAATTATCTATAATGAAAGACAACAAGAATTGAATCAAACTTACCATTTTTCTTCTTGATGTGAGTTTCAGGAAGTACTATTGTTCAATTTCTCAGTCTCACCAAGAGAAGTTAGAAAACGTGTCTCTATTTCCAAAAGAGAAAATTAAGTTCGTTTTCCTCTCTTAACTCACACATGCTCATTTCTACCCCATATTTAAAAGAAAAAGTCTGGAACAGCACCCCCCAAGTAATAAAAGTCTAGTGATGGAAATGATGAGAACCTATCGATCTCCTACTTCCCCTGTTCACTTCTTCTTCACTCCCTGCAAGTCCTCCAAGTCGCGTACATTTCCGCCTTGGGGTCCAGGCGCTGGGTGCTCTCTTTGTCTGGAGCCCTTACACCCAGACGTCTGGCCGCTTATTTTCCTCGAGTCCAAGTCTCTGCTCAGAAGTCAGTTCCTATTGGCCTTATAACTCTCCTTAAAACTGCCTTCAGGGAGCCCTGGGTGGCGCAGAGGTTTGGCGCCTGCCTTTGGCCCAGGGCGCGATCCTGGAGACCCGGGATCGAATCCCACGTCGGGCTCCCTGCATGGAGCCTGCTTCTCCCTCTGCCTGTGTATCTGCTTCTCTCTCTGTGTGTGACTATCATAAAAAATAATAATAATAATAAATTGCCTTCACTTTAGTACCTGCCCGATTATCTTTTCCCATAGCACTGACCAATAATACGCTATATATTTTTCTAAAGAAGTCTGTTCCAATACTACCCTCCCGTCCAGAATGCTCACTGGATGGAACAGCCCAAGCACCAGAACAGAGCCTAGCAAGGGTCTCTCTCAGTAAGTGAATGAGAGAATGGGGGATGTGACGGACCACTTCCGTTAGCACACCTGTTGTGGCAACCGAGACGATGCCCTTGCATTTACCCACGTTTCGAAATTAGGGTCTTCGGGCTACCGCAGGCTGAGCGCGGGGCCCGTTAGAACGCTCCTCACCTGCTCGCCTTTTACCTCCCGCTCCCTATTTCAAACCAAAGTGACTAGAACTTACCAAGGCAATGGAATTTACCCTCACCTGGTACGCTTTTGACAGGGAGAGGGGGCTCGCTTCATAACCCTACAAGCACGCGAAACGCAAAGCGGAACTAAGGCGGGCAACGCCGGCGAGCGGCTTGAGGTCACTTCCGCCCGGCTCCTCCTCAGCCCGTCCGGCCACGCCTGGAGGCCCTGCGCAGGACCGGAAGTGGCGAGTGCGGGCCTCGCGTGGCGCCCCGCCGTCATTGCGCGCTGTGGAGGTTGTGAGGGCGTTTCTGGGAAAGGAGGCAGAGGGGGGAGACGCGGGCCGGAAAGTGGCGTGTGGCTGGGGAGCCTAGGGCCCCCGGCGGGGAGGGCAGGAGTGCTGACTGGGAGCTTCCGGCGCGTCTGGCGTCTGCCTTGCCCTGGAAGCGGCCTGAAGTGGGACGGAAGTGAGAGGTAGCCGGCGCAGTGCAACAGGGTGCCGCTGGCTGGCTGTAGGGCGGGGGCGTGCCACGCTAGGCCTCGTTCCCCGCCGTCCCGCGAAACCTCGCGAGCACAACGTAAGCGGGGCCCTCTTCTCATTCTTGAGAGGGCGAAGCGACAGGGGTCGGGTACCTGGTTACACAGCCGCGGCCCTGCGAGTCGGGCTGGCTGCCGAGTGGGCGCCCCCCCACCCGCCGGCAAAGCCGCCCCCCGTTGTTCATGGCGTCAAGCCACGCCGCTTCGCTGCTTCCTGATCCGTGAAGTGGGAGGGTGGTGGTATTTTCAAGGGTTCTTTCAAATTTAGCCGTTGGCCCCCGCGGCCTCAGTTGCCCGCCCGCCAGCCTGGGTGAGTGCAGAGCGCAGCGTCGGTGCTTGGAATCCGGAGAGGAGAGTGGTATGAGGACCTGAGCTCTCACGCGACCCCAGGCCCCAGTGGGTTTCGGAGGCCCCACGTCCCTTCAGAGCAGACACTGAATAAGTGCGCACACCTCATAGTAAACATTTTTTTTGCTGAAAACATACTTTTTTTTTTTCAACGAATTTGAGCATATTTATTGAAAAAGTTTTTTGAAATTAGGTTATTAATATTTGATTAGATTTTCGGTTGGCTGTGCTATACCTTGTCAGTTATTATGCATATTATGAATGCTTTTCTTCAAAAATATAAATATTCCTGGATTTTTAATTTTCTCTTTATTTGTAGGACAGTGGGTGAATTCCTTTTTTTCTTTTCTTTTTTTTTTTTTTAAGATTTTTATTTATTTATTCATGAGAGATAGGCAGAGAGAGAAGCAGGCTCCATGCGGGAGCCGGTCGTGGGACTTGATCCTGGGTCTCCAGTATCACACCCTGGACCGAAGGCAGGCGCCAAACCGCTGAGCCACCCGGGCGTCCCTGTACCTGGATTCTTTTTTTTTTTTTAAGACTTTATGAGAGACACAGAGAGAGAGGCAGAGACGCAGGCAGAGGGAGAAGCAGGCTCCATGCGGGGGCCCCGACGTGGGACTTGATCCCGGGTCTCCAGAATCACGCCCTGAGCCAAAGGCAGATGCTCAACCGCTGAGCCACCCAGGCATCCCCTGTACATGGATTCTTAACTGGAGTTGACTCTTAGTTTAGTATAGGGCCTAGACACTGGAAATGTTTGTCAAGAAAAGCTTTATTTAGGACTTGGAAGGAAGGGTAATATTTAGAGAACTGGAGAAGGCAGGAGGATGATTAAAGCAAAGATGAGAAGAAAAGAACCAAGGTGTGTGTGGGGTGGAGAAAGTGGGGATGAACATTTGTGTATTATGTACCAAGCTCATGTTAGGTGACTTACACGTATTAATTCATTTGCTCCTGTGGTTAGCCTCTGATGTAGGCTGTAGCGTCTCCCGTTTTGTAAATGAAAACATAACCTCAGAGAGGGTAAATGACTGAGATACCACGTGCTGGTAGGTGGCCGACTCTGCATTTGAACCCAGGGGTATGTGACTATAGCTCTTTTGCTCCTGTGCTTTGCTCCCTCAAGGGTCCAGGCCTAAAGTATGTATCTGTACCATTTTCTGTGTTTTGGCTTCAGATACTCAGTGTTACCTGATTTCTGTATGTTGTCGTCTCGTGTACGCCTCATTCCCAGAACAGTCCGGCTTGTTCATTCCCTCATCTACAATTCTTGCCATTCCTCCATGGATTTAAAGGCGCTCCTTTGCTCCTTGAATGACTTTGCATCCCTCTCCCTTGCTGAGAGTTGGGACAATGTTGGCTTACTGGTGGAACCAAGCCCACCACACACTGTAAACACACTCTTCCTTACCAACGACTTGACTGAGGAAGTGATGGAGGAGGCGCTGCAAAAAAAGGCGGACCTCATTCTCTCCTACCATCCACCTATTTTTCGACCCTTAAAACACATAACCTGGAAAACCTGGAAGGAGCGCCTGGTGATCCGGGCTCTGGAAAACAGAGTTGGTATTTACTCTCCTCACACCGCCTATGATGCTGCACCCCAAGGAGTCAACAGCTGGTTGGCAAAAGGGCTTGGTGAGAAGCCTTTTATTTTTTCATGTTTAATATTTTCCCTACAAATGCTTTGAAATTTTAAAGTGTCTTGAATAGAATGTTAACTGCTTTATATGTGTGTACCATTATTTTATTTTTACCTATTTAAAAATAATGTGAAATCTGGCAGTTGTATTTGATAAGTTTTTATCCTTAATGAATAAGGAAAGCATAGGAAATCGTCATTGCTGTGAGTCCTCACTCATGGAACAACGTGCCTAGCACCCAGAAATTTGAGAAGTGCTTGTTAAATTGAGTCAAAAGCACAGACGTCTCCAGAATCTACTTCATATTGTCAGTAAAATAGATATCAGAGGTTTTTTTTTTTTTTTTAAGATATCAGAGTTTTATTGCTTACTCATGCTCCATGCAATGGAGGACTTTAACTTATGTGTTTTAGCTTTATTTTTTAGTAAGTTATTTTAGTTTACTCATTTGGAGCTGAAGCTTTTGTGATGACGTATCTGGATTAATGTGGTCAAGTAGATTATGAGCATTTGCAACCTGAATGATGATTTACATGAAGAAGTATAGGAAGCAGTCACAATTCTGTACATCCTTTAAGAATTCATGAGTCAAGTTTTTGTGATATTTAAGAGTTCTGGAAAATAATTTTGAAAGTAAATTTGGTTTTGTATGTCTGTGCTAAATCCCTAGAATATGGGGGCTCTTGGATGTATAGGTAAGAGATGTGTGTGTATATATTATATAAGTATCTGAGAATCAGTCTTTAAAAACTCATTTTTTAAAAGTTGTTCCCATAATGGTTTCTCTTTTTAATTAAAAAACACACAATTTTTCCCCAGGAGTTTGCACCTCCAGGCCCATACATCCTTCCAGAGCTCCCAACTACCCTACAACGGGAACACACAGAGTAGAATTCAGTGTTAATGGTACCGAAGACCTGGACAAAGTTATTTCTGCAGTGAAACGAATTGCAGATGTTTCTGTCACTTCTTTTTCTACTAGGTACGATATATTTTCCTCCTTTTTTATGTGTATTTGTATGAATCTTCCTTATAAATTCTATAACCCCAGTATTTAGGTCTGAAACAAATTGTTTTCCCCCAGGGCGGGTTTCTAAGGCAGCCTACTTCTCATTTGCATGTGGGTGCTCCATGGGACCCTTTCAAAACAATAAAAATGACAAGTAACACTGTTTTCTATGTGGGAAGGACTATGCTACACCTTTTACTTACAATATTTCTAATTCTCCTGTTAATGTTGAAAGGTGGTGGTTTTTACTTGAGAGGATATAGATATAGATATAGGTAAACCCTTAAAACAACTTTTGTTTTGAGATTGTATTTATTTATGAGAGACACAGAGAAAGGCAGAGACATAGGTAGAAAGAGAAGCAGGCTCCCTGCAGGGAGCCTGATGTGAGACTTGATCCCAGGACCCCAGGATCACGCCCTGAGCCAAAGGCAGATGCTCAACCACTGAGCCACCCAGGCATCCCTAGATAAACCCTACTGGTAACACATTACATAGGTTTACTCTCTCTCCTTTTTTTTTTTAAGATTTTATTTATTTGTTCATGAGACACACACAGAGAGAGGCAGAGACACAGGCAGAGGGAGAAGCAGGCTCCCTATCGTGACTCGATACCAGGACTCTAGGATAATGCCCTGAGCCAAAAGCAGATGCTCAACTGCTGAGCCATTAAGGTGTCCCTATAACAGTGGTTTCAAAGTGAGGTCTCTGGGTCAGCAACATCAGCATCACCTGGAACTGTTAGAAAGTTAAACTCTCAGATCCCTAATAGACCTACTGGATCTGAAACCCTGAGGGGAGAGTTCAATCTGTGTTTTTAATAAGTCTACAAGGAGATTTTTGTGGTGCCTGGGTGCACAGTGAGTTAAGTGTCCAACTCTTGGTTTCCGCCCAGGTCATAATCTCAGAGTCATGAGATTGAGCCTTGTTGTCAGGCTCCCCACTGAATGCAGAGACTGCTTGAGATTGTCTCTTCCTCTCCCTTTGCCCCTCTCTCTTGTGTTCTGTGTCTCAAATCTTAAAAAGTCTGCAAGGAGATTTTGATGCATGCTGAAATTTGAAAAATATTATTCTAGAAAATAGTTTGATTTGGGATTGAATCCTAAATTTCATGTAATCTAATCTATCTTATAGGAGGTTGTAAACCATAGATCGTTCAAAATATGTTTCACAGGGTGCTTGGGTGGCTCAGTTGGTTAAGCATCTGATTAAGCATTCGAGTCTTGGATTCAGCTCAGGTCTCAGGGTTACGAGATTGAGCTCCTGTGGCAGTGAGGTCCAAGTTCAGCACAAAGTCAGTTTGGGATTTTCTCACTACCACCCCCATCCCATTTTCCGTGAGCACACTCTCTTACTCTCTTTTTCTCTCAAGTAAACAAAATCTTTACCAAAAACTACATCTCATTTACATTTATCCTAAAGCAGCAAGTGATTTTTTTTTTCTTTAAATAGGACTGATAATGAAGAACAAACAAGGATTAGTCTGAATTGTAGTCAGGAGGCTTTGATACAGGTGGTGGCATTTCTTTCCCAGAGCAAACAATTCTATCAGAAGACTGAAATTCTGTCACTGGAGAAGGTAATAAAAATATATTACTGTGCATTTTTATTGATAGATCATTATCAATTGTTAGATTGACCGGCTATTGACTTTTACATAAAGAAGCACAAGGTGGTGTTGAGGGATAAAATACCCTGGAGAATATATTGAGAAAGGGAGACATGCCAGGAGTGGGAAAGTGTTGGTAGATGTTTTAGTTCATTCAGGCTGCTATAACAATTTGGGACAAAATACCCCAGCTTATGAATAGCTTATGAACAACAGAAATTTATTTCTTACAGTTCTGGAGGTTATGAAGTCTAAGATCATGGTATCAACGGATTTGGAGTGGTATCTGGTGAGGGCTCACTTCCTGGTAGTCCAGCATTGCCTTCTCTGTGTGTCCTCACATAATGGGAAGGACTGGGATCTGTCTTGGAGCCTATTTTAGAAGCAAACCCCAGTCATTTCAGCTCCCCTCTCATGACTTAAGTACCCTCCCCCAAGGTCTCTGCCTCCTAATACCATCGTCTTTGGGGGTTAGGATTTCAGCATATGAATTTGTGTGGACAGACACATTCAGGTCCTAGCAGTGTAGTATATATATGTGTGTGTGTATTTTTTTTTTTAAGTTCTGGTTTTGGGGGTACCTGAGTGGCTCAGTACATTAAGTCTCTGACTTGATTTTGGCTCAGGTCATGATCTCAGGGTCATGAGGTAGGGTTCTATGCTGGGCATGGAGCCTGCTTAAAATTATCTCTCCCACTCCCCTCCCACTCACATGTGCACTCTCTAAAAAATAATTTTAAAAATTCTGTTTTTTTATTGAAGTATAGTTGATACCCAGTATTACATAGCAGTACTTTTTAGGGTTAGAGACTCAGTTACAGGTTCTATCCCTTTTATACCCTCTGCCTGGACCATTTTATTTGCTCCTTTTACCTGACTACAATTCATAAGATGATTCCTGTATCTTGATGTTCTGGCTCAGAATGCTTTCTTAAGATAAAAAGTTTAAAAACCCATATTTCCAAGGACTCTCTGGACATTTCCACTTAATGGATCCCACAGGTACTTCAGCACATAACAAATATTGACCTCGTCCTCTATATATTTATTTGTTTATTTATTTATTTTTGAGAGAGAACGTGTGCACCCGTGAAAGCAGGGTTTGGAAGGAGGGGCAGAGAGAGAGAAAGAATCTTCAGCAGGCTCCACCCTGAGATTATTACCCGAGCCAAAATCAACAGTTGGACACTTAACTGACTGAGCCACTCAGGTGCCCCTACATCAACCCTTTACATATTTTTTCTATTTCATTGATGGCATCATCATCTACCTTACTTTCCAAGTTTCTGCAACCTGCTTTGCCTCTCCTAAATCCAAGCCCTGCTTAGTTTGTCCCCAAGTCTGAACTGTTTCTCTTCTTTATTTGCTTTGTCACCATAGTACTTGAAATTCTGATCTTTCATCATCTGGGACATGAGTAGTCTTGCTAGTGAGCCCCTACAAGAGACAGCCCATGATTTTTAGCATAATGTACAAAGCCCTTCATGACTAGCTATGGCTTCTGTCCCCATCCCTTGCTCTGCACACCAGCTATAGTGTCTGAGCTCATGCCTTTACACATTTCACCTATCCCTTTCCTACCACACTGCACCTGACATCACTCCTTTCTTTTTTTTTTTTTTTTTTTAAACTTTTTTCTGGTCTGGGAAACACAAGTCCGTAAAGCCTTTGATTCCACTTCCTCCAAGTACTCCCACCTGAACTCCCAGCTCATTTATTTTGTCATTGCTTTGGCTCCCATAAAATAGTACCTCTCTTGTATTTAAGCACTTTTATTGTGGTTAGTTAACTAAACATTTGCCTTTACAGAACACTGAGCTCCTAGAAATCAGAGAATGTTTTTGTCATTTTGCATAACCAAACCTTAGCCTGGTACTGGGTATAGTAAGCTCACAGTGCATATTTTATTGTCCTCAGCATTTGCTGTTTGTTTTCTAGGACTGAAATGGACAGTTTTTCTAACTTCTGTTTCTCTTCAGCCTCTGCTTCTACACACTGGAATGGGACGGTTGTGCACACTGGATGAATCTGTTTCCTTGGCAACCATGATTGATCGAATCAAAAGGCACCTTAAACTATCTCATGTTCGCCTTGCTCTTGGGGTAGGAAGGACCTTAGGTAAATATGTACTGTTTATTTGTCCAGTGTACCTACTAATGTAGTATTATGTAGTATATGGGCCAAGTTATAGCTCTTGGTTATATTAATATAAGTGACAGGAAACATTAGTTCACAGAAGATGGATGGTTTATTTTATCAATCAGGGTGGGCTCGGTTATCTCATTGGCTCAAACAAGATTTATGTCTCTCATATTTGGTGTTCATTTCAAGTCAGCAGAAATCTCTTCACCATAGGCTGATCAGTGTTGCAGAGGAGGCATTTCAGAGGGTCTTAAACACATCAGTTAAACATTCTAGCCTGGAATGTTTTCTGTTCAACTCTTGTCCAGAATTAATCACACTGCCAGTACAAGTCAGGGCATGAAATGTAGTCCTACCATGGGCCACGAAAAGAGCTGTTAATTATTATTGCTCTAATTATAATGCAAATATTATATTTTACAATACTGGTGATATTTTATAGTGAGGTGATAAATAGTGATCCACTACAGTTTGAGTCTTGTAGCCAGTGTCTTATCTTTTGGCTTTTCCCAGTATCTTGGGGAACAGAAGAAAGGAACAGAATAGGGCAGTCCGGGTGGCTCAGCGGTTTAGTGCCTACCTTCAGCTTGGGGCGTGATCCTGGAGACCCGGGATCAAGTCCCACGTTGGGCTCCCTGCATGGAGCCTGGTTCTCCCTTTGCCTATGTCTCTGCCTCTCTCTCTCTCTCTCTCTCTCTCTTTCTTTGTGTGTGTGTGTCTCTGTGTCTCTCATGGATCATGAATATCTTTAAAAAAAAAAAAAAAAAAAAGGAACAACATTTGTTGGGCCTAGCAACATACTGAATGTCCTAAGTATGTGAATTCCTACTGCAGAGGCAGTGAGTGGAGCATAGTTGTTATGAGTGTAGATTCTGAATGACTTGGGTTCAAATTCATCTGTCCTATTCGCTGCATGACTTTGACAAGTTATTTAACACCCCTGTGTCATGGTAGTCTCATCTGTAAAAACTGCAGTAATAATAAAACCTGACTCATCAAGGTAGTATAATCCATGTGACAGGGCACAGTGACTGGCACACATTAAGTATAGTACATGTTAGCTGTGTGGTAGGATTATTATTCCCATTATATTACAGGTGAAAAAATTGACATTCAGAAATATAGGTAACTTAGTCCACAACAACTCATGGGAGTTAGTTTCCAAAGAAAATGGATGGTAGAGATGAGATTTGACTTCTGATCCAACTCCAAAACTGCTTTTTTGATTATTTTCTTTAAGACTTAAAATTTTTATTTGATTAATTATTTTTAAAGATTTATTTATTTATTTTAGAGTGCATGGGCATGTGTAGAGGGGTGGAGAGGGGCAGAGGGAGAGAGAGACAATCCTAAGCAGACTGTACCACAGGGAGCTGGGAGTGAGGCTTGATCTCATGACCCTGAGATCATGACCCTAAGATCAAGATCTGAGTTGAAACTCAGAGTCGGATGCTTAACTGTGTCACCCAGGCATCTCTGTTTTATTTTTTTTTAATTAAAGTGTAGTTGACATATAATGTTTCATTAGTTTCAGGTGTACAACATAATGATTCAGCAAGTGCTCACTAGGTGTGGCCACCAATCTGTCACCATACAATGCTGTTAAAATACCATGAACCATATTCCCTATGCTGTACCTTTTGTCCTCATGACTTATTCATTCTGGAAGTGTCTCCTAACTCCCCTTCACCTATTTTGCCCATTCTCCCTCCGCTCTGGCAACCGTCTGTTCTCTGTATTTATGGGTCTCCTGCTTTTTGTTTTTTTAGATTCCATATATAATTCCTCATATGGTATTTGTCTTTCTCTCTCTGACTTTTATTTCACTTAGCATAAAACCCTCTTCGTCCATCCATGGCAAGATCTGCTTTTTTGTGGCAGAGTAAATGTTCCATTATGTGTGTTTACTGCATCTTTGTCCATTCATTTATTGATGAGCATTTAGGTTGCTTCCTTAGCTTGGCTGTTGTAAATAATGCTGCAGTAGACATAGAAGTACATATGTCTTTTCATGTTAGTGTTTTTACTTTCCTTGCATAAATACCTAGTAGTGGAATTATTAGGTCATGTGGTATACATATTTTTAATTTTTTGAGGAATCTCCATACTGTTTTCCACAGTGACTGTACCAGTTTGTATTCCCATCAACAATGGATGAGGGTTCCTTTTTCTCCCCTCCTCAGCAACACTTGTTATTTCTGGTCTTTTTTACTTCAGCCTTTCTGATAGGTGTGAATGATACTTTATTGTGGTTTTGATTTGCATTTCCCTGATGATGAATGATATTGAGCATCTCTTCACATATCTGTTGGCCATCTTTATGTCTTTGGAAAAATGTTAGTTCAGGTCTTCTGCCCATCTTTAAATCGGATTATTTGAGGTTTTTGTTTTTTTTTCCTTAGTGTCAGTTGTCTAAGTTCTTTTATATATTTTGGATGTTAACCTGTTATTGGATTCATCATTGCAAATGTCTTTTTCCATTCAGTAGATTGCCTTTTTCATTTTGTTGATGGTTTTCTTTGCTGTGCAAAAGTTTTTTTATTTTGATGTGGTCTCAATAATTTATTTTTGCTTTTGTTTACCTTGCCTGAGAAGACCTATCTAGAAAAATATTGCTAAGGCTAATGTCAGGGAAATGACTGCTTATGATTTCTTCTAAGAGTTTTATGGTTTCAGGTCTCACATTTAGGTTTTTGTTTTAGTTTTTTTTGTTTTCTTTTTTTTTTAGGTTTTTTTTTATTCACTCTTGAGAAACACCAGAGAGAGAGAGAGAGAGAAAAAGAGAGAGAGAGAAGCAGAGGGAGAAGCAGGCTCCATGCAGGGAGCCTAAAGTGGGACTCGATCCTGGGTCTCCCAGGATCACGCCCTGGGCTGAAGGTGGCGCTAAACCGCTGAGCCACCCCAGCTGCCCTCACACTTAGGTTTTTAAACTGTCTTGAGTTTGTTTTTGTGTATGGTGTAAGAAAGTGGTCCAGTTTTATTCTTTTATGTGTAGCTGTCCAGGTTTCCCAGCATCACTTGTTGAACAGACTTTTTCCCATTGGATATTCTTGTTTCCATTATCAAAGATTAATTGACCAAATATAAATGTGGGTTTATTTCTGGCTTCTATTCTGTTCCATTGATCTATGTATCTGTTTTTGTACCAGTACTGTACTGTTTTGATTATTAAACCTTTGGTATATCTTGAAATCGGAAAGTGTGGTGCCTCCAGCTTTGTTCTTCTTTTTCAAGATTGCTGTATCTATTCAAGGTGTTTTTATGATTCCATACAATTTTGAGTATTTGTTCTAGTTTTGTGAAAAATGATATTGGCATTTTGTTAGGGATTGCATTGAATCTGTAGATTGCTTTCAGTAAGTATGGACATTTTAACAGTATTCTCCAAATCTATGATAATGGAATCTCTTTCCATTTGTGTTATATTCAATGTTTTCTAACAGTGTGTTATAGTTTTCAGAATAGAGAACTTCGACCTCCTTGGTTAAGTTTATTCCAATTTTATTCTTTTTGGTGCAATTGTAAATGGAATTGTTTCCTTAATTTCCCTTTTTGCTACTTCATTATTAGTGTATAGAAATGTAACATATTTCTGTATATTAACTTTGTATTTTGCAACATTATTAAATTCATTTATTACTTTTAATCATTTTTTGGTGGAGCCTTCAGGTTTTCTATGTATACCATTATGTCATCTACAAATAGAGTTTTATTTCTTTCTTATCAGTTTGGATATGTTTTGTTTTTTGTTTAATTTCTATGACTAGGACTTCTGGTGGAAGAGTGGGCATTCTTATCTTACTCCTGATCTTACAGGAGAAGCTCTCAGTTTCTCATCATTGAATATGATGTTAGCCATGGGTTTTTCATATTATAGCCTTTATTATGTTGAGGAATGTTTCTTGTAAACCTGCTTTGTTGAGCAGATGTTGAATTTTGTCCAGTGCCTTTTCTGTGTCTCTTAAGATGATCATATTATTTTTATCCTTTGCTTTGTTAATGGGGTAAATTACATTGATTTTATGACTATCAAAGCATCCTTGCATCCCTGGAATAAATGCTGCCCAATCATGGTGAATGTATTGTTGAATGTGGTTGGCTAATATTTTGTTGAGGATTTTTGCATCCATGTTCACCAAGAATATTGGCCTGTAGTTTTGGAGTGTCAGGTTTTGGAATCAGGGTAATGCTGGCCTTGTAGAATGAATTTAGAAGCTTTCCTTCCTCTTTTATTTTTTGGACTAGTTTGAGGAGAATAGATACTAACTCTCTTTAAGTTTTTGTTAGAATTCATCTGTAAGTTCATCTAGACTTGTATTTGTTGGGAGTTTTTTGATTACCAATTCAATTTCTTTACTAGGAATCAGTCTGTTCAGATTTTCTACTTATTCCTGATTTAATTTTGGAAGATTGTGTATTTCCAGGAGCTTATTCATTTCTTCTGGATTGTTCAATTTGTTGGCATGTAATTTTTCAAAGTAGTCTCTCATCCTTTTTATTTCTGTTGTGTCAGTTGTTACTTCTCTTTCATTTCTGATTTTTTAAATTTGGGTCCTCCTTGTTCTTCTTGATAAGTCTGGCCAAAGGTTTATCAATTTTATCTTTTCAAAGAAATGGCTCTTGGTTTCATTGATCTTTTCCTTTTTTTTTTTTTTTTTTTTAGTCTCTTTCACTTATTTCTGCTCTTATCTTTTATTTCCTTCCTTCAACTGACCTTAACCTTGGGTTTTGTCCTTTTTCTATTTCGAGTGTAAGGTTAGATTGTTTACTTCAGGTATTTCTTGTTTCTTGAGGCAGGCCTTCATCACTAAATTTTTTTTAGAACTGCTTCTGTTGTGTCTCAGATTTTGGACTGTTGTGTTTTCATTTTTATTTGTCTATATGTATCTTTTTATTTTTTCTTTGATTTCTTTGTTAACCATTGGTTGTTTAGCTTTTATATGTTTGTGGTTTCTTCCAGTTTTTTTTCTTGTGATTGCTTGCTAGTTTCATGTTGTGTGGTCAGAAAAGACCCATGATACGATTTCAGTCTTAGATTACTTAATTAATTAATTAATTTATTTATTTATTTTCAGTCTTAAATTTATTAAGATTTGTTTTATGTTCTCATGTGCTTTATCCTGGAGAATCTTCCATGTACACTTGGAAAGGTGTATTCTGGACTTTTTTTAGATAGAATGTTCTGTGTATATCTGTTAAGTCCATCTGGACTAATGTGTTGTTCAAAGACACTGTTTCAGGGATCCCTGGGTGGCGCAGCGGTTTAGCGCCTGCCTTTGGCCCAGGGCGCGATCCTGGGGATCCAGGATCGAATCCCACGTCGGGCTTCCGGTGCATGGAGCCTGCTTCTCCCTCTGCCTGTGTCTCTGCCTCTCTCTCTCTCTGTGACTATCATAAATAAATAAAAATTTAAAAAAAACAAAACAAAACAAAGACACTGTTTCATTATGGATTTTCCACCTGGATGATTTATCCATTGATGTAAATGGGTGTTAAAGTTCCCTACTATAATGGTATTACTGTCAGATTTTCCCTTTATGTCAATATTTGCTCTGTGTATTTAGGTGCTCCAATGTTGGATGTAGATATTTATAATTGTTATATCCTCTTTTTGCATTGATTTTTAATCATTATGTAATGCACTTCTTTGTCTCTTGTTAGTCTTTGTTTTATTTTTTTTTATTTTTTTTATTTTTTTTTTTAGGTTTATTTTTTTTTTTTAATTTTTATTTATTTATGATAGTCACACACAGAGAGAGAGAGAGAGAGAGAGAGAGAGAGAGAGAGGCAGAGACACAGGCAGAGGGAGGAGCAGGCTCCATGCACCGGGAGCCCGACGTGGGATTTGATCCTGGGTCTCCAGGATCGCGCCCCGGGCCAAAGGCAGGCGCTAAACCGCTGCGCCACCCAGGGATCCCTTAGTCTTTGTTTTAAAGCGTATTTTGTCTATGTGTTGCTGCTTCAGCTTTTTTTTTTCTTTTATCTTTTGCTTCCATTTGCATGGAATATCTTTTTCCATTATTTCTCCTTCAGTTTGTATGTGTTTTTAGGTCTGAAGTGAGTCTAAAGGCAGCCTATAGTTGGGTCTTGTGTTTTATCTGTTCCACCACCCTAAGTTTTTTGATTGGTGCGTTTAGACCATTTACATTTAAAGTAATTACTGGTAGTTATGTACTTGCTGTTATTTTGTTCATCCTGGTTGTTTATGTAGTTCTTCTCTGTTCCTTTCTTCTTCTCTTGCTCCCTTTTCCTACAATTGATGATTTCCTTTAGTGTTATACTTGTTTTTTTTTCTCTTTTTGTGTATCTGTTATAGGTTTTGTGATTACCAGGAAGTTTATTTATGGAATCCTAAGCATATAGCCATTTATAATTTTTAAAAGTTTTTTTTTTAATTATTTATGATAGTCACACAGAGAGAGAGAGAGAGAGGCAGAGACACAGGCAGAGGGAGAAGCAGGCTCCATGCACCGGGAGCCCGACGTGGGATTCGATCCCGGATCTCCGGGATCGCACCCTGAGCCAAAGGCAGGCGCCAAAATGCTGCGCCACCCAGGGATCCCAATTTTTAAAAGTTTTTAAAATGAAATTTATTTATTTGACAGAGGCAGGGGGAGCAGCAGGCAGAGGGAGAGGGAGAAGCAAGCTCCCTACCCAGCAGGAAGCCTGATACTAGGCTTAATCCCAGGACCCTAGGATCATGACTGGGGCCAAAGGCAGATGCTTAACTGACTGAGCCACCCAGGCACCCAGTCATCTATAATAATTTGATGGTCACTTAAATTGGAACACTTTTTTAAAAAAGATTCATTTGTTCATTTTCAGAAAGCAAGCAAATGAGGAGAGGGGCAGAGGGAGACAGAATCGTAAAAGCAGACTCCCCACTGAGCACGGAGCCTCATGTGGGGCTTGATCCAAGGACAACCCAAGCCAAAATCAAGAATTGGCTGCCAGGGGATGCCTGGGTGGCTCAGTGGTTGAGCATTTGCCTTTGGCTCAGGGCATGATCCCTGAATCTGGGATCAAGTCCCACATTGGGCTCTCTGTGGAGAGCCTGCTTCTCCCTCTGCCTGTGCCTGTGCCTCTGCCTCTGTGACTCTCATGAATAAATAAATAAATCTTAAAAAAAAAAAATTGGCTGCCCAGCTGACTGACACACCCAGGTGCCTCAGTTGGACCACATTTTAAAAGGACTTTTTTTTTACTCCCTCCTCCATATTTTTGTATATGTTATTTTATATCTTTTTATTTGTAACTTTCTTCTAATTATGGATTTTTCTTTTCCACTTAAGGAAGTTAATATTTTTTGTAAGTCTGGTTTAGTGGTGATGAGCTCCTTTAACTTTTGCTTGTCTGGGAAACTCATTTTATATCTCCTTCAAATCTGAATGAATATCTTGCCAGGAAGATTATTATTGATGGTAGGCTTTTTTCCATTTGGCACTTTAAATATATCATGAACATTCCTTTTTGGCCTGTAAGATTTCTCCTGAAAATCAGCTGATAGCATGCTAGGGTTTTCCTTATATATAGCTTTTGCTTTTCACTTGCTTCTTTTAAAATTCTCTTCTAGTCTTTGACATTTCAATTATTATGTGTCATGGAATGGACCTCCTTGGGTTCATCTTTTTGGAACTCTCTGTGCTTTCTGAACTTTGATGTCTGCTTCCTTCTCTAGGTCAGGGAAGTTTTCAGCTATTATTTTTTCAGATAAGTTTTCTGCCTCTTTTTCTCTTCTCCTTCTGGGACCTACATAATGCTAATGTTTGTTAGCTTGATGTTGAAGAGATCCCTTCACGTGTCCTCATTAAAAAATGTTTTTCTGGGATACCTTGGTGGCTCAGCAGTTGAGTGTCTTCAGCCCAGGGTGTGATCCTGGAGTCCTGGGATTGAGTCACACATCAGGTTTCCTGCATGGAGCCCACTTCTCTCTCTTCATCTCTCATGAATAAATCAATATTTTATTCTATTCATAGAGACAGAGAGAGAGGCAGAGACACAGGCAGAGGGAGAAGCAGGCATCATACAGAGAGCCTGACGTGGGACTTGATCCAGGGCCTCCAGGATCACACTCTGGGCTGCAGGCGGCGCTAAACCGCTGTGCCACCAGGGCTGCCCAAAATCAATAATATCTTTAAAAAAATTTTTTTTCTTTTGCTCTTACAGGTTGAGTGTGTTCCATTACCCTGTTTTTCAGATTGCTGACCTGTTCTTCTGCATGCACTAATCTGTTGATTTCCTCTACCTTTTTTTCATTTAAGTTATATTCTTCAACTCTCATAGAGAGTTCTGTCTTTTATATTTTTTATATTTTCTGTCTCTTTGTTGAAGTTCTCACTGAATTGTTTTACTCTTCTCTCTAGTCTGGTAACCGTCTCTATGACCATTATTTTAAACTCTTTACCTGGCAATATTGTTTATTTTTGTTTCATTTAGTTCTTTTCTGAGGCTTCATCTGTTCTTTCATTTGGAATATATGTCTCAGGCTCCTCGTTTTGCTTGACTTTCTGTGTTCATTTCTATGAATCAGGAAGAACAGGTACTGCTCCTAAACTTGAAGGAATGGTCTTGTGTATGGGCCTTCCTGTATAGTAGACTGTGTGTGATTTTTGGCTGGCAGCAGCAGTGTCTAGCATGGACTGGGAGTCTCAGGGCACTCTGCACTAGGGCTTTCCTAGTGGGATGTCGGTAGCTAAAGTGGGTATTGACTGGGATGGTCCCAAAGCTCTCAGAGAATGCCGTGGCAGGACAACTGAAGCTAAAGTGAGTGTAAGCCAAGTGTCTCAGGGTGTTCTGTGCAGTGGGTGCCTCATTGGCGCAGCTGGAATGGAGGTGGGGCTTGGGCTAGGGAGGTCCCTAAAGCACCCTGGCAGGACAGCTATAGCTGAAGGTGGGTATAGGCCAGGGGATCCCAGGGCTCTCTGTGCAGAGGGTGCCCTCAGTCTCTTTTAAAATACCCCCAGGTGTGCCTGGATGGCTCAGTCGGTAAAGAGTCTGACTTGATTTTAGCTCAGGTCGTGATCTCAGGGGCCTGGGATCAAGCCCTGTGTCAGGATCTGTGCTTGGTGTAGAGTCTGCTTGAGGATTCTCTCTCTTTCCTCTTCTCCTTATCCTGCTCACACATGCACACACTCTCAAATAAATCTTTAAAATATTTCAAACAGAGTAGTCACTAATGAAGTGCCCATTCTAGAAGCCTTAAGGGCTAAATAATTGTTGGATTTGGGCTTCAAAGTTTCTGTTATTTTATTCTTCAACTCTTCAGATGGTCTTTTTTTTTTTTTTTTTTTTTTAAGATTTTAGTAATTTATTCAGGAGAGTCACACAGAGAGAGGCAGAGACACAGGCAGACGGAGAAGCAGGCTCCATGTGGGAAGCCTGATGTGGGACTTGATCCCAGGACTCCAGGATCACGCCCTGAGCCAAAGGCAGATACTCAACCACTGAGCCACTTGGGTGTTGGGTGTCCCTATTTATTTATTCATGTCTCTCTCTTTCTTTCTTTCTTCCTTTCTCCTTTCTTTCTCCTTTCTTTCTCCTTCCTTTCCTTCCTTCCTTTCCTTCCTTTCCTTCCTCCCTTCCTTTCCTTTCCTTTCCTTTCCTTTCCTTTCCTTTCCTTTCCTTTCCTTTCCTTTCCTTTCCTTTCCTTTCTTTTCTTTTCTTTTCTTTTCTTTTCTTTTCTTTTCTTTTCTTTCTTTCTTTCTTTCTTTCTTTCTTTCTTTCTTTCTTTCTTTCTTTCTTTTTCTTTCTTTCTTCATTTTATTTATTTATTCATTCATTCATTCATTCATTCATGAGAACACAGAGAGGGGCAGAGACACAGGCAGAGGGAGAAGCAGGCTCCATGCAGGGAGCCCAACACGGGACTCAATGCTGGGACTCCAGGATCACGCCCTGGGCTGAAGGGAGGCACTCTACTGAGCCACCCAGGTGTCCCCCAGATGTTCTTTTAAATTGAATATGATATTTAAAAATATGTGTTATATTAATTTGTAACATACTTTTAACTAGCTTTTTTTATTTCTCACCTGATAATAGAGATAGTACCTGGCCCACTTCTCAATGTTGCCTGGAAACCCAGGAGAGGTCACTCTACCGAGCAGCAAGGAGGAAGCCTAGAGCTGCACTGTTAGCAGTCTTTGGTGGTACCCTGTGTGGGCTGTGCAGCCACATACATCTGAAGAAATAACAGCCCTGTGCTGGACTACTTATGCAATACCAAAGAATAATTTGCTTGTTTATATGAAGACATGTTTTGTTATTTTTTAAAATATAGTAAGCAAAGTTCATATACTGTTGATGAGACCAGGAGTGATACCTGCATTACATGAAGTATTTTTGATACAAATTGTAATATTAAAATGAAGGGGAATTGTAAAGTATTGGTCTCTTGTTTGTTTTATCTTGAAGAGTCTCCAGTCAAAGTCGTGGCCCTGTGTGCTGGTTCTGGGAGTACGGTGCTACAAGGGGCAGAGGCCGACCTTTACCTCACAGGTAGGACAGCCTTTGGGTCTCCCTTTCTTTTTTGTGTGTATGTTTTCTCAACCTTGGTTTATTTTTTACAAGATAAAAAATAGAATTTAGGATAGCACTTACTATATAAATTGATCTAACAACTGTAGTTAGTCCTGAACTAAACAGGAACTACAGTGAAATTGGAGACAGACCATAATCTTTGTAGAGGGGGAAAAATCAGACTGGGTGGCTCAGCGGTTTAGCACCGCCTTTGGCCCAGGGCCTGATCCTGGAGACCCAGGATCGAGTCCCACGTGACTCCCTGCATGGAGCCTGCTTATCCCTCTGCCTGTGTCTCTGCCTCTCTCTCTCTCTCTCTGTGTGTCTCTCATGAATGAATAAATAAATAAAATGTAAAAAAGGGGGGGGAATCATTTAACAATTTTTTTTAAAGACCTTATTTATTTATATGAGTGAGAGCATGCACAAGCAGGGGCAATGGCAGAGAGAAAGGGAGAAGCAACACCCTGAGGTCATGACCTGAGCTGAAAGCCGATGCCTTAAGCAGCTGAGCCACCCAGGTGCCCCAACAATTTATTATTAGATTATCTAAAAGACTGATGTTTAGCATGTGTCTTCTTCTTACACATGATTTCTCTTAGATTTCATGTCAATTAATGGGACACCTTCTGCATTTCCATTTTATCTTATTTTTTTAAAGATTTAATTATTTATTTATTTGTGAGAGAGAGAGAGAAAGAGACAGGCAGAGGGAGAAGCAGGCTCCATGCAGGGAGCCCGATGCGGGACTCGATCCTGGGTTTCCAGGATCACGCTGTGGGCCAAAGGCAGGCACTAAACCGCTGAGCCACCCAGGGATTCCCCAAGCCTGAATGTTTATCTTGTTTCATGCAACCTTTGTTTTCTCTGGTTAAAATGCCTTTCTTGCCTCTTTCTTTATATTTCTAGTGATAAGTTGAGATACCTCCTCTGAGAAGTTTTTTCTGACACTATATGGCTCCTGCCCTGATGGTCATGCCTTCCTCTCCAGTCCCCATTGCTTTGTTCTTAACCTGCGGTATATATTTCTATTGGACAGTGTTTGTTTGGCACTTTGGCTCTATGCTTTGTCCTTGAGCATAACATCTAATAGGTAACGTGACTGCTCATTCAAAAGATTTGGAGGCACTTTGTACACTTGCTCTACGTGCTGCATTTCCACCTCTGTTCCTCCTTAGGGTTAGGAGAGAGGCAGTTAGTTAAATACTTTTTTCAGGGTTCCTGGCTCGCTCATTCAGTATGAGCTTTTGTATGTTCCTCATTCAGTAGAGCATGCAACTCTTAATCTCGGGTTTGTAAGTTCGAGTCCCTCATTGGGTACAGAGATTACTTAAAAATAAAAATCTTTTTAAAAAATTACTTTTTTTTTACTTCCAGGACCAGAATCCAGGGTTTTAACCCTCTGGCTATTCCCATGGCTACTTCCTAAGCCTCTCCGTTACTATTCCTTCTCTGAACTTACTACAAGTGCACATGACCAGTATCTGTTTTCTATTCTTCTGAAGATGTAAAATTTGTATAAGCCCCCAAACTTGTACTAGATTGAAATCAACTTTCAGTGTATAAGGAGTTTGACAAAATACCTACGGCATTATATGACTATTTTTATTTATTTATTGTTTTAATTTTTTAAATATTTATTTTAGAGAGAGTGCGTGCATGTGTGAGCCAGGAGGTAGGGGCAGAGGGAGAAAATCTTCAAGTGGACTCCCTGCTGAGCAGGGGGCTCGACCTAGGGCCTTATCCCACAATCCTGAGATGATGACCTGAGCCGAAACCATGAATCAGATGCTCAACCAACTGAGCCACCCAGGTGCCCCTACAGTTAATTTTAAAATAGTCACTTGAGGGATCCCTGGGTGGCGCAGCGGTTTGGCGCCTGCCTTTGGCCCAGGGCGCGATCCTGGAGACCCGGGATCGAATCCCACGTCGGGCTCCTGGTGCATGGAGCCTGCTTCTCCCTCTATGTCTCTGCCTCTCTCTCTCTCTCTCTGTGACTATCATAAATAAATAAAAATAAATAAAATAAAAATTAAAATAGTCATTTGAAAATTAAAAAATTAAAAAAGTAAAATAAAATAATAAAATAAAATAAAAAATCATTCAGCTCAGTTCATGATCTCAGGGTTGTTCGATCAGGCCCTTTGTCGGCCCCCTGCTCAGCAGGGAGTCTGCTTGTCTCCCTCTCCCTCTGCTCTTCCCTTTGCTCTCTTTTGCTCTCTCTCTGTTAAATGAATACATATTTTAAAAAATAAAGTTAATTATAACATTTTACTTTGGAGGAATTTCAGACCTGTAGAAAAGTTGCAAGGATAGTACAATGAGCTTTTGTATGTCCTTCACTTAAGATTAATGGTTATAGGGGCACCTGGGCTTAGTTGGTTAAGCATCCAGTTCTTGATCTTGGTTCAGGTCTGGGTTGTGAGTTCAATCCCATGTTGGATTCCATGCTGGGTATGGGAAGCTTACTTAAAAAATAAATGAATAAAAATAAAGATTGCTAATGGTTATATTTTGCTACATGTGCATATTCTGTGTCACATATATGTATGCATGTATGTATGTCTATAAATATCTATGAGTGTGTGTATAAATATATTTCTATTCATTTGTTTTCCCAAAACCATTTAATAATAAATTATATACGTGGCCTTTTATCTTATCCCTAAATACATCAACATAAACCTTCTAAGAACAAGGACATTATAACCTCCTAAGAACAAGGACATGGAAAGAGATCAAATACAGGAATTTAATATTGTTAAAACATTTATTTAAGGGACCCCTGGGTGGCTTAGCGGTTAAGCCTCTGCCTTTGGCTCAGGGCGTGATCCCAGGGTCTTGGGATCTAGTCTTATATTATGCTCTCTGCGGGGAAGCCTGCTTCTCTCTCTGCCTGTGTCTCTGCTTTCTCTCTGTGTCTCATGAATAAATAAATAAAATCTTTAACAACCACCACAAAAAAAACCCAAACACTTATTTAATATGTAGTCTATTTATTTTGCTAATTGATCAGAATTGTTGCTTTTTTTTTTTTTTAATTTTTATTTATTCATGAGAGACACAGAGAGAGAGAGAGGCAGAGACACAGGCAGAGGGAGAGGCAGGCTCCATGCAGAGAGCCCGATGTGGGACTTGATCCCCGGTCTCTAGGATCTCGCCCTGAGCCAAAGGCAGATGCTCAACTACTAAGCCACCCAGGCATCCGTGTTGTTGCATTTCTTTTTCTGATTGATATCTAGTCCATGATCACTGCATCTAGAATAGTTCTTCAGCTTTGTCCAGAGCACTGGCACTTGAAGAGTATAGGCCATTTGTTTTGTGATATATCTCTTAATTTGGGGCATGTGATTGTTTTCTCATAAATAATTACTTTCTTAAACTGATTTTTTAAATTATTAAGCAATATGTGCATAAGATAAATTAATGCAATTCAGAATTGTTTAAAGCCACACATAGGCCTCTGTTGATGTTCATCACCCTTTCTTTGAGCAGAACATGGTAGTATCAGGTTGTTAAGGGTCTTATTGTGGAAAGACCAGCAGATGGAGAGCTTGCTCCTTGCAGATAGAAATTTTCTCTCATTGCTCTTTCTTTCCCACAGCTACCATCCTGAGCTAGGCTTCTCTTCCCCTTGCCTTCAGCTAGTTTTTTTTTTTTTTTTTTTTTTTTTTTTTTTTTTAGGATTTTATTTATTGAGGTACCTGGGGCTCTCAGTGGTTGAGCCTTGCCTTTGGCATGGATTGTGATCCCTAGGTCCTGGGATTGAGTCCCACATCAGGCTCCCCACAGGGAGCTTCTCCCTCTGCCTGTGTCTCTGCCTCTCTCTCTGTCTCTCTCATGAATAAATTTTTTAAAATCTTAAAAAAAAAACCAAAAGATTTATTCAACAGAGAGAGTGCACAAGTGGGGGTGGGGAGCAGCAGAGGCAGAGGGAGAAGCAGGCTCTCCACCTAGCAGGGTCCCCAATGCAGGGCTGGATCCCAGGACCCCAAGACCATGACTGGAGCAGAAAGCAGACACTTAACTGACTGAGCTACCCGGGTGCCCCTGCCTTCAGCTAGTATTGCAGAGTCTTTGCAGGTTCCCCCACGTCCATCAGAGCATGTGGAATCGTTCAGACACCAGACTTGTCTTTCCTGAAGCATGGCTTCTAACGGAGCCCATTAGGGTCTTTTCTTCTATTATAGATTAAAATATTTTGCTGTTATAGATTAAGATATTTTAGGGGTTCCTGGGAGGCTCTACTAGTTAAGCATCCCAACTCTTGGTTTCAGCTCAGGTCATGATCTCAGGGTGCCAGGGTCAGATTCTGTGCTCAGCAGGAAGTCTGCTTGAGATTCTTTCCCTCTGCCCCTCCACCCAAGTGCTCTCTAAAATAAATAAGTAAAATCTTAAAATACACACACACACACAACTTTAAAAAGTGCTTGAATAAAAACTGTCCCATATACGAAATGACGCATACTGGGGAGATGGGAAAAATGTAAAGGATTGAAAATTTTTCAGGGGAAAAAACTTTTTTTCCATATTTTTTTTTAATGCTTTTAGAGCTCTAAACAGATTTCAATATTATGCTTGTTATGAATAAGCCAAATTGTACAGTATATTTTTGCTGGTAAATTAGAAGTCATCAGATTCACAAGTGGGGTTTTTAAAAAATGCAAAACACTTGAGTTTTCCTAAAATCTTTTTCCAAAAGATGAGAGATCCTCTTGTACTAGAAACTTCAGAGTTTCTAGAAATTTTGCCTAAGTCAAAGGAAAATAAATGCATGTTTTTATTTTTATTTTTTACCTTTAATTTAGAAATAACCTTAAATTTATTTCATCCTTATGAATTAGACTAGAGCTGATACTGAAAATTTTGGTGTTCATAAAGCCAAAAGGAGTCTTTGGGAAGTACACCCAGGATTTTCTATACCTTTTAATATTTATAGGAGTTTTTTTATTATTTTTTTTATTTTTTAATACGAGAGATTTCTGAAAGCCCCAGTTCACTTAGTTTTTAATTTTTATAATGGAAGCATTTTGGGGTTTTTGTTTGTTTCGAAGTAGGCTCCATGTGAGAGATGGAGCCCAATGCAGGGCTCAAATTCATGACCCTGAGATCAGGAGCTGAGCTGTGATTAAGAGTCACCATCACTCAGGCGCCCCAATGGAAACATTTTGAACGGGTGTTCTTATAGGTCTAGTTCTGGCAGTATTAGATACTGTTGTATATGTGGGTTTAGATACTTGACTTGAGTCTGCCAAGGAGAAAGAATTGGGAATTCTCAGTGAGATGGTCTGTCTCTTTCTAATTGGAGAACATGTAATAAAGCCTGAATATAACTTTCTAGATTTATGTGTAAAGTTCTGCTTTTTTACACAATGAGAACTTGGTATTTATGCAGTTATGGTTCAACATTCTACAGACTCTGTGTCTAATATTTAAGTACTTGCTCTTTCCTCTCTTGGCAGGTGAGATGTCCCATCATGATGTTCTGGATGCTGCATCCCAAGGAATAAATGTCATCCTCTGTGAACATAGCAACACTGAACGAGGCTTTCTTTCTGATCTTCGAGATATGCTGGGTGCTCACTTGGAGAATAAGATTAATATTATCCTGTCAGAAACAGACAGGGACCCTCTTCATGTGGTATAAAGCATACAGAAAGGACAGGATGACAGTCTACAAACCAATTGGCTCCAACTTGAATGCATAACACAAATCAGAGTTAGACTCCTCCTGGAAGAATGTCTTAAAATGTATATTATTTCTTGTTTGTAAATCTGTTCACCAAATGTTCTGTAGCTCATATGGTGAAAACCATAACATAACTACCATTCAGGAATAAGTATTCATTATAAGATAATTAAGATTATAAATGTAAAGCATATATTCATTATAAACTCCAGGAAAGATCCACTAAAATCTGTTTACTTAGCATTCTGGTAAGTTGCTTGAGCAACTCCTTTGCTTAATTATAGATGGGATGTGTCATTCTAGATCTCTCTGCCCTTGGCTAGTTTAAAATGTACTTTAAAAAACTTGAGATAGGAATACTTATTTGTAGATAACAGCCTGCAGAGGGTGATAAGGTCTGTCTCTATGTTCCCATTCCCAGATCACTAATCTCTCAGCTGAATTTCAGAATCAGGATGAGGTTTTATTTTTTTGTTTTTGTTTTTTTTTCTTAATATACATGGTCATTATTCATGACTGTTTTAGTGCTTTTTAGGTAACTCACCTGGAATTTTATTAGTATTATAAAAAGATAGTTAGCTTCCAAAATATTCCCAGTTACCATACGATGCTAATTTTGTCCTGGGCACTCTCAGGTATGTTATAAACACTTTTAATCTTCAGAAACAAGAATACAGGTATTATTTCCATTCTACAGATGAGTAAACAAACAGGTTACGGAGTCTGCCCAAGGCCACATAGCTAGGAAATGATGGGAGTTTGGACACAAACTCAGTCTGGTTCCAGAGTCTGTTCTTAACTCCTTTTTAATGAACATTGATAATAAACCTGATACAGGAGGTATGTAAGAAATTCTGAAGGAAAAGAAATCCATTTTAACTGGGATTTTCCCGAATGGCATGGGAGGCTTTTCTTTTGAATCCTTCTATGCATATTTCCAGTGTCTCAGCAGAGAGCTTTTTCCTTTGGAATGACAAAAGCAAATCTTTTAAAATACTAAGATGAGAAAGGAAAGAATTTTACATTTTTTTTTCATTTGTTTTTATTGACGTTCGATTTGCCAACATGTAATACCAGTGCTCATCCCATCAAGTGCCCTCCTCAGTGCTGTCACCCAGTTACCCCATCCCCCCCTCGCACACCTCCCCTTCCACAACCTGCCTTTCTTTTGTGGGACTCTTTTCCTACTAATCATCTTCTGGAAGACTTGGGATCCTAATTTACACATTATTCTCGGTGGTTCACCTGTAATATTGATTCACTACAGAAATAACTAATAGGACTGAGCCTTAGAAATGACCCTGATTCCAAGGTTAGAGGAGGCAAAGGGTCAGAAGCCAAGGAGAAAGCTTTGATGAGGGATGGTCGAGGTCAAGGTCTAGGGAATGGGAGAGCAGATGGCTTGGAGATGATGCCTGAGAGGCTATTGTAATTACATGCTGAAGATCGCAGGGGGCCTACAGAGGAGGTTTCCTGGGGAAAGGGTAGGATGCAATCAGGCACAGCTTGAACAAACACTGGAGAAGCAGCACAATGCATTGAAAAAGCCCACAATTCACTTACTGTCAGGGCAGAGAGCAGGAGGCGGGAAGGGTATGGTCAGAGATGATGCTTGGGAAATAGCTTGGTGACAGGGATTCTTAAACCTTTTCCTTTATGGCACTGAAGGTAAGACGTGATCTCACCTTGAACATTTATTCACGCTGAAGGTTGTAGATTAGTGCCTTTTGCTGAGTTTCAGAAAGGATCTAATGGATCAAAGATTTTAATGATGATTGGACATGCTATTGCCATTTTTTTTTTTTTTTTTTTTAAAGAATGCCATTGTTGGGGAGCCCCGGTGGCGCGGCGTTTAGTGCCGCCTGCAGCCTGGGGTGTGATCCTGGAGACCCAGGATCGAGTCCCGCGTCCGGCTTCCTGCATGGAGCCTGCTTCTTCCTCTGCCTGTGTCTCTGCCTCTCTCTCTGAATAAATAAATAAATCGTAAAAAAAAAAAAAAAAAGAATGCCATTGTTACTACAATTTTTAAAGTTTTGGGATGCCTGGTGGCTCAGTGGTTGGGCATCTGTCTTGGGCTCAGGGTGTGATCCTGGATTCCCAGATAAATCCCACATTGGGCTCTCTGTGGGGAGCCTGCTTCTCCCTTTGCCTGGGTCTCTGACTTAAAAAATTTCTAAATAAAATATCCTCAAATATGTCCCTCTGTAGTTTTGTTTTTAAGTATCACCAAAGATGAATTATTTTCACTTGTCAGATTTTCTGAACTGTTAACTTTAAGGGGTTAATTGTATATATCATTGCTTTTTTTTTTAAGATTTTATTTTTAAGATTTTATTTATTCATTCATGAGACACAGAGAAACAGGCAGAGGGAGGAGCAGGCTCTTTGCAGGGAGCAGGATCACACCCTGGGCTGAAGGCGGTGCTAAACCACTGAGCCACCCAGGCTGCCCCACTGCTTTTCAAATTTTAATGTGCAGAAAAATGTATGGAGATGGAGTTTTAAAATGCAGATTCTTAAAATGCTGATTCAGATACTTGAATGGGGCCCAAGCACTTCAGTTCCGGAGAGAGAATGCTGCTGTTGCAGGATGTTAGGTAACAAAATAAGGGTGGTGACCTAAATATGGGAGGGCTCAAGGCCGAAGTGTGGTAGATACCAAAATGGTTATGAAAACATGGTAATTAGCTTTCTATTAAACTCAGTTTAAAATATAACTTAGTTATATTTTCCATAGCATCGGTTATTTCAAATTTATTTTCGGCAAATTAAGAATACTGTAACTTAATAAAGCTATTAAAACCCCATAATATTTCTTCCTTCATATTCCTTACAACTCCTCTATCTAGCATAGAGCCTTCTACGTAGTGTTCAATAAACATGAATTAAAATGTCTTAGCAGTTTGAAATACCAAAAGATAGGAGACCCTCCTAAGGGAGAAGTAATTACAGGAAGCCTGAGAATAAAGTCCTTTGCGTAACCCATTTTTATCCATCAGTTTTAGGAGCCACAGTCTGATAACGCAGGCCCTCTGATGGCTCAGGACTAAGCTGCAAGAGTCTCCTCGCTTCCTAGAATGTAGGAAAATACAGTGCTACGGCTCCACATTTGAATTAGAAGAAATAGACTTCTAAAGTAAGTTTTTTTTAAAAAGATAAGCAAAATCTATTCCCTAAATTCACTGATCTTTTATATGAAATGCTCATTTATTAAAATGACAAACATGCTAAGAAAATCAATTTCTAGAGTATCACAGGAACAGATTTAGCACTCTGCATCGGGAATTCAGTGGTGTTTAATCAATTCTTGTAGAGTTGTAAGAATGCCTGTTCTGCATCCCCTATGCCGTTTTTGGACCTGTTCATTTGGCCATTTTATTAAGAGCAGCCAGAAAAATCAAGGTTTTGAGGTCTGTTGACCCTTGTCAGAAGCAAGTAATGTAAGTTGGAGCCTTAGCAGTCAACTTCTTAACTGATAGAGTATAAGGAACATTGATACTGAAACAAGTTAAAGTGTAGGATAATTCTGCTAAGATATTCAGATTTGTAAGATGCACTCAGAAAATTTTTGAAGGACTTAAAAATATTTTTAGTAAAAAACCAGTACTATAAAAAAGTGATTCTATCCAAATTGGCTTTTTATTTATTAATAAGACTGTTGATACATACTGCTTGCAAATAGTATGGACACACAAATTATAAAAATAAACCAGTAGATATTTAAGGGTGAATGCAAAATTTGCATATTAGGTCATTTAAAGATTTTATATACTTTGTTATAAGTTATAAACTAGATATATTAAGCAAAAAAAGCAAGGTGCAAACGAGCACGTATCATATGCTACCATTTGTGTGTATCATATGCTACCATTTGTGTTTTTAAAAGGAGATATAGACACACCCTTCCATGTGCATAGAATACCTCTGGAGGAATAAACTATCACTGGTTGTGTAAGGGACTGGATCGGTGAAGGGGAAGGAAACTCACTTTTCATTGAATATCCTTTGGTAACATTTTAGAATCAAATTTATGTACTAGTTTAAATATTTTGATTATATGTAAGACTAAACAAACCCTCATACATGGACTTAACCAAATTAATCATATGCCACAAAGAGAAATGACTTAAATTCGGAGCATTTTGGGAAAGTTTCATGAAAGGGGTTTACAAGATAAAGTTTACTGCATCCGCAGCTCTCACTTATTTTGGTGATATTTTAATGAAGAATTTCATTTCCAAGTATGAAGTATTTTAGAGAGTATGTAAAGACTATAAGCTGACCAGCGCCCAAGGTTAGCCTTTTTCTCTTTCTTCAGGAAAAAAGCTTGGTAAATATGTAGAGGGCTTTAAAAAAAATGTAGAGGGCTTGAAACTGTTACTTTAACAAAAAAAAAACTGAAATGTCTTACAGTAAGTTTTGGGTCTACTTAATCTAGAGAAATCAAGATTAAAATCAGCCATTAATATGCTACTCACTTGCACGTTATTGAAGAAAAACTGTCACTACAAGAATAATTAAAATTTTATTTTTTGTTGTCTTCAAAACAACAACTAAAATGTAACTCAGGACTGTGTTTCTGTAGCCTGGCTGTGTCATGAAGGTGATGGCACAGATGTTAGCTGTTCCAGGGATCATGATTATTGTTCATGTGCTTTCTAAGGTGGGTATGCACCCTCTACACTCATTATGCTTTTCCCTCTATCTCCACTGAACAGGGTCATGCCCTCTCCTCCCCATCCTCCCAGGATATTGTCTAACTCCAAAAGGAGAAAGCTAGATCACCTACTCGTACACATCCCTTTTGTTAAGCCCACCAAAAACAGTAAGATGATCTGCCCTCATCAGCTCAGACAACAGCAAATAAAGAAATAGGTTTATGTGATGCCAGTGTTTTTGTACTTCCACACTCTGGCACAAACACATCTGCAAACAGCTCTGGGAGTGTTTAAAAGGCCCTCAAAAAATTAGGAATAATATCCTCTCTAGTATAAAATAAATCAAAAACATCCAGCTCCAAATAGTCCCTGAGCACACAGTTCATTCCAGCACGAAGTCTCCAGAGAGGTAATGAATGAAAGGCACGTTTTCTCCCAACTCGAGGACCAATGCATAGTACTAGAGATGATACACCAGCCAGGCTAATCAAGGTTCTAATTGATGACATTCCCCCCTCCCAACTTTAAGTCTTGTACACTGGAAAAGAGTCTAATGTTAGATGTAAACACTTTAGAGGAGTGGCAGCTGGGGTACAACCCTTCCACAAAAGATTCAAGAGAAAGGGATAACTTCAAGACTCTTCTTCTTCCCTTTCCAGGAAATCTCTCAGTGTTCCATTGTCCACAGGAATTAATAAATATTCCACTCCATCAGTTCCCTACAAGAAGTGACAATAACCTGGATGTTAGTCATTTGTAAAGCGATGTATGTGAATCCTGTTGTAGGTCAGGCAAAAACAATGGATTTAATATAGAAATACAGAAATGTAAAGATTAAGGCAAAAGGGCACAAAGACATATCTATTTAAATACACTGAGTTTATAGTTAAACCACTTCATAGTGGAAAAGAGGGTGAATAGATCTCTTTACCCTCCTGTTCTTTCTAGAATCTTACACTGTTGATTTTTCTGTTCTTTTATCCAGGTATCTCTACCCCATCACACCCATTTTTTTAAAAGCAATCTCTATACCCAGTATGGACTGGAATTCATGACCCCGAGATCAAGAATGGCACGCTCTACTAAGTGCGGCAGCCAGGTGCTGCCCTTTTTAAATAACTTGTGGGCCGCCCAGTGGCTCAGCGGTGTAGTGCCGCCATTGCCCCAGGGCCTGATCCTGGAGACCCAGGATTGAGTCCCACACATCAGGCTCCCTGCATGGAGCCTGCTTCTCCCTCTGCCTGTAACTCTGCCCCTGCCCCGTGTCTCTCATAAATAAATAAAATCTTAAAAAATAAAAATAAACTCTTGCTAGACTCTCATTACTATCAACTGTCAATAATTGGTGGTCTCCATTTCCTCATCTTTTACTCAACCCAGTCCAACCTAGCTTCTACCACCATTATCATGTCATTAAAAGAGCTTTTCCTGGGAATACCAGGAATTCCTTATTCCTATATATCCAATACATATTTTCAGTTTTCATCTTTTTGGCCACTCAGCAGAACCCAACACTGCTGACTACTCTTCCTAAAAACATGATTCTCGGGGGGATCCCTGGGTGGCTCAGCGGTTTACTGCCTGCCTTCGGCCCAGGGCATGATCCTAGAGTCCCAAGATCGAGTCCCACATCGGGCTCCCTGCAGAGAGCCTGATTTTCCCTCTGCCTCTCATGAATAAATAAATAAAATCTTAAAAACAAACAAACATTCTCTTGGCTTCTATAACATCATATTCTAGTTTTCTTCCTGGCTATTTCTCCCGCCTCTACACGTTTATCTTCTACTCGGCCATTAAATGTCACACTTCTAGGCTTAGTTCCTGGCCTTCTCACTGTATATCCCCTCTCTAGATAGTCCCACCAATGCCTGGTTTGTTACTACCTTAATACACAGGGATTAATCTTCTGCCTCTAGCCCAGATCTTTCCTCTGGTTTCTTGTCCCAGGAAACCCAATTGCCTAGTTGACATCTCCATTTGGAAATCTCAAAAGAACCTCAAACATAGTTAAGACCAAACATATTACAATCACGAACTCATGATCTGTCTTCCTCAAAAATGTTTCTCATCCAGTGATCTCACCACCTCTCTGGCTATGCAAGCCAGACACCAGAAATCCTTCTTGCTCACTTTTCCTTGGCACTCATGCCCAACCTATCACCAGTTCTTGTCAGTTTCACCTCCCAAGTGTATCTGAACTCCAACCACTTTTCTCCAAGTTCCTAGTCAAGTTCCCGACCATCAGCTCACCCAGACTACAGACTCCTAACACACCTTCCTAGCTGGTGTCTCTGTGTGCTGACATTTAACAATCCCCATCCCACTCTCTACATTCAGAGGACAATTTTTTTAATGATTTCCCTTTATTTTCAAATGAAGATTAAAATCCTTGGCCTAAAAGTAGTGTGTGGGCTAGCCCTTAGGTCATTGTCTTATAAACCTCATCCTAAGTCATGCTGGCCTTGGTTTATTCTCTCTGACCAGTTATCTCCTAGTTTCTCTCTAGATCTCGGCTCACTGATCTGATAACCAAAATTAGCATAATATATGAATCTGACGTCTTTTAGAACTATGTACCTTTCTGATCATAGGACTTATTACAGTTAACGCTTTACATGTGTGATTATTTGACAAATGTCTATCTTCTCCATTAGACTAAGCTCTATCAGAAAGGAATTAGGTTTTTGCTTAATACCGTGTCCCAATACTTAATGCTCCATATACATCCAATTACTGAATGTGGTAGAAGGGAGAGAGGGAGAAGGGAATAGAATTAATTGACTTCTATTTCTAATGGCCTATTACTCTGGGCTAGAACTCCTACGTTTTCTGCTCTGAAACTGAGTACTTGTACTTTATCTCTTTCTACAGAACTCAGATGGCATACTGCCTAAATGGATCCTTATGACCCATCATGGAACTTGCATTTTATCACTGAAGTTGAGTCAGAGGCATACTTGTCCTTAAGTAAACAGGAGATAAAGTATTCTTAGCATATAATGCTGTAATAGCAAAAGTCTCACCTTTTTTGTTCTTATAAGTTTGTGGTCCCTAAATTCAGTTAACTGGGCCCGAAGTGTCAGATCACTATTGACCAGGAATGCCTCTCGACACTGTTGGTAAAAGTCTTGAAAAGAAAGTCCTAGAGAGTTCAGAAGGAGATATGAACATAAGTCATCATTTAAGACATGACCCCATATAAGGATACCCATACCAGAGAACACAAAGTGCTGTTGCCATCGTATGTCAAAGCAGTAAGTATTGATAAAGGTGAGTATTATACACTGTGGCTTATATTTTAAATTAAAGAGAACTGACTGGTTGAAAAGTAGTCAACTATGACCAAGTAGAACATAAATCTTGTGGGTAGCTTTAAACACTATGAATAAAGTTGACCTTTAAAGAAGGAACTAGGGGCACCTGGGTGGCTCAGTTAAGCGTCTGCCTTCAGCTCAGGCCATGATCCCAGGGTCCTGGGAGTGAGCCCAGCATTGGGCTCCTTGCTCAGCGGGGAGGCTGCTTCTCCCTCTCTCTCTCTGCCTGCCACTTCTCCTGCTTGTGCTCTCTGTCAAATAAATAAATAAAAATCTTAAGAAAAAAAAAGAACTAGTAAGTCATAAGAGCTGAACTATTAAAATATTTGTGCAAATTAACACATTATTTTTACCCCGGGGGAAGAAAATCTGATTAAGATGTCCAGCATGTGAAATGTATGTAGTTGGCAGACACATGTCCAGAGTTACCATAGGAAATTTAAAAATAGGCCAGACGTGTCTTTGAATGTGCCTTGGCAAACAGCCTGTTCAAGCAGTGTATCTGTGGGGCTTCTTGAAAATATGCCACGTGGCAGACAAACTGATCCCAGGGCAAACCATTTATTTGCTGCTGTGAAACATAAAGGAATTTATGGGGTGAAACAAAAGACACACAATATTATAAATAGTGGATACCAATGTAAGAAGGGTTATCCAGGTTATCCAGCTGATACTTTATTAGTAGCCTGAAAATCCCCCTAAGGGAAAAAAACAAAACAGGAATTCAAATCCAGAACATTAACATCAAATGAGAACAGTAAATCTGGACTATATAATACAGTGTAAAGAAGAAAATATTAATCCCATAAACCTAAAATAATAGCCACTAACATTTGATGTGCAAATCACATTCCTGTGTGCTGCCTTCTCAAGTCTTTGTGGAATGAAGCAAGGTCAAGACACATGAATTCATGCATTTATATATAGTACACATCATTTTACATCTCACCTTTTCACTTTGATTTTTGCATGTCATTAAAATCTTCCTAAATTTTTACTGGCTGCTTGCCTATCCTATCATGTACCACAAACTTACCATTGCCCTACTCATTTTGGACATTTACATTCCACATTAAATTATACATGATTCTTTCATATCAGTTTCTCCAGGAGAAGTGTACAAAATGGAATTATGGGGCTGGAAGCACACACACTAAGATTTCCAGGACTCCCTGGGTATGGCAAAAACTTTAAACCTTTACATTTTCAAGATTACCTAGAAAATAATTAGTATAAGCATATTTAGACTGACTGAGTGGCCACATTATAAGTAGACCTTGCTAGTGACTCCACAGCTAAATGTTGGTCAAAGGTTTTGATCATATTCACACCAGGTAAAGACTAAATGATACTGGAGTTTGCAGAATAAAAAAAATTTTCATAGTTTAAAAAAAAAAAAAAAAGTGCAGCGAAGGCTAGTGCACAGACATTGAGGGTACCCCGAACTAAAAATTACTTGCATTAGAGCAGTGTTGAGAGTACTTCTATTGCATGGATTCCTAACTTTATATGCAGCAGCTTGCGCTAGTCCATTAAGGGTAAGCATAGTAAGACTGAATGAGACTTTGTGAGACTTTTTCTGTTGCAGATACATAGAAGTTTTGATTAGCTACCCAATGCACATTTCAGTATTAATGCAATGCTAACCTTCAGGTGTACAGTGCAGCTTTACAGAGTAACAAAATTCATTAAATTACTAGCATGAGGCTAGCATGTGGAAGTCTTCTGGTGAGGACACAGATGAATATCTTGACTGTGGTGGTAATAGTTCTGTAAGGCTCTGCATGTGACTAAACTGCTCAGGGCTATAAACACGCAAGTAGCTACATGTATCAAAGGTAAATATGAATAAGCTCTATGGATGGTGCCGATGTCTGTTTCTTGGTTTTAATACTGCACTGTGATGGGAGGTAGTTGGGAAAGGGATGCTCAGGATTTCCCCGTACGTTTCTGTGTAGCCTCTTGTGAATCTAATTACTTCACAACCCAAAGTTTTTTAAAAAGCAAATACATGTAGGGCGGCTTGGGTGGTTCAGTCGGTCGAGCATCCAACTCTCGGTTTCGGCTCAGGTTATGGTCTTGGGGTCGTGAGATCAGTCCTGTGTCGGGCTCTGCACAAAGTCTGCTTGGACTCTACCCCACTGCCTTTGCCCCTTCCCCTGCTCTCTTGCTCTCCCTTGCTCTAAAATAAACAAAATCTTGAAGGAAAAAAGCAAACAATGCAAAAGAAATTGCCAGAAGAAAAAAAAAGATTTGAAAAGTTCCTGCATACCCCACCCCCTAGCTAGTCTCCACCCTTCTTTTATAGGGTCAGTGCCATCCTGAACAGGTTATTTTTCACTTCCATGCACACTTTAAAATTTTAGCCATACTGCCGTATGAATTTGAGCACTATATAATATCCATGGTATTGTTTTACGTGCTTTTTTTTTTTTAATCTACCATCCTGGGGATCCCTGGGTGGCTCAGCGGTTTAGCGCTTGCCTTTGGCCCAGGGCACGATCCTAGAGTCCCGGGATCGAGTCCCACATTGGGCTCCCTGCATGGAGCCTGCTTCTGCCTCTGCCTCTGCCTGTGTCTCTGCTTCTCTCTCTCTCTCTCTGTATATCTCATGAATAAATAAATAAAATCTTTAAAAAAAAATAACCTACCATCCTGTCTGGTTTGGCATTTGTCCTGAACAAAAGTATCTAGAGGTCTGGACAATAAGTGGTATTATCATACCACTGTTACCCTACATAAGTGAAACTCAGCTGCCAATGCTACTAGCTAGATCCAGAACGTAGCTGGGCTTTGCCTTCAGCTCTCTCACTGCTTTATGATTGTTTCATTGAGATGTTCATATTTTTCAGCCAGGCTGTATCTATGTTTTTTGGTCATTTTATATTTTATCTGTTATGCTGTGTGTTTGGAACAAAAGGAGATGAATTAAAGAGTGAAAAGTATTGTACCATCTTGACAAGTGCCACTGCTCTTGGGAGAAAAAGATTTTGCTAGTCACATCTGCTTCTTTAAGAAACTTTACATTTTGTGTCAGATTTAAAACACAATCATTGATGTTTGAATTAATTTATAGGTCTAATACATGCTCAGTCCACTCATCCAAGAACATAGTATTTTCATCTTTTTTCAAACTTTACTTATTCTCAACAGGGCTTGTTATTTTTAAATATTTCATCTTGTTAAAAATTGTTCTAGAACTCTATGCTTTGCGGGGGGGCTTTGCGGGAATCTGCTACTCAAAGCCTTTTTCAACAGGTTAATTATCATGCCCTTGATGTTTTGCCACTTTATGCTGTATCGAGCTTTTCTTAGCTTTTATTATTTCAGATACGCTTCATAGGGAGGCTGCTGAAGGGGCTTCACTGGAGGTATTACACAGAAATGTTTAAGAGCAAGAACCTGGGAGCCAGGCAGATTTGGATCAAAATCTCTGTGCCTGTTGCTATCTACCTTAGAATGGTAGTGAGGATAGAAGGAATTATTTCATGTAAAGGGCCCCATGTTTGCACCACAGTGTTCAATAAAGTTAAAAATTACCATCAGATTTAAGTAAAATCCATGAAAATTCATTTTCTTCCAGTGACCACTATCTTGAGATGCTCTTATTTGGAAATATAAAAAGAAAAAAATGCTAACACTACTGTTAAGGAGTCTGCCTTAATACTGCCAACTTTTTTTTTTTTCTTAACCATTTGTCTTAATCCTGCAAACTAGAGACTTTAAAATTGCCATTAAAAGCTATTCATGCGTATCGTAAAATGTAGAGCTTTTTTAAAAAAAGAAACTATAGTTTTCATTCTTACCTTGCATTAGGAGTAAGGCTTCGTAAGACATGAATTAGGGAACTAAGTGGTAATGATCCAGATTGTTTAACCAGAAGTGAATTCTCATAGGAGGTTTCTTCAGTATAAGGACTATATGTAGTAGTTTCATACCAGAGCCAGTTATAAAGGCTCTGCTTTGCATGATCCCACACTATAACATATGATTAAAGAAAACAGGAGTTACTAATTATCATAATGTCATGTTACTAGATTCTACTCTAGGAAAGAATCAGAAAGTATTAAAAAATGAATCCTGAAATTTTTCATTTTTGACATTTTGCCATCCAAATCAGTACCTCATAATCTAATTTCATTATCAATCAACATATGAAGCTTTATTTGTGTATTAAATATAATTTAAAATATATCAGTGCTACCAAGGCATTCTTTTAAAACAATTTAATAATTTAACATTTTGTTTTATAAGGATTATCACAAAGTCTCTGAATTTAAATGCATTAAAATAAATGTTGCAATACCACAAAGAGTAGAAAGAGACCAAAATAAGAGTTGGGTCTCTTCTTCATGAAGCTTTAGGTGTAAAACACCACCTATAGAATCTTAATTTTTATTTCCAAGAATTATATTCTGAATCAGATTGAGGACACTTTTATTTTTAGCAATCTGTGTCTTTTAAGTATGCAAACAAAAAAAGTGTACTGAAAAACAATAAAAATGTTGTGATTTACAACATTTAGAAATTTTTTAAGACTGGTATCCCAAGAAAGAAAAATGGTAATACATACTGAGAGGAGCATTGAGGTGATCGATAGATGCTATAAGGTATATGTTACGTAAAGACGACAACTGTCCGATAATTTGCTGGCTTTTGTCTCCTCTCAACATCTGGCTATCCAAGTTGTGGATGAGAAGGAAGAGTTCTAAAGAAGAATCTAAAGGAAAGACAATTCAATTATTATTTACAAAGCGTATTTGTGAAGTCCTTACCACACACAATGCTTGTGTATTAAAAGATGTATCGGGATCCCTGGGTGGCGCAGTGGTTTGGCGCCTGCCTTTGGCCCAGGGCACGATCCTGGAGACCCGGGATCGAATCCCACATCAGGCTCCCGGTGCATGGAGCCTGCTTCTCCCTCTGCCTGTGTCTCTGCCTCTCTCTCTCTCTCTCTGTGTGACTATCATAAATAAATGAAGAAAAAAAATAATTAAAAAAAAAAAGATGTATCAAAGTAGCATAAGACAAAGTAAATATTGCATAGAGGTATGTAATTTATTTGAGAAAATATCAGTCTCAAAAGAGGCAACATATTATTAAAGTCTTAAGGAAATTCATTGAAAATCAGTAGGGACTGGGTATTAGAGACTTAACTGGAATGGTTAGCACCTGAATCGGATCATAAAGCAGTTTCAATAAAGCACAGGAAATAAGGCAAGATGCATTTTGGGTTGGAGGTAAATCCGTGCATGTTGCATTGTAAGGTGGGAGTGGAGAGGGGACAAGGAGACACACACACACACACACACACACACACACACACACACACGTATAAAGGTCTCACTAGGCATTAAGAGATAGAATGCCCTGATTAACACAAAAGCCAAAGGAAACAAAAAAAGTGGTGGGGGGGGAGGGGGATTTAGGATATTGCTCAAGGCATCAGGAAAGTCAGAGAGGTAAAAATATATATATAAAAGTCAATGAAGGAGGAATTTATGGATGGGGCAGTCAAAACCATTAAAATACTGCAAAAAAACAAAGGATGGGCCAAGGTCAGCTGTGGTTTAGTAAGAAAATTACAGGTGATCTTCAAGCATATAGTTAAGGTAGCACAGAAGTAAGAAATTAAGGCAATAGGTAAAAAGTAGAAAGCAGAATAGGTCTTCAAAAACTCTGAAATCATTGAAATAAGAAAGTAAAATAGTGTGGAAGGGCAGTAGAATCAGGTAAGCCTTTTCTTATAATGGAAGAAGTCCTATACATGTTTAAAAGTCATTGATAAGTTTCTCAGGAGTTTGTGAGAAACATAACATTCAGCATTTATAATGGAGGACGAGCTTTTTAGAGTAAATTTCTCTCTCACTGGGGCTAGAGGGACAAGAGAGACAATATAACAACAAAGATTCTGGTAACATTCTGAAAGTCTAAAGTTCCTTAAAATTCTAGAAGCCACCATAATCAACAGTATTTAAATTACATATAAACATATATTTCTATTTTTTTTAATGCCTGTACTTTTGTTTTTAAAGATTTTTTAAAAAATTTATTTATTGATGAGAGACACAGGGAGAAAGGCAGAGACATAGGTAGAGGGAGGAGAAGCAGGCTCCATGCAAGGAGCCCGATGTGGGACTCGATCCTGAGAATCCGGGATCAGGCCCTGAGCCAAAGGCAGACACTCAGCTGCTGAGCCACCCAGGCGTCCCCATATATTTTTATTAATTGAATTATACTTAAATGTTAATATATTGACATTTATATCACATGCATAATATATATTTAATTATGAATGATGTAATTACAATTTATATAATTACAGCTATATTTTATATAAATAATATGTAAAATAGGCATTATATATGTATATATACATACAAAATGACTTCGGCATGCATTCTCTCATGAGCATATAAACAATATTAAAATTCTCCATCAGATCAAATTAAGTTATACCTTTTATTTATCTTTTTTGAAGGTTTTATTTATTTATTCATGAGACATACACATACATAGAGCAGAAGGAGAAGCAGGCTCCATGCAGGGAGCCCCATGTGGGACTCGATCCTGGGACTCCATGATCACGCCCTGGACTGAAGCCAGGTGCTCAACCGCTGAGCCACCCAGGGATCCCATCCTTTTTTTTTTTTTTAAAGTAGGTTCCATGCACAGTGTAGAACCCAGTGTAGAGCTTGAACTCACCACCCGAGACGGAGACCTGAGCTGATACCAAGAGTTGGACATTTAACTGATAGCCACCCAGGCACCCCACTCCTTTTAATTCTTTAGTGACTAAGTGGCAATCGTTTGATTCTAAATAATTTTATTTTTAATTTCTTGAAATGTTCGCATAGCCAAAACATTCACACAAAAATAAAAAATGGTTTTTTCCATTCCACAGATTTTAATGTATGAAACTATTCAAATGTAGTGATATTTACTTCAAATAAAGAGATAAAATGTGTTATAAAAATATGCAACTATAACAATACCAAAGATGTACCTATCAACTGGGGGCATTTCATATGGGCCAAGTAAAAGCTGATAACTATTCTGAAATAAAGGCTTTTTTGGTTATACAAATTCAAGGAGTATGAGAAAATCATTCCTGTTAGGTATAAGTCAAGTTCACAGAAAAACTTCATGATAAAAGAAAGGACAAATTATTTCAGAGAAATCTAAATCAGCATTGAAAGAAGTGTTATTACTGATATAATCCAGATTTTTGTATACAGTAATACAGATCTTCATCGGTTTCAGATGGGGATATGTCCCAATAAAGCCATTCTAACTTGAAAATATAATTTGAAAATGTATTCAATACACTCAACCTACCAAATATCATAGCTTAGCCTAGCCCACCTAAACACACACAGAAAGCTTACATTAGCCTACAGTAGAGCAAAAACACAAAGCCTATTTTATAATAAAGTGTTGAATATCCCATGTCATTTACTGAATAAAATACTGAAAATGAAAAACAGAATGGTTTTAAATTTATCGGTTATTTACTTTCATGGTCATGTGGCTGACTCACTGTTGCTGCCCAGCATCATGAGAAGAGTATATACCACATATCACTAGCCCAAGAGAAGATTAAAAATTCGAAGTATGGTTTCTAGTGAATGGATGAATACTGCTTTTGCACCATCATAAAGTCAAAAAAATGGTAAGTCAATCCATTTTAAGGGGACCGTTGATCTGTACATGAATAAGTAGAAGTGTATGCTTAGCTTCGCCCTATAACTAGAGCATCTATATCATGTTACCTTCTTTTTTTTTTTTTTTTTTTTTTAATTTTTATTTATTTATGATAGTCACAGAGAGAGAGAGAGGCAGAGACACAGGCAGAGGGAGAAGCAGGCTCCATGCACCGGGAGCCCGACGTGGGACCCGATCCCGGGTCTCCAGGATCGCGCCCTGGGCCAAAGGCAGGCGCCAAACCGCTGCGCCACCCAGGGATCCCTCATGTTACCTTCTTTAAATTTGTTTACTATCCAGTCTAGCTGGTCCAGTACACTGCGGAAAGTACCCATATGATTGAGGACTTCTTCTGTTATAGAATTCAGGATCTGTATCATAAAAGTGCAAGAGGTACATCAATTACTACTTATTCTGTCATATAGGATAAATACAACTACAATCAGTCCTTTTTTATAAGTTAAAAATGCATTTAGATTTCCCATCAAGTCTGAAAAACCACTTAAAAAATTCTACTGGTAAAAAAAAAATTCTACTGGTACTTAAATATACCTAATTCATTTTTTTGGCATAAAGTTATATCTAAAATGAAACACGAAAGAATGGCAAAGATGTATAGATAGGAGGGTAGCAAAAATATCCCTCCCCGATTATGGAAAACATTAGAAAACCATAGATCTACCAATGAAAATAGGATACAAACATTAAAGACACTGCATTGGTTAATAGCCAGCACCAAAAGGTTTAGTTTTCAAATGATGAAACATGAGTATTTGCACTGAAAATGATCTATAATAAATGTATTCTAAAACTACAAACTATTAACTTACTACTTTTAGAGTACCAAAGTGTCACTGAGCATAATAAAAGTAAAATCTTCCATAATCCTGTCCTTCAGAGAAGTACTGTTGGTATTTGGTATAGTAAACAAAACTAACATTTCTCTAAGATTTAATATATTTATCAGTTACAAAGTAGGAAATTCAGATGAGGACTCAAAGCTAGAACCCTGAGTTCAAACACGATCTTAAGTAATATGTAATCCTACCAGTGTAAAGGCTAAAAAAACCTGAATGTTCCAGAATGAGAAGTAGCATCCTCATTAATGTAGGGGTATGGATTGGCAGGAGATATAATGTTGCTTCTTTTAACATTTTTGAAACTTACTGATTTCACACTTATTCCAGGAAAGAAGCCATTGATGACAACATGAATGGAATCTTGCAGCACAGTGGTTCGAAACCTTTCTAGTAAATCTCTCTTAGAACCCAAACCATAAAGCACAATGTTGAACCCCAGGCTGTTAGGAAAGATAGCATTCATGAAATTAAAGTTCGGCACCTCCTAATTTATTATAATCAACTAGTTTCTTTAAGTTGATAAAGAATATGGAAAGGACTAGGATGACTAAGTAATTACATTGATTTCCAGCTCATACACTGTAGAAGCACAGTTTTATTATCTGTACACCAGACTTCAGTAGCTTTCTCTCCAGCTCTTTATTACCTTTCAAATAATGGCTGGCTGGAGGGAAAGGAGAACAGCGGGGACAAGGCACTAGCGATTCCACAGGCTCAGGCAGATTTATTTGAGATTAAATAGGAAAGGTAAGCAGAGGCCAGGTCACAAAGGTTTTGTTAAGGCAACCAAGACATTGATTAGATTTTATTTCAAGGACAATGACCATTTAAAACTAACTACTCAGGTGTTAATTGAAAGGTTTTAAGTAGGAAAGTAGCATGATATTTTCAGAAAGATCATCCTGGCTAAACAGAGGGAACAGACAGGAGAGAGAAGTACCAATGACTACGGCCCTGAATTAGGTGTTGTGTAGAAAAACAAGTTGTCAAGAGCTTTACATGTCAGATCAATTTGGAGAGTGGTTAGATGTGGAAGGTGATGGAAAGGGAATATTTCAGAATACCTCATTTTTTTGGTATAGGCGACAACACAAATGGGACATCCATTGTGCCAGGTTGCAGGGGGCAGGTGGGAATGATGGGTTTAAGAGGAGTTAAATTTTATGTATATTGAATTATTTACAGGACATCCACATGGAAACCTCAAATATACACTGAGATATCTGTATCTGCTGCTGAGGAGTGATATCTGGGGTGGGCCAGAGATACAATGGGTGTTACTCACATGCAAAAAGCAACCAAAGCTAAGCGATTAAGAAGATCCAGAACACCAAAGCACTAAGGCTAAAGCTAAAGCTCGATTCCATGATTGTTTATAGAGGTCAATCAGAAATAGTATTTACGTGATGCTCAGAGGTGCCTAGAAATCAAAGCAATAACCCCCACGTAGCACATTCTGCTGCAAGGTGGCAGCAGCAGAAAAAAAGGGAATTCAGAGAGTTGGCAATTTCTATTGAAGTGCTGACTAAAGTCTAGGCTGGGAAGCAAAGCCCAACAAATTAGCAGGGTTGACAGATGGAGGAACTGGACTATAGAGGATAGGATCAGAGTGAAGAGCTACTTTGCCAATTTATAATGAACAGATCTAACTATAAATAGTTATTGAGAGAAGCTGAGCTCCTAGCAGGGAAGATAAGCATAACCCCTTTGATGTATTATTGGCAAAGCAAAACCAGTATCAATGGGGAAAATTGTGTCAATTTGTTTTTACTGCTTGGCAGACCTGCCTTCTTATTTATCAGTGACTGAGTACACATTCACGATAGTATAGTTTTTAAGCACTAAGATCCTTTTTAATAAAAATATAAAAGTAATTAAAGTAAAAATAAAAAGTTATTCTTTTAGTTATTTTAATGCAAATTTGAATTTTAATCTGTTATCTGAAAAACAGTAAAATTGAAAATATAATCTAAGAAATAATTTTAAAATGGTAAAATAATGTTTATCAGACAGACATCACAAAATTTTGAAGATCTGTAGTACATGAAAATAGAATGAGATTAAAATAAATATATATATTCTTTTTAGGAACTTTGCTGCGGAAAACTGGACTCAAATATAATTGATATATCTTGTCAATCTTGACAAATCAGATTTCAAAATACTTTAATAAGTAATAACTTGGAATTCTAAGATGGGCTATTTATTTTACCAATGGCTTTCACATCTGATAAATATAGCCACATTTCTTGAAAACTAAAATTTCTGAGATGAATCATACAATATGACATTTTTACATGTGAGTCATATAATTAGGATTTTTTTTTCAAATTTTTATATATGAAAAATATATCTGGTTGATTGCAAAAAGAAAATTAAATTGCTTTGATTTTAACACAGGCATATCCATGTTGTTATTTCACAACAGTAGCAATAATAGTACGTACCGTAACTGCAACATCCATTTATGAAATAATTGTTCATATTGTTGACTTAGTTGTTTAAGTTCAGCAGAAAAGGAAGGAGAAACTTTGCTCAACAAGTTACGCAAAGTTTGCTTTAAAAAAAAAAAAAGGAAAGAAAATCATTCTCAAACCACATACATCAAAATCAATCCAAACTAAAAATTTCATTAGAGGTAGAGGTTAGAAGAGGCAAACTAGTGGAAATATTACTTTAATCAGGTTTGGTAATGAGTGCATCATCAACTGAATACACATAATATTTCAAGTATGATTTAAATATTTGTTTTCTTAAAAAAAATTTTTTTTTTGAGAGTATGATAAGAGAGCGAGTGAGTACATGTGCATGAATGCAGGGAAAAAGGGAGAGAAAATTCTAAGCATGCTCCATGCCTAGTGTGGAGCCCGACACAGGGCTCGATCCCACAACCCTGAAATCACAACCCCAGCCAAAACCAAGAGCTGGAAGCCCACCAAGTTACCCTGGCATCCTTGTTTTCTTAAAATTTTTTAAACATCATTTTTAGTACAAATATGTAATAGTAAAGAATTTCCCAGGTTTTGTCTAGAGCCATTTCTGTGATTATAAATTTCAATAAGGCTTTAATTTCTAAAAAGATCATTACCATAAGGAGATTAAACCTCCCTCCCAGCTTTAACAACAAATCCAGACAGACTTTTAAAAACCTATTGAATTTGAAGAAATGTGAAAGCTGATGGTAACTGTGAAATATGAATTCTCAGAAAATATTAAAGGTTCTTTATAATTTATCATAGTCACTAGTAAAATAAACTTGAATCACTTCTCCTTTTCCAAAAGCTACCTTTTTTTTTTTTTTTTTTTTTAAATAGGCTCCACGGCCAACATAGGGCTTGAACTCACAACCCTGAGATCAAGACCTGAGATCAAGAGTTGGAACATTCTACTGACTGGGCCACCCAGATGCCCCATTAACTTTTGATTTTTTTAAAAAAAAACTTTTACTTACTAAGTGCTCTCCACCCCTAGCATGGGACTCAAACCAATGACCCTAAGATCAAGAGTCACATGCTTACCAACTGAGCCAGCCAGGTGCCCCCCAAAATCTACTTCTGACAAATCCATCTCTGATAAGTGCAACACAGTTTTTTTATTTTTTTCTTTAAGATATTATTTTTAAGGGGCGCCTGGGCGGTGCAGTTGGATAAGCATCCAACTCTTGATCTCAGCTCAGGTCTTGATCTTAGGGTTATGGAAAGAGCATGGAAAGTACTTAAAATAAAAATAAAATTTTATTTTTAAATAATCTCTACACCCTACGTGGGGCTTAGACTCACAACCCCAAGATCAAGGAGTGACATGCTCTACTGAGCCAGCCAGGAGCCCCAGTATGGCAAAGTTTTGTGGTTTTTTGTTTGTTTTTTTTATTTATTCATGAGAGACACAGAGAAAGAAAGGCAGAGACATAGGCAGAGGGAGAAGCAGGCTCCATGCAAGGAGCCCAGTGTGGGACCCAATCCCGGGACTCCAGGATCACACCCCGGGCAGAAGGCAGATGCTCAACTGCTGAGCCACCCAGGCGTCTCATGACAACATTTTTAAAACAATAATGTAAATAAACTAAGGAGGGTACATTGTACCTGTACCCAAAATTTGGAAATTCATGCTGGTGAATCAAACATAGCTCACTTTTTGAAATGAAAACTCTAGCAAAAAAGCTGTATATGCATTTTACCCTGGCGCTACCATGTTTCTATGATTCTGGCCCTTAAGAAAAATATTTTTTTTAATACTAAAGGGTAGAGTTGTAGTCAACATCCCAGGCATTCTGGCTTGTATAGGTTTCATTTATCCACACACTTAAAGAGAAACAGGACACGTACACATTTCCCTCATTCCTTCTTAAGTTTAGAACCTGGAAAAGCAGATGAATATCATTTCCAGCAATCATTTATACTCAGATCTAATCTCAGATTATCAGAGCATACTCACACTTGAGTGTGAACTCGATCTGGGATGTTATCTATAAAATTTAATGTTAAACTTTCGTGGCTGCAGAGAATCGCATTATCAGCCTCAATACTCAACATATCCATATCCTCTGCCCTGTGACTTTGCCTCCTCCTAGAGAGGTGGAGTCTAGTTCCCTGATCTTTGACTTTGTTTTCCGCCACATGATTTGCTGTGACCACTAGAATGAGGCAGAAGTGATACTGGGCCAATTCTGAGCCCAGGCTGTAAGAGGTCTTATGTTTTTCCACTTTTTACATCTCTGCCATTGCAATAAGAACATGCCTCAGCTAGCCTTCTGGTCCAAAAAGGGAGACATACGGAGCAAATCTTTGATCAGCCAACCCCCCGCTGACCTGTAGACACAAGAAATAAATGCTGAATGACACGTGCTACTGAGATTGTGCTGGTTAGCTATGTCCAAAATCATTGAATGACCTTCCCTTCTGTCATTATTGGTAACAAGTGTTCCTTTCATTTTAGAGGTCTTTCTGCATCTCAGTCCTATAAAGTCCTGCTTTGACCCTAGATCCATTTACCTTTCTCCCATGTTGCTTATATAGAAATATATGCACTAAGCAGATGTTAGTGCCATTTCCTTCCTGGAATAACTTGGCTTCTTGACATGTTTTCAGCCAATCTCTGCTCTGAGTCTCAATACCAATAAGCCAAGTGACAAAAACAAAAACCACATAGCATCATGTCTTCCAGGTCATAGCAGCTTACCCTATATTCTCTCCTCTTTTCTATATCTGCAAAAAGCCCTGTATACCTTGGAAAATTACAAAAATTCTAGTTTGCAAGGAGTAAGTCTCAATATTCTCTGAGCCAATAATAATTTTTTCCTGACTCAGATGATCATTCCACTTTCTTTTTTTTATGTTTAAAGATTTTATTTATTTATTCATGTAAGACACAGAGAGAGAGACAGAGAGAGACAGCAGAGACACAGGCAGAGGGAGAAGCAGACTCCACGCAGGGAGCCCAGTGTGGGACTCGATCCCAGGTCTCCAGGATCATGCCCTGGGCTGAAGGCGGCACTAAACCGCTGAGCCACCCAGGGATCCCATCATATCACTTTCTACTCAAAGATTTTCTCAAATAGGTCTGTCTTCCCTCTTAGGGTGGTATCAGTCAAAACCCTGAGTATAACAGGTATTTTTTATAAAATGAGATACGAGAACCATAGTATATAGTACCCTTCTTATCTTATGGCACTTGAGCAGTTTCCCATAATATCAAGAAGCAGATTTCCTCTGCTCTTTGCAAGGTTTCTAACTAAAAGGTCACAGTCCATTTTACGACCAAGGTACAGTTCAATGAAGATGTGGGTTCAAGAATAACAGATATTAATGCTACATGGATATCAAAGAAACTATGGCCCTGATGATTATCCTGAAGAAATGATAAAGTAATTAGAGAAAAAAATGTAATTATAGTATGTCAAACAGAATTCAAGTGAACCACTTACCATTTTATAAAATATTTAATAGTTATTATGTCACATCAATTTGTGTTTTATTTTATCAGGACAATAATTCTATTTGTGTAAACTCACTCAAATCTGTTTATGAAGTATGTTTTCTAGTTCACGGTAAAAAAAAGTAGAAGTAACATTCCTTGCAACATACCTGATCCAGTTTAGCTCGCTTTAGTTTCTGCAGTGTTCTGTCAGAGGTTAAAACTTTTGAACTGCTATGAGCTTCAAAATATTCTTCTACCAAATCACTCTGAAAGTGAACAGAGCAAAACCAATTCTTAGTTTCAAATATTTGTTCTATATCAAACTAGACAGTAACATTAGCATAAAATAGGATATGTGAAATTCTTTATTTGGCAGTATTTTCCTTTTGAAGCAACAATACAGATTAAGCACCAAGGACATTTAATTCTAGCAGTAAAACTAAGGAACTCTTAAGACCATGAAAATCAAAGAAATGACTCGACTGAAGTAGTCTGTTTACAAAAACGATTACTCAGTTCCAACATAAAATTTCCATTTAGACTTAAAAAAAAAGGAGTTTTACCTATCAGGACCTTCATGTTGCCTCCCACAGTTCTAACAAATCCTTTAATATTAGTACAGTAGAAGAGCTGAAAATGAGGAAGACTTCAACAGCAAAGTAAAAGACTTGCCTACTAGTCCAGTAAAATGGCTCACTACTTGTTCTGTGGACTTGAGGCAGGACTACTCTCCATGGTAGTAAGGGATGCAAAACCTTACAAGCAGTAGGGTTCCTCGACTACTCTGAATCTTTACACACAGAACACCAGATAATTAGCTTTTCCTCAGGCCATAGTCTTACAAGGTTCTTCCAAACAACTCCATGTGAATTCACAGCCACTTCACTTACTACTTATACTGACTTGAATATATCAACAATGTTACAAAAATGAAACTATATAGACACAAATGGGCATTTATGTGAAAGACTGAGAAAACACAGAAGAAAAAAAATTGTTGATTCCCCTATTTGAATCTCTTCTCTTAGGGTAGCTTAGCTTTAAGATATTATACGATTTTTCTTTAAGGCTGAAGCCTCCACTTACTGTTTTATCTCTTTTCATTTTCTTAGAAGGTGTTTCTTTGCAAACAGAAGCTGAAACAGCTCTATTCTGTGATGGAATCTTTTGGTTCAATATGACTTCATTAGTGTCCTCTTCATTTTCTTGTGCAACCCCATCATCATCTTCTGAGTTGGAAGTAGAATATTCACTTTCACTGTCAGAATGAGACCTCGGAACTGTGTGGGAAAAGCAATAGGGAAAAATCTGACAGTTTGACAGGAGAGGCACTGAAGGGTAATGGAAAGAAAGTAGATTTTGAAATAAGAGACTTTCACTCCTGGTTTTGTCATTACTTGCTGATGATTTCCCCAGAGCTAGTTAAAGTTTTCTGAGCATCAATTCCTTCATTTATCACATGAGGATCACAGTGCCTAATTTAATGAACCATTGTGAAGACCACACTGAAAGTATATAAAGCAACTGACAATGCCTGACACCGGAGGACCATGGCAGAAACTGCCAATCATACTTAGTATCATTTCTTGCCCTCTTCCTTGCTAACAGTACTCCAATTTTGTAAAGTGTGGCAATGTGTCTCAACCTAAGGGATAAATAATCACGGTAATTATCTTTTCTTTTGTTTGCCTGATACTTGTTTTCCAAGCCTCTTTTGCAACTAGGATTGGCTATGTAACCCTCTGACCAATGAAACTTGAGGGGAAATTTGCTAGAAGCTTCTGGGAAAGATTTCTTGCACTTATGGAAGGAAAGGCCCTTATTTATACCAAGAGCTTAAAGGCAAAGAAGCCATTTTGCAATATGAAGCATCAAACCTAAAGATGAAAAATGCTGGTAGCAGAGCCAAGAAGATAGGTGACCTGCTGAGTCACCTCAACCATGGAACTGTGCATCCCTAGACTTTTCATTATGTGAGATAACTAAATGTCTACAGCTTAAGCCACTGTTGTAGAATTTTCTGTTGCTGCCTACACAGAAAATACCCTCATAATTGACTCAATAAATGGTAGCTACTATTGGAAGTACTACTAATACACAGGCACATTCCATCCCATAGCTGATTTTTTATTTAAAAAAAAAAAACAAAAACAAAAACATAGCAACCTCCACTACTCCCCAGAAATATTAAAGCTAGTTTTATACTCATAAAGGATAAAACTAATTTTACACCCAACACAGTAAGTATAAAACTATTATAAAAAGTTAACTTCCAGTATGAGTGAAATAACTTATTAATTTTGAACAACAAATATATTTCAGGATATCTAGGGTCAGCATATAATAAATGTAGATCTAAAGGAAGAAAAAAAGGGGCCTGATTTTGTGGGCACATATACCTTAGCAGATTCATATTTGCACTGACTGCTGCCCATGGTAGATGCAGGAGGAACCAGAAAATGCTTCTACCTCATTTACATGGATATTTCCTACTTGTATGGTGGTAACTGAGAAGGACAAGGAAGTTTACAGCTTCTCTCACAAAAGGATAAGTCTTTGAGGTAAGGAGGGAAAATAGGATAACTGTACCTGATGTAAAATAATAATCAAAACTGCATATATCATCTTTTATTGCTTCAGATATCTAATCATTTAGTATTACATTTTTATGTTCATTAAAAATGTAATTATTAAATGCTCTCTGAAATCTATGCCTTGAAAAGAAAAGGCTACTGCATATAGATTTAACAATGTTGGCTATATTACTGTCAAGGGTCAACCTCAAGAAAGGAGTTGACATCTTTCTGAAATATAAAAAGTAAACAAGTCATTTGCTCTAGAGTTATATATTTGAAAATCTAGAACTATTTTTAATTTCCCAGAAGGCAGGATGGACCATGTCTATTTACTTGGCTTGATATCATTCAGTATAACTGTGAATATTTAAAATGGTTTCATTATAAAATATTTAAGTAAATCAACAGAACCACTTACAAAACTGTCTCAGAAAGAAAAACCTAAAAGGCATGTTATTTTATTAGACAGACATTTTAACTAACTTCAGTACCCACTTACTATAATGTGAAAGATAAAGTGCTATCCTTTCTTTCATGAAAAGAAGTAGTGATAATAATAAAAGATAATAATAGGGGGGCACCTGTCTGGCTCAGTCAGTGGAGCATGCAACTCCTGATCTCAGGGTCATGAGTTTAAGCCACATGTTGGGCCTGGAGCTCACTTAAAAAAAAAAAAAAAAGGTTTGGGCACCTTAAATGGCTCAGTTGGTTGGGCGGCCGCCTTACTCTGGATTTTGGCTCAGGTCTTGACCTCAGGGTCATGAGATCGAGCCCTGCTTAGCAAAGTCTGTTTCCTCTCTTCCTCTCCTGCCGCGCCCCCCCCCCCACCCCCATGCACACTCTGTCTAAAATGAACACATCTTAAAAAAAAAAGGTAACAGCTAACACCTGTGAAATATATCAAGGTCAAGCACTACACTAAGCACTTCGACATCTTTTATTTCCATTACTCTCAGAACAATTCCAGGGCTAGTACCATTATTATCCCTATTTTGCAAATGAAAAACCTGAGCCACAGACAAGTCTCTGGAAGTGGCAAGCCAAAGAGTGAAAAAAAAAAGCAGTCTAGGGGCAGCCCTGGTGGGTCAGCAGTTTAGCTTGGCCTTCAGCCTGGGGTGTGATCCTGGAGACCTGGGATCGAGTCCCACGGCAGGTTCCCTGCATGGAGCCTGCTTCTCCCTCTGCCTGTGCCTCTCTCTCTCTCTTTGTGTCTCTCATGAATAAATAAATAAAATCTTTTAAAAAAAAAAAAAAAGCAGTCTAAGACTAGAACCTACACACTTAACCATTACTGCCCACGGTTTAGGTGCGTTTTATAAAGATTCAGTTCAAAAAGAAATACATACCTATTAATCTTTTCTTTAGACCACTAGGTGCTGTTGATAGAAATTCACTTTTATCATTGTTCTGTTTAAAAATAAAGCAATACAGTTTCAATAATTAAATAATAATAATGACATGGAAATTAATGATGGATGAGTGAAGAGGCTAGGAAAGAAAAATTAGATTAGATTTCATTAGATTAATTTTGAATCAGAAGACAATGACAAATGGCCCTTAGGAAAAAATAGTGGAAAGCAACAAAAACAATACAACAAATTTCAAAGGATTCCCAAAGTGATTCTAGAAGTAGTATTCCACACATATAGTATTTTTTATTATGTAAAGAAAAAGCATAAGTATATGAATGTGCCTTTCACATTCTGATGACTTTCACCCATCAGATTAGAATATTTCTTTTTTAAAAATTGATAATATCCATTGATAATGAGTAAGGGAAGATATGGGCACTCCTATGCATATGGCAGTGGGCCCTTTAATGTGCTTGAAATTTACTGGCGTTAATGTATTACCCTATGTGAAGATGAGAGAATGAGATCTACATAATTTTATTCCATTATTTTAAAATTTTTAAACACTTTACAGAAGCATAAAATCTTTTTCTTTTCCTCACAGAATATAATAATCTAACACCAATAAATTTCTAGCACATTAAAATGCCCAATGTTATTTTTAATAGTACTGATAAAAAGATAAAGTACCCTTTGTGATTTTGGCAATGTGAAATTATGATGAAAAATTTTAAATTTGGGGATCCCTGGGTGGCGCAGCGGTTTGGCGCCTGCCTTTGGCCCAGGGCGCGATCCTGGAGACCCGGGATCGAATCCCACGTCAGGCTCCCGGTGCATGGAGCCTGCTTCTCCCTCTGCCTGTGTCTCTGCCTCTCCCTCTCTCTCTGTGACTATCCTAAATAAATAAATAAAATATTAAAAAAAAAAAAAAAATTTTAAATTTGTTGTGATAGGTTGTTGGTGCTAGTTTCAAATGTTAATACATTTTGATTTGGGATATTAAGAATAGTACTATAATAAATGAACTGAGCCCAATAGGTTTATAAAGTATATAAACTTTTTTGATCCAGATCCTTAAAAAGTTTTCATATTTTGTACATCTTGATCAACATATGCATGTAGTATATAATTGAAACAAATATAATTGAAACAAATTATAATGAAATAGTATGAAACAGACATTTTCAATTTTATTCTATCTGATTTTTAAAACTGCAGATCAGGACACCTGGGTGGTTCGGCAGTTGAGTGTCTGCCTTCACCTCAGGGTGTGATCACAGGATCGAGTCCCACATTGAGCTCCCTGCAAGGAGCCTGCTTCTCCCTCTGCCTTTGTCTCTGCCTCTCTCTCTGTGTCTCTCATGAGTAAATAAATCTTTAAAAAAAACAACTGGGGATCCCTGGGTGGCGCAGCGGTTTGGCGCCTGCCTTTGGCCCAGGGCGCGATCCTGGAGACCCGGGATCGAATCCCACATCAGGCTCCTGGTGCATGGAGCCTGCTTCTCCCTCTGCCTGTGTCTCTGCCTCTCTCTCTCTCTCTCTGTGACTATCATAAATAAATAAAAATTTAAAAAAAATAAATAAATAAATAAAATAAATAAATAAAAAAAACAACTGCAGATCATATCCTACTAAACTCATCTCAAGACTGAAAGTCAAAACAGCCTGTGTTCATATAGCTTAATTATCAGGTATAAGAACAATTGCATCAAAATAACCATTTAAGAAAATTCTTGCTCAAAAAGGTAAGGCTATAAACAAATAATTAACTTCAGTGTTTGGTACAGAAATTTTTGCAAACTAACTTATCTAGACAATTTGCTCATTTGTGCAGCCTTTTCTCCCATCAGAATAATAGATTACTCAGCAGGGCAAACAATAATTCATTCATCAGGACTCGGTTCAAGACCCTCTTTTTACTATGTCCACCAATCCTCAAGTATCATGTAATGAATTTTGTCTCATATATATCAGTTTTCCATCTGCCCTAATTTAAGCCTTTTGAGTCCAGATCCCCAAGCCCTATACATATTCTCTCCTGAACTCTCCCTTCTAAGACAGTGCACTAAAACTGCCACTTTGATATTGCCTCTTATTGTGGTAGGTTTTCTGATGGTTTCTTGGGGGAACTGACAAAATCCATTTATGTGTTATAATTCACATCTTGAAAAACAATGTACATTAATATATCTATATTCTTGACTGGATTATGGAATGAGTTTTATTCTTTCATAGTGATACAGTATATAAGATATAATACAGGAAAAATGCATTATTAAAGACAAAAGAGGCTCTATCTAACATGTCTAATCTCACATCTAGACTTGCCTAAATAGGACATCTGTACACAGGCCATAACCATGGCCCTGAATGTCTATACTCACTTTCTTATAAGGGGTTCCCCAAACTTAGTCTATGAACAATTCCAGGCAAGTCTAAGTTTATGGCCACCAGGCCTGGACACACTCATCACTCACATACTCATTGTCCTGGATTCATCCATGCCCATCTGGGTTTGCTCATATCCAGATAGGGCCATTTGACAAAGCATTAATGAGAAAACAAAATCACAAAAACACAAAGGAGAGGATAAAAATGGTCAATTCTCCTCAGCTACCCTAGAAGAAACTTACCAAAACCAACTTTGTTTTCAAACGTAAATTATGAAAGACTATATTAATGGATTTCTCTCAAGAAACAACAAAATATTATATATAAAAGCAAAACAAAACAAAACCCATAAAATTTCCAGGCCAGCACTACTGAGGTGAAAATATCCAGGATAGTTCTGACAGAACTATCTGGCATAGCAGGGGCGTCTGGGTGGCTCAGTGGTTCAGTGTTGCCTTTGGCTCAGGTTGTGATCCCAGGGTACTGGGATCTAATTCCACATCAGACTCCCGCAGGAAGCCTGCTTCTTCCTCTATGTCTCTGCCTCTCTCTGTATCTCTCAAGGAAGGAAGGAAGGAAAGAAGTGGGGGAGGGAGGAATTGAGGGAGGGAGGGCTTAGCAGTTGGGTGTAGAAGACCTGGCTTCATTTTTCACCTTTTGTCCTTCCCAGTTAGATGAACTTAAGACAAGTCACTTCACCTCTCTAAACCTCAGATTCTTCATCTAATGTAAGGTGTCTAATTGGCAAATACCTGTAAATTATAAAGCACCCTATAAGAGATGAAGTGATTATTTTTCATCATATCTTTGTAGCACTAAGGTTTTTGCTTGTTTTCAGTGAATAGCTTACCTTCAACTGAACGTTGTCTGAAGCAGAATGCCCTAAAGAATAAAATAAAGAGGCATTACTTACCAGAAGTACTTCAGTTTTCATCATGGTCTAGTTTCATTTAACTGCTCCACAATTCTCTAAAAACTGTGATTTCCAAACTCCCAAAGCCTTATTTCAAATAGAGTGTAGCAAAGCAAATCCTCCACGAACGTGCGGCTAACTTAAGCAAATGATAATAGCAGTTTAAGTGTTTCTAGTTGGCCCTGTCGATTTGCACAACTCCAATCAGCACAGACATTTCTCCCCCCACCCCCCTTTTTCTTAAAGATTTTATTTATTTATTTATGAGAGACACACACAGAGAGAGAGAGAGAGAGGCAGAGAGGCAGAGACACAGGCAGAGGGAGAAGCAGGCTCCATGCAGGGAGCCCGACGTGGGACTCGATCCCAGGTCTCCAGGATCCACCCTGGGCTAAAGGCGGCGCTAAACCGCTGAGCCACCGGTGCTGCCCACATTTCTCCCTTTTATCAATAGTTAAATATGGGTATACTAGTTAAATATGGGTATACTAAGGCACAAACTGGGTATGAACTGCGTTTTGTTGAATGAATTTTCACGACAGAAAAGAATTATATACTAATGCATTTAGACAAGGAAAAGAAGCATAACTTGAAGCAACTATGAGAACTCTATTCAAAGAACTGAGGTAAAATCTTACCCTTGCTACACTGAGGAATGTTTATAATTTCAGGATCATTCTTCAAACTCAACGAAACATTTTTTCTTGGTGTTTTTGCTAGTTCTGAAGCTGTAAACAGACAAAAGAAGTATAAAAAACAATCTTTAATGGATGACAGCACATGAAGGGGGGAAATAGCTTTATGTCACTTAAATTCTTTTTTTTTTTTTTTAAATAAAGATTCATTGACTTATTTTAGAGAGAGAGACAGCGCACGCTTGCAGGGGGCGGTAAAGGGTAGAGGAAAAGAATCTTCAAGCAGACCGAACTGAACACAGAGCCCAAAATAGGGCTCAGTCCCACAACCCATGAGACCTGAGCCGAGATGAAGACTCATCGCTTAACCAACTGAGCCACCCAGGTGCCCCTCAATTACACAAATTCTTAGGGGAGCGGAAAAACAAGAAACCTGCCTACTCTGTTACCAGGAAGATAATAAATCTACCATATTAAGAGTACTGCCTCTTTTATCTTTATTTGCTGTATTCCAATCATCTTAAGTCTTCTTTCACTATCTACAGGTGTTTCAAGAAAATACAAATAAACAGTTTTGACCTTACTGGTTTCTTTCTTTTTTTTTTTTTTTAATATTTTATTTATTTATTCATGAGAGACACGGACTGAGAGAGAGAGGCAGAGACACAGGCAGAGGAAGAAGCAGGCTCCATGCAGGGAGCCTGATGTGGGACTTGATCCCAGGACTCCAGGATCACACCCTGGACCGAAGGCAGGTGCCAAACCGCTGAGCCACCCAGGGATCCCCCACCTTACTGGTTTCTATAATTGTCATTCTCTCTCCCTCTCCTCTCCATCACAATTTTACACTCTTTGCATTTCTTTATCATAAGTATACTTGAGGCATATCTTTACTAGGGGTAAGAAAGAATGGCCAGAAAACAGGGTCTAAAATCAAATGGAAGCTATGTATATTTAAAATTATGCTTTAAAAACTCTTAAATCTCCCATCACCTGTGGTATATTTTGTGTCTAAAACTGTGTAATATGTGTGAACAATATGTAATATATAGCATTGAACAGAGGGCTGTTTCTTCAACTAAACATCAGATTAAATAGTTGGCTTCTAAACACAAGGGGGCAATTTTAAATGAAAACTATAATCTTTACCTTTAAAGATACTTTCTCAACAGTGTGAGAAGCCTGTGGAATGGCGCCTAACTAAGGAATAGATTTGCATTTCCTAACTTAACACACAAAGGCACACTGTTCACAGAGAAAAAAGTTATATGCTATTCAAATTATGCCCCCCCCTTTAAAAGATTTTATTTATTTATTCATGAGAATACAGAGAAGAGAGAGAGGCAGAGACACAGGCAGAGGGAGAAGCAGGCTCCATGCAGGGAGCCTGACATGGGATTCGATCCCTGGTCTCCAGGATCAGGCCCTGGGCTGTAGGCAGCACTAAACCGCTGAGCCACCCGGGGCTGCCCGTCCCCTCCCCTTTTTAAAGAGTTTATTTATTCATTAGAGAGAGAGGCAGACAGAACACAAGCAGTGGGAGAGGCAGAGGGAGACGAAGATTCCTTGCTGAACTGGAGCCCGGGGCAGGGTTTAACCCCAGGACCTAGAGATCAAGACCTGAGCTGAAGGCAGAAGCCCAACCATCTGAGCCACCCAGGCACCTCACCCCAAATCTTTTGTAAAGGAGAAAGTATAGGTGAATTTGTGTTAGTTAAAGCCAGTTTACTGACTCAAACTCTTCCTGTTTCATAGTTTTATCTTCCAAACTTGAAATTGATCTAAAATACTCCTGACAGCTTCCACGAAAGTACTGCCCTCTTTTTTCTTAACTAACCTCCTCGGTCTTCTGTATCATTCACTGGGAGTTTTTTTTTTTTTTTCTTTTTCATCTTTCTTTGAAATTATTCCTCCATTTGGGTTGTTCTATGGCATTATTCTGGCCCCCAGCTACTGTTGGTAGTTATTCCATTTCTTCTCTGCTGTCTCATCTGCAACATTCTAAGTATTCATGAAGATCAGGCTTTCCATTTCTCTTTATACCAGAAGAATATAGTACCTTTAGATTAAAGGCTATTGATCCAAAGGACAGGAAAAAAACTTCACATCAACAAAAAGTCATGTAAACACAAAGTAATTTACCTGGGATCATTTTGGTTATATGTTGAAACATGGAAAAATGCTGTTTTTAAATAAACTACAAACCTCAAAAGGAAAAAGAAAGGAAAAGGAAGAATTAAAGAGGAAAAAGAACATGAGACATTATCCATGTATGGCTACTGAATCTACTAATAAAAAATTGAGGCATATATTCTGTGGCTTTTCATTTATATTATATTTTACACACTGGTCTGCAATATATCGGAAATTTTAAAATAAAATTTTAAAATCTGTTTGCCTTCTTATTAGGATATTATTTATCCTATCAACCAATCTAATTTAATTTCCCTAAAGTCATCCCTTTCTACAAGTTCGTTGAACTCCTTACTGTCCTCTACTTGGTATTGCTACCTTTGTTCTTTTGTTTGCATTCATTTGTTCATCTCAGACACGTATTTTTAAAAGCCACCCAATCTAACCCCGAGTGTATTTCTAGTCCTATGTCTTTGTCAGCCTAATTATATCTAATCATTTATACACAGTAATATATGATTTTATGGCATGTTAGAGTTATTTTAAAAACATGAAGGCTGGGGTGCTGGGATGGATCAGTTCGTTAAGTGTCTGACTTCGGCTCAGGTCATGATCTCAGCCACCCAGGATCAAGCCCTATATTAGGCTCTGTGCTCAGTGAGGAATCTGCTTCTCCCTCAGCCCCTCCGACACTCATGTGTGCAGGTACTGGTGCTCTCTCTCAAATAAGACCTTTAAAAAATATACTAAGGCCTTCTACTTCATTGATACAATTAGATGTAAACACAATTAGCAACAATACTTAGTAAGTCAAAGAAACTCTTTTAAAAAGCATCACAACTAAACAGGAGTCCTAACTAAACACAGATTTTAGAAAGTATGATCAGTCTCAAATTATCCAGAAAACCATCTTTTCATGACTGTATATTTCTTTCATTTATGATGATAATGAGTAAGGGACAGACAGGGCTGGGTAGGAGGGATAGATAGGTGGCTATGTGATCAGGCTCACAGAAATCCCAAAAAATGCAGAGGTGTAAGGAAACCAGAGATAAGTGAACACATCAGACCACTCTGCTCTAGGTGTCTGAGGGGAAGGGGGGGTATCTTTTTTATGACAGTCACCTATGGTCAACAGGAAATACAAAGACCCTAAAAAGAAATAAGCCAATAAAGGTGTTATCACTAGTATTACTAAGTTATCACTAAGTATTATTGCTTACATAAAGATGCTGTCAGTAGAGAATAAGTTTTAAGTTCCCTGGTTAGCCTTCAATCAAAGACCAACCCTAAAAGCCCTCAGTGGCAACCCTGTTGGGACCTTTCTCACTCCTAAGAGCTTTTTCTGCATTTTTGCTTAATAAAACTCTATCACTATACTCACTCTCTTTTGTCTCCAAGATTTATTTTTCAACTCTGTGAGACAAGAACCTAGCTCTCCCGCTTCCAAACAAATGCACAACCTAACAATACTTAGTTTCTTGCAGCCCATACAATATAAGACATATATCATGGTTATTATATGCATGTTGATTATCTACTTGGAGAATTTCTACTTGATTACTCCTCTGGGGCTCATCTCTTCACTATGAGTTCTCTTTCTCCAATGTTCTTTGTCCTACTTTCCCTAATAATTGTTTTAGCATTTCTTCTCTGGTTTCTCAGAGATCCTACACAGAATGCAGTCATTTTTACAGAACAAAAACTTTCAAGGAGATTATAAACACTAAGAAACAGATCAGTTAATGTAAATTATTATACGTACCATATTAATTTCAAAATTAATAAATTTCATACTATACCTTTCAGAAAAACTGAATTTTGCAAATGATTAAATATTATGTTCTATAACATAGGTCTTATAATTACTCTTCTATGTTCCTCATCAATGTCAACACCGAAGTTTTTCACTTGATCTTGAATGCTTACCTGGTTAACCAGAATGATTGCATAAAAATATACCACTTCAGAAATATATGTTGGTATTCCATAATTATAGACTATAAACCCAATTAAACAACTATTACATTTTACCAGGTAGCTAATTATTATTCCCTTGCTCTTAACATCTTGGTGTTCCTGAACCTTATATACTTACAGACTTCCTTAATTTTCAAACTGCTTTTACATATTATTTCCCTTCCTCAAAGCTTTTAAATCTGACCCCTCACACCCCACAGGACCCAAATAAAGTGCAATCTGAATTTTAATTTTAATTGGATTGACGGTTTAGTTTTAATGCTACATGTAATTCATTTTAGTTTAGTTTTCTAAAAATTAGTAATTCATGTATAATTAGTGTAAGTGGTAAATTAAGAAAATGTTACAAGAGCCCATTAGTAACAATTTTATATAGTTTTCTATAACACAAACATTATTCTATATATAGTATAAAATTCTTATTCAATAAATTCAGAGTATCTGTGACTTAAGTAACCCATATACTTAAAAATTTGTTCAGAACCTAGGCTACACGTGAGAAGAAGGCAAAGACAGGATTCCTATGAGAAGCTTAAAACCTAGCTGGGAACAGAAGACACATCTGAGGATGAAACACTGACTTTTTGTATGCTTGAAAACATGATAAAATGACATCTCCTCATTCTTTTCAGGAATGTAATAACATAATTGTGGGGCATGTGGTTAAATACACCTTAGAAAAAGCAACATACCTAATTTAGCCATCTTTTCAGAGTGTTTTCTATTCTGAAAAGAATAAACTTTATTCCCACCATCTGCAGCAGAGCCATTTTTCAAGGATTCTGAAAGAGAAAATCCAATGCTTATTTTGGAAAAATAAGCAAAATAAACAGAAAAAAAGATAAAATCTTAACTAAAAACTTAAAACACACAAACAAGGCGCCCCCCCCCCCAAAAAAAAGCCTCTTCAGACTAGAGGAATATACATGATAGTGTTGCCCCTGAGGAGGGAAAACAGAAGGAACTCTATTATATTTTCTTCTTGAAGCAAACATGCAAAGTACAATTGAGCTATTTGAGGCTGAGATTTAAATAGTTGTTACATAGTGGAAGCTCTCATTCTCTATCAAGATGATTTCATTTCCCTTCTTTAAAATCATCCCTTTAAATAACAACCGCTACCTACAACATACTAGATACCCATGGCTGGTAGCCTACTCTCTGGCACAGCAATTCTCAAAGTGGCTAAAGCAAAAACTATTTAATAACAACACTTAGACATTGTTTGACTTTTTCTCAATCAAGAGTGGATAGTGAGCTATTCCAGAGACTACATGATGTGTGATGACAGCACCGCCCTGTGGATTAATGGAATATGTGAAGCAGATATGAAAATTCATCTTCTAAGTCAGACATGAAAGAGATTTGTAAAAATGTGAAACAATGACTTCTTCACTAATTTCTCTTTGGAAATAGTTTTCATCTAAACATATGTAATATATGTTAATATGTAATGGGTTTATTACTGTTATTACAAAACAGTACCAGACTTTCCCTGAATCAGTGTTCTCTACCGTTACTGTTTAAGAGTCCCCATTATATATGCACTAATACCTGGAATTATCAAAACTCCTTAATCTTTGCCAATCAAGTGGGTATAAAATGAATCTTATGGGGAGAGTGTTTTAATTTCCCTTTCCCTAACCACTAATGAGGCTGAACATCTTTTCACGTTTCTTTCTTCCAAGGAAGAAATATCTTCTCCATTCTGTGACTTGTCTTCTCTCATTTTTATGATGACATTTGAGGAAGAGAAGTACTGAATTGTTTTTCAGACTTTGTTTTAAAAGCAGTTTTAGGTTCAGAGCCAACTTGAATAGAAGATACAGAGATTTCCTATATACTCTACTTATTCATACCTCCCATCCTGATGCCTGGCAACCACTTATCTCTTCACTGTCTCCAAAGTTTTGCCTTTCCTAGAATGCCATATAGTTGGAGTCATAGCCAGTAGCCTTTTCAGATTGGCTTCTTTCACTTAGTAATATGCATTTAAGGTTCCTCCACATCTTTTCATGTCTTGATAGCTTTTTTAAAAAAGTGCTGAATAATTCCACTGTATGGATATATCAATTAATTTATTCTTCATGAACTTTTTGGTTGCTGCTAAGCCATGGAAATTATAAACAAAGCTTCTATAAACATCTTTGTGCAGGTTTTTGAGTGGACATAAATTTTCAACACCTATGAGTAAATACCATCAGCACTATTGCTTTATCATATGGTAGGAATATGTTTAGTTTCTAAGAAACTGCAAAACTGTCAAAGAGCTATACCATTCATTTTGCAAACTCAGCAGTAAATGAGAATTCCTGTTGTTCCACAGATTTGCCAGCATTTGATGCTGTCAATGTTTTGCATTTTGGCCATTCTAATAGGTGTTAAATAATATCTTATTGTTTAATCTGCAATTTCCTAATGACATATACTGCTAGTAGATTTTTATGTGCTTATTTGCCATCTGTATATCTTCTCTGGTGAGATGTCCAGTTCCTCTATTCTTTTTTAAATCAGGTTATTCATTTTCTCACTGTTGAGTTTTAAGAGGTCTTTGTGTATTTTGAGTAACATTTCTTTAAAAAATGTCTTTTGCAAATATTTTCTTCTGATCTGTGGTTTGTCTTCTCGAGAAGCATTAATTATAATTAGTTGAATATGTCAATCTTTTCTTTTGATTAAAGAAATTCTTCTATAATCAAGTCAAAACCATATTCTCATATTTTCTTGTAAAAGCATTTACATTTGCTCATATGTAAGTCTTAAATTAAGGTAATTAATTTGTTTATGACTGGAGGTAGAGATCCAATTTCTTTTCTTCATAAGGATACCCAACTGTCCCAATGCTGTTTACTGAACCTTAGCTGAGCAATATTCAATGCTACCTCTCTCATATATCTGATTTTCATGTATGCATGAATCTGTTTATGGCAAACCTCTATTTATATAACTTAAATGTCTGGCACAGAGACAAAATATTTAAAGATACTGAGTGGTTTCTATGTAAACTAAATTAAATGGTTTAGAAGTATCTGATAAAAGTTATTAACTAAAATGAATAGTTTCATATTAGGTATAGATGAGAAACCATAAAAGATTTTAAGAAAAATTTTGAAAAAACAGTAACTAGGGATCCCTAGGTGGCGCAGCGGTTTGGCACCTGCCTTTGGCCTAGGGCGCGATCCTGGAGACCCAGGATCGAATCCCACATCGGGCTCCTGGTGCATGGAGCCTGCTTCTCCCTCTGCCTCTCTCTCTCTCTCTCTCTCTCTCTCTCTCTGTGTGACTATCATAAATAAATAAAAATTAAAAAAAAAATACAAATTGGTCTTCAAATTAAAACCTCTATAAAAAAAAAAAAAAGAAAAAACAGTAACTATACCAAGACTCCATTTAAAGTGTGTTTAAACATACAATCTAATGGAGGGAAATGATACCTGAAATCCCAGGTGATGCATTATGGCTATGCTAACAATGTCCAACATCAAAATCAAAAGGTGATGCTGGGATCCCTGGGTGGCGCAGCAGTTTGGCGCCTGCCTTTGGCCCAGGGCGCGATCCTGGAGACCCGGGATCGAATCCCACGTCGGGCTCCCGGTGCATGGAGCCTGCTTCTCCCTCTGCCTGTGTCTCTGCCCCCCTCTCTCTCTCTCTCTCTCTCTCTCTCTGTGACTATCATAAATAAATAAAAATTAAAAAAAAAAAAAACAAAAGGTGATGCTGTTCTTCAACCAACTGACCTCTAGCCAACTTCTAATTAAAGAAAAGACTCTGGTGTGTGTGCATGCATATATATATATATATATATATATATATATATATATAGAGAGAGAGAGAGAGAGAGAGAGAGAGAGAGAGAGAGGGGGGGGAACCTTAAATGCCTATTACTAAGTGAAATGCATATACATATATAATAATAAGCATAATAAAAAATAAGCATAATGCATGCTTATATATAATAACTCAAAATATTTAGAGCATAGTAGTTATTTTTGTGATTTTCTGGTTCTGACATTTTGATCGACTAACAATGGTTCTAATCACAAAGGCTAAGAAGGTTTTACTATAATACATATAAAACTTTTGAATAGAAAAAAATAAAAACTTTTGAATAGGTTTTAAATTACTTGAAAAGCACAAAACCAAAAAACTATGACTATACAAACTACGGAAGAAATTAAAATGGGAATAAAGTCTAAATAAATGTAAGAAAAAATGTTTAATGCCAATGAGAGATCTTAATACTAGTTGATATAATCTTTCTAGAAACAATTTGGCAATATGTATGCTTTATAAAGTTAGTAGACTTTTACCAGTAATTCTGCTACTAGAAGTCTCTTTTGAAGAAATAAGATTTCTAAACAAAAATTTATGTCCAAGGATAATCACTACTACATTGGTTACAATAAAAATTTAGAAATAATCCAAGTCTAATAGAGGCCAACTATGTTATTTATAAATCTGAATGCAGTATTACAGAAATAGCACTACCATTTCACAACCATTAGGATGGCTATTAAAAAAAAAAAGTGTTGGTGAGCATGCAGAGAAACTGGAATGCTTGTGCACTGTTGATGGCAATGTAATTTGGTGTAGCTGCTGTGGAAAACGTGGCAGTTCTTCAAAAAATTAAAAATAGAATCACCATATGATCCAGCAATTCCATTTCTGGGAATATACCCAAAAGAATTCAAATCAGAGTCTCAAAAAGATACTTATACACCCATGTCCATAGCAGTATTATTCACAGTAGCCAAAAGGTTGAAGCCACCCAAATGCTCATTGACAGATGAATGGATAAACAAAACGTGGTATATACATACAATGCACTAGTATCTAGCCTCAAAAAGGAAGAAAATTCTGACACGTGCCACAACATGTATGAGGCACGTGTCCTTGAGGACATTATACTAAGTAAAATAAGCCAGTCACACATATATGAGGTACCTGGAATAGTCAAATTCAGAGAGAAAATAGAATGGTGTTTGTTGGGCTGTGGGGAGAAGGGCTAGGGAGTTTTTTAATGAGTAGAATTTCAGTTTTGGAAAATAAAGAGTTCGGGAGATTGACTGCAAAACAATGTGAACGTACTTAACACTGAACTATACACTTTAAGATGGGAAATTTTATGTAACATTTATTTTACTACAATTTTTATTTATTTTTTATCACATTATTTTTTAAAGATTTATTTTAGAGAGAGAAATCAACAGAATGGGGGAGGAAGAGAGAGAATCCCACAAACTCTACACTGAGCCCAAAGCAAGGCTCATTCCTACAACCCTGAGATCGTGACCTAAACCAAAACTAGTTTAAGTGTTTGACAACACTTAACTGACTGAGCCACCGAGGCACTCCTCTCATAATTTTTAAAGAGATTTTATTTAACCACAATTAAAAACCTGATATAATCCTTAAGTTCAAAAATGGAACTGTGAATAAGGCAACATTAAATATACTATGAATGGGGCCCTGGGTGGCTCAGTAAGTTAAGTGGTTGATGGGCTCAGGTCATGATCTCAGAGTCCTGGGATGGAGCACCAAACCAGGCTCTGCACTTATGGGGAGTCTGCTTCTCCCTCTTTCTTCCCCCACTTGTGTGCATGTGTTCTCTCTCAAATAAATAAAATCTTTAAATAAACTATAAATAGACCACATATTTGTCACATAATTTTCTAGCATTCAACTTATAAAGAATCAAGTATAGAATTATACTGTTTATAAGACTAAAAAACACACCAATTGCTCAAGAGAAGTATCAATAAGACAAATTGCTCTTGAGGACACCTATCTACTTGCTTTGGGAGATCTTTGGGAAAAATCTTCTATTTAAGGCTGAGATCACCTAGCATTTCCATGCAATGATTGTTCTCCAGACTAGATGGATTAATAGATTATGAGAATTATGCCAGTTATGTCAAGATGTGTGATTATAAGCAGAAGCTTACACTTTGATAGTAAGTAAAGGGATTAATCAATAAAGTATTAAGAGGTCCTTGTTGAAAGGCTGCTTTCTAATTATTCCTAAAGATTCTTTACCAAATGTCCTCTGTGTCTTAAAAATAATGCATATATGCTTTTTGTTATAATAAAAGATTGGGCAGAAGCTTATTGTTCATATCTAAAAAAGACTATAATAAATGTCACATTTTCTCTCTGAAGAAAACACTGAGAAAAAACTCCTTCCTATATCTTAACTGGAACAGCATTCTCTATCCCTATCCACATTTTGGCAAACAAGAAAAAACAAATCAAAACAGAAAGAGTCATGTCTGTGAGACTCAACTGCAAGTTTTGAGCTCATTTGTTGTACATACCCATAGCCAAATGAACAGCTCTATTTCCTCGACTCAGAGACTGTCAACACAAGCTTATGTGTGTGCTTAACACCCAACTGTTAACAGTTCCATGTTCTCTAAAGCATGCATTCTTAACAGGAATATATTGCTCTTAATGGATTAAAAATTAGCTCTTGGTGTGGGAGGAGGGAAAATGTGAAAACATCCTAGATATTATAAATTGGTCTGTGGTCTTCACAAGGGCAACAGATATGTAAACAGATACATACGTGTGGTATTAAAATTTTGAGTGGGGGCAATTAGGAGAAACTGTCTAAAAAAAGGCTCTTTAGGGGATGAGAGTAAAAAACAGGTTGTAGAATGCTGCTCTAAGGCAAAGTTTCCCAGTAAGTGTGCAAAATTAAAGGCATAGGTTACAGGTGTGCTGAGTAATAATCCTCTCAGGCTTTTGAGGACGCCAGACAAGGCTTCCAGAAGGGGCAGGAACAGGGGTCAGTAGCCCTAGGGCATCTGTCCTGGTCTGGAGCATTCTCCTCCATTTATTCCAGCATGCTTCCAAATATAATTTGCTGTGAATGCTACTATGTGACAAAGCTTGGAAGCACTGAGTTTCTATTACAAATATGTATTACTCTTTTTTTAAGAAGATTTAATTAGGGGCACCTGTGTGGCTCAGTGGTTGTGTCCGCCTTTAGCTCAGGTTGTGATCCCGGGGTCCTAGGACGGAGTCCTGCATCAGGCTCCCTAAAGAGAGCCTGCTTCTCTCTCAGCCTGTATCTCTGCTTCTTTCGGTACGTCTCTCATGAAAAATAAATAAAATCTTTAAAAAAAAATTAATTAAATTTTTAAAGTAATTTCTACATTTAACGTGGATCTTGAACTTACAACCCCAAGATCAAAGAGTCACATGCTCTACTGAATGTGCCAGCCATGTGCCTCACAGATATGTATTTTTGGGGGAGAAAAATAATTTTGGGGAGCCTTGGTGGCTTAGTTGATTAGGTGTCTGCCTTTGACTCAGGTCACGATCTTCAGGTCCCAGGACTAACCCCTGCATCAAGCTCCCTGATCAGTAGAGAGCCTGCTTCTGTCCCTCTTCCCAACCCCTGGTACCCTACTCCCCCAACTCATCCTTCCTTTTGCCGTCTCTCTCAAATAAATAAATACAATCTTAAAAAGAAAAAAAATTTTAGGGCCACCTGGGTGGCTCAGTTGGTTGAGCATCTGCCTTCAGCTCAAGTTGTGACCCCAGAATCCTGGGATCAAGCCCCACAGAAAGCTCCCTGCTTTGTGGGGGGCCTGCTTCTCCCTCTCCCCATACGCCACTCATGCTCTCTCTTTATACTCTCTCAAGTAAATAAATAATATCTTTACAAAAAAATTTAGGGGTGCCTGGGTGGCACAGTTAGTTGAGCCACCAACTTGGTCCTGGTTCTGGATTGTGGGATAGACACCTGAGTTGGTCTCCGAGCTCAGCAGGGAGTCTGCCTGAGATTCTCTCTTCCTCTCTCTCTCTGCCCCTCCTGCTCATGCTCTCTCTCTCAAATAAAAAGTAAGTGTTGGAATGCCTGGGTGGCTCAGTGGTTGGGCGTCTGCCTTCTGCTCTGGGAGTGATCCTAGAGTCCTAGGATTGAGTCCCACATCGGGCTCCCTGCGTGGAGCCTGCTTCTCCCTCTCTGTGTCTCTCAGAAATAAATAAAATCTTTGAAAAAAAAAAAGTCTTAAAAAAAACAATTTAAAGACAAATATGTTGTTTTCAATCTTAGGTCTACCATAATAGGAGTCAAGAATGCAAAGTTCTAGAGTGCCTGGATGAGTCAGTCAGTTAAGTATCTGACTTTGATTCAGGTGATTATCTCAGGGTCTTGGGATCAAGCCCCATGGAGAGGGGAGAAGGGAAAGGCAGAGGGAGAGGGAGAAGTAGACTCCCCGCTGAGCAGGGAGCCCGATGCAGCTTGATCCCAGATCCCTGGGATCATGACCTAAGCTGAAGGCAGATGCTCAACTGACTGAACCACCCAGGTGCCCCTGGTCTTTATTTTATTATTTTTTTAAGGGTTTTATTTATTTATTCATGAGAGACACAGAGAGAGAGAGGTAGAGACATAGGCAGAGGGAGAAGCAGGCTCCCCAGAGAGAGCCCGATGTGAGACTCAATCCAGGAACTCCAGGATCACGCCCTGAGACAAAGGCAGGCACTCAACCGCTGAGCCACCCAGGTGTCCCTTATTTTTTTAAGTCAACTTAAATTTTATTTTATTTTATTTTTTTCCAACTTAAATTTTAAATAAATATAATCTGGCAGGAATCTGGCTTAGGCGTAAAAAAACCGGGGCCCTGGGTGGCGCAGCGGTTTGGCACCTGCCTTTGGCCCAGGGCGCGATCCTGGAGACCCGGGATCGAATCCCACATCAGGCTCCCCGTGCATGGAGCCTGCTTCGTCCTCTGCGTGTGTCTCTGCCTCTCTCTCTCTCTCTCTCTCTCTCTGTGACTATCATAAATAAATAAATAAATACATAAATAAATAAATAAATAATTTAAATAAAAAAAACCCCACAACACCAGCATGCAAATGTTGAAACAACATTACTTCTTGGAATTTTCCTTCTTATTCTTTTTTTTCTTTTTTAAAGAGAGAGAGAGAGAGAGAGAGAGTGTGTGTGTGTGTGTGTGTGTGTGTGTAAAGCAGGGGGGAGAAGGGCAGAAGGAGAGGGAGCGAGAAAACTACAAGTAGACTCCATGCCCAGTACGATACCCAATCCCAGCAACCTGGGAAAATGACCCACGCTGAAATCAAGAGTCAGATGCCTACCCGACTGAACCACCCAGGTTCCCCTTTCTAACTAATTTTGTAAAGATTACAGTCATAACAAAGTGACTTGCTTTATGAAATTATTTCAAGTTAAACATATAAATATCTTAAATATAACTTTAGATTGGTTTGTAGAATCTAAAAATAATTCAGTGTAGGACTGGTTGCTTGTGAGAAAAAATAAAACTAAAGAAAAAAACTGTATTGGAAACTCAGTGCTTCCAACCTTTCCAACCTTTCCAATTGTACATAAAACCCTGAAGCAAATGCTTTTCTGATGAGAAACATAATAATGTAGTATGCCTGATGAAAACAGCTCTGGAGATGGATGGTGGGGATAGTAACACAGAATCATGAATATATATAACTGTGAAGTATACACTTAATGTGTTAAAGATGGTAAAGTTTATATTACATGTAGTTTACAATTAAAAAATAATAATATAGCTCGCCACTGCCTAACCTACCAGACTATGGTTATGTATCCTGCAAAGCAATTTCAGCTACTAGCAGAAATTTAAGTGTAGTTTCCCCAACTCCAACCACCAAAATACCTTGAATATCTCGTCCTAAAACTTCTACATAGTTCTGATCTTTTAAGACTTCTTGGTCATCTTCTTCCAAATCATATTCTGGCTTCTTTATTATTTTTTTTGTGTTGACCAAAAGCTGAGTTCTCTCCTTTTTTAATTTAGCTCCTGTAAGAACATCTGAATAATTACAATGTGACAGGCATAAATTCTTTCTAAACATTACATTTAAATAAGTAAATAAACTGTACTAAACTTATCATTATTTAAAATCTGGGGAAAAAATTCAGTGTTTTTGATGAAAGCATGCACCACTTTTCACCACACTTTATATAATTTGAAGCAAAATCTTGAAAGTTTATTATTTTGGGGGGGCGACACATTTTAATTACAATGGGTAGTTATCACTTACCCCTATTATTAAGCATTTCATATCAAATAAGGCTTTATTATTTTTAATTTTCAAAAATTTGAGTGGAATAAACTTAAAAAAGTAGTTTTTATTTAGTCTTAGATGAAATACTTTGTGCTGTATTTTCAAAATAGTTTAAAATATTTTAAAAGTGAAGTAATCCGTAACCATCACATAAACATCTCTACAATTATATAATCAGTACCTGCTTCTCTATCAAGAATGTGATTAAGGACATCATCATCTCCCACAAACTGAACCTCCAGCATCCTGTCTTCCTTTAATTCCAGTTTACTCATCATTGCCAATCTAAACAAAAACAATAAAGCACTCAAAAGTGATGAAAAATTGATATCAACAGCCAAATAAACATTCACATAATACATGCATTTGTATGACATTTTAAAAAGTCTTAAGTATAAAACACATAATATGCATTATTATATTAGTATTATGTTTCTGAACATAGGTAAATCAACTCTTTATCTGAAAAATGGAAAAGACAGGAGGTGTCTGAGAGTTGGAAAAAGCAAAATTCAATCAACGCAACTAAAATATAATAATAGGAAAACAATTCTTCCTGTAAAGAAAGCCCTAACCAATCTACAGAATGATAACATTACCAGAAAGGAGTGGTTAATACATGAATTTAGAGAAGGAGCAGACAAGCAAAGAATAATGGTTTGGTAGTATCTATTCACTAAAAACAAATCGTTTACTTCTAGTGGGGGAAGTCTATGCATTTCATTGGTATACCAAACCTGGATCAAATAATCCTCAAGCACCTCCTTTTACTATTATTGTATGCTTACCAACAACTTTACAGTTATGAATATGGCTTTCTGCGTATCCTGGTAACTAAACAGTACTTTATAGTCAGTTCTTCACTACAGATTTCAGAATCTGGCAAGCAAAAACTTGATCAACTCTGCCTAGTTTGAAAAATTTTGTTTTGGAACTTAAAATACTAATGGCCTGAAACTAAATAATGATGATTCCAACTAGCTCCTAGCTAATCAGTTTACTCAAAAAAATGAGTTTTTTCTCTTTTCTCTCTACTATAAATCCTATTTTTGTTTTTTCTACTAATAATAGGAACTGCAGACTATGTCACTCATAAGTCAGTTATTCACATGCAGATAACTTACTAAACGTTGTCAAGTTTTCCTTCGTAACCAGCACACTTTAAAAAAATAAAAAGCTTATTTATTTATAATCTCTATAACCAACGTGAGGTCAAACTCATGACCCTGAGATCAAGAGCGGGTATGTTCTACCAATTGAGCCAGCCAGGCATCCCCCACCGATTTTTTTTTAATGACATTTTTTTTTTAAGTTTTATTTAAATAATCTCTACACCCAACATAGGGCTCAAACTCATGACCCTGAATTTTTTTTTTATTGGTGTTCAATTTGCCAACATATAGAATAACACCCAGTGCTCATCCCATCAAGTGCCCCCCTCAGAGCCCGTCACCCAGTCACCCCCATCCCCCCGCCCACCGCCCCTTCCACCACCCCTAGTTTGTTTCCCAGAGTTAGGAAAAACCCTGAAATTAAGAGTCCTACGCTCTTCGGAATAAGCCAGGCAGGTGCCCCTGAAACTAGCACATTTAAATGACTTTGTCTTAATTTTCATTTACCTTTAAAGGCCCTACACATTCTGCAGCTGGAAAATTCAGAGTCACCTGCAATTGGAAAAAGAACTTGGTCAAGGTCAGCTTCTAGGAAATGAAAACAACCAAACAAGTTCCTGAGTTTTAATAAACAAGATAAATCGATAAATGCAGTTCTTGCAAAGTTACTATGATGGCATGGTAAAGGGCAAAACACCCATCAGTATTTTGGCCAGGAGTACTAGAGACTGAGAAGATTCAATCGCAGAAGCAAGTGGCTGGAGAGAGGAGGCCATGGGAGCACTTACTACATGCTAAACACACAGTTTTGAATATTCTATACATATTTTCATTTAACCCTCATAACAATCCTCTTCGGCTTATGCTTTGTGTATAAAGATAATATTTCATCTATAATTTATAAGACCATTGCTAACAGAATATATACTCCTTTGGGCCATCTTTCTAGTCATGATACTGTTTTCTATTATGGGGAATTCAGATGTAGTAGAGAAAAAAATTAATGTATCTATGTGGTATTTTTATATAATAAAGAAACATGATTTCTTTATATCTGTATAAATAAAATCTTTTCTGAGGGGCTGCTTGTCAGGCACTCTACTGGATACTTTCATGCATAGCAAATCATTAAGTCCTCAAATTCTTTGAGGCAGTTAAAATATATATTATTTCCCCCAATACATATAGGAGTAAATTGAGGTTAACCATTAAATTACTCATCCAAATTTATACAACTAGAAAGTGTGTTAGGGCTAAAACCGAAGTCTGACTGATTCTAAAGACCCTAATCACTCTGTCACACACTTTTCTTGCCATTAAATACAAATTTGTTATTTTTTAAAATTTACTTATTTATTTTAGAGAGCAAGAGATAAAGAATTGAGGGAAGAGGCAGAAAAAGACAGGAGGTGTCAGGAGAGGGAGGGAGGCAGGGGAGGGGTGAAGGGAGAGGGAGACAGAGGAGGAGGGAGAAAGAGGAGGAAGGAGGGAGAGGGGGAGGGAGGGAGGGAAGGAAGGAGGGAGAGATATTCTCCAGCAGACTTCCTGCTGAGCGCAAACCTGGAATGGAGGCTGGATCCCATGATCCTGAGATCACATCCTGAACCTACTGAGCCACCCAGGTGCCCCCAAATCCATTATCCTAAATGCTTGTTCGGACTTCTGGATACTGTTTATATCTATTTTTTTTAAAAATTTATGTATTTATTTGACAGAGCAAGCACAAGTAGGGGGAAATAGCAGGCAGAGGGAGAAGATGATGTAGGGCTTGGTCCCAGGACCCTGGGATCGTGACCTGAACCAAAGACAGATACTTAATTGACTGAGCCACCAGGCACCCGTATTCCTAATATATCTAATCATTTTCCCACCTGGTAAGTTCAAACATCCAAAGACTTCTACAGTTTCTCTACATTTCCAGTTCATTAAGCTAAACATGCCTTGTTCTAACAAGCATACTTTTAAGAGCATGGCCAGATTCAGTCTATTTTTTTTTAAAGATTTTATTTATTTATTTATTTATTTATTTACTTATTTATTTATGAGAGAGAGAGAGAGAGAGACAGAGACACAGGCAGAAGGAGAAGCAGGCTCCATGCAGGGAGCCTGACATGAGACTCGATCCCGGGACCCCAGGATCAGGCCCTGGGCTGAAGGCGGCGCTAAACCGCTGAGCCACCGGGGCTGCCCTAATCTATCATTTTAAAATACAAGCAGCTATGTTCTACAAAGGATTTGAAGTAGTGACAATAAGTAAATGCAATAAAACAAATAACAAACTATAATACTAATAAGAAGTCTGGACCTAGGAAAATATAAAGAAAACAAAATACAACATACAAAGAATTCTCTCTCTGGCTAACAATTGGCCATCAAAGTGAAAAAGGAGTAACGTTCAGTTACATGATTCTCATTGGCAGAAGTTCGGTGGTTCCTTCAGGAAGAGATTTTTCAAGAAAATTTAAAAACAGAAATTCCAGACAACTGAATATTGCCCTTTGCAATTTTCCTATGGTATTTTACATAAGAACTGCCTGGACAGAGGCACCCTAACTAAATCTTGTTTGTAGCTGACTGCATTTATATCTCATTTCTTTTTCCAGATTTAAAGGCATCTTATTACACAGTACAGAATCACCAAACTGAAGACACTTCTACAAAGCTGAAAGAAACCTTTCCTTCCTTCTTCTCCAACAATTTCCGGAAAACAAAAGACACAAGAAAAACACTACTTGATAACTACACAATAAAAATGTACCTTTTTTTTAGTGACCATTTACTCTTCAAGGCACTGTTTCTGGGTGCTTACTTTTAAGTGGATTCAAGGAGTCAGCAAGGCAGCTAATACAGCAGCACCAAAAGAGTATTAACAGCAACATAGCCTCCTCCTTTGAGAGCAAATAAAGGATTTGCTACAATTTTAAAAAACATAATCCTTGGGGATCCCTGGATGGCTCAGTGGTTTAGCGCCTGCCTTCCGCCCAGGGAGTGATCCTGGAGTCTGTGGGATCAAGTCCCACATCAGGCTCCCTGCATGGAGCCTGCTTCCCCCTCTACCTGTGTCTCTGCCTCTCTCTCTCTGTGTCTCTCATGAATAAATAAGTAAAATCTTAAAAAAAACAACAACATAATCCTTTTTTAAAAAAAAGTTAAGCACCAATTTTAATAACAGATAAACCTGGGCTCTAATCTGAATTCCACACTCCTGCGTGACTCTGGACAAAACTGTGATGATTCAGTGAGATCCTGTGCTTGGCATCTGAGAATGGTAATTACATGTTTCCTATCATCAGCTTCCTCAACCTTCAGCCTGAGCACGCAGACCTCACATCTCTACGTCTCATCTGACAGTCAAGGTGCTCAGTGAATGATGGATGAAGGACACCTATTTCACCGGCAGCGCCAACACCCAGAGGGGTAGGGGCCACGCGGTGTTTCTTCGGATCGCAACTTAACTAGGGGAAGTATAATGGTTTTTATCGGAATTTCAGTTGTAAGGCGAGAAGTCACGCATCCACATCCTCTCCACTTGAAAAGCGCCACCGGAGGGGCCGGTTCATCCACGCGGCACAACCACTGTCCCAGGGTGACTGCTGGCTTAGCGGGATGGCATCAAGATTCTCGCTCCCGTGCTAGCTCCTGGGACGGAGTCTCTTCCTCAGCCCTCCCCGTGCCGCTCCTGTCAGGTCACTCCACACGCCGGTTACCGATTTCCAGTTTTCTCTTCACAAGCACGAGGCTCCTCACGCCGAGAAACTGAGGCGTTGGTGACGCGTCGCTCGCCCAGAAGGCCCGTCACTGGCTGGAGGGAGGCTGACCAACGCGTGCCCCGAGGAGCCTCTCGCCCCAGCCAGAACCCGTACGGACTCCAGCCGGGGCCTCGCGCCGCCCGCCGGTCGGCCGCGCTCCGCCAGCCGGGGGTCCCAGGGCCCGCGGGGGCCGGCGGCCGCGACCCAGCCGGCGGCGCCGAGGGGAAGCCCTCTCCGAGACGCGGCCCGCAGCTCGGCCACCGGGGCTGGGCGCCCCCGGACTCACCTCACAAACCCCAGCGAAGCGGGAGAGGGAAGCGGGCTGGCGCGTCGTCCCACCGCGCACCGCTGGGTCTCCGCCGGGCGCCGCTCCCCGCTCCCCGCTCCCCGCACCCCGCTCCTGGGCGCCGCGGGGAAGGCGGCCCGGTCCCCGGCAGGCAGGACCAAATCCCCGGGAAGCAGTCAGAGGCGGCCGCAGGCTCGCAGAGTCCGGGGGGGTAGGAGGGGGGGGGAGTCCGGCCGCGGGCGGGGGGATGGGAGGCCTGCCTGCCGCACACCGAATCTCCCGCCCTGCCCAGGGGGCGGAGTCCGGGGAAGCCAATAGGAAGCGACTTCAGCCGAGAGCGACGTCTCTGCCCGCCAATCGGTTCCGGTCTACCGGCCCCGCCCACCAAGGAACCTGAGGAAAACGCGTCTCCAGACCCTGAGCGCCGGGCCTTTCCTGTCCTCCTTCCGTTTCCGGGGGAGGGGGAAGGAAGTGTTGGTTACACCTGGGGAAATTGGCCGAGACGTGGCAGGTGTGTTTTGAGGCAATCTTGAAAAGTCTTCATAAGTCTCTCGAGGCACTTTCTTTTGAGGAAAAAGATAATGGGAATGAATCTGCGTTTGTGTTTTGTTCTCTAAAATGTATTTCATTTGGGGTGAAAGGTTAGGATTCTGTACATCTCAAGGGTTTGGAACAGGGAAGAAGGGAGACCAGATAATTGGAGCGTGGGCGCTGAATAGGGAGATGGGACCAGACTGCGAAGCGGATGGAGAGACTGGGAACATGGAACGAGTAGATGCACAAAGAGCTGATGAAGAAGAAAGGGATGGAACCTACTAGGGTACGGTATTACCCACTAACAATACTATTTCATTTGGATTCATTTGTTCCAAACAAGACTACAGAACCCCCTGCGTACCAGATAACGATGCACCATTCAGTGGGAAACACCATCTCTGCCGTCACGGTAGATGCTACAGGGGAAGATACTGACCTGGCAAGACTAGGAAAAATGTTACCACATGAGAAATTCAGCATTCACTGAGCACGTGGCACAAGTATCTATCTAAAGGACGGGAGTTCGGAGCAATTTCCTTGGAGGAAGAGATGTTTAAACTGAGAGTTGAGTAGATTTAAGCCAGGCAAAGAGGAAGGGTAAAATTTTCCAGGTAGAAAGCCCAAATCAATACGGCAGGTGCATTAAGGGCCAACAAGCAAGTGCCAAAGTGGAGTCTGTTGTTTTGAGGAGTAGTTTGGCCCTTGGTGCACTAGTCAGAGTTCTACGGACTAAAGGAGGTAAGAGTGGGAGCGTAAGGAAGGAAGAGACGAAACCATCATTTTGGAGGCTGTTTAGGAAATCCCCTGGAGGGCAGCCCGGGTGGCTCAGCGGTTTGGTGCCACCTTCCGCCCAGGGCGTGATGCTGGAGACCTGGGATCGAGTTCAACGTTGGGTTCCCTGCATGGAGCCTGCTTCTCCTCTGCCTCTGTGTATAAATGAATAAAAGGATAGAATCTTTAAAAGAAAAAAAAATTTTTTCTCTAAAAAAAAGAAAGGAAATCCATTTGAGAAGGAAATGAGGGTAGCCTGGATCCCTCAATATTCCATTTTGGTTAGCAGAATTTAAGAAAACAAAGGATAAAGATAATTTTCTCTACATTGGAAATAAAAAAAGAATCTGGGGAAGAATGAGCAAAGAAGAGGAAAGAACGGATGTCTGGGTGGCTCAGTGTTTGAGTGTCTGCCTTCAGCTCAAGGTGTGATCCCCGGGTCCTGGGATCAAGTCCCACATGTGGCTACCCAAGGGAGCCTGCTTCTCCTTCCGCCTTTGTCTCTGCCTCTTTATCTGTGTCTCTCATGAATAAATAAAAATCTTTTAAAAAAAGAAGAGGAAAGAACATAGTCAACAGTTAACAATAAAGTGCTTGAAAATTTCTTAAAAATTTGAAGATCCAGGCCTACTGAATTTTTAACTAGTATGTTTCTATAATGTAAACTCTCATCTCTTCAGATCAACGCAAAATCTATGGACTCAGAGGCCTTGGTTTGAGTGGTGTTTTTTATGTTTGTGGAAAATAGAGGGAAGGAGCTGGGTGTCCCATTTCTCTCAGTCTTTTTCTTTGGATAGTTCAGTTTATTCAGATAACTTTGAGCACCTACTTGTATCAGGAATATAGTGCCCAGATATGTCCCTTACCATTAAGGAACTTAGATTCTTGCTGGGTAGAAAGGTAAAATCAACACAATAAGGTTTAAGTGCAAGGATAGAATTTGCTGAGATCTACTAGGACTGCTACCACTTAGTTCAGCTTACTAAGCAGAGAAAAGGCAGCACACAGAAAGCCAACTACAGATGATAGAGAATAACGGTGGGAAAGGGATTTCAGGAAGAGAGTATGGTATTACAAACTGTGGTAATACAAAGCAGTTTGGTGTTAATTTAAACCTTAAGTAAAAGTTAAAAATGATAGCTGTTGGAATGGGAGGCCTCAGGCTAAAGGACAGAATTTATCCTCTATGATGGAACCATTGAATAATTATAACCAGGGACTGGTAGGTGTTTTATATTAATCACTAATGAAGATAAGTTTTAGAGGGGCAGGGGTCTAATTCGGAGACTATCAAAGCAGTCTGGATATGAAGATAAAGACAGGAGTTTGAGCTATAGTAATAAAACTGGAAAGAAAGGAATTTGAAATTTAAAATATAGGCCAAGTCAGCAGGATTTGGAAACTGGATATAGAGGTAAGGAAGAAGTTGTAAGTCCCAGCTGTCTGGCATGGTTGTCTGGGTATCAGTTCCCCAGTGTGCTATAAAAAATTACAGATAGAGGGAAAGAGTTTAGCTTGAGGCATCTTGACTTTGAAATCCCTTTGAAAAAGAGATCAAATTATCTTGCAAACAGTGGCTATAAGAGTTTGAAATTCATCCAAGAGATCAAGAGAAAGAGATCTAGGGATCATCAGTGTATAAAGTCAAAGGGAGAATAAAAGAATTGCCTTACGATGATGACCAAAATAAGAAATGAAGTGAGGTGGGATGCTTGGGTGGCTCAGTTGGTTAAGCGCCTGTCTTTGGCTCAGATCATGATCGGGCTCCTTGCTCATCAGAGAGCCTACTTCTCCCTCTCCCTCCTGCTCCCCCTGCTTGTGCTCTGTCAAATGAAAGAAAAGAAAAGAAAAAAGAAAAGAAAAGAGGGAAGGAAAGGGAAGGGAAGGGAAGGGAGAAGAAAAAAGAAAGAAAAAGAAAGAAAGAAAGAAAGAAAGAAAGAAAGAAAGAAAGAAAGAAAGAAAGAAAGAAAGAAAGAAAGAAAGAAAGAAAAAAAACCAAGTGAGGTATCTCATCTTCTGAGATAGGCAGTTAAGTAGATGAAGATAGTTGTAGTTATAGTTTGTCCTTTGAAGTGATGGGAGAAAACAAGAAATTAAAACCTTCTAGCATTATGGCCTCCATTTGATGTAGTAAAAGTTGAGGCTCCTGATAAAGTGGTACATCAAGTGATGAAGCTTTGGAACAGAAACTGAAGGGAATAAGAAAGTAAGCAGGCCAAAAAGTAGAAGGACCTCAAAGTGTTGGGGGTTTAAGGTTGGGGCCCGTGAAGTTGTATTGATGCCTATAGTGTTCAGTGAAGTAAGCGGATACAAAAGGCAGAGTGTAGCACTGAGAAGAACAAGTTATATACACACACACACTGGACTAATCTCTTTCTCATATTGGCATTTATTGTTTTATGTATTTCTCTAGGGAAAAGAAATTGAGTCAGTGGTTCTAGGTGGAAGAAGAAAAGCTTAGCTATGAAAGCCAAAGACTATTATAGGATTAGGAAGAGTTTTCAGTGCTGACTGCATATGACAATTACCTAGGGAGGTGTTAAAACTACTAATGCTAGATCCCAATCCCAAAGAGTCTGAAAATGTGGTCCAGCCATCAGAATTTAAGAAAAAATTTCCCAGATGATGTTAATGTGTGGCAAGGGTTAAGAACCACTGAGCTAGGGACAATGAATTTTTTATCAAATGTGAAATTACCTACATAACTATGCATTAAACACATACCTAAGGGTATGACAGGTCGAAAATGGCAGTCACAGATGCTTCAGCAAATGATTTCTACTCAGAGTTTCTAAGATACCAATTTGATTTCAATCCTGTTCAGGAGAAAGTGATTACTTCTATCTAAACATTTAGGAATAAGAGAATACAGTGATGAAATCCTACTTTATCTCAAGGATTTTCTCACACCAGGGATGATGAAGCCCTCATAAGGCACAAACTAGTAATGACAGATTTGGCATATTAATCCCTAAAAAATAGACACATAATAATAAATCACACTCTGGGAAATAAGCTTTAGAATATAATCTTCAATACAGACAGTTTTCTAGTGTACATAAAGCCATTACTTATAAGTTGTTAGTAAATATCTAGATTTCTTAAAATTCTGATTATTTTTGAGGAAATGGGGATATTTCCTACTGAATGTTGAGGAGAATAAAAAAGTATTTTTGAGTTTTTTAAATTATACAATGATTCAGAATTTAACTTTGTATTGGTCAGCATGACCTGGCCATAAAAAAATGTTTCATTCCTAATGTGTATTAAACATTGTTAAAGTGCCAAAAGTGGATTGGTCCTTCAAGTGAGTTTTAGAAGGGAGTCCCACCCCTTTTTATGTAACATCTTGAAGAAAACTAGGGCTGTTAATACAGACTATATCCATCCTATTTGGATTAGGATCCAGGGCCAGATTTAGACCTTTAGAAACCCAAACACAAAAGACTATATTTGTACCCTCTCCTTTGTTGTTCAAAACAATATTAAATCTGGGACGCTCAGCAGTTGAGCATCTTCCTTTGGCTCAGGGCGTGATCCCAGTTTGGGGATGGAGTCCCACATCAGCCTCCCTGTGAGGAGCCTGCTTCTCCCTCTGCCTATGTCTCTGTCTCTCTCTGTGTCTCTCATGAATAAATAAAATCTTTAAAAAAAACTAAATCATAAAGTAATTATAAGTAAGTCCAACAAAATTCTGATTTCCTCCCAAGCAATTTGGTGACATTTTTTTTTGCAGGGGAAGGATGGGGCTAAGGCCTGTAAAGAGACCAAAGGAGCTGGTTTAAAGCATAATACAGGTTCCTCATACAAACCACAGAAAATCTATTTTTCTCCTCTTGAGAATGGTATACAATTAAGGGTAGTACACAATTGGAACCATACATAGGATGTAAGTAAATTTCTAACTGTGCATTCCTGGGTTATTAGGGCTTGAATCTTCCATGGGTTTCGTTTACTTTTAGTAACCTAGTTCTACTGAGATCGAATCTCCCCATCCTTCCCATCTCCTACAAGGGCCTTGGCCTTGTGGGGATAGGACAAGTATACTAGTAGTTGAGAATAATCAACTGTATGAAGCAGCATCTGTATGAAGCAGCATTTTATGATGGTTAGGTGCACAAGTCCATGAGCCTGAGTGTGTCTGGTTCAATTCCAGCTGTACTACCTATTAGCTCTATGACCTTAGACAGATGAAACTTTTTTTTTTAAGATTTTATTTATTTGACATAGTGAGAGAGGGAGCACAAGCATGGGGAGCGGCATGCAGAGAGAGGAGAAGCAGGCTCCCTATCAAGCAGAGAGTGCAATGTGGGCCTCGATTAACTGTGCCACCCAGGTGCCCTGAACCTTTCTTTTCTTATAAAAGGAGAGTGATGGTATTTGTATACTATTGTACGGATTTTTTCGTATTTTCCTTAAAAATGGTTAGAATGGTGCTTGGGATGTCCTAAAATCCAAGGTTATTAATTCATGTGGGAAGAATCTCTGGACCATAAATTGTGATCTGGACCATAGACATATTATGTGTTAGCAGGACAGGGTCTCTACTATCACTATTTCATTACAGTACCTTAAAAAGTGGCTTTTCCTTTTGTGCCTTGTTTTTTCTTTTTTTAAAGATTTTATTTACTTATTCATGAGAGACACAGAGACAGTGGCAGAGACATAGGCAGAAGTAGAAGCAGGCTCCATGAATGTGGGACATGATCCCAAGACTCCAAGATCACACCCTGAGCCAAAGGCAGACACTTAGCCGCTGAGCCACCGAGGTGTCCCATGTATTTTCTAAGGTTTTCAAAATGGGCAAATATGTTTTTAATAAAAGGAAAAAAAATGGAAACTGTCAAACTGATGAATCCAATCTTCCCTATCTGGCACAGATCCTGAGTCAAAGCAAAAACAAATTAAGTCAGGCTTTGTGAGTTGCCTTACGCTATTCTCTTCTGGAACTGTTCATCTTTATCAACAATTTTGGATTAAGGCATAATAAACAGGATACTTTAAAAATGTTTTATATGTTTGGATCTGATATAAAAGGGAGAATAAAGTCTTGGTCCATAAGTAAGAAATAATAGCTATGGGGGGGGGAGTGGTGGGGAAAGGAAGGCCTGAGATTTTTCTAGAAAGTAGATGTAAAGAAAGTAAAAGAGGGCCTGGGGCTGAGCTCTTCTTTCAACCTATGTACCAAGAGAAGGCTAAAGTGGATCTTTTTAAAACACAATGTGGGAAAGACCAAAAAGTTGACTGACTAGAAAACCATGTTAAGAGTATGGGCAACAGGCACTTTCATACAATGCTGAAGACAGTGTAAATGACTGTCATAATATTGACTCCTCTTTATAAGGACCTTAGGAGAGAAAATTAGTTCTAACATCTCGGTTCTAGAAACAGTTGTGCTTCATCTGAGAAACTGATTTGTTTTATATTAAGGATCTGAAAGTCTTGTAATCTCATTACATTTGGCTGCTTTAAAGTTCAGAGATAGGGCAACCTGGGTGGCTCAGCGGTTTAGCGCCACCTTCAGCCCAAGGCCTGATCCTGGACACCTGGGATGGAGTCCCACATCAGGCTCTCTGCACGGAGCCTGCTTCTCCCTCTGCTTGTGTCTCTGTCTTTCTCTGTGTCTTCCATGAATAAATAAATAAAATCTTTAAAAAATAAAATAAAATTCAGAGATAAATTTGTATGTCAACAATAACATACAGAAATGGATGGCACACATTTTATGTATTAACTTCACTTTTCTGCCTTCATGTTATTTTATATATTGCTGTAATTAGTTCTATAATTAATTATAGCTGTTTCATAGATTGCCTTAATTAGTTCTATAAACTGCCTTAATAGGGTGTCCTATAAACAAAAAGCTCAGACATAAATAAAATGGCATGCTTTGGGGAAAAAAATACAATGAAGGACCATTTTAAGGTATCAAATTTAGGTAAGATATAAAATTAACTCAGGGGATCCGGTCAAAAGCCAAATAAAGCTGTATTTTTATACTGTACAAAAGAAAATTTACATTCTTAATGTTACTAGATACATCTAGGGGAAAATTACACATCTCTCAAGAAACACAATATTTAACATCTTAGATATGTTTCTGCATTGCAGATTGATAATTTTATACATCTTTATTTACAATAAATTAAAATAGTTTTTCATCTCTGGCAGATATTTACAAGGTCAACAGTGACTATGTTTCACATTTCAACAATCAACAGCATTAACCAATTCAGTAAGACAGTTAAGATAATGGCTTACATGCACCAATAAATATGATCTTAAATGTGCGTTTTTTTTCTTCAGCTCTGAAAAAATGAAGTTTTCACTAGTCCTAGGTTGAAAGGACACCAGTCAATAGAAATCGTATTTTCTTCATGCCTATCCTATTAAAATTTTAACCAGCATGATTCTCTGAATACTTGAGAAATTTATATCAAGCTGCAGTTTGGAAGCTGGTTTAAAAACAAAACAAAACAAAACAAAACAAAACAAAACAAAACAAAACCAAGAGCTTATCTATACATTCCATACCCTTTTATGAAGCAAACATATGAAAGTGGGATATCTCCTGTTTACCCGTCCATTTTGACAGAGATCACACTGTACAATGCTATAATAAAAACCCTTCAGAAATTGTAGCTCAGGAGAGCCTAATTATTATGAGAAAAATTGTGGGAAAATAATCTTTGCACCATAAAAACTGTTTCTCTTAACTAGTTACAATGAATGTAAAGTCAGCATAATTTTTAGAATGAGAATCAAAAAGATTCACTGTAAAGTAGTTGAACTTACTACAAATATTTTATTTATGCATTTTTTTTTACTAGATTTTAAGTAATCTCTATACCCAACACGGGGCTCAAACTTATAAGAGTTGCATGCTTTACGATCTGAGCCAGCCAAGCACTCCCAAAATATTTTTTAAACAACACATGGAGCATTGAGCTTATCTCCCAATTCAGTCTGGATGATGAAACTTAAAATCCAAACCTACATCAGTAATTGTTAGGCAATCTTCTCTTTCCAAGATAGCTGATCAATACATTCATTACTTTTTAACTATCACCAGATATGGAAAAAGATACACAAAACCTGTTTGCAACATTAGTTAATATATAATTCCATTTTGTGTTTTTCCAAAGATATTGTTACTTAATAGCTTAAGTAAACCCAGTAGTTCTTATGGGTTTATACATTTTTAAAAAATGAATTATTTTAGCTTTTTTTTGCCAAGAAAAAAAACACCCAGAGTGATCATGTACATAAATTATGTTAAACATACCATTCTAGCCAATATTATACTTACTGGAAATAATAGCCATTACTTAAAAGGTGTATTTCCATAACATCCCCCCTTCAATTTTATTCTTAAAAAGCCACAATATCATACAATACACCAATTTTAGGAATATCCCCTTTTTTATTCAATACTGACAAGCAGAATCCTTAATTTAAGGAGACATGAAAATGTGTCATAAGGAATAATATTTGGACTTAACTGGTACTTTTGCTGGAGGTATAAAATGTTGACATAAGAAAACCCCAAATGGAGTCTTGTAGGTACTGTATACCTAGGTTGCAGGTCAAAGAATCCTATAGCATTTATTTCCCCCAGGGCTAGAAAGCAATCCTTTATGTTAAAGGGACCTCATTCCTTAGCAGTTAAGTACTTTAAAAATTATATTTGGTTAATAAATTTTCTTTGGTAATTTTATAATCAACAAAGTTGTAAGGAATTTCCTCTGATATAACTAACACTGAGTTGTTGACACTCAAATACAGCAAACTTGTTTGATATCAATTCTGTAGTTGGGGATGGATTGTCCAATTCATTTCTCTTTGAAAATAAAAGAATTTCCTTATTGAACCTACCTCCAGATACACAATTATAAAAAGACTGCTATATACTGTAAGTTACACTTTATTTTTTGGTAAAATCTATGTAAGCCTAATAGCAGACATCTGAATGTGCCTTAATTTGTAAACATTTTCTCAAGATCCAAAGTAAAATCTAGAACCTACATTTCTGTACTATGCTGCCAGTTATTATTTCACATCATTCCCAGCTTTCTAACTTCTATCCTGAACTGTTTGCTCTTGTGTATATTTCTCATTTGACAAACGGTTAAGACTACAAAAATACTGAAGTGACTGAAGTTTCCAAAGTCTGTAGTTGTGTGGTCAGGTGTAGAAGGAATGTGCCTATATGGGTAGGGCAAGGTTGGGTGATGAAAACTCCACTAATTCTAATGGCAGGATCACCATACAGATTTCTGGCACCACCAAAAATCTAATATAGTTTAAGTGCACATTGGTTGACTTTATGAATATTATTTCCTATGTATATTCAGTGCCAGTATGATATACCCATTAAGTACATAATGCAGGTAACACTAACATGGCCACCCTGGAAATGCAAACTTGTACCAGTCTGGTGACTCATGATTTTATTAGCACTGTTAACAATTTTACACTGCATTCCATCTTCTAATCTGGCAAATATTCTAATCCTAGTTTATCAATAATTTCTAGTTGGTTTTCAAATAACTTGTTTCTAGAAAGCACTTTAAAAAAATTAAAGTATTACAAATAAGTGTCTCAACCGACTTAGTGGTTTGAAACATGACAATCATCATTCAACTTGAAAGATAAAAAGTCCAATATTCAGACTTTAACAGAGCCATAGTATAGAAAAGTTACTCTAAAATTCATAGTTTTTCTGACCACTGGCATGACTTATTAAAACATTTTACCCTGAAAAACAAATAAATAACTGAAATACTGATTAAAACAAAAACTTACTTTGTAATCCAAGATCAGAAATAGAGAGCTTCTCCTTGCCAGTGTTTATATAAATAGTATACTATCCCCTAAAGACGGATACTAATTTTTTAAATTTACAAATGAACATGCAGAGAATTAAATGAAACAATTGACTGTCAACTAAAGTACTCAAAAATGGACCCATACAAACCTCACAAAGTGAGGTAGCAGAAACATCTCACTTCATTAAAATATTCACAAAAATAGTGCAAACAAAAAAAAAATCTGAAAGTATTCTCAGTATTCCAGTGCCTAATAAATAGTTACAATTAAAGCTACTAAGTGGAATTTGAGAATATACATTGGAAATATTGAGCTTATATAGCTGAGACTACCGCATTTAAGACATTTTATATGATATATACACCTTAAATGACGTAACGGTCACCATTCCATTATGGAATCAGAAGCTTCACGCTATAAACCTTTTTCAACCACATAAGGAAATATTGCTTGTATCTATCTATTCTAAAGCACAAGTCAGGTTCAATTTTTTTCGACATCAGAAATTAATGGGATTTAAATTTATTTAATCTTTACTTCGCAATACTCCGTTGTGCAACACAATTAACTTACCACATAGGTGACTGAAAGCTGGCGGATTCAAAAATTACTTTAAAATAGCTAGAAACACTGATCAAAGCTATTTCTTTGGGTTTATTTTTGCACTTAAATAAATCTGCAGAAATATAATCAACTACAAAATGGCAGCATACAACTGTTATGTGGCAGAAAATAGTAAGGCATAAATTAGAATAAGAAAAATGTATCTATCCTTACATCTGTGGTATAGATACCTACATTTCTAACACTTCCCCATCTATGTTTATTACTCTACATTTTTTCTGAATTTAATACTTTTCTTAATGTGCTATACTCACCAACTACTAGACCAAAACTGTAAAGAAACTGCAGAAATGGAGAGTGTTACCACATTTACCATAGTATGAGTACAGGGAGGCAGTGGGGTGTTAATACGCATTTGACAGGAGACAGGAGTTATATTCTGGCTCTGCTTCTTAGTTATGTGACGTTAATCGTGTCACAACCTTTTTGAGCCTCAGTTTCCTGAGGACAGATATTTAGGGAGGGGGCCCTGGGTGACTAGCTAGATTATTTCTAGGGTCTCATCTAGCACAAAGATTCTGACTCTATAATACACAGGCACAGAAGAGTAACTGGGAGAAAAAGAGTTGGTGGCAAGGGTCAGGATTTCAAATTATAACCACGTCCTCCTTCAGCTTCCCAAAATATTTTTATATTTAAAAATCTTACATCTAAGTTAGCTTTTTATACTTTAGATTTTAGGTTCATTTCTAAGTAACATAATTTAAACTTAATGTAGTAGAGAAGAGTTACCAAAAGCTTCAGATATTTCTTTGTATTTCTTAATCCAACCTGGCATAGATGGCATCAATCAAATTGTTTTATTATAGAAAACAAGTATTTTCTCTGTAATGAGCTTTTCCATAAAAGGAAAGACTTTTTCTTACGAAAGGCAGTAGGTATACAACAGGTTGCTAAAGAATAAAGTATGACTATTGCTGGTATATATTTGTAACAGCTGTTGTATATCTGAAAACTACTTTGAATTCAATAACAATAAATAATGCAAATGAATATAAAACATCTCTTAGAAAATTTGACTTATGGTTTATTAAACTAAATTTTAATTATATCTTGCACAGAAAATCTGTTCTAAGACCCTGAATGCACAGTTTGAGCTAAATGAAATGTTTCTTCAATTAAGGCCAAATCACGTAACTTAAAATAAGAACAAAATGTCACAGGGTCATGAAACATTAATGGGTGTGTTATACATACAAAATAGATACATGTACACATGTACAGAAAAATGAAATCCATAAAAAAAAAGAAAAATGAAATCCTCTAAGTTGAAGTTTTCCAAAACTGACTTTTCAACTTTTAAGATTTTTAACAGAATGAAAGGGAGATTTATTATGTTTATTACAGCTCTTACTATAATTTGATATTATTTTTTTGTTTTTGTTTTTTTTTCTGTGTGTGCTTTAACTAAATCATACTAGGTTTAGATGCCAATAAACACACCACTTGTTGAATTCAAAACAACCCGCCAGCCTCCTAAATCAACCAGGCATTTCGGCCATAAAGTGAGTGACCTCCAGCCATGGTCAAGATCTTACCCATGAAAAGAACAATGTTCTTTTCTTTTCCTACCTGAAACTTTGCTTTCCTCAGTATATTATAGATCTCTACATCTCATTTATTTTGGCTGCTTTCAAACTCATTTATCTGACATCCCTTGGGTTAAATTAAAAGAAGGGATAGCTAACATAGGTCTTTGTGATATATACATATACACACCACACACAGACAGACACACACACACACACACACACACCCAATACACTTCTATTTATAAACTTTTAACTTTATCCCAGACTTTGGCAATGTTGTAGTAGTAGTACTAGTTGTACTAGTTTAGGTTCTAGTTTTCCATTTTCACATGAGCTGAAAAGTTACAGACCACCAAATTCAAACAAGCATCTGAAAATTCCCTCCAAATCAAAACAAACAAACCCTGTTACAATAAAATAAGAGGAGGAGGGGGTAGATTTTCAGATGTGGAAAAAAACAAGAGGCATTTTTCTGGTTACTTTATTTATCAAAATCTATTGTAATTTTAATTCATAGAGATAATATTTTAAAATTTGTTAATTAGGAGAATACTTGCTTTCTATAAATTCAGTATATTTATCTTTCACAATAAAATAAAAATGTCTAAATGTACAAAGCACTAATAGCTCTGATGTATTTTGTGGAAGGATAATGTATAGCAATTCAAGTCACAATACAGTGATTTTTCAAAAACCAATATATTTTCTTCTTTCTCAATCAGGCATTAGAGCCTGAGACCCAAAAGAATTTATACTGAAATCTCACCCAACCAAGTCAGAACTAAAAAAAATTTTTTTTACTAATAATGCATTTTTGTAGCCTCTTAACACAAGATACCAAATGCTAATTACATACATTCAACATCTAGCTTACTGGCATGATTTCAAAGTCTTATAAAAATGAGAAACTTTTGCAGATATATGATTAGAAGTTACACAAACTGCATTACATTTAACACAAAGGCAGTGTGGTCCTTGTAGGAGAAATCAAGTCAGTACCCCCTGGTAGAAATGTTCTATAAAAATGTGTCACGTTGAAGCATCAGTGTTTTCAGCCAATTATCTGTCCCTGATGTATTTCCTTGGAGTATATGATCTATCAGGACTTCGGGTTTCTTAATCCAAAATATCTGACTGAATTTAGGTACATCTAGAAAGCAGCTGAAAGGGTTTCTCCAATAGTCTGACATCACAGAAAGCGGGTTGAGAAATCCCTCTCTTTACCTGAAGACGTACTTGTTCTACTTCAGTCATCATCAGCTCACAAAGGAAAAAAAAAAAAACCTATCAAAACTTCCCCTCACACACACAGTCCCACAGAAGCTAAACAAAAACCACCCCCTCCCCCCCACAAAACCCCAGCACCAAAGTGTCAATCATTCCTGGGAAATAGAACATGCCTCTTGGATTCTCTGATTTGTTAGTTGTTCAAACTTTAAGGACAGAAATGACCTATGTCCTTGTGGGGAGGAGGGAAGACAAGTTAATAATGACTGTAAAGCCACTGAGAAAGTGCATTATCAATTACACAAACAACTTTGAGCCCTGCCCTCCAAAAGAGGGAGCCATAACTTGATTTAAATGCCTCAGTTATTGAACATTTGTATCCTAGAGATAAAGGAGATGGGGGGGGGGGAGGGAAGAACCACCCACATTTTAATGAAAAAGTGCAGCAGTCTACCACCTTTCCCCATGCGTCTCAAGAAAATTGCACAGACTCAGAGAAGTCCAAAGTCATAGCAGAATCTCTGAGGCACTCCTGGTTAAAAGAGAAAAAAATATGATCCAGTAATCTCCATAGTTCTATAGATTATGAGAACAAACCCGTTTTGTTTTTTTGAACAAAAGCCTAAGAATCATTTCATAGGGATCATATACACCATTTCCTCTAACATATTCTCAGTCTCACAGTGTTGAAATGGGACCGATCAGCCTACGATGGATTGCACATCACCCAAGGAGAAAGGAAGGCATGGAAAATGCATACATTTTATACTGCTTCACAAACACATTTACAAGGAATAAAGTGAAGAGAAGATATAGGAAGGAGAAAAAAGAAAACCTTATTGCTCTTTCCATACAAAATACAGTATGAAGATACCTAAACTAAATCAAATCTGATTACGATGACCAATATTTTCACAATGTGGGATGAAGTGTCTTCTTATACAATGAAATGTTCAGTTTAAAGGGTAAGCAGAAAGATGAGAGGATGTCAGAACTACACCTGGGATATTAGCTGCATATTGAAACTTGGGGATCGAGACTGCTTGGTTAAGGGAGCTCCTGGGCTGAGGAGCTCTTTACCTTCTCCAGCTTGACCTAGCCGGTCTTCCTGTAGACTGATAGTTGAGTATCGATTAACATTGTTAGCTGCTAAATTAGTAACTCCCTCAGTGCCAACCCCAATGCTGGTACTTGCTTGACTGCCATTTACATAGTCAAATGATTTGCTTGAGGAAGCACTGGCTGTCCGGATTAGACTTAAACTATTGGTTTTTGGCACCACCTGGCCAGCAGGCAGGCTCAGGTGTTTCTTCATCGGTGTCAGCTCGATTGAATCTACACTAAGATCAGTTGGTTGCTGTACATACTGCCTGCGAATGACTGAATCTCGAGGGCTCTCACTGGATTTGATGACAGAGGCTGTTTCTTTATCCTTAGCTGAACGCCCAGCTGCTACTTTCCTTAAGCTTCCCCTCTGAGAAGAGGAGGATGGTTTGGTCCCAATTGGCTGACTGCTGAGGGAAGCCCCTGATGAAAATCCTTCATCTGCATCATTTAGGTTTACCGACTCTTCTCCATTTACACCCTCAGCACCTAAAAAACAAATCAGACAAACTCAGCAATAGCTAAATTTAAAAAAAAAAGGAACTGTGAATAAAAACTCAACTGACCTTATCTCTTGGGTAATGTTTGCTATTGGTTGGCAATGGCCCTGTTGTCAACACTTCCCCTAAATAATTCAGGGGAAGAAAGCTTAATCTACACAGAATTCTAATACGTTATTCACTGTGTTCATTCAGCTTTAATTAGTCCAGTTTCTGTAACACTATCCACAAACGAACGTAGCATCTCAATATTTACACATATAAAACAACTTTAGGTGAAATACATTGTTACAAATCTTTATAATATACCCTTGTCTATTTGAGGTGACTATATCTGCTTTAAAAAAAAAATCAAAAATTTTTCCTCTTATCTCTCTTAGCCCACCATAAAACAGTGTACAAAAGAGACCCCTCTAATTTCAGTCACCCAGAATAATGCCAAACTCATTTTCCCTACAAGCCAAACCCTTTTTAAGGGCAGTAAAAATTTATATTTACTCAACAGCTAAGTGCTTCTACATGGCTTTAAAACTTTTAACATAGAATTACTAGATTTTCTAACTCAAAAAACTGTACATTGTTTCCAGTAACTTCATACTTGTATTTTGTCTTATGGGCATATCTATTCATTAGCTTTCATATTTTCTTGACCAATTAATGTGAAGAAAATATTTGATTATCAGAGTAACTAGCAGGAATAGTTAAGAAAGATTTTTACTTTCTATATTATGTAGCTGCAACAATTTAGATTTTTAGTCTTGAGATGTATTATTGTCATAATCACAAAATACTATGGTGTCCCATTAAATTTCATGCAGGAACTGCAGTTAACAAAATAATCCTTATCTTGGGATTTTGTTAAAAGGGGAGAAGCGTATATATTCAATTTGGGTTTTCCAGAAAGCCCAATTCTCTTACTGAAAGTAGGATCAACACTCTCTTAGAAAGTAATATATTTGCTTCTTTCAAAACATAGCCATTTGTTACATCATTACATATGTTTGCCAGACTGCAAGAAAGTTTAATCTGAATCTACATACAGATATCAATATTACAGTTATGGTAAAACATTAGGAAAGAATTCTAAGCAAATATTACTTTGAGACACAGGTTATTTAAATAAAATATACATAAAATATTTAAACACAATCTTTATTTAACATAGTACCTGGAAAAATAAAAATATTTTCTTAGATATATTTTCTTATATGAATTAGTTATTTCCTTCATTCAAAAGAAGAACGAAACAGGCTATCTTTAAAGCAAAAGGCATGTTGTTATTATATCCAGCAGTTTAATAATCTTCAACCATCATGCAAAGCCATATGAAAATGCAGCTGACACCACTTCTCTCAACCCCTTCTTCAAGAGTAGTATGTACTATAACTCAAAATGAAACTTTATATTATATTCACATGGTATCATCTTAGCAATTTTCTTAGGGTTACTATAAGAACTCCAGAATGCCCAAGAAAAGATATTTACTGGTTCACAATTAGTATCAGTAATAGAAAACTAGAGTGAATAGAAATGTATCATCAGATATATATCTATATATACCGAGGAAAGGAGACTGAGAGACTTAGTGCTAGCGCCTAAATCTTGCCTCATGCAGGTCTGATGCCCAAGCAATATGACCATAAAAGAGATGATAACATAAAAGCCATCATGCAAGAGAAGCTACTGATATTTAATATACTAAGAAATACTGTTTGAACACAATAGAACACTCACTACGCTTTAATCACAGGCATTGTCCTCAGTTTAGTAATAATTTTAAACCCAACTTTAAAAGTCACAAATAAAATGTTACTTGACAATAAGGATAAGGGTAGGTGATTGGCTTATATTCGCCCTTCAATTTCAACATATAACAAATATAATTTTAATTGTAAAATGACTTAAAACCATATACTAGAAAATTCTTTTAAAAGGCCAAATATTGATATTAATACAAAAGCTCCAGCAGACTTCAGAATTACCAAAACTCTTCACAGGTTTTAGTAATTTCTTTCCTTCTATTTAAAAAACCTCAAGGAATAAAAAGGCAGTTACGTCTCACAACTTTTTTCCTTTCTGTAATTTTCTCCATGGGCAATAACAATATTATTCATGATCTACAGGGATGATAACAAAAAAGGATCTTTAATAAACTTCTTTTTTTTAGATTTATTTATTTGAGAGAGAGCAAGTGGGGCAGAAGGAGAGGGAGATAAGCAGACTCCCCACTAAACAGGGAGTCCAATGTGGGGCTCAATCCCAGGACCCTGAGATCATGGCCTGAGCTGAAATCAAGAGTCAGTCACTCAACCAACTGTGCCACCTGGGCACCCCTTTACTGAACTTTTCTATTCATGTCTCCCTTTCCTTATAAATTTACCTCCTACTAACATTGATTTAATGATACAATTAATCTAGATTAAAAAGCAAAGTAATTTTTGAGAAATTTCAAACACTGAAGGAATTTATTTCTCTTTCCTTGTGGTGATACCTAACCTTTACAAATGGAAATTTTTACTAGTGATAGGAGATATTTTAAAATACAATATTTTAATATTTAATAGGATATTTTGTTGTTGTTTTTTTTAAAGATTTTATTTTTAAGTGATCTCTACACCCATTGTGGGGCTTGAACTCACAACTCCAATATCAAGAGTTGCACACTCTACCAACTGAACCAGCCAGGCACCCCTTAATAGGATATTTTAAAAGAACTACTATCTTGGTTCCTTTTTCAAAGTATGACTTTTGATAAACTGGAAGAAATATTTCAACTTAATCCCATAGTCTCTAGGATTTCGAATGTTAATTATCATAACACAGTACTACATTTAGCACAAATAATCAAACATTCTAACCATGGTAGTAGATATATCAAGCGGCTCATTTAGTGATTAGGAATGTTGAGAGACAGCCTGTTGTTCAATTTAGGCCAACTCTGGGTTCAACATCTATTCATACACTTATTTTTATGCCCTTGGACTACTCAGGATAACATAAAGAGATAGGAAATGAAAAGGGAAAGCTGCATCTTTCAAAGGATCTCTGTAAAACAGCACCTACTCCTTTGGGTCCCTAGATCATGCACATGCAACACTGTTAAATGAAGTTAAGGTCAATGTGGGCAAATGGGCAAGGGAACAGAAGGTAGATTTAGATTCTTACTGAGCATGCTCAAATTTCTAATGCACCAAAGAGCAAGAGACTTCCTTAATATGGAAGGTAAGTGCTTCATATATGTTTGGTCTTAAGTAAAAAATATATAATCTATTTTAAAACTATTTGCTATATTTTATTAATTAATATAACGGTTCCATGGTAGCAATAACATTAAATAATGAAAAACCATTAGGCTACAGTTCCCTCTTTCACAAGGTCAACTCCTATGGGCATCACATGTAAAACAGCAAATAAATAGTTTCCTATTGGAGAGAAGTGTTCTTTTACAGATGGTGGTGGCGGTGATAGTGGTGGTGGTGCTGATGATTTGGGGGTAAGAAAAATTCTCATTTTGAAATACCTACATTGTAGAAACAAGGATCTACTAGGATACCTGAACTCTAAATAATACATTTCAATTATCTGAGAGCTACATAGGACAATCATTATTTACAATAAATGATAAAATGTGGTGTGGACCAATAGAGCACATTTAGAGAGGAAAGAGGCCAGTAGTTCACTACTTAGACCAGGTAACTTGACCCACAGATTACAAAAAGCAATAAATACTGGTTTACTCTGCCAAAGAGTTAAGAAATTCTTGTTAACTGACCAACCTGGAATTAGAGATAAATCGGCCAGCTCCACTTTAGTCCAATTTCTCAAATGATATTAATGTTTTAAAACTCTCTTCACACATTTTTAAAGAGTAAATTATATAAAGGAAATCATTTTATAATGACTAAAAGGCTCATGTCCATTGGATGCATTTTCCCTTTCCTAAAGTTAGAGTAAACATGCTCAGTAATGAAAAAAATCCCAAGCATTTGCAGACCTTTTGGAAACAGGACTCTGCCTTGTTAGTAGCCATGCCAAGCTGTTCTTGGATTACACAGAATGCAGACTCCAGGCCAGCACAAATGGTAACTAAAGATTGTACCTGACCTGGCGGCTAGGCATATGGGGAGGTGTGCTTTGCAAGGAGGAGCTAATACACCCTGGGGTAGTGGAAACACACACTAGAATGGAATGATGTTCTGCTTGGGGATAGAGAGCCAGGATCCTTCTCCAGCAACTGCCTCACTGACTTCTGCCTCCTCATCTCTGTCCTACCCTCTGTTGTGGCTGCTGCTGAGTTGGGCTCCGGTGAGCCGTGCTCAGGGGTCCTGCGCACCAGCACCTCCCCCTCTTGAACACGTTTGATCCCTAGGTCAGTGGAGCCGTGTTGGATCGGGGAGCCAGGAATACTCGAGTCAGCCTCGTTTGAGAAGTCAAAGCCATCTGGGATTCAACATATAAAATTTTAGTGCTTTTGTGCTGCTCTATTCTTTTCTGAGCATTTTGACCCAGGCAGATAAGAGAATGTATATATGGATATGATAAAAACACAAACACTATTTATATAGTTACATGTGTGTGCACAGCATGCACACACATAAGGCGGCAGATGAACAATGTGAGGTTTGCAAATGAATAGCACAGGAAAATAGGGATCATTAAAGTGGCAATTAATATATCTTAGGCAAGACAGCTTGACTATTCAAGTACCATATGCCTACGAAATACTGCTGGATTCAGCACCTCCAAGAAAAGGAAAAGCAAAGACAAAAATTGAAAATACAATAGTTAACTCTTTTATGGATAGCTTATATTTCATCATTGGTTTGGTCAGTTATAGAATTTTCTCCCACAGTGCTCATTCATGCACCTTTTTTCCTATTATGATTAAGGCTTAAAAAAACTTCTTTCCTATTGTTATTATTAGTACCAAAAAAAGGACAAAAATTAACTTGATCTTATTTTCTGTTTTAACATTCATAGAACAGTCTAAATAACATCTTTCTACTTCATAAAAAATATTCTAGTACTCTATATAAAAGTAAAATTGTTTCATTTTTAAATATAGCACTAGATATGTGTTTAAATGCCTGAATTTATTTTGATTTAGATAAATATCATGTGCTAACCTAGACTATAAAAACAGGGATAAATTTGCTAGAATCCATGAATGCACTATAGGAATTTTGCATTCACCTTCTCTCCTCCACCTATGACGACGGATTGAAGCTGTTGTAATCGCGGTCCGAGAAATCCTCGGCACTGTTGGAGTGACTTCCACTTTAAGTACTTTCTGGCCTTCTTGTGAAGAATCAGGAGCATCAAATGGTAATGAGTTTTTCATGGCGTTGGCAACCTAAAATGATAATATAAAGTCTATACGTATTTACATTGAATATATAATTTACACTTATTTTACATTTCACGTTTCATAATTTTTTGAAAATATATATCCTGGTACTATAAAATATAAAAGTACAATGTATCAGAAAAGTTAGTACCTCCATTGTTCTGGGTATTTTTGTTTTGTTTTTACTATGGGGGGTACACAGGGAGAGGGAGAAAGAATCTTAAGTGGGTTCCATGCTTAGCTGTGAGCCCAACACAGGGCTCAATCTCACAACCCTGAGATCATGACCTGAGCCAAAATCAAGAGTTGGATGCTTAACCAACTGAGCCACCCAGGGGCCCCTGTTCTTATTTCTTTAGGTAGACTTTTAAAACGAGAATTTACTTTTAAAATATGAGTCACACACCCCACAGATCCCTTAAAGTTGTTCAAAGAGGAAAGCCATTTCAAAGACAGAAACCCTGATAAAGAAAATTTAGAAGTTTGATTCCTCAGATGAAAATAACATGCAAAATTTAATCTCAGGTTAAAAAAAATAATTAGCCTTCTCTCCACTCCTTTGTCCCCCCCACCCCTTTTTTTTTTAAGATTTTATTTATTCATGAGAGACACAGAGCAAGAGAGAGGTGGAGACACAGGCTGGGGGAGAAGCAAGATGCACGCAGGGAACCCTATGTGGGACTCGATCCCGGGACTCCAGGATCACACCTTGGGCCGAAGTCAGGCACTAGACCGCTGAGACACCATAGGATTCCCCAACTCCTTCGTTTCCACAATGAGAAATTTTCCCTAAACATATCTGGCATTTTATACACCACTTTCTGCTCCCTCCACAAAGAGAGGAAATTACTTGGCTGGAGAGTAATTATCATTAACTGATGCACATTTCTTAATTGAGTAGTACTAATCTAGCAAAGACCTTGAGCTGGAGAACTATCTTTCTCCCTTCCTCTCCACTTGGAAAGGATAAATAGAATGCAGCAACCTGGACAAGTGTGCCAGCTCTGCCAACTCAAACTTCTCCAGGAGGCTGCTCCAACAACTACAGGGGTGGGGAGGTTAAGTTTTTCAATTTAGATTTTATCAGGAATAGAGATGATGCTTGTTTCTCTACCTGCCAACTATTTACTCTGTTTACCACCTGGCTCTAGATTTTTTTTTTTTTTTTTTTTAAGATTTATTTGAGAGAGAGAAAGCAAGTGAGCACACAGAGGCACAAGGAGACAGAGAAGCAGACTCTCTACTGAGCAGGGAGCCTGACATGAGGCTTGATCCCACAACCCTGAGATTATGACCTGAGCCGAAGGCACACAACTGATGGAGCCAACCAGGTGCTCCCTGGCTCTAGATTTTAACAGAGAAAAGATGGCCCTTGGGGTCTTGGTTGGATCCCTCAAGGACCCTCCACAACAAAGGATTGCTCTAGGCTAGAAATTACTAATCTCTTTATTTTACCCTGGAAATGCCATCTCTACTTAATTTGTAAGACTGTTACAAGGAGAAAAGTATGAATTTAGAATCTCACAAATATATCATAATAATAATACTGTACAATTATTTTATCTTGTTATCCATTTGCTTTAATGTAACCCTGAGAGTAAAATTAGGTTTGCTGACATGAGAAAAAAAATGGAAATTCAAATAGCAAAGAATTAACTTTGATAAATTTACAGTTTAAATGCATTTAAAGTAAATGCTACTTTGATAAATTTACAGTTAGCTTAAAATATAAAGAATACAAAGAAAATGGCTTTAAAACTTGTATTCTTGGGATGCCTGGGTGGTGCAGTCATTTGAGTGTCCAACTCTTGGTTTTGGCTCAGGTCTCAATCTTGGGGTTGTGAGATTGAGCCCTCCACTGCACTCTGTAACAGCACAGAGTCTGCCTGAGAATCACTCTCCCTTTCCCTCTGCCCCTCCCACTTGTGCTCTCTCTATAGAATAAATGAATAAATCTTTAAAAAAAATGTAAACTAATGTAATTACAATTAAAATCTACACTATGAGGGATCCCTGCCTGGCACAGCGGTTTGGCGCCTGCCTTTGGCCCAGGGCGCGATCCTGGAGACCCGGGATCGAATCCCACGTCGGGCTCCCGGTGCATGGAGCCTGTTTCTCCCTCTGCTTGTGTCTCTGCCTCTCTCTCTCTCTGTGACTATCATAAATTAAAAAAAAAAAAAAAAATTAAAATCTACACTATGATATGTATCTGCCAATAATCTAGATAAAAAAATTGTACTCTTAAAGTGTTACAAGTAAAAAAGCATAAATAATATTCTTAAAATACCATTATACTATAAAAAGCTTAGAAAACACAAAAAACTGCAAAGAAAAACCATTCATATTTGAAACACTTGAGTAACCATTAGCATTTGTATGTTGCCTCTGTCTTGTCCAGATAAAAAATAATTGTACATTGCTTGACCACTTAACACAAACTAGTATTTTTTAGTATAAATTTTTGAATATGAGACATCTGAGTGGCTCAGTGGTTGAGCATCTGCCTTGGCTCAGGGCATGATTCCAGGGTCCTGGGATCAAGTTCCACATCAGGCTCCCTGTGAAGAGCCTGCTTCTCCCTCTGCCTATGTCTCTGCCTCTTTCTGGGTCTCTCATGAATAATAAATAAAATCTTCAAAAAATTTTTTTTGAATCTATAATTTCATCAAGCAAACATAAAGTTAATTATTCTATGCTGTGAAACACCTTGTATTGATTCCTCTGTAATTAGAAATGACACTAATGTCGTGCTTTTAATACATTAAAAACTTTCAAAGTAGTTTTCTGGGATGTGCTGTTAGACATGGGATGGTGGGTTAAAGAAAATGTATACATGTTACTGAACTACTTCTGCAAAAGGATGTACAGGGTTGTGTTATACTGCTACTGGTAATGGAAAGATTTTTTAGAAATATATTTAATTTTTAGAAATATGTTGAGTTTGTGCAAGAGTATTAAATCTTTTTATTTATATAGAACAAAATCCTAACTGGCTTTCTTGTCATGTCTGTTGAGAATCTTTTTCAGTCTGTGCAGTACACATTAATTTTGTTTTTTAAAAAAACTGGTGGTTTAGAATTTAGATGTTCATGTGGTCAAAGAAAAGAACTCAATCCTATTTTAGTGATTTGTCCCAACACTTAAGCTTAGAAAATCCTTCCATCTCTAGAAATTTGAGTAAGTGCTCCTAACCTTTTCCTTTCTTTTCTTAAAGGATTTCAAAACATTTAATTTTTTAATTTATCTGAACTTTATTCTGATATGTGGTAGTAGAGGATTTAAATCAATTTTGTTTTCTGTCCAACAGTTAACCTATTGTTATGGAATAAACCTTTCTCCTGCGATGATTTAGATTGCCTCATATATTATATATTGAATATATTCACTCAATAGTGCCCCTTTCAGCACAGGTATATTTAATAAAAAACAAATATAAAAACTTACCAATAGTGGTTGAGAAAAGAGTTCTAGCTGAGCTCTATAAATGATATCATCAAGGACTTCTTGGCCAAGGTCCCACTGCCCATTATACCTGTGGACAAGCAGACTGTTAACCAACTTTAGCAAATATCTCTAATCTCTTAACAACATTTTTATTGTCCCAAGTCCTGCTACTTTGGCTCCAAAACAAGATTTTCACATTAATTTGTGCATCATTTTATTTCTAAACTATCCCACTTTTGCTTACAAGAACAAATTGAAGAGGGGCCTCTGGGTAGCTCAGTCGGTTAAGCATCTGATTCTTGATCTCAAATCAGGTCTTGATCTCAGGTTCATGAGTTCAAGCCCCATGCTGGGCTCCACACCGGGTGTGGAGCATACTTAAAAACTATGTAGAGAAACAGTTTTCCAAAAAGAAAACCTGACTGCTTTCCAGATTTCAATTTATTGATTAGTTATATCTTGGCTATTTATAAAGTAGTAAAAGGATTATGAACAATTTATACACCAGCAGATTGTGGACAAAGTAGAAGAATAAATTTCTAGAAACATACAACCTACCAGGACTAAATCATGAAGAAACAGAAAATCTGAATAGACCAATTATTGATAAGAAAAAAAAATTTAAGATTTTATTTATTTATTCATGAGAGACACACAGAGAGAGGCAGAGACATAGGCAGCAGGAGAAGCAGGAGTCCTGCTGGAGCCTGATGCAGAACTGGATTCCAGGATCCTGGGATCACGACCTGAGCCAAAGGCAGATGCTCAATCACAGAGCCACCCAGGTGCCCCACTGGTAAGGAAACTGAAGCACTAGTCAAAAAACTGGCAACAAACAGAAGTCCAGAAGACTTCACAGGTGAATTCTACCAAAACACTTATAAAAGACTTAATACCAGTCTCAAACTCTTCCAAACAGCAGAAGAGGAGAGAATACTCCCATATTCATTTTACAAGGCCAGCATTATCCTGATACCAAAACCAGACAAGAACACTGTAAGAAAATTACAGGCCAATATCCTTGATGAATATAGATGCAAAAATCCTCAACAAAATATCAGCAAACCAAATTCAACAATACATTAAAAGGATTATACACCATGATCAAGTGGGATGCAAGCATGGTTCAAAATCTGCAATCCAATCAATATGATATACCATATTAACAAAATGAAGGATAAAAATCATATAATCATTTCAATAGAGACAACAAAAAAGCATCTGACAAAATTCAACATCTATTCATGATAAAAACTCAACAAAGTGGATGTAAAGGAGACACACCTTTACATAATAAAGGCCACATGTGATAAGCCTACAACTAACATCATACTCAAAGGTGAAAAGCTGAAAGCTTTCTAAGATCAGGAGAAAGATAAGGATGCCTACTCTCACTTTAAAAAAGTTCAACATAGTACTAGAAATTCTAGCCACAGAAATTAGGCAAAATAAAAAAAAGAAAAGAAAGAAAGAAGTGGCATCCAAAATCAGAACAGAAAGACTAAAACTGTCTCTATTCGCAGATAACATGATATTTATAGAAAACCCTAGCAATGTCACTGTTAGAACACAACTGTTAGAACTGATAAATATAGTAAAGTTACAGGATACAAAAATCAGTATACAAAAATCTGTCTGCATTTCTATATGCTAATAATGAACTATCAAGAAATTAGAAAAAATTCCATTCACAATTGCATTAAAATAATACCTAGGAATAAATTTAACCAAGAGGATAAAAGATATATACTGTACACCTGAAGTTTTCATAAAGACACTGATGAAAGAAACAGAAAAATACATAAATAAATGGGAAGATATTCTGTACTCATGGCCTGGAAGAATTAATATTGTTAAAATGTCCATACTACCCAAAGCAATCTATAGATTCAATGTAATCCCCATCAAAATTCCAGTGGTATTTTTCACAGGAATAGAAATAATCAAAAAACAAAAGAAATAATCCTAAAATTCGTATAGAACCACATAATATCCTGAATAGCAAAAACAATCTTGAGAAAAAAGAACACAGCCAAAGGCATCACACTTACTAATTTCAAACTATACTGCAAAGCTATAGTAATCAAAACATATAGCACTGCCATATAAAACACGTATAAATCAGACTGAAGAGAAGAAAACCAAGAAATAAACCCACACATACATGGCTAATGAATTTACAACAGGGAAAGGAGTGTCTCTTCAATAAATGGCGTTGGGAAAACTGGACAACTATATGCAAAAGAATGAAACTGGACCCCCACCTTACATCATACACAAAAATCAACTTAAAATGGATTAAAAACCTTCATGTGAGACATGAAACCATAAAACTTCTAGAAGGAAATACAGGCAGTAATTTCTTTGACATCAACCTTACAATGTTTTTTTAGATATTTCTGCTTGGGCAAGGGAAACAAAAGCAAAAATAAACTAGTGGGACTGTACCAAAATAAAAAGCTTTTGCACAGCAAAGGAAACCACTAAAGAAAGGGAAAGGCAATTTACTAAATGGGAGAAGGTATTTTCAATGATATAGCCGATAATGGGTTAATATCCAAACTACATAAACAACCTCTACAAATTAATGTTAAAAAAAAAAAACAATCTGGTTAAATATTGGGCAGAGGACCTGAACAGACATTTTCCAAAGAACACATACGGATGGCCAAAAAGTAAATGAAAAGATACCTGGCATCACTAATCATCAGGAAAATGCAAATCAAAACCACAATGAGATATCATCTCATACCTGTAAAAATGGCTTTTATCAAGAAATAAGTGTTGCCAAGGATGTGGAGAGAGGAAATCCTGTGCAATACTGGTGAAAATGTAAATTGGTAGACAGTATGGCAAACAGTATGGAAGTCCTTCAAAAAATTAAAAATACTACCATATGATTTAGCAATCCCACTTCTGGTATATATCCAAAGGAAACAAAATCACTAACTCAAAGATATCTACACTCCTTTCATTGCAGCATTACCTATAGTAACCAAGACATGGAAACAATCTAAGTGTTCACTGACAGATGAACAGGTAAAGAATATGTGTACACACACATACACAAACAAGATACTGTTATCCAGCTACAAAAAAGGAAAAGAAATTATGCCTTCTACAACAACATGGACAGACCTTGAGGGCATAATGCTAAGTAAAATAAGTCGGACAGAAAGACAAATACTAACTACTGTTAGAGCTCACTTGTATGTGAAATCTGAAAGGAAAAAAACTCCAAATTCACAGACTGGTGGCTGCTAGAGGTGGTGGGTGGAGGTGGGTATAAAGAGTGAAAGTGGTGGAAAGGTACAAACTTCCAGTTATAAGATCAGTAAGTCTGGGGATATAATATATAGTATTGTGACTAGAGCTGACAATACTGTATTTGTATATTTGAAAGATGCTAAGAGATTTTAAAAAGTGCTCATTAGAAGAAAAAAAATTGTAACTATTTGTAGTGATGGATGTTAACTAAACTGACTGTAGTAATCATTTCACAATATAAAATATATCTAATTATGTTGTACACCTAAAATTGACACAATCTTATAAGCCAATTGCATTTCAATTAAAAAACTGTCTTTAATCATTATTATACTGCTTTCAAGAAACAAGTATATATTCATTTAATAAAAGATACTAGGGGAGATCCGTGAGTGGCTCAGCGGTTTAGCTCCTGCCTTTGGCCCAGGGCGTGATCCTGGAATCCCTGGATCCTCGGGCTCCCTGCGAGGAGCCTGCTTCTCCCTTTGCCTGTGTCTCTGCCTCTCCCTCTCTCTCTCTCTGTGTCTCTCATGAATAAATAAATAAATCTTTTTAAAAATTAAAATAAATAAAAAGGATACTAAATGGAATTCATATTAAAGAAGATAATGGGTCCATGATGGAACAAATAATTCAGTGTTGTGCAACTGATAAGGAAAAAAAAGAGAAATATTAAGTTTCCAGATGTTAGGATGAATTCACTCCATTTCATAGTCTATGTACTTACATGGCATAATAAACCCCTGTGAGAAGTTGCACCATGAATTCAGGATCCAATACTATACGACCACAGAGTTCTTTCCAGTGTTTTTCATGTTGTCGTGGAAACCCACTCACACAAACCCTAGGAAAACACAGTATTTGCCATGTGTGATTTCCTGATCGATTAAACATTTTTCCTTTCACAAAATCATTTATTCAGTTTTTCATTCCTCATACATTTACTGAGTACCTGCTTACATGTCAGTCACTATCCCGGGCCTAAGCATACAGTTATGAACAGGCAAAAAGATAAAATAAAATCCGTGCCCTCACAAAGCATATATTCTAGAGAACTATATCAATAAAAGCAACAAATTTTCTCAAATAGCTAACTATGTCTGTCATCCTTTTCCCTCTTAAGAAAAGAAATGTGTAATTTTTACATATCCCAAATTTTATCAGGATGAATTAGTGGGAGATACAGAAATGTCAAAACAGGGATCCCTGGGTGGCGCAGTGGTTTGGCACCTGCCTTTGGCCCAGGGCGCGATCCTGGAGACCCGGGACGAATCCCACATCGGGCTCCCGGTGCATGGAGCCTGCTTCTCCCTCTGCCTGTGTCTCTGCCTCTCTCTCTCTCTCTCTCTCTCTGTGACTATCATAAATAAATAAAAATTTAAAAAATTTTTAAAAAAACCATTTAGAAATGTCAAAACAAATAAATGGGCATTCAAAATACTGATGTCTATGAGGCCATTTTTTTTTTTTAAGGTTTTATTTTTAAGTAATCTCCATACCCAACACAGGGCTCCAACTCACAGCTCTAAGATCAATTGAGCCAGCCAGGTGCCCCCTATGAGGCCATTTTTAAATTAAAGTGCCATAAACAATTCTGTCTTCATCTCACTAAGAGAGGCTTCCAGAAAAGTTATGCTAATTATCAAAAGTTGTAATGTACCTATATTATTTTAATCAATTAATCTGTTAGAATAATTGTAAGGTGAGTCCAGAAGAGATTTTTCAGGGTTTTAGTGCATTATGATTTCTGGAAATTTCTCTAAAATCTCAATTTACATATATATTTTTGTAGCAGAGATATATAATTAAGAGATCAATAAGACTTGAGAGCATAGGGGACTTGGCTGGCTCAGTCGGTAGAGCATGTGATTCTTGATCTTGGGGTTGTGAGTTCAAGCCTCAAGTTGGCTGTGAAGCCTACTTAAAAACAACACCAACCAAAAAAAAAAAAAAAAAAAAAAACCCACAAAATACTCAAAAGTAAAAAATAAAACCTACAACAACGGTTAAATTAAAAAGAAAAAAAAAAGACTTATAAGCATAAAATGGCATTAGGATAAAATTATATGGTTAAAATGGTAGAGAAGATTAATTTCAAGGAGAAAAAAGGGGATAATATAATGTTGGACTATTAGAAGCCTGTTCATCTATTCTTCATATGGATGATGTTGGGTATTTATGTTATATACATTTAAAATACTAAATTATTTTATGTCAATATCTACATACTAGAAATCATACCATTTGCAACTATTTATTTATTTTCTTTTTGCAACTATTTAAAATAAGATGAAAAATTTAAATGTCAACTTAAATATGTGAAAGCTACATATGTTTTCAAAATTCTTTAAGGCGTTATGTGAACAAAAGTGTGAGGATCACTAAATTCTATCATCATTTTTGCTATTAAGAAAATCTCTTTTAAGTGCCACAAAAATTAGAGCCTTGGCAGATTTTGTTTTAATGAATCAACAATAGTCATTTATACATAATTTATTTGTAGATAGGCAGTATGTGCTTCAATAGTGTACTTTCTTGATAACAGTATCTAAGTTACAGAGACAAGAATTTTGTTAATCATTTATCATGTTATTACAGGCTCTTTTAAGATACTATAAAATCAAACTTTTTTTTTTTATATAAAATCAAACTTACACCTAATTTAGATTGGCCTTTCCCCAGTTAGCAAAAGACTTGTTTTAAAAAGGACCATACTCTCTTCTCAGTAACACAGCAGCATGAACTTCAATAATGTATTTGTGAGTGGACAGTCTCTTGGAAGGCCATGAATCCTATGATCCCCTGTCCTGGTATTCACATGCTATATATCTGCTACTACTGAGTGTGGGTGGGACCTGGATGGTCCTTCCAACTAAGAGAATATAGCAAAGATAATGAGATTTCCATGACTACAAGTACATGAGTATGTGATTATGTTGTATCACAAGATTGTACTGCAGTTCTTGCTGGAGTCTCTCACTCTTTTCTCTGCTTTAAAGAAGCAAGCTACCATGTTGTAGGCTGCCAATGTTGGAGAGACAAAGAACTGAGGGTAGCCTTCAGTAGAGAGCCAACAAGAAACTAAAGCACTCAGTCCTACAACTAGAAAAACTGAGTTCTGCCAATAAAAGTGTCTGATACCTCAACTGAGCCTCAGATAACCTCTGGCAGACATCTTAACCACAGCTTTCTAACACCATAAGCAGAGGACCTAGCCAATGCATGGCTGGACTCCTCACCCATAGAAACGTGGAAATAATAAATGCCTGCTATTTTAGCTGCTAAGTCATGGTATGTGGCAATTTGCCATAAGGCAATGAAAAATTAATACAGCATTTAGCCTTTTTTGAGGGGCTCAGTTTCCTCAAGTGAAAATCAGTTGGATGGAATGAACTCAGGGTTCCTTCTATAACTGAAATCTGTGACTCAAAAGGTACTCTGACTCCCATCTGATTCCTATTACTTAATTTTTTTTTTCTATACTGGCCATTTAAATTTCAGCTCAGCTCTGTCCAAATTTTTAGAAATTCTGATTTAGTAAAGACTACAACACACAAATACGAAAGAGACATATAGATAATTGGTACTATTGCTAATCTTCTCCAAAGCAGAGTTATTTGTGAAATACATAAATGAAAAAATTTGCATTCCTTTCGTCTTTCTCCACATATAGAACTATTTATTCAAATATCTCGAAGTGATTTATAAAACTTGGCATATAGGCAATGATTAGGTGTATCACTATACCACCCTAAACTTACGATACCTTCGCTTAATTTGATGTTCAGCTAGAAAATAATTTTTTAATGCTTAAGTATTTTTAAAACTCATGATACATAAAAGATGATAAGGATTCCTACAGGAATATAAGCCCCTAAGTTTTGTTTACTGCTATATCACCAGGAATTAGAACAGCACCTACTATAGAAAATGTGCTCAATAAGTATTTGTCAAATAAATGTATATGAAGGCTAATGAGAATTCTTCTTCTCACCTGGAGCCCATCCGACAAAGAGACTGGTAAGATGAAGCAGGCATATACACAATAGCAGAATTATAACACAACATGAGAAAACTCAAGACTTCAAACCTAGAAAAAAATAAAACAAAGGAAAAGGATTATCAACAACTATTTCTACTAGAGACTGATTTCTTTGTGGATGATAACAAGCATTATTATTCCTTAAATTTTTAAAAAGATTTTATTTATTTATCCATGAAAGACACAGAGAGAAAGAAAGAGAGAGAAAGGTAGAGGTAGAGACACAGGTAGAGAGAGAAGCAGACTCCATGCAGGGAGCCTGATGTGGGACTCAAACCTGGGACTCTGGGATCATGCCCTGAGCCAAAGGCAGATGCTCAACCACTGAGCCACCCAGGCATCCCAGGTTATTAGTATTATTATTATTTTTAAAGATTTTATTTGAGAGAGAGAGAGTGTGTGTGTGTGCATGCCCAAGAGTGGGAGGAGAGGGGCAGAAAGAGAACAGTCTCCACTGAGCAGGGACCTAATGTGGGGCTGCATCCCAGGACCCCGGGATCATGACCTGGGCAGAAGGCAGTTGCTTAACCAACTGAGCCACTCTGACATCCCTATAACAAGGGTTATAATAAGAATGTATTAGTAATAGTGACTTTCCTGATTTCTCAGACTGCTGTGATCTCCTCCTCTATAATTTCTCTGTTTTCATTTTCCTTATTAAAAGGTCACGTCCCTTGCTACCATCTATATTTTCTTCCTCCAAAAATAAACCATCATGCTTGAACAGATAACTCCTCCATTAATCTGCTGTTCCTGTTGACTATATGATAAAATCCAAACTCATTATGGCATTAGGCCTTTAAAATCCACCCTTGGAGGGTGCCTGGGTGGTACAGTTGGTTAAGCATCTGCCTTCAGCTCAGGTCATGATCCCAGGGTCCTGGGATCAAGCCCCACGTCTGGATCTCTGCTCAGTGGGGAGTCGTCTTCTCCCTCTGTTCCTCTCCCCCATGCTCATGCTCTCTCTCAAATAAATATATCTTTAATAAATCAAATAAAATCAAATTCACCCTTTGGGTGCCTGGATGGCTTAGTTGCTTGGGTGTCCGACTCTTGATTTTGGCTTGGATCGTGGTCTTGGGTCCTGAGACTGAGCTCCACATCAGCCTCCACATTCAGTGGGGAGTCTACTTGAGGTTCTCTCTCTCCCTCTCCTTCCCATGCTCTCACTAAAAATAAATACAACTGTTTTTTTTTTAATTTAAAGATTTTATTTATTTATTTGAGAGAAAGAACCAGAGAAAGAGCACAAGCAGAAAGAAGGGAGAAGGAGAAGCAGGCTCTCCACTCAGCAGGGAGCCTGACATGGGGGCTCAATCCTAGGACCCTGGGATCATGACTTGAGCCAAAGGCAACTCTTAACCAACTGAGTCACCTGGGGGCCCCTAAATAAAGCTTAAAAAAAAAAAAAATCCACCCTCAACCTACCGCTCCAATCTTTCGTCCCCTCCACTGCTTACCACATACACAACTCTACATCGATCTACCACTCCATGAATAGATCATAACTTTTCATAACTCCTTGCTTTTCCATGAATAGATCATAACTTTTCATAACTCCTTGCTTTTATGGAGGCTGCCCTTTCTTACTAGAACATACTTTTTCATTTGGGAAATTTCTGCTTAGGATTCAAGTGCTGGCTTAAACTTTTACATTAGACATAAAGCTGCTCTTAATTCCTCTGGCTAAAGGAAAGAGTTCCCTTTGTTCTGTAGCTTGAATACAACATTTATCCCAGGGAATCACAATTCTTTCTCTTTACCTCTGTTTTAGCTATTTAATAATAAGCAACTTTAGTTTGCTCATTTAGTTTATCATCTCTATCTCTAGTGTCCAGCATAGTGTCTAATACACTATAATTGTTCCATAAATTTTGTTGAATGATTTGATTTAATGAATAACAATTTCTTAATCTTTACAGCCTCTAAGAAAGTGGTTCTGTCAAAAAAACCACAATGAGGTACCACCTCACACCAGATTGGTAAAATGAACATGTCAGGAAACACAGCTTGAGATGTTGGTGAGGATGCAGAGAAAGGGGAACCCTTTTACACTGTTGGTGGGAATGTAAGCTGGTGCAGCCACTTTGGAAAACAGTTGAAAATAGAGCTACCCTACCACCTGGCATTGCACTATGGGGTATTTACCCAAAAGATACATATGTAGTGATCTGAAGAGGCACCTGCACCCCAATGTTTATAGCAGCAATGTCCACAATAGTCAAATTGTGGAAAGAGCCCAGATGTCCACCAACAGATAAATGGATAAAGAAGATGTGATATATATACACAATGGAATATTACTCAGCCATCAAAAAAATGAAATCTTGCCATTTGCAATACCATGAATAGAATTAGAGAGTATCATGCTAAGCAAAATAAGTCAGATAAAGACAATTAACATATGACTGCATTCATGTGGAATTTATTTTTTTATTTTATTTTTATTTTTTTTTTGAATTTATTTTTTTAAAGGATTTTTGTTTTTTTTTTTAAAGATTTATTTACTTATTTATTTATGAGAGAGAGAGAGAGAGAGAGAGGCAGAGACACAGGCAGAGGAAGAAGCAGGCTCCATGCTGGGAGCCCGATGTGGGACTTGATCCCGGGACTCCAGGATCGTGCCCTGGGCCAAAGGCAGGCACTAAACCGCTGAGCCACTCAGGGATCCCCTGCATTCATGTGGAATTTAAACAAAGCATAGGATCATAAGAGAAAGAAGGAAAAAACAAAACAAGATGAAATGAGAGAGGGAGACAAACTATAAGAGACTCATTAATCACAGGGAACAAATTGAGGGTCACTGGAGGGGAGGAGGTGGAATGGGTGATGAACACTGAAGAAGTCACGTGATATGATGAGCACTGGGTATTATATAAGACTGATAAATCACTGACCTCTACCTCTGAAACCAATAATACATTATATGTTAATTAATTGAATTTAAATAAATTAATTTTTTTAAGTGGTTCCTTGATCTGGATGCACATTACGGTTATTGAAGGGCATTCTGGAATGCTATATTCCTGTGCCTCAACATAGACTGACCCAATTAGAATCTATGAGGGCACCACCCAGGAAAGTTGTTCTTCTAAAAAGCTTTCCATAGGCCGTAAAGAGTATATGGAAATTCTTTGTACTATTTTTGAAACATTTTTTGTAGGTTTGAAATTATTTCAAAATAAAGAGTTAAAACTGAGTTGAAAGTCTGACTTGGAAGCAGTCACATCTTCAGATCCCTTCCCTTCTCCTTCTCTATGGCATTAGGTTTATTGAAGATTTCTTTTTTAAAGGATAAAAGAAATTTCTACCTGGGAACCACCAAGCCCAATTGTTGTTTGGAATGGAGGTTGCGGGAAGGATATCATACTGAAAACAGGAAAATTAAATACTTCTTACTGGATATTGAAACCTTAAGTTCTCCTTCCCTCCTTGGCCAGGCCACCAGAATGTTAACAGCCAGCCCTCTGGTTGAGAGACTAGAAAGAGTTTTCTATAGGGAATTGGACCACCCCAAAATGAAAGACTTAGAGGTATAGACTTGGGAAGTTCTCCAACTGAATGGCTCAGTGAAGTTCATAGTCAACTAGCCCTTCTCACATGGTCAGAGCTGTTCATTTTTTATTTCCTTTCCTTACTTCCTTAGTATAAGGTGGGGAGGATTATCAGACATCTGAGGAAGTCTACTAATATGAAAATAAGAACAAAATAAAGAAATACAAAAGGTGGGGCACAATTTGGAGGAAACACAGAATACACAAAGAAGGAAAAAACCCTTAAACAAAGTAAATTATCATTGATATTCTCAAAAATATAGAAGATGCTGTTTCTAGGGGAAAAAAGCATCTACTTTAAAAGCACTTAGAAAACAAGAAGAGCTTCTATTTAAATATATAAAATATATGAACTGCAGAAATTAAGAACTCAAGAAAAAGACTGGTTGATGAAGTTGAGGAAATATCACTGAAAGTAAAGCAAAAGGAAAAAGATACAGTAGATGAGAGAGAAAAAAGGACCACTCCAAGAGTTCCAACATCCAAATAATGAAAATAATCCAAATAATAAAGACAGACAATAAAAACCCAAATAAGTAAAAGACCAACAAATAATAAAAGACCAGATAAAACAGAGAGGCCAAATTAATTTACAAAAATAATTCAAGAAAAATTTCCAGTCTAAAGGACATGAGTTTCCAAATCAAAAAGTTCCACTTAATGCTCAGCACAATGGAGGAAATAAACCTACACCAAGAAATATCACAGTGGAGTTTCAGAACACTAGGAAAAAAGAATGAGGATATAGGTGCATACAGGAAAACAGTAGATCCACTCAGGAAAAAGACAAAGGGAATCCCAGGATAAGAGTGAAGGAAGACCCCACAATAATAAGTGTATATCAGGCAAAGAGGGCAACACAGTCTGGATTGGAGTAAGTCAAAAGCTCCAGGAACCCTTTTTGTAGGAGAATGAAATTGAGAGAATAACTGATGTGAATGAAGACTTACAAGGAGATTTAGACAACTGATAGAGAATTTGCAGGAGTTGAATTATAAAGCAATTAATAAACAAAATAAAAGACAATTAAAAAGGTATATAAGAAAGGAAAAGTAAACATTTAATCACAAGCCTCAGTCATACAAAGCAAGGAAGCTTCAAATGAACTATGGTCATTCATAGTAATAATAAATTGGAAAAATGAATTCCCCACAGTTACAACAGAGCTACACTGAGACGATAGGAAAAAGAGATAAAGAGCTAAATCTTTATCTTTCATAGGGATAAATTGTTAGATAATGCTCAAGACTGAAAATTAAGAAGCAGCAAGTTACTGAAAGATGTGGAAATAAATATTAAGAGAGTCAGTTAGCAAGATTTCTCAATATCAGCACCAGTGGCATTTTGGGCTAGATAAATGTGGGGGGTTGGCAGCACACCAGGATGAGCAGCCTCCCTGACCTCTACACATGAGATGCCTATAACAGCCCTCCCTCCTACCTAGTTTTAACAATCAAACAAAATCTCCGGATATTGCCAAATGTTTGCTGGAAGGCAGAAATGTCCTGGTTGAGAACCACTGGTTAAAAGTTGTTGTAGGGCAGCCCTGGTGGCTCAGCGGTATAGCGCTACCTTCAGCCCAGGGCGTGATCCTGGAGACCCAGGATCGAGTCCCACATCAGGCTCCCTGCATGGGGCCTGCTTCTCTCTCTGCCTGTGTCTCTTCCTCTCTCTCTCTCTCTCTCTCTCTCTCTCTCATAAATAAAATCTTTAAAAAAAAAGTTGTTATAATATGTGGGAAAGGAGAAATGGAAGGGGGAGAGGAAAAGGAAATCACAGTTTTTCTTGATAAACTATATAGAACAAATGCATGTTTAAATTTGAAAATATGTATCTGCCTGTGTATCTGTGAGTGTATTCCTCATACAGTGCACAAAACTAGAATATACAGCAAAAATAAAACAACAGCACAGTGAGATACCACATTTCACAACCAGTAGGATGGCTATACTCAAAAAGAGCTGTTTGTAGAAATGTAAAATCGTACTTACTCTAGAGAACATTATGATGGTTTCTCAGAAAGTTAAGCACTGAATTCTCATATGACCTAACCATCTTCTCCTAGGTATATATCCCAAATAGCTGAAAATGTATGTTCATACAAAAACTTACCAAAAAAAAAAAAATGTTCATGGTAGTATCATTCAGAAATGCCAAAAAGTGGAAATAATCCAAATGTCCATCAACTGATACAGGATAAATGTGTATCAAAATAATGGAATATTTATTCAGTCATACAACGGGAGTACTGATATACATTACCACATAAATGAATCCTGAAAATGTGCTAAGTCATCAAACACAAAAGGCCACATATTAGACAATCCCATTTACATAAAATGTTTAGAATGGACAGAATTCTACAGATAGAAAACTAAGATATGGTGGGGCCCGGGGCTGAAGGGAAGGAAAAAAAAAAAAGTTTCTTTTCTGATGTGATAAAAATGTCCCGGGGGGGGAATTTCCTGGAATTAAATAGTAGTAGTGGTTGCACAATCTTGTAGATAAACTAGAAATCACTGAATTGTACACTGTATAGGGAGTGAATTTTATGGTACACAAATTATACCTCAATTAAAAATAATTTAAAAAATCAATTATTAACTGAAAATGTGCAAGGTGTAGAACACATAGTTTTTTTTTTAATTTTTTTTAAAGATTTTATTTATTTATTCATAGAGACACAGAGAGAGAGAGAGAGAGAGAGAGAGAGAGGGGCAGAGACACAGGCATTGGGAGAAGCAGGCTCCATGCAGGGAGTCCGATATGGGACTCGATCTGGGTCTCCGGGATCACACCCTGGACTGAAGGCGGTGCCAAACCACTGAGCCACCCGGGCTGCCCCAGAGTAGTTTTATTATTTAAAAAAAACTCTTCCAAATCACCAGGAAAAAATATACAGTTCAATATGAAAAATGGACACAGGATTAGAATATGCATTTCACAGGTCAGAAAAAATAACTAGTGAATTAATATATCAGATGTGTTCAGGCCCACTCATAATTAAGGGAATGCCAAGTAAAACAACATAGTATCAGTTTTTATTTATTTATTTTCTAAAGGTTTTATTTATTTATTCATGAGAGACAGAGAAAGAGAGAGAGAGAGAGAGAGAGAGAGACAGAAACACAGGCAGAGGGAGAAGCAGGCTCCGTGCAGGGAGCCTGATATGGGCCTCAATCCCAGGTCTCCAGGATCACACCTTGGACTGAAGGCAGCACTAAACCGCCAAGCCACTGAGACTGCCCATAATATCAGTTTTTAAAGATCAGATCAGCAAACCTTAAAAAATTTGAAAATACTCATTACTGGGAGTTGGTACAAGGAAATAGGCCCTCTCAAACTACTGGTAGGAGATTTAGTTGGTGCAGTTATTCAGGAGAGTGTAATTTGGAAATATGTACTCAAAGTGAAAAAGGAAATACCCTTTAGCTTAGCAATTTCGATGCTAGGAATTTTTCTTTTGGATAATTTTGGTGCTCCCATGCAAATATACATACAAAATAAAATAAAGAGTTCCTTGTAATATTGTTTATAGTAGCAAAGAAGTGAAACAATCTAAATTTTAGTTGATATAAGAATGGTTAAAAACTGATGGTGCGTATATACAATGAAATACTAAGTAGTCATTAAAAAAGAATGTGGAGACCTCTACATGCTGTTAGAAAAGTCAGTCTAAGATTCATTCTTAAATGGAAAAAAGTTACAGAACAATACATACAACTGAATCCAATGCATATGGACCTACATACGTTTAAGGTCGAATACATGGTTTTGCATGCATTAAAAATTTCGGGAAGGACACAGAACAAAACAGCTAAAATTTTAACTACTGAGAATGGAAATGGTGGTTAGAGGGAAAAGGGACACATACTTTTCTCTTTGTGTTTCCATCTATTTTAATCTATTTAAATTCTGTTCTATTTACAGTTTACCACAAGTATCTCACAAGTTATACTTTTAAAAATTAAAATTAGAAAACAGAAAGGGAGCCAGGTAACCAGATGATTTTAATGCAGACTATACTATGAACCACTCTCTTTTTAAAAAGATTTATTTTATTTGAGAGAGAGCACACATGTACATGCAAGCGAAGGGAGGGGCAGAAGAAAATGGAGAGAGAGAATCCTCTAGCAGACTCCCTGCTGAGCACACGGACCCTGACACAGGGCTCAATCCCAGGACCCTGAGATCATGGCCTGAGCCAAAGGCATATGTTTAACTGAATGAGACACCCAGGAGCCCCTGAACCACTCTTTTAACATAAATTTTATATTGTGAAATGATTTGAGTAAACCAATATAACTATATAGAAAAAAAATTAAGCTGTTACTTTAAGTTAGAAAAAGCCTTCTACAAGCATTCTTCTGGCTAATAAAGGATGATCACTAGAGCTAAATTCCAGGGATCCCTGGGTGGCTCAGTGGTTTAGTGCCTGCCTTCAGCCCAGGGCGTGATCCTGGAGTCCCAGGATCGAGTCCCACATCGGACTCCCTGCATGGAGCCTGCTTCTCCTTCTGCCTGTGTCTCAGCCTCTCTCTCTGTGTCTCTCATGAATAAATAAATAAAATCTAAAAAAAAAAAAAATAGAGCTAAATTCCAAAACAATGTGTTAGAATGCAGGTAAAAATGTATTTTCTATGACATGTGTAATACTGGAAAGATCCGTAAAAGAACCAGAATTCCAGACAGAAGCACTGACCAAAGGTCAATGACCATGAAAATCTGCTTGATTCTATATTCCTCCCATAACTCTAATATTATAACCAACAAGATAATAGTATTATTTTATTGCCAAATATTATACAATGATAAATAATATCACTAATATTTACTATGTGCCAGGCACCATGCTAAGCATATTTCGGACATCTCCTCATTTATTCCTCACAATGTGTGGTAAGGAATTTGGCCTTGCCCAAAGAGAGGTATGGCCTTTGCTCTCAGCTTCTGGGAAATAATCCATGTCATACCTGACAGCTTTGTTTCAGGTGGAGCTGGTAACCCAGAAACATAAAATAATCTCAAAATTTGAAACACCCATAACATCTTGGGTGATGTAAGAAAAACAAAGGCAGTGCCAGAAGAATTCCATAATAAAATGGAAATGGTATGTGCAGAGAAGTGTTACCAGAGAATGCAAAGAGGTGCTCAGAGTATTCATCAAGAAGGAGCCTCTTTTTTTCCATAGGGTCAACTTTGGTACTACCTAACAAACTGCTAGATTCTACTGTCACCTGGACACAGAGTGATGGTCACTCATTGAGCAACAAAGAACTGTCTGATTTATGGATGACAGTTCTGAAATGAATGGAATACATTCCGTTTGGAAGACTGCCACTCTGACTGAAGAAGGTTAAAAGCAAATCAGGTTGGTATGTAGACTTCATTGCACACTGTTTGCCACAATGAGTGGTAGTGGCCAATGGCCTAGCCATATGGTCCCATAATAAGGCAAGGGAAAACCGGCCTATTAAAGGATGCCTGCAAGGGGAATAATCCTATGGAAATCACCGTGGGATTTTGAGGAGTGCATTAAAGTAGAATTATGTCTCTGTCTATCAGGGGAATCAGAAGGCAACTGGTAACAATGAATAGACTGGTATCAATGTGTTAGCTTGAAGTGACTATCTGTGTCCACAAAATGAGTGGATGTGGCGGTACTGCAGCAATGCAGAGATGAACTGAATTTAGACATACTCTTTTTATACCCTAAGTTAAAAAAAATGCTGTAAGAACTTTTTGTTTACCAAAAAGAGAGACATAGACCGGCTACGAGGCAGATTACTCTGGGGTAAGGCCTGTACACAGGTGACAACTGGACTGATGCCAGTAGCCCCTGGTGGCTACAAATGGGTCCTGACAGGAATAGACACTCTGCACTAAACTTTGCTTATCTGATGGTAGATCAAATGTTCAGAGTGCTATAAAAGGACCAGAAGATACTGCATAATTTGGACTGCTGAGTCACATTTCTTTAGAGCAGTGAACACACTTTACAGCCCGTAAGGTCTAACAATGGGTAGGGAGATATCCTCAGCATAGTGGTTTGATAGAGAAGTGGAACAAGCAATTGAAACACCCCTCATCTAAAATGGGACAAGGAAAAGGAATGAAGCATGAGGGGCAAGTTTACACCAGAGGGTCACCACTAGATAGATTTCTCTGCTTTTCTAGGGATGTGGGAAGAGGTGGGTAGGACAATATTGGTAAGATTATGCAATTCTTCCTAACATGGTGGTATAACTATACTACTTCCTTCTTCCCCACATCAGCTCAACTTTTCTTTTGCTATCTAAAGCACTGGTCTAGGACCAGGGCTCTAATTGCAGATGCCAGAAGCAAAGGATTTCTAAGGAAGAAATTATAACTATATTCCTAATTCCCAAGAGCCTGGGATCCCTGGGTGGCGCAGCGGTTTAGCGCCTGCCTTTGGCCCAGGGCGCGATCCTGGAGACCCGGGATCGAATCCCACATCGGGCTCCCGGTGCGTGGAGCCGACTTCTCCCTCTGCCTGTGTCTCTGCCTCTCTTTCTCTCTGTGTGACTATCATAAATAAATTTTTAAAAAAAATTTAAAAAAAAATTCCCAAGAGCCTGATGAGGTGAGTGGTATCTTCATCCCACCTGACAAAACTGGGCTTGACACGAGTGCAGATATATCACCTAGTGGTCAACAGCCCACTAGTTCTATACCTAGGTAAATCTACCATACATGGGTGGGAGTGGACTAAGGCAGGAGACACATGCTAGGCTAGTATTGCTGCCAGAAATCTGGACCAGCACAGTGGCCACATCTTAACAGCCTCTCCAAAGTTTGGGTACAAATGGAGAGAGGTTGGAATGTTTAGCTGAGATAAAGGAATTAATAAATGGATGATGCAATGAGGGAAACTCAATATTACATTGCTACCATGAGAGGTTCAGAGCAAGAAATGTCATTATCTCTTGGTTCAATAATATACATTAGATACTTAAAAAGGTGAAACCATATGTTGGTGAGACCACTCCTACTTTTATACCTGATAAAGTCAACTCAAAGCCTGCAAACCTGACTGACATTGTTTTAGGAACATTTTGGCCACAAGAGATGATAATGAACTGCAATAATAGTGACTAAGACTATTAATTTCTTAGTATCTATGACTAATTTTTCAGGTCACACCTACTGCCATTCTGTGATATGCTGTAACACTAGCATGGTTGATAAGGTTATAATACTGATAATGAAATATTGTAAATTGAGTTAAAGCTTCCTTATAGAAAACAATTGGCTTGAGGGAAAAACTGGACCTAGCTAATAATCAGCTAATTTCTATGATCATTATTTCTACTAAAGTTTATCATAAGGCACAAACAGCAGTAGATTATGTACCCAGGTAGGTTGGGATGGAAAATAATCAAAATGGTACAAAAATATGAAAATGTATGTATATGGTGGCTTTAGAAAACAAACTGTTTCTTCAAATCTATTCCTAACTTACACTGGCTCTTCAAATGTTGGGCATATTCCTAATGATCATACTGCTGTCTATATCTGTCACATAAATTCTATACTAAAAGTAGATGCCCAGATACACCTGATTATTTTTGTTTAAAAGAGCCTAAGCCAGTGGCCAGGGCATGGCCTGTGTGTAGTACAGAATTTGGCCTTGCCCAAAGAAGTCTGCCCTTTGCCCCCTGTGAGTAAGTAACCTCTGTCATACCTGACAGGAGTGTCTTTGTTTAGGGTAGGGGCTAGCCACATTAGGAACAACCACCATAGGGTGCCTGGATGGCTCAGTTGATTGTGGCAGGCTCTTGATTTTGGCTCAGGTCATGATCTCAGGATTGGGCTCCATGCTCAACAGAGTCTGCTTGAGGATTCTCTCTCTCTCCTTCTGCCCATCCCCCTGCTAATTCTCTCTAAAATAGACAAATCTTAAACAAACAAACAAATGCCATGTGATTTAGGGTAGGGCTTTGGGTCACACAGCCTCAATCAACCTAGAGGCTGAGATCAACCATGTGAGCAATCAATCCAATCAGTCATACATAAAATAATGGAGCCAGTGAAAACTATGGCCACTGAGCCTGACTCTGTACATTTTGTCACACACTGATGCTGGGAGGGTAATGCATCCTAACTCCTTCAGTGAGTGGCACAACAGAAGCTCTGCATTTGGCACCTTCTAGATTCTATCCTAGGAGTCTCTCCCTTTGGCTGACTGTAATCTGCATCCTTCCCTTGTAGTAAACCTTAACTCTGAATATAACAGCTTTCATAGAGTCCTGAGTCCTTCTAGTGAGTTATCCAAGTTTAAAGTGGTTGTGGGAAGCCCCCAAACTTGCAGTTGGTGTCAGAAGTGAGGAAAGTCTTGAGGATCATGCATTCAAACTTTGCAGTCTATGTAACTTCAGGAAGGTAGGTGCTCTCATTAACCCATTCTGCAATGAAGAAAGCAAGGTATGGAGAGTAGATAAACTGCCTGAGAAAGTGAGCTTCTAAGGTGTAGTGCTAGAACACAAACCTTGGCTTAGCTGCTCTGTGCCCACACTTTTAGATTTTACATTGCTTTATACAAGATGACCATATAAAGTACCATGCATGAGATAGATAGGTATTTCACCACTATAATGTATTCACTACTATGACCTTTTAAACCTTTTGCCTCTTCCCTCATCAAACCTGAACCAAAGTAATTACAGTTAACAAACACAAATTAATAATTATTATTGCCTGCAGTTTTGAGCATTACCGGTTTTGTGCAGTGAATGTTTCCCTCTGAGGATGAAGATCACTATAAACAACCCTGATGAGATCATGCTGACACAATGCCCCTTCTGTCAAAGCCATGGATCCAATTGTTGAGGGCTACAAAAAAATAAAATAAAATAAAGTATCTTTTAAAGACACATTGTCTCTAAAATGAAGTAAAGATCTATATCATGTAGGGATAATTAATTTTATTTTTTAAGATTTTTATTCATGATAGAGAGAGAGAGAGAGGCAGAGACACAGGCAGAGGGAGAAGCAGGTTCCATGCCGGGAGCCCGACGTGGGACTGGATCCCGGGACTCCAGGATCACACCCTGGGCCAAAGGCAGGCACCAAACCGCTGAGCCACCCAGGGATCCCCTTAATTTTGTTTTAATAGAAGGCAGTTTAAGACCATTTCTTCTTCTCATTTAAAACCTTTTGCGTTTTTCAATTACATACATTCTATAGCTCTTTTTGGAAATTATATATAATATATAAAACGAAAAATACGGTGCTTTAGTTTTTTAAAAGATTACAATCTGGGATCCCTGGGTGGCGCAGCGGTTTGGCGCCTGCCTTTGGCCCAGGGCGCGATCCTGGAGACCCGGGATCGAATCCCACATCGGGCTCCCGGCGCATGGAGCCTGCTTCTCCCTCTGCCTGTGTCTCTGCCTCTCTCTCTCTCTCTCTGTAACTATCATAAATAAAAAAAAAAAAAAAAAAAAAAAAAAATTTAAAAGATTACAATCTATATTTAGGACACAGAATATGAAAAGTTGCTAGAAAGACTGAAGGTTTTTCAGTCACCATTTTTACAATTCTTTGTACTCCAGAACACACACCAGTTTTGAGATTATGCATTTAAATTTTGCAGTTTGTCTGACTTCAGGTAGGTGGATACTCTCATTAATCCCATTCTATAATGAAGAAAGCAAGGTGCATGGTTTAAATCGGTAATGAGGATTAAGGAGTACACTTATCATCATTAGCACTGGATGGAGTATGGAATTGCTGTTTGCTGAGTCACTACACTGCACATCTGAAACTAATATAGCACTAACTGGGATTAAAATAAAAACTTAAAAAAAAGGTTGCAGAGTTATATACTGAATAATACTGAAGACTGTGATCAAATGTTTCTTTAATGGTGACAACTGATTTCAGGTTTCTGAAGTTAGAAGCATCCATTCATAAGTGTCTTACTATGCTCCCATTTTATTTTATAACATGATACACAGAACTTAATATCTATTACTCAGAAATAGTCTATGCTTAAATGAGCCCAGTCTATTAGACGCATTCTAATACAAAACAAAGTCCCAGGGGAATTAACTAAGGAAATAAATAGCTGCATGAAGCTATGCGTAACTGGATACTATCTGTTGATAAGAAAATGGAATATAATTTTTGGACTACTGATAAAGTTTAAGTGCTTTTCTTATACTTTATACACTAAAGGTCACTACAGACCAGAAGTGTATAACCAGAAGTTATGAACCAGAAGTTCATAACATATCCTTAAATCTGGGATTTCAGCTCACAGTTGTCTTTCTTCTATACGATTATCAGTGTTCTTAATTCTCCAAAAAAATAAATATAAGCAAAACTCAGAAGCATAATGTTAATGAATAGCTAAAATGCATCAATTATAGACTCCTTTAAATGGAAATAATTCAGTGTTAATATCCTGAGTAGACATTTCCCTAAAAAATAAAAAAAAATTTTTCTAACAGATTTCTAATTAACATGGGAAACTTTAAAAAATTAAAGAATATTTTTAAGAATTCACAAAAGACTAAAAAAATTGAAAATGATAGTGGTGGAAGAATAAAAAAGAAATAAACAAGAGCTACAGGAAAATCTTCCATTAATTATTTTCTGCCTCTCTTGATAAGAGCTTAGTTTTAAGTAAGTAGCACTTACTTTTAAGAAGGAAATCAATAAAGATGTGTTAGGAGCGTTTATCTCTGGTAAGAAACTGACTTTCCATCTCTTATTCAATATAATTTAAAATAATTCTATCTTTCCAATCTTACTTACCTCATGGTATATTGAAGGCTTGGATAAGGAAGGGATAGTAAAAGATAGAACTTTATTGTTTCCATCTTTATCAGCAATTTCCTATAGTTAAAAAATAATATACAAAGATAATTATAAGACTATAAGAAATAATTTCTTTAAAAAAAAAGAAATAATTTCTTTCTTAATTTACCAAATATATCATGGCAACCAAGGAATATTTTTAAAACAGTAATATATAAAAAATACTACCCTAGTGTATCTTTTTTAACCAAATCTACACAGTTTAGTAATTGAGTTACCCTTTGAGAGATATGAAGAGCAATACTGTAGCTAAATCAAATGCAATGTGACAGCAGAGACACTAGGCAGGCACACAAACTGATTTTCATGTTAAATATACAGACAGGACAGGAAGATTACAAGTGACTAGATCTGAGTTAAACAGATGATATGTTTTAGCCAAGATATACACTTATTAAATAAGAAAAACAATATTTTGACTAAAAGAATGAATCTTGGGATCCCTGGGTGGCTCAGTGATTTGGCGCCTGCCTTTGGTCCAGGGTGCGATCCTGGAATCCCGGGATCGAGTCCCGCATCAGGCTCCTGGCATGGAGCCTGCCTCTCCCTCTGCCTGTGTCTCTGCCTCTTTCTCTCTCTCTATTATGAATGAATAAATAAAATCTTTAAAAAAAAAATGAATCTTGACTAAAAGAAACAATTATTCAGCAAAACATTAGTGACCTGAGTAAGCTACATATTAACATATTAGTTCCAGTGATTAAGTTCATATTTAGACAACTTTTTAAAGATTTATTTATGATAAATGACCGAGCCAAAGGCAGATGCTTAACTGACTGAGCCATCCAGACACCCCCTTTATTTTCTCTTAAAAGCATTTTATCGGGAAGCCCGGGTGGCTCAGTGGTTTAGAGCTGCCTTCACCCCAGGGCGTGATCCTGGAGACCCAGGATCGAGTCCCACGTCAAGCCTACTTCTCTCTCTGCCTGTGTCTCTGCCTCTCTTTCTCTGTGTCTCTCATAAATAAATAAATAAAATCTTTATTTTTTTTTTTAAAGCATTTTATCTTTGAATGAAAAGGACAATGGTGTCCTTCATTTTTACAGTCTTGGCACCTCCAGGTATCAATATTGCACCTACAAGTATCAATATAAATCTGCCTATAGATGCTAGCAAATAGAGACATGAAATGATCCTCTGGCATCACTCCTTTTCTGTACTGCCTCATTTTTGTCTGTTTCTTTTACAACTCCTATTAGTATACATAACTAGCATAGAATCCAGAGATAAAAGGCTGCCCCCTCCCACTGTTAGTAGACCTAAAAGGAAGGTTAGTGAGAGACTGAGTAGTTCACACCACAGAAGGAAGAAACAACAATAAAAACATCTCAACAGAATACAAACCCAAAAGAACCTCCCTGTAGGGCTCATTTCTGAGTTTAATATGTCACAGGAGAGTACCAATTATATGTGAACAATGGCCATGTCTCTAATTTTGCAGGGAAGTGGGTTTAAGGATTCCTTAGGGAGGTCCTTTTACTTTATAGTCAAACTAGTTGACTAGTGGGCCATTATGCCTCACAGAAAGTCTATTGTAAGATGAATGGACCTCATTTAAGTTAGGCAATAAAACTTTAATTTTTATTCCTAAATTTCAAATTAAACCAAATAAACTTTGTCTATATTTGTATATATCTCTGAAAAAGGGTGTTCTGCAATATGTTTAAGCTTAGGGTAATAAAAACTTCCCCTGCAGCTAGGTGAAGCAAGGGAAGTTCTAGAGAGAGAAAGAAAAGAAAGAGAAGGGACACCTGGGTGGCTCGGTGGTTGAGTATCTGTGTTTGGCTCAGGTTATGATCCCTCGGTCTTGGGATCAAGTTCCACATCAGGCTCCCTGAAGGGAGCCTGCTTCTCCCTCTACCTATGTCTCTGCCTTTCTCTGTGTCTCTCATGAATAAATAAAATCTTTAAAAAAAAAAAAAAAGAGAAAGAGAAATAAATATATAAAAGAAACCCAGTGCAGTAAAAAAAGTTGAGAGCCACAGAGAAGTGAGAACACAGGGAATTAGAAGAAGACAGAAGCCTGAGGTTACATTTCTGACATATAACTGAGCACTTATATAGGCATTATTTCTGAGATACTAAAAGATAATTAAACTATAGCACCAACAAGCAAAGTCAAGAACTTGTCAGCGTTCTGCTATAAAAATTTTTTGCTTCATTTGTCCCACTACTGAGTTTTATTAAACAAATCAAAGATAGCTTAATTTTCAACATATGGTAAACCACTAAATTCAATTATTAACTCAACAAACATCTACTAAGTGTCTATGCTAAATACTAGAGAAGAGAGTAGTATATGAAACAATTTTCCTGCTTTAAAAGAAAAAATAATCAGGCAAGTTAGCGAAACAGAAAATTTTATGCCTGGACCAGCTTTTCATGTAAAAAAAAAACTCACCCCTAATTTTGATACTACTACAATTACTGCTAATGACATTTATTAAGCACCCAGGCAACATCCAGATTCTAATTATTTTTAATTTTAACAATGTTTTATTTCTCTTTTACAGATAAGGCAACTGAAGTCAAGATATTAAGTAGCTTGCCAGAATTTAAAGCAGCCAATAAAGAACAATGCCTGGTTTTAAACAAAATACAAGTGATTCCAAAGGCCACACTGCTTCCTTCAGATATATGTTCCAGTGATTGAAATGTTTTCTAATGATTTTTTAAGGGATAATACCTCAAGGAGAGAGCAGTGGTAGAGAAGAAAATTTATTTACTGTGAGACTCAATGTTTTGTGAGATACTTTATTACCTCTCAACTATTAAACTTTATTTTTATTATGTGGAATGCTTATTTAATGAGTACTAAATACATAGAACATAAGACTTCAAAGAACAGGAGTTTTAGTACCAATGTTCTAACTGGACACTAGGGAAAAAATGCTTAAGGTACTTAAGAATCTCTTAAAAAACTGTTTCAAACAATAGAGTATCAAGGATATATAACATATTAGCAAATGATTATTAAAAACAATTTCAAAAATTTTAAATGCAGCACATTCATAAACATTGGTCAAATAAATTTTATTTATTTATTTTTATTTATTTTTTAAAAGATTTTATTTATTTATTCATGAGACACAGGAGAGAGGCCGAAACTTAGGCAGAGGGAGAAAGAAGCAGGCTCCATGAAGGGATCCCGACACAGGAACTTGATCCCAGAACTCCAGGATCATGCCCTGAGCTGAAGGCAAATGCTCAACCGCTAAGCCACCCAGGCGTCCCTATCTATCTATCTATCTATCTATCTATCTATCTATCTATCTATTTATTTATTTATTTATTTAGAGAGACAGAGAAGCAGAGACACAGGCAGAGGGAGAAGCAGGCTCCATGCAGGGAGCCCAATGTAGTACTCAATTCCAGGACTCTGGGATCATGCCCCTAGCCAAAGGCAGACACTCAACCACTGAACCACCCAGGCATCCCAAATAAAGTAATTTAAAGAGTTGTCACAACATATTAACACCACTATCAATTAAAATAGTTTCGCCTGCTTTATAAAATGCCATTATCAGCAATTACTTATTAAGCCTCTATGTACTCAATTATATTAATTTAAATAAATTATTCAGTAGAACTTTCCATTTATTTTTTATAATTATTCCTTTTTTTGTTTGTTTTTTTTAGAGAGAAAGAGAGAGTGTGTGAGCATGTGAGTGGAGGGATGAGGGGCAGAGAGGAAGAGAATCCCAAGCAAGCTCCACACTCAATGTAGAGTCCAACTTGGCACTCAATGTCATGACCCTGAGATCATGACCTGAGCCAAAATCAAGAGCTGGATGCTCAATGGATCGAGCTGCCCAGGCACCCCTAAGCATTAAGTATTACCTCAGAAGATTTTAAATAAAAGATAGTTAGGGATCCCTGGGTGGCGCAGCGGTTTGGCGCCTGCCTTTGGCCCAGGGCGCGATCCTGGAGACCCAGGATCGAATCCCACGTCGGGCTCCCGGTGCATGGAGCCTGCTTCTCCCTCTGCCTGTGTCTCTGCCTCTCTCTCTCTCTCTTTATCATAAATAAATAAAAATTAAAAAAAAAAAAAAAAAAGATAGTTAAAATTTCCCAAACTATCATTTTCAACTTACCAAATTGTAAATTCCTAACAGAAGTGCTTCGATGCAACCATTACTCTGTCTGTCTCGGCTAACAGTAAGCCGTAAATAAACCCACATCAATTCTGGCAAGAACTGCAGTGTGAACCTCTTAAGTCGAACTTCAGAGCTACGATAGAGCTCAAACAGCTGGTGGCAGACAGGTTCCAGAAGCTAAAAGGAAAATAAAGTGCATTAGCTATTTCCATTCTTTTGGCTGTAACTTTTTAAAAGGCACATATACTCGGGTAATATTTTAAAAATATATTCTCATATTAGTTTCTGCATTTTTGAATCAGTGTGATGCAAACCTAATCTCTATTTATGTACAAAGACTACATATTAAACTGATCAATCTACTAAGAATTTTGTGCCATATGATATCAAGATATTTTTCAATACACTCTACCCATTACATTAGACAATTCGTCTTTTAATCAATGTACTACATTTATATTTAGTAAGTTTTCTAGTATTACTAGCCCTTACTATCCTCCATTTAAAAAAGTTTCTATTGGAAGAAAACAACTTCAAATGTTCTTGTTGGAAATAACCTTTAAATCTCAATTTAGACTATGGTTTAAATAAAATTATATACCACTCAGTTGAGAAAAGGATTTTGCAATGTATAATATTTGGGCATCCAAAATGCTAGCTAAGGGCATCCCTGGTGGCTCAGTGGTTTAGTGCCGCGCCTTCAGCCCAGGGTGTGATCCTGGAGACCCAGGATCAAGTCTCATGTCCCTGCATGGAGCCTCCTTCTCCCTCTGCCTGTGTCTCTGCCTCTCTCTCTGTGTGTCTCTCATGAATAAATAAAGACAATCTTTAAAAAAAAAAAAAAGCTAGCTAATATTAAAATACACACAAGTAAAACAAATTACTTTATGTTTGAAGACTGATTTAAATTCTACTAATTATATTTACTTGAAAGATTTTGTAAAGGAGGCAAGTATACAGAAATAGCTTTTTCAGTGTTTAATTTTTCATATGATATCACAGAATATGACTTACAAGGATCTTCATTAACCTTGAGAACTAAATGAGTTTAGTTTAGTTTAAAATAAACCTCTCCCTTTATCCTAATCATGTACTGCCAATCTATAATGGTTTTGTTGAAATAAAACAAAACGGGACATAATTAAAATGCAAATAAAAAACTGATAGAAAACTATAATATAATGTTTAAAATTTAATACTAGATTTTAAAACAATCACTCAGTATTTATACGCCTATCTTTATTCTGAATGATTAAGTAATTCACATACATTTGGAAATCTGCTTGAATATAGTTATATATGTCTGTAATAATCGCTCTACAATAAGTCACTATTTTCACAACTGGAAATTTAAAGTCAATAAACCCAATCATACAGTTAATAATAGTTAAGCTTAGCTCTTAAGGAAAGCTAAAAATAATCATACAGTTAATAATAGTTAAGCTTAGCTCTTAAGGAAAGCTAAAAAAAAAAAAGTTACACATACACACACCCTATTGTCTAGTAACTACTAAGCCCTTTATGTGAAATCACTACCATGGGTTTTTCTTTTTTTTTTTTTTTTTTTTTAGGATTTTTCTAATTTTACGTAATCTCTACACCCAATATGGAGCTTGAAATTACAGCCCCAATGTTAAGAGTTGCATGTTCCTCCTGACTAAGCCAACCAGGTGCCCCAATAATATTTAAAATCCTTTGAAAATTCCAATTCTTCTCTTACACAGAAATCTAGACTAGTCAGACAATTTGCCGAGAAAGTCACAGATGTTAGTGATAGAAGAAGACACTTAAAATTCAGGTCTTCTAAACATTAAGTTGATGCCCCCACTATACCACATTTTTTATACTAGAATGAAGGTGGAAAATGGGAGGTGAGGATTATCTAATTACAAATACTATATTCCACATAGTGTCAATAATGAAGTAAACTTCTGAAAATAGCCAACTGGTGGCATCTTTTTTTTTTTTTTTTTTTTTTTGGTGGCATCTTTTTTAAAGTACTGACAAAACAGCCAGATCTTTTGGGGAATTAAAGATTGCTGCTCTTGTGACACCTAGGTGGCTCGGTGGTAGAGCTTTTGGCCTCAGGTCATGATCCCAGGGTCCTGAGATTGAGTACCACATCAGGCTCCCTGCAGGGAGCCTGCCTCTCCCTCTGCCCCTCCCTGTGTCACTCATGAATAAATAAATAAAATCTTAAAAACAAAAACAAAACCTAGAACCCAATGGTTCCACTGGTGAATTCCACCAAAACTTTAAAAAAAAGATTGCTGCTCTCATGAATGTATTAGTTAAAAATATATACCTGTGTTTCAAATCTATTTTTCTCTTTAGTAAGGACTCCAAAATTGCTGTCTCTAAATTTTATTATAATTTTTTTTTTAATTTTTAAGTAAGCTCTACACCACACAAGGGGCTCAAACGCATGACCTTGAGATTAAGAGTCACACACTCGGGCAGCCCCGGTGGTGCAGCGGTTTGGTGCCACCTGCAGCCTGGGGTGTGATCCTGGAGACCTGGGATCGAGTCCCACATCGGGCTCCCTGCATGGAGCCTGCTTCTCCCTCTCCCTCTGCCTCTCTCTGTGTGTCTATGAATAAATAAATAAAATCTTAAAAAAAAAAAAAAAAAAAAAAAAAAAAAAGAGTCACACACTCTACCAACTGAGTCAGCCAGGTGCCCCAATTACAATTTGTTTCTTCAGGCTCCCTGCATGGAACCTGCTTCTCCTTCTGCCTGTGTCTCTGCCTCTCTCTCTGTATCTCCCATGAATAAATAAACAAAATCTTTAAAAAAAAAAAATGTTTCTGTTATAAAGACTTTAACTTCCCTTTCTCAGTAGCAAGAACCACAATGGCACTTAAGAGACTATATATTAATTAAACACAGCAAGGAAATACAGAGTTGCCAAAATTTTTACTCCGTTTTATTTAAAAAGGGGAGGGATGAATAGCTGGCAATCCAATAACTTCTGATCAGAAATCAATGTTGAAGGAAAGAGAAGATATAATTGCAGGAACAATCTTTGAGAAGATGTGATCTAGCCCTATGTGGAAGACTGCCTTTGCTATAACCTGGGGCACTTCATCCATCGTAGTAGAAAAGGCAGGAAAGTATAGGTGGAGAAGCTGGTAGAGTGGTAGATATGAATGAGAAAATAAGAGAGCTCCCAATTATCTTCTTTTTTAATGACAAAGAAAGCAAGCTGAAGATGAGAGAAAGGTGGGTAAGACTGATGAACAAAGAGAAGGTATAAAATTCACAGTGGGGACAGTGTACCAAGAAAGTAAAATAAGACTGCAAGGTGGTATTATATGAATATTTGAGATTTTTAGTCCTGCATTTTTTTTAATGTATTTATTTTAGAGAGAGAGAGAGAGAGAGAGAGAGAGCTGGGGTAGGGGCAGAGAGAGAGAGAATCCTCAAGCAGACTCCCCATCGAGCATGGAGCCCAATCTGGGGCTCAATTGTAGGACTCTGAGATCACAACCTGAGCTAAAATCAAGAGTCAGACGCTTAACCAGCACCCAGGCACCCTGACTTTCTTCACTTTAAATGCAGAAGGAGGGGTGCTTGGGTGGCTCAGCTGGTTAAGCCTCCAACTCTTGATTTTGGCTCATGCTGGCCATGATCTCAGAGTTGTGAGATGAGCCCTGCATCTGCCCAATGTAGGCTCCCTATTGAGCTGGAGTCTGTTAGTGATTCCCTCTATTTTACTCAAAAAATAAATACATAAAATATAAAGTGGAGAAAGTCAACAAAATTGTTATTGCAGCTGATTTCTACAAGTATGTTCAGCTGCTGCGGTACAAGCCTAAAGAAGACAAATACCTGGGTTTTATCCAGTGTTGAGATTTTCCTCAAGAATAAGAACTAATGGAATGAGAAGCAAAGGACCTAAGAATGTAGGCAAGGAAAGAGACTATGATATACCATGAAAATTTAGCTGGGTGAAAAGAGAAGCAAGATATGTGAGGGAAGAAGAAAAGGGAATCAAATCATGAAAAAGTGATAGGATTCATAGATTGGATGGAAGGCTCCTTGAAATGGAAGAACTACTAGAGTGTTCAAAGGATGTGGAACAAGGAAAATGAGAATTACACTATACGTTGGTCTAGAGAGTAAAACTTCAGCTGCAGTACAGGTTGGCCATAATATCTAATACCAAACTAGGAAACACACTTTCTTAAGAACTTTTAAAGTCTTTAAAGCAAAACCATTCATAAGACTGTCATAAGTTTCAATTAATATTATATATGACATGTGACAATTTTCTGAAATAATTTCCTGTTAACTAAATAAAAACAGTTGATTGTGTTTCAGAATATAATAAAATCAGGACTAAAAGGTGTTTCCTTCTAGGACTAAAGTCCAGAATTGGTTTGAGATGCTATAGTGCTAAACATTCTGCATTTTTGAAATATGACCACATGGTTAAAACCTTATGATCTGACAAGAGAAAATATGGAAAGACAGATATGCTCTGGAACCTGGATGATTACAGTGACTTCTACTGAGCCTGAAGCTCCCACGCTGTAATTTTCCCATTTCTAGCCATGATAAGGTCTCATACATGAGTATTAAGAAGTATTATAGTATAAAGTAATGTGAATAACTTTTTTAATGTCATAGCTTCTAAAGTATAAAAGAAAAAAGAAAGCATTCTTTTTTATATACTTGTGACTTCTAATGAAAATGACAGCATTTTAGAATGTCATTTTGTGTTTCACTATTCTTATCAATATTTACTAAGTGTGCATTATGTACATGACAAAATATATTCTAGGGAAGTAACAAATATAGAATATATGACTACTGCCCATGAAGAGCTTACAATCTAAAGAGAAAGCATAAAACAAATTTTAATAAGCAAAGCTTAAATGTTAAAACAATGCAAAACAAGGGGTAGGAATACACACATTCATTATTCAAACAGAATTTTGAAAACTCCTAACCAAAAAAGATTTGAATAGATAGATATATATATACATAAAACAACACCTAAAGTTATAAAACATTCATAAATACACAGCAAGAGAAAAAGAAGCAAATGAATCCTGCAATTGCTGCTACAAATAGCAACAGATGCAAGCCTAACTGAGAGCCAATCTAAGTTTAGGAGACAGGAAAGAAAGAGGTCAATAAGCAAGCTTTTAGTGATAGGACAAAAATTAAGATACACTTTAAATTAAGCTGCTGGTTAGGAGATGATTACCTGAACTTCTTCAAACTCACTCCAGTACACAGCAGAGGCACTCTTGGAGGCTGTATCTGGGAAGATAAGAAGCTACTTTCCTGTGTGTTCCTTCCATTTTCATTTTAAAGCATACATGAATCCAGTGGTGATAAAACTGTATGTCATACTATTGTGTTAATGGAAAGATAATGTGTGTATTTTGCATAAGTTAACATATAGATTCAACAGCTGCAGTTTCCCCCCTTCTATCACAAAGTTGAGTAACAGGAAACTTTTAAGTTTACTGATCTTGACTATTCATGCTAAATAGCGCTTTCTCCTCCAATCATTTCAAGCTAAATTTACTAGCAGCATCATTTCAAGTCACCCATTTGAGTTCACAGATTACAGTAATATACATAGTTCTATATTGTCAATAGGATAACTGTAAACAATACTTAAAAAAATCTGAATCAGTGTTTGGCTAAAATCTGGATTCCAAAAAAGGAAACATTCCAAACAGGAAACAAAGAAAAGTCTCAAATTAAGTAAGTAATCTATTGAGATGATGGTCTCTCAAATCAAGAATCAAAACATATAGTCCTCAACAGAAACAAATCTGATCAAAATATTTAAAATAGTAAGAGGGAGGGCAAAGGGAAAGCCAAAGCAACTACCGGAATGAAACATGGCAGAAAGAAAGTTTTCCAGTCCCATGAGAAGAATTAAAAAAAAAAAAAGAGGAGGGAAAACTACAAAACTTACATACGTGTTTTAGTACACATTATTTCATCTCACTACGTTGAAATTATTTTTCTTATGAACCTTCCTACCTCATTATTCGAATCCTGAATAACTTTATAGAGAGCTGGTACCAGGGTTTTTTTCCGGTGTAAAGTTGCTGCATAATTGGTGATCTGAGTGTCAGGTAATGCCTAAAAAAACATCAAAGGAAATCAAAGCAAACTTAATATTTGGAAGTCAGGAAATTTATTTTACCTGAGTCCTTCTTGAAAAGATTTGTGATAGAGTCAACTAAGAAAAATAAAAATAATACAAGAAATAACCATGAGAGTTAATAAAACAAAAGCCAGAATGTTATAGTATACAGTTCTTCAAACTACTCAGCCATGAAAAATGATTAGAAATCATACATTATACCAAGATTTGCTGAAATGGGTCACCTTAAACTAATCTACTCTAAAAAAATAAGTATAGGATATAGTTTAATTCTTGCATTTAATGTTTATAGAACATTTATTTCTATGGTACTCAGAAATTATGTAGTTTTAAATCAAATCAATGGGTGATTTTTAATTACAGGAAATAAAAATATAAGGCACAAATCCTATGTCTGTGCCTTATTAAAGCTTGGAAGCTTCTCCTCTTTTATGGAATGTATTTAAAAACTCACATACCCCCTCATCAATCTTAACAAATATTTTCATTTTTACATATTACTTTCTAGTCATTATTACCTAATGCCTTTTTAAAGAGTCACAAATATAAAAATACATTATTTCATATTTTGTCATTTTCACTTATTTCAGTTTCTCCATAGAACATATATTCCTGTTTCAATTACTGACATATAGAGCCCTAGGACACATTCTTATCCCAACCCAATTTACCTTGAATTCTGATAACCATTCTTCCACAACACCACGTTCAGATCCCAGCATCTTCTTCTACACTCTATTTCTTTTTTATCTCTGCAAGAAAAAAAACACTGAACATGAGGATAGTATTATGCATTTAAACTACCAAAGGTAAATGATGGGCATCTTGTAAGATAAGAAGACTTACATACATACATACACACACACACACACACACACATATATATATATATATTTAAAGATTTTATTTTTATTTATTTGATGGGAATGTGTGAGAGAGCACTAGCCAGGGGAAGAGGGAGAGGGAGAAGCAGGCTCTCCCCACTGGGCATGGAGACTGATGCAGTGCTCAGTGGGGATCATGACCCAAGCCAAAGGCAGATGCCCAACTGAATGAACCACTCAGGTGCCCTATTTTTTTTCTTTTAAGATTTTATTTATTTATTTGAGAGAGAGAGAGAGAATGAGTGGAGGGGAGGAGCAGAGGGAAAGCAGACTCCCTGTGGGGCGGGGAGCCTGACTAGGATTATGACCGGAGCTGAAGGCAGACGCTTATCCAACTGAATCACTCAGGTGTCCCATACTTAGATCTTATAACAAAGAAACTACTATAAAATGTTTGCTACAAGAATTATATACTTAATTTTCCTGATACTATATACTATAATATAGCCTCTATTATTCTCCAATAACAGATAAGAAAATTAAAGTGTAAAGAGGTCAAATGACCCAAACAAGGTAACATAGTTTAAATAGCAGAACTCAGATTTTAATTTAATGACTATTCTAAAAACAACAGTTGAAAAATGTACCTTGGCTCCTTTCTTATAGCTCATACTACTCCCCTCACAGCTTTCTATGTCCTGGCCATAATCTCCTTTCTGTTTTCCCATAGCTTCATGCACCCCTTCACCCCAGGGATTCTGTATAGATATTTAGATTGTGTGATATTTAAAGAGCTGGCTTTTTTCAGTCCTCTTATTCTCAGCAGGCCTGTCTTGACCACTTTAAATAGCATCCCTTTCTCGCTTTAGTATTTTACATTCCCACAAACATGGTTCATTTCCTTCCTAGTGCTTTGCATTTTGTACCTTGCAAATTCTTAGACCTTATTACTTATTGTCTATCTTCCCCACCAGACGTGAGTTACATGAAAACAGTCCACTTCTGGTTTGCTCACATTTGAGTGTTCACTATGCACTCAAAGCTACCAAGCATACAATGGTATCTGGATTTATGACAGGTATTTATGTGTATTTGTTGAATCGATAAACCACACTGCTTAGGTGACCTTGGGCAATTCACTTAAACTCTCTGGGTTTCAGTTTTCTACAAGGATAAATTACTTACTACATCTAAAATTCTAAAAATATATTTTAGCACCTTTATTTGAAAACAGATTACTACAGATTACAAAAAATTTTATAAATATAGATTTCTGCTATTCTCAGTATCTTAGTATCTAGAGACAGCTGTGAGCATAGTGATAAATGTATTATAAGTTTTCTTTTTATTTAACTATACAATATATAATTCCTAAGATTTTTTCCTACTATATATTATGCCCATCCCATTACCTGGGATATAAAAACTATATTAAAAAGCAAAAATCAGGGATGCCTGGGTAGCTCAGTGGTGAGCGTCTGCCTTTGGCTCAGGGTGTGATCCTGGAGTCCCGGGATCTAGTCCCACATCAGGCTCCCTGCATGGAGTCTGCTTCTCCCTCTGCCTGTGTCTCTGCCCCCTCTCTCTGTGTGTGTCTCTCATGAGTAAATGAATAAAATATTAAAAAAAAAAAAAAAGGCAAAAATCAAGTGGTACCTGGTTTGGTCAGTAGAACATGTGACTCTTGATCTCAGGGTCACAAGTTTGAGCCCCATGCTAGGCCTAGATTACTTTTTAAAAAAATTAAAAATCTTAAAAGATTAAAAATTAAAGATTAAAATTAAAAATTTTAATTTAAAAAATTAAAAAAATTAAAATCTTAAAAGCAAAAATCAAGCTGCTATCCCAACATATAGTTCAACTCAGGCCACACTGCCTCTCAGTATTTAACAAAGTAAAAAAAAAAAAATCACAAAAATAATTATCTTTTTGGTGACCATGGTAATAGCAACTTTTATTAGCAAGCCCTGAATACAAAATAATGAACAAAATAATAAACTGCTGGAACATGATCTTGAAGTCAATAACTACTTGCCAGTAAATAAACTCACCGTATCCATCTGAGTACAATAAGCTTTCCAATGCCTACATAGATAGAAATTGTGTCTTAGCTGACATTAACATGTATTTTTTTTTTTTTTTTTGGAAATTACCAATTTATAGAGAATAAGATTATAAGAGGCAGTAGAGCCTAATATTAAGAGTATGGGCTCTAGGCTGCCTGAGTTTGAATTCTAATTCCATGACCTACAAGCTATATATGTGGGAAAGTTAATTTATTAGTTATTATATTATTATTAACTTTTACTGATTTATGGCCTAATTCAATTCCTCATTTATCAAAGGGGAATAATGTAAGAACCTATGCCAGAGGTTTTTTTAAATTCTTTATTTAAATTCAATTTAGTTAACATATACTGTATTATTAGTTACTGGGGTAGAATTTAGTGATTCATCAGTTGCGCATAACACCCAGTGCCCTTCTTACCACTCATCACCCAGTTACCCCATCCTCCTACTCATTTCTCCTCTAGCAACCCTCAGTATGTTTCCTAGAGTTCAGTGTCTCTTATGGTTTGCCTATTTTCATCTCATTTAATTTTTCTCAAGGGTTTTTTTTAATTAAATAAATTAACACATCAATGAGAAAAACAATGAAAACTGCTCTCAAGGGTTTCCAGTAGACCAAAATTATTGGATAAACAAAGCTATACATTTATCAGGAAAACATATGAAAGAGTAAAAACTGGTTTTGCTACTGCAAATTTTCAAACAAGGCCAACAACTATGAAAATATTTCAAGATATAATTCAGAAATTTAAGCATTCAAGATGTGTGGTTATTGTAAATACTAATTTCTCTAAGGAAAAAAACCTAAGGCTGCACCATTCAGTATGGTATCACTAGCTACATATGGGTATTTAAATTTAATTAAAATAAAATAAAATTTAAAGATTTAATTCCTTACTTGCACTAGCTACATTTCAAGGGCTTAGTAGCTACATGCGACTATTGTCTCCCATACTGGAGAACACAGATACAGATCATGGACATCATCACAGAAATTCTATTGGACAGCACTAATCTCAGTCTAGCTACATAATATGATTATGCTGAGTACATTCAATTATTCAGTAACTGTAAAGACTAGGCAACAAGGTTAAAGGCACAACTATTAAGAAGAAAATACTTTCAAGAGTAAAACTCATGGGCACCTGGGTGGCTCAGTGGTTGAGCATCTGCCTTTGGCTCAGGTCATAATACCAGGGTCCTGAGATCAAGTCCCGCGCTGGGCTCCCCACAGGGAGCCTGCTTCTCCCTCTGCCTATGTCTCTGCCTCTCTCTCTGTGTTTTATGAGTAAATAAATAAAACCTTTAAAATAACGACAACAAAAAAAAACAAAAGTAAAACTCAAATGCAATCATTAAGATATGATTATTTTAAGTCTCTTAGGTAAAACTGCTAAATAAATAGAAGCTACCCACCAAAGATAACCAAAAATTCTAACATGTCTAATTGTATGGAAAATTCATTCTTAAATTTAAAAAGTTAAATTCCATCATCTTACCTCTGTTCTAAGATCAGTTTTCTAAAGGAGGAGGTGGCACAGGAATGCGGCAAAGTTCAAGTGTGGAATTCATTTGTTGAGACTTAAATATTTTCCAGCTCTATAAAAAATAAAAATTAAAAACTGTGAAATGCTGATATAATAATCTTAAGAATGTAATAAAAAGAACTTCAATAAAACATTTATACCACAATTTATCTATTTTTAAAAAATAATTAGGTATTAAAAAAATTTCTATAATAACCAGCATATATTTGTCTACCATTATCAAACCTGATTTTAAAAACATTAGATTTGGAGAAAGGAAGCCTCAGTTCTGGTTTCAAATTTCCCACTAATTATCTGTAAGACCTTGAGTAGGTAACTTAAATATTCTGGAGCTTCACCTGAATAATCTATAAAATTAAGTCCTTATCAGTCAAAAATTCTATGAATCCAACTTTTCGAACATGTTACAGTGATGTCATTCTCATACACACACATGCAAACAATCATTAAAATTTCAATATGCAGTATAACATCAAGCTTAAATAAGAAGTATCAATGGCTATAAAATCCTTTTGGATTAGGTCCACAGAACTGAAAATTTTATCACTTTTAAAAAGAACACAGAAAATGCTATTCCTTGAATTTTTGGTACAAAACGTATTAAAAGCTTTTTTGATCAGAGAGAATTCTTTTCAATTTGTTAAAAGTATACTGTCCTCATAAACTGAAAACTATATTCAAGTAGTTGTTGACCACATTATGCTCTACCACTTTGATTCAAAACTGTATCACAACTTTAAAATCTAAAACCCCCCAAAATTAACATCTTAAAATATTTTCATTAACAAAATGTGATTTTAAAATACAAATAATACAACAAAATTCTCTTGGAGTTAAGTTATATCATTATTGCAAGGTCTCTGATGTTCTTCAAACTGAAGATGTCTTAGGGCCTCCTAATACAACCACAGCAACTGACTTTTTTGCTCTAAGCTACTATCACATGAGATTTTCATTTCATAAGTTCTGCAGTGGGTGAAAAAACTTGAAGAGGACTAATAGAATACCTCTTGAAAGATACATAAGGAGCTGCTCATACTTTGGAAAGGGACATCTGACATCAATGAACTCACTCTCTTTTTAATTTTATTTTTAAGTAATCTCTACACCCAACATGGGGCTCAAGCTCACAACTCTGAAGATCAAGAGTCGCATGCTCTACCAACTGAGCCAGCCAGGTGCCCCAAAGAAATTCTCTCTTTGTACCTTGTCAGATTTCGAAGCACTGTAAGTAAGCAGACTCGATAGCTCTACTGGGAATCTCTGTAGAGATGAGTCTCCAACAATCTTTCATGGTTAACAAAACAGATACTCACTAGGTTCTCAATTTAAGAAAGAAAGAAAAGAAAAAAATCCCAACAGGGCAAAGGATACGAACAGTTCTATTAAACTTTAACACATGAACTCCTGATAAACTGGAAGAAAGAAGTCATCTGAGCAACAGAAAGAATATGGGAACCTTGTCAGGAAGGTACCACTGTCCGGAGACTATGGTTTTTTTCATACATAAGGTCTGGCACACAATAAAAAATTCCTAAATATGCTGAGTGACAAATATATGACCAATAATGAAGAGAAAACTAGAAAGAGTCAGATCCACAAATGATCCAGTAAGAGAGTTCACACACAAGGACAATAATTTTAAATAATTCTGAGTAACATACTAAAGAAACCATAGGAAAAAATGGACAAAATTGGTAAAATGGAAAATTTCACCAATGAATTAGGATCTATAAAAATAATTAAATGTACATTCTAGAACTGAAAAATACAATATATGAAATTAAGATTTCAGTATTTTGGTTATGGCAAATTGGACACAGCAGACTATAGGATTAGAAGACTAAGTCAATAAGAAATACCAAATTATAGCTAGAGATAGAAAGTAGGAAAGAAGACAGAAGGAAGAGTAGAAGGTAGGGAAAAAGCGGAAAGAGTTGGAGAAGTTTAAGAGAAATGGAAGACATGCTCAAAATGTCTAATATACATGTAACCAAGGTCCCAGACAAGAGAAAGAGATATAAGCAATATTCAATGAGAGAATAACAGAGTTTTAACAAAACTGATGAAAGAAATCAATTCAGAGATTCAAGATAATCTGCCAACTCCAAGCAGAATATACTCAAAGAAAACCATACCTGAGATATTATAATCAAGTTATCAAAGGAAGGAGTAAAGGAAGAGAAAATTCATAGAAAAAAATCAGGGGACCTTCAAAGAAACAGTATGACTGACAGCAAATTTCTCAACAGAAACAAAAGAAGCCAGGACATAACAGAATGACAGTTAAAAGGACAAAAGAATGTAACTGCCAATCTAGAATATAGTAACTATTCTCTAAATATCCAGCAAAACATCCTTTAAAAATGTAGGTGGAGATTTGGGGGAAGATAGCAGAACAGAGAGCACCAGGAATCTATCAACATCTAGACAACACTTATACTTGCAGAATCTGTTTTTGGAATTCTGAAGTCTATTGAATGCTTGCAACTTCCATGGAAAGACTTCTGGATTTTAATTTTAATTGTGACTAATTTTGATCGGCTCAGCACAGCAACAGCTGCCCATTCCCTACGCCAAACCACAGGGCAAGCAGCAGAGCACATGTTCCTATACCAGGTTGCAGGAGCCAGAGAGGGCAAATAGGACTCTGTCCAATATCAGAGATGTGTGCTCTGATCGCTAACTGCTGCTTCTGATCATGGAGGTACAGAAAAAGAGATGCCAACCACTGCTGTTCCATCTCCCCTCACTGTTGCAAGCCTCACCCCTCCCACTGAAGTGATTTCCAGGGGATTTGACAGGACTGTGCCCATCTTCCCCCTCCATTTTTCTTTTTCTCCTTTTGGAAGCCAGACACTGAAGGCTAGAACAAAAGAACAAAAACAACTGCATATGCAGGGAAAAATAGAAAGTGACCATGCATGCCCACCATATGCACAGAAAAAGATGCAGTTTACATCCTAGGCCGACCCTTGATACAGAGACAGCTTATAACAAGAGTCAAAGTGAAAACAAAAACAAATAACAGCAAACCTAGGGAAGGGCAAAAATCTGATTTCCAGAGTTCCATATTGTTATATTCAAATGTCCAGCATTCAACAGCAAAAATCAAAAAGTATATGAAGAAAAAGGAAAATGCAATCCATTCAAAGGAAAAAGAAATCAACAGAAACCATCCCTGAAAAAGATCTGGTGCCAGATATATTAGACATAAACTTTAAAACAACTGTCTTAAAGATATTTAAGGAAATAAAGGAGTATGTGGAGAAAGTCAAGAAAATGAGGTATGAACAAAATGGAAATATAAAGAGAAAAACTAAAACAAAACTGAAAAGAAATTCTGAGGCTGAAAAATACAATAACGGAAATGAAAAATTAACTACTGGGACTCAAAAGCAGACTTGAGTGAGAGGAAGAAATGAAGCAAACTTTAAGAACAATGAAAATTATCATGTATGATGGAGCCAGAGTGTATTATGCTAAGTGAAATAAGCCAGAGAAAGACAAATACCATATGATCTCACTCAGAAGTGGAATTTAAGTAAGAAAACAGATGAACATATGGGAAGGGGAAAAGAAAAAAGGGAGAAGAGAGAGGGAAACAAACCATAAGAGATTCTTAACGACAGAGAACAAACTGATGGTTTGGAAGGAGGTGGGTGGAGGATCAGCTAGATGGTTGATGGGTATTAAAGAGGGCACTTGTAACAAGCACTGGGTGTTGTATATAAGTGAAAAATCACTGAATTCTACTCCTGAAACCAATATTGCACTGTATGTTAAATAAAATATAAATATAAATATAAATATAAATAAATAAATAAATAAATAAATAAATAAATAAATAAATAAATATTTTTAAAATATGGGAAGCCCAGGTGGCTCTGCTGGTCGGACTCTTGCTCTTAGCTCTGGTCTTGATCCCAGGGTCATGAGTTCAAGCGCTGTGTGGGGCATGGAGCCTCATTAAAAATAAAATAAAGTAAAATAAAATAAAAATTATCACGGATGAAAAACACAAAAAGACTGAAAAAAGTGAACAGAGCTTAAGAGACCCATCTGCTAACAAGTGGACCAAAATATGCATTGTCAAAGTTCCCGAAGGAAAAAAAGAAAGAGTAATAGAAACTAAATTTACTCTCTTGCCTGAAGTAATCAAAAAAGGGATGAAAGGATTAGAAAACATAGGTTTTCAAGACACTGGGCACAGATAATGAAGAACAATGAAATTGCCCAATTTCCTTCCTTGAGAGAGTTTCCAGGCTGCAGCAAGGAAGGGAAAAGCAGGTAGAACCGTGAGTTAAAGAGGCAGAGGATAAGAATCCAGACAGACCAAGATATTAGTGAGTTTGCAGGACAGAGTAAGAAAGGAAAGAGCAGCACAAAGAACTCTGGAGATCTGTAGAAGGTTCTCCTCTTGTAGTCAGAAAAGTGCTCAGCATATGTGTGTGACAGCCAGGGAAAGGGAAGAAGCCAGGAAAGAAATGCCTAAAGAATTAGAAGCAGCAGTGCCTAAAATTCATGCAGGGCTGGAAATGGCACTATTCTCACAAACCAGATTAAAAATCAGGTAAAATACATCTTAAGAGGTTCCTTTCTAAATAATGGGGAACAAGTAGCTCTTTACTGAACACAGTTCCAGTACTTAATAAATTTTATAATCAAAATGGAAGAATCAAACTGTTTTCCAATAATTTGACATCCCAGAGTGCTCAAAAATACTTATAGCAATACAAAAATATCCAGAACACCCCAAAGTAAAACTCATAGTATCAATCATCCAATAAAACACAAAGAAAGGGGATCCCTGGGTGGCGCAGCGGTTTGGCGCCTGCCTTTGGCCCAGGGCGGGATCCTGGAGACCCGGGATCGAATCCCACGTCGGGTTCCCGGTGCATGGAGCCTGCTTCTCCCTCTGCCTATGTCTCTGCGCCTCTCTCTCTCTCTCTCTCTCTCTGTGACTATCATAAATAAATAAAAATTAAAAAAAAAAAAACACAAAGAAAAAGGAAACAAGATCTAAAATGAAGAGAAAAATCAATCAAAACTGAGCCCAAATTATGTGATGTTACAACAAGCAAAGACTCTAAAACAGTAATTATAAATAATATTCAAACCATTAAGCAAGATTATAGAAGATGTTTTTAAAAAGGCTTAAACCAAAATTTTAGAAACAAAAGTTGTAACATGAGATAAAAATTACACTGAATGGGGAAAATGGCACATTAGACACTGCAAAAAAAAAAAAATATTAGTGAACTTGAAGACACAGCAACAGAAACCAGTCAAAATGAAACACAGGGAAAAGAGAATTAAAACAAAGCACCAGTAAGTTATGGGACATTTTCAAGCAGCCTACAATATGTGTAACTGGATTCCTCAAAGGAGAAAAGATAGAAGAGAGGACTAAAAAAAATGTTTTGAAGAACATGGTGAAAAAAATTCCTAAATTAGATGAAAACTATTACCCTACAGTTCCAAGAAGTTCAATGAAACCCAAGCACAAGACATATGAAGAAAACTGCAACAAAGCATGTTAAAATTAAACTGCTCAAAACTGGGACGCCTGGGTGGTACAGCAGTTGAGCAACTGCCTTCAGCCCAGGGTGTGATTCTGGAGTCCTGGGGATCCAGTCCCACATGGGACTCCCTGCATGGAGCTTGCTTCTCTGTCTGCCTGTGTCTCTGCCTCTCTGTCTCTCATGAATAAATAGATAAAATCTTAAAATAAAGTACTAAAAGAAAAAAATACCTATCAACCAAGAATTCTATAAAGCAAAAATATTTCTCAAAAACAAAGGCAAAAGACAGACCTTTAGACACATAAAAGTGCTATAAAAAATGCCCTTTGAAAGAAAAAAAAAGGCCCTTTAAAGAAAGCCCTTTGGAGAGAAGGAAACCAAATAGAAATATGGATTTATACAAAGGATTGAAGAGAATCATAAACAGTAATTACAAAGATAAACACGTGATTTTTATTAATTTCTTATTTTCTACAGATATTAAGAGAAATAAAGGAATCTTATAAAACACTTTATGCCAATACACTTAACAATTTAGTTGACATGGACAATTTTTTTTTTTTAATTCATTTGAGAGAGAGAAAGAAACAGAGACAGGTAGAGGAAGATGCACAGGGAGAGTGAGAAGCAGATTTTGTGCTGAGCTGGGAGCTCTAGGTGGGGCTCAATCCCAAAACATGGAGATTATAACCTGAGCCAAAGGCAGACTCTTAATTATCTGAGCCACCCAGGAGCCCCAACATGGACAAATTTCTTGAAAGAAACATTTTATCAAACCTTCCTCGAGAAGAAGTAAATAATGTGAATATTTCTCTATTTTAAAAATGTAATTTGCAATATAAAAAACCTCCCTGCCCCTGTCAAATGTAAGACCAGACTCCTGTGTAGGTAGGTAGACAGGGATGGTTGAAAGCTGAGGGAAAGCATGAACACTGAGGAAATCTCTCTGAGAACTAAATCCTCACCCTAACACAAAGCAAACCAACCTACCATTAGAAAACTTTGAAGTGTGAAGTACAGCGAAGGTAATGATAGTAGCAACACACCCAAACCCAGCTCAACTCCCGAGTAGGCTGTCTAAACCATCCCTCCCTTCCACCCCCCACACACTAACGGCCAGACAGAAATGTGCTCATTTTTTGGCATAAATACAACTTAATCGTCTCTACCGTTCTACACAAAATATCTGGCATTCAAGAAAAAATTTCAAGACACAAAACAACCACCTTCAGCCAAGATATAAAGCAATCAACAGGACCAGACTAAGAAATAACCCACATTTCAGAATTACCAGAAAGGCACACTTCAGCATAACTATATTATATTAAAGACTCTAGGGCAGCCCAGGTGGCTCAGAGGTTTAGTGCTGCCTCCTGCCCAGGGCCTAATCCTGGAGACCCGGGATTGAGTCCCACATCAGGCCTCCTGCATGGGCCTGCTTCTTTCTCTGCCTGTGTCTCTCATAAATAAATAAATAAAATCTTAAAAAAAATAAAGAGTCTATTAAAAAGTTGGACAACAAGCATGAGTAGATAAGTAATTACAATACAGTAATGGAAACTACAAGAAAAAAATCAAATGGAAATGCTAGAGGGGAAAAACAACAACAATAACAATGAGCCAAATAATTCCTTTTCCAAGCCTATCAGATTTCAACAGTTTAGGAAGGAATCAATAAACTTAAAAAAAAAGTCAAAAGAAATGATTAAGCTTGAAACACAAAGAGAAATAAAGAGTACAGAAATATTTACAGATAATCCAAGAGCTGTGGGGCAGTATCAAATTGTTTAAAACAGTTTTATTTGAAGTCTCAGAAAGAGAGAAAATAGAATAAAAAACACTAAAGAAAATGGCTGGGAATTTTTGAAAGACATCAAACCACAGATCCAAGAAGCTCAGAGAATTTAAGCAGGATGAATACCCTCCCATTGAAACAAACCACCACCTAGATACATTACTAAAATCAAAAGACAATGAGATGTGAGAGAGTCAATGCAGTATTTGCAAGGGAGATAGTTTCAACCCATTTCCACACATCTTAATCCTTCAGCCAAAATACAAAAGTATTTAGAAGTTAGTTACTAAAGAACTGTACTGGAGAGTACTTTTTAGAAAGGGTCACTGAAATGTCATGTGTCATATCCTTCCCCAAGGAGTAAATACAGGCGACAGTACTACCTCTTGAACCATGTTCAAAAAAGAAGGAACTTCAGAGCTATTACTCAGAGATCTTGATATATGTCATCAGCAGCTGGAAGGATACATTAGACTGGTGCAACTCACATTTAAGAAATCTAAAGGGCAAGAAATGGGCTCGCCAATGACTCCAGGATGTCAGAGTGAAAAGGGCTTACTGATATGCTGGAATGAGCACTCCCAGAGTGTGTCCATGAAGACTGCAAAAATGCTAACCATGGATCAGAGATGGGTTATGTGAAAGAGAGAGAGAACACTGTGAGAGAGGCTGACCACAGAAAGAAGCTAGAGGCTCCTTTGAATACACAGGAGCCAAAGAAAGAGTAAAAAAGCATCACCTGCAGAAGAGATGTATTTCCTTTCAACAAGTAAGATATAGGACAGAGACCTCTAGCAATCAGGAAGAATTTCTGAAATATCAACAAAATTACATGAAAAATGAAAAAGCCATATGGGAAAAAAAGAGTAAACAGAACCATCCCTGAAAAATCCCAAATATTAGACTTACTCAGCAAAGATTTTAAGTCACCTCGTTCAAATACATTCAAAGATAAAAGAACCATATCTAAGGAACTAAATGAAAGTAAAAGAATGATCTCTCTCCAATTAGAGAACATAGAGATCATTTTTAATAAAAAAACAAATCTGAAGTTGAAAAGTACAATAGCTGAAACAAATGAATCTCTAGAGGGGCACATTAGATTTGAGCTGGCAGATAAAAGAATCAGTGAATTTGAAGATAAATCAATTGGGATTATCTAATCTGAGGAACACACACACAAAAAAAGAATGGAGTAAAATGAATAGAGGCCTACAGATTCGTGGGATAGCATCGCACTTACACAAAAGCACAATGGGGCTCCCAAACAGAGGAGAAAGAAAGGGACAGAAATAGTAGTCGAAGAATTAATGGCCTAAAATTTCCCAAATTTGATGAAAAAGATCAACACATCTAAAAATGAACCTTCACATGTGTGAACCTACACATCTAAGAATCTCAACAAACTCCTGCGTGGATGAACTCAGTAAGATCCACATCTTGACACACAACAAACTACTGAAAATGATTTTGAATATGTGCTAATTTGAATGTATGGGGGGATCCCTGGGTGGCTCAGCGGTTTAGTACCTGCCTTGGGCCCAGGGCATGATCCTGGAGACCTGAGATCGAGTCCCACATGGGCTCCCTGCATGGAGCCTGCTTCTGCCTCTGCCTGTGTCTCTGCCTCCCTCTCTCTTCTTTCTGTGCCTCTCATGAATAAATAAATAAAATCTTAAAAAAAAAATAATTTGAATGTATGGTTGAAGGTTTTTGGTTTTTTGGGGGCAGGGAGGTTGTCTTTTTTTTTTTTTTTTTTTAAAGGATTTTGTTTATTTATTCATGATAGAGAGAGAGAGAGAGAGACAGAGACACAGGCAGAGGGAGAAGCAGGCTCCCTGCACCGGGAGCCCGATGTGGGACTCGATCCCGGGTCTCCAGGACCGCGCCCTGGGCCAAAGGCAGGCGCCAAATGGCGGCGCCACCCAGGGATCCCTTTTTTTTTTTTTTTTTTTAAACAAATTAGATCTTACTAGACAGCTCCAGGAAACAACTTCAGATTTCATGGAAGGAGATATGTTAATGATATGAAATCTGGTCTCAGAAATGAGAGGCAAAAGTGCAAAGAATATAGTAGAGAAAGAATATGAAAACTTAAATTAATGGCTTTATATGTGGGGGGTTATTTGGGCAAAACATAATCAAGATAATATACAGGTAACTAATTTTTCTGTTTACCTGCAATCTCTTTCCCAGTCTTGTTACGTTTCCACTTCCAGAAAACAGCAAGTCATTTATTCCAAAGGAGAATGAATAAAATACTAAATCCTTCAGAAATAGTCTGATATAATTTCATCACATAGGATTTTTCTCTACATGTAACATAAATATATTATATAATATAAATATGAGACCTTTCAAAAAGACGTAACCATAATATTACATCTAAGAAATTTTAAAATAATTCCTTAATATAATCAGTATACAAAAAAGACTGAATGATGTCTCTTAAATTTCTTTTAATCTATAGGTGTGTGTATGTGTATCTTGTAAATTATTTGTTGAAGAAAGTTATTTACCATTTTCCACAAATCTGGATTTTGCTGACAGCACCCTTATGATGATTTAATATATTCTGCTGCCTTCTGTCATCCTTTTTTTTTTTTTTTTTTAAGATTTTGTTATTTATTTGAGAGAGAGAGAGAGAGAGAGAGAACACAAGCAGGGGAAGCAGCAGAGGGAGAGAAAGAAGCAGACTCCTGGCTGAGCAAGGAGCCTGATATAGGGCTCAATCTCAGGACCCTGGGGGATCATGACCTGAGCTAAAGGCAGACACACTTAACTGACTGAGCCACTCAAGTGTCCCTACCTTCTGTAGTTCTTATAAAATTGTGGTTGGATACAGCAGTTTGACCAGATCAGGTTTATTTTTCTAGGGGGAAGACTGTTCATATTGCGTGCTTCTGTCTGAAGGTTCATAACGTCTGGTTGTCATGCAGCTGCTGGTGATCAATGCTTAAGGATTTTTAGGGATTACCAGGTAGTTATAATTAATTAACTAATCCTATTATTCTTTCTTCATTTAATTAGTTTAATTATTCATTTATGGAATACTTCTATAAAGAGAAACTTCTCTTTCTCTAGTATTTGATTACTTTGTAATAGCATTTTTATAGGAAAAATGGAATAAATGCTTAACTTTTTTCCTTTTATTCACCAGTTTCCAAAATGATTTGGCTAGCTAGCATCCTCTACTAGTAGTGAATTAGTTTTGCTTTAAGTATCATTATAAACTCATGGGCTAAATATACTGGATATATTTCAACCCACTATAATTACTATTCTTACTAATTCTCAAATTGTCCCATCTTTGCCCGTGGAAGGTTTTCCATGCTTGGCTCCAATGAAGGCAACAGTTAACCCAGCAAGTCTGGGTTGTTCAAACTTTGCACATTCCCAAGAAGGGTCTGTTATTGTGCCATCGGCTAGTGTATTACTTTCCTAGGGCTGCCATAACACACAGTACCATAACACATAAACTGCACATTGTACAACAGCAGAAATTTATTATCTCACAGTTCTGATGGGCTAGAAGAAACCTAAAATCAAGATATCAGCAGGACCATACTTCCTCTGAAACTTGCAGAGAATCCTTCCTTGCCTTTTCAAGTTTTGGAGTTGCCAGCAATTCTTGGTATTCCTTGGCTTGTAGACTCATTACTCCAACTGCTACCTCAGTTGTCGCATGGCTTTCTTCTTACTGTGCCTGTGTCTCCTCTTTTTGTAAGGACACCAGTCATATTCGATTAAAGGTCCAGCCTCCTCCACTATGATTTAATCTTATCTAATTACATTTGCAATGATCCTATTTCCAAACAGGGTCAAATTCTGAGGGAATGGGGGTCAGGACTTTAACATTAATTTTTTTGGGCAATACATTCAACTCCTAATAGCTGGCTCCTGGAAAATGAGCTCTTGAAACATTCTGATAAAAGCGTTTTGCATTCTTGGGGACTTGAATCAAACTGTACTAGTCTGTTTAGGTAGTCTGTATAAACAATGTGACTATGGTAAAATCAGCTTTCCTTTAGGAGATCTGAAACTTCAGTAACTATGGTCTGTATGACTGACCCCTCAATAAAAACCCTGAACGTCTAGGCTCAAGAGATCTTCCCTAGCAGACATCTTACACATGTCACAACTCATCACTGGAGGAATTAAGCACATCCTATTCAACTCCACAGGGAGAGGACTCTTGCAAGCTTGCACCTGGTTTCCTCCAGATTTCACCTTATATGCTTTTCCTTTTGATGATATTTATCATTTCACTGTAATAAAGTATAACTGAATATAATGACTTATTAGTGATTCTAACAAATCATGAAACTTGGGAGAGGTCATGGGAGCCCCAACACAGCTCCAAAGCCCTTTTGACATAAACCTAGTAAATGATGATAGACATCTAACTTCCTGATAAGCCAAGAAGTTCCAGGCTCATCCTGCACAGTTTTTGCCCTAGACTTAGGATCAAACATTTCTCCAAAAAACCCTTGTCCCTTTCAGCAGGAAATAATACTTAGAGACTATATTCTGGATGCTAAAGATGGGCATACTTTAAATACAATTTATTCCAGGAAATTACACTGAGTTTTAGAATAAATTTTTCAAATACCAAATAAATGTTTTAAGTAGCTGGTATTTAAAGAGTCCAGGAAAGCAGTAGCATCTGGGTTTGGTAGCATTCTTAGCTCTAAATAATTCTCTTCTTTACCTAGTTAACTGACAAAGTTCAGAAGAAGCTCTTCCTGAAGGCAAAAAATATTTGAGTTAATCATTTTAAGAGAGAGGCAGGAGGAGAGGGAAAGAAAATCTTAAGCAGGCTGTACGTCCAGCATGGGAGCCTAACACAGAACTCAATCTCACAACCCTGAGATCATGACCCGAGCTGAAATCAAGAGTTAGATGCTTAACAGACTGAGCCACTCAGGTGCCTCTTCAATAAATCATTTTAAACTATAATCTAGAACTACAATTAGGAAAAAGAGTAAGCAGGAAATTGAATAAAAAGGGATGGAGTAGGGGTGAGCATCTAAGTGCCTAAATATTTCTTCCCTTCTTCTTATTGTAACCATTATTCCTTTTTATTTTTTTTTTTAAGATTTTATTTATTTATTCATGAGAGGCACAGAGAGAGAGAAGCAGAGACACAGGCAGAGGGAGAAGCAGGCTCCATGCAGGGAGCCCAACATGGGATTCGATCCAAGGTCCCCAGGATCATGCCCTGGATTGAAGGCAGCGCTAAACTGTTGGGCCACCGGGGCTGCCCCATTATTCCTTTTTAAATAGTACTAGAAAACAGATGTACTATTTCTAATTTTAAATACAATCTAATGTATTACAAAGGAGCTTATCTTTAAAATTTAGATTTACAAATTAAGAAAACAGCTAGTCACATCTGTCAATCTCTTTCTTTCTTTATAGTATTATGCTTTTTGTTTTTTAATGAACTCCTTCCCGATGCTAAGGTTAAAAACATACCCACTTATATTTTCTCCATAAAGATTTTGTATTATTACTGGTATTATTAGCTGATACTTATGTGGCATTTATTAGATGTGGCACACTATTCTAAACATATTTATTTTTTTAAGATTTTATTTGAGGTAGGAGATTTTATTTTGAAGTAATCTCTACATTCAACATGAGGCTCAAACTCACAACCCTGAGATCAAGAGTCACATGCCGGGCTTGCTTTGGCAACACATACACTAAAAGTGGAACGATACAGAGATTAGCATGGCCCCTGTGCAAGGATGACACGCAAATTCGTGAAGCGTTCCATATTTTTAAACATAATTTCATGGTGAAAATAGACTTTTAAAGAAAAAAAGTCACATGCCCTATTGGAGCATGGAGAGGTAGCAAAAGAATCCCGAGCAGACTCTGTGCTGAGTGCAGAGCCTAACATGGGGCTCAATCCCATGACCCTGAGATTATGACCAGAGCCAAAATCAAGAGGCAGTCACTTAAACAACTAACCCACTCAGGAGCCCTGAGAATCACTGCTTAGAATAAAGCTATGCCGTCTTCTGTAGATGATTATACTACTGTTGAGAAAGAGTTCCTTGCTTGGCTTTTGGGTTCTGATAGAGAACCACAGGGCACCAAAATGACTATGTGACCTGATCAACTCTTAACAACTGGGTGTTCTAACCTACCAAGCCATAAAGCTGAATGTGCTAGCAGTGTTCCATCATTAAATGGAAGTGATACTGTACCAAATATTAGCTTTTCCTATCCTTTGGGCACATGAGATGATAGCTCTCTACCTTCTTTAAAGTCAGATGTGACCTCATTGACTTGTTTGACCAATGAGCAGAAATGATTCCTGTGGAAGCATTTAACTGCCAGTATGCAATCTCCTGATTTTCTCTTGCCACTATGATAACAGAAGCAGAAAAAAACATAAAGATGCAATAACTACGCATCTGCAGTTACCCAAACTTGTAACATTTTACAGGAGAAAAAACAAATTTTTTTTTAAATTTTAAGCCATTATTTGAAGATCAGGTATTATTAGCACTACATAAGTAGCTGATCCTGACTATAAAAGGTTATACATAAGGTTAGTGCAGCCCTGAAAGCACAAATAAACCTTAAAAACAAATGGCTCAAACACCCATGGTACACACTTCTACTAAATGTCAACATTCCTTTAATCTAAGAATTTGCAGAGTTCCTCATGATCAAAGAAAGAAAAATTCACATGGCTCCAATATGAAATACCAGCATTACCCCTACATAGAGGTGGCCCTGCAACACAGGAGAAAAGGGAAATCCTCTCAGTAGGCAGATTTACAGGTGGTTGTATCTGATTGTTCATCATGCCTGAAAAGAATGATCAGAGGTACATATTTAAGAACTGGCTACAAAGAGGCTATCACTAGCACTTGCTCACTATGCTCATGAACAAAATGGCTCAATCGGTAGGAACAGAAATTATACCTTGGCTGAACACAGAAGTCTCTCATCAATGTTTACCTACAATTCCATGACATGTCAGGCTATTTCATACCTCCATGCATTTTCTTAAGCTATTCTCTCCTCTCGAGAATGCCTGTCAACTACCCTCTAGCCTAACCATCTACTCTTAAGACTCAGATCAAAAGTCACTTCCTCTTTAAAGCCTTTCTTAACATACAATCTGGTATCCATTTGAAACCCTTTCTTCCTCCTTCATTCACAAATTCTCAACCTAGAGTCCACAGACCCCCTGGAACCTGTGCAATTGATGGGAAGAAAATTATATCATTCCTATTTATTTTTTAAGATATATTTATTTGTTTTAGAGGGAGAGTATGTGCGAGTGAGGGGAGGGGCAGAGAGAAAGAATCTTCAAGCAGACTCCAATCTGAGCATGAATGCCAACATAGGGCTTGATCTCACCACCAGAAGATCATGACCTGAGCCAAAACAGAGTCATGACGCTTAACCAACTGAGCCACATAGGTGTCCCATATCATTCTTTTTATTAATCTCTAACTAAAATTTATCATTTAATTTGATTACAAATGTAAGCAAAACAGTGAAACAAAAAATTCACAGTGTCTAGACATCAAAATATCATTTATACTCATTACTTCATGTCACAATATCTCTGGTTAAACAGCTTCTGCCCATGCTGGAAAAAAAAAAAAAAACACTGTTTACAACAATAGTCTCTCTTCTTAAAAGCACACAAAACATCAAGAGTGATTCTTTTAGGACACCTCTTTCTCTAGCCTTCAGGGAAGGAAAACAGCCTTCATTCCTTCTCCTTAGGAAGCAGAGCACAACTGATTTCTTTCCACGGATATTGCTCTTTCAAAGCAATTGCCTCTCCCTATCCATCTTAAGCCTCTTGTAAATTGATGCAGTAGGCAGAAACACAGTGGTAACTAGTCCTAATAGAATACAGTACTTTTTTTTTTTTTATGATAGTCACACACACACAGAGAGAGAGAGAGAGAGAGAGAGAGAGGCAGAGACATAGGCAGAGGGAGAAGCAGGCTCCATGCACCGGGAGCCTGACGTGGGATTCGATCCCGGGTCTCCAGGATCCCGCCCTGGGCCAAAGGCAGGCGCTAAACCGCTGCGCCACCCAGGGATCCCTAGAATACAGTACTTAATACTTTCAATTCCTAGACACCTGTGTACAGGTTGATTAGTCCTATTATTAAACCATAGCTTCTCCAGGGCAGGGAATATTCCTCAGTTGTGTTTGCATTTCCAGCTCCACCCAGCTTAGCACAGAGCAATTAATTCAAGTTTATTGAATGAACAACTTAGCAGCAACAACTGGGCAATCAGCAGCTGACTCAGCAGAGAAGAGACGTATGGCAAAGACTACTAGTTCCCCCCAAATACGGATGCCTACCCCTCCCCCTACAGATCTACCCTATATGCTCAACTATTTCTGAACCTCACTTATAGCCAAATATGCCCAAATCATTAAGTTCTGGTAAACACTGTGTGGGTAATTCTAGAAAGGTTTCTTAAAAGATGAGAAGCGTGCCCCTTTTGTTCTTTGCCTTTCTTCTTCCTTCCCTTTGCCTAGAACTTGGATGTGATGGCTGGGTAGCTAGTAACCATTCTGTGATCTTGAGAATGGAAGCCTAAAGTGCTAAAAATGGCATAAGGAAAAGAAAGGAGGAGCCTGCATCCTTGACAACTCTATCCAGTTGCTCTAACAATCCTAGACTTCCAATTTCTGATTTTTACCCCACAAGACAAAGACATGAACTACTATCTTGTTTAAGCAATGGTTCTTTATCTCTCTTTCTAGCAGCCAAACACAATTCCTTACTGCTAAGGTGAAAAAGAGACTCCAGCAACAAATCTGTGGTCTAAGATGCCAACAGCCATCTCAGTTATGCTTCAATTTAATGATGATAATAAAATATAAGACATTTCCACTGAGCAGAGTAGAGTAGGAAGCAAGACTAAACAAAAAACCTGTACTCTGTGAAGGTACAGGCACCATTATAGTTCAGTTGGAGGGATGTTTATAGTAGTTTGGTACAGTGACAAGATTTCATAATATAGTAATTTCTTGCCAACATTTGGGAGTTATGTTCTAGAAAAGTAATGTGACTTATAAAACTGTGACTGGCAAGACCAAATTACATGAAAATAAGAGATTAGGAAAAAACATTTTGATGAAAGATGTTAAATCAGCTATTTAAAAGCTGTTCAAATTTTTTAAAAAAAAGTGACCTTTCTACAGAATAACCTCCTTCAAGTTTTAAGTTAATATTTATTGTTGTATGTATAACAATCAAATAAGGTTGAATTCCCATATATTATACAGATTATCATAATTATTTTAAACCTGCCCTATGGGGCACCTGGGTGGCTCAGTAGTTGAGCGTCTGCCTTCGGCTCAGGTTGTGATTCTGGAGTCCTGGGCTTGAGTCCCGCATCGGGTTCCCTGCAGGAAGCCTGCTTCTCCCTCTCCTCTATTTTTGCCTCTCTGTCTCTCATGAATAAATAAATAAAATGTTTTAAAAAATAAATAAACCTGCCCTACCTAGCTTGCCATTTAACATCTTTTATACTAATGTTTTTATTTATAGTTATTAAGTCTCAGCAAAACTTCTCAAAAATTCTTAGTGATGTGTCATTTTTTTTACTGTTTTTCATCCTTACATTAAGAAAATAGAAAATAATCTGAATGTATCCCCCCAAAATTTATATATTGAGATACTAACCCTCAAAGTAATGGTATTAGGAGGTGAGGCCTTTGGGAGGTGATTAAGTTGAGGGTAGAGCTCTCATAAGTGGGATGAGTACACTTAGAGGTACACTGATCTTGGACTTTCCAGCTTCCAGAACTGAAAAATAAATTGTTGTTTAAGCTGCCTAGTCTATCATACTTTGTTATAGCAGTCCAAACTGACAGAGACAAAGGTCTTTATCTTTATTTCTTCATCCCCCTGAATTTAGGCTAGCTTTGTGAATTGTTTTGACCAACAGAATGTGATGGAAGGAACATTATGTAAGTTCCAAAGCCTAAGCTCCAAAGACCGCTTGTAGCCCTATAGCTTCCACCTTTACCTTCTGAGAATGCTACCCTGAAAATGCCATGTAAGGTTGCCAGACTGGCCTAGTAGAGAATGAGAAGTCACACTGAGAAGACTGAAGAACTTTAATGGACAGCTAGCACCAAGTGCAAACAAGTGAGTGAGGACATCTTGGATCTTCCAACTCAGTCAATTCTCTAGGTAGATTCAACTACATGAGAGAGCCAAGTGAAACCAACAGAGGAACTGCTCAGTCAACCTACATACAGATGATGAAAAATAATAAATCTCTTTTTCCTAAGTCATTAAGTTTTGGCATAGGGTGTTAGGCATCAGTACTGAAAAACCTTCCCCTAAAAAAACAAAAAACCAAACCACCGAACTTTAAAATAATATTTAATAATTCCTTGAAGATGAGAAAAATCACTCAAGAATTTTTTTTATCTTTAATTCAGCTATTGTAGTATCCCAGAAGTCATGCTGACTCCGATGTTTCATTCCACTATGGTTTAAAAAATAAAATTAATGTATGAAAGTACAACGAGGAGCCATTAAAGTATTTTGCATGAAATAAGTAATATGTGATAGGCATTTCGGAAAGAGCACAGAATGGCCGGGAGAGAAAAAAAGACTGAGGCCATGATGACCCATGAGACTGTTGGCATGGTCCAAGTGAAAGGCCTAGAAAGAGGTTAGAGGCCTGAATTATCACTGCTGCTACTGCCACTACCATTAAATTTACTATGTATTTATGATGCACTAAATATTATAATAAGAACCTTACTTATATTTGCTCATTTAATCTAATTACTCTAATTTTTTTTTTTAATATATAAATAGACTCACAAGAAGCTCCCAAAATATGTGCCAGGACGTCCCAGGTACCCTTGGTCCAGTTTCTTCCAAGGGTAACATCTTGCCCTATGGTAAAATACCGAGACCCAAGAAATTCACATTGGCACAGTCTACAGAGGTTTAGATATCAACAGTTTTATAAGCGCTCATTTGTCTGTGTAGCTCTATACAATTTTATGACATATGTATATTTGTGTAACTACTGCCACAATCAAAATACAGAACTGTTCTAACAAAAGGCTCCATTCCCCCTGATTCTTCACCCCTGGCAATAATTAATCTGCTCTTCATCTCTATAAATCTGTTATTTTCAGAACATTATATAAATGGAATCATACTGTATGGAACCTCTTGAGAGTACTTTTTTTTTTTTTTTCTTGAGACTCTTCTAAGATGGTGCATTTATCAATAGTTCAATCTTTTTTATTGCTGCATAGTGGTCCATGGTGTAAATGTGCCAGTTTGTTTAGCCATTCATTTACTGAAGAATATCTGAGTTGTTTCCAGTTTGGGGCTGTTAGGAATTAAGCTGCTATGAGCATTCATACACAGGTTTTTTTGGTTTGTTTTTTTTTTTTAAGATTTATTTATTCATGAGAGACAGCTAAACCGCTGAGCCACTTGGGCTGTCCTCATATACAGGTTTTTATGTGAATATAAGTTTCAATTTATCTGGAATAAATGCCTAAGAATGCAACTGCGCAGTTGTACAACTCTGTTTTTAATGACAAAGAAACTGAGGCTGCAAATGTGGAGCTGGAATTCTCATCTAGATAGTGTACTTCTGGGATCCCTGGGTGGCGCAGCGGTTTGGCGCCTGCCTTTGGCCCAGGGCCCAATCCTGGAGACCTGGGATCGAATCCCACGTCGGGCGCCCGGTGCATGGAGCCTGCTTCTCCCTCTGCCTATATGTCTCTGCCTCTCTCTCTGTGTGACTATCATAAATAAATAAAAATCAAAAAAAAAATAGATAGTGTACTTCTAAGTCCTAACTCTTCACACTCCTAGAGGTTGTAGAAATTAAGAGAAGTGAATTTAAAAAGTAGTAAGAGAATAAAGTCAACAGAACCTATCATTGCTGAGATGAGGAGTATATGAGTAAAGATTCAAAGATAATACCAGGTTCCAGCTTCAGCACATTAGATGATAGAAGATAAAATTCACTTTTAGATATACTATATTTGAGGGACCTGCAGGTCGTCCTCATCTAGCAGGCAATTAGATTTACAGAACAGGAACCAGAGATCAAGAAAAAGCTCTGGATTAAAGACATAGATTTAAGAATCACATCACATTTAGATGCTGAGCAAATAAAATCAGAGGGACAAGGTACAGATTTAGAAGAGATGTGACCACAGAACTCTGAAGAGAAACAAACATTCATTCCTTCTAGTCTTTTTCCACAAACAGTAAGTACTGTGACAGACTCCAAGTTCATATTAACTTTAGATTTTACAATCATCAAGTAGAAAGAACAGTAGTATACTCCCCACTACTTTTTTTCATTTAGAAAGAAAGAACTATAAAACTATAAAAAGCTGGTTAAAAAGCCCCACTCCTATCCCTGGGTGGCGCAGCGGTTTGGCGCCTGCCTTTGCCCAGGGCGCGATCCTGGAGACCCGGGATCGAATCCCACCCACATCAGGCTCCCGGTGCATGGAGCCTGCTTCTCCCTCTGCCTATGTCTCTGCCTCTCTCTCTCTCTCTCTCTCTCTCTCTATCATAAATAAATAAATAAAAATTAAAAAAAAAAATTTTAAAAAGCCCCACTACTACTCTGTTAATACCATAATAGTGGATACATGTCCAATGTACAAGGCCAAGACTGAACTCTAATGTAAGCCATAGACTTTGGGTGATAATGATGTATCAATGTAGGTTCCTCAATTGTAACTAATGTATCATTCTGTGGGAGATACTGATAATGGGGAGGATCTACAAGTGTATGGGGTGAGTACATGGGATATCATTGTACCTCCCACCCGATTTTACTGTGAACCTAAAACTGTTCTAAAAAATAAAGTTTAATAAAAAAAAATTGCTTTTAATCCTCAATATAAAAGAATATATTAAAAATTATTAGTTTCATTCCCCACTCAGCATCCAACTCCCTCTACAGGAATTTAAGCAAGTAAACTGACAAATCTTAGCAGCTAACAAGTCTTTATTAATTAAAAACCAAGCACTATCAAGTGTCAAGGGTTATGTCAATTTTACCTCAATTAAAAAAAAAAAAAAGAGTTAAGGGTCCATAATAACAAAAGTGATAAACTGAATTCCAACATTTTTGGGAGTTCAGTGTTTTACAATGAACAAAATAACTATTTTGTAACCCCTACTTTGCCATCCAATAAATTGGTGTCACTTACCATATATTTTTTTTAATTTTTTATTTACTTATTCATGAGAGAAACAGAGAGAGAGAGAGAGACAGAGGGAGGCAAAGACACAGGCAGAGGGAGAAGCAGGTTCCATGCAGGGAGCCTAACATGGGACTTGATCCCGGGTCTCCAAGATTACGCCCGGGGCTGAAGGTGGCACTAAACCGCTGAGCCATCCAGGCTGCCCACTTACCATATTTCATGACTTTTGTTGTATTTCAAACCTAGAAAGAACTATAATTCTATAAATGATCAAAGTCATTTATAGAATGACCTCTTAATATATTACATAATTGAGTTTTTACATCTTCTTCCAAAATTAGTCTACTCATCTACTTCTTCTCATACTTGTCTCCATGGCAGAGACCCAAACAGAAAAGCTCAAACTTTGTAAAAATGAACCAGGAATTTCTAAACAGGGCCCATGTCAAAGTCAACACATTCACAGTTCCAATTTTTAACATATTAACATATATGAATGAATATTCACACAAAAGATAAATGTATATTTTCACTGTATCATAGCAATATCACAAAAAGAACTTTAATCAAGAAAACTTCCAATTTTTATTTTCCAGTTCTATTTAATTCTTAAACTAGATAGCTTTTAGAGACATTTTAAGAGAACAAGATAAAGGGGCCCCTGGGTGGCTCAGTTGGTTAAGTGTCTGTCTTTGGTTCAGGTCACGATCCCAGGGTCCTGAGATTGAGCCCTATGTGGGGCTTCCTGCTCAGTGGGGAGCCTGCTTTTCCCTCTCCCTCTATTGTTCCCCCGCTTGTGCTCCCTGGCTCGCTTTCTCTCTCTCTCTCCAAATAAATAAATAAACAAACAAACACAATCTTTAAAAAAGAGAGAGAAAACAAGATTATCACTAAATATCTGTGCAAATTAGCACAGGTCTGAATTGTGGAAGAAATTAGTTTGTTTTATGGATAGTGACTACCAAGTAAAAACTAATCCAAACCAAAACAGTCAGGAAATTTTTATTTCTGGCAACTTCAGCTCCTGGTTAGAGACTCTAGCCCAGCTATAATGTTAAATGGTGAAATTTTATTGAGCTATAAGAATATTGGTAGATTTAGCAGCCTTTTCTTTCAAGGGAAAACTACCATTGCTATTTCATACCACAAGTATGAGAGCCATGAATTAGATCAATTCTAACATGGAAGCCAGTGGTGAACCACATCACCTAGGAGATGTTTTTTCCTTCAAAATGTATCTATTTCTCTTCACATTCCCCCTACCACTAAGATTCTGAAGGGAAGTGGAGACAATAGTTATGTGTGTATGCCTTTTTTTTTTTAACTCCTAGATTATTCTGATACATATGTAACTCTCTACCCTCAATGAGAATTCCTGAATTAGGTCCAACTCTATTTTTTTAAACACTGTATCAACAGCAGGCAAAGGATCAGAGCTACAAAGAGACAAGAGCTTAGAAGGAGGCTCTGCAGGTAACCAGCTGTATTCACACCAGTTGTAAGCAACCTTTAAGAGCTTTCTGCGCCAGCTCCTTCCAGAATTCATGATGTTATATTTTAGACCATGACAAATATCCAGTTCATCATCCGGAGAAAGGCACATAGTCTAGTAGCCAGATAAAAATATAAAAAGAAGCTATTTTGGGCATCAAAAAAACTAAGAAACCACAGAATGAAAGATAGAAACTCCTCTGTTCTTGCTTTAAAAGAACAACAAAGCACTTTTTTTGGTGCAGCTGATAATTTGGAGACTTTCTTTCCATATTTTATCATTTTAGTTTTTTTATTATGTAGCATTGTTTTTTCTATTATAAAGCTCCGTCAAGCTGAAAATCTTAATTATAGAATTTAATAAACTACTATTAAATGCCAAAACTGTGTATTAAAAAAAATTTTTTTAAATGAAACAAACTTAAATCTAAATTGCATGTCAAGATGGTTTAAGAGTTGGATTTAAAAAACTCTACAGGTCCGTTTTAGAACAAAAAAAAAAAAAATTATACTTCTTTAAGCCAGTGTTTCAGCTTCCTATAAACAGCTCCAATACTGAAATGTGTCAGGAAAGTGGGCTTCTAATGTTATAAAATAATAGGCCAATTATTATTATATTCTAATTCTGACTGGCGTTTCTTAAATCAGTTGGTAATTTCCTACTCAATGTTCAACTTTGTTGCATTCTACAATGACACCTACTGGCCGTTCAAAATCAGCCATTAGTTAGTTCTCTAAGAGCTCTTAGCAGGCTGGTTACATAAGAAACACACACACACACACACAGAAACACACAGGCACACACTCACACCACCCTGCACAAGCAGCAGAGATTTGTTCGCAGGTACTCACACTACAGAACTGCACCTACAGCAGTATTCTTTGAGACTGAGACAGTATTACTATTGCAAAAAGGTAAAAAAGACCAAGGAAAACACCGGGAATCAAAAATTTTGACTGAAGCACTGATAAATATTTGTGGTTAAACATTTCAGTACAAACTCTAATGATCTACCTCTCTTTACCAAATGATATTTAGAGGGAAAATCAAGAATCTTTTCATTTAGGCTCTGGGATATATTAAATCATCGCTAATACAAAAACGAAAATCGTACACGTGCTCACACTACCTTAGTCCTTATCTTCTCAGCCAAAGGCTACATACATTTCAACCAGCTTACATTTTAGCAATTTATGATGCGTCTTTTAAAGTTTCCCGGTGTGCTAGGACACCTCATTTTTAAGGCAGTCTGTGGTTCGGTAAACACATACTGAATGGAATTCCTATTTTATTCTCTATTCCACTGTGCAGTTGTAAAAACTCAGAAAAAGGGATAATTTACAGTTAATCCTGTCCATGGATTAAATCCTGTCCAGGATTAATTTAATTAAATTAAATTAAATTAAAAAACATGAATACATGTTTTTAACCTCCGTTGGAGAGGTTCCAAGAGCATACTCTTTTAAACCTAAGAAATCACTCATAACTATTCCGGGCAACTGGTTTATCAGGCGTAAAAGAGCATATTACTTAAAAGAGGACTTCTTCTCCCCTACCTTATGCCCCTAAAAACCACCACCACCTGATTTTCACGGTCTCTAACATCCACAATATTTAGGTGGGGGCGGGGGGGGAGGTTTCCCTCCCTAACAACTAAATTTCGAGTCCTTTTCCAACTCGCACTTACCTCCTACTATAGGTTTTTGAGGCTCCCCACTTTCCTGAAGATCAAAAACAAACAAACAAAAAGTATTTGTGATCAGCATTGACCGTTGGAAACAAATAAATTCATAAACACTACAAAACACCACCCTGGCTGCCCGTCTCACACCGACGCCTCTCTCGACCCAAGTCCGGAGTCGGGATAAGCTCGACCTGACGCTGCTCCATGCTGCTTCACCTCTACGGAGCCTGCCAAGGTAGGGAGCACGCAAACCAACGAGAAAAAAAAAAAAAAAAAAAAAAAAACAAAAACTATTCTGACACATCAAGAGGTTGCAAGACCTTCCTCCTCTTCCGAGAGCGACAACCTAGTTGTTTAGGTAAATAATAGCCAAGGGTTACATAATATGTAGCCATAAGGAGTTTGGAGGCTCTGACCGCCAGCAAATAGGCGTCTCTTCACGCACCCTTCCCACCTCGAGAAATGACCCTAAGAAGCAATTCTTAGGCTTTCTCTCCGGTGCCCGCAATGCCGCGCGCGTCCTTTCCTCTCTCCGAGCTTCGTGCAAGGAACTCCTCCAGCCCTCACGAGAGCGTCGTGCTCCCGCCTCTCTCCTCCCTCGGCCCTTGCCGCCGCAGCCTCCGGCCGCCCAGGGCCCCCACGTCGCCCCGCGACGCCCGGCCTCCCCCCGCCTCAGCTGCCTTCTCCTCACCGCCCTCCCAAGCTGCTACCTGGTCTACGCGAGGTTCCGGAACCACCGCCACTCCAGCTACCGCCTTCCCGGACCACCCTCGTCACATCCCCTCTGGGGGTTCCTGCAGCCCGAGAAGAAGAAGCCCTCCTGACCCAGCACTCCGCGCCCCGCAAAGACGCCGCCGCCGCCTACCTGTCACCCCGCTGCCTCCGGCTTCTTGCCGCCACCGCCTCCCGCAGCAGCCTGCCAACTGCAGCGCAACAACCAGCCTTCCCATTGGCCGAGTCCACGCTCCAAAAACTGCCTCCCTCATTGGCTGGAGCATGTTCGCGGCCCGCCCTTCTGTACGGCGTCTAAGGATTCCGGCCTCCGAGCAGGGGAAACATCGCCTCTGCCCTGCCATTCCGTCCTGCACAATGATTCTTACCTCAGTCAGACCACCGATGCACAGATGCGCGGAAAAAAAATGTCGAACTCCACATCCTTCGCGTTTTCCTCTCCCGTCGGTCCACGAATCCGTGGCCCGGTGCGGAACGGTTGAACGGTTCTCCTGCTTTCCTGCCGAAAGGCACTCCGAGAGACTACTTCCGTTTCCGCTTGGCTCGGGCTGGAGGATTGACTCTTGAGTGTCGTGAGAGGTCAGATTGCTGTCAGGTAAATTAGAGGTGGTGGGACACCTCTTGATCAGGAGTAACCGTGCAACACTGTTCTGGGGATTGTAGAAAAGGGAGAGACTAAGTGGAGAACCGTCTTGAGAGTCTGTAACCTCGAGGGAAGGGGATCAAAGAACTAGCACTAGAGAACAATGAAGTCCTGGGGTTAGAGAAGGGCCCTTGGCAGAAGGATGCGGTGACAATTACTGTAGTTAAGTCCATGTGCTTTTTTTCCTACTTTCCCACCCGCAAACCCCCCGCCGTGTATTTTCTGGTGGCGACCTTTGAGTTGCCTAAAGGCAACGGCCCCAAATCGAAACATTGTAAAATAAGAGGATAATCGCAATAGTAAGGCTTTCCTAGTGTGAATGCGTATGACAACGTTAAAGAGAAAAAAAAAACCAGGTTACAGAATTACATCCATTTTTAGAGTGATTACTGTTTTTAAATTGCCATATAAGTAGGTGCAGGGACACTAAAAGTCACTTGTGTTCGTTTTATTTTCTAGTGTTCTTAGTCATAAGTTTAAAAACGAGGAGTGGTTGGGATATATACCTGAAAGTCATTAATAAACCATTAAATTACATGTACTATAAATGACATTATTCTTTAAAAAAAAAAGTATTTATTTATTCATGAGAGACACAGAGACACAGGCAGAGGGAAAAGCAGGCTCCATGCAGGAGAGCCTAGAGCAGGTCTCGACCCCAGGACCTGGAGATCACACCCTGAGCCAAAGGCAGACGCTCAACCACTGAGCCACCCAGGCGCCCTGAAGTAGAAGTGATTTTTTGAAGGAAAATGAAAAGTTCTCTAGAAATTGTATTGTTCAACTTTCTAAAAAGTCATTGAGATACTCTGTTTAGTCAATGACTATAAAGGGATGCTTTCTGGAACATTTTAATGAGGTAGAAGAGAAAACACATTGATTTTGTTAAAGGAAATTAGAAATTAGTATGTATACTTTCATGTTTTTGTTCAAAGATTTATCTCCCAAGTTAAAATTTGAACATAGTAATATTGTAACTTTGGAATAGCCTTCATACATGGTAATGCCCATATATATATATATATATATATATATATATATATATATATATATATATATATTTTTTTTTTTTTTTTTTTAAGGGAGGGTGCAGAGAAAATCGTAAGCAGGCTCCTTGCCCGGCATAGAGCCTGACGCAGGGCTTGATCTCAAAACCCTGAGACCATGATCTGGGCTGAAATCAAGAGTTGGACACTTGGGGATCCCTGGGTGGCTCAGCAGTTTAGCACCACCTTTGGCCCAGGGCGTGATGCTGGAGACCCGGGGTCGAGCCCTACATCGGGCTCCCTGCGTGGAGCCTGCTTCTCCCTCTGTGTTCTGTCTCTCTCTTTCTCTCTCTCTCTCTGTCTCGATGAATAATAAATAAATAAAGCTTTAAAAAAAAAAAAGAATTGGACACTTAACCGACTGAGCCACCCAAGCGCCCCTCCATGTATATTTTTAAAATCAAACTATTTCATCAAAAGATTTTGATATTTGTTTTGTATTCCCTTCCAAGTATGTTAATACTCAATTAGGGTTAGCATTCTAGAATTGATATTTGCCAAAATAAGAGTTTGTCTTGCAATCTTTTTAAAGATTTTTAAAATGAAACAAATTTTTTTTAAACATGGTTTGAAGCCAAGATGTCCTTCTAATTAAACACTTCTAAAACTATTTCTTTTATAATGTATTGAATCTCAAAAGTCAGCCTGAAATCTGAAACGGTAACTTTTTTCCTTTATATTATTGAATACACCAAATAATAATGAAATAATAGATCAAATGTTTCATTTGAAATTGTGGATGTTTTTTTAACTTGTGTTTGGTAGTTACTGGGTTTCATTCTTTTTTAAATGTAAAAAACATTAAAATAATGTTTTGTGATTATCCTAGTATTTCTAAATATTAAAGTGTTGGTTAATTTGTCAGAATTGCTATGTTTAAACCCACAATATTCTTGGGAACTATTGTTTAATGGAATCAACATTTCACATGATGTATCTTTAGTATACACTATCTAATAATTACCTCTGTCTTCTAAAATGCCGTGTAAGAGCCCTGCCTTATTATTGAGCCTGTTCGTGGTTATAAATGCAGACATTATGGTAGTAATTATTTGGTTTGGTTTTATTTCTGGAGAGCAGTGATTATAGAATTGCTACTGCTAACCTTATACAAAGGGGGTATTAATTCATACACCCTTAATTTGAAATTCATAGTAATTTAAATCGGGACTGAACTAAAGTTTATTTTTACATTATCTATAAAAATAATACTGGCGGGGTGCCTGGCTGGCTCTATCCATAGAGCATGTGACTCTTTTTTTTTTTTTTTTTGAGCATGTGACTCTTGATCATGGGGCTGTGAGTTCAAGCCCCATGTTGGGTGTTGAGAGTATAAATAAACTTAAAAAAAAATCACTAGTAAAACTGAAGTCTTTATTATAACTATTACAGGCATATTTTACTTAAAGAGCCTTAGGGGTCCTAAGGTCTCTTTGGTCAGTTCAGGAGTCAGCAAACTACAGCCTGCTGACCAAATCCAGCATATTGCCTGTTTTTATACTGCCCATGAAGTAAGAAGGTTTTACATATGAACATTTGGAATAAATTTGCTAACTAAAGAATGCTAACTTTGAACCCCAGTTAAGCAAAATGTTATCCCCAAAAAAGGGAATTTCATTTTTTCATCAGACTTGTTTTCTAAAAAAATTATATACTTTGAATCTTATCAATGAAATTCTTTTCTCTTGTTATATAACTACCTATAAAATATACCTGATTTTACCTCTTGGTCCACAAAGCCTAAGATATTTACTATCTGGCTCTTTACAGAAAAAGTTCATGTGACCATAGATATTTAAACACAGTAGCACTGCATTTTAAAAGAATCATCTGAACAAAGCAGGTAACTAAACAGTATGTACATTTTCATTTCATTATGCACTGAAAGGACTAAAAAGAAAGAAACGGTATTGCTTAGAAGTTAGGAGCTAGGGCTTTTAAACCAAACTGCAAGGTTCAAAACCAATTGTACCGTTTACTGTTTTTGTTACCTTCAGAAAGTTACTTACCTTGTTGAAGCTTCATGATCTTCACATATAACTGTAATTTAAGGTCAAAGAGTTGTTTTAGGAGTAATAGAATTAATACATGTTAGAGCACTTTAATGCACCTGGCACATAGGGCACAAGAAATGTTTGCTGTTCTTGTAATGCAGAAAGGAACAAAATAGTAAATGGTTTTCTCTGAGTGGGAGGATTATTGACTTTTTCTTTTTTATATTTTGTATATGTGTATTTCCTAACTGTAAATATGTTAGTTACGTAATAGGATGCTGTTTTATAAAACCTATTAACTCAGAATTTTTAAGTATTTATACTGGCTCTCTTTTTAAAACATTAACAAATGTTTGGGCATTTAATATCTACAGTCAGCATGTTTCTTTTTTACGTTAATCTTATCCTTTAGACATGGCCCATGGACATGGCCATGATCATGGCCATAGTAAACTGGAACTTCCAGATTATAAACAATGGAAGATAGAAGGGACACCATTAGAAACTGTCCAGGAGAAGCTGGCTGCACGAGGGCTAAGGGATCCATGGGGCCGGTAAGAATAATTAAATAATTTAGGCAATTTATTCTACAGGATCAGTATCTATGTTCCATTTTTTTCTTAATTGTTTTAGCTAGATTCTTTGTATTTACATTTAAATGTTAAAACGAGCTTTTCAAAGTTAGAAAAAGGCTATTTGAATTTTAATTGGGATCACATTAACTCAGAGCTCAACTGAGGATAATTGAGGTCTTAACAAGTTAAATCCCTATATTGTACACCTGAAACTAATATTGCACTGTATGTTAACTGGAATTTAAATAAAAACCTAGAAAGTTGGTGTCTTAACAATATTGAGTCTTCTAGACTATGGACAGTTTAGATTCAGTTTAATTTTCTCAATAGTGTTTTATTGCTTTAAAAAACAAACCTTGGGATCCCTGGGTGGCGCAGCGGTTTGGCGCCTGCCTTTGGCCCAGGGCGCTATCCTGGAGACCCGGGATCGAATCCCACATCGGGCTCCCGGTGCATGGAGCCTGCTTCTCCTTCTGCCTGTGTCTCTGCCTCTCTCTCTCTCTCTCTCTCTCTCTCTCTCTCTCTGTGTGTGTGTGACTATCATAAATAAATTTAAAAAAAATTTTTTTTAATAAAAATAAATAAAAAACAAACCTTGTGGGCAGCCCGGGTGACTTATCGGTTTAGCGTCGCCTTCAGCCCAGGGCGTGATCCTGGAGATTCAGGATCGAGTCCCACGTTGGGCTCCATGCATGGAGCCTGCTTCTCCCTCTGCCTGTGTCTCTGCCTCTCTCTCTCTCTCTCTCTCTTTCATGAATAAATAAAATCTTTTTAAAAAATAAATAAAAAATAAAAACAAACCTTGTATGTATTTTATTAAATTTATCCTGAATTATTCCATACCTTATGCTATTATAAATGGTATTGTTGAACTTTTCCAGTTTTCTTTACTAATGTGTGAAAATACAATGGAGTTTTATATATCAACTTTGTATCTTACTACTTTGCTAACTTCAGATTTTCAGTCTAGCAGGGTTTTTTTTTTTTTTACAGATTTCTTAGAATTTACTTAATAGATGAACATTTTGTCTCAAACCAGTATTATTTCTTACTTTTCAATTTACAGACTTTTTTTCTTTCATGCAGTGGCTAACACTACTAGTATAATGGATAAAAGTGGTGTGAGCTAACATCCATGCCTTATTCCTTTTTTTTGTCTTAATTTATTTTTTAAGTAATTTCTACACCCAACGTGGAACTTGGAACTCATGACCCTGATGAGATCAAGTGTTGTATACTCTACAGCTGAGCCAGCCAGGAGCCCCTGCCTTGTTCCTAATTGAGGAGGAAGCATTCAGTCTTTTACCATTAAGTATATTAGTTGTAGGGTGGTCATAGAGGTCTTTCATCCAATTGTGGAGTTTCTCTTGAGTGTTGAATCTTTTTAAATGATTTTTTGCAACTATTGAGATGCTTACATAGTTTTTTTTTTCTGTTAATATGATGACTGACTTATTTTAAAATACCAACCCAATCTTGCATTCCTGAGGTAAACCCTTCATCATGATATATTATCTCTTCGTATATTGCTGGATTCAATTTTCTGAAATTCTTTTTTTTTTTTTTTAGATTTTATTTGTTTATTCATGAGAGACAGAGAGAGAGAGAGAGAGAGACAGAGAGACAGAGACACAGGCAGAGGGAGAAGCAGAGAGAGAGAGAGAGAGAGAGGCAGAGACACAGGCAGAGGGAGAAGCAGGCCCCATGGAGGGAGCCTGACGTGGGACTCAATCCTGGGTCTCCAAGATCACGCCCTGGGCTGAAGGCAGCGCTAAACCTCTGAGCCACCCGGACTACCCAATTTTCTAAAATTCTTTTGAGAATATTTGCATCTGTGTTCATGAAGGATGTTACTCTGTAGCTTTTTTTTCTAATGTCTTTGGTTTGGGTATCTGATTAGATTTGATTAACTCATTTTCTAGTAAGTCAGATTTTTAGAGTTCGATGGTTTTTGTTTTTTATATCTTATTTTTTCTACTCATTAATCCTTACCTGTGAGAGAAGACTTTTTTTCACTAGAGCTTTCTCATTTCTGTTTACTTTCCTGTTCAGGATATTCAGAAAAATGATTGCCAGAGCAGGAAGTTGGTATTCTTTTCTTTTTCTTTTTTATTTTTTTAAGCAGGTCAGTCTTCTAAAGCTCAGGCTGCTATGACAGGGAAAAGTTCGGATTCTCTGGAATAATAATAATAATAATAATGTTGGGTGCCTGGGTGGCTTAATGGTTGAGTGTCTGCCTTTGGCTCGGGTCGTGATCCCGCGGTCTGAGGATCAAGTCCCACATCAGGCTCCCTGTGAGGACCCTGCTTTCCTCTGCCTATGTCTCTGCTTTTCTCTTGTCTCTCATAAATAAATACATAAATCTTTAAAAAAATAATGTTAAGTATTACATACTCTCTGTGCCAGAATATATCTGGTTACCCTGGTTAATCTCTGTAATAACACTATAAGGTAGATACTAATCATCATTGAATAAAAGGAAGCATGCCTTGACAGGTTAAGTTATTTTTGCAGCCTACAAGATTGTGAATCTAAGTGGCAGAACAGTTTGATATCCAAGCTTCTAACTTCCTCTTTAAATGATGCTGTAATGACTGACATGGGCAAAGCCACACAACTGACCTGTAATGAATAGGCTGAAATGAGTCTTGCATTTGAGAATTCTGTAAAAGTCTAGTTATTAATGACTATGAGGGACACCTGGGTGGCTCAGCAGTTGCATGCCAGCCTTCGGCCCAGGGTGTGATCCTGGAGTCCTGGGATTTAGTCCTACATCAGGCTCCCTGCATGGAGCCTGCTTCTCCCTCTGCCTGTGTCTCTGCCTCTCTCTCTCTCTTTCTCTCTCTCTCTCTCTCTCTCTGTCTCTTGAATAAGTAAATAAAATCCTTAAAAAAAAAAAACTGTGAAATCAAGTCTTATGTTTTATATATGAAACATGGACATATAGACCTAATTATCTTATGTCACAGTAAGATTCCCATTGTGATCCACTTACATAAGGTTGCATATAAGTCTGTTAGAAAGATGAAAATTAAATCTGTTTTACTCAGTGAATATACATAAGTTGTGTGTGATTATGATTTTCCCCTTTTTTTCCTCTAGCAATGAAGCTTGGAGATATGCAGGTGGATTTGCAAACAATGTTTCCTTTGTTGGTGCGTTATTAAAAGGATTCAAATGGGGATTTGCTGCATTTGTGGTAGCTGTAGGGGCTGAATATTTCCTGGAGTCCAAGAATAAAGATAAGAAGCATCACTGAAGATAATACCTGGAAGTATCTTAAAGGCTTCTTAATTCTCTTCTAAAAATAAGATTTCTTCAATGTAGCCTACTCGTCTGTGTTTTTCCTGTAAAAAATACTATTAAGATTTAATAAAGTAATAATACATGTGTCAGTCTGTTTTAGGGTTTGTTTTTGTTGTTGGTGGTGGTGGTGGTGGTTGGTTGCTTGTTTTAAAGATTCTAGTTATTTATTTGAGAGAGGGCTTGATCCCAGGACTCTGGGATCATTAGCTGAGCTGAAGGCAACCGTTTAACCAACTGAGCCACCCAGGCACCCCTTTCAGTCTGTTTTTATCATTCTTTCAAAAACAAAAAACAAACAAAAAAAAAACTCAGGGCTCCTGGCTGGCTCAGTTCACAGAGCGTAAGACTCTTGATCTTGGGGTCTTGGGTTTGAGCCCCACATTAGGTGTAGGGATTACTTTTTTAACAATGTCTTAAGCCATATCAGATTTGGTTTGAAATATTTGGGGGTATGGGTATTGAGTACCAGCATATATTTGAACAAATGAATATATTCTAAAAGGTTTTTTTTTTTTTCAAGTTTTTTTTAGTGTGATAAAGTTTGCCATCTTAACTATTTTTAAGTGTGCAGCCTGTGGTACTAAATACATTCAAAATGCGCAACCATCACCACCATCCATTCCCATAACACTTTTCATTGTTAAAAAACTGAAAGTCTAGGGATGCCTGGGGTGGCTCAGTTGTTAAGTATCTGCCTTGGGCTCAGGTCATGATCTCAGAGTACTGGGATCAAGCCCCACATGGGGCTCCTTGTTCACCTGGAGCCTGATTCTCCTGCCTCTGCCCTTCCCCCAGCTTGTGCTATCTCTCTCTCTCAAATAAAATCTTTAAAATAATAAATAAATGTAAATGGTCTAAAATTGAAACTCTAAAACCTTTCAATTAAAACACATTGTCAGCTTAGGCAAAAAGGAAGACCCAACTATAAGCTGTTTACATGAAAACTCTAAAATGTAGTTACAGTAAGGGGGACAGCCCGGTGACTCAGTGGCTTAGCACCACCTTCTGCCCAGGGCTTAATCCTGGAGACCCGATCAGCCCCAGGGCGTGATCCTGGAGACCTGGGATGGAGTCCCACATCAGGCTCCCTTTCGAGATAGCCCGATGCAGGACTTGATCTCAGAACCCCAGGATCACACCCTTAGCCAGAGGCAGATGCTCAACCACTGAGCCACTGAGGCGCCCCGGAAATTAGGATTTCTTAACTGAATAAAATGAAAACACAAATCCCAAAATTTGTGGGATGCAACTAGTAAGATAGACCTCTAGCCAAACTGATAAAAGACACAAAGATTAGTAATGAAAGCAGAGGTATCACTACAGATCCTAGAGACATTAAAACAACACATTTTGCAAACAACTTTATGCCAATAAATTTTGGTGAAATTGACAAAGTCCTTAAAAAAACAAAACTACCAAAACTCATTCAAGAAGATAACCTGTGGTGCCTGACTGGCTCAGTCAGTAGAGTGTATGACTCTTGATCTCAGGGTCATGAGTTTAAACCCCACATTGGGTATAGAACTTAAATTTTTTAAAAAATGAACAAAAACAGTAGATAGCTGAATAGCTATGAGTAACTCATTTGCTAGGTTAAGTGCAGAAAAGATGGAAAATATAGTGCTTGACACATCTATAGCAAAGAATAACAATTTTTCTCTCCTATTTTATAATTTTTCTTACAATTCTTTTTCTGGAAGCAAGGAGTAAAATTTTCCTTATATTTTGTTAATTTGAAAACTATTGCCTGAATTCCTTGGGAGCTGCAGAGCATATAAACTGCTGTCATCTAGCTGTTGCCATTACTTGGACTAGAACCATATTAAATATAATATTAATTCTTAAAATGTATGACCAAAGTACAATTGCAAATAATTTTATGTGTTTGCTAGCCTCATAATTAAGAACTGTAGATGATTATATGTAAAATTATTAGCTCCATTTTGTATGTAAGGCAAGTCTGTAGTAAATTGACCAAGCCTAAGATGGCACAGCTAGTAAGTTCCAGAGTTAGATTTTCAATTCAGATCTGACTCCGTAGTAACCACCATATTATATTACCTATCATGTTGTATGTGATAAGTACTATAAGATGCCATAAAATTATTCTTTTGGATCTTTTCTCAGAACTATCTAATTATGCTTGAACTAAACTGTAGTGATTTTTAAAAATATAATTATGGCATGTAATATTTAATGCAAAACAGCAAATAATGAATACAATAATTTTACTGTATTCTTAGGCTTTGAAACTATTTTGGTACACCTCCTGAAAGAGATTAACACATTTTTTAAAAAGTAGCATAAGGAAAAAAAAGTAACAGGACTTCAAGGAGACAAAGTGGCATAGAAAATGTTGACAAAAAAAGAAAAGAAAATGTTGACAAAGACCAAAACATGGAAACAATAGGAATTTATACATGTGAATGGTCAATATGATAGAAGAAAATGAAAAAGAAAAAGAAGGGGTTGCAGGGTTGAATCCTACCCTTCATTCTTCTCTTTCTCTTCCCTATTTATGATCATATTTACCATTTTTCTTTTAAAAATTTGGTTATCAGAGAATAGGCTCATTTTCTATGGTGTCCCAAATTGGGTACACACAATTCACACAATTCACACAATTCAGGGAAGGTGCAAGACCTTCCACTGGAGAAGTAAGAGAAAATACTTAAACTTACATATATATTTTTTCATGTTTAATAAAAGTGAATTCAATTTTGCTAAAGTTTATTGTACAGATTGACAGTGGGATTTTCCCTCATTTGGCAGATTCCAAGTGGTCACATAGAATTTTTGTAAATAAGGTATCTTGAAAGGGAAGTGGGAGTTCTAACTTCCAAGGGGAGAATAAAGGAACTTTTCAGCAAATTGCTACAGACTATACTTTGTATGCACTTGGTTTGTGGAATTTATTATCTACTAGTTTAACTAAACTAATCTTCATGAAGTAGATAAGTGGCTTAGATTTTTACAAAGAAACTGCTGATTGGAGCTAATACTGATAATGCAAAAACAAGCAAAGAAAATAACAGAACTATGAACTCTGTCAGAAACATTACTAGGTAAATACAATGATCTAGTCATTGAAAAAGTTAACAACAACAAAAATCAAGAAGACGGAAATATTGGACTTGGACCTTCTATCAGTACAATAAACCTTGCCCTAGGAGTACATTGATCTGAAAGAAAAAAAAGGAGAGAGACAGAAGGAAGTAAACTGTAAAAGACTCTTAACTACAGAGAACAAAAAGCGGTGCTGGAGGGGAGTGGGCAGGGGGATGGGCTAAATGGGTGATGGGTATTAAGGAGGACATTTGTTATGATGAGCACTAGGTGTTACATGTAAGTGATGAATCACTAAATTCTACTTCTGAAACGAATATTACACTATATGTTAACTAACTAGAATTTAAATAAAAACTTGAACAAGGGCACCTGGGTGGTCGGGTAAGTGTCTGGCTTCAGCTCAGATTATGATCTCCAGTTCCTGGGATGGAGCCCATCATCAGGCTTCCCGCTCAGCAAGGAGTTTACTTCTCTTTCTCTCTCCCTCTGCGCCTCCCCACTGCTCCTTCTCTCTCTCTCCCTCAAGTAAATAAATAAAATCTTTTAAAAAAAGACTTTTAAAAAGGGCAGCCCTGGTGGCTCAGCGGTTTAAGCGCCGCCTTCAGTCCAGGGCATGATCCTGCAGACCCGGGATCAAGTCCCACGTTGGGCTCCCTGCGTGGAGCCTGCTAAGAGTACACTGATCTATTAAGTAATGATAGCATATGGTCATCATGAAAAGCAAATATTTTTAAATGTTTAATCTTCGTCTTACCTTTAATTTCTGTGTATGTATAATTTTAATGTACATAGATGATAATATTTACATATTACATATAAAATGTTAAGGCAAAGATTGAGATTTAATATGATTTCTCCTCATAATATTCTGTTGTGATTAAAAAATAGCATTAAAAAAAACTCATCAAGGGATGCCTGGGTGACTCAGCGGCTGAGTGGTTGAGCATCTGCCTTTGGCTCAGAGCGTGATTCCCGGCCTCCGGGATCGAGGCCCACACGGGCTCCCTGCGTGGGGCCTGCTTCTCCCTCTGCCTGTGTCTCTGCCTCTCTCTTTCTCTGTCTCTCATGAATAAATAAATGAAATCTTAAAAAAAAAAAAAAAAAACTAGAACATCTAATGGAAATTGCATTTACTCGCCAATGATTCTATCAGAATCTACTGCAAAAAGAAGTTTTACCTTAATTTTATAAATTGTGTTATACATTGAAGTATATACTAATATTTTTATGTTGTATTACATTATTGTATATTATAAATATTATATATAAGAACTATTTCAAATGCTAACTCAGATAAATATTTAATTATTAAGTGCCATCGCTTCTTAGCCTTTTGGCTAAGATCAAGTGAAATTATTAAATTTCATATATTGTCTTGGACTGATTTACCTTTGATATATACAATTTAAAACATAGCTTCAGGGGATCTCTGGGTGGCTCAGCAGTTTAGCGCCTGTCTTCAGCCCCGGGGTGTGATCCTGGAGACCCGGAATCCAATCCCACATCAGGCTCCCTGCATGGAGCCTCCTTCTCCCTCTGCCTGTGTCTCTGCCTCTCTCTGTTTCTCTCTCTCTCTCTGTCTCTCTGTGTCTCTCATGAATAAATAAATAAAATCTTAAAAAAAAAAAAAACAAAGCTTCAGTCATTTAAAAATAAAGACAAAATCGAGGTGCCTAGGTGGCTCAGTCCATTAAGTGTCTAACTTTCAATTTTGGCTCTTGTCCTGATCTCAGGGTGGTGAAATTGAGTCCCACCTCTGCTGCTTATACAACACTGAGTCTGCTTGAGATTCTCTCTCCCTCTACCTCTGCCTCTCCCTCTGCTTGCACACACACACACACACACACACTCTAAAATAAATAAATATATCTTAAAAAAAAAAGACAAAAGGTCTGTGTGTTTTTCTGTTTAATCTCACATGCAAAAATAAATAAGTAAAATGAAGTAACTCTTCTGAAATGTGGCCCCAAATTTAAAAACTAACTGAAAAGAATTTTGGTCATTGCTAAAGACTTATGTTTCTGAGAATCCATTACAAAATAGGAAGACTATATACACTTAAAATGTAATGTAAATCAGATTCTGTGCCATTTGGAAAAGTCATACATTTTCATTCTGTGTTTTAAAGCTGAATATATTTTTTTTTCATTTTTTTTTAAATTTTTTTTTGTAAACTCTACCCCTAACATGGAGCTCTAACATCATGACTCCAAGATCAAGCGTTCAGGCTTAGGGATCCTGGGTGGCTCAGCAGTTTGGTGCCTGCCTTTGGCCCAGAGTGTGATTCTGGAGTCCCAGGATTGAGTCCCATGTTGGGTTCCTTGCATGGAGCCTGCTTCTCCCTCTGCCTGTGTCTCTGCCTCTCTCTCTCTCTCTGTCTCTCATGAATAAATAAATAAAATTAAAAAAAAAAAAAAAAAAGGCACTCAGGCTCTACTGACTAAGCCGGCCGGGCACCAAAGAGTAATTTTTAATAATATTCCAAACAGTGCTCTTCAAAGCACATTATGGCTAGAAAGAAATATTTTGCTTTTAGAGCTTTACCAATTATAATATTTGTAAATTAATTAAATCTTATTATAAATAAGCATATACCCCCTGCAAACATTCCACCTACTCTAATTTTAACTACTCAATTCTCAAACTGAATGTGTAAATAATAATGGCATTAAAACTACATTTTCCTACTGATTGGTAATTTACCAAATATCTTTATAAATGTAGTTATTTAAATACATTAGTCAGGGATCCCTGGGTGGCGCAGCGGTTTAGAGCCTGCCTTTGACCCAGGGGGTGATCCTGGAGATCCGGGATCGAATCCCACGTCCGGCTCCCGGTGCATGGAGCCTGCTTCTCCCTCTGCCTGTGTCTCTGCCTCTCTCTCTCACTGTGTGCCTATCATAAATAAATAAAAATTTAAAAAAAATACATTAGTCAGACCTTTTTACCTTATTGTAAAAGAACAAAGAGATTGGGGGAAAATGTTTGCATTATACATTTATTTTTTTTAAGTTTTATTTAAGTAATTTCCATACCCAATGTGGGGCTAGAACTCATAATGCCAAGACCAAGTCATAGGCTCCTCCAACGGAGCCAGCCAGGTGCATAATTCATTTACAAATTATGCATTCTTTTTTTTTTTTAAGATTTTACTTATTTATTCATGAGAGACACAGAAAGAAAAGCAGAGACACAGGCAGAGGGAGAAGCAGGCTCCCTGCAGGGACCCTGATGTGGGACTTGATCCCAGGACCCCAGGATCACGACCTGAGCCAAAGGCAGACACTCAACTACTGAACCACTCAGATGCCCCCAAATTACAAATTCATAATGAATTATGCAATTAAATGAATGTTGTGTGATTATAGCTCTTCTTGTGCTATATGTATATTTTATTTCATTTATTCTCTTGCTATAAAATTTTCATGGAAAATACTAACTGTTCAGGGAGATAATACTGAAAGCCAATTTTGTGGTTCATAGTAACCATACTGTCCTAAAAATAAAGAATGTCTGTGGTAGCACAGATGGGATAATTTCACTGAGGAAGAACTGGGTTCACAGACAGTGGTAGCACCTGGGCCTGGGAATCCAATGTCATAGTAATGTAATAATAAAGCATGAGGGTTTAACACAAATATAAAGTCTTAAAATTAGATTTTATACAGAGACTGGACTTTCTAGTGAAACAAAATTAAAACTAAACCTGTATCTGTAGATACTGAATAAATTCTAACAAGGAAACATGTCACAATTCATATATTTAACAATACAGGAATTAAATTCAAGGTATTCCTTAATTCATGAACTGTAAGTGCTTCCTTATATTTGATCTGGGTTTATCAGCAAGTATAAGTCTAATCTATCAATTTCTATGTTTATAAGATAATGAAAGAAATCTTTTATAACCTAAACCCTATATACACTTGAATTATAGCACTTATTCATTTACTTGCCTGTCTCTTTCATTAAACCATGGCCTTCTTGAAGATGAGAACTATACCTGTGTGATAGGTGTTTAGGAAGTGTCTATTGAATGAATGAATTCGTTAGAGATATAAATATACAAGTGAGGTGACAGAGATGATTTGTTGCAGATCAACACCTCATTTATGAATCTATAAAGGTTTAGGGAATGAAGAATGGGGAGGTTTACATATTTTCCAATGTCTATGAGGCTTCCAGGATTCCAACTACCTATCAGAAAACTGACGTTATTTACAAAAACCTGTGATTGGGGATCCCTGGGTGGCTCAGCAGTTTACACCTGCCTTCTGCCCAGGGCATGATCCTGGAGTCCCGGGATTGAGTCCTATATCATGCTCCCTGCATAGAGCCTGCTTCTCCCTCTGCCTGTGTCTCTGCCTCTCTCTGTGTGTCTCTAATGAATAAATTAATAAAATCTTAAAAAAAAAAAAAACCTGCGATGATGACCTGGGCATGTGTACTGGGATTGGAAGCCCCTTCCCCAAAGCAATGCAAGGACATTAGAACTGAGTTAGGGCTAAGCTTTTGACATGTGCTATATAATCTTTTATTTGTTGAATTGCTGATACAAATAGTAACCATCAGAAGTCAAGACCAATTTCCGCTGCATGGAACCAATCATTCTATGGCCATTGCATGCAATCAACATTTCTCCTTTAACACATTGGTCGTTTTTTTGTTTTGTCAAAATTACAGGGAACAGAACTCCCAAGTGCAAATGATGGAGTTTACTTGTCCAACCTTCCTCCAAGATCCAAGTCATAGAGATCCATGGAGTTGCAACAAGAAAAGAGGCAGACACCTCAGTTTCTTTTCTTTGAATTCTATTCATTTACTTAAATATTTAGTGAATTATTTAAATACACACACATATGCATACATATATACCATATCTTTTTTATCCACTCATCTGCTGATGGACACTTAAGGTTGTTTCTACATCTTGGCTATTGTAAATGAGGCTACAACGAACACGGAGGGGTGAAGATATCTTTTCATGTTGTGTTTCATTTTCTTTGGATAAATATCCAGAAGGGAAATTTCTAGATCATATGGTAGTTCTACCTGTAGCTTTTTGAGAAACCTCCATACTGTTTTTCATAGTGGCTGCCCCAATTTACATTCCCACCAACAGTGTGCAAGGGTTCCCTTTTTCCCACATTCCCACCAACACTTGTTATCTTTGGTCTTTTCAATAATAGCCATTCTAACAGATATGAGGTGATTTCTCATTGTGGTTTTGATTTGTATTTCCCTGATGATTAGCAATGTTGGGCATCTTTTCATGTACCTGTTGGCCATCTGTATGTCTTTAAAAAAAAATCTATTCATCAGTTTTGCCTTTTAAATGAAGAGAATAAATTCTCATTTAAACTTTTTAAAAGGGATCCCTGGGTGGCGCAGCGGTTTGGCGCCTGCCTTTGGCCCAGGGCGCGATCCTGGAGACCTGGGATTGAGTCCCACATCGGGCTCCCAGTGCATGGAGCCTGCTTCTCCCTCTGCCTGTGTCTCTGCCTCTCTCTCTCTCTCTCTCTCTCTCTCTCTCTCTCTGTGTGACTATCATAAATAAATAAAAAATTTAAAAAAATAAACTTTTAAAAAAATATTTTATGTATTTATTTAAGGCAGAGAGGGCATGGACCAGGGGAATGGGCAGAAGCAGACTTCTCACTGAGCAGGGAGCCCAATGTAGGGCTTGATCCAAGGACCCTGAGATCATGACCTGAGCTGAAGGCAGACGCTTAACAGACTGAGCCACCCAAGCGCCTCTCATTTAAACTTCTTATACACAATTACATCCATTGACTAATCCGCAAATCACAGGTTTAGCTCTAGTGCCATAAGAATTCAGAAGTTTACCGTCTAGTAACTTGTTGAAGCCCCAGGCTTCTCTGACTTCCCACATCCCTTTTCACTCCTTGTCTTATTTACTGGAACTAAATGTCTACTGAAATGAAAATAAAGTTGTGTTCCAGAACTTTTTTTGTCTTAGCCTCCTTTGGGATTACAAAGCTGCACCATCCATTCTGGTTTATTTTAGGATTGTACACATAAGCCATATATGACTCTACGTAGATACTTGAACATTGTTTATTCAGCAGAATAGCGCCCAAGTGTTTTTAGCAAAGAGCGATATGATCAGATATCCATGTACATAGGTTAATTTTTTTAAATTTTTATTTATTTATGATAGTCACAGAGAGAGAGAGAGAGAGAGGCAGAGACACAGGCAGAGGGAGAAGCAGGCTCCATGCACCGGGAGCCCGACATGGGATTCAATCCCGAGTCTCCAGGATCGCACCCTGGGCGAAAGGCAGGCGCCAAACCGCTGCGCCACCCAGGGATCCCCGGTTAATTTTTTAATGATAGCTATAGAGGCAAATAATCTCCACAAAATTAATTTTTGCAGTAGTACAAAAGATGTCCAAAAATACTTTATTCAACTTTATTTATATACAAGCATCATGTTACAGAGTTAGTATTTGTATCAATAACACTAGTAGTTATTGCTCAATTTTGATTGAGCCTGTAAGAATATAGTTACTTCTCTTAAAGCATAATTGATGTGAAGGCATATTTCAATTCAGGTTCCATATTTATGTAATAAATATGATTGAAATTCTCGGGAATCCCTGGGTGGCTCAGCAGTTTGGCTCCTGCCTTCAGCCTGGGGCATGATCCTGGAGACCCGGGATCAGGTCCCATGTCGGGCTCCCTGCATGGAACCTGCTTCTCCCTCTGCCTGTGTCTCTGCCTCTGTGTGTGTGTGTGTCTCTCATGAAAAAAAAAAAAATAAATCTTTAAAAAAATAATATACTTGCCTACTAATTCTGTTATCTGTGACATTTCTGGATATGATTCTATTGATTGATTGCTATCCTTATTATAGGTTGTATTTTCCTGGTTCTTTACATTTTATAATTTTAAATTAAATGCCAGGCATTGTGAACTTTACCTGGTCAGGTGTTAGATGTTTTTGTATTCCTATGAATGTTTTTGAGCTTTGCCCTGAGATGCAGTTAAAGTATTTACAAACAGTTCAATCTTTATGAGGCTTGCTCTTAAGTTACATGAGTCTAGAGTAGCTTTGAGCGTAGAGCTAATTTTCCTCCACTACTCAGTGATCCATGAATTAAAAGATTTTCTGCTGTCTGGTGCAAACTTCATTCATTTTTGACTCCGGATGAGCTTTAAGAGCCTCTTCTTTCATTTTTTTTAATTTTTTACTTATTTATGATAGTCACGCAGAGAGAGAGAGAGGCGCGGAGACACAGGCAGAGGGAGAAGCAGGCTCCATGCACCGGGAGCCCGACGTGGGATTCGATCCCGGGTCTCCAGGATCGCGCCCTGGGCCAAAGGCAGGCTCCAAACCGCTGAGCCACCCAGGGATCCTGAGCCTCTTCTTTCAGATAGTTCTTTCCCACACTTGGATGGTTTCTCCCTTCATATACGCTGAGTAGTAGTTAGCTGAAAACTTGAGGGGAAAAAAAAAAACTTCAGGGGAACTCTGAAGACTAGAGATGTCTCTCTGTACATTGCTCTCACCTCTGGTACTATGCTCTGTAACCTCTAGCCACTTTAGCCTCCCAGGACTCTGTCTCCTCAACTTAAGGAGATGACTAGACTTTGCCTGAATTCTTTCTCCCTGCGCCACAATTCAAAAACTCTTTCCAGGCAGCAAGCGAGGATAATCACAGTGCGTACCTCTGCTACACTGTTTGATGTCCAAAGTGCACACTGTTGTTTCATACATTTGGTTGGTCCGGTTTTTAAGTTGTTTCAGGCAGGAGGGGTCCTCTAGGCCTTCTTACTGTATCTTGCCAAAGAAGAACTATAAAATCAACAGAACCACCAGGGGTTGCATGAACCTCATCTGAGCTTCTCCACATTCTGAGATTTACATGGTATTGAATTTGCAAAGATTAAGGCAGTCTCAGAAGGATTATTTATTCATTCAACAAACATCTAAACACTGCAGTAGAGATGGTTAGCTGTGTACTAAAATCCACTCCCTCCATATTATAAAATTGTCCTTGGGAAGTGGCTTCCAGCTCAGGCATTGTGGTTTTCCAGACACCCCTTACCCTCCATCCATATACACACACATCTTGCTTCTCAGTATGACCATATGTGTGGTATTTACCAATGGAATGTGAGTGAAAAATGAGATGTATGATTTCTATTTTGTATGACAAGGATTTTAAGGCGCAGGTATGCCTTCTCTTTCTTTCTTTTTTTTTTTTTTTTACTTTTTTCTTTTTTTTTTTTTACTTTTTACTTTTATTTTATTTACTTATTCATGAGAGACACACAGAGAGAGGCAGAGACACAGGCAGAGGGAGAAGCAGGTTCCCCGCAGGGAGCCTGATGTGGAACTCCATCCCAGGACACCGGGGACCATGACCTGAGCTGAAGGCCGATGCTCAACCACTGAGCCACCCCGGTGCCCCACAGGTATGCCTTCTTCACACTCTTTCCCCTTCTGCTGACTGACTGTTGAAGATAACAAATACCTGGGGAATGATGAAGCCAAAATATGAAAGGAGTCTCAGTCTCTGAAATTACTGCATGGCAGGAAACTGCCTGCCAAAAATACTTGCATTGTTTAGAAAGGTGATGAAATAAATTTCCATTGTACTAAACCACCACTATTTGGAGGCTACTTTGTTAGAGCAGTGAGTGTTACCTAGCTTAAATAGGGACCCACTCTATGCCAAGCATTGTGCTAAGTGCTGGATGTACAATGGGAAGCAAAGGAGCCATGGTCCCTGGTTCATGAATCTTAAAAGTTAGTCATGAAGGATAAAAATAAACAGGAAAAAAAAATCAAATATAAATAGTTACATCCTGCAAAGCACCTCCCTGATTCCTGTCTTCTCAGTGGAATATATCTTGCTTTTTTATATATATATATATCTTGCTTTTTAACAAACAAACTTCAGAGAACATATTTTCCTCTTGGTACACTGTTTTTTGACTAATATTTGTATAGGAAATATTTATATTTATATCCTTGCCCAAACTCAATACAACAATTTTAAAACAAAATGTGTATGAAATATCTTGCATTGCATTCCAAATACAATTGATAGAATATCAGAATCATATATAGATATTTTTTCAAATTTTAATTTTCAAGCATTTCAAGTCTGAAAACCTGAAAAGTTTAAAGAATACACATACACTTTTTTTTAAAAAGATTTTATTTGTTTTTTTGACAGAGAGAGAGAGAGAGAGCAGCAGAGGGAGAGGGAGAAGCAAGCTCCTGCTGAACAGCGAGCCCAACATGGGACTCAATCCCAGGATCCTGGGATCATGACCTGAGCCAAAGGCAGATACTTACCTGGTGGAGCCACCAGGTGCCCCATATATATTTTCTTCATCTAGAGTCACCAATTGGTAACAATAAGTCATATTTGTTATACTCTTTCTCTACAGGCAGACACACACACACACACACACACACACACACACACTTTGGTGAACCACTTGAAAGTAACTTGCAGGCATGATGATACTTTATCCCTAAATTCTTTAGTATTTTTTAAAAAAGATTTTATTTATTTGTTGGAGAGAGAGAGAGAGAGAGTATAAACTGGGGGGGGGGGGGTGGAGGGAGGAGAGGGAGAAGCAGACTCTCGGCTGAAAAGGGAGCCTGATGTGGGGCTCGGTCCCAGGACCCTAGAATCACGATCTGAACCGAAGGCAGATGGTTAATGGACTGAGCCACCCAGGCGCCCCTAAATTCTGCAGTATTTATCTCCTGTGAACTAGAACAATTTTCTACATGATCATAATGCCACTATCACATCTAAGAAATTTGTGCTAAAATCCCTCCATTTGTCTATAGCTGATTTTTACTAACTTATTTATTATCACTTTATCTCCAAAATAGTACTTCTCCTACCCCTCAGTAGTTATAAGTCTTCTCCAAAACTGAACCAATCCTAGCTTGATCAATAAAATTCTGCGCAATTTCAAACAAAATCCTAGCAAATTACTTTATGGATATTGACAGGCTGATTCTAAAATTCATCTGGGGAGACAAAAGACCCAGAATAGCCAACATAGTACTGAAGGAGAACAAATTTGGGGGACTGTTGTTATCTGACTTCAAGACTTACTATAAAGCCACAGCAATCAATACAGTGTAGTATTGGCAATAGATAAGTGGAACAGAATAGAGAGCCCAGAAATAGACCTCTGTGAATATAGTTAACTGATTGTTGACAAAGGAGCAAAGATAATGCAATAGAGCAAAGGTAGTCTTTTCAACAAATTATGTTGGGATAATTGGATCATGTACATGCAAAAAAATTGAATCTAGACCCAGGTCTTACACTCCTCACAAAAATTAACTCAAGATGGATCATAGACTTAAATGCAAAATCCAAATTATAAAAATCCTAGAAGATAACACTAGAGAAAACCTAAATGACCCTGGGTTTGGCAATCACTTTTTAAATACAAAACCAAAGGGACAATTTATGAAATAAATAAATGATAAGATGAACTTCACTAAAATGAAATATTTTTGCTCTGTGAAAGATAATATCAAGAGAATGAGAAGAAAAGTCACAGACTGGGAGAAAATATTAGCAATAGATAGACACATTGGATAAGGGACTGTTATTCAAAATATAAAAAATAAATCTTAAAACTCAAAAAGAAAACAATCTCATTTAAAAATGGGCCAAAGACCTTCCTGGACATCTTAGCAAAGATGACATTCAGATGGCAGATAAGTATATAAAAAGATGCTCCACAGCATATGTCATCAGGGAAATAGAAATGAAAACAATAATGAAAAAAAAAAAGAAAAAAGAAAACAATAATGAGATACCACTACACTTCTCTTAGAATGGCCCAAATCTGGAACATTTGACACCAAATGTTGGCAAGGATGTGGAGCAAGAAACACTCACATACAATGCTGCTGGGAATGCAAGATACCAGCACGTTGAAAGGTTAGTGCTTTCTTATAAAATTAAACATACTCTTGCCATACAATCCAGAAATCCTGCTTCTTGGTATTTACTCAAAGGAGTTGAAATTTGATATCCATACAAAACCTGCACATTGATGACTGTAACAGCTTTATTCATAATTGCCAAAACTTGGAAGCAACAACATGTTCTTCAGTAGATGAATGGATAAATAAACTGCGGTACACCCAGGCAATGGGATATTATTCAGTGCTAAAAAGAAATGAGCTATCAAGTCATGAAAAGATATTCAGGGACTTTAAATGCATATTACTAAGTGAAGGTAGCCAATCTGAAAAGGCCACATATTGTGTGTCCCTACTATGTAACATTCTATAAAAGGCAAAACTAAAAAAAAAAAAAAAAAAAAAAGGCAAAACTATGGAGACAGTAGATCAGTGGTAGCACTATCTCCATAGCAAGTGGGAGGGGGGCCATTCTATTCTCAACATAGCTACCTCTAGTTACAACAGTCAACAAGCCTGATAGCCTGGGCTCTAGACTACTTTAGACTCCCTGCTTTTGAACTGAAGCTCTGCCAATTATTAAAACTCTGGTTACTTAATTATTATACCACTCTAAGCTTCAGTTTTTCGAATTAGTAAAATGAGGACAATGGTTCCTACAGAGAATTACATGAATTGATGGGTATATTAATATGCATATTAATGAGCATATTAATATACCCATGATAAAATCATAGCTATCATATGTCTATTCTCAAATGGTAGCTCCCCTTGTCAAAGTATCTTTGTAGGCCCCAGGGGAGATATGTGCATGATGGTCTCTCCACTGGAGTCTGCCCTGAGCCATGGGGGGTTAGCCCTATTTTTAACTTCAGTGTTAGGCACTGAAGCAGTGCGTACTCTTCGATGTCTGACTTCTTGCACTTAGAATAATATTTTCTTTTCTAACATTTTATTATAAAATGCTCAGTCAAAAGAAAAGGAAAACCAGAGTGTCTGAACATTTACTTTCTGTTAAGAAAGGGCTCCTCGCTGTGGGGCAACAGCATGGAAATAGGTCAACGCAAGTAAGGAACAGCCCCAGTATGACCCTGAAATGCCACATCTGTACCTTGGCTTGGCCTCCATCTGCGTCAGCATCTCCCCCCAGGCCTGGGACATCACTGAACCAGCTGGTGGCCTTGGGCTCTGATGATTTCTCTTTCCCTTGACCTTGATTATCTCTCTCCCTGTACTCAACATATCCCTCTAGTGCTTCATGATGCAGATAACAGATAGGACTCCAACGGACCTAGGAGAAATCAGATAGACATGGAAATGAGAGAAACACAGTAGAGGAATGTGTGATCCCTGAGACAAAAGACAATTAGATCCTGGTTGACAAAAAGAAGAGGGTCAAGGACAGAGCCAATATTTAAGGAACAAACAAAGGAAAGGAAGTCTATCTATAGAGAGACTGACAAGGAATGACCAGAAAGGCGGGAGGTTTTCTGGAGAGGGTTGGCTCCTTTTAGGAAGAAAGGGTTTCAGTAAGTGGGGAGGGGAGCAGATCAATGTGTCCAACCAAGATGAGGTATGCCTCTCAGATTAGGAAATCTCATTGGTCTTTTTCCACTCCACTTGGGGAGTTCTGGAAGCCAGGCCTTTCTTTCCTTTGTAGGTGGGAGATTAAGAGTCATCTCTGCTAAATCTGAACAATTTAAAGGAAAACTTTGAACGTACTGACAATGGAGGTTCCCCAAGGAAATAGCTCAACCAGATACTCCACTGAGATGTTCAAAAGAGATTAGACCCATTTGGAAGCTCAGAGCTTCCAATCCACTTTTGTTTGCCTATTTGTTTTAAAATCAACTTTTTCTATGTGTAGTTTGCATAAATAAATGCACTCGTTTAAAGTGTATGGTTCAGTGATTTTTGACAAATATATACTCTCATGTAACTGCTATCTAATCAGTGTGCAGAATATTTCCATCACCTCAAATTTTTTCTTATGCCCCTTTACAATCAACACTTTCCTCTCAGGCAAATACTGATTTCCTTTCTGTCATTATAGATTTATTTTGTCTTCTAGAATGTTGTATAAATAAACCACACAGTACTTTGTGTACAGTAAAATAAACCATATTTGTACTTTTTGTGTGTCTGGATTCTTTCACTCAGCACAGTGTTTTCTTCCCAAACCTTTTGTTATAGAAATGTTCAATCATAGAGCAAAACTGAAAAAAATTTTACAGTAAACACCCATATATCTACCACAAGATTATACTACAGTTGACCCTTGAACAACATGGGGGTTAGGGGTGCCAATCACAGCCAAAAATCCACATACAACACTTTTTAAAAAAAATATTTCATTTTTTAAAAGTAATCTCTACATCTGACCTGGGGCTCATACCCACAGCCCTGAGATCAAGAGTCACAGTTTCCCCCAGCTCAGCCAGCCAGGTGCCCCCGTGTATAACTTTTGATATTGTAGTATTACTATTTTTTTCATTCAAAGTTTGTTTGGTATTTTTGTTGGTATGATACTTAGATAATTGGTTGCATTGACTTCTTACATTATATGGTGATGTGCACTATTTCTGACATGTATAGTACACAAAACAAGATCCTTTAGAACAGTTATGCACAATACATGCAATATTGAATTTATACATGGGATCCCAGGATGTGACTGACTGTAGAAAAAAAAGATGGACTAGGCATGTTGAATGTTGGGTGAAAGAATCAGAAGTTATAGAACACCAGTAAATACACATCTTCATGTTCCCCAAGGACCCACCCATGATCGCTTAATGGGTGAACTCCCAGCCTTTCCCCCCAGTACAAACCAGGCTGAATGCAGTTTGCAACCACTTCCAATAACACGGTTTGGGGGGAAGCCACTTATCTTCCAACCTACATAGGTCAAGATATCCATTGGCTTGGAAACAACAAGCAACTTACAGTTTGGGTTGTATTTTACAATATTAGGAATTATGATCTTAAAGATGTTCACGTGATACTGGACCAGAGTAAGATGGCTTTCTCCCTCTTGCTGACATGCCCCAGCTGTGATAATAACCAGCTTGGTGTTTGCAGTCACATTATAGTCTTTGTCAGAGAAAATTTTTGGTGTTCTAAGGAAAAGGCTGCCATGCTGGAGATCCATCATCTCTCCCTTTAATTCGTCTTCCATGACATTAACAAGAGCAAGTTCATCTGCCAAGTCCTTCATTAAGACACTGATGGCACAAGCCATGCCAACAGCACCAACCCCAACAACTGCAATTTTATTCTGGGGGGTTGGGTCTTCCTTAAGAAGATTCTGAATCCTTGAGAGTTGTCATAGTGTACTCAGAACCAAAAGGATTCAGGAGGGCTCATTGGTTGGTGTTGGTGGTGTGCAGGGTTGAGTCTTGAGTCTGGACTTGGAGGCAGCAGCTCTCCCAAGGTATTCCTATGTTTAATTTTTGAGGAACCAGCATGCCTTAGGGCAGTGGTGGCTGCTGGTCCCCGAGGCTACAAAACATTAGCCTGGAGGAGCCCTCCACCATGTCCCACCTTGAACAACTACCTGATAGGTAGATGAGCATGCAAACAAAAACCTGATTGGGTGACAGGCAAGGGTTAATCAAATTTAAACAATCCACACGAAAGACCCCATAAAACCCCCCTAAATTTAAATGCCAGATTAGCAACCCTCTTGGGTTCCACCCTCTTCAGGAGCTTTGTACTCTCAACAAACTTTGCTTTACTATCACTCAATAAACTTTGCTTTGCTTCCCACTACTCTTTGTCTGGTTTACCTCATCATTCTTCAAAGCAGGCAAGACCAAGATCTGCAGGCACTGAAGGAAAAGAAATCCTGCAACAGAACTACCACTTCCTAGCCTCGGGAGGATGATTAGAACTCTAGTATTCTCAGCACTCCAGCCCCAGGTAGATCCTCTGTTCCATGAGTGGGCTGGATGGAAAAAGGATCCTCCACTTCTCAACCACACTTATTCAGGACTTAGCCTTAGTATCAGGTAGTAGCTAGGCGCTTGGTGAGAATTGTTGACATCCTGCTCCTCCCACTGGGATTGTGGGGAGAAGAGGCTCTGTATTCTTGATTGCAGCAGATGGATCTCTGGTGAGTTAGGAGTTTGAAGTGGTCTTGATTGAAATACCACAGATTCTCACTCACATTTCTTATCAAATTTTCATAGATTTTCTTGAATATATGTTTTTTTTCATTTGCTGTTTTCTCATAGGACTATTTCCAAGGCTTTCAATGATTGTTTGTTGTTGGCTTGTTTTAAAATGATTTTCATCAGGAGCACCTGGGTAATTCAGTTGGTTGAGGGTAGGACTCTTGATTTCAGTTCAGATCATGATCTCAGTCAGGGTTGTGAGACTGAGCCCCACATTGGGCTCCAGGCTGAGCGTAGAACCTGCTTGGAACTCTCTTTCCCTCTCCCTCTGCCTCCCACCCCCACTCCATGCACGTGCAAGCTCTCTTCCTAAAAAATAAATAAATAATTTTCATCAGTTTCACTAGGGAGTGGGTCACCTGAGTTCCTCTAGTTGTCATGCCAGTAGTTAATCTCTTGGCATTATTCTTGTAACTTTCCTATAAGCTTAAATTGATTTCAAGAAAAGTTAAGAAATAAAAAAAATCACAAAGTGGTTATTAGGAATAAATAGATTAAAATATAAAGTGCTTTCACATTTGTTATTTAATATTATTCCCATGCATTGATCACAAACACTAGCAGCACTTGCTTGCTCCTATGACAACCAGAACTACTTTAGACAAACACCCTAGGTTCGTAGCAGATTCAGTTACTGAGGAAGAGGACGATTTTACTTTACTATTCAAGTTTCTTTTGTCTGGTCTAAGAATTAAATTGACATATGACAGGAGAACATAAAATTTAATTGTGTACCTAGCAGGCAATCAGGCGAGTGAGGCTTACATGCTATCCAGAGAGGAGAGGGGATCAGAGGTGTGGGACTTCAAAGGGAAGGAAGAGAGTTCAGAGGAACAAAAGAGTAAATGGTAAACAAATGTTTGCTGGGCGGCACAGAAACAATTGGACATAGAGAGGAATTTTAACAAACAGACTTTGCTAAGTTCTTCCAGGTCTAAAACACCTAGTTCATATTATGCTGTAGTTGACTATGGTGATCTCTCCTTTCCCAGGGCAGGTCCTCCATCTATGTTCAGAGATTATATATATAATATATATCATATAATATGTAATCAGTTCTTGCAGCTAACTGTGTTTTGGGAAGTGATTAAGCAATATTTTTCAAACCTGATGATTCTTGGGTATTTAGCTATTGTCCTCCAAAGAGTCATTGTTTCATGTTTTCAAAGATGTACTTTGTGCTGAAGGTTCATGTCAGTTATCCTGTGCTTCCAACACTCACCAATGTTTTTTACCTGATTGATCCGCCAAGGATTGTAGTTTGCTTTAACTTCAGAGTATTTTTATCTTCAATTTTATTTAATTTTGTTTCATTTTGTTTTCATAAGACAGTGTTTCAGCTATGTAATTGGGGCAAACCACTATAGGTTTATGTTGGATAGAAAAGTGAAATGTTACTAATGAGTTGAAATAACCGACTTTTGGTTGCCTATCACTACTGTTGATACATATATTAGAATGTATGTCTCAGAAGATGGTTTCTGTTTAAATTTTTTTTTAATTTTTATTTATTTATGATAGTCACACACACAGAGAGAGAGAGGCAGAGGGAGAAGCAGGCTCCATGCACCGGGAGCCCGACGTGGGATTCGATCCCGGATCTCCAGGATTGCGTCCTGGGCCAAAGGCAGGCGCCAAACCACTGCGCCACCCAGGGATCCCGGTTTCTGTTTAAATTTATGGTCAAGTTACAACAACTGAATTCTAACATGGATTAAAAGCTCCACATTAAAAAACATATATATATATATATATCTTGTCCTGTATATATGTATATGTCTTGTCCTTCTATATATATGTATCTTTTTGATATATATATATATCTTGTCTTTCTATATATGTCTTGTTCTTCTATATATCTATGTTCAGATATATATAGATAGATATATAGAAGGACAAGATATATATAAATCTTAACATATATAGGACAAGTTCTTTATATATATATATAAAATATAATCAGTTATATAATATATATATTCAGATATATATCAATATATAATCATATATATATTTATATATATAATCAGTCAAATATATACTATCTATACACAGTTATAGGGAGGGTCAAAGTTCCTTCCAGAGTCTTGTTTCTCAAAAATAATCCCCTAAAGTAATCCACGTGCCACAGAGACCCATTTGCGGCCAGTCTGCTCCCCTACACAGTGGAGGGGATTAACAGCTGGTTGGCTGTGGCACAGGAGTGCTTTAATTCACAGGGGCTCACTGGGGGCTGGTGAGTGGGGGGCTAAGGGGGTGTCTGGGCCCGACCCAGGGAGCGTCGGTCACCAAACCTCCCCAGCATGAACGCCGAGAGACGCCTCGAGGGAGAAAGGCCAATGGAGGCGGGCCAGCAGGGAGGCGACACGTCCGTTTGCAGGCTCAAGCTTTCGGTTTCCTTTTCTCCATCTTGCTCGGGATTTTGGGGCGTCATCGCCAGCGAAGTCGATAGGGCGCAGCTCGAGAAGAGTCCCGCGGTAAGCAGGCTGGTACGTGCCCAGGGCTTGCTCCCCCGGCTCGCGACTCCCCCCGGGCGCGGGCCCACCCAGCCAGCCGGGGAGGGCCTCGGGGGCCACCCCTCCCGCCCCTCCCGCCCCTCCCGCCCCTCGCCGCTGCTGCTGCACTAGCTCCTTCCGGAGCTGACCTGGGGCGGGGGCCGCCAGGCCTGGGTTAGGGGAGCCGACGGGCTCCTGGCGGACGATCCCCGGGTTAGGGTCCTCCCTTGGCTTCCTCCGCCCGGGCCCGCGGGCCCTGCTCGGCCGCCGGGGGCACCCGCCAGGTCACGGTTAGGGGAGCAGACGGCCTCCTGGCGGACGATCCCTCGGTTAGGGTCCTCCTGCCGGCTCCCTCCCGCGGGCGCCCGCCCGACCTGCTCGGCCGCGGGGCCCCCACCCGGGGCTGCCGCCGCCCCCGCCGCCCCCGCCGCCCCCGCCGCTGCCAGGCGCGCCCGGGCCCGCGTAACCCTTGCCCCACATCGAAGCTCCAGAGGACGAGCTTACTCCAGGGGACGAGTAAACGTCGCTTAAAATCCTCTTTGTGCAGGTGGCTCAATTCTTGGGGTAAACTGTTCCAAAGATTTGGCAATTAACTTTCGAAAAGCTGATGATGAGCCTTTTTCCCCCCTCCGTGATTACGTGTCTCTGCAGAAGCAGCCCGCCCGGCAGGAATTTTTACTTTATCGCAACAGTCTGGTGAAGTAGGTCAAGGGTTGCCTTTCACAACAGGGGACATACAGATCTTGAGAAATTGCAAGGAAACTTTTGCTAAAGTTTGGAATGACTGGGCAAGGTGTTTGTAAAGCCGTCCCATGGACTTGCGCCCCGCGCCCCGCCTTGCCCCTCCTTCAAAAGGACTGGGAAGGAGACACACACATAGGCGGAGGGAGAAGCAGGCCCCTGGCAGGGAGCTGGGCGGGACTCGATCCCGGATTCTGGAATCATGCCCTGAGCCCAAGGTCTCAACCTGGTCTCAACCGCCCAGCCACCCAGGCTCCCCAGAGCTGGGAAATGTTGATTTCAAGATGTACCTGCTTGATAGTGTCCGGATTTGGGCAGAAGGACAAGTTCTTTTTAAACATTACAGGGGGGAAAAAGGAAAAACATTACAGGGGAAAGCAATAGAACAAAGGCCACGGAAGAGTGTTTTGGCCCTAGGGAACAGGAAATGAGTAGGGCGCGGGTTAGTAAAAGGCCCTAAAACCCCGAATTATTTTCATTTGTTGTTGACATTTGAAATTTACTTACACGATGAGACGGTAATGACAACAAAGAGATGGAATATGTCACCGACAAACGCGGATAATCTAAAACTAAGACTGGGCTCTGGTGGGCTTGGCCTAGTTTAGGTAAGATATTTCAGAGAAGTGGAACAGAATTTTTGGTATTTTTCCCTCCATGGTTCCCCCTAAGTAATCTTACAAAAAAAAAAAAAAAAAAGTTTCATTGGGAGAAAATTTGGCTGAACTCCAAAACTACAAAGAAGGCAAAAGAAAAGACTCGGGTTTGGAAGGGGATCTTGAATGTCACACGGAAATTTTTACTTTTCACGTATTTTTTTTAAAGGTTTTCTTTATTTATTCGTTAGAATACACACACACACACACACACACACACAGAGAGAGAGAGAGAGAGAGAGAGAGAGAGAGAGAGGCAGAGACACAGGCAGAGGGAGAAGCAGGCTCCAAGCAGGGAGCCTGTCGTGGGCCATGATCCGGGTCTCCAGGATCAGGCCCTGGGCCGAAGGCGGCGCTAAACCAGGCTGCCCTCACTTTTCATGTTAACGTTTGTTTTGCTTTCAGCTTTTGAGATGCGTATCCTGATTAAAATGGCTTTTTCTTCCGACTTCACGTTTTCTATTTCTGTTTGTAACTGACATTTGCACTTCGCTTTAACACTATATTCCTTACTAGCTTGCACCTATTTTCGACGGTGAAGCCGCCTGCAGGTCTGCAGGAGTGGGGTGCACCTTGCACCCCGCGATTGGGGGAGTGGGTGGGAGTATAGTCTCGGGCAGGGTTTTTGTGTGGTTTTTTTTTTTTTGGTTTTTTTTTTTTTTTTTTTTTTTTTTTTTTTTTCCGGCAGTAGCAGGGGCTTAGTGGAAGCTCGAAACCAAAATAGCTTTGGTCCTGGGGCACTTGAGTCACACAGCCCCGCTCCCTGCCAGGACATGGGGGCACAGCCGCAGCACCCACTCATTCTCCGCCAACAGCATGTAATTTCCCCCGAGTTCCACGTGGCGCTTTGCTTAGACAAAGAAGAGTTTCGGGACTGCCCCACGTACGCTTGCGGAGTGTTTTTTAGGTGCGGGGGCGGAGAGTTCTCGAACCGTGTCTCCTGTGGGCTGCCTGGAAGAGGCGCGCAGAGACTTAGCTGGATGCGGCCGTCGGGAGCCCGCTGGAGGGTGCACCTGCCGAGCGGGGCGACGCGGACGCCCAGTCTCTGGAATACCCGCAAGGCCTGCTTCCCGGAGCTGCGAGTCGGTCAGCGGCGGGTCTCACCCCCGCCCGAGGTCGGGCGGGAGCCGGGCTGCCCGGGCGTGAGTAGACTAAGAATCCCGTCCGCCCCTCCTCTCTCGACCTGCGCGTCGTGCTGGAGTCGCCTGGGCTCCGGGGGTGGAAGGACACTGTCCCCGACCCCCGACCCCCACCCCCACCCCCCACCCCCCGGAAAAGGATTGAACAGCTTTTTTAGCCCTTCTGGCCTGTTCTGGAGCCTTCTGGGGACTCACCTGCGGCAGTCAGATCACCAGGCATGTCACTTTTTTAAAATCTCAGGAATGGATTCCGTTTGGTTCTTTCTTTCTTTTGGGCCCCAAAGGCTAATTAAACTCGTGTTTATGGACTGAACTGCCTCCTCTCCTTTGATTTGATGTAATCCTACCAACATTATTGAGCTCCTATGGGCCAGGCCGAGTTCTGGGCGCTGGGGACCTAGAGATGGATCTGAACTTGGTTCCTTACCCCCCAGGAGCTCACAGAGCGGTTAGGGGAGACCGAGCAGTTACCTACACAGGTAGGTAGCCGTCCCAGGGGCCGCTGACAGCCACGAATGGGGGGAAGACTGTTGGGCCACGTTGGAGAAATAATGACAGATAACAGAGGGCAACGCCTACGTAATTACACTCATTCTTGCTTTCCTTACTATATATCAGTGAGATAACAAACATTATCGTTCTTGCAATGCCCTATTTCTCCTTTATGTTCAGCTCCTGTCACCTCCTCTCAGAAGCTTTCATAACCCACCACCACGTGTCCCCTTTCTCTATACTTTCATACACACGGTGGCTGTCTTTACGCTTACCATATGATAGCACTTAACACTCTGTATTGTAAATACTTTTCTTCAGAAACTTTTCAGTGAAGTTGTGTTGTGATTATCTGTGTTTAAGTACCTGCAAAGTGAATAGAGAAAGCCCTCAGGAGCCCATTCCCTAAGATAAGAGAAGGTTGCAGTGTTTAATGTCTTTTTCAGACATTTAATGCACTTACATACAGACTTCTAAGTGTTTTAAAATATTTTTTTTCTTATTTTGTATGATGCTGTGTCTTCAATTGCATATCAGAACTGGTGTTTATTTTTTTCTATTAACATCTATGCTTTTCTCAGATGGAATTTCATTCGCCTCTAGCATCAGTGTTTCTAATGAAAGATTTTTTTCCTAATGACCACTTTCCTTGTTTTTGAGAACATATGTATCCATAATTTCCATTTAATTCATCTGCTTGTTCATATGGCCCCAAAGTTTTTTCTCCCTCAATTCTGGGTTCAGAGAAGTAATTTCTTCTTTGACTCCAAGTACGTACAAATGAATGAATATATATGTCTATGTGTGTGTATGTATATATATGTGTGTATATATATTCTTTGCAGATGAAACTGCTTCTTTCTCTGATGATCTCTGCTTTTAGCCACTTTGTCTTTATTTAAATTTTTGTGCAAAACAGGCAAACAGCTTCTTTGTTGTTTTCCTCCTATTGGGGTTATAATCTTTGGTAATTTAGTACTTAGAAGAACTAACCTTCACCCATGTGATACCACATTCATCTATATATTCAAGATGGTTTGTGTCTTCTGCAGTGAACTCTTCAATTGGAGAAATTAACCCACTTTATTTACATTAATATCTATATACTGAAAATTTTTTTTAATTTTTATTTATTATTTATGATAGTCACAGAGAGAGAGAGAGAGAGGCAGAGACATAGGCAGAGGGAGAAGCAGGCTCCATGCACCGGGAGCCCGACGTGGGATTCAATCCCGGGTCTCCAGGATCACGCCCTGGGCCAAAGGCAGGCGCCAAACTGCTGTGCCACCCAGGGATCCCTATACTGAAATTTTTCAATGTAATTTAAAAAAATCCTCATAGCTACTTACTCCAAGGTTTAAAATGTTCTTCAGACTAATGGCTTCCTTCTATTATTTGATTTTATAGGTGGGAACCCAAGCTTCCTTATCTAGCTGTCAAATTCTTGAGCTTTTTCTTTTTTTTTTTTTAAACTTCTTTTGGATCTTCCATTTAGCTTACTATATCTTTTTTGTTTGGTTTTGGTTTTGGATTTTACTTGAAGCTTCCAGAAAGTATAGTTTTAATAATCATTAATTTTGTTCTAAAGAGTAGGGACATGACAAATCTTGTTTGGATACTAACTGATGAATAAACCAAATTCCTTGCAAGGATGACCAAAGCTTGATTCAAAGTTGAATAAAATAGGGATCCCTGGGTGGCGCAGCGGTTTGGCGCCTGCCTTTGGCCCAGGGTGCGATCCTGGAGACCCGGGATCGAGTCCCACGTCAGGCTCCCGGTGCATGGAGCCTGCTTCTCCCTCTGCCTCTTTTTCTCTCTCTCTTTCTATCATAAATAAATAAAAATTTATTAAAAAAAACAAAGTTGAATAATATAAATCAATAATAAGTGAATTCCTTCATTCAGCATTTACTGAGCACCTACATTTACTTAGTCTATCTTTTAGGTGGGTTGTCAACTGGAATGTCAAGGAACCTAGAAAGTGGGAGCAGACAGGAGATCAGAAGCTGGGTACCATTTAATAGATACCAGAGATAGTGATGGGGCTGGAGCAAATGGGGAATTTTTATTTTCTTCTGTACTTTTCTCCATTTTCCAGGTTTTCTTGTAGCACACAAGTAGTACTTTTTATAATTAGAAAAAAGAATGCTGTGTAAAAAGAATTGCAAGATCTGTATATCTCTGGTATTATAGGTGACTTATGATTTTGAACAGGACTATCTCCTGATGGGCCAACCTTGGAGAATCCATTATATAAACTGAGCAAATATACCTGCTTGGTTGAATTTTTAATTCAAGCTAGTCTTGTATAAATGGGCTTCAGGGCAGAGAAATGTCTGCTAAATATTTTATTTTAGTGGGGCATAATTGATACCTTGGACATAGAGGATTGTTTCTTTTTTTTTAAGATTTTTATTTATTTATTCATGAGAGACACAGAGATTCAGGCAGAGACACAGGCAGAGAGAGAAGCAGGCTTCCCACTGAGCAGGGAACCTGATGCGGGACTCCATGCAAGACTTGATCCCAGCACCCCGAGATCAAGCCCCGAGCGAAAGGCAGATACCAACCGCTGAGCCACCCAGGCACCCCACAGAGGGTTGTTTCTTGAGCCTTAGATTCCTTTGATAAAAACTTAGAGAAGGATTGTATATTTTCCTGATTGTGATTGCATGGTGATAAAGATGACACTAAATGGTTCAGATACCTACAAAGAACTGAGGCTAGGTCACAGCCCTCCTTTGCAGTACTTGGGACTAAGATCTGATCTCTGAACTCAGGCTTTGCTGAAGCATTGAAATTTGGAATCTTGCTCAAACTCAGCTTTGCCTGTTGTTGTTTTGAGGAAATTGAAGCCTCAGAGTAAATTGATGAATGTAGTAAATGCTTCACACTGTCCTATGGCTGTTTCTCAATAACATGAGTGAAAAAGTGATAGCTCATGGACAATTAGTTGTGTCTTATACCATCTCATACAAGGTATTAGTAATTTTGGTGATGTCCTATTGAGGAAAAAATTCTTTAAATTTAGGCACTTTTGAGGCCATCATAGGAGATTTATACCACACACAGAGGACTGGCCCAGAGGTTTGGCAAAAATGAAAATCCTGAACATAAATCTTGTAGTTTTAGTAATTGTGATAAGTGCAAAGGACAGAATTTTAACTAAAGGAACAGGAGATATACCTTTTGTTAAAAGGCCAGGGGCTGTCCGGTGAGTCTGGCTAGAGACACTGGATTTGGCCTGTTCAAGATGAGGTCCTGCCAGCATGTAGGATGCCCTGCATGGCGGCTCACCAGGATCTTGCAGTCACACTGTAAGCCATTCTGAAACAATTGCATTGTTGTTCCTATATTTACAAAGCTTCCTTTCACAAGCTGTTTCCTGGATCTAACAGCCAGGTTCCAAGCATGATATCTACAGCAACACCAGCTCTGTCTTGCTTCATTGTAGGTTACGAAAGGATGAGTAGGCATCACACATGTGCGGGCTTGCTGGAGCTGTGTAATCATGACCAGTCTGTTCTTGGGGGGGTGAGCTTGACAGGCCTGGCCAGATGCACCACAGCCTAATGAACATGAAGGAGGACCTACCTATCCTCAAGGACTTTACCACATATGATAGATACCCAACTAGAATAAGATAAATATTGGAAGAGAGTAAAAACAGTGCTACAGAGCAGTGGGAAATGACCTGACTTAGGGATCAAGGTAAGCTTATGGAAGAGAAGCCTTGAAAGATGGGATAGAATTCCAATAGGTGGAGACTGGGAGGAGGAAAGGGGCTTTCCAAATGGAGGAAAATACTTAAACAAAAAGGTTGGGACAGAAAAGCTCTGTCCAGAGAACACTGAGATATTTATTTGTCATGAGTTAAATTACAAGTTGGGCAGAACTCTTAGGTATTCTTGGGGAGCTACTCTTAGGTACTTGGGCTACGTTGGAGAACTTTGCCCTCATGGAAGTTTAACTTTGGTTAAGATGGAATGGGCCATGGCGTACCTGGGTGCCTTAGTCGGTTAAGTGTCTGCCTTTGGCTCAGGTCATGATCCCAAGTCCTGGGATTGAGTCCCACGTTGGGTTCCCTGCTCAGTGGGAGTCTACTTCTTCCTCTCTCACTACCTCTCCCCTAGCTCGTGCATTCTCCTTCTCTCTCTCTCAAATAAAAAAAAAAAGTCTTTAAAAAGAAAGATGGAGTGGACCATTGCATTAAATGGATTTACTTTTATTGCGCCTGGTGATTCTGGGTATGTTTTTGTTGCCAAATGGATGTTTCATACTCTCCATCTAGATCCTTTCTTTTTCTGTGGTTCTTTCATCCTCTCATTTTCTACAACTTCTGTGCAAATGTTACAGACCAGGGAGGTGATTGGAGGTCATGTTATGTTGGCATTTGTGGGAGCTTCCCTGAGAGTCATGGGACTGAGCCTCATCAAAGAACTTTATAAAAGTATCTTCTAATTTTATGTCATTTTATAGTTGAGATTATCTGTTGTTTGTGGGCAATTTGCTGTAAGTGAAATGATGACTTGTGAAGCTAAATAATGTTTTAATGTATATTTTTAGCTACTGACGCATAATAATGGTCAGTAACATCTCAAATTGGAAAGTGTTCATGGCTTAGCCTTGAGCTCAGCCTACATGGTCATCTAGACTATGTTTGAGTATGTATCTGCAACATTTCAGAAATCAGGAACCACATGATGATCTATTATTTATAAACCTCATTTTAAATATCTCTCTGTGTGTGGGGGTGTTATGCAAAATGGCATTTCATGCACTATCTTAGGTTTAAAATGTCTCAAATGGAAGAAGAAAGATGGGTTCATTGTATTAGCTGCTTGAATTGTTACACACACAGCCCACCTCCACAGATTCTGTACACAGAGAAGGAAGGTGGGTTCTGGTTTGAAATGACATCACAGAACTACATGAGATAGCCACATTCTTTTTGCCCAGGATCATGTAACCCCTTCTTGATCCTTTCAGAGTCTTTTGGGTGACTCTTTTAGGGACTTTATGTTCATGTTTCAGTGGGTATTTTCAGACACCTGACAGTTCCTTGTTTACATGCTAGTTTCTGCAGCTGGCGAGGCTGGCTATTCTCCATCACTACCCAGTTTTATGGTGTTGCTGGGAAATTACATTTACATTCATACTATGGCCATGCTTGTTTTCATTGCCATGCCATGGCTTTGCTTCAGGTAGAGAAGCAGTACAAAGAATGGAATATTCAGTATGTCTTTGGATAAGTTAAGGTATGATGGGAACCAGTCATGCTGGTGGCCGTGTTACTGATTACAGAGAATGTCATGTACTTTGGATACCAGACACTTTGGAGGCAAAGTTGACATTCTGTGAGAAAGATTGAGAAGCCTGACTTAAGTTAACCACATTTTACTGTCACCTCTTGGGGTCAATGCTGGGTACTAGGGAGGTATGTCCATAGCACTGTGATGATACAAAAAAGTTATTGGCCAAGTCCGTGTGGGTTCTTCCCAGGAAAGTTTTATACAGCATGAGACCTGAGAAGTGTTTTTGCTAGACAGGAAGTGGAAGAAGGTATTCCAAGCAAAGGCATAGAGGCATGGGAAAGAGCTCTGTGTTGGGGTTAGGTGGAAGCCAAATGTGCCAAGTGTGTATTAATGAGAGATGGGGCAGTTGCTGGACCACAAAGGGCCTTGAATGCAAAGAAAATTGGAACCTGCAATGGGAGATGAGGAATCACTGGAAGATTTAAATTAGGAAAATGACTTAGTTCGAGTGTGAACTTCAGAAAGTTCATTCTGATAGGAGATTGATTTGGAGGGGTTGAGACCATAGACAAGGAAAACAGAAAGGCCAGGGAAAAATCTGGGTGAGAGATAGGTGTTCCTTAAATGAGGATGTTTATGTTTTAATGTATATTTTTTCCTTAAATGAGGATATTTATCCTCATTTAAGTAACAGGTGCAGACGGAGGGTGCTGAGGACTCAGAGAAGGTTAGGGAGGGACTGTGTAGAATATAGTGGTGTGAGGTAAGCCAAAGGAGAAGAGTTTCCAGTAGGGATTAATCAGCAGTATCAGATGGGATAAAATACCCAGGTAAAAGAGAACTGTCAGGTGACCCTGGAATGTGGCCACTAGGAGGTCACCAAGTCCCCTACAAGAGCCACTGTCAGGACTGGGACACTAGGGTAAGCAGAGTGAGGCACTCGCCTCAGGCACAACCTTTAAGAGGGTGCTCAAAAACTTAATAATCAAGATAAAGTTTAGTGCAATGTTTTGAAAGAAATTGACACTCGTGCAAAAAATTCACAATGAACAAAATATCAGAATTTAAAATAGACACAGTGTTAGTTTACTGATTTTTCTTGTCTTGTTTCAGTATGGCTTGTTACTGAGTGTCCTTATGTAAAAGGTACAGCAAGAGGGAGGATGCAGGTAGGGGCATATTGAGGAGTGATTTGAAGTTGTAGGAATTGAAGCTCTGAGTGCAGACTCTTTCTTCATGAGGTTCTAGCTTTACATGAAGGGAAATAAAGTGAAAGGGTGGTTGGCCTCAGGATCCCAGGTGTAAGGTTTTTTTTTTTTTTTTTTTCAGTTTATTTCTTTTTTTTTAAGATGAGAAAGACTTGAACATGTTACAAGCTGGAGGCAGACAGAGGTTGATGAAAGAGTGGTTGTAGGGGCTCATGGAGACAGGAGGGCACACAGGGAGTGGATGGCCCTGGCAAGGTGAGGGACAGAAGGTGCTGGCCCCATAGTGGGAAAGTGGAAGATTGTGGGAACTTGGTCCTGATAAGTGGCAAGGTCAACTGATAAGAAATGGCACCAGTGGGTGGTGTTTAGGTACAAGAAAGCTGAGAAGGTTGGAGCTGTCAGGCAGAGGTGGGAAAGGAGCTGACCAAGGTTCTGTAAAAGCAATTGCTGAGCAGCAATAAGGGGCCAGCTCTGGCTGTAAGCCACCAGGGTTTGGTGTGATCTTTCCCCCTTTCTTCAGCATGACTTGCTACTTAAAATGTATGAGTGGAGGAGGCTCACCGACAGAAGATGGGATACTGGGGTGGCCAACCATCCTGAGACTCCTGGGAGTTCGGAGTGTCCTGAGGACACAGATAGGACTTTAAGTGCTAGAACTGGAAAGTCCTGGCAAGCCAGGACCAGTCATATGTCGAAGGTGTTGCAGAGCTGGTGGTCAGGAGGCAAAAGGCAAGATAATTGAAGGTGCTGCTCAGAGAGAGAGTTCACATGTGCTCTAGGTCTAGTCTGAGGAGAAAAGGAGTGAATGAGGTCTTTACCTGGAAGGAATTTGTGAAACTCCATTTATTCATTGATTCATTCAACAAATATTGAATGCCTACTATGAGTCAGACACTGGGGTTCTTGCACAGGCTTTAACCACAAAGAAGGTATAAATGTCCTCATAGATTTTCCTTCTGTGTGGCTAAGGTCAGCTGGTGCTCATTCTCATCTCTATCTAGAGGATGGAAAGTTACAGACTGCATTTCCTAGACTCTTCTACAACTAGGATGTGAACTAGCCAACTAGGCACATTCAGGTAAGATGTGTAAACAGAAGTGAGGTAGAAGCCAATAGCTGGCTGCTTTTCTTAGTTTCTCTGTTGGCAAGCATGATGGTGGTGAGATAGGGATTTGGGCAGCAGCTTTGGAGGTGTTGGAAGCAGATGGGATGGTTGGCTGCTTTCTGAACTCTGGGTCACTTCCATACAGGTGAGTCCAGCACTCCCAGGGAAAGCCTCCTGATTCCCCACTGCCCTGGCTGAGACAAGATCTTTCAGGGTGCTATAGGTACAAGTAGAATTGGCTTATAAATGATGTAAGAAAAGGATCCCAATTCCCCCCACCCCATATGCATCGGATAACCAGTTGTCCCATCCCATTTTTGGACATTAATTTCCTTTCTCTATTGATTGGTAGGACCACTTTAGTCATCTGTGTGTGGGTTGATTTCTGGGTTCTCACTTCTGTATTGGTTGCTTTATTTTATATCCCCATGCCATATTACATTTGTATAAAACCTTGATACCTGGTAAGGTAACTTCTTCCAACTGGTTGTTCTTAAAACTTGTATTGGTTATTCTTGGACCTTCTCCTTCACATAGATTTAAAATCAGCTTGCCACAGTCTGCGGCAATTTTTAAAAATTTTTTTGATTGTACTTATATTAAATTTATAAATTCATTTGATTGTTTATGTTAGCCAGTTTTTTCATATTATCTAGTGCAGGGTTTCTCAATCTTGGCACTATTGGTGTTTGCAATTGGATAATTCTTTATTGTGGGGAATGTACATCAAGGGATGTTTAGCAGCATCCCTGGCCAGAGGACCAAAAATGTCTCAAGACGTTTTCAAATGTCCCCTGAGGGGCAAAACTGCCACTGATTGAGAACTATTGATTAAGCCTCTTGTATTGAAAATTTTCCTTATTTTTCTTGAAAGTTTTCATATTTATTTAAATTCTTTCAGATTTAGATTCTTCAGATGTGAATTTTATTTGTGTTGTCTACCACCATGGTGATTTTTATTTTGTGCATGACAGTTTTTAAGCATGAACTTGCCTCCAGCAGAATGGATGTCTTATATATCTTGGGTTGTGCCTTGTGGGGTGGTTTTGAGCTTGCTTCTGAGGATCTTAGAGGCTTTCCTAGTTTGAGAGTGATTTTTATTTCTTGGTTTGGGATGAAAAGAAACCCCAACAAAGTAGTGATTACTTGGACCCTAACTCTACTTCTCCCTTTCATGTTCTTCTTTCTCAAGTGCCTGTCATCTTTAGCTACAATTAACTGTCTCAACACCACCCTAACATATAGACACTGGAATTTTGCTGCAGGTTGGTCTGACTCAGTACAGGATCTGTAGTTTTCCTTTTGATATTTTTTTCTGAATATGCCAGATGCTACCACTGAGTAATTTGGATTTTGCTGCCAAACTATACCTCCATTAGTACAGAGGGAAGACAGCATGCCAGTTCTCTTGCTGGGTGTGCGTGACTGGCAGAAAGCAGTCCTAGCATAATGGTTGGAGGGAATGAACTGAACAGATTTTTTTTTTTTTTTTTTAGCAGATAACATTTAAAAAAATGATTATCTAATTCTGGTTAACTCTTGACGGCATTGTTATATCATTGATGACTATGAATTACAAAAGTTGGCTACTGTTTTTAAAAATAGGAAACATTTAAGTCATGTGAATTTGGATAGCATCTCATTTATTCCTCTTGTGTTTAATGACTTCTGACTTATTTTATACCTTCTGGTGTGTATGAATATTTTATAGGTTGATTTATAACAACTACTAGCAAAATTGTGATTTTTAGTCAATAGAAAAAAATACTCACCTTCCTTCCACAGAAACTAGTGGTTAGGCTAAAGGATTGTTAGCCTGGGAATAAAGAAAGTATAAATGTAGGATCTCTGGGATGCATAAAATTGTTATTAAGCTTTCAGATTAAAAAAAATAAAGTAGTCTGAGTGCCAGTTTTTCTACTTTCATTGAGCAGTCATTTAGTAAATTCCATTTCTCCAGTTATTCATAATGGCCATATTTAAGTGAAGTTTGGATGAATGGGCAGGGGATTGGCATAGACACACTAATACTTATTAACAACTATCCATTAGGTAAAATGTCTATTTTTATTAAGAATTCACCCACTTAGGAGCACGTGGGTGGCTCAGTAGTTGAACATCTGCCTTCAGCTCAGGTCATGATCCTGGGGTCATGAGATTGAGTCCCTTATCAGGCTCCCCACAGGGAAACTGCTTCTCCCTATACCTGTGTCTCTGTCTCTCTCTGTGTGTCTCTCATGAATATAAATAAATAAAATCTTAAAAAAAAAAAAAACCTCACCCATTTAGCCAATGTGGAAGATATAAATGAATGGTCTACTTTAAAATAAGGCATTTAAAATTTTTGAAATAAAAGTTAAAATAAATTTGATTTTGTTACTTTTAGACACTGAAAATGCTTATTATTTTAATTGATGGGGAACTCTGGATCTCTATAAATTGTGTTTACTCTAAGAATCTATTTTGTCTTTTTGTCTTCGACAGCAAGAACTATTTAATGTCCCTTATACCTCTTTTCACTTTGACTGCCAGGAAACTCAGGGACAAATTTACAGTCTGCTAAAATCTGTTTAGGCCATTCTGGCCTGTATATTTGCTTTGTCTTCTCTATCCTTCCACCCCATTTTGACATTCTAACTTAATAGTTTCTTAACCTAATTTTCCCCCTTGTCTCATATAAAATTTTTCTTGTACTTATTGTTGCTATTATAAGATGCCTCAAATCTATTGTGGACTGGAATTGTACATAAATAAAATAGCTTCAGTGTTCCTTTCATTAAACATAGTTAGATAAATATAGCAATACACTTGTACACAAATACATAGTAACAGCAGCTCTTAATGGGGTTGTGTTTCCATTTTTTTTTCTGCTACGATGTACTTTAATCTTAAAATGTTGTCTAACAGAAATAGACAAGATACTCTCTCAGAACACAAGAGTTTACTTAACATAAAATATAGCTATAAGGGCACCTGGGTGGCTTAGTTGGTTAAGCATCTGCCTTTAGGTGAGGTCATGATCCCGGGGTCCTGGGATCTGAGCCCTGTAGCAGGCTCCCTGCTCCACGAGGGTAATGGGTGGGCCTGCTTCTCCTTCACCTCCTTGCTCATGCTCTCTTTTGCTATCTCTCTTTCTCTCTCAAATAGACAAAATCTTTAAAAATACAGCTATGAAACTATGGAGTAGATAATGACTACCATTTGTAACTTAAATTTTGAGAAAGAATAGGTTGAGTTTCAATGGAAGCAATTAAGAATATGTCCTTGGCATTACCTCCCATTGCTCCCACCCAAGTCCAGCCCTGGATCAAGAACTTTCCCCAGATTTTCTGTTCTACTTCCTTCCTTCCACTCATATCATCAAAAACTTGTGATAATTGCTGACCTAAAGCAGTGTATTGAGAGTAAGGGGCCTCTGGCACTTCTGTGGGCTCAGGGTCTGAAGCAGTGATCAGAACTTTGTTCAGCTAAGGTGGCATGTACTGTGAGCATTCATGATGAAGTTGTAAAAAGGACCCGGGACTTTGAGAGGATAGCAGCAGAGATTTCTGCTTCTGAGGGGTTTTAGGGCAGGAGACAACTGGAAGAAAAAGGGTAGAGTAGATCTGATACCCTGGAGAAGGTTTCTTGTCAAGACTTGTATTTGTGGGGATCCCTGGGTGGCTCAGTGGTATAATGCCTGCCTTTGGCCCAGGGCCTGATCCTGGAATTTGGGACTGAGTCCTACATGGGGCTCCCTGCATGGAGCCTGTTACTCCCTCTGCCTGTATCTCTGCCTCTCTCTCTGTGTCTCTCATAAATAAATAAATAAATAAAATCTTAAAAAAAAAATCTTAAAAAAAAAAAAAGACCTGTATTTGTTCAGATGTACCTTATTGGTATCACCGAAAGTGGTATTTAACTCTGTGATACCAGTTTTTCTAGTCCAGTTAGCAGCTTAGTCATTGGGCTTTTTCTTCTTCCTTCCACCAAAGTTATTAGTATGTCATTTAGTTATTAACTCTGTCATTGTAACTTTCCTCTTACCGTCTTTGACATTCTCATAAATTCTGATAAAGTCTGTGGGATTTTTGGGAGATAATTTGTTTCTGGTTTCATTTCCTTTAAAATGTAGTTTATCTTCTTTGCCTGCCTTGGTTTTTTGATCAGTTGCTTTGCCTACTCTCTAAAGACGTAACAATATAAATTTATTCTGCTAGGTTAGAGAGACCAGCAAGAAAGGAAGAGCCTATACCTTGAATTTTAGCAATTGGTTACTTTGATAAGAGGATTAAAAAAATTCCCTTTTAACCATAGAACTCCTTTGGAAAGCAATTTGAAAGAAATGAAGAAAACCATCAGAAATGAAGACAGAAGCTTCATGGCCTTTTATTGACTGGAGTGGAGTTTTATTACTGCAGTTTTTTGGAATGACACTGTACAGAATGTCTGCTGAGGTCATCCATCAGGTCGAAGAGGCACTTGATGAAGACGAGAAGGAAATGCTTCTTTTTTTGTGCCGGGACGTTGCTGCAGATGTTGCTCCACTTACTGTCAGGGACCTTCTGGATATTTTAAGTGAGAGAGGAGAGCTGTCTGCCATGGGCTTGGCTGAGCTGCTCTACAGAGTGAGGCGGTTTGACTTGCTCAAGCGGATTTTCAAGATGGACAGAAGGGCAGTAGAGGCCCACCTGCTCAGGCACCCTCGCCTCATTTCAGACTATAGGTAATTAATTCATCAGCTCTTCTCAAGGCTGGACCTGGTGGGAGGGAGTGAGGTGATGTAGGCTTATGAACAATAGAAATGAAGGAAATAAGAAAAGCAGCCACGTTGCTTTCTTTACCCACAGATTCAACTGCCTTATGCTGTTACTTCAGTCCTTTGAAGTCTTTGAATTCTTAGAACCTGTTTGCTTAAAGTAATTGGGTAGAAGACCATAAAGAAAGTAGAAGGTCTGGGTATTATGTATTTGCCTGATGAACAGAATGAGAGAGATGACTAAGAGCTCGTAATTCTTGCCATCCTCTGGCCGTGAGATCTGCAGTGGTCTTTCCTAGCTTATTTTCTATGATGTCAGACTGGCAAATTCTGAGACTGAGAAAGGAAATAACAAGTCTGACAATGATCTTCCTGACCTTCGCAAAGCTCTGTGATCCCTCCCAAGTCCCCTTTGGCCTTTCCCCTCCTGAGGAGGTTAGTGAGGTGAACTCCCTTTCTTTGAATTTCTGTAACGTCCTTGCCCCCAGAGGCTCAGTGGGGCAGGGATGCAGAATGAACATCCCATCCATTAACCAGCTGTAGGGCCCCTTCAGTTCAGAGAGGAATGGTCACTGGAGTCCCCTTTAGTTCAGACCATCTTTGAGTTTTTCCTTCCTCATGTTCAGAGACTACTCTCTTGGAGGTTCAGAGGAGCACAGAAGCAACAAGAAAGGCTGCATTCCTGGAGATAGGAAGATACTTTGTAACCTTAAATTAATGGTTCCTTTTTCCCCAGACCACTAACCTTTAATTATATCAATGATGCACTTTTGGAGAAGATGTGTATTATCAAAAACTATATTAAAGAGAGTTGAAAGTAGCATAGACCTTGGAGAGGGTCTGAGATTTGAGGTCTAGAGGCCTATTTCAAGTCCTAGAACTATTAGCTACAGGCCACACAGGCTGAGCCAACCACTAACATTGGTTGGGCCTTCATTTTCTTACTTGTAAAGCTAAAAACAATGAAACCTGATTTTATAAGCATGTTGGTGAAGATCAATTATGATAATTTAGCAGGTGAAGTACTTTTAAAACTGTGAAGCCCTCTATAAGTGCAAGAGTTCGTTATTATTGTTGTTATTCTTGATCATCTTCTACCTCTTCAACTACCATATAATGTCTGTCACGTTCTTAAAACTTTTTCAGAGGCACTGGGTTTCAGTGAATAAGTTAGGGCACTCTCCATTTCCTGTCTCCTTGCTATGGTGAGTGTAGACAGTTCCTCAGAGCCTCTGGGCAGAGAGTCTGGGCAGTGGGAGGGGATGCTAGATTCATTGACTCATTTCTTTAGTGGCCTTTCTTTTGGATCAACATATGCCAGGTGTTTGGTCAGCGGTAGAGCAAAATGAAGGGAGCTGTCCTCAAGAACTTGAGAGCCTAATTGGGAAGACAGCTTTCTAAGCAGTGATGACAATGTCAAGGCAATAAAGCCAACCACAGCATGTCCTGGGAGCCCAGATAAAGTGTGAGGGTGGCTCCCCCTGGAGTAGAGGTGACTGAATCAGGAAGGACTTTCTAGACAAAGACATTGATGGTCACAATCTCCAGGCTCTCCATGCTTTTTACGCTTTGAGTTGGATACCCCAGGTATAACTTTGCTGTAAAAGCTTGTGACTCAAAGTATGATGCCTGGGTCTATATAGCATCAGCATCACCTGAGAACTTGTCAAACAGAGAAGACAAGATCACTTCGAAATCTATTTATGTCTTCCATCTTAGTCATATATGTTTTTTACTTATTTCATTGTAACATCTGGGGGAGCTAGGGGATTCCTTAGGGAAGTTTTTATTCTCTGGGTTGTTTTTAGAGCAGTTAGTTGGAAAGAGAGGTACTATTTCCTATTGAAAGTAGGGGAAAGGATGAACTTCCTTTTTGAGTTCCCTTGAGATATCTTACTGGGATAGCCTAGGCTTTCTGTTTGATGGGGGTATGTATCAGATGGGGGCCTGAATAGTCTTTTAACTAATTATTGGCATAGCAGAGGCATAGGCTCTTGGTGTTTTCACTGGGAATGGTATCTGAATTTACTTTAAAAACTTGTCTGGTTTCCAGGGTGCTGATGACAGAGATTGGTGATGATTTAGACAAATCTGATGTGTCCTCATTAATATTCCTCATGAGGGATCATATGGGTCGAAACAAAGTAGCCAAGGATAAGGTGAGTTTTCTCTTTCTTGGTTGATGTTCCCAAGAGCCTATCAGAAGGCCGGCTGTGGTCTCTAAGGTGTGAAGAGTGGGGAGAGGCCCAAGCTGGGGGTAAAAGTAAGAAGTGAGAAGAGTAACGTTTTTTCTTAATAACATTGATGGGAAGAGCATTGGTTTCTCAGTTGAGAGGAAGTAGAGTGGCCCTGGGTGTTTTCTTCATCCTTGTATTTATCTTATTTCTATAAAAGCCAGAGGGGTTTCTGCATTAGTTTCTCTCTCTCATTTGATAGACCATCTGGGAAGTTTAGGAAGTCCCATCTGCTCATGCCGAGTGCAGACACGTGGGAAGTGCGAGTCCACTCCTGTCTTGCCCTCCCACAGCCATCTATTTCCCCCCTCAGCTAGCTGAGGTCAGTGTGAAGTCATTAGGCTCCATGTGGAGATGGGGTGAATATTCTAGAATATTCCACAATATATTTTTAAAGGATCTGCCTCTGAGGATGGTCCTTTGGTAAGTTGTTACCTGAGAATTTCCTTATGTTCCTTAATAATTGTAGGTTTGTTTCTGAAATCTAGGCATATAGGACGACTGGATGCCCCCACCATCAAATGCATCTGATGGGAAGGAAAATGAAAAAATAGGACTTCTTTTTGGTGTCCCTAAATCAGTTTATCTGCCAATCACTTATATCACTTTCATGTTGATGATTATTTTAAAAAGTAAATATAGAGCCTCAGTAATCAAATGTTAAACAGAAGGGAAATAAAAGGCCAAAGCAATGAGTATTTCTGAAATATAGTTCTTTAATAGTCTCTTTGGTCCAGGGCAAGTGAGTAGTAATATCACTTTTTAATTTTGCTTCCTCGTAACTCTTGAGTCAGAATGAGTTGGAATGTCCAGAATTGATTAAAATATTTTAGGAACTTCAAAATCACATTACTGGAATTTTTTTTTTTAAGATTTTAATTTATTTATTCATGAGAGACAGAGAGAGAGAGGCAGAGATACAGGCAGAGGGAGAAGCAGGCTCCATGCAGGGAGCCCAATGTGGGACTCAATTCTGGGACTCGATCCTGGGCCTCCAGGATCACACCCTGGACCTCCAGGATCATGCCCTGGGCCTAAGGCAGGCGTTAAAACCGCTGAGCCACCCAGGGATCCCCACTGGAATTTTTCTAATAAGAACTTTCCCCCAGCTATCTTCTCTCTTCCCCTTTTAGGAAAGCCTGGCCTTTTGGAGCAGAATGACCTCAGGAGGTTTTTATTTTTAGGCCTGCTCTCTTGGTACTTCTTGATAACATAAAATGGCCCTTGTGTCTATCCCCAACCTAAGTACAGTTGTCCACCAAAAGACTTACCACCTCTTTCTCAGTAAAATCCAGGAGTGTAATTTGCCCCTGGCCTTCGAGGGACTATAAAGCAGAGAGGTCTGGTGTAGGATCACTGAAGATCATGGAAGGGGCTCTTCTTACTACATTTTCTTGCTGTCACAAATCATACAGCTTGAGGTTTGCATTTGGGGCTTAATAGTCAACCTTACTGACATTTGTGTCTTGTTGGTGGCTCTTTCAGAGTTTCCTAGATCTTGTGATCGAATTAGAAAAACTAAATCTGATTGCTCCAGATCAATTGGATTTACTAGAAAAATGCCTGAAGAACATCCACAGAATAGACTTGAAGACAAAAATCCAGAAATACAAGCAGTCTGGTAAGTAGAATTTTGGCCTCTCTGTGGCCTAAGGAAAGTACCCTGTGCATACTGGGTTTGGTTGGTAAAAATTTGTTGGATAAGTGGAGGGAACAGAACCCGAGTGTCATCAGCCCCCACTAGCCTATGGCTAGAGATCATATCCCTTTCTATCTTTCACATCCCAGATCTACTGACTTCATTACCCACACCCATGATCACAGAGTCTAAGCCCTCTGCAAAGCCCTGCCAAGAACTTCTTAACATTTGGACCTTCAAGAAATAGTCTATATCTCCATTTTCTGCACAGGCTGGCAGCATTGTGGACACTCAGGGCTTTTGGGTATATGCCAAGCCCTTCTGTCTTGCTCCAGTGTTGGGCCTGACAACTATCCAATTCTGAATGACATCCTGTCATAACTGCCCTGCATGTGTCCTGAGTTTCATAAAACCTCCTCATGGAAAAGGGTACTTGACTCCCTTCATAAAGAAGGCTAGACTCACATTGGCCTTCTTTCTCATGCCACCCCTCCCCCATTGTCTTTTAGACTCAGTCTCAGCATGGGCTCTGTTAGCAATCCATTGCCACCAAAGAGTCACAGCCTAAAGGGCATAGCTGAGACTCAGTGACCTACAGATAACCTCCCACGCCCCAATGACCAATAAAAGACCAAGGGTCCATGTAGCATTTTTCGTCCTTTCTTGATGACAGTGGGAAAGTCATCCGATCTGATATTTTTGTTTTGTTTTAAAGATTTTATTTGGGAGAGAGAGACAGAGAAAGAACATGCATGGGCACCTGGGGGAAGAGCATGAACAGGGGGAGAGGGAAGGGGAGAAGAGGTGGGGGGGAGAGGAAGAGGGGGAGGGACAGGAAGAAGCAGGCTCCATGCCGAGCAGGAGCCTGAAGTAGGGCTCCATCCCAGAATGATTGACTCTGAACTGAGCCACTGTTGAATATTCACTTGACAAAAGCTTGTAAATCTTGTCAATACCTCTCTTCTGTTTACAGCTCAAGGAGCTGGAACAAATTATACAAATGCACTCCAGGCATCATTCCCAAATTTGAGTCTTAAGGATCCTTCATGTAACTTAAGGGTGAGTCTGGAGCAAATGTTTGGAATTCCAGCGTGAAACAGTTTCAGAACTTTGATAAGAATATACATATTCTTACAGCATGTACTTCATTTAATGTCTGAAAAAAATGATAGAACTGTGCATTTTAAAAAATATGTATGCCTTATACTTACAGAGCTAACCTGTGTTCATTGAAAGAATTTGGAAAGTACAGAGAAATATAAAAGAAGGAAAATAAATCACTTCTATCCCATCTAAAAATAACAACTGTTAATATCTTGACAAATTTCCTTCTAGTCTTTTTTCTATGCATGTTTGTGTATCTGTACATATATACAACTGAATGTTTTGTTCACTGTTCATTTGGTCTTCAGAAAATTTAGCTTTTTAAATATAAGTAAGTAGGACATGCTTGTCAACAAAAATTTCAAGGTGTGCTAAAAGAATTTTTAAAGTATGTTTTCTCTGACCCCAATTCCCTTCCCCAAATGGTTGTTTTTTTTTATTTTTATTTTTTATTTTTTTATTTATTTATTTTTTTTATTTTTTATTTTTTATTTATTTTATTTTATTTTTATTTTATTTTTTTTATTTATTTTATTTTTTTTTATTTTTTTATTTTTTTATTTTTTTATTTTTTTATTATTTTTATTTTTTATTTTTTTATTTTTTTATTTTACCCCAAATGGTTGTTAACCATTTCCTTCTGTAAAATCCAGAGGTAATCTACGCACATATCATATTTCACTTTTTTTTTTTTTTTTTTTTTTGCAAATGGTAGAACACTGTACCCATTGTCCTGAGCTGAGAATTCTTAGAAATTGTTCTGTATGAGTCATATGGGACCACCTCTATTTAGTCATTGTTTCTAATGGTTTTACTTTCTGGATGTATCACAATGTGTATGACCCTTTTTTGTGTGTATATATTTAGATGCTTCCCAGTCTTTTGTTACTACAGTGATTCAAAATAAATATCAATATTTTCAGCAGAAGTGTTTGTGTTATTGAGTTATATTACTGAGTGAATGATTTGTGACCGTACAACATAGTCACTTCTGTTTGTTATATTAGTAAATAGTGCAAGGTATTATCATAATTGTTCTTGGTTAGTTTTTTATTTTGAGAAGTTAATCCTACTATAATATCCTCATCCCCATATACAGATATGTGGAATTTGTAGTCAGGCTTAGGTCATAGTGCAGTTTTGTGGTTAAATTGTAAACCCTTTCATAAGAGTGTGTGAGGAAAACATTAACTACTCCTGGAATAGAAAGTTTTGTTGGAGAATGTGAGCTATGAGAGATAAACCTTAGCAAAAGAATTTCAAAGCTGAAGTGGGTATGAAAGATTATACTGTCCAACCCCCCTCATTGAACAAATAAAAAATTTAGGCCTGAAGTGCACTAGTGATTGCCCACTTCAAGGGACCACCAGAACTGGTCCTAGTCCATGCTCCTTCTTCTATACCATGGTATATTTAATAAACTACATACCAATCATACCATAGCTTAAGCATATCTGTCATTTTTTCAAGAATCAAATATACTTCCTCTTGTCCTTCTGAATCTCTGTGATACCAAGAGAATAATTTCATGGTGTGATACCATGAAACAAAATTGATTTAGGTTTCAGATCCAGATTTCCTGAGCTTTTTCTACTGTTGTATATCTAATATAAATTATACTGTCACTCTTAGTTAAAAGCTTGCCATATTTTTACTATCGCCTTTCTATTTTGTTGACGAAAGTCAATGTATTCACTGTCTATGTGGCCTACTGGGAGCTCACATACTCTCTATATAAAACTCTCTTTAATTTGCTGTATTGATCTATGACCCTGATCATTAATTCATTTAGTAAGCAGAGCTGTGGCATATGGATTCAGTGAATTTCTCATAAAATTAGAAAGTGAATGCCTGGATGTTAACTCATGTAAGAGTGCAAAGTGCTTTAAAGATTATAGTGACATTAAATGACACATGGCACAACATATTATGGAATAAAAAAGTTGTGTCATTCTGCAATATAATGCTTTTTTAAACCTAGCTTTGATTTGATGTTATATTTCTCTAATGGCTACATAAATGTGAATGCACATCCATGTGAGGTTCCAAATTCTATGTAGTATTAAGCCTCTGGCTAAGTCACTTATTATTCATGATAATAGCAACTTACATGTTTTTTTTTTTTTTTAATTCAGACACAAAGATTTAATGAATAGTATACTTCTGTCTTTTGGCTAGGATAGCTTCAGAGGAGAACTGTCATTTGAAAGCTGAACTATCAGATGGTTGGCAGTATGTGGTTTATGTACCTTACAAAGGACTTGTCATCCAAGAAGAGAAAGGGTCGGTTCAATCTTTCATTCTCTAATTTTATTCTAGCCCTCAGAATTGGTAGCTGATTTTTTTTTTTTTTGGTAGCTTATTTTTAAGAACCAAGCCCACATGTGGTTTAAGTGCAGCTAGGCATTATAGGAAAACAATAACTAGACATTATAGAAACAAATTAATATGCTAGCACTTTGCTACATGTTTTGTGTAACATTTAATCTTCACAAAATATTTATAAGATGGCTACTATTATTATTCTCATTTTGAAGATAAAGAAACAGATGTAGAGGTTAAATAACTTGCTCAAGCTTTCATGGTTAGTAAGTGGCAGGATCAGGATTCATAGCCAGGTTTTTCTGGGCTAGAACTCCTCATGGTATTTTATTTTATTTTATTTTATTTTATTTTATTATTTTATTATTTTTTGAGTATAGTTGCCACAAAAATGTTACCTTAGTCTCAGGTGTACAGCATAGTGATTCCACAGGTTTATACATTATGTTACACTTAACAGGAGCACAGCTCCCATCTGTCACCATACAAGCTAATATCATTGACTATATTCCCTATGCTGTACCTTTTATTTCTGTGACATATTCATTCCATAACTGGAAGCCTTCAACCATTTTGCCCATTTTTCCACCCCCCTTCCCCTCTGATAACCAACAGTTTGTTCTCTGTATTTATAAGTCTGATTCTGCTTTTTGTTTGTTTATTCATTTTATTTTTAAGATTCCACATATGAGTGGTATATGTCTTTCTCGGTCTGACTTATTTCACTTAGCATAATATTTTCTAGGTCCATCCATGTTGTCACAAATGGCACAATCTCACCCTTTTTGTGGCTGCATAATATTCTATTATATATATAACATTACATATATATATATAATATTTTCTTTATCTGTGTCTGTTCTTTATTGACAGATCCTTAGTCTGCTCCCATATCTTGGCTTTTGTAAATAATGCTACAATAAACATGGGGTACATATATATTTTTGAATTAGTGTTTTGTATTTTTTGGATAAAAATACCCAGCAGTGGAATTACTAGATTAAATAATATTTCTATTTTTAACTTTTTGAGGAAATTCTTCTGTACTGTTTTCCACAGTGGCTGAACAAATTTACATTCCCACCAACAGTGCATGAGGGTTCCTTTTTTCCCACATCCCTGCCAACACTTTAGAATTCTCGTTCTTAATCATACCATACATTGCCTCTGTGTTAAAGGATCAGGAGTAAAATGTCAATCTGATATTCTAACAGCTTGTTCTAACTTGGAATCATTATAGCAACTCTACAATACTATAACATCTGACTTTATTGCGCTGTTTTAAAACATTTTAATAAGCTAACTTAGGATATTGCATGTTCATTGTACTTTCACTTTTTAAAAAGAAGAATTGCCTTGTTTTTGGTTTAGAGATTATGGGATTTATGGAGTTAACCACTCTTGCTATTCTTCTTTAGATAATTTAACTGTGAATGTGATACTTTTATTTTTTTCCTGTGCAAGAATTCTATTGAGATATTTAAAGAGGTGTGATATAACATGCCTCTGAAAAAACTAACAGGGGATGTGACCTTATTCTTTATATTTGAAGCTCCAGAATGGAAGAAGTAAAGAACAAAGACTCAGTGTAAGACAACTTGACCTTCAACGTAAGCCCAATTTTTCTTTTTATTCATTCTTTATAAATACTTGATAATTCAAGTACCAATTGTTGCATTTTGGGAGTTTGCCATTTCCTTTATCTACATATTCTGATGAAGCTCTCAACATAAATAGCAGTTAAATTCTTAAAATGTAGTCAATGGCATTTCTAATTATTTAATGAATTAGCTTTTTTGAATGCAAATACCTCTTACTCTATCAGCTTCATCATCTTGATTGTATTTTAAAGAGTTGTGCTATTTATTCCTGAGATGGAACCATAACCAGGCTACATTAAACATTAATCTAGGGCAGCCCTGGTGGCGCAGCGGTTTAGCTCTGCCTGCAGCCCGGGGTGTGATCCTGGAGACCCGGATCGAGTCCCACGTCGGGCTCCCTGCATGGAGCCTGCTTTTCTCTCTGCCTGTGTCTCTGCCTCTCTTTCGCTCTCTCTGAATAAATAAATAAATACATCTTTGAAAAAAAAACTGAAAGAAAAAACATTAAACATTAATCTAGCCATGATAATGTTAATGTTAAACCAAATAACTGGCAGTAGGAAGAAGAAAAGTTACTAGGATCTTGTCTTATAGCACATTTAATAAATTTAGATTTTGTACAGATGACATCCCCCTACTCCTAAAAAGAAAGGAAAATACAATAAAAAAACTAATCATTTCAACCCATACGATCTCTCTCTTCTCTCTTAAAACATCAGCACTTGATCCCATCACATCATTTATTTATTTATTTTTTATTTTTTTTTTAAGATTTTATTTATTTATTCATGATAGTCACAGAGAGAGAGAGAGGCAGAGACACAGGCAGAGGGAGAAGCAGGCTCCATGCACCGGGAGCCCGATGTGGGATTCGATCCCGGGTCTCCAGGATCGCGCCCTGGGCCAAAGGCAGGCGCCAAACCGCTGCGCCACCCAGGGATCCCCACATCATTTTTTTAAAGTGTATTTCTTTTGCTAATCTTGAGTCCTCCTTGAAGTGAAGAATGAGACTTGGTCTTGCACTGCAGTGTAGCTGATTGAGCCTCAGAACTTCAGGAGGCAGTGACTGATAGGCAGGTAAGGAGGGCTTAGTCCTCCCTGAGGAGCTTAGAATTTGTCCTGCGTGCAGAGGCAATTGTGGAGCAGTGGCCCGATGGAAGCCTTCTTTGTGTGGCAGGCCTCTTGCCAAAATCTTATGAGTCAACCTACATGCTGTCTGCCTAAACCTAGAAACTGAGAAGCATTTCCCCCAGATTAGCCAGATGGTACTGCTCTTGACTGTCATTCCCTACCTAGTATTCTGCTCTCCAGCAAAAGCTACTGAGAAGTGAATTTATTCCTGAAGTGACAGCGTGTTTCTCAAAACACTGATGAGGTGGTGAGAATTAGCCTTCCAAAAGCTGTTTAAAAAGAAAATAAGGAAAAAAAAAAAAAAAAAAAAAAAAAAGAAAATAAGGGACCTGGTAGATTTGGGTAGGAATGAAGAACAAATGTTGTTCTTTCCATAGTGTACCCTTATGGCAGGTTTCTCCTTAATTTTAATGATGGGTGAGGTGGGTGAGGCTCCCAACACCCATTGTGATCCTTCGGAGACCTAGGGACCTGCTTTTGCCTGGACCTGGTTTATTTGTGAATAAAGAAAAAAGCATTCATATATGGACTTCCAAAAAGATTTCAATTGGATGATGATGATGATCACTACAATTTATTAAGCTCTTACTAAGTGCCTTAACCCCACATAGGCATAGTACATAGATTGTTTTGTGGTTTTTAAAATTCTGTTAATCCACGATTGCTTAAATACAAAATGAAAAAGAAAAATTTCCTTTTAATCCCAGGTATGAGATAACCGCTAACAACATTTGATTTGTATACCTCTAGACTCTTATAAGTGTGTATATGTATGTGTAAGCATATACACACAAATACATATTTTTAAGTGTATGAGATTAATATTATTCATGTTATTTCATAATCCATTGTCACTTAATATATCCTGCATATCTTTTCATGTCAAATTCATAAAGATCTTTCCTATCTTTTTTTTTTTAAACATGTATAGTACCCATTATGTGTACCATGATTTGTTTAGCCAGTTTCATGTTGGAGAATTTTTAAGTATTTTTCTGGGTTGAGGCCATTATAAACAATTATTCAGTAGGTATTTTTGCATACTTGCTCCATTATTTCCTTAGGATAATTTCTAGAAGCAGAATGTTAAGTGTATTGCCAGTTGTCCTTTAAAAATACTGTTTCTTTTTTTTTTTTAAGATTTTATTTTTTTGAGGTAATCTCTACACCCAACACGGGGCTTGAATTTACAACCCCAAGATAAAGGATCACATGCTCTACTGACTGAGCCAGCCAGATGCCCCTAAAAAGACTGTTTGAACTTACAACTTGAAAGTACTCATTTCCCCCAAACATTATAAATACTGCCATTTTCTTTGCTTGTCTTTAGATATTCTCATTTTTGTAAGAATCTTATAAAGGAGATGTCGGTATGTTCATCTTAGGGATTTAAAAGCAAAACAAAAGAAACACTCTGAGACTTTAGGAGGAACCTTGCCTAAGATCACAGAGCTCCTCAGTGAAGGTGCTAGTGTTTGAGTCAGCCATTTATGACTTCAAAACTGGTGGTTTCTCTACCTCTCTGAGCTAATAAAGTCATTTTTACCTAATATTATTGGCTTTAGGCTCATCTACATTTGTTATACTCACGGCTCTCTATCTTTGCCGTTGTCATTTTATTTTATGATCTCTCAATATCACTGGACTAAGAAAACATGGCCATCTGTTGCACAAGTGACAAGTAAATTTTCCCTGCTCTCCAGTCTCTAAGGCTGCCCCCCTACGCATTGCCCATGGTTTCACACATGGAAAAAAGCTACCGATGTTGTTGGGTGACAAGATTATTGGATTCTCCTTATCAGTTTAAAAATTCATAAGTCACCTGGTGCTTGCCTGGAAAAGGGCAAAGGAGAGCCTTTTTTCCCTTGTTATTTAAGCAGTTTTTCTATACCCCCTGCATAGCATGGGAACTTGTGTTTTCTTAACAGTTAGGTTCTTCAGGGTGAGGTTGGCACCTTGGGGCTGACTAGAGCTGGGGAAGAGAACAACTGAGATATAAAGAAACCCAGTCAGCATGGGAATGGGCTCAATTCTCCTTCAGCTTTGTAACTGATTTCTCTCTCATCCCCCAGGAGAATCAGTGAAGGCATCCGTCCAGGAATCAGGACCATTTCTACCGAGGGTACAGAATAATTGATCTGATTTGGTATTGTGCTGTATGCGCGGTATCTGTAGAGAACGCTGGCTTCTCTTTAAAATAGCTGTCCATTAATAATTCTCTGTGACAAGAATAGGACGTTGAGAGTTCCATTCTCCCGAGAGAGCTCTCCTAGGGGGATAGAGCAAAGAGAAAAATGTTGAAGTGGATTGCATTTGTGAACTTTGGAATGCAGGAAATTCCAGAGTGGCACTTCTCTCCTCAGCTGAGTGATTGCTGAATATATAAGTAAGCAGTGACGCTGAACCTTGACTTGCTCTGGCCTTTTAAAAAGGCTGAAACCAAAAAAAAAAAAAATAATAATAAATAAATAAATAAATAAAATAAAAAGGCTGAAACCCATTCTCCATAAGGAGGCAATAGAAGGCCGCCTTTTGTGCTGGTTTGGAAAAATATACTTTTATAAACTCAGGTTACTGTGGAAACATGTGACCCATCCTTTCTCTCAGCTTTAAATTGTCTTTATCCTGCAGAGCTAAGTCATGTGTAAAGAGACTGTGATTTTCATGAAAATTAAATAAAAACTGAAACAGCTTGTCTTAAGCACATTACCTAAATAGAGAAAAAAAATTGAAATTAATGGGAAATGTCAGCTGTGGTGACTTCAGGCTGTGTCTATTGAATGATTCACCTGGCAACGGGAAGCTTGAGGAAATCCAAAAGAAAAGATAGTGTGTGTGTGGGACCTTATGTAAACAGAGCAGTGGCGAGAGTTTTTAACAATCCCTGCTTTCCTTTCCAGCACATACCAGAGGAGAGATACAGAATGCAGAGCAAGCCCCTAGGAATCTGTCTGATAATTGATTGCATTGGCAATGACACAGGTGGGTATGGATGCTGCAGTTTAACTGGTGCCCCACGGTGAGGTCACAGCCCAGATAAGCTGTGCTCATCAGTGATCAACACTAGCTGTTAGAACAGACCATTGTGGAAGTCGGTAGCTTCACATAGCAAGGGGTACTTCCTCACTCGTGTCACAGCTTAGTGTGGATTGGGCTAGAGTGATCATTCAATGACTCCACCATCTGAAGCCTTGGGGTTTTCCACAGGATCCTCTGCATCTGGCTGATGGATGAAGGAAGTACATGGAGGATCTCTCAAGAGGTTTTAGGGACTAGTCCTGAAAGTGAGATGAATCATTTCCATCCACATTCCATTGGTCAAACTCACTTGTGTGACCCTACCTAACTGCAGTGGATAAGAAACTCAGACTGGCTTTGTGCCGGGGAAAAAAAAATGGAAGGGGATTTGAGGAGCACATAGCATTGTCTCTGGTACAAAGGTGTAATTGGCAAAAAGTTGGGGAGTTTTGATTTTGCTTTCTCATGCTAGATACTGTGGCAGGGAGGAGTCCTCTGGGATCCAGAGTGGGATCTAAATGGAAGGCTCCCTGGCTTCAGTGTTATCAGATGTCCCATCATTTCATATAGATAGACTGTGGAAGCTTTTCTGGGGAAAAATTAAAAATACTATAATTGTGTGTTCACTTAGAGGCAGTGTGTCACTTAGTTCCGCCACGTTGTACTTGAGTTGTTGGCCTGAGTCAGTACTACTTGTGTGTTACTGTTGTTTGGATCTGAACTGATTCTCTTGCTCAATTGCTGTTGGATGTCCTATTCAAACTGAATCAATCACTGGTGATGCGTCAGAGAGAATAAGAATCTCATTGTGAAAGAACATGTTTAATCATTTATCCCTTCCTCAGAAGGGCTGATAATCACATTCCCACGGTTATCTTGCTTTTTGGAATTCTTGGGATGAGTCAGATCTGTCTTTCAGGCTCACCTAAAATGTTGCCATGGTGAGTTTTATGGGAAGAGAGTCTAAGAGAAGGTCAAATTAGCAAATATTAGGTTGAATTTCCCAGGATTTCAAATATGATCTCATTTTTCTCATGTCCTATTTTTGGTTAGATGTGAAACATGCTGTCTCTTCAGCTGTAGAAAAGTGTCCGTTCTTTCTTAGCCACTAGTACCCATATAAGAATGAAAAAATATTTCCTCAGTGAGTAATTTCCTCCTTTAAAAAAGACTGAGTAATTGTCTTCTACTTTCTATTATAATCAGTTTTGTTTCATTTATTGGTAGAAAGTTTCCAGCTGTAGGATATATATCTATTGTATGAAGAGAATCATAAAGCCATGATCTGCTGTGAATTTGTGACTAAAACCCAGTGTGTGTGTTTGTTTCTCTTGCTGAGTTGTGGGCCTCTTGTGTGCAGGGATTGAATATGTATTTGTGTTTTCCTGTATTATAGGAGCATGGTCAGAGTTGGGCCCTTCGAATGACTGTGTGGGTTTGAATCATGGCTCTGCCATATCATAGCTTGTGACCCTGGTTATTTTTCCTAGCCTCTGTAAGCCTCAATTTCTCTCTTTCTCTCTCTCTCTCTTTTTTAAAGATTTGAGTGAGAGAGAGAGAGCGCGTGAAAGCGAAAGAGCGTATGCACTTAAGTGAGTGAGTGCACGAGTGGGGGAAGGGGCAGAGGGAGTGAATCTTCAAGTAGACTCCCTGCTGAGCATGGAGCCTGATCTGTGGGCTCCATCCCATGAGATCATGACCCATGAAATCATGACCCATGAAATTATGACCTGTGAGAGCATGACCCATGAGATCATGACTTGAGCCAAAACCAAGAGCTGAACACGTAACCAACTGGGCCACCCAGGAGCCCCTCAGTGTCAATTCTATAAAATGGTTAGATAACAGGACCTACCTCTTCGTGAGGTTGGGAGAAGGGAGTGAGTTCATACTTATAAAGGTCCTTAGTAAAAGTATACTTAGAGCCCATACATTACTATTTCTACAGCAAAATGAATGGAAGTTCACATTAAGTGGAATAAAGACTATCAATAGGTTCTCCTTGGTTCAGGAAAGATTTGCCACAAAATGAATCAGGGAAAAGACCTTAAGGTTTTCAGAGCCTTGGGGGTTTTTGAATTGTGGATAAGGAGTTATGGATATGTGGAAGAGTACTTTGTGGCTGCCTGAGGTACCCTAGAAGCCTCTTTGACATGCAGTAGACAGGCTTATTATGGATATTGTTTTCTCCTAAGAAAAGCTAGTACAGAAGGAATTACTAGTAAACATTTGTACTTTAAAAAGAAGACATTTAATAAGTAGTTTATGATGTTGAATGAATGTAGATTGTCCATTAAAACCTCCTGACTAAAAACAAACAAACAAACCAAAAAACAAAATCCCTTGACTGGTCTATGGAAACAGATGACAAATCAGACTCATACGAGACTGTCTCTGCTACTGATTTCCTCACTCACTCATTCTTCTGTCCTTGTTTATCATCTTCCCCCTATCTCTCCCCCCCCCCCTTCTATTTTGTCAGGCCCAGTTTAAATTAGGCCTTTACCACAAAGTCATCACAGGTTTCTCAGACTGCACTGATGGCTCCTCCTCTCCGCTTACTTTACCTAAAATCCCACTGTACCATGTGACATGTCAGTCATTCTTTTGTGCATATTTAGAGGTTTCTCCTACTAGATTATAGGCTTCTTGAAGGGCAGGTACTTCATCTGTGTTTCCCAACTTGCAATACAGGGTTTCTGCAACGTAGGAAGAGGAACTGCTTAAGACATTAATTTTGGGGTCAGTTGGATTTGAAAAATGATGAATCATTTGTTCCTCCTTTGGAGGTTTGCATATGGGCCTTAACAACTAAGCAGTCCTCCTGTAAAGAAACTTAGTTAAGTCTTAATCAACTTTGCATTTCACATTTATGTTTGACCTCGGAACTCCCCTTCTCACTAAGAATATCCTGCCCAATGTGGGTTCCATTTGTGTGCTTCGTTGTAATTAGAATGGGGCTCATTCAAGGTACTAAGTGGTGGTAAATAGACTGATGAAACACTTCCTCTGTCTTAGTTATTCTATACATTAATTTAATGGACTTCCTTTTGTAGATTGTGGTGAAATTAATGCAAACTCTTTTTAAGATTTCATTTTTAAGGAATCTCTATACCCCAGGTGGGCCTTGAACTCACAATGCAGAGATCAAGAGTCACATCCTCTACCGACTGAGCCAGCCAGACACCTGCAATGTGAACTCATTGTAGATGAAAACAAATTCTAAATGAATGGGGGGGCATAATTTTTTACTATATTTAGTTTTTTTGGATTTCATCTCAATAGCCCCCAAACCTGTGGGTGGTGCTGACCCTAGCCCTTGTACTAACTGTGAGGCCGCAAGAAAGCTCATCATTTTGGGAAGTTGAGGTTTCCAGAGGCAAGGCTGGGTCAAGAGTGGGGTTTCCAGGGTGCAGGAAAGGAGAAGTGTGACTTCTGCAGTTGTTGAAGTTTTATTTTCCAAACTCAGCCTCCCAGTTATTCTTCCCCTATTTGAGGGAAATGACAGGGCAGTTATTGTGATAAATCAGACCTAGAATCTGATGGCTCTCAGACCATATTAATGTAGGCTGAGAGACTTTCCTCTGGACATCCCTTCTAAGGAGAAGCTTCCATGAGAGAGATGCTCTGCAAGCTTCATGATGTGGTGAAATGGCTGCCTTTATTTTCTTTATTTTTTATTTTATTTTTATTTTATTTTTTTCCTTTTTTTCCCCTTTATTTTCTTTAAAATTAATATCTTACATTTGAGTAGGCACTCATAGTTTGCAAAGTGTCTTTACGGAAATCTCACTGGATCCTCACAGCCACCTTTTGAAGAACATGGTATAGGCATTAGTATTAATCACATTAATTACAGGTGAATAAACTAAGATGGTTAATTTGTTCAAACTCATACCGTCATTACTCCCTCGAGCCTGTAAATCATACTGGGCTATGTATCCATGTTCTTGATGGCCCAAGAAAGAAAGTTGCAAATGCTAGCTAGCATCAGCCCTCCCCATCTGATAGAGGAAAGATGTGACATGATGGGAAATATCAAGTATGATGATTTCAGGCTGTGTCTACTGAGGTGACTGTGTTGCCAGAGGGATATTTAACAGGTGCTCCATCTTGGTCTGAGGGCCATCCAGATCTGCTGTTCTTAATGGCTTTTGGGGACCTCCCCTTTATCCTTCTTTCTCTTGTTCTTTAGGGAAGCACTTCCTGCCTTGGACGTGAGATTCCCATCCTCTTCCTAGCCTCTCTGTTGGCGTAAATTAGCTTTTCTAGGACCAGGCAAGGTTCAGACCCAGCAAATAGGTAGAGGAACCAGGACTTAAAACTCAGATCTTGTGATTCCAAGACTGGTTCCTCTTTGCTGGTCCCATGCAAGCTGCCTTCTTGCTGCTGTGTGACTGCCACACTCTAGCCAGAACCCGCAGGAACCCAGAAGAAGGCAAGAGATGGAAGGCACAGGACAGCCCTTGCGGTCCCTGACCTCTGCACATCAGCGTGGACAGACTGTGGCTTTATTTCAAGGACTTTGATAAGGCAGGAAATCTTTCGGTGAAGAGAGGATTTTGAAGTGAGTCAAAGTAAACAAGCTTTGAGTCTTGTGTTTTCCTGTTTGCTTCTGCCCCCTGGAGGAAAGAATGCCCCATGACATGTGAGTCCCCGAAGCCTGAGGCATAAAACAGTAGTGATGGTACTGGGGTCCTTGCCTACACCTGCTGAGGTGAAGGCCAGGGGGCAGTGTCCGTGGGCTTTTTCTACTGCACTAAGATCCTGTGGGGACAAGCAAGCTATGAATAGGTTATCCAGCAACATGTATCATGTCCTTCATTTCCCTCATGATATTTACTTATCATAGGGTTTTAAGGAGATTGACACCTTCTTTATATCTCTCCATTATTATGTGATATATAATTATTTTTCCCCCTTACCTTTGGGCCAGATGAAAAGTATGTAGCCTAACTACATCCTTAAGTAATAATTATTATCATTCCCTTTTCCTGATTTACCTGGTAAATTATTCATCTAATAATGTGTGCAAATTAATATTTATTTATTTATATATCTCACAGTTTCTGTGGAGCAGGAGTTTAGGAGTAGCTTAGCTGGGCTGTTCTGGCCCAGAGTCTCTTGGCAGATTGTGGTCAGATTTCAGCAGAGGTCATCCAAAGGCTTGGTTGAGATTGAAGGATCCTCTCAGGTGGCTCACTTATGTGGCTGTGGAGCTGGTGCAAGGCCGGCCTTAATTCTTCCTGTGGGCTTCTCCATAGGACTGCTTGAGTGTTCTCATGACACGGTAGCTGGCTTCCCCCAGAGTGAGCTGTTCAAAAGAGAGAAAGAACCAGGTCCTTTTTATGATCTAGCTGTGGAAGTCACATAGTATCCCTTTTGCCATATTCATTAGAAATGAGTTACCAAGCATGATCTGCATTCAAGGGTAGGGGAACTACACTCTTTTTAAGGAAGGGGTGTCAAAAACTTCATGGACGTATTTAAAACTGCTATATCTGGTAGATGTGGGGCCATAATTAATCACAGCTCTCCTGAATGGGAAGTTCTACTAGACTCGATGTGGACATATCCAGGTACTGCCCGTAGGCTGGGCAAATTAAACTCAGAGCGCTCAAGTGAGCTCTTATTTGTCCAGTAGCTGTTTATTCCAGCTTTTGTTTACCTAAGGCTGGGTTTCTTTTTCTCTTTTTTCCTCTTCTTATTTCCTGCTGAGAAGCCAAAAGAGAAATTGCGATAGCTAACTTTCACTTTTATAGTTTATTAGTGGTCAGTGAAGTTTGCAGGGCAAGAAGGTCGAAACTCTTGGTTGATGCTAGGAGTCTTTTAATTATTTGTGACTATTCAGACTTCAGACCCGTTTAATGTAGAGAGTTGACAATTTGTGGCAAACAAATTGTAGTAATTTCAAGGAAGTTATTTACCTCTCCTTTCTGTGACGCCTACACTGGTATGAGACAGGGCCCTTTTTTGTTCCTTGGTAGAAGTTATATCTGTTCTTTTTTTTTTTTTTTTTTTTAAGTTATATCTGTTCTAATTAGTGTTGTGTTGTTTGGTTTGGGGTGAACGCAGTGGTAAACTTCTGGAAGACCACATCCCTGGGGGACAAAGAGAGGTGGGTATATAGTCATGAGACATGAAGAGAAATCCAGAAAAGTTGGCTGGCTGAGAGTTCGAGTAATAATCTGAATTCGGAGATGCCTGTCTAGCTTAGGGCAGAACAGTTTTTTTTTGTTCCACAAATGAATTAAGAAGTGGAGGCATCCCTCAGACAAGGAACAGAAACTTAAAGGGTGGCTCAAAGGGATGTGGAATTTTTAAGGAGGAAGAGAAAGATGTCTGCCTCTGCTATTAGAAAGATGTGACAAAGCAGAAAACTATTTCTCTGATGAAGGCAAACTGAGCAGATGGGCAAGAAATGGACTGGGTAGGATTTCTATGGTTCCAAGGCTCTAGAAACTTCTAAGAGATGGATACAAGATTTTCTTTAAAAAAGGAATAGAGTCCCAGGAGCTTTATGTGTATTATCTCACTTAATCCTCACAGCATGCTCATAGGCTGAGTATCATCACCTCTATCACTTCCACCATCACGCCTCGGTGGCTCAGCAGTTGAGCATCTACCTTTGGCTCAGAGTGTGATCTTGGTACAGGGATCGAGTCCTGCATCAGGCTCCCTGCAAGGAGCCTACTTTTCCCTCTATCTCTCTGCTTCTCTCTCTGTGTGTCTCTTATGAATGAATGAATAAATAAATAAATAAATTCTTAAAAAAAAAAAAAGCTAGGGAGCCCTACTTCTTTGAGGTCATGCAGCCACAGGTATGTTTAAGGTCAGTGTTAGAAGGCAGGCTTGTGCACCCTAAAGTCTGCCTTTTCCACGCCCTAACACTGCTTTTCCAGGCAAAGCCAATCCAGAATTTCTGGAAACTAAGAGAAGAATTCTTGGGGGCATTACAGGGAATCTTGGTCAGAGGTTACACTGGGAAGTGGGTCATGAGAGCAACTGGGGAGTCTGGAAATAGTCACGCCTTGGATGGAGGTGCCCGCAGCTGTAGCAGCCCACAGCTGTGGGGATGAGGGGACTCATGACCTGGGCCACCCTTCCTGCAGCCATTTGGATCTAGGTGCGGGTCTGCACTTTGCAAATGCATCCATTCCTCCTTACTTGTGTGTGAGTTTAAGAAAGAGCCTTTTGGAAAGTCCCCAGCTTTGTTTTGGTTGAAGAGAAAAAGTTTTGTTCCCCTGTTGGTTGCATTGGCCTAGAAGTAGGCTCCATCCATGCCTGTGGCCACGTGTGCTGGTGGCCTTGGGCAGGGAAGGTGGTATAATGGGGCGGATGGTAACTGAGATCCTGGGACATAAATGTGTTTCAGGTTGATTCCTTCCTGCCCCCTGCTCCGGTTCTTTGAAACCTCAAAATATGGCACAAAAGCAGAAACGGATAAGGAGCAGAGATCAGCCCGTGCTTAGGATTGCTATCCACTGCCTCTTAAGTGTTTCTCATCCTAGTGTTGTTTTCCCTGTGTGTTTGTTTATTTTATCCAGATTTTCTTCGGGACACCTTCACCTCCCTGGGCTACGAAGTCCAGTATTTCTTATATCTGAACGTGGACAGTATAATCCAGATTCTTCGCCAAGTTGCCCGCATGCCCCAACACCAAGACTACGACAGCTTTGTGTGTGTCCTGGTGAGCCGAGGTGGCTCCCAGAGTGTGTTTGGTGTGGATCATACAAACTCAGGGTTCCCTTTGGATCAGGTCAGGAGGATGTTCATGGGAGACGCATGCCCTTTTCTCTTAGGGAAGCCAAAGCTCTTCTTTATTCAGAACTATGTGGTGTCAGAAGGCCAGATGGACAGCAGCAGCTTCCTGGAGGTGGATGGACCAGAGGTAAACAATGTGGAATCCAAAGCCAAGCAGCCCGGGCCCTGCACCATTCACCGGGAAGCTGACTTCCTCTGGAGCCTGTGCAAGGCAGACGTGTCCCTTCTGGAACAGTCCTCTGGTTCTCCATCATTGTACCTGAAATGCCTTTCCCAGAAACTGGGGCAAGACAGGTGAGCCGCCTCGGTGGTGGCCCATCCTTGGACCACTCATCAATTCTCTTGCTACCAAGATGGAGTTTACCACTGTGATTACCACGTGGGGTGCTCTTCTCTTCAGGCAGAAAAGGATTTTTCATTCCCTGTTGGGATTGCCACAGGAGATACATGTTTTGGGAATGCTTTGTGCTTCGGGAGGTCACTTGCTAGTCAGCTTGTAGTTTGGATATTGGTCTTCAAAATAAAGAAATTTTTAATTGCCTTTTTTTTTAAATGACAAAAGCAGTACATATGCCTTATTGAAAAAACCCTATGAAATATACGTGCTGAACCCAGAACATAACAAACAGTTATAATCCTAGTTATTAGAACCAATCTCTGTTAGCCTTCCAGATCTTTTTTGGTGTTTTGCCTTCCAGATCTTTTTTTGGATACCTGCACAATCATATCTAAATGTTTTTTTTAAAAGATTTATTTGTTTGTTCATGAGAGACACACACACACATAGGCAGAGACACAGGCAGAGGGAGAAGCAGGATCCTCGCAGGGAGCCCGATGCAGGACTTGATCCTGGATCCCGGGATCACGCCCTCAGCTGAAGGCAGACGCTCAACCGCTGAGCCACCCAGGCGTCTCATATCTAAATGTTTTTTAAACCAAAATGGAATCATCATCCACTATTACTTTATAACCTGCTTTTAGTTGGTGTAACAGTATATCCCATATATTTTACATGTCAGTAGTCACATTTCTACAGCATCATCTTAATGTCTGTGGAGCAGTCCAGAATATGGCTATGGCATAATTTACTTGACCAATTTTCAGTCTTTGGAAGGCATTTTGCTTTCATACAAGGAAAGCATTCAATATCTCTGTAGCTCAGTATTTGTGCTCATCCGTACTGTTTTCTTGAGCAAAATTCCCAGAAGAAGTGCTGTGTCAAACAGCATACATTTGGAAAGGCTTGGATGTGTCTTATCAGATTGCCCTCTAGGACAGTTACACCCACTTTGCACGAGAGTGCCCATGTCCCCAAATTCTGCTCGACACTGCACGCTCTTTTATTGCCCTGTTTTGACAGTTTGATAGGTGGAAAATGGTACCTGACTCCCCACATCTGCAAGTCTGTGTTATACAGACATTTCTGATGTTTATTGGCAAGAATACTTTTCTAAGGGAAAGCTTGGTTATCTGGTTTTTATTTAAGATTATTTCCACATAAGATTAGCAGTCCTTTTTTCAGTTGTTCACTCGTTACAGTTTAGAATGATGTTTCTGAGCCATGTGTGAAATGCATTCTGTTGTAGTTCTGGGGACCCCAGATATATGTCTCATGACCTATGACCACCCAACCCCTTCAGTAGTGGTTCAGCAGCAAGGAATGGGCTATAGTAGAAATGACTCAGCCTTCCATGGGCCAGCAGTGTTCTTGGCATCCATCCTACATTTGCATTATGATCCAGGTAAGTTATCATCTGGCTGGAGTGTCCCCAGGATAAGATGCTGTTGCCCCTTGGGTGAAGGGACTGTGGTCATTGGGCAAGCTGATTTGGATCACTCACTCAGTAGCTTGTAGAGAGAATTTAAAAAGAAACAATTGTAAAGCACTTTCACATCTGTTGGCTCATTTCACCCTAATGACAATCTGTCTCCTCTTTGATATCTGCATGGCATTAATTTTTGCTTTTCTCATTCCCTCCAGAAGACGCCCACTCTTGGAACTCCACACTGAACTCAACAGCAGCGTGTATGATTGGAATAGCAGAGTGTCTGCTAAGGAGAGGTACTACGTCTGGCTGCAGCATACTCTGAGAAAGAAACTTATCCTCTCCTGTAAATGAATGGCCAAAAGCCTCTCTTAGCTTAGCTCTGTAGTCTTCATTACTAAACTTTCCTAACCAAACTACCAGAAGTAATTTTCAAGATATGTGGGTAAGATGGGTCCTGTTATCCTGTTATGTATTGAAAAGACCCTCTGTTAGGAATGTTGTCAGGAAAGTTTGTTTTTTAAAAAAGATTTTATTTATTCATGAGAGACACAGAGAGAGAGAGAGAGAGAGAGAGAGAGAGGCAGAGACACAGGCAGAGGGAGAAGCAGGCTACCCATGGGCAGCCTGATGTGGGACTCGGTCCTGGGACCCTGGGATCATGCCCTGTGCCAAAGGCAGATGCTCAATCACTGAGCCACCCAGGTGTCCCAAGAAGGTATGACTCCTTGTCAAGTCCAAGATTAAGGCGCTAGCAGATCTGGTGTCTGATGAGGACCAGGTTCTGGGTCTACTGATGGCCATCTTCTCATTGTGCCCTCACATAGCAAAGAGCAGAGGGGGGAAGCAAGCTGTCTTGTAATAGCTCCACCTTCATGAGCTAATTACTCCCAAATTCTCTGTCTCCTAATATCATCACATTGAGGATTAGGGTGTCAAGCTATGAATTTGCCCAGGGTCACAAACATTGAGTCTGTAACTGGCCTTGTAATTTGAAATATCTAGGACTCAAGTGATATTTTATAGCAATCACATGTACTTTTCTTTCTTGGATTTGAAGACCTAAAACCAGATCATTATTTAAAATAGCATTTAAAGTTTTTAAAAATTTATTTATTTTTATATTTTTTGACTTAAAAAAAGAGGTTATTTATTTATTCACGAGAGACACATAGAGAGAGGCAAGAGATGTAGGCAGAGGGAGAAGGAGGCTCCCCATGGGGACCGCAATGCAGGACTTGATCATAGGAACTCTGGCATCATGACCTGAGCCAAAGGTGGATGCTCAACCACAGAGCCACCCAGGTGCCTCTTGACTTGGTTTTAAATGATGTGTATCTCTATGCATAAATCCAATAAAATATTAAAAATGTTAACAGTCGTCCCAGACTGATACTTAGTCAAGTGTTCAGTAATAAATGTATGGTTGTGACGATATCACTGGCTGGTATTTTATGTAACCATTAAAATTATGTTTATAAATAATAAGAGCTTACATTGGGTTGTTAGCTCATTACATAAATTACATGAAGGATTTCATTCAATCCCCTCTCAGAACAGCTCTATGAGGTAGGTATTATTGTTCTCACTATTTTTCTTCCATTTTATAGATAGAGGAAAATGGGCCAAGTAATGTTAAGTAGCTTCCCTATCATCACCCCATACTAGGATATAAACTCAGGCCATAAAGAGAGACACTTTGGGGCCCAAGTGCTTAACCAATTCACAATATGGCCTTAACAGAACATCGTAGTGAGGAAAAATGCTCATATATTCATGTTACCTGAAAAAGAGTACAAAATAGTATGTTTATTACAATTACGCTTAAAATAAAACAAAAAATACCTCTCAGGAAAACAAAAGGTCATTTTCCAAAGTGGCATATAGATGGCAGGACTATGACTGATATTTTCTCTTTCTGTTCTCCAAATTCTCACCTATATCTGTCTATATATTTCAGAATATTGGCTCCTGCCCTAAAGCTCTGGTAACTCCTTTCAACTTTTAAGTAGTTGGTTCTTCATCACTAACAAAACTACCCTCCTCTTCTTACTTTTGTCCTCACTTCTCTGTCCCATATTTACCCCCTTTTCAGACACAGGACCCCCGGACTCACTGCTGTTTTTCTGAGCCACTGGTCCAGATGACTGACTAGTCAACCCCCAGTTGACCCTCACTTCTTCCCCTGTTCTATCCCATTCCCTGTTCTATCCCATTCCCCAATTCTTTCAATCCTCTTCCATGAACAGGTCATAGTAGGGGTCACCGGACACCTTCTTCTATCTGCAGGGTTTGATATGAGAATCTCTTCTTGCCCTCTGAGATTTTAGGAGCAAGTTTTCAGGATTAAGGATGTTGTTTATGCTACCAAGACTAACTAAAATAACGCTGTATGTTAACTATATTGGAATTAAAATGTTAAAAAGGGAGTTGTTAAAAAAAAAGGCAGTTGTTTTTGCCCTTCACCTTTTCATCCCTTCCTCTATCTTGCTGACTAGAACACGAATGTGATGGCTGGAGCCTTAAATTCCATCTTGAACTGTGGGATAATGGCCACATTGTAGGGCCAGCTAAGTGGTGAGCAGGAAGTAGCCTTCTTGGATGAAGGCAGAGTCTAAGGCTGGTACAGCCTTAGACTCTACCTACCTCCAGATTTTTATGTGAGAGAAAAAAGATTTATACTTCTTTCAACCTACACAGTCCAACTGATGCATTATTATTTGATTAAAATGTTTAGAATGTTTATGCATGTTATAAGTTTAAAAATTTATCTAGATGATTTTAATTTTCTATTATTGTTTAAAAATATGTATGCACTTAAAATCTGAGCTACCTACATGTTTTTTGTTTTTTTTTAACCTACATATTTAACATGCATCTTGGTTACTTCCGAGTTTTGACATTGTGAATAAGGGTGCGATAAACATTTGTATGCTGATTTCTTTGTGGATATAAGTTCAGCTCACTAGGCAAATACCTAGGAGAACAATTGTTGAATTGATGGTAAGCTTATGTTTAACTCTGGAAGAAACACAGACTGTATTCCCAAGAGGCTATACCATTTTGCAGAGTTCCTGTTGCTTCACATCCTTGCCAGTATTTGGTGGTCAATGTTTTGGATTTTAGCCATTTTAATAAATGGGTAGTGATAACACATTTGAATTTGCAGTTACCTAATGGCATCATGGTGAGCATTTGGTTAAATCTGTGTATCTTCCTTGTTGACATCCATTTTTAAAGTAACTTATTTCTTACTGGTGAAGGTTTTTATTTTTATTATTATTATTTTTTTAAAGATTTAGTTGAGAGAGAGAGAAAGAGTGAGCAGGGGGCGGGGCATAGGGAAATGGAGAAGATCTTTAAGCAGACTCCCTACTGAGGGAGGAGAGTCTTGTTTGATCTCATGACCCTGAAATCATGACCTGAACCAAAACCAAGAGTCAGACACTTAACCAACTGAGCTACTCAGACATCCCTCTTACTGGTGAGTTTTAAAGAGTTCTTTGTATATTACAGATGTAAGTCTTTTATCAGATATTTTACAAATATTTTCTTCCAAATGTGGTAGAAGTTTGTAATTTTAATGAAATTCAACTTACAGATGTTTTTTTTTCCCCCCGGATTGTGCTTTTAGTGTGTATCTAAGAAATCATCAGCAAACTGAGGATCACCTACACTTTCTCCTATGTTATTTTCCTTAAATATTTTATTTATTTATTTGTGAGAGAGAGAGAGCCCATCAGGGGCAGAGGCAGAGGGGCAAGCACACTCCCTACTGAGCATGGAGCCCAACATGGGGCCAGATCCCAGGACCCTGAGATTATGACCTGAGCCAAAGGCAGATACATAACCAACTGAACCACCCAGGCGCCCCTCTTGCATGTTATTATACAGAAGTTGTAGAGTTTTGCATTTAAGTCTGTCATCATTTTGAGTTACTTTTTCTGAAAGATGTAGGGTCTATGTATTAGTATACACTCAATATTAGTACCATATTGGGAGTTTTAGATAAATGTAATTGTATTATTTGTTTCCTTGTATACAAAGCACATATTGTAACTTAAAAATAAAATAAAAATTACATATTATAAAAAGGTCCAGTTTGTTTAATATATAAACACACTTAATGATTTATTTTAAACATAAATGGCATAATATTTAACATTGTTCTATCTTTTCCTTCAAGTAGTCATGTCTATATCTATGTTTTGCGCTATATTTAAGTCATTCACAATTTTTCACTGCTTCAATGATGATAAACATCTTTTCTTCCTTATTTGGTAAGGACTTCCTGCGTCAAACCTAGGATTCCCATCCTCTTCTTACTGCCTTTTCTGGCATAGCTCAGTCTTCTGTCAGGACTAAGCATTATTTCAACTGTCTTGCATCTTTAAACTCTCCCTCTGTCTTTGATCCTTCAGTCTAAAACCAAGCTCTGACGCCCCCATCAAATTAAGTCCCTCTCTTTCTTTCTTTCTTTTTTTTTTTTTAAAGATTTTATTTATTTATTCTTAGAGAGACAGAGACAGAGACACAGGCAGACAGAGAAGCAGGCTCCATGCAGGGAGTCTGACGCAGAACTTGATCCCAGGACTCCAGGATCCCACCCTGGGCTGAAGGTGGCGCTAAACCACTGAGCCACCGGGGCTGCCCGCTTTCAAGTCTTATGATGCTGGAGGGTATTATGCTGAGTGAAGTAAGTCAGTCGGAGAAGGACAAACATTATATGTTCTCATTCATTTGGGGAATATAAATAATAGTGAAAGGGAAAATAAGGGAAGGGAGAAGAAATGTGTGGGAAATATCAGAAAGGGAGACAGAACGTAAAGACTGCTAACTCTGGGAAACGAACTAGGGGTGGTAGAAGGGGAGGAGGGCGGGGGGTGGGAGTGAATGGGTGACGGGCACTGGGTGTTATTCTGTATGTTAGTAAATTGAACACCAATAAAAAAAATAAAATAAAATACTTCTAAAGAAAATCAAAAAAAAAAAAAAAAAAAAAAAAAGTCTTATGATGGTTTAGACTACTCTGTACTCTCTCTTATTCCACCCACTTGCTCCATACTTCCTTGCTATCTGGATTCTACCTTAATCATTCAGCCAAATCTGTAAAATCGAAGGGTGACCAAACTAGTAGTCTTTAGGTTCTTTGGGGGTCACTGTCTCCTCCCTACTTCTCCCTCCCTACTGTATTCCCCCCTAGAAGTTCTGTCAAGGACTTCTTTGACCAAGTCTTCTTAGAATCTTTCGCCTCCATATCTGTGACTGTGTATATTCACAAGGAACACTCCTTTGTTTTCTCTCTTTATATGTTCTTGTTCAACAATCTTGTAGCTTCAATTACTACTCCTATGCTGCTAACAAGTTGGATATTTCTAGTCCAGACTCTTCAAGTTCAAAGCTCACCCTGCAACCTCCTCGCTAATGCTTCCACTTCATTTCCTTTTGGCATCTCCAACTCAATGTAATAATATAATATAATATAATATAATATAATATAATATAATATAATATAACATAACATAACATAATATAATATATATAATATAATATAAAAACCTCCATTACAAATCTGCTTTTCTGCCTGTGTCTCCCAATTTCAGTTAACGGCACCTCATTTTCACTGTGATCTACTCTTTCCTCTATTTCTTTATTCAGCCAGTTTCCAAATTGGTTGGTCCTGTATCTATAATGTCTTCTCCATCTATCTCTATCATTACAATTTCTCTTGCTTTCATTATCTCTCCATTGAACTATGATAACGGCTTTCTCTCTGATCTTGCCACTAGCCTCTTAATTCTTTTTTTAAATTTTATTTATTTATTCATTCATGAGAGACACACACAGAGAAAGGCAGAGACACAGGCAGAGGGAGAAACAGGCTCCATGCAGGGAGCCGACATGGGACTCGATCCCAGGTCTCCAGGATCATGCCCTAGGCGGAAGGTGGCACCAAACCGCTGAGCCACCGGGGCTGCCCTAGCCTCTTAATTCTATGATTACTTCATACGTGGCAAACTGAAGACTCTCCCTAGCTACAACTTTGTCACCTCCCTCCTTTGAAACTTTCAAGATTCTCCAGTGCATACACAATAAGAGTGTGGCTGGGGAGTGGGGTGAGAGATAGAGTGTGGAGTAGGGGCTGCTGGTGTAAGTTCTGGAGTCCAAAGGCCCAGGGAACCAGGAGCTTTAATGTCCAAAGGTAGAAGAAGATGACCAACCAGTTCAAAAAGAGAGAATTTGCCCTTCCTCCTTTCTATTGGACTGTTAATGGATTAGATGTTGCCCACCCACATTGGTTCTGGCAAGGTCTGGAATGTGTGAATAGGTGTGGAGTGAGGGAGGGAGGAGGACCTGGAAGTTGGGGATGGCATGGCTCCTCAAAAGAACCTACCATCTCAGGATCAGGGTTTGGGGTGAAAGTTTCAAGGAATGGAGCTCTTTGGCAGGTGGCACACTCATCTTCCCATCTTCCCCATCACTTGTGTCCATTTTTTAGTTCATAAGTCTTTACACTTACAAAGTTTCCCTTTATAAACTTTGAGGGTGGAGAACTTGGACCAAAGCCTGGACATAAAGGAAAGCCTACTACTGCCACCACCAGCCACTCTGAAGGTGGAACTAAAGAGAAACAATCCGGTATTTCCCCTTTGTCCCCAGGGCAGTAGCAGACTCCCAACACTTTATAAAAGGCTAAATAGGTTTTTTTTTTAAAAAATTTTTATTTATTTATGATAGTCACAGAGAGAGGCAGAGACACAGGCAGAGGGAGAAGCAGGCTCCATGCACCGGGAGCCTGATGTGGGATTCAATCCCGGGTCTCCAGGATCACACCCTGGGCCAAAGGCAGGTGCCAAACTGCTGTGCCACCCAGGGATCCCCGAGGCTAAATAGGTTTTGACTGGCTTTTCATGTAGACCCACTTGCCTGCAACCAATCAGGAAAGATGCCGTAAGAAATGTTTATTATTTCCACTGCTATCAACTTGCCATCAACATGTCCTCAGTTGCTGTGCCCTAAATTGGAAGAAGTGTGAAATACTGAATATAAATAAAATGGCACACAATCTCACTGTAACTTGGTTCGAGTGTTTCCACTAAGTACTAAGACAAAAGTTTAAGTTTTACTTCACGTGTCTCTATTCTACTTCTGCTTTCCAAGCTTAGCTCAAATACTTCCTCCTCCAAGTCATCTTCATTAGGACTCATCCGTTGTTCCTGGAGCTCTTACAGTATTTAGGTGAAGCCCCATCACAGCATCAGCACACCCTGCCCAATGGTTACATATAGCATGGCATATGGAGACACAGGCAGCTGTAGCCTTGCGGTCAGGAGCATGGGATTTGGAATCTGAGAGACCTAGAATTCCCGTCTGTTCCTGCCTTTGGGATAATGGCAAGATAATTTGCAACCATGAGCTTCAATTTCCTCATCTCCTGAATGTAGCTAATAACATTGACTTTAGACAGTTCATCAGAAAAGAAGGGGCCAAGAAATGGTAGTAGTCATAATTATTTAAAGGTAAACGTGTTTTATTCACCTTTCCTTTCTAATTGTGCCCAGGTCAGTGCTTTATACATGGGGAGAGCTTGCTAAATATTTAATATTGTTGAATAGAAGTTGAAAAAGCTAGTGTACTTTATAAACAGGGTGAGAAGTGATAGTTTTACTAAACTACTTTCTGAAATGCTGCAAGGAATGAAATAGAAGACTAAGACTTAGGGCTTGTGTATCCTTATCTTTCAAAAAATTGTGGTAAAATGTACATAACATAAAATTTACAATTTTTAAGTGTATGATTCAGTGGCATTAAGTACATTTACACTGTTGTGCAACCATCACCACTAGGACTTATTTTGTTTTTTCTTTTTTTCTCTGAACCATTTATTTATTATTAGTAATAGTAAAGAACATTTCCAAATGGCATACATTCCAATAATAAATGGAACTCCCTATACCAGTGCTCATGCCTGTCTGGCTATGTTTAGGGGTTTTGTAGAAGTCATAAACACACCATCATTTCCTCATCACTCAAAGCCACATTCAGGTTTTTCACACTTGTTTCCAGGACCAAGGGGGTGTATCTTTTGACTGGTTTATTAAACAGATTAAATTGCTTTGCCCATTGCACACTTTAAGTTGTAAGTTTTTGAAAACTGAAGTACAATCGACATACAATATCCTATTAGTTTCAAGTGTACATAATACTGATTTGTTATTTTTGTACATTATGAAATGATCCTCATGTTAAGTCTAGTTACCATCTGTCACCATGCAGTTATTACGAAATTATTGACCCTATTTGCTATGTTATATGTCACATTCCCCTCATTTATTTTATTTTATTTTATTTTTTATTTATTTTTTTTTTAAATTTTATTTATGATAGTCACAGAGAGAGAGAGAGAGAGAGAGAGGCAGAGACACAGGCAGAGGGAGAAGCAGGCTCCATGCACCGGGAGCCTGACGTGGGATTCGATCCCGGGTCTCCAGGATCGCGCCCTGGGCCAAAGGCAGGCGCCAAACCGCTGCGCCACCCAGGGATCCCCCCTCATTTATTTTATAATTGGAAGTTTGTACCTCTTTTTTTAAAAAAGTTTGTATCTCTTAATCATCTTCACCTTTTTTTACCTGTGCTCCAAACCCCATCTAGTAACCAACAGTTTCCAATATCCATGAGTCTGTTACCGTTTTGTTTGTTCATTTGTTTTGTTTTTTTTATATTCCACATATAAGTAGAATCACATGGTATTTGCCTTTCTCTGTCTGACTTATTTCACTTAGCATACTACCCTCTAGGTTCATCCATGGTTTTGTAAATGGTGAGATTTCATTCATCTTTATGGCTGAGTAATTGGGCTCGTCTTTCTTAAACATAGAAGTTCTCTGGATGATGCCAAGGATATGAAAATAGCACTTTAATATATTTGCTAGTAAAGCATCATTAATCTTACTTTTTTTCAGAAATAAAATATCTTTTCTAAGAATCTGTACTTCTTCCCAGAGCTCTGCACACTTGAATGTGCTGAATTATAGTGCAGTGACTAAGAGTCAGATTTGCTGATTTAAATTTTGGCTTTCCCACTAGCTTACCATGTGACCTTGGACAAATTAGTTAACCTTTCTGTGTTCTAGTTTTCACATCTAAAGGAGGAGTCATAAAAAAAATAAATAAAGGAGGAGTCATGCTAATAGTATTTATCTTAGAGACTTGGGATGGTTCAATGAAAAAATAGTGCCTCATACAATTACAATTGCCATGTAAGTGTTAGGTATTGTTTTTATCCTTATAAATAATGTCTTCAAAGTCTCTTTCTTGGTGCACTGAATGTGCTGTGAGACCAAAGACTGCATCAATTTTGTCTGCTATTGAGTTTCCTGCAAATACCTCCAAATGGGCTTATAGTCCAGCTCTCCCTCCCTTTTTTTCTACCTTAAACTTTTAAAAAATTTGCACATGCAACTTTTTGAGAAAGAGTTAAGATGGCTGACCTCTATTTCTTGAACTTCTTGGGTTTTATTTTAAAGGTTAAGTGAGTTTGGGGAAGGAGATGGTTAGGAAAAGTCTCCTTTCTTTGTTCTTCCTTGCTTCCTTCTCTCCTCTCTCTCCCTCTCTCTCTCTCTCTCTCCTTCCTTCTCTGATTCATCAACCTTCGTGACCCAAAGGAAAAGTTCATTTGTAAAGAGTCCTTGGTTTAACCAGAGAAAATCCCGGGCGTCCAGTGGAAAAATTGTGACTCTTGCCTTTAGGAGGCGCTGTTTGTTAGCGTTTTCCAAAACCTGGAAAGGGGAGGGGAGAAGGCAGCCAAGGCAGCTATGACGTGGGCAGGAAATTAATTATCAAGTTACCCAAACCAGAAGGTCCAGTTTTTGCTCGCTGAAGCAGAAAAGTCTTGAGTTCTCTTCCCGCGTAAATGGGAGCTTCCCTGGAACTTGGATTACGCAGAGGATTCTAATTTCTTCAAAACTTTGTTTTCAGGTAGTTTCTCCCAGGAACCATTTGCCTCCAGAGGATCAACGGAATTTGATCTGAAGGTACGTGGTTAGCACCTTTCCCCTGCTGAGCTCTTCCACAATAGGCTTCAGTCACAGAGACTTGCAAAAGCCCTTGTTGGCCAAGGCATGTTTCTGCCTGGATTGATTAGCTGTGCCAGGGAAAATGAAGGCCTCAAAAGCCCCAGGAAAGCTCCAACACAGACTTTTAGAGGCGGAAATAAATGCTAGTCCACAAATGGAGCACACAGTCATCAAAGCTACAGATTGGAATCTTCGGGAAACTGCAAGGCAAATTTAAGATATCTTAGAATTGCAAACTCTCTCCAAGAAGCCATTCATTTGGTTTCTAGTATCACAGGCTACTACTAGAAGGGAAGACCCCATGGATAAACACAAAAAAATACCCTTTTCTGTTCTCTTTCTCTCTCTCTCTCTCTCTCTCTCTCTCTCTCCCTCTCCCTCTCTCTCTCTCTCCCTCTCCCTCTCTAAGTAAGCTGTACACCCAATGTGGGGCTTGAACACACAACCCTGAGATCAAGAGTTATATGCTCTACCTACCGAGTCAGTCAGACACCCCTCAGTTTTCTTTTTCTAACAGTAAAAGTAATGTGTGTTCGTTGCATAAAATCTGAGAAACTCAGACAGTGGCCCAGAAAAGAATTTATAGTATTTGTAATTATACCAATTAGATACAACCACTCTTTGTTACTGATGTTGTTTTTTGTTATGTTCTCCTTCCTTTAGAAAGTGGTTTCTTGTTTCTAAATAGCCAAATCTGACAAAGAATCTATACCTTGAGGCCTTATGGAATGAATAATATCACACTGAAAATTTTTTATCAGTTCGTTGTTCCTCTAATTAGAATGAAATTTAGTGTAGAAAATACCGTATTAAAAAAAAAAGAAAATACTGTATGAACTTTATGAACAGATCAGGTGGAAATATAATTTAGGTAATTTGTGACTTCCTTCAGTGATCTAGCAACTCTTGTCCAAAACCTCCCTTTCGTTTGAGGTCTAGGATTATGGCTTCTCTTTTTTGTGAGATATAGACCTGTCCTGTTATGGTTGTTCTTGGATTAGTGGACACTTCTGAAGTATAAACTCCCAGACTGCTGTATTTCCAAAATGAAAGGCATAAATCTAAACTCGATTTCTGCTATTTGATTGGAATGAATTAAGAGCTCTAACACGGAGAGATTGTGCTTTGTCAGCCTCCCTTTTGACCAGCTCTACCCAGGGACACTTTGATTTGGGAGAAATGAAGGTAAATTGGATTCCAAAAAAGCTCCCTCCAGACCTCCAAAACGGTTGCCATGCAAGTGTTGGGCTCATTTTTTGGGGCTACTGGTTTTTGAAGTAAGCTTATAGGAATTTTTATTTTTCAGCACTTTTGGGAAATTCTCATGCCTGAACGGAGGAGGCCTGGGAAGTTGGGGTTCTCCGTATCCTTGCTTTCTCATGTGCTGCCCACCTCTTCTCTCTTTCAGGCTGGCCATGACATCTCAAGCTCAAAGTTTGACTTTCCGTTCTGATGATAATTGTCAGTCGAGCTTCCGTGGGAAGCTTCTGACTATTGATTCAAAACTGGAGATCCAAGATGTGGAGGGCTTGAAGTTTCTCTGCCGAGACTTCGTCTCCCACAAGAAGCTGGAGAAGTCCAACTCAGCCTCAGATATTTTTGATCATCTGTTGGCCGAGGAGCTGCTGAGTGAGGAGGACCCCTTCTTCCTAGCGGAACTCCTCTATATAATCAAGCAAAATTCGCTGCTGCGGTACCTCAATCAAAGCAAAGAGCAAGTGGAGAGTTTGCTGCCAACTCGAAGGAGGGTCTCTCTGTTCAGGTGGGGAGGAGTCTGTGATCAGGAGAGGGGGTTTCCATCTATTTGGTGTTCATTCAGGCCACTGGGCTCTGAAAGGAGGCGAGGATTAGGATTTTCTTCTTACCCACCTCCTTTGATGACATAGTGCTTCAAAACCAGGAGATCTCTTCCCTTCAGGTACTAATGAGATGAGAGGTTGGGAGGTCAGCAAGGCTTCAGAGCCCAGCTCGGGGGCCTGGCAGTGCCTTCTTTTGGTTTGCCTCTCCCTGCCAATGGAAGTTGGCTTCAGCATAGCGGGACTTGCACTTTCCTTTTACCCTCTGCATTCCGAGATAGCCCTTCCTCCTGTGACTCACTGTGAGGATTTGAGAAGAGGGAATGCCTACTTGGGGCCAAATCAGCAAATGAAAAAGGAGATGTATCTCTGGGGTAGAGAAAGACATCATTTGTGCCATGTCCAATTTCAAATTTTCACACATTTTTGGGTGAAACCCAGAGAGGTAAAATACAGATGTTTTACCCATGGGGTGAAATACAGCCATCAGGTTATCACAGGTCAGACCTTAGATAACGCTATTTTATTTATTTAAAATTTTTTATTTTTACTTGCGATACAGTTGATCCATAACATTGTACAGTTTTAGGTGTATACCATAGTGGTTTGATACATGAGTGTATTGTGAAATGATCGCCACAATACGTTTGACATCCATCACTATGTATAGTTACCAATTTCTCTTTTCTTGTGATGAGAACTTTTAAAATCCACTCTTTGACAGCTTTCAAATATATAACACAGTATAGTTGATCCTTGAACAATGTGGGGGTTAAAGTGCCAGTTCCCACACAGTCAAAAATCCATGCATAACCTTTGGCTCCCCCAGAACTTAACTACTAATAGCCTACTGTTGACCATAAGTTGATTAATACATATTTTGCATGTTACATGTATGATATAGTGTATTCTTGGGATAGAGTAAGTCAGAGTAAAGGAAATGTTAATAAGAAAGTCCTAAGGAAGAGAAAATACATTCACTATCCTGTACTCTTGTTTATTGAAAAAAATCAGAACTCAGGAAGACCTTCACAGTTCAAACCCATGTTGTTCAAGGGTCAACGGTATTGCTAACTACAGTCACCAAGTTGTACAGCACATCACCAGGACTTAACTTGATCAACACAGTTTTAAATTGTCCACTGACATAGCTTCATCAGAGAATCCCATGAGAAAGAACCTTTTATGGCCTAGGTGACTAGAATCCTTCAGGTCTTAGTGCTTGAAGTGGCTGAGAATCTGAGCTACACTTGAGTCAGTGGGGGAATTCTGCAAGTCATTATTTCCACAACGCTGGTTCAATGACCCAGGGTGGGTCTCTGGCATACAGAGGTGTTAGTATGTGAATGAAATGTTCAGTTTTTCTGGTTGTCAATTACACGATTCTCCAGAAGCTGGGATATTTCCTTCTTTGTTCAACAGTTGACCTCATACAGACTGGCATCAAGTCCTCTTTGATGAGGGCCTGTAAAGTAAGTCTGAATTCCTGGAATGGAGTCAGGAGGTGGGAGGGTATGCCAACATGGAGTTTTACATCTTCCTAGTGGGATGGAAAATGGTATTGGACTTGGAATCAGAAGGCCTGCCTCACCTGCTTATTGTGTTATCTTTTAAAATTTTATTTTATTTTTAATCTTATTTTGTTTTTTTCAGAGAGAGAGAGAGAGCGAGAGTGTGGGCATGAGGGGGGGAGCGAGAGGGACAGAGGGAGAAGGAGACAGAGTCTCAAGCAGACTCCCCAACCAGTGCAGAGCCCGACACAGGGCTTGATCTCACAGCCCTGAGGTCATGACCTGAGCTGAAATCAAGAGTCGGGCACTCAACTTAGCCACTAAGGTGCACCCCCTTATTGTATTATTTTAATATAATAGGCCTCTTAAAGCTCCGAGTTTTAGTTTTGAATCTGTACAGTGGGATTCAGAATTCAGTAGAGATTTATCTACTCACAGGGTTGGGATCATCCACATGAGAATGTTTGTAAAAAGTGCACTTGATTTATTGTGCTGTCCTCCACACATGTGAGGTTTTATTTGTCTCTCTGATATATGTCTTAGAAACCTGCTCTACGAACTGTCAGAAAGCATTGGCTCAGAGAACTTAAAGGACATGATCTTCCTTCAGAGGGATTCGATGCCCAAAACCCAACTGGTAAGTGGGTCCCTACAGAGTGGGGTATTTGTGAGCACTGACTTCATCAGTGTTGGGAATATGCTGGACAGGGTTTTCAGGAAGGGTTTGTATTTGTAGGAATTGATGCCCATACAGTGCTTAAGACTCTGGTGTTGGATGAGCCTGGAGCCTAGTCCTGGTTCTGTGACTAACCCCGGGATGTGGGGCGAGTGATTGAAGCTTTCTGAGTCTTCATTTTCTCATGTGTCATATTGTGGACAATCACACTACTTGTTTCCCAGACTGTTGGGAGAATTAGACAACATGACGTGGGTAAATGTTAGGGGCCTATATTTGGCGTCTAGTAGTCAGGTTACTAGTAAGTGGTTAACTGCTATCGGCACCCAGTGTGTTTTACCAGAGAGAAGTGTGTGGAAATGAGGAGGTGGGAAATAGTGGCAGAGTGGGAATGAGTCGTTCATCATCTACATTAGATGTGCTTTCTGAAGGATGCTGCGTGCCCTTTTGAGGAACTTTGCATTATCTCTTAGGTAGGGTTTTCGTGAAAATCAAATAAGACATACGTTTGAGGATGTGCTTTGTAGAGGGATGTATAGGTGTTTCGAACTAATGGTAGTATTTTAAATAATAATATAATTGCTGTATATTAATAGTATTGCCATATGGGTCACATTTAAGAGTAGGAAAGAAAGTGGCAGCAGGTCTCTCTTCCAGGCCTCAAAACTTTATATGTTTTCCTTTGATTCTAATGTCAACTTATAACAAGCAAGTTAGTTAATTTTAGAAGGGGCCACTTTCATATTTTACCCTATAACATTACTTTATAATTATGCTAGTCAATTGCTGTTTTTATTAGATTTTAACTTAATGGAACATCTGATAACAAAAAAAATACATGTAACATGTATGGAAGTTATGAAATTTAGTACTAAATGAACAGCCGTGGACCACCCCCTTCCATGCAACTTAGAAATGTGAATATCCCCCATGCTCTCGAGCCTTCATTCCATATGTAGCCCTCCCATATCACATTCTCCTGAGATCAGCTGATATTATTGACAAATAACTTTTGTTTTTAGAAAAATCATTGAGGAGTGGGAGGCTGTTTTACATGGGGTAGATCAAACGAGGACTCTGACTCTGACTCCGTAAGTCATTCATTAAATGTTTCCTTGTGTCAGACCTAAAACCTGAGTAGGTTTATTTTGCTTGCATTGCTGACAATCTTTGAGATCTTTTTTCCTCTTTTAGAGCCCTCAGGGATTTTAGACTGTGTCTTTTGATTAGTCACCTCTTGAGACTCCTTTCTTCCAAAGGTTGGTTGTGGGTTCCTTGGGGTTGAGGACTGAGTGTTAGTTATCATTATAGCTCCAGAACCTTGGAGAATCTGTTACAAAGTGATGCTCTGAATGAAAGCAGGAATGAATGGGATGATACAGTCTTACCCTTTTCATTCTGAGAAAAGGGCCTGAACCCTTTCTGTTTCTGTGCTTTTACGACAAATAACTGGAGAGATTAGCAGGATGAACTAAGTCACCTTGATAGGATGCGCAGAAATATACTGATAACTTTCTTATACTTATTGCCACTTGTTGGAATCTACTAATTTTCTTCCTTAAATAGCCCCTGGAAGTTCTCATGGCTTTCTGCCTTTTTAAAATACTTTTTCCTCTTCTTTTTCTCTTTTTATTCTTACGGAAAAAAAAATACCCAACAAAACACAATTGTAGAAAAAATACATAAGACAAACATATAGTTTAATGAATGATTATAAGGCTAATCCTCTTGAAACCATCACCTAGGTCAAGAATTTGAATTTTGCCAGCCACTCTAGAAACTGCTCCACTTACCCCCATTCCAATCACAGCCCCTTCCTACCCCCTAGAAGTAACCACTGTCCTGGCTTTTATGGTAACAACATTTTGATGTTTCTTTATGGTTTTATCATTTACCTGTGCATCTCTGGGTGTCAAAGTTAGTCTTGGCCAGTTTTTTTCTTTTGAGTGTTTTTAAACCTACAGGTTAAACTCCTCTCCCTTTAATCTCTCCCTTTCTTTTTCTTAAAATTTATCTGTTGAAAAAAATTTCTGTTGAAGAACCCCGGGATGATTGGCAGATAGAATTTTCCGCAGTTTGACTTTTGCTGATTATGTGTGCTCCGTACATTTCAACACACTCCTCAGGCTCCCAAATTTCCTGCAAACTGGCAGCTCGATTCAGATGCCAAATGACTCAACCTTAGAAGAGATTTCCTGTCATTTGAAAAGCTCTCCAGATTATTCTAATAATATTCTCTCTCAGCGTGAAGCATCCTCTCACAATTTCTCTGGTCTCTGGGTTTATAAATAAAATGAAACTACTCTCTGTGGTTATACCTTTATGCCCCTCCCTATGTCATGAGCAGAAGTTCTCACTCCCCACCATAGGGTGGAGGATGAGGAGATGGCCAGGGGTCCCTGATATGCTCCACACGTCACGATTTTCTACTAGGAAAAACTGGGAAATGTGTTTCTTCCTATACTTTTCCTCCATGGGTCTTAGACCTTAACCTGCAGGCATCCACGGTTTGTGGCCAGAAGCATTCCAAACATTTTGCCCCCTGCTAAATTAGCTTTTAGGTCATCGAAGGCCCATGCTCAGGTAGCCAAACGATTGTATGCTTTTTCTCATTCAGCAATGTAAAGGGAGCTATCGCTGTATTTCACTGTGGCATAAAAACTGTGGGATTCAGAAAAAGCACACTACTTCTTGGGTTCCAAATGATCTCAGCTTTTGATTCTGAAGGAGATCTATTTCTTCGTGTGAGAATTGTGGCTGAGTTTATATACTTTAGATAATCCAGATAATCTCTACTGGATCTTGTGATCAGGCTAGCCTTCTCGAAATGTGTAAAGGAGCATCTCTAAGCAACGCAGATGAGTTTCCATGCCAGGGCTTAATAAGGCTGCATTATCTGCTATTGTAATTGCAAAAGATTTTGTCGCAGAAATAAATTATATAGCAGCCAGGTGGGGAGGGCCTGAACTTCCCTCAGTCAAAAACAAAAGGTTCTAAATTCACATGGTCTCTCTTGAGTTAAAAAAAAAAAATGAACTTGGGGGATTCTTCGATGGCTCAGAAGTTTAGCGCCTGCCTTCGGCCCAGGGCGTGGTCCTGGAGTCTCTGGATCCAGTCCCACATCGGGCTCCCTGCATGGAGCCTGCCTCTCTCTCTGCCTGTGTCTGTGCCTGTCTGTCTCTGTGTCTCTCATGAATAAATAAATAAAATCTTAAAAAAAAAAAGATCTTTGTAGGGTGTTCTAAGATTCCTTTTTGATAACTTTCATACAAGTTCATAGCAATATAGCTGCCTTCACACATCCTGAGAGACCCAACAATAGTCCGGAAATCTGTTCTCAGGGTAGCAAATGAACGTTGAATGTAAAGGAAACCACACCCAGATCTACTAGCTTAGCATAGAAGCAGAACAAGCGCTTTCATACACTTCCTGCTAGTATTGACTGAGTGGCGTTCTTAAAGTACAGACTCCATTTCGAGTGTGTGTGTGTGTGTGTGTGTGTGTGTGTGTGTAGAGGTGTTATTTACCAAACATCTCATAAACTTTCTTCAAAGTATGAAGAATTTGCACCATTGCTTCTAGAATTTTCTTCCTCCTGGTAGGATGCTGTCAAAAATAGTGTTTCTGTTTTAAGGTTCAGAGATAGCTCATTTGCTTGTGACCTACAGCAGAACTTTGTGTGGTGGACCCCTTTGCCCAGCTGATCAGCTCTGGATGAATTTTTCTGCACCCCCCCTTCTCTCCTGCCTTTATTCCCTGGCCAAGCTATTGGTGTGCTAGGGCTGCACTTGGAGACACACAGTTTTCTTTGCCTTTTTGGTTCTCCTCCCTGTCTCTGGAATTTCTTAAAAAATTATAATATCTTAAGAGTGCCTGGCTGGCTTAGTTGGTGGAACATGTGACTCTTGATCTTCAGGTTTTGAGTTCAAGCCCCATGTTGGGTGTAGAGGTTACTTAAAAATAAAAATCTTGGGATCCCTGGGTGGCGCAGCGGTTTGGCACCTGCCTTTGGCCCAGGGCACGATCCTGGAGACCCAGGATCGAATCCCACATCGGGCTCCTGGTGCATGGAGCCTGCTTCTCCCTCTGCCTGTGTCTCTGCCTCTCTCTCTCTCTCTCTGTGACTATCATAAATAAATAAAAATAAAAAATAAAAAAAAATATTAAAAAAATCTTTAAAAAAATTATAATTTCTCTTTGACCAGATGAGAACAGAAATCAGGTAAGATTTTGTAACTCTGGCCTTTCCCTTGGTTGCTGCCATCTTGAGAGAGACATAATGAGAGAGCGCACAAACAGAGGGGAGAAGGAGAAGCAGGTTCTCCACTGAGCAGAGAGCCCGACACGGGGCTCCATCCCAGGACCCCAGGATCATGATCTGAGCTGAAGGCAGACACTTAACCGGCTGATCCACCAAGGCACGCCAGTTGTTGCCATCTTTAGTATCTTGTTTGAAAATACACACATGCACATACACTAACCCTTCCTCATCCTAATGTTATTGCTGTCTCCCTCCTTCCCTCTACTGCCAAACTTCTTGAAAGAATAGTTTGTGTACACTCTTTCTCCACTAACTCAAATCTGGGTCACATTTCAATGCATTTCGATATGACTTCAACTTCCATCATTTCAATGAAACTTTTTTTTTATATTTTTATATTTTATTTTATATTTTTATATATTTTTTAAATATATTTTTATATTTGTTTATTTGAGAGAAAGAGCGAGCAAGAGAGCACAAGCAGGGGGAGCAGCAGAGGGAGAGGGAGAAGCAGATACCCCACTGAACAGGGAGCCCAATGCCAGGGCTCAATCCCAGGACCCTGGGATCATGACCTGAGCTGAAGGCAGACGCTTAACTGGCTGAGCCATCTAGGCGTCCCCAGTGAAACTTCTTACTGAAGCCAGCATGAACATCCTCATAACCAGATTTTTAGTTTCACATCATTTCTCCATGTGGCTTGTCCTTTTCCATGTTGGCAATGAGACCTAGTCATCCTTCAAGAATCCCCTCCCATGTGCAGCTTGTGTGAAGCCAGCTATGTGCCATAGATGAATGATGAATAATTGAGTGGTATCACCATTGAAAGTCATTTTTGATTCTTCCTTCATTTTTTCATTTCCAGTTGATCTCTCCAAGTCACCAAATTCTATTTCAAAAATGTTTCTCAAATCCAGTGCCACCTCTGTGTTTCCACCACTGGCTTTAGACCAGGTCTTGATCATCTCTTTGCCAGAGTATTTAATCTTACTGCCAATATTTTCTCTCTAATCTGCTTCCTCCCCCAATTTGAAGACTTCTACTCAAAACCGCATGTGTTTATGTTACTGTTCTCCTTAAAAACTTCTGCGGACACTCCTTATGCATGGGAGACATGCTCAAACTCCTCACATACCGTGCGTTCCTGCACATCTGATACCAGCCCACTGTTCTAGCCATGACCTGGCTCTTATTCATGATTTGTACTCAAGCCTCTTTCTCAGTGTTTCTGAACACACTTTCCCTTTTTATCTATCTGTTCAGCCTTTCAATATGTCTGGAGAACTCGCCCCAGGTCCCACCTAGCTGATGCTTATGTGTGCAATGAGATAGTAGTGTTCAGAAGTTCACTATTGATGAGTTACTCTTTTCTGTGGGCTCTGATGTAAGTTTGTTCGTATATATTTTCTCATAACCAGCTTAATACACTGAGAAGTGCTATTCACTGAAAAGATTATGGTGCCTTCCACCCTGCATGTAATTCAATATTAAAATAATACTAGCCAATTTGCTATTTTTCCCAGCAGCATTTAAGAATTTTTTTCTTTAAAAAAAAAAAAAAGAATTATTTTCTTTTAAAATACTAAATATTTACCCTTTGTATCTTTGGTGTCTCTGTTTTGCTGCTGCCCTAATCTAATGTCATTTACATATGTGAGTGACAGCGCGTATAGCTCAATAATTAATAAGAGAGCCTTTGACATCAGACTGCCAGGGTTCAAATACCAGCTCTGCCACTTATTGGCTCTGTGAGTTTGGACAAGTTGTTGAACTCCAGTAATTTCATCTTTAAAATGGGGGTTATAATAGTATCTAGCTTTATTGGCTTGTTTTTGAGGTAATATATAGCAAGTAATGCCTGGTATATAGTGAGTTATGTATATTTGGTATTTGTTATTAATATAGATAATTTACTTGGCAATGCCTCTTCCCCCATATATTGAACTTCTCAGGGACAAACACTGTACCTTTTTCGTCATTGTGAGACTTGGTGACTAGAGACCATGCAAGTAATGTTTAAAGAATGAATGGATCATCAGAAGGCAAGTAAATGTGACTCCATTGATTCTCTTGCAGACCCCTCTAAGTTTCCTGGCATATTTGGAGAAACAAGCTCTAATAGATGAGGATAATCTGGGGTTACTGGAGGATCTCTGTAGAAAAGTTGTACCTAACCTTATAAGAAAGATTGAAAGATACAAAAGAGAGAAAGGTAAGTAGCTTACACTTATTTGCTTGCACAAGACCATGAAATTCTTAAACTAATTGGTGGTATATGATGTTTACTCATCACTCTGATAATATTCCCTTGGGAAAGCCAGAACTCTCTCCCTGTCTATTCATTCAAGACCTATTTATGAATGCATACTCGGAACTAGGCACAGTTTTAGAAGGTGCCTAGAAGATGTATAGAGCAAAGCTCCTGCTATCTTGGAGCTTATATTCTAGTGAAGAAAAGTAGTTTTAAATAAATGTCTTAAAAAAAAAGATAAATGTCTTTTTTTTTCATTTTTATAGGAGGGGAGAGATAGAAAATTGTTTTGAGTGAAATAATGAAGGAGGTGGGGTAGCATGGGGATTAAGAATGAGGTCTAGCGAGTCAGATTACCAGGACTCCACTTATTAATGGGGCAGTGGTTCTTTTCTTAGCCTTTCTGTTTCACTTTCCTCACCCATAAAATGGAGATAATAATAGTACATACCTCGTGGGTGTTTTGAGGGTCAAATGAAGTAATTCCTAAAAAAATACATGTCTAGCATAGAATAAAACATGTTGCTATAAATATGTTTGTCAGAAAGTCATGAAAACTTTCATATTCTTAGAATTAGTATGAGGAAGAAGAATTTTATTTCCTTGTTTGTTTTTTTAATTGTGTTTTGTAAATATAGTAATGCTAGAGGTATAGCAGAGGATGGAAATAACACCTGGATGATTTGCTTACTATTTATCAATAGACTAAGTTTGTGTTTTTCCAGGTTATTTTTCTCCACATTTCTTTTTCTCCAGAAATAGAAATGCATGAGTATATTCATGAAACTTTATGCCACACCCATATTTTAATTCAGGGAGTCAATCTGGTGTGCAAATGTCTTTGGTTAAAAACGAAACTATCTAAAAGGAAACTTCTCTCTAAGAATTCTATAAATACAAAATGTGTTGAGGAACAAAATACACTGTTGTTAAATTGCTAAAATCCCCCAAAATAGCTAAAGTAATGAATAAATGCATAATTTAAGTAGAAGTTATGAAGAATAAAATGTTTCTTCTAACCTAAGTTATCAAATGAGAAATAAAAAGCTGGGAGTTGATATCAAAAGTACTTTTGGATAGGGATCCCTGGGTGGCGCAGCAGTTTAGCGCCTGCCTTTGGCCCAGGGCGCTATCCTGGAGACCCGGGATCGAATCCCACGTCGGGCTCCTGGTGCATGGAGCCTGCTTCTCCCTCTGCCTGTCTCTGCCTCTCTCTCTCTCTCTCTCTGTGTGACTATCATAAATAAATAAAAATTAAAAAAAAAATAAAAAAAAAACAAAAAAAACAAAAGTACTTTTGGAATCCTCACTGAGCTCTGAATGCTAAGATTTTTTTTTTCCGATTACATTCCCATTTTCCTGTAGTTAGTACCCCACACAAAATAAACAGGCAGGTGGTCAGATTGTTCTGGGTAGTTGAACTCTGGAGAAGGTACTCTAATGTTTATGTAGTAAATGGCTCAGTGAGTCTTAAGACGTGAGCTTTATATCAGAAGAATTCTAATTTTGATTTTTCTTTTTACAACCTACCTGCTGGTTGATCTCTTTTGGATGTCAAAAGAAAACAAACAAACAAACTTGTCCTCTGCTCCTATCACACCAACACTTCTGGAACATTTCTGACATAGATGGGTAGGATTTTTCCATACCAAGTAATTCTCTAATTCTCTACAGATACCATCGGGGTGTCTAACGATTTAATTCAATTCTGACACTAACCAGAGTTAGCACAGACCTTAACTCAATTAGGTTAAGGGCTCAATGCCCTAAGAGTGCCCCCTACTTCAGACACCAGTTGCAAATTAATGGGTCCCCAGAATACCCATGGCTTCTGTCCCATTTGGCTATAAACTGAGGGTTCCCATGACCCTGTCCTCAGTTCAGTAATTTGCTAGAACAACTCATAGAACTCAGGAAAACAGTTTACTTACTAGATTACTTTTTTATTATAAAAAGATTTGACTCAGCAACAGCCAAATATAAGAAATGCATAGGGCAAGGTATGAGGGAAGGGGCATAAGGCTTCCAGGCCCTCTCCAGGCAGCTCACCTCCCCAGCACCTTCACATATTTACCAACCGGGAAGCTCTCCAAGCCCCTTCAGTTAGAGTTCTATATGGAAGCTTCATATGTAGGCACGATTGATTTAAATCATTGGCCATCATGATTAATTCAAGCTCTGGCTCTTCTTCCCTTCCCAGAGGTCTGAGTATGGGGTTGAAAGTTCCAACTTTCTGACCACAGGTTTATTCCTCTGGCACACTGCCTCCCTCCAGAGGCTACCCAGGAGCCCCAATTACCAGTCATCTCATTAACGTCTTATTAGCAAGAGACAATCTAGCAGTTCAGAGATTCCAAGAGTTTTAGGAGCTCTGTGCCAGGAAAAAGAGGGCAAGACCAAATATATATATATGCATATATATATTTATCAGATATCAATATTTCAGTATTAACTTTAGTATAGGTTTAAGAGCTTGTGTATATTTCTCCCATTTAGGATGAAGGACTAAAAGACTGAAAAGATAGTAGGTAGGCAGATTTTGGACTTTTCTGCAAGTGAATGTGATGCAAAGTCAAAGTCCATTGTATCTGATTAGGACACAAGCTGTATTTGGGGACCACTAGGATAGCTTTCTGAATTTTCTTGAGCCTTGATGTTTGCTTTACTATTTTAAATTTCTTATTAAAGATAATGTATCTTAATTAAAAATAAATTTTTAAAAATATTTTATTTATTTATTCATGAGAGACACAGAGAAAGATGCAGAGACATAGGCAGAGGGAGAAGCAGGCTCCGTGCAGGAGCCTGATGTGGGACTTGATTCTAGGACCCTGGGATCACACTCTGAGCCAAAGGCAGACGCTCAACCACTGAGCCACCCAGGTGCCCCAAAAATAAAAATTCAAAGAAGGTTTATTTACTGCCAGCCCATTCCCTAGAGATAATCACTGTTTGCACTGTTTGGAGAATATATAAAGAGACAATTTGTATGTATATGTGTGTAGATAGCTAGATAAATATATATTTAACTAAAATCCTGCTAATCATATTCTATAACTTGCTTTAGTCCCACTTAATGCATCTCACATTTCTCCATGTACATAATACAGACATAGCTCTTTTTATTAATGGTTCTATAGAAATGTGTCTTATGTACATAAAATATTTATTTAATCACCACTTTTGAATGTTTTCTTCTTGAATGGTTTTTTCTTTTCTTTCTTCTTTCCTTTATCTTTTTTGCTATAGTCTGAGTTCTGATTTGTTTTTGGAGGTAATGCTTTTGTAATTTCTACTTGGCCGTTACCTGACACGTTTAAATACCATAAGTTCTGAAATAGTATTTAGGAAAGTATATAGTAATCTTAAAGAACTAACGAAATGACAAAAATAATAAAAACATAAACAATCAGCAATAACATATAATAATAAAAGGAATGAGAATAGAATGATAAAGAAAAACAATTTATAAGTTCACATTTTTTTTCTTTAAGCAAATGGCACTATAAATCTACAGGTCCTTGTAAAATAATTTCTTTTGATGATTGGTTATCTTGGATTGCTACTAGTTAGAAGATGATTTTTGTTTTACTATCCATGGTTCTATTTGCAGCCTCCGAGGTAGCGACACCTCCTGTAGATACGGAAACAGAGTCATTGCATCAAAAAGAGGAAGAACTATTTTCCCCTTCAGACATTAATCAGTTCCATGGAGCCTTATCGGTAGGTTCATTGATGGGTTGGTAAATGTTTCACCACCAGCTCTTCTCTCCACCCTCAACACTCCACCCCAAAGAAAAAGAGAGAGAGACCCTGATGTGTAGTGTTTGGTATAAATGTTCCCACCATAGCTGATTTCATGTACCAACATGACATCAATTTAATTATAGAATTTCTGGAAATCTGACAAATGGCTCTCACTAGCTGGTTCGAGTTGACTCCAGTACACCACTGGGTTGCTTTGAAGTGGTTCTGTTCTTATGCGATCTGATCAAGGCCAACTTCCTAAGCATAATAGCCTGTGTAGTCCTACCTGACCCATGCTTTTTTTAATGCTTAGCTGTCACTTTTTTTTTTTTTTTTACTTTTTTTTTTTTTTAAACAAACAAGAATATAGTGCTTTACCATTGACAGATCTTTCACATACATTCCATTTGACCCTCACAACAACCCTGTGAGGTAGGCAGCACTGATATTATTCTTCTCATTTAACAGATGAGGAAAGTGACTCTCAGAGCAGTTAACTGAAGTGCCCAAGGTTCTATAGTTAGTGAAGAATTTGTATTAATATCAGTCTTTGGCCTAAAAATTCAGCACCCAACCTCCCCTCATACCTGCCCTACCTACTTCACAGGGATAATGAAGATAAAATGAATTCAAGGCTAGAAAAATACTTTGAGGGAAAAAAAACACTATATAATTATACCCGCAAACTATAATTCTCCACGATATATGGCTCATTCCCCTTCTTATCCCAGCTTGTGCGTGAACCCAGAAATTTATATTACCTCAGTTCTCTGCTCAATCAATTAAGGAACTAAGTAAGACAGGGGAACAGTGTGATCCTGTTTGAAGGTATATAAATTACAATCAGGGTAACTGCTAGTATAGCAAATTGAAAAACAACATAGGCCAATGTGCAGCTGGAACCCACTGAAGCACAGAGCAAAGCAAGGCAACATTATCAGATAGGGCATGATTGCATAGAAGGAAATGTGGTGTCAGAGTTCAAACTGGCACACACACGGTTATCTAAGGCAAAGTGGTGGCAAAGAAGAGTTATTTGTTCCACATTATATAAACAAGAGTACAATATTCATGGGAACCCGTGCAAAAGCATCTTCTGTCACACAGATCTCTCCAGCTGCCTACAGAGGATATAAACAACAGTGTCCTCTTCATTTTAAAGAATGACTGTACCTGTGCTCACATCCTGCACTAAACCAAGGAACAGCTCCATGCTGAACTTCTTGGCCTACATACAACCAGTACCATCATTCCTAGTCAGACTAATAAACAATGTCCTTTAAGGTAATGAATTAGATGGCTGTGTTTAGATTTTTTTTCAGGATTCACTTTGGATTCTCCTGCTTTTAAGACCCAAAGAAAGTTATATTGAGTTTTTATTGGTGATTCTAAGTATATGTGTTTATAACAGTTAAAGTGTGATAGGTGAATTCAACATATTAAAAGAGTTCTAGAGCATCTGTTCAGAAAAGATTATACTCTATACAAACTATTCAAGTCATACAAAACCATTTTTTCAGTGTCTTTTCAATAGGAGTGAGAAGACTCCTATTCAGCACGCTTCTCCTCCTGAGGTGGTTCATACTGAGCAAGCTTTGTTTTCAGTTTTTTATTTTCTTCTACAATAGCTTCATATTTTTCTTTCATTTCTGCCAATTCTAGGCGAAGCAGCTCTATTTCTGGATTTTCTGGGGTAGCAGCTCCTAAGTGATGCTTTAAGAAATCCAAAGCACTATTAGGTTTCTCTGGTTCTTCATATAAGGCTACCAATACCTTGGTCAGCGTGTCCAGCACCCCCGACTTCTCCAAGTACCTCCGGAACTGCTCGCGCTTGGAGTCGGCGGCTTTGTAATGGGCCATAGTGACAGCGGCAGCGGCGTAGCTGGCGCCCGGGACCGTGGCTGGCGGGCTCCGAGCCGCACTGCTTAGCTGTCACTTTTAAAAAATTCTTAATAATGTTTGAACAGGGGGCCTCACATCTTGTATGTAGCCTGTCCTTTCCAGAGGACAAGATTTGGGTTCCTGTAGTGCCCAGCAGTAGAAGGGTGGGTACAGGGGAAACACTGGGAGATTTGCAATCTGTTTCTTACAACATGATCAGGATCTTTGAGAGATACATGTGACATTCTTCTCTGGGATTTATGTGTCTTCCCAGCAAATTTGGGCAGTTTTAGCCTGCTAACAGCTATCAGTATCAATGAAGTTATCTTGGCCTTGGAATTTTTTGGTTTTTGTTTTTAATTGTGGTAAAAGCCAACATAAAATTTATCATCTTAATTATTTTTAAATGTACATTGTTGTGTAACCAATGTCCAGAACTTTTTATCTTGCAAAACTGAAATGTTATATCTATTAAACAGTAACTACCTATTCCCCCCTCCCACCAGCCCCTGGTGAACACCATTCTACTTTATATCTCTATAAATTTGACTACTCTAGTTACCTCGTATTAGTGGATTCATAGAGTATTTGTATTTTTGTGACTGGCTTATTGTACTTAATATAATGTCCTCAAGGTTTATCTGTGTCAGAATTTTCTATCTTAAGGCTGAATAGTATTTCATTGTGTGTATATACCATATTTTGTTTATACATTTGTCCTTCAGTGGGCATGTGAGTTGCTTCCATCTTTGGCTATTGTGAATAATACTGCTATGAACATGGGCATACAAATATCTCTTTGAGGTAGTGCTTTCAATTCTTGTGGGTATATGTACCCAGAAGTGGAATTGCTGGATCATATGGTAATTCTGTATTTCATTTTTTGAGGAACTTCCATACTGGTTTTCATAGCAGCTGCATCTTTGCATTTCTGCCAGTAATGCATGAGAATTCCAGTTTCTCTACATCCTTGTCAACACTTGCTATTTTCTTGTTTTTTGATAGTAGCCATCCTAATCGGTGTGAGATGGTATTTCATGGTAGTTTTGATATGCCTTTCCTTAATGATTAGTGATATTGAGCATTTTTACATGTGTTTGTTGGCCATTTGTATTATCTTTCTTGGAGAATTGTCTATTCAAGTCCTTTGCCAATTTTTTAATTGGGTTGTTGTGGAAGTTTTATTTTTTATTCTTAAAAAATTCTTTGATAGCTTCTTTACTACTTTCATGATTTCATATTTTTTACATTTACCATTTTTTAATCTTTACATTGGAAATAATTTCAATCTATAGAAAAGTTGAAAGAATGTGAATAATACTAAGAACACTGTATACTATTTTATTAGATTCACCTACCTGTTGTTTACTTTTACCCCATTTGTGTTAACCTTTGTGTGCTTTCTCTATCTTTCTCTATCATCTATTTATGTAAACACAATTTTTTTTCTGAACTTTTTGAGAGTAGCTTGCACACATCATGGCTCTTTACTGCTGAATACTTTACTGTGTATTTCCTAAGGATTAAGACATTGTTTTACACAACTATATATAGTACAGTTATTGATGCTAGTCAAGTTTACTTAGTACAATACTTTCACCAAGTTGAAGTTCTAACATTTCAATTTTGTCTGTTGATCTAGTAATATTCTGTATAGCTTTTTTCCCCCTCCAATACATAATTCATCTGGGATCATTATTGTATTATCATGTCTCTTTAGTTTCTCCTAATTTTAAACATTTCTATAACTTTTCTTTTTGACATTGACATTTTTGAAGAATACAATCACCCTCACTACCATCTTTTATTTTAAAAAACCAGAATTTTCCTCATTTTTGGTATCTGGTGTTGCTTATGATTTATTTCAAGCAATGTGTTCTCACTAGAATATTACCTAAATTATGTACCCTTCTCAGGGCATCACATCTGGAGGAAGTGGTGTCCATCTGTCCCCCATTTGTGATGCTGATTTTATTTGATGAAGATGTCTCATTTCTTCACTATACAGTTAGTTTTGTATAGTTACTATTTTTCCCTTGCAACTAATAAGCAAGAGGTGGGGAGATATTTTAAGACCATACAAATATCCCACTCTGTGTCAAGAATTTCCCCTAGATCGATGGGTATGCACTGATGATTCTAATGTGATTCAATATTTACTATGTTCGTTGAAAAGCAATGATTTTCAAACTCCAGGATTTTCTCCACATTTGTAAGTCAGCATTCAGCATTCCGCTCTATACAAGAGCCCTCCTTCCTCCCCCCAGTTTTTTTTTTGTCCACTATTCCTAATTCTTCTCCCCACTCACTTTTTAAACTAGTTTTTTATATACTCAGATACTTATGTGCATGTAGAAAATGCACACACACACACAGACACACAGAGGACTTTACTCTTTGCCGTAGAAATTCAATAGTTTCTAAGGGGTGTGGCTCAACCTTGGTATCTGAAATGCAGTTGTTTTGCTGACTTTGGACTCTGGCCATGGCCTGATGAAGATGGGGGTAGCTGAGAGTGTAGGAGGCTCTGGGAGGCAGCACCTCAGATTATATACCTTCTCCTAGACTCTCAGGGTTGAAAGGTGTCTTTCTTAATAGTAATCTAAGCAATTCTGTCCCTGAATAAAATGAAACTTGGTAAATCATACCATCTTTCATTTGCACCTTACAAGTTTTCTTATGTAAAAGAGCGCTGCCAACCATTGCATTTATGAGAAGAAACTCTTTTTCAGGTAATATCCCCTAATTATTTGATTTAACATTAAAAACCAAATCAATGTTTCTGAGTGTGGCATAGGATTTTCTTAAGGAGAGGCACGTCTATTGAGGAGATGTAACAACAGCTTCCTTTTAAAGCTTTGTTGGACACTTGGCCTGGGGCAGAGCCTGCATCTGTGTTACCTTTAATACCCTTTAAATTTTGACTACTTTCAGAACTAACTGGACAAACCCAGAAAACAGCTTGCCTGGCCCTTGGATGTTGCCAAAAGAAACTAGCATTTTCCAGGAAGGAAAAGGTAGCTTGGGGAAAGAATAGCCGGAAGTGTTCTGGAGAGTGAAACTGAAATTCTTTTGCATTTGTTTCTTCAAAGTTGGGGAATTCGTATATTGTGCAGCCTGGGAGTGAGGCGCTGCAGCTTTGGTCTGGCTTGAAGATAGGTCCCCTCATGCCACCAGAAGCCCGGAGTGCTCTAGCAGGGAGGCATCCCTAGAGACTTGGGAACTTACCAGTCACCTCAAACAGGTCTCCTGGTGCTGTCCACCACGTAGACAGTGGCAGGGTTAGCCCCTGACCAGAACACCTTTGGGGCTTTCTGTTGCAGGCTGAGGGCAAGGGGTGTGGGGGTGGAGTGAATGGCGGGGGGGGAATCATGCACAAAAGATGAGGCCCTAGGCTAGGTTTTAATTTTGTATTTAATGGTATAGAATGTTCATGTAGGACTGAAGTAAAAACTATCAAGAGAGTATACTCAGAGGGGACTACTTTACATTCCTGCCTCTCTTTCCCTCCCCCACCATAGACTGCAGTTTTTATGAGTTTATTTTTTATTTATCCTGTTGTTACTTTTGAAAAAAAAACCCCAACCATGTCCCCCCTTTATTATCAAAGAGGCAGCCCATTAAAATACTATTCTTCACTTTACTTCCTTCATGTAACAGTATAATGCAGAGAAGTGTACAGAAATTGTCCTCTGCATCCTGTGGCCCTGCATGGGTGTACCACAGCTCTTTCATGCACTTCCTATCGGTGGACATCAGGATGATTTCTAGTCTTTAGTTATTCCAAATAATGCAATGAATGGATATCCTTGTGCATGTGTCATATTATATTTTTGTCACTGTGTCTTTGTGAACTTACTCCTTTGAAAGGAGAGAGTTGATTCTCTTTTAGTCACCCACTGTTGGCCTTTTGTGTGGCTGGGGATAAAGTGTCACTCCTTCTCTGCATCAAGTCCACCTTTTTGGGCCTCATCCTAACTCTGTGAATTCCTTGCATTTCATTCATTTCCTGTTTCCTCAACAGAAGGGTGCCTGGCAAGATCAGCCCGTAAGGGGTAGTGGTAGATGCTTCTAATACATACACTTTATTACCTAACTTGGATCAGTATGGCAGGAATAGAAACATCTGACATATACTAAGCAATTTGAGGTGACTTGGGAGAAGGTTAACAAATTAGTGGAGAATTCATCTCTTTTCTCAATTCAGGCTTGGATTATACCAGGCTTTTCTCTGGGAGGATATAGAGGGCTGAGTGGTTTCTACTCAGACGCTGTGCACAACAGCGTCTGGGGAATGCAGGCAACTTCTCTTCCCCCCCCTTCAGACTTAGATCCTGCTCTGTAAGGAGTGATGGGAACCCTTGGTAGGGCCAAAATCCATAGGCCAGCATGACAGAGCCAAATGCTGACTCTGTGGGAACATCTGGTGTGGTGTGGCTCCAGATGGTGCTTGTATTTTTCAGAGTGGGGGAGGCCAGAGGGAGAGACTTGGCATTGGTATGTTTAGTGCCCAGAATCCTTGCCCCAAAACCATGACTTGAGGAAAATATTCCAGAGTCTGTTACAGGGCTGAGTGGCTTATGGACAGGTTTTTGGTATAGTCTCTCTGTGAAACATAGTTTAGCAGAGGCCAGTCTTACTGTTTTTTTTCCCCTGGAAATTTATACTTCGGAGTCCAAACACTTTGCTTTCCGGAATCTCTGCTTTCTGCCTAAGTAGGGGATAGCACGATACAACGTTGATGAGAGTTACCGTTACTGAGCAGTTGTGTGCCAGGCACTGTTCTATGAGCTTTCTAGGGCTTATCTCATTGAACCCTTCAGTCACCAGGAGATAGGTGATTAGCCTCACTTAATGATGAGGAAGTGGAGACTCAAGAGGTCAAGTACTTTCCTGAAGGGTCACGTGACTAGAAAGGAGTGAAGCTGTGATCTGAACCCAGCAGTCTGACTCCAAGCTCCCCCCTCCAAAGACCCTTGCTCTACCACTGTATAGCTCCAGGAGCTCAGGCAATGGTTTCACTTCTCTGAACAGTAAGTTTCTTTTAGTTTTGCAATTCTGTGGTTTGGAAGTTTGGAGATGACTTCCCTGGAACATTATCGTCTCCTAAAGAGAGGAGGAATTTACAGGGGCTCTGTAGAACTGCGGTTTGGCTCCCTTTTGGTGTTTTCTGTGGTCTGGGGATACTGGATTCACTCAGCCTGAGCTATGCACCCAGGGCTCACCCTTAACTATAGTTAATAATTGACTCTGGCCTCAGAGACAAGGGCAGAGCTTGTTGGATTCTACTGAAAACTTGCTGGGTGTGGGAGAAGAAAAGCTTCAAGTTTCATTTTCCTGTACTGTCATGTGACAACCCATCAGTGGCTTCATCTCTGTGGTGGATTCTTATTTAGAGGAACCAAGGAGTTCATAAACCGAACATGTCAGAGCAGTGCAACCCTTAGCCAGGGCCAGAGATGTGACTGGGGCTGGGGACTGATTTTTGCCCTGCCCAGATTGGGTCTCTGGGCTTTCCTTTTTTCCCCTCTTTCTGTTTCTTGGTATTCACCCGGCCACTCTATATCCAGTAACAGATAAATGCTGCCAAAGCCCACCCAAGCTCTCTGCCAGAAACACTTGAGCGGTCTCATGGGATCTTGACTTGCAAACCATCCTCTGTAAGGAAATAAGAATTTGGGGGACAGATATTGGAAGAGTCTGAGAACTTCTCTTTCTAAGCGATGGAGCAACCCTGGTCTCTGTGGAGATGCTGGAAGCATCCACTGGCCCTCTAACTTCTGAAACCAGCACAAAAGTTTAGACAGTTTCTTCAGATCTTCTCCAGCTAAGGTCCATCCCTGAATGACTTTGAGGGTTCAGAGCAATTTGTTTCTGTGATTCTTCTTCCTCTCTCTGGGATTATCTCAGTCCTTCCCACCTTTTTCTGAAACAATCAGAAGTATGTTGACCTTTGGCTGTGGAGGCAGTGCTGGCATCATTATAGCCACACAGAGCCTTTAAATTATTTCTGGGTACAGTTTTCTTTTCTATTGACTGAAGCCACTTCTTTTCTACTTGAATCAAAGATATATCGTGTTTTTAAGAGATCATGTAGGGGATCCCTGGGTGGCGCAGCGGTTTGGCGCCTGCCTTTGGCCCAGGGCACGATCCTGGAGACCCGGGATCGAATCCCATGTTGGGCTCCCGGTGCATGGAGCCTGCTTCTCCCTCTGCCTGTGTCTCTGCCTCCCCCTCTCTCTTTCTGTGTGACTATCATAAAAAAAAAAAAAAAAAAAAGATCATGTAGCCACACAGAAGCCCCACTGAAGCCAACTCAGCTTATTTGTAATCACATGCTGTTTACAGTAGCCTTCAAAAATAATTGCATGTATTTTAATATTCTCACTGTGATTTCTACAAAAGAGATTTCTGTTTTTAGGGGAGTCAGATCACTCCAGGACCTTACCATCTGAAAAGTGATAAGCATTTGATATATTTGTCTCATTAGATCCTTACTTAATGCTTTCTTCACCTTGCTAATCCAAAAAAGATACTTTTGCATAAGCTCTTGATTTGCCAAAGTCAAAATACATACTTTGTTACTTGGCACTGCTAATCGACAGTCTGCAGTCAAACCAAATGAAGTCTGATATTTAATCAGTACCTGGCATTCCACATTAGACTTAATTAATTCCAGGCCAGTACCTGAATCTTAAGAAGTCTCAGCCATTGGTACTGATAAATGGAGTGGTTGGTTACAAACATTAGACCCTTAAAATGAGGATTCCCTAATAAGTGGTTCTATCTTTTCTTCTTTCAAGGAGGCAAATGTGTACAGGATGGATCGGAAACACAGAGGCCATTGTGTTATTGTCAATAACCATACATTTGCCAAAATGCCAGATAGACCGGGGACTGATAAAGATGCTGGTAAGAAAATCTGGAATAGTATATCAAATGCAAGTTGGAGATCTTAAAATCACTTTTTTATTTTTACATTTTCTTTCTATAATTTTAATCTTCCATTTAAATGTAAGAATGATGTCATAAATGCTTCTGGCCTCTTGGGAGTCCCTGGTGTCTTAGTCCACCTGGGCTGCTATAATGAAATACCATAAATTAGATGGCTTATAAATGACAAACACTTATTTCTGATGGTTCTGGAGGCTGGGAAGTCCAAGATCTAGGCTCTGACATTCTGATGCCTGGTGAGAACCTACTTCCTAGATGGCAGCCTTTGTGCTGCAACCTCACTTGGCAGAGGGGGTGAGGGAGGTTTCTGGGGTCTCCCTATAGGCTCTGCCTCACAACTTAATCACCCCACATAGGTCCCACTTCCTCATCCTCTAACCTTGGGTGTTAGGATTTCAACATATGAATTTTGAGGGGACACAGCCTTTTTTTTAATTTAAATTTTAGGTGGTTAACATACAGTGCAATATTGGTTTCTGGAGTAGGATTTAGTGGTTCACCACTTGCATACAACATCCAGTGCTCATCACAAGTGCCCTCTTTAATATGCATCACTCATCTGGCCCATCCCCCACCCATTTTCCTCCATCAACTCATAGTTTGCTGTCTAGCATTTTTTGTGTGTTTTTTTTTTTTTTTTGCTCTCTAGCATTAAAAGTGTCTTATGACTTGTTTCCCTCTCCCCTTTTTTCTTTCTCCCCTTCCCATATGTTCATCTGTTTTCTTAAATTCCACATATGAAAAAAATTCCACATATGAGTAAGATCTTATGGTATTTGTCTTTCTCTGACTTATTTCACTTAGCATAATACACTCCAACTCCATCCATGTTGTTGCAAATGGTAATATTTCATTGTTTTCGTTGGATAAATAATATTCCATTGTGTGTGTGTGTACACACCCCACTCCATCTTCTTTATCTGTTCATTAGTCAGCAGACATTTGGGTCCTCTCCATAGTTGGCTAATATTGATAATGCTGCTATAAACATTGGGTACATGTATCCCTTCGGATCTGTATTTTTGTATCCTTTGGGTAAATACCTGGTAATGCAATTCTTGGACCATTAGGTAGCTCTATTTTTAACATTTTGAGGAACCTCCATACTCTCTCTGTAGAGAGTGGCTGCACTGATTTGCATTCCCACCAACAGTGTAAGAGGGTTCCCCATTTTCCCCATCCCTCTTGTTTTTGTGTTGTTAATTTTAGCCATTCTGACAGGTATGAGGTGGTATCTCATTGTGGTTTTGATTTGTATTTCCCTGATGACAAATGATGTTGAACATCTTTTCATGGGACACAAACACTTAGACCATAGAAGAGGTGTCACCAACCTGTTGAGTGACAAGAGTCCCTGACCATTTACAACTCCATGGTTTTGGGGGAAAGCATAGCACATCAGCTAGAGAAAAACTACATTTGAGCTCTGGTTCTACCGCTGATTACTTTGTGACTGCGGGAGAGTTCTGGGGCTTTGGCTTTCTTATCTGTGAAATAGGATGAAACTCAGGCTTCTGCTGACTCTTCTGCTGACACAATGTAACCATTGTGATAGCACTATAGGTAACTATAAGAAGGCAGGTAAATTGTAAAATTTTGTGGTTTTGAAAGTAAAAAAATCAGCTTCAGGCTCTTTGCTGTGCAAATAGCATTACATGTTGTTTCATCCCTTCATTTTATTTCATTCCACTCAATTTCATTTCATTTTATTGTTTCCCCTTTCTTTCCTTTTTTTTTTTACAGAGTGCTTGAGCCGTGTGTTTCAGTGGCTTGGGTTCAGTGTACATGTATATAAAAATGTGACAAAAGGACATCTGGACGAGGTTCTGCAGGAATTTAAGTGTCATCCAGACCATGTTGATGGAGATTGCTTTGTGTTTTGTGTTTTGACCCATGGGAAATTTGGAGCTGTCTACTCTTCAGATGGGACCCTTGTTCCCATTCGGGAGATCATGTCTCATTTCACAGCTCAGAAATGCCCTGGTCTGGCTCATAAACCCAAACTCTTTTTTATCCAGGCCTGTCAAGGTAAAGGGATACAAACTCCTGTATCCATTGAAGCAGATGCTGTAAATCCTGAGCATGTATCCCCTTCCCTTAAGGATAGTATTCCTGATGCTGCAGATTTCCTTCTTGGCCTGGCCACTGTCCCTGGCTATGTATCCTTTCGGCATGTGGAGAAAGGCAGCTGGTATATTCAGTCTCTGTGTAATCGTCTGAAGAGCTTGGTCCCAAGGTGAGAGTTTTGAGTTGTCCCATCCACCTACCTGTTTATCTGTCCATCTGTCTACCTGTCTGTTTAGTTATTCATGCACCCACTCATGCATTCATCTATCTCCCATCCATCCATTCATCCATCATCCATCCAAACATCTATCCATCCAACAAACCTGTATTGAACACCAGCATATAACTGGAAAGAAAGATACAGAATTTAAAGAAAAACACAGTCCCTGACCTCAAATTGCTCACAATCTAGAGGGATAGAGAAACTAGATGGGGGAAGAACATCCCTTGCGGCAAACACACATGCCAAAGCATTGGTGTATGGGAGCACATAGAACTAGTACCTCCCCCAGATTTGAAGGATCAGGGGAAGCTTCTAGAGATGACAGATAGATGTTGGGTAAATAATTGGGGTGAAAGACATGCTGGACAGAGGGAACAGTATGAATAAAGGTAGGAGGGCCTTTTATTTGTGGCTTTATCGGTGACTCATATTTACTGATTACTTGTGTCGTCTTTGGCATTATAATGTCTTTGATCTGCCATTACTCTGACAACTTTTCCTTCTGTGTCTGCCACATGCTTCTTACCTGGTACTCTGGAAATGGGCCTTCACCATGGTTTAGCCCTGGACCCTATTTTCTGTCCTCTATAGCTCTTGGCAACGGTAGCTATCCCTGGAAGCCACTGGATCTCTGTGAAAATGTCTCCCAAATTGGCATCTCTGGTCCATTAATCTCTGAGTTTTTGGAGAGCAGAGTTGTTTCATTCAGCTTTATATACTCACACCTGACATGGACCTTATCTCTTATTAGCTTGATAAATATTTGTTAGGCCAGTGACTGACTGGGTGTATCTCATTCTTTGGGTCAGTCCTATATGTTTCTTGCAGCTTGTTGGAATCCCACCTTTGTGTTGCCCTTGGAGCCTGGTCCTGAATTCATCTACTTAGTTCTCTCCAGCAGCCTCCTACTCCTGAATCTCCATCTCTAGGAATGGTCCCAGTGCTCTTCTGGGATTTCAGAATTGGAAACTCAGGATTGGAATCTTGAATCAACTTTAGCTTTTCCCTCTTCTTCACTAATCCCTCCATCCCCCCCCGCCCCCCATAGCCATTAAAGACCAATGTCCTGTGACTTCGGGGACAAGGCAGTATTTATCAAGGACTTATTACTATGTGCCTGCTCTACTGGGTACTGAGCTAGGGATTCAGGGTACAGTTGTGAATGAGAGAGAATCTTTTCTCCATAGAGCTTATCATCCAGTGAGAGGAAGAGAGGTAATGAAAATGTAAGTGAGGGGCCTTTGGGTGGCACATTCGGTTAAGTGTCTGACCCTTGGTTTCAGCTCAGGTCATGCATAATCTTAGGGTCATGGGATTGAGCCCCGAGTCGGGCTCTGTACTCAGTGTGGAGTGTACTTAAGACTCCCTCTCCTTTTTCCCCTCACTCCCTTCAAATAAATAAATCTTTAAAAGACATGTAAGTGAATATTTAAATCAGTAAGATACTTTCAGGAAGTGATACCTGCTATGAAGAAAGCAAAGGAAGATAATACAGAGAATGGGGCAGGGAGCTACTTGAGAAGACTTCTTAGGGGATCCCTGGGTGGCGCAGCGGTTTGGCGCCTGCCTTTGGCCCAGGGCGCGATCCTGGAGACCCGGGATCGAGTCCCACATCGGGCTCCCGGTGCATGGAGCCTGCTTCTCCCTCTGCCTGTGTCTCTGCCTCTCTCTCTCTTTGACTGTCATGAATAAATAAATAAAATCTTAAAAAAAAAAAAAAAAAAAAAAGAAGACTTCTTAGTAGAGGTGATATTTCAAGTGAGACTGAGGGATAGGAAGGAGTCAGTGTTGGGAAGAGCCAGTGGCAGAGGGAATAGCTGGTATGAGACAGGGTGCAAGGACAAAGAAACAGATAGGGCCTGCATTCCCACCTGAAAATAGCAATCATGATGAGGATAAGTAGTAGTAATACTAAGGAGATTAAAAATGATGGTCAGGGGAATATGATAACCAGTGTTATGTGTTTTCCATAAAGCATCTCATTTACTTCTCATGCAGTCCCTAAAATGGGTACTCTTATAGTCCTTATTTTAGGGCTTAGAAAATTGAGGCACAGTGAATTGTGCCTGTGGCGCACAATCATCAAGGGATGTAGCCAGGCATGATTCACAATTGAGTTCCATCTCCAGAGAGCCTGTGCTTTGCTCTCAAGTATATGAATGGCCTACTCCTGGAACATTTTGATAAATGCTAAATATCACTCAAGCCCAGGCTTCTCATAGAGAAGACTCCTCTATGGAATCATCTCCCAGCAGGAAGTGCTCTTTTTCCTCTGAACTTACAATGGAACTTTGTCCACTTTTTTTTTTTTTTAAAGATTTTATTTATTTATTAGAGAGAGTGATGAGAGAGAGCATAAATAGGGGGAGGGGTAGAGAAAGGGGGAGAGAGAAACCTAAGTAGACTCCTCACCAGTCAGGGAGCTTCATGTGGGACTCCATCCCAGGACCCTGGGATCATGACTTGAGCCAATGGCAGATGCTTAACTGACTGAGCCTTCTGGGGGCCACAAAAGAAGGGGATTTGTCCACTTTTTATATGGTGTTGATCTTCTGCCTTGTATTAGTGAATTTTGTGTATATGCCATACTTGGTATATGCTTCATATCTGCATTTGAAGTGTTTAAGCTCAGGAACTGTGCCATGTGTATCTTTGTATCCCTCCTCAAACCAAGAATGGAGAGGGAATTATTAATAGTAGTGTCCCTCTCCATCTTCATCACCTACTTATCTATCTATCTATCATCTATCATCTATCCACCAGTTTGGACGAGAAACTTGAAAAAATAATTAAATGCAAACATCCTTTGTGGATCAAGTGCCTTAGAATGTAATATGTGAGGTCAGAAGAGCATGAGACTCTTTTAATTTACTTATTTTTTAGATTATTTATTTATTCATGAGAGACACAGGGAGAAGGGCAGAGACATAGGCAGAGGGAGAAGCAGGCTCCTTGCAGGAAACCTGATGTGGGACTCGATCCCAGGACCCCAGGATCATGACCTGAGCCAAAGGCAGATGCTCAACCATTAAGCCACTCAGGCGCCCCAAGTGTGAAGCTCTTGATCTCAGGATCATGAGTTCAAGCCCCACATTCAGTGTAGATTGCTTAACAAAAAGAAAAAAAAATTAAAATGCAAGATGTGGCTGGTATAGTGTTCTTAAATGCTAAATATAGAACTGAACAGCTTCATTTGATTTTGCATCTCTTGTTTTAATTTTGACATAAGCATTTCTTTATATTTGGCAGAATTCCAGGGGGAATCTTGGCCTATTAAACTGGGAAGAAGCCACATGGTTTAGGGTTCCTTGCTATGATGTGCTTTCTGTCTCCTGATTGAACATGTTTTTTTCTTATCTGCCTGCAGACATGAAGATATCTTATCCATCCTCACTGCCGTCAACAATGATGTGAGTCAACAAGCAGACAAACAAGGAACGATGAAACAAATGCCCCAACCTGCGTACACACTACGGAAGAAACTAGTATTCCCTGTGCCACAGAAAGAACTTTTATTGTAGTAGACAGTTTGACTCTTTGACTTGAAAGGAAGCTTGGTTCATCATTCCATTCTCCCGCCCGTCATAGGAATCAGAGATAGATGGGGAGCTGGCCTCTGTCTGTCCTCCTAACAATAGGAAATTCCCTATTTACTGACACAGGAAATTCTTTTTTTTTCTTCTTTTTGACAAGTCTGAATGTTAGAACACTTTCTTTATTGAAGCCTTGGACTGTCGTCTTAGCTGGAGTTGTGTACCCTGAGAAATGCAACTGGTCTTGGTTTGTGAATCCCTGAAGTAAAGGGTGGAAGCAGGTACACTTTAAGATTAATTTGAGCTCTAAGAACCACTGTTTTTAGCCTCAACTGGGCTTCGACTTCTTTTCTACATGAACACCCCTTGTTGTCATTCTGTGTCTCCTCTGCACGACTTTGTTTTGGACATTGGATGATGATAGAGATCATGCATGGTTCATTGACCTCTGCTCTCCCCTTCCTAAGGCTTCTCTTCTGCACATCTGCTTAGGTGAGAATTTGCTCTATACGACACGCACTTACCACTTGAGTGTAAGGAAGATATTCCTGCAGGAACTGTTTCTCTTGGGCCGAGAACATCCTTGCTCTAGGATGACTGTATGAAAAGAGACGCACTGAGCCACTATGAGAGCAGAGACTTTACCACCTGAGGTTAAATCCTGTGTCGGTCAGAACCTTTCAGATGCCGATGACGGAACACCCACGTCAAACCAACTAAAGCAGAGAAGGGAATATCTTGTTTCCTTCATCTGAAAAGGAAACACAGATGGGTAGTGCTGGCTGCACATGAGGTTTGAATCAGGATTCAGTCTGTACCGTATAGCATGTCTCTCTTGGCCAAGGGTTCTCTTGGTGGTTGCACTGTGCTGACAATGGTCAACAGCCCCTGCCTTGTTGCCCCAACACACTTGCTCCTCTGGCCCAAAGGATTGAGGAGAGAGGCAGCCAGAGAGTCTAAAGCTGTTCACAGGGAATGTTGTTCAGTCCTTAATCAGACGGTTGTCGGGCTGTGCCTTAGAGGGTGTGGTTCGATATGGAAGCCTTGATACTTTTTACATTAAGGTTTTGAATATCTTTATTTATGTGAACTTACTATTTTTTTCAATTTCAAGAGGAATTTTTTTCAGTTCCTGAAAGAGGGAGGTTGAAAGCCCTGAACTTAAAGCCTTAATTTATAGATGCAGATTTTTTTTTTTGAAAACAGGGAACTTTAGTATAAATAAGAGGTCCTGGGGGACAAGGAGGGTCCTGAGGGGCTTCCATAATTTAACACTCTTCAAAGGCACAAACAACAGCAGGGGCAGGGTGGGGGCCAGGGCGGGGATGGACCACCCCCACCCTGCCCACAGGATGAGGGGCACATTGCAGAGCTTGTGGGTGGGGAGCTTTTCCCCCAGGAGTGACCAGTCACATGCTGGGGACAGAGAAGAGGTGAACACTGATGTTTCAGAGGAAGGGGTCATTGTATTTGGCAGTGGGTGGGGACAAGGCTGAGGCCACATGGGCCACTACATTCCCCCAAGTGTCTGGGCCAGTCTGGAGGCAAACTGATTTGCTGCAGTCCTCCAGACAGTTATTGTTTACAGGATTTTATTTCCCCACTTGAGTAAACCGGAATGTCAGAGGACATAACAGGGGTTTAGGAACATTTCCTGGTATCTGCTGATGCTCATGAAAGATCTAGGGAATGAAGAAAAATAACTCTCAGTGGTGCCTGATTTTGTAATTATTAATGTGAAAGTTAATTTATGGTATATTTGCTATGAGAAATATTCAGAAGTTGTTTTTTTTTTTTTAAATATAGTAGTTACGTGGAATTGAATGTAGTTTGAGGAGAGGAGTCTAATACATGTCAGGGTGATCTTCCAAAACCATTGTTTATACAATCAAAGCTAATAGCTCATGATTACAGTCTTTGCCCAATTAAATATCACAGATCACCTCTGGCCATTTCATAGTGCTTCTCTGCAAGTGAAGGATGACGTAGTATAAAGCAAAGAGCAAAGAATCTGGAGGTAGAGGCCTAGGGTTTCCTTTTTGCCTGTGACTCACTTACTCTGAGACATTAAATCAAGAAGGTTGTTTCTTGAGCCTATCTATAAAGTAGGAAAATATTACCTATTTAAGGTAAGGATTTAAGGGAATGTAAGATATATATCATAATGTAATACACTTTTAGGTGGCAGATGCCTCTGGCAGTAACCAAAATGGAAATTGTAGAGTTTGAGTTCCTTTGCATCTAATTCCAGCTGAATTTTGGCCACAAATCAATCCTAGAAATTCCCACTGATGTCCTGTGAGTGAAAGGCTGCTGCTTCCCTGACTGATCCAGAGAAGCAGGCTGGCTCTTGGCTCTAAATCCTGCTGGACAAAACATTGCTAAGGAACCCTCCTTCATCAGCAGCATTTGGGGTTTGATGTTTAAGTCCTGGTCCTGTGGTCTGTTTCACACTTCTGTTGTACGGGAATTTGGTGCTTGTGCAAGGGTAAATTCTAGAATCAGGGAACTTGCCACGAGCTTTCTTTTCAGGGTTCTCCGGCAAGCACTTTAAGAGTCACTGGACATTGATGACTATAAGTCATGGGCCTGTGCGGACACCAGGAGTACACCCAGCATTCAGTCATTTCTCTTAAATGAAGTGTGTAAATGTGTGTCCCTTGTCTCTCTCTCTCTCTCTCTGTGTGTGTGTGTGTGTGTATGAAAATTTTGAGTGAAACACAGGAGGTGGTTTGATCACAGCTATTTGGCGGGTGGCTACAGCCATTGTCCAGACATTTATGAAAGAAATGTGTGGGCTGAGTGAGGTTTCTATATATTTTGCCTAGTTTTGCTCAACCTACAAGAACCGTAGTTAATTGTTTCTTTTCTGTTTTTTTTTTTCCCCTCAAAAGTTTGGTTTCTGCCAAACAAAATGAGGGCATGGAAATTTTTTAAACCATACTATGCAAATGTTAGCAGTTATGATGAAATTACTGGTGGCGATTATTATTAGACATAATAGTTACCACAGATCCTATTGGCCTCTGCCGCAAGGCCTTACCACGCTAGTGGGCAGTTTTGATATTACCAGGGTTCCTCTTAGAGCCAGTGCTCAGGTAATGCAAACATACAAGCAGCTGGCACAATGTGGTTGTTGATCAATCAGAATGGAGTGCTACTGAACTGCAGCCCTTTATCAATGATCACAGGTCTCCACAGAGGTAGACCAAAAGAGAAGTTTACCTCATTTTATAGATAACTTTTGAGCCAGAATTGTGTCATAACATCTTCCAGGTCAGATACTCTGAGTGATTTAGTCAAGTCAACTCAAGTTGATTTAGTCAACTCTTAACCTAGAGTTCTTGGGTCCTTGGATACTTATGGATTTATTCTCAGGATCTGTGAGTCCTCCACCTTTAGTCTGAAATGCTTTAATTCTTTTTTAGTGATAATCTTAAACATTAATAGAGGTGGGTCCTCGCTCGTCTGCATGATCATTTCATATTTGAGTACTGCCAAACAACTTTTGTGCTCCTATCCTGGTGCCCACAAGAAGGGATGAACTTTTTTTTAAAAGATTTTATTTATTTATTCATGAGAGACACACAGAGACATAGGCAGAGGGAGAATCAGGCTCCCTGCAGGGAGCCCAATGTGGGACTCCATCCCAGGATCCTGGGATCATGATCTGAGCTGAAGGCAGACGGTCAACTACTGAGCCACCCAAGTGCTCCAAGAAGTGATGACCTTTATATTGAACTTTTTAATGTAGCATGGATTAGGGTTCATGGCCTGAGGTCCTCAGATCTGTTGTCAGGTACCAGTGGTTAATCTATTTGAAACTTGTTTCAGTCCATCCTCTTAAGCCATGACAGACTTCTAGTCCACCATCACTCAACCCTTGCTTAACTCTCCGTGGAGGGAACTCACACTCGCCAAAGGTCATGGATTTGGAGCTTGGAAGGACCCTAGAGAACCCATGATCCAGCCTTCAGAATGTCAGCTGGCTCACTAAAGTTCAATAGCTGTTAGTGGAGGATTTGCAATCCTGTATATCTCCTGCTTTGCAGCTTGGCCACCTGGTTTCACTGAGACAGCTTTAATTGTCCCTTTCCCTGTTGTGATTTGAACCTGCTTAGCTCTTACTGAAACCCATGGCCCCTCATTCTAAACTCTGGAGCCATACGAAACAATTGTAGCTGTCGTCGAGGGAAGCACCTGTTGCCTGTGACAAGTTATTTAACTTTCTTTCTGGTAGGGTCTGGCTCTCCTCAGAAGCCTGCAGTTTGCTTTTAACTATGTGTTAAGAATATCACATTTGTGGTAGCACAAATTTGTATCTTTAAACAGCAGCTAAATTTCTGAAAATGGAACCCTTTTTAAAAAGTACTAGGGGAGGGCAGCCCAGGTGGCTCATCAGTTTAGTGCTGCCTTCAGCCCAGGGTGTGATCCTGGAGACCCGGGATCGAGTCCCATGTCAGGCTCCCTGCATGGAGCCTGCTTGTGTCTCTGCCTCTCTCTCTCTCTCTCTGTGTCTCTCATGAATAAATAAATAAAATCTTTAAAAAAAGTGCCAGGGAAATTCCTTGTTTAAACACTGATTTGCCTATGTAAACAACGATTTTTTTTAAAAAAAGATTTTATTTATTTATTCATGAGAGAGAGAGGCAGAGAAACAGGCAGAGGGAGAAGCAGACTCCCTGTAGGGAACCCGATGTGGGACTCGATCCCAGGACCCAGTATCACGACCTGAGTCAAAGGCAGACGCTCAACTGCTGAGCCACCCAGGCGTCCGTAAACAACTATTTTGTGATGTAAGTTTTGCATATATGAAGTTTTAAAACAGGATTTTTTTATTACAAATTTTAAATTGTATGAATTTTTACTTTTTAACACTATTTTTGTACAGGTAATCTCTTTACATTGCTCAAAGAGAAGAAAATACAAAAAGGTATTCAGATCTTGCCTGCACTTCTGTCCATCAAATGCTTGGTCTTCCCACCTCCGCACCCCAGAGATAATTTCAGAATTTCTTTTTTTTTTTTTTTAAAGATTTTATTTATTTTTTCATGAGAGACAGAGAGAGAGGCAGGGTCATAGGTAGAGGGAGAAGCAGGCTCCCTACAGGGAGCCTGATGTGGGACTCGATCCCAGGACCTGGGATCATGACCTGAGCCAAAGGCAAACCAGTCAACCACTGATGCCTTGGGGCATCCCAGGTGCCCCAAGGATTTCTTAATACAAATGCAAATACAGCAAATACAAATATATATGTGTTTTAAAGTAAGTGTTTCTTGAAACAAAGTGTGTGCATGTGAAACTTGTGTGTCTCATTTGGTCTCATTTTAAATGATTCTGGAAGATGCCTGAAAATTCCTGAGAATAACTTTATGAGCTTTGTGGACTGGGTAGTTGTAAATAATAGTAACTGACCAATAAATAAAGGGATTTTTTTTTTCCTTTTAACCTTTGTGCAAGATCTTGGATCTCTGGTTACATAGTAATATATGCACATTGTGGAATATTTAGGAAACAGAAGAACAAAGAAGAAAGTGAATTAATTTATGATTCCATTTTGGCATACACTTTCCCATTTTTTCACTCTACATTTGCCCCTGAGCTTTTCCCACCACCTTTACATCAGCCTAACCACCACGTCCTCCCCGTGTTGCATCCAGTGACCTCTGTCATTACCAATGTCTGTACCTCCACCCGCATCTCAGTTTCAGACGTGCCTCTCTCTGACAGCTGCCTCCTGCCATTCCATCTCACTTTCTCTAGGACTCTGCCCCCCACAGCCTTCAGTGCCACTGAAGTGTCAATCGTCCATTGACCCAGTCAGCCATCTTTGCAATGTCAACACCACCTCTCACTTCTTCCCTCCCTCTTTATCCAGCTGGAGTCCACCTATCATTAAACTCAACTCACTCTCTGCACCTCCCCTTGACACCCTTGCCTTTCCCTCAGTCCTCCTCTTGGGGCAGAGTCCAAGCTCTGGTTGGACACCCATATGCCTACTTACCCCCACGTTTGTCCTAGAATTCCTGGTGAAGGCTGGTGTACAAATACACAGTGTTGCAGACCGGTCTCATTTAAAACCAATAACCATAAACTTCAAATAGGCTTTCATGGTTCTCGGAATCCTGTAACATTTCCCTAGTTACATCACCTTCTGCTTTCTCAGGCTATTTTACACTTTCTTTTAACTCTGCAGACCTCTATTATCATCCTCCACTCTCCTCACTTTAAGTTGATGGTCTCAGTGGCTTCACTAAGGGAAGAAATCAGGAAAGATTTCCACCTTCCACCACTGAGTCTCCTGAGCCACCTGCACCCTAACCCTATTTACTACTTTCTGTCCTGTCAACAGTGGGTGCACCATCCGGTCTGTGCTTTTCCCAAGAGCCGCCTTTCCTCTTGTGCAGGCCGGTCCCATCCTGCCCTCCTATGAGGACACCACTCTCAGCACACAAAACATGCTGCAATTTCTCCTCCTTCAAAACAAACACTAAAACCGACCTGAAAGCCCTGAATGCAGATCCCCTGTCACCCATCCCGAATCAGACCGGCAGAGGACTCACGTGCAGGTGATCTTGGGGAGCTGCTCTCTGGAGGAGCCTGCAGGTGCTGGGAAGCGGCTGGGGAAGGGGGCCTGGCCTGGAGGGCGCGCGCTAGAGCGGGGAGTTGACCTCTTGAGTTCTCCACTCGACAGGGAATAAGAAAGCTGAGCTTCCATCCTCCCTCACCCCTCCCCTCAGCTAAGAGTGGCCACAGGTGGGAGAACTTAAACTTCCAGGTGCTTCCCCCTCACACACAAGTGTGAATCTTTACAAGCAAAACCCCCTACAATCTGGCAAGCTAGCCAAACTGGCTGGAGGATGGGGATGGAGTCTGGGTGGGCAGAGGGGATTCAGTTGGATCAGAAGAGATCTGCCTGGACGCTGACAACAACCCTCCACCCCTCTTAACTCCATATCCTAACTCATCCTCCCATGCTCAGCCTTATCCAACATTTGCAAGGCCTGGGCCACAGTGAAATCTGAGGCCCATAACTTATATGTAGAACTAAAAATCCCAACAAACTCATCTCCTCTCCTACTGTTGCTTTGGAATGACTTGAAAGATAAATGGTTTGGGATTTATCATTTTTATGGTGTGCAGAGTATCTGCCTCTGGGCCACAGCCTGAGACTTTCTCTTCCCGCCCCTCGCTCTTTCTAGATTACCCAAAGCCCTAACATATGCAAAAGAACATGAAAAATGTCACACAGAGTTGGATCAGTGTACCTTAAGCCCAGAATTTTGTGAAAGAATTTTCTATGATCTCAAACTAAGTGGTTAGAGCTATTTCTTGGATAGACTCACCTTTTTCTTTACTAATCCCCTACAGATGTGTCACTTGTGAATTTAAGTAGAAACACCCCTCCTCCATTAAACAATTTAAAAACATCAAAAACAACATTGAAAAACTAAAGAGCAAGCTACAAACTGGGGAATGGTACGTGCCCACATACCATATAACTGACAAGGGCTATATAAATATATATAAATGTACATAAATATATATACCCTACAATTTATGAAATCATCAAACAGTCCAGTTGGATGGGCAAAAAAAAAAAAAAAATACGAACCACTGGTAAAAAGAAAGGGAATACAAATGAGCAGTAAACAAATGGGAACATTATCTGCTGAAGAATCAGAGAATTGCAAAACTAAAGCCACTATGAGTTACCATTTCACACTCATCATACCGACATTTAAAAACCTATCAGTAGCAAGTATGGGTGAGGACATGGAGCAAAGGGACGTCTCTTACGCTGCTCAGAGAAGTGTAAATCAATACAATCATCTTAGAGGGCAACTTGGTGATATCTATAAACATTGAATATGTCCACACAGTATGAACCAGCAATTCCGTTTCTGGGTCTCTGCCCCAAAAGAAACTCTTGTACATGCATCGGGAGATGAGGAGGAGCATTTTCAGAGCAGCAATGTGTGTGTGTGTGGTGGGGGGGGGGGGGAGAGAAACAATTAAAGCAACCTGAATATCCATCGATAGGAGGTTAGATGAATTGGGATATAGTCACATAAAGGAATACTACCAAACAGTGAAAGGAAGTGAACTGGGATTGTTAGGTTGAGCCATAGGAAAATGCCATTTTCTAGGTCAGAAACAAATATCAGCAATTTTGTATGGGTGGGTCGTCCACATGCACTGCAAGAGGATGCTTACTAAAACTGGGTAGTGGTGAATGGGAACATTGTTACATTGAATGTACTAAATGCCACTGAACTATTCACTTTAAACTATTACAGTGAAAAAAAAAATAAACTATTACAGTGATAAATGAAAAGTCTTAAAAAAAGGAAAAATTCTGAACAAATAAAAGAGCAAGTGCAATATAACTTACACAATGTTAAAAACCCACATAAAAGTCCTGTAGGTTGCTTGTGCGTTCATATCCATGTTGCACAAATACAACAATATGCACTGGGGGATAGATTTTGGGTGTTACCTGAGATGTGGCTGGGATTTGGGGAAAGAGGGGGAATGATGCAGGAGCTTCAGCTGCACTGGTCATGTTTATTTCTTCAGCAGGGTGCTGGATCTGTGGGTCTTCTTTCTTCTAAAATCTTTTTGTGGTCAGTGCTGATTAATGTAATTTGGCCACCAGACAGGCTGCTCTCTCAGCTTGTCGCACTGTGAATATTTGGCCAGGTACACAGGGTGGCTTTGCCCTCTTGGTTGGGCAAAGTTTTTTCCACCCTGTACCTGTCTGTATTTTTGGTGGTAGTTATTTCTGTGGCGGTGATATAACCATGTTGCCAAGACAGGGATAAGGGGCGTTGGCTCACTTTTTAGAGTTGTTTCTAGTCTGGATCAGGAAGCAAGCCTGCAGATGGGAAACCCAGTTGTGATGCCTCTGAATATCCCAAACCTGTTCTCATGAATCAGGTTGAAACACAGACCCAGCTTCTTCATCTGTGACCCCCATTCCTATCCCAATTGCTGCTGACATTTTTCCATTCCCAGAATGCACAATCAGAAGCTCAGTACTACATCTGATTATCCTACATTTCTGCTTATTTTACCACTTGAAGGCATCCTTGTCCCTCTACTCAAGTCTGCCTGGATCACCAGGCTCCGGCCACCCTGCAAGGAGACAGTGAACCAGTTTGGGCTAGGTGCTTCTTGCTGCTGCCAAATTAGCAACTTCAGCCCTTGGGTCTGGTCGCTTACCAATGCTGAAAATGATGACTCTGTGAGAATGACAGAGAGGTGTAATTGTGCCTATTTTATGGATCAGAAAGTCAAGGCTCAGAAAAGCTGAATAATAAACAAGATCACACTACTAGAAAATGGGAAGAACCAAACTTGAATTCTATTTGGCTGACTGCCACATCCAGGGGCCTGTGCTTCCTGTCTGTACCTCATTGCTCTTGTGAAAACATTTCCTGAGACACAGAAGGCAGGCCTATTTTTTTTTAAAGATTTTATTTATTTATTCATGAGAGACATACAGAGAGAGAGAGGCAGAGACACAGGCAGAGGGAGAAGCGGGCTCCATGCAAGGAGCCCGATGTGGGACTCGATCCTGGGTCTCCAGGATCACAGCTTGGGCTGAAGGCAGGTGCTAAACCGCTGAGCCACCTGGGCAGGCAGGCCTGTCTCAGTAGTTTGCACCCCATTTTGGGTCTTGGAGATGGGAGCCTGCCCACTCTGCTTGAGTTATGACCCTGAAATGTCAGGGGAAGCCAATTTTATCAATAGGTTTTTAATTTAAAAGAATTTTTTTCTAAAGATTTAATTTATTTATTTGAGAGAGAAAAGAGTGAGCAAGAGAGCACGCACATGAGCAGGGGGGAGGGGCAGAGGGCGAAGCAGACACCCCGCTGAGCAGGGAGCCCAGTGTGAAGTTCCATCCCAGGACCCTGGGATCAGGATCTGAGCCGAAGGCAGACGCTTAACTCACTGAGTCACCCAAGTGCCCCTTTATCAATAGTTTCAGGCCTGTAAAAACTGGGCTTGGCCTAAGTTAAATATCCTGATAAAATATTAAAATAGTTCTATGACTTACAAGAAAGATGATTCATTCTGCCAGTAACTGAAAGCAGGTCCAACCTCCTCAGGCTCCTGGCTCTTCACCCATAGGTCTGGGATGTGACAAGTCCATCCAGCCAGGTGCTCCTGTTTTTGCTCTGTGTTCAGTCGGAGGCTGTGATTTCTGGGAAGGACAAGGAAGTGAATTCAGTGGCAGTCAGAGAACACATGCGGGGACCTGAGCAGACAGGTCTCAACAACTCCTCTCCTAGGCCTGCCTTCGCCCAGGTGTCCCGACCCTGCACAGGCAGGGCAGCTTGCTCCTCGGTCCACCTACCAGCGGTGGTCCCCGGGAGCAGACGCCCCCCCAGCATCATCTTTCCATTCTGGAAACATGGAGTTTAGAATTCTGAATTTGTCACCCTTCTTCCCTCTTACTGCTCATGCTTTCATTTCGTGTATACATGTGTCTATCTCATTTCATTTTTTTAAGAATCCCTATTTTCTTTATTTGGGAATATAATCCAAGCATCTAGAAAATCATTTAAATGGTACAAAAAGGTACACAGGGAAAAGTAAATTTCACCCTGATCTCTACCCCCCCAAACCCCCCATTCTTTCCACAGAGGTAATTATTGTTTTTGTTATTAAATTTTATTTATTTAAGTAATCTTATACCTAATGTGGGGCTCCATCTCACAGTGCCAAGATCAGAGTCGCATGCTCTTCCAACTGAGCCAGACGGGTGCTCCCAGAGGTAATTATTGTTTCTAGTATTTTTAGTATCCCCTTTTTTAAAAAAAATATTTTATTTATATATTCATGAGAGACACAGAGAGAGAGATGCATAGACACAGGCAGAGGGAGAAGCAGCCTCCACGCAGGGCGGCCAACGTGGGACTCCATCCCGGGTCTCCAGGATCACACTCCAGGCCACAGGTGGCGCTAAACCGCTGCACCAACGGGGCTGCCCTATTTTGAGTATCCTTCAGAGATACTTTATTCTTATATAAACACATTGGTGTCTGTGTCTTTTTCTCATTTCCTCCTTCCCAAATGCTAGCACACTGTTCCGCATTTGGATTTTTTTTTAAATTTAAGATATCTCAGAGTCTATTCTGTATCCAAACACATAGGTCTCCTTGAGACTTTTCATGGCTGCAGGGCTCCAGTGGAGGGATGTATCAGCAGTGATCTAACTAACCCCCTTGTGACAGGCATTTAGGGATTGCAGACTTCATGAGGGTAGGAACCAGATCTTACCCATCCTTTGCTTCCTACACCCCAAAACAGTGCTCTTCCAGAATTGCTTAGTAAGCAAAACACAAACACATTCATCCATGAAAATTGGGGGCAACATCCCTTCTTTATTCTTAGCCCCAAGTTTTACATCTGCTGCTTTGTTGCACTAGAAATGTGCTAGCTCTCATTCAGCTTTCTCATCAGCGACATCAACCGACAGGTACTTGTTCTGCTGGGTATCAGGTGGCTAGAAAACTTCTGGATGCAAAAAAATGTCCTTGCCCTCCAGGGAATTATGATCTGGTTGGGGAGAGAAGAAAGGTACTTTTTGGCAACACATAGAAGCTAGAAGTCACAAAGGAAAAGATGGACCACCGTCTTGACTACATAAAAATGTAGATCTTGGGACATCTGGGTAGCTCAGCGGTTGAGTGTCTACCTTTGGCTCAGGTTATAATCCTGGAGTCCCAGGATCGAGTCCTGCTTCCGGCTCCCTGTGAGGAGCCTGTCTCTCCCTCTGCCTGTGTCTCTGCCTCTCCCTCTCTGTCTCCCGTGAATAAATAAATAAGATCTTTAAAAAAATGTAAATCTGTGTAATCAAAGACACAAAAACCACATTGAAAGATAAACAAATTATGTTTGGGAAGACGAAAAAGATGCCCAGTGTATCTTGATAACGAAAGGGAAAGCGGACTGTAGGCCATATATATATGTTGATATAGATATTCAGTTAGGATCCAGTCAGAGACGGAAACCACACCTGCAATCTGAAATGGAAAGTTTAATAGGAAGAATTATTAACTAGTCAAAGAAAGTTACTTACTAGAAGTAAAATACCTTTAGGGCTGAGGGAGAGTATCCGTGGAAGGAAGACATTTGGAAGGCTCCTCCCCATCCCTCCAAGGTTGGGAGTCAGAACTGGTCGAAGATGCTGCTGTGCCCACTGATGGTGGAGAAGTTCACTGCAGTGTCACGGGTCAGGGCCCATCTGCAGTCTGCCAACGGCTGGGGGGCAGGAGGCTTCCTGCTGGCACACTGACAAAGCCCTCTGGGGTGTGAGCACCACTAGGTCTTCTGCAAGCTGCTGGCAGCTGTGCCTTAGAAGCAGGATTAATAGAGCCCTGAACTTGGAAGAGAAGCCCTTCCTCTTCTCTGCCTTGTGCTGTCTCTCCAGTATCCTCTAGGAACAAAACGTGAAACTGTACCAGCTGGTGAAGGAGCCATTTCCATAGGTGTAGCTACAGTGTCATCCAGCAGGTGGTAGGAGTGGATTTGGAGCTGAGAGCCAGTGCGCAGATCCATCCTGGCATCGTATCCTGACCCTGCTTTTGCAAACAAACTAGCATAGGTGGTGTATGTGCATACTCCCGCTCCTTAGGCATTTACTCTGTACACCAGGAGCTGGTCTAAGTCTTTGCATGTATTAACTCATTTGACTGTCACAAAAACCCTCAAATTCCTCAAAGGAATGATTAATACCTGCACTCAGTGAATAAGGATGCTGAAGCGCCAAGCTGGGAAGTGACTTGCCCAAGGTCACGCAACCAGTAACCGTCGGAGCAAGAATCATGATGGCTTTGTAGGCTTTATAGGCACAAAAATAGATTGAAAGAATTAAGGTAATAGTCTGATCTCTCTCAAGTCAGTATTGGGAGGGGTCATGGAAGAGGCTTTTATTTATTGATTTCATCAGCGCTTTAATGCGTAAACACAAAGATAAATTCTTGCTTCTTATTTTGTTTCTGTAAGTATGGCTGGGCTTTTCCAGGGAGGGGGCTATTTTCCAAAGAAACAAAAATAATTGATAAATGACAATTGTCTGTGTCGGTGGTAAGAACCAGGTGTCCTGTAAGCAGGTGTGAAACCCTGGTGGGGGATTCCTGGAGGGAGGGGCAGGGCCTGGGCACAGGTTTGGAAGAGGGTGAGTCGCACAGTCCCAGGCACATGGTGTCAGGTCTGATCCATGGCCGGTTATCCGCCCTGTGCTGCCTGCCCTCCTCGGCTGGACAGACAGTTTCGGGGGGGAAAGCGGTTCTGGCCTGAGGGGTGCCAGAGGCAGGAGGGATCAGCGCACCTGGAGCACCTGCTATCTGCGCTGCAATACATGCAAACACCACCCACACCACTCTGCACACTGCCCCCCACCACCCCCCACCTCATCCAGCAGTCCTAATATTCCAGTCCTAATATTCCTATTGCCCCCATGAAAAGATCGAGGCTGAGCAAAGTAAAGAGACGTATGCGGATCCTCAGCAAGAGGCAGAGTCAGGTTTTGAATCCAGATTTTACTAGCTTGTTAATTACCTATTCCTTTGGTTTTCTTTTAGTGATGCTTTCTATCTGCACTGGCTAATATTGTAGCCACTATCCGCATGTTTGGCTTTTTTTTTTTTTTTTAAGATTTTATTTATTTGAGAGAGAGAGAGAGAGAGCATGAGCAAGGGAAAGGGGTAGAGCGAGAACAGACTCCCCACTGAGCAGGGAGCCCAACTTGGGGCTTGATCCTGGGATCATGACCTGAACCAAAACCTAAACTGAGCTACCCAGACACCCCAATTTTTTAAAAAGATTTTATTTATTTGAGAGAGAGACAGAGGGACAGAGAGAGAGGGAGGGGGGAGAGAGAGCAGGGGGAGGGGCAAAGGGAAAAGGAGAGAGAATCTCAAACAGACTCTGCACCAAGGGCTCTATCCATTGACCCTGAGATCATGACCTGAGCTGAAATCAAGAGTCAGGTGCTCAAGCAACTGAGCCATCCAGGTGCCCTCCCTGCCACGTGTCTGTTTAAAACGGTTTTACTTGGGGATCCCTGGGTGGCTCACTGGGTTAGCACCTGCCTTCGGCCCAGGGCATGATCCTGGAGTCCCAGGATCGAGTCCCACGTTGGGCTCCCTGCATGGGGCCTCCTTCTCCCTCTGCCTGTGTCTCTACTTCTCTCTCTCTCTCTGTGTCTCTCATGAATAAATAAATAAAATCTTAAAAAAATAAAACAGTTTTACTAAGATGTAATGATAAACAACAAATAGCACAAACTTGAAGTGTATTATTTGATAAATTTTAACATATCTATGTTTGTGAGATTACCTCAGCCAAGATAGTGAACATATCACCTCCAAGATACTCCATCTGCCCCTTTTCATCCTGCCCTGCTATTTTTCCCCACCCCTGCTTTTTATATGCATTTGGTGCTATAAATTTCTCCCACAGTACTGCTTTAGGTGACCCCACAAATTTTGATACATTTTGTTTTCATTTTAATTCAATTTAGAAATACTACCTAATTTCTTTTTGATTTCTTTATTAACCCATGGATTATTTAGAAATATGTTACTTAAGTTTCCAAATATTGGGGAATTTTCCAGATATTTTTCTGTTGTGCAGGCCAAAAACAAATTTGAAGTCAGAGGTTCTATTCCTTGGAGGGAGAATTATACCCAAAAACCACAGGTATCTCCTGTTAGTGGTCATTGTCAGAGTAAATTTCAGTGTTTGTGAGGAATGCTTTAATAAACTCACCAGAGGGCAGCAAGTTAACACAAGAATTCCATTCAGAAATTGTAATCCAGTCAAGCAGATGGGGACCTAGCATGTGAGAAGGGAAGGATGAAACTTGCAGAATGGACCTGCTCAGGGCAAGCCTTTCAAAGAGAACAGAGGAAAGGGAGATGGAGTGGGGGGGGGGTGCTGGTGGGGGGGGGGGGGCGGTGAAATTCAGGAAGGAAGTTGACCAGAAACTCTATACTCGTTATGACCCACTAGATTTCACATCTACACATCTACACAAAGTTGATACCTATGGGTAAAGGGGTGGTTGCTGAACTTTATATTTTTAATTTTTTTAACATTTCAAAATCATCTATGGTGGTGTATATACTTTTATGATCAGAAAAGAAACCTTTACTGATCAGAATTTTGAATGAAGTCCTTAAGATTTAAGTGTCTACTGTGGGTGGGAAAGGGGCAGGAATCTGGACACAGTTCTCAGTCAGGAATAGTGATTGTGTTTGGTTCGACTGGAGCATCAGCCATGGGGTAGGCACATGGATGGGGAGCTGAGGTCCAGGGAAAGTGAGGGAGAACCCCCCTCCGCCTTATTTGGTAAGGGGGCCAGAGAAGATGTAGATACTGTAGCCAAAAGGCCCCAGACACAAATGGCAGATTTTTTTCTGAGTTAGTCAGCCATTTTGAATTTTATTTTGAACTGACATATTTGGTTCATAAATATAAGCAATTTGAAGTAAAATAAAGACACTCGTGACAAAATAACCTCGAGTTTTAATTACTTGACAACATGAAGGAATTCAGTGAGCCCCTGGGTGGAAAGGGAGAAATGCCTGTTTACAATTAGCCTAAATTACACTGATGGGCCCTGGCAACTCCCAAGCTTTTTCACATACCAAAAATACCAAAAACAATTGATGAACTTCTGGGGCACCTGGGTGGCTCAGTGGTTGAGTGTCTGCCTTTGGCTCAGGTTGTGATCCCCGGGTCCTGGGATAGAGTCTTGCATCAGATTCCCTGCAGGGAGCCTGCTTCTCCCTCTGCCTGTGTCTCTGCCTCTCTCTTTGTGTCTCTCATGAATAAATAAATAAAATCTTAAAAAAAAAACACAAAAAACTAATGAACTACTTTGTAAGACATGTCTATCATGAAGTGAACAGTGACGTTAACTAGACTTATTGTGATCATTTCACAAAATATGCAGATATTGAATCACTATTGTACATCTAAAACTAATGTAATATTATAAGTCAATTATATCTCAGTTGAAAAAAAAAGAAGTGAATGGTGAAATGAGGGAGAATAGAGGTAAGGAAATGAAGAAAACAAATAAAGGCTAAATGATCACCTACATCTCGTTCAGGGCACATTCTAGCCTCTGAATGGAAACACAAAAACAACATAAACCAAATAAGAAGAATGGTGTGACATGATTTTTTAATGAAAGAATGAATTTAGTTGAAAAAGTGTCAGTTATTTCTAGTCTCCACTTAAATATTGATAGCCTTTGACTTTTTTCATCAGATTCTTAACTATTTAGAGTCTTTTCAATGCATCTAATTTCTTTTCTTTGTCAGAATCCCCTTCTCTATCTTTATGAAAATAGCTAGCAAGGCCTAGGAGCAAAAACAGAGAATCAGGAGACTAGAAATGAATCATGTTGGCTTTTTAAAATGGAGCTTTTCATTGAAATATTCTTTTTTTTTTTGGAAATATTCTATAAATACCAAAGATGCACAAAAGTCATCAATGTACAGCTTAAATAATTTTGATTTTTAGGCAGTTTTTTTTTTCACTTACTTTTTTCTTTTCCAAACCTAGAGTCTTACTTTTTCCACCAAGTACATTGTTCCCATGTTTTGTTTTGGGGACAAATTAATGCTCAGAGACTGATGTTGTCTTTGCCAATAGTTCATTTAACACAGGTTCACTGTGGGAGTTTTATAAGCCAATAGAGCATAAAAGATAGTATCTTTTAATAAGCCCATAAAGAAATGACATACTCCAAATTAATGATAGCTTAGTCAACTATTGTTTCAGGCAAGAGGAGTTGAAAAAGAGAAAGTCCAAATTTAGTTGGAGTATACCTTTATGCAAGTTGGTAATGAGGAGAGTTGGGTTAGCCAATTGAAGGCTGACGTCTGCCTGCCAGGGCAAAGGTGAAAGTCCCCTGTTGCTGGAGCACACTGCTCCAGAATGTCGGCCTCAGTACTGACGGGCAAGACTGCTGCATGGTCACCACTGCTGGTAAGAGTTCCCTTTACTACAGCAGAAGCTAATGCCCCAAGGTCTTTAGAGCACTATCTAGATGAGCAGAATTGCCTTGCCCAGACTGAAATGCTCAGTCCCCACAAACTCTAACTGTTTAATTATGTAAGATTTTATTTATTTATTTGAGAGAGAGAGGGAGCATAAGCAGGGGGGAGCAGCAGAGAGAGAGGGAGAAGCAGAGCAGGGAGCCTGATGTGGGGCTCGATCCCAGGACCCCAGGATCATGACCTGAGCCAAAGGTAGATGCTTAACTGGCTGAGCCACCCAGGTGCCCCAACTCTCAGTATTTAAAGTCTAAATGTCCCTTGGCCATAGTTGATTCTTCAACTTTTTTTTTTTTTTTTTTTTTTTTTTCTGAGAGAGAGAGAGCAGAGCAGGGCAGGGAGGGACAGGAGGAGAGGGAGAGGGTGAGAGAGAATCTTAAGCAGGCTCCAAGCTCAGTGCAGAGCCCGACTTGGGGCTCAATCTCACTATGACTATGGAATCATGAGCTGAGCTGAAATCAAGAGTCAGTTGTTTAACCAACTGAGCCACCCGAGTGCACCACCTCTAATGTTTTTATTGATAAGTCCCCAGCAGCACTCCTGAGGAGCTGAGCTATTGAGTGCTTATTAACAACAGATAAGATGAGGATCTCCTGATACAGCTTACTTCTCTGCCATTTTTTTTCAATCTTTGCCATAAACAAGTAGATTTGAAGTCCATGCCACATGTGGGCCAACTTTGTATGATGATGAAGCAACAGCCTTAGACGTCAGGCATGACAAGGGTCAACAGGCTCATCTGGGGAACAAGGGGAAGAGGCATTTTGCATTCTCTTCAAGCAGCCTGTGGGGTCCTGAATAAACACGGGAGCAGAACTTGGACAAAGAGACATCCTAGGCTGGAGTAGTCAGAGAGGGCTTCCTGGAGGAAGTGAACGGTGTTGTGTAGATTCACAATTTGAAGTACCAGATGGAGAGTATTCCAAGCTGGGACAACAAATAACGGAGTCAATTGAGAGAAAGGTGAGTGGACTAGGATGATATTATCAAGGAACCAATGCTGAGCTAGAGTTGAAATGCTATAGGAAAGAGCCCTGAGAAGACTTGTGGTATCTTTTGGGACAAGTAGAGAACTTTCTCTCTTTGAAAACTATGCCTTGAATATGTGGGATATCACTGAAAGTTTCCCTGGGTTATTTATGAGGTAATTTCAGGGAATAGTTGTTCCCACTCCCATACAAGGGCACTTAAACTTTTATTCTCTTTTGTCTTCTGAAATGCATTTCTCCTCAACTGTTAGGTAACTGCATCTAATTTCTTTATTTTGTTTTGACTGAATTGCTTTTTACTTTTTGATTAATAACAAACCTTTTTAGAAGTTCGTCAACACCTATCAGCTTACTTTTCTATCATGTTTTCTCCTTAAATTTCAGGTATCTTGGGCTGATTATCTTTGGGCTCATTTGCTTTCCCTTAGTGATCATGTCTTTCTGTTTCACTTCCCTTCTGGGTTGGCAATTTTTGCCCTTTTCAAGCAAGAGACTCCTCCCAGTTCAGATGTCACTGGCCACAGGCAATCATCTCACCATGGTCTCTGAGCTTGGTCTTGAGAAGCTTCCACTGCAGCAGAATTGTGAAGATTTTGACTTGTCCCTAGTGGTTTCAGGGACAATCTGGTAGAGTATTTGCCTGTTGATAAGTGAAAACAAGCTCATGACCGGGCTGTCTTCTGCCTTTCTAATACCAGCAAGCCCCTACTCTCAGAGCATTAGGGAGACTTTTGATCCTTTTTAGTCTGTTTATTTGTCTTTCTTCCTTCCTAAGAGGTGAGTCTGTAAATAAATGATCTCAAATTTTTGCATAGATAATCCTGAAATCACCATGTTACTGAAGCCAGGCCTGTTTCTAGCCTGTGGGAGGTAAGGCCTAGACCTGCAATGTCTCTCTTAGGCCAAACAGACCCAATTCCATGCAGGGATAGAGACTTGAGCCAGAGGTACTCTTTTTTTTCAGGCCCATCGACTTCAAGAACAGAGAAGAATTTTAGGGCCTATTTGCCATCTCACTTTTTCTGCTTCTTCCTTTTCCCCTTTACCCCCAGAGAAACATCAAAGTCATTCTCCCTGAGAAGAAGAGAAAAATGATGATGCCTCCTGTCCTTAGTCTTATTTGACCCCGTGAAACAGCTTCTGTTGGCCATGTAAGAGGAAAAAAAAAGGACATAGGGAAAAAATTAAACTTTGCTGTCCATTGACTGGATAAAATATAGACTTATAGTAATTAGAAGGCTAGGAGAAGAACTATAGGAACAGAAAAATGGAACAGAGTAGATAGCCCAGAAATAGTCCCTGAAATATGCAAAGGTATCATAAAGGCAAAAGGGTAGCACAAATCAGCAGTGAATATGGGAATATTAAGTAGGTGGTGCTGGACAACTAGTTAACTACTTGGACAAAAAGTCACTTTCCATTGTACATCAAAATCAAATCATTGAATTGGATATTTAAATTTAAAATACAAAAAAATCAATGAAAAATTTGAGTGAATTTCTTATCTCTATGTAGGTAAGATCTATCTAGGTTTAAAAGGGAGAACCTGACAAAGGAATATACTGAGGGGAGTGGAATATACCATTCCAAAATGTGCCACTTTGGTATGTGGATTATTTCTAGCTGAAGACAACTGGGGCTCAGCAGACTCAGGAGGAGTTGGTTGTGTGTGTGTGTGTGTGTGTGTGTGTGTCTGTGTGTGTGGTTTTTTAACCTCTCCCTTAACTGCCTAAAAGAAGTTAGATGGGGAGCTTGTACCAGGAAGAAAGATAATACTGGAAATAGCTTTTTATATCAGAAAGACTTATGTGCATGGCATGGCAAACATTTCTTTACCGAACATTTGCTCTGCTCGCCTTCTTGTGAATTGTCTTCCTCCACTTTGAAGCTTAGCACAGGATGATATATAAACTTCAATTACCTGATTGTGGAGGAGTCTTATATTTTTATGGGGCTCCCATATATAAGAAGTTTGCTCTTCTACTTTTTATCTGTCTAATGTCAATTTAATTATTAGGCCAACCAAAGAACCTAGAAGGGAAGAAAGGAAAAGTTTTCTGCACCTACAATAGAAAGATATAATTTCATAAACACAAAGCATTTTGGTATACCTAAAAGTCCTCATTAGTGATCAATGAGAGATTAATACCAGAGATAAAATAAATAAGTTTCAATATCCAAAAATTTAGACTCTCCGTCTCCCACAAATAAATCAAAAGAAAACAATAAGATTGGAAAAATATATATGATAAAGAAAAGAACACCTTAAGAAATCTATATTAAGAATTCATATGCTTAGCGAAGCCCAAACCTCACATCTACTTAATAAGTGACAAAATAGAAACAATTTACATACAAGAAAATTTCTGTTATTGAAGCAATTACAGGAGATAGAAAAAGTAAAGTTTTTCAACTCATTTTGTGAGATACACATAGCCCCAATCTATAAACACAATGGAAGCAATGAATTTTTAGGAAACTGAGGATTTTTAGGAAAAATCCTATAATCAACATCAAACCTCCTGAAAAATTTTTTTCTTGATAATTTAACACCCTTTCCTGATTAAAAAAATAAAAATGCTCAGGAGCTTAAGTTGGAAGGAAGAGTCCCTAACTTGAAAAATAACTATCAAATCCAGATGGCCAATAGACACATGAAAAGATGCTCAACATCACTCATCATCAGGGAAATGCATATCCAAACTACGAGATATTGCCTCACACCTGTCAGAATGGCTAAAATCAACAACACAAGAAACAACAGGTGTTGGCGAGGATGTGGAGAAAGGGGAGCCCTTTTGCACTGTTGGTGGGAATGCAAACTGGTGCAACCACTCTGGAGAACAGTATGGAGTTTCCTCAGAAAGTTAAAAATAGAACTACCATATGATCCAGTAATTGCACTACCGAGTACATACCCCAAAGATACAAAAATATTTATTCAAAGGGATACACACACCTCCATTTTTACAGCAGCATTATTTACAATAGCTACCTTATGGAAGCAGCCCAAGTATCCATTGATTGATCAATGGGTAAAGAAGATGTAGTATATATACAATGGAATATTCATAAAAACAATGAAGTCTTGGGGCACCTGGGTGGCTCAGTGGTTGAGCATTTGCCTTTGGCTCAGGTCTGTGATCCCAGGGTCCTGGGATTGAGTCCTGCATCACAGGGAGCCTGCTTCTTCCTCTGCCTATGTCTCTGCCTCTCTCTGTGTCTCTCATGAATAAATAAATAAAATCTTAAAAAAAATGAAACCTTGCCATTTGCAACATGAATCTATTATACTCTAGAGAATATAATCCTAAGTGAAATAAGTCAGTCAGAGAAAGACAAGTACCATGTGATTTTATTCATGTGTGGACTTGAGGAACAAGGAACAAAACAAATGAGCAAAGGAAAAAGAGAGAGAAAGGGAAACCAAGTAATAAACTCTTAACTGTAGAGAACTGATGGTTACCAGGGGAGAGGTGGGGGGATGAATCTTGGAAGAAAATTAAGACACTGAATGAAAAAAAAAACCCCACATACCATCATATACTCATTAAATGTTTGGACTGAAAGTATTCTTAAAGATTGTCTGGTCTAACTCCCTGACTCCATTATTTGGGAAAGTTAGACATTGCACTCAGAGCTGAATTGTGTCATTTGGGAACCTCACTATCTGACCTGTGCTCTCACCCCTCTGCAACACAGCCTGTCCTGCTGCCATGACATGGAAAAAGGTGTGTCTGACTTCCTTCTTAGATCCTCACTCTCTCACATTGATTTGCTGGGTCTGTTCTGCCTGCAGAAATTCCAGAAGTCGTGCTCACCGGGGACACTAGCCAAATGTTCTTTATTAGGCTTTCATTACATTTTTGGAGGCGTTCCTTGGAACATATCCCAGAAAGAAGCACCTGTCTTTGCCCCCTGGTAAGATTTATTGGGGATTTTATGGAGGAACCAATTTATTCTCAAATTTTCTAGGCTGGGAGCCACTGGGACGTCCAGATGATACTTTCTTTTCAACGGAACATATGTAAATTACGAGTTCCTGTGGCAATCATCCGAGAACCCAGTGAGTCCTGTACTTCTCAGGTTGGAGGTCCTTCCTCCTGGCTACATCCCTTACTCTCAGTTCTACTTTCCTCCAGGGGTTGCTGGATTTCTCAGAATTCCCTTGCACAATCGATTGAGGACTAACAACAGCCTCAATTTTTGAGGCCCAAATAGCCTACTTCCTTAATCATGGTAATTAATTCTCTTTCTTTCCCCACTACTTAAATAATTAAGATAAAGACAGAACAAGTGAATTCAATTAATTTGCTAGGCTGGTGCGCACACTTAGGGAAACAGTTACGTTTACCAGTATATGAAAGGATATGATAAAGGATACAGATGAACAGACAGATAAAGAGATATAGAGTGAGGTCTGGGAGGGTCCCAAGTAAGGAGCTTCTGTCCTCATGGCACTGAGGTATGTCACCCTCCTGGTGTGGATGTGTTTGCCAGCCTGGAAGTTCCCAGAACCCCCTCAAAATTGGGATTTTTGTGGAGGCTTCCTCATGGCTTGATCAATTATTGCTCCATTTCCAGCCCCTCTCCCCTTTCTGGAGGATGGGGGAGGGGGTTAGGTGGAAAACTCCAAAATTCTAATCACAGTTTGGTCTTTCTGGTCACCAGCCCTCCTCCAGCAGCCCACCTAAAATCGCTTCATTTGAACAAAAGATGCTCCTGGTGCTCATAGCACTTAGGAATCTCTAGAGGTTGTAGGGGCTCTGTGCCAAGGAAGCGGGGTAGACACCAACATGTATAATTTCTATTATCTCACAGATGGGGACATGGCTGACTGAGGTGGCTGTGACAAGGATCACAAGTGGCAACATGATCAGTTTAGGTTTTTAGCTTGAGTGAATCTGTCAGTTAACCCTCACCTCATGGCAAGATGCAAATTTCCCCTCAGAAAAATCACTTGACGTGTTTTCACCTTAGAACTCTGACATCAAAGGGGCTGGGATGCAGAGGAGATGCCATTCTGTGTTATCTGGCGACCGCCCTGTCTGTAAATGTTCATTGTTCCAGTCACTCTGCTCTGCAACACCTTCCTCTCATCAACGCCTCAGGAGATCGCTCCCTGTCTGAACGTTTCCCCCCCTCAGTCTCCCTCCTGCCTTCATGCTTCTGAGCAGAAGCTCTGATAATTCTAAAACACTCTGGCTTATCAGGTTTCCCCTTATGGTGGGGACTTATTGTGTCTTTTATTTAAAAGCTTTCATTTACTTCTTCAATATCATGAAGACCTTCTCTTAGGGTGTCTTATAGAAGATTTATTGCTTTCCCTTTCATATTTAGATTTATGATCCATATGGATGTGAGTTTTCTGTAGGTAGGAGATAAAGGCTCATTTTATTTTTATAAAATAAAAATTGACTTGGTCCAATTGATTTGTCCTTATTTATTACAAAGACTATCCTTTTTTCGCTCCACTGCAGTGTCATCTTTATCCATTAATCAGGGGATCATGAATCTGTGAGACCTTTTTTTTTAAAGTAATAGACTTAATTTTTTAGCTTTTATTTTTTTTTCAAGTAGGCTCCACACTGGCAGAGCTTGAACTCATGACCCTGAGATTAAGACTTGAGGTAAGATTGAGAGTTGGACGCTTAACTGACTGAGCTACCCAGGCGCCCCAAGACTTTATTTAAAAAATAGTTTTAGGTTTACAGAAGAATTGAGTGAAATATGGAGTTTTTATGTCTCTCCCCCCAGTCTTTCTCTCTCCACACACTTTCCTCTATTACTAATATCGTGTATTAGTGTGGTACATTTGTTATGATTGATAAACCAATACTGACACATTATTATTATTATTATTATTATTATTATTATTATTATTACTATTATCAACTAAATTCCATACTTTACATTAGGGTTCAGTCTTTTCATTAATTGTACACTTCTAGTGAATTGTACACTTCTAGTTTTGTCAAATGCAAAATTTCGTGTATCCACCATCACAATACCATACAGTTTCATTCCCCTAAAAATCCCCTATGGCCTACCTACTTGCCCTCCGCCCCTAAGCTCTAGCAGCCATTGACCTTTTTACACCAGTCCCTGCTCGCCAAAAGTATTGTTTATTGTATTGATTGGCCTGAACTCACTGGCCTACCAAGAGGAACTGCCTTTTTCTCCCATCACTTTATTTGCTTTTAATTGAAGCATAGTTGACACATAGTATCACACCTCCCATCATTACTTCCAGTGATGGTGTAAGATATCTTCTGTGATAGCCCTGACTAGACATTGGGCAGATCTTACAGCTTTTGGTTCTCTTGTAGTTATAAGAAGGATTATAAGACAGATATTATTTAGTAATCATGACTCATTTTCAGCTATGAAACACTTAGTTCAGATATTTCAAGATTTCCATCTGATCAGAAATCAAAGGATCTCCATTTCCCTCAGTTCAGGGGTGAATCCTAGCTAGGGGAACTTCAGTTGGGTTGGGGACTGTTTTCTTTGTCATTTCACTCTCCACCCACACCATGGTCTCTGGAACCTCCAGAGTGGTGCAGGGAGAAAAGATAAAGAGGCAAAAGTCCCTCTGCTTAGCTAGAGGTCTTTCAGTCGATGTCTACCGTCACGACAGATATCCAAATTCTGACAACGTCACAGAGAGAGTCCAACTTTCCATAGGTACAATGGAATTTTTGAGAGTTTTAAGGCCCTGGAAAGCAGTTGTTCTGGGTGGGATCCAACCAGAGGTTTTGAACCAGGCTACTTTTGTCCTATAAGAAAATCCTGAATCATACCTCATTTCCTTCCTGGTTTTCTTTTGCTGAGTAATGGTAATGTCAATAATTTCTTACCTTCTTCATGTTCCAAGTGGGATACAGACACCAGTCTGCATGTTCACATTGCCCCAAATACCAGGGATTGTAAGTGAGGGTCTCCCAAGAACCTCCTTAAAGCATTCTATTTCAGTTGACTTACTATAATGGTCCTCTGAGCTTCTGTGATCCATCAAGCCTCCTGCTAGTGAGTGAGGTACAAGTCTTTTCTTCTTTGGAGCATCCTGAACAATTTAAGTATGTACGAAAGAATTGAATTTTGCCCAAGAGAGGGCTGACTTTTGCCTTTGGCGTCTGGGAGGTAATCTCTGTGACTTGGAATGTCCCGCTTGATAAGGTGTCCTTGTTGCCTAGAGGATTTAGACTAAGCCAGAACAATTAAAAATGTGATTTTTGGTAGGGGCTTTGGGTATCAGCTCAACCTCTGAGAGGGACTGGAGACCGAGGTCAGCCATGCAGGCTGATGGCCACAGATCCCCAGTAAAGACTCTGGACACTAAGGCTCAGATGAGCTTCCTTTAGTGGCAGTACTCAGTGTAAGTTGTCATACCTCATTGCTGAGAGGAGTTAGTGCTCTCCATGACACCACAGGGAGGGGACAACAGGAAGCTCAGATTTTATGATCTTTCTGGACTCTGCCCCATCTCTTTCCTTGGCTAATTTTAATTTCTTTCATAAGATACACACAACCACAACCATGTAATAATACCACAACCATGAGAATAACAGCTTTCAATGATCAAAACAAAGAGTGTCTTAGGGAACCCTCTGAACTTCAATTGGTGTCAGAAGTGAGGGTAGTTTGTGGACATTTCCTTAACTGTTGGGGGTGTGTGTGTGTGTGTTTTGCCCAAACCATCAAGCCATTAACTCAACTTATTATTTTTTTTTAAAAAGATTTTATTTGCTTGAGAGAGCATGAGCAAGAGAGCGCACAAGCAGGGTCAGGGGCAGAGGGAGAGGGAGAAGCAGGCTCCCCACTGAGTAGGGAGCCAGATGTGAGGGCTCTATCCTCATGACCTGAACCAAAAACAGATGCTTAGCTTAACCGATTGAGTTACCCAGGTGCCCCTTAACTCAACTTTCTGTGGATACTGACTGGATGTCCCACAAATTTAACTCAATTCTGACACTATCTGCCTGGAGATAGGGTCAGATCCCACAGGTTAAGGATTCAGTTTAACAAGATTGCTACCTTCACCCCCCACTTCAGATGCCAATAGCAAGTTTAGGTTGTAACCTGTGCTTCTGACTGGTTATAAACTGGTGGTTCCTATAATGCCTTCTTTAGGTTCAGCTGACTTATTAGAGTGGCTTATGAAACTCAGAGAAACACTTTTGCTCACTAGATTGCCAGTTTGTTACAGAGGATATTAAAGGAAATAAATGAACAGCCTGATAATGAGATACACAGGGTCTCCTAAACATCAGAGCTTCTGTTTCTGTGGTGTTTGAGGCCTGGCATATGGATGCATTCTAGTTCATCAGCCTGGCAGCTCTTCAAGCCCTCCTTTTCTTTTTTTTATGGAGGCTCCATTACACAAGTATAAGTGATTAGATCATTGACCATTGGTCATTGATCCAAACTCCAGCCCCTCTCCTCTCCTCAGAGATCAGTGGGTGAGTCTCAAAATTCCAACCCTCTATTCATGGTTGGTTCCCCTGCCAACCAGCTCCCCCACCCTTAGGGGATTTCCAAAAGTCACCTGATTAACATAAACTCAGTTGTGGTTGAAAGGGCTTGTTATGAATGACAAGACACTCATTTCATCTTTATGGCTCTGAAGTAATTTCAGAGCAGATGACAAAAGACCAACTATTATAACAAAATAAGCTCTTATTGCTCTTTTTAGAACTTCCAGGTGTTTCAGGAGCTGTGAGCCAGGAACAGTGACTGAAGACCAAACTATATATTTATTATAAATCATAACATCACATTAACTTTACACTAAGTATTTTTCCCCATCTCTCTCATCACTAGGACACTGTGGACAAGTGCAAGTCCATTCTCTTTCACTGGACTCCTTCTTACCTACACTTCAGTTGTTTTTTGTTAACCTTAAAAACAAAACTTCCAGGTACCTAGGTGGCTCAGTCAGCTAATCATCTGCCTTTGGCAAGGGTCATGAACCTAGAGTCCCAGGATAGAGCCCCACCTTGGGCTCCCTGCTTTGTGAGGAGTCTGCTTCTCCCTCTCCCCTGTTCCTTCTCTCTCTCTCAAATAAATATATAAAATCTTAAAAAAACAAAAAACAAAAAACAACCCTGCCAGTTATTTTACCAGTAAAAGATGGGTTTATTTGGGATTAGCAGAGAATCAAACCAGAATAACTGCTATGGAAAAATCATAAGCAAGTCTATAGAACGAAAGAAACACTGTTTTATAGAGAGAGGGGGGGAAGTTGGGAGGGCCATTATGAACAAAAAGTCCATTGGAGTAAATTGGGAGTTTGAAGTATAGTGGCTTCTCATTGGCTGAGTTGTGCCAGTCTCTCATTGGCTGGGCTGTTGCTAGGGGAGGAGGAAAGCCTTCCTTCCTCTTGCTGGGATAGTAAAGTAAAATCCAAGTGCAAGATCTTTCTCTTTCTGTTGGATTTGCAATTGACAAGGAGTGGTAAGGCTGAGAGCGTTTCCTTCCAGCCCCCTGCCTCCATTCTAAATGGGGTTTCCTTTGATTAATTTTCACACCTTCTACCATAATTCTCTCTCAAGAAATTTTATTTTATGCTCCTGTAGATTATACAGAATGGGGTTGAAACATTAAAAAACCAGTGTGGCTGTTTTAAGGGTGCCTGGGATTTGTTTTAATCAGGTATGGTAAGACATGCAGAAATGGAAATGAGCAGATATGGAAATGACTGTCTTGAGGAAAGAGTTTATAGTCACAGATCCAAAGATGAGGTGCACACCATGCAGGTCCACATGGGAAAGCACCAGCATGGGCAGGAGGCAGAGGCAATGCAGGGAAAATGTGGGCAAGAGCTTTTTTGGTGATTTCTTTGGGAAGAAGGGGGTAAAGCAGGGTAATCAGGCTTAGGATGAATTAGTGTGCATAATTTCAGTGAGCTGAAAGGGGATGCAGATGCTGGATGTAGGGGCTGTCGTGTAGGCTGTCGCTTCAGGATGTAGGGGCCATCCCTAGTCATCTGGTACCTGGCCTGGAGTGAGTAGGGCAGATAAATAGTGGCCTGGAGAAAGAGATCTCATAAAAGAGGTAATTGGGGATATGGACTCCAGATTAGTTGATGTGCAGATGAAAGACACTCTCAGAGGCAAGTTATTTGCTCTCTCTAGGAATAAGCTAACTCTGGGAAGTGTTGTCTCTCCAGGATCATCAAAGCCTCAAAAGTACAAAATAAAAGACATGACTAATACACTGTCTTTTATTGTTATTATGAAGTTGTGTCTAGCATATCCTCTACTATTTGGGGATATAATCGTCCTTACCTGTGGATATTTAGCTGAAAGTCTGAGCCAGGAAAATTTCATTTACTGCCCTTGCACAAAAGAGAGAAACAAGATGGAGAGACAACAGGCCTGGCTATGACACTTTGCCTCTCCTCTGCTCTGCTGTTGGGATGATTCTTGATACTGTAGAGAAAGAAAAACTTTTCCCCTCTACCCTACAAGGTTCTCTATCTGGGGCCCTGAAAACAAGACCAACAAAAGACAGAGGACCAAGAGAAAAACAGTTTATTAATCCATCAGAGCACATCAAGTAGGAGAAACCCCAGTGAGAGATAACTCAAAGGGTGGTTAAAACTTGGGCTTTTATAGCACCTTAACAAAGAACAATATGTACAGAAATGATGAGATAAAGGCAAAGGCTTTTAGGCTTTCAAGAACAGCAAACTATAAGAAGGTAGCTATATGGGACAAGCTAAGTTGGTGCCAACTCCTTTCTTCTTCTCCTTCTCCTCCTCCTCCTCCTCCTCCTCCTCTTCTTCCTTCTTCTTCTTCTTCTTCTTCTTCTTCTTCTTCTTCTTCTTCTTCTTCTTCTTCTTCTTCTTCTTCTTCTTCTTCTTTTGCCATGAAAATGCCCTACGAGAGAGATTTATGGAAGTTCTCATTTCTCAGAAGTTTCTACTTTTAGTCAGATTAGGTATGCTCCAGAAGACTTCTTCTTTATCTGTTGATTCTCATTTGCCTCTAGTTCAAAATAATCCTTATGCCAACCTGGCATATGTTGAGGTGGTATATTCTAACCCTCTATATGTTGTGTCAGGTGACAGATGATTCATTTTGTCATAAATGGGAAGTTTGTAAAACAATATGGTAAATCACAAAAGAGTTAATTTTATAACCTAGCTGCTACATCTAATCACGACCTTTTCTTTCCATTTTGTGAAACAATAAACAATTACTGAGCGTTTAATCAATGTTTGTTTAATAATGAGTGAATATTAATTTTATCAACACCTCTAATATGTTATTTGGAATAACTATCATCAGGACTCTTTCATTTAATCTCCTTCTGAATACCTTTAGAGAAAAGAAAAAGTCTAATTTGGAGAGTTCATAACCTGCCCAACCGCGGTGGCAGAAGGGCCCATTTCTCAAAACTGGCCCTTTTGCCACTAACCACTGTCACTGACTGTGAGTGAATCAAACAGCCAAGGCTCTCAGGGTCAGCCAAAATGGCATTTTTACCAGCACTGTTGTTCTAAGGAGCCCAAGTGGGCTCACAGAGACTCTGACTTAAATGCATGTTGTCCCAAAGCAATGTTAAACTCTAGCCCAGAAGCACAGAGTGGTAATAAGGGATTGAAATGTTTCATAAGTACTGGTGTGAGAAGAGCTACAAGATGGAATTAGATGAAAAAATTGTAGAACACACATCTTTACAAAAATCATTTGCACAGAAATTGAAGTTAATGCAAATATATGTTTACTTTTAGTTTTGTACAGAATATCTCAAGAAAGATAAATAAGAAACTGCATTAACTCTCCTAATATAGCAGGCGAGTCGTCATTTTAGTGGACTTACTGTAAGAGCATGATTTGGTAGGAACAGGATATAGAGTGTGAGCCTGAGAGGACAACTCTGAGAGAAGAAAAATGTTCTGTGTGGGCAAAGACTCCAAATACACATTTTGCCTTCTTGGCAGTCTCACCTGGGGCTTGCCTGTGCCTGCATATGGGCTGCCCTACTCTTTTAAAATAGAGAAAATATCTGTTTTGGAGAATAATCCACCCATCTTTTTTTTAAGAAGCGATCACTAATGCTGTATGTAGATACAGTAGCTGTGTAGCTCAGTCACTGCGCTTTTCTGAGCTTTGGTTTCCTAAATGTCTTTGTAAAAACACCTGCCCTGTCTGCCTTAGACTAAGAAATGTGGTTACTGACAAGGATCAAATGAAATAAAGTAAGAAAAGTGCAGGATCCCTGGGTGGCGCAGCGGTTTGGCGCCTGCTTTAAGCCCACGGCGTGATCCTGGAGACCTGGGATCGAATCCCACTTCAGGCTCCCTGTGCATGGAGCCTGCTTCTCCCTCTGCCTGTGTCCCTGCCTCTCTCTCTCTGTGTGACTTTCATAAATAAATAAGAATTTTTTTAAAAAGTAAGAAAAATGCTTTAAATGAAAAGAATGTAAATGTAAATATAAAAGAAATGACATTGGAGCATATGAGTGGTTCAGTTGATTAAGCATCCAACTTTTGGTTTTGGCTCAGGTCATGATCTTAGGGTCACAAGACTGAACCCTACATTGTGCTATGCGCTTGGCAGGACTCTGCTGGAAGATTCTCTTCCTCTCCCCCTTCTTCCAACTTGTACATGTATTTTTTTTCTCTCTCTCAAATAAATAAGTAAAACTGTTTTAAAAAATAAAGGAAACTGCTTTGTGCCTAATGAATATATTGTTATATTATTATTTTTTAAAGATTTTATTTATTTATTCATGAGAGACACAGAGAAAGAGATGCATAGACACAGGCAGAGGGAGAAGCAGCCTCCACACAGGGCGGCCAACGTGGGACTCGATCCCGGGTCTCCAGGATCATGCCCTGGGCCAAAAACAGGCACTAAACCGCTGAGCCATCCAGGGATACCACGTTGTTATATTATTAAAAGTGGCTCTTAATTATGGTGATGGTTGTATAGCCATGTGAATGTACTTACTGCCATTGAAACATACACTTAAAAATCTTTAGAATGGTAAATTGTATGTTATGCCTATTTTACTATAATAAAACAATTTTTAAAATGACTTTTGGGGCAGCCCGGGTGGCTCAGCTGTTTAGTGTCTCCTTCAGCCCAAGGCCTGATCCTGGAGACCCGGGATCGAGTCCCACGTTGGGCTCCCTGCATGGAGCCTGCTTCTCCCTCTGCCTGTGTCTCTGCCTCTCTCTCTCTCTCTCTATGTGTGTGTGTCTTTCATGAATAAATAAATAAAATCTTAAAAAAGAATAAAATGACTCTTGACGTTTGTCAACAGTAGGGTTTGAGGTGCCCCATTTCTTGGATATGGGCATATAGTGAAACATGAACGTGGAGGACTCTTACCTCGTTTATGTTCAGGTCTCCATGAAAATAGGGAAAAAATGTTGGTGACATGGATATTGGCAACACAGCCCAACAATTACCTCAGTTTCCTCCTTTCTAGATCAGTGGTATGTGTTCTTGTATGTAGTAGTTTCTTTTAGAAAGCAGAGGGGGGAGGCATTGACAACCAGCAAGTTACAGAATATATGTATTGAAATCAGTGACTCTAAACTCTTCTATCTGCCCCTGATTGTCTGTCTGATTATCTTGATATAAAAAAAATCAAAAGACTTAAAATTTCAACTAGATAAATAATCAAGTCTCTCCTTACAAGGCTCAGGAGGCAATGAAATAGACAGATTGGAATTCAATCTCTTTTCTTTTCCTTTAACACTCCCTAAAAGGAGTCTAGGACCAGAGCCAAGGCCTGCTGCCAGGGTTAATGAAGGACTAAGAAGGGTCCAACTGAATCACAAACCAGACTACTTGGCCCATGGATCAAGTATATACAACTTAAAGAAGCAGCAAACAGAAGAATATGCATGGTCTGGGGATTTTTGTTTCATGGTCAATTTTTGTCTTTGACTAATACCCTCTGGTACAAGTCTAGATCAATGGGAAGGGCGTGCCACAGTTGGTTGAAAGGTGTAATCCTTTTGGGCTTTCCTAGGGAGATTTATAGATCCAAATTTTCTTTTAGCAGATTAGTAAACATTCATCTGTGGAACAGGCCTTCAGGTGGGAGCTGAGATTCAGGATGGTAGAAAGCACTTGGCAAACCAGGCTGGCCTTACTCTGCACTGGGCGAGGACCAGTTTGCCCAAGTCCTGCTTCTATGGCAACATCTCCAGGTCTGCTAGCTCCCTTGGCACAGGGGACCATGTACACTATTCATTTTGATATAGATAATCACACACATATATCTCAAGATGGAAGCAAGAAACTGGTTAAAGCAGGTGAATTAATAATGATCCTTGCTCATCTCAGTAAGAGTTTAACCAGCTTGAGGTTCACATTTCACTTGTTAATTATTCGTCTTCTTTTTTAGAAAGAGTTAAGACTGGGAGAGCCTAGGGTCAATACCTTACAAATGACACAAATTGAAGGACTTGAGACCCCTCCGTTCATTCTCAGTACAGCCCCCCGGATGCCTCCAGCAGCTCATCCATTTCTGCTAGGCTGGGCCTAGATGTAGACAGGAGAATGAGTATAAACTCTCAAGTGAAACCTTCCTGGGTCTCTGCCATTTATCAGTGGATTGACACTGAACTATTTATCTCCACAGCATGTCTAATAATTTATAATCATCGTACAGATGTTGTGAACATCAGTAACCATGGCAGTGAATGTCTACTGACAACTGTTGAAGGCCTAGGCACTACTCTGAAGTGCTCCATCTATTTCATCTCTTGTAATTCTGCTCTGGTCGGAATTCCCAAGCTGAGGTCTGAAGATTGGTATTTTTTTTAAACCTCCCCAGTTAATTCTCAGATCAGTCAAGTTGAGAACCATGGATGTGTAATAATGTGTACACAATGATTAATGGCTCGGGATCTAAGAGAGATTGAGAGAGAGAGAGAGGGAGAGAGAGAGAGAGAGGCTTCATGCTATCATGCACTAGCTGAATGCACTTGGCCAAATCTTTCGACTTGTCCAAGCCTCCCTCTCCTCATTTATAAGATGGGAACAAAAATTAGCATCCACCTCTAAGAGTTGTTCAGAAGGTAAAATGGACCTGTTTAGGTGACTATGCCTGGCATACTCAAAATGGTATGTGTTATCTGGTGCCATTGGGCCAAATCCTTTTTCTTTTCTTTTCTTTTCTTTTCTTTTCTTTTCTTTTCTTTTCTTTTCTTTTCTTTTCTTTTCTTTTCTTTTCTTTTCTTCTTTTCTTTTCGTTTCTTTCCTTTTCGTTTCTTTCTTTCTTTCTTTCTTTCTTTCTTTCTTTCTTTCTTTCTTTCTTTCTTTCTTTCTTCCTTTCTTCCTTCCTTCCTTCCTTCCTTCCTTCCTTCCTTCCTTCCTTCCTTCCTTCCTTCCTTTCTGAAAGACAGAGAGAGAGAGAGAGAAGTAGAGACATAGGCAGAGGGAGAAGCAGGCTCCATGCAGGGACCCCGATGTGGGACTCGATCCCGGATCCCGAGATCACGCCCTGAGCCGAAGGCAGATGCTCAACTGCTGAGCCACCCAGGCGTCCCCCAACTCCTTTTTCTTAAGTGACTAAGAGTCCAAAGACCTGATCTTTGTGCACAGGTCACGTTGTCTTAGTTGAAATTTGTGCTTTTCCAACCACATTGTTCATTTCAAATTCTAAGTGTTAGGGAAGAGAGACTAGTGTGTTACAGTGGAAAAATCCTTGTGTTTGATCCAACAGGATTGAGTTTGAATTTGTATGTCTGCTTGACCCTCAGTTTCCTCATTCATAGCATAGGGGAACAATCCTCCGCGCCATGGTGTGAATTGAAGATAATTCAGTAAGGGGTGCGACATACAGGAATTGTATTATTGCCAGTGTTGTGGTTCTAAAATGTGCAAGATGTGAAAGCAAAAGGGTGGAAAGCCCTTAAAAAATTCAAACAGGAAACAGAGGCAGAGGGTCAGAAGGAGTTAGAGGATGAGGAAAAACTGAGGAGGGCTCAGAGTCCTGGGGATAAGTGTCCATGTTACCACCACTCCAGGCTTAGTGATGGAGGAGGCGTTGGTTACTACTACACCTAACAGCATGGCCTAGGAGCAAACAGTGTTGTTACCCCCACTTAGGACTGGGCCAGAGCCAACCATTTTCTTTTGCAGGCTCTCCCATTTCAGCTAGAGGCCCACTCTGACCCCAGAAGAGGCCTGCCATATGAACCCATGCATGGCGTGGTTCATGGCTTCAGAACTGAGATCTGAGAACAGAGGAACAATTCCTCTCCCCAGACCTCTTTCAAAGGAGAATGGCATTTTACTAGCTACCCTAAATTATAAGGGTCTGAAAATTACAGGAGTTATTAACACTAAATTTTGTTAATGTAAATGCTTTCCTACAAAGCGTTTTCCTACAGCTTCCAGGTGTAGCAGGGGGGAACTGTTCTCTTCTTCTAGGTTCCTTCTTTGGCCGGTTTAATAATTAAATTGACATAAGACAGAGTAACAAGAGAATAATAAATTCCATTTCATACGTATAGGAGCTCGTAGAGTATCAGACTCAAAAAAACGACTAAAGCAGGCAGCTTTATTTTTAAAGATTTATTATTTATTAGAGAATAAGCATGTGTGAATGAGTGGGGGGTGGGTAGAGGGAGAGGGAGAGAATCTCAAGCAGGCTCCTTGATGAGTGCAGAGCTCTGCGTGGGCTCCATCTCGCGACCCTGACATCATGACCTGAGCTGAAATCAAGAGTCAGACAGTTCACTGACTGAGCCACCCAGGTGTCCTCAAAGCAGGCAACTTTTATACCTTTTAGAGAAATAGCAAATTTGTGAAAAATTGACAAAAGAAAGATGTTTGGGCTTGAAGTAGTAAATCAGTGAGGCAGTAACAAGCTTTGCTCACGTCTTCTCAGCTCTAACTTCCCTGTCTAGGTCCCTGACACAGGGAGGGTACCTTTCACATCAGAGACTTACTTTCTGCCTTCAAGGAGGAAAAGGAGGTTCAAGCTGTCCTTCTTGCACTGGTTATTTCTTAAGAAACTCAAATTAAAAATAACCCTTAGGTGAAGTGGTGTATTTTAGGGTGCCATATTATGCCCCTTTCAGGAACCAGTTAGTTTACAGGGTGACACACTGCCTACACCCCTCCTCTGATGGTTGGAAATTGGGCAGCTGTTGCTTTAAGAAGCACTCCTTGTTTGAGTGAGTCATCTCTGTCTTCTTGCTTTGGAAATCGAATTTATTTTCTAGATCTTTCAGTCGAGGAATTTTCTTTCTTGCTTGCTTGCTGCTCTTGTCTTTTGTGATTTTCTTTCAAGCCCTGCTGAACTCCCTAATAAATTCTGAACGTGGAGAATAGGAAGTAAGTCCCCTGGGGGAGGAAGAAAGTGCAGTTATCGAAAGTAAAAGAAAACTTCTTCCTGGAGGTGTTTCCATCTGCACCCTTCTCATCCCCGCCCTCTTTCAAGGGATTTTTCTCGTTGTGTGGACAAGCCCTAAGAGTTTGTGGGAAATTAGGCAGTTCAGGGGTGCAGTGGGCACTTGGTGACTGTGATGTGGCTGGGACAAGGTGGAGCAGGTGAGTGCCTGGAGCAGAAGGAGGCTCCTGAACCCCAGGTTCCTGGGACTGGTTCAGGGGGCACAGTGGAGACTCCTCAGGGTCCCGCCAGGGCCCCAGGTCTCTGCTTTCTCTCCTGGCCACAGCCCCGGGCCTTGCTCCTTTTTAACTCCGGGATCTCCACTCCTCTGCTCGGTTTCCCCTAGTGTGTCCTTATACATACAGACACAGTGTCTCTCCTGCTGGATCAGTTTGGAGAGTCCATGAGGCGCTGTTTACCGATTTCATTTGTTTTCTTTTCCATTCAGGCAGAGGGTTGGTGCTTTCTTCCATCTCCCTCTGCCACCCCGCTTCCTATCCCCTCTGCTGCCTCTCAAAATACAGCTCTCTAAATCTTTTGATACTATCCCTGAACAGATCTGTATCTTTGCAAAATGTATCATTGTTTGTGTGTGTGTGTGTGTGTGTGTGTACACTGTTTTTTAAAAGATTTTATTTATTTATTCATGAGAGACACAGGGAGAGAGAGAGAGGCAGAGACACAGGCAGAAGGAGAAGCAGGCTCCATGCAGGGAGCCTGATGCGGAACTCGATCCCAGGACCCAGGATCACACCCTGAGCTGAAGGCAGGCCCTAAACCGCTGAGCCACCCAGGGATCCCCTATACACTATTTTTTAGCTGTGAACTGGAATGAGTAAGTAATTTCTCTGTGCTTCTGTTTTCTCACCATTAAATGGAATTCATACTACCTCATGAGGTGGTCCTGAGGATTTAATGAGATAATACACGTTAACCACTTCCAACAGTGACTAGTGCTACAGAAGCTCTCAAGTACTAGCAATTATTACTATGTATTGGTATTATTTGGTTTGTATCTTGCTCATTCCGCTTCTTTTTAAAAAAGGAAGCATTCTGGGATTTGAAGTTCCATGTTTTGCCAGGTCCCACTTACTAACCCCGGGACAGTCTTTACAGTCCTATATAAAGAACTTGCCCAACAATCCTTAGTCTGATCCAACTTGACCAATCTGATAGGTATAAAATGGGTATTGTGTTGCTTTATTTTGCATTTCTGAGCATCACTTTGAACATTTTGGCTTTTTAAAGCATCCCTGTGAAGGAACTCCATGTTCAAACCCATTGTCCCTCTACAGGGTTTCTTCTTCTCACTGATTGGCAGGAAATGTTTGTAGGTTATAGATATTGCTACTCCCGTGGCAGGTTCTGGGAACACAGACATGAAAGATATGATTCCTGCCCTTGTGAAGCTCACAGCTTGTCATAAAACAGTGGAATAAACGCTGGGGTGGATGCTTAGGAAGCATCAAGAATCAGGGAATCCCTCCTGGGCTAGGATTGAACTCCTAACAGGATTTCCTTCTGTTGCTGTGTCCTTACTCAATGGACAGATCAAGTGGTAGTGAAGGGCATTGGTAGTACTTACCCTGGCACCTTTATCCCGCCCTCTACAGGTGAAGAGGCACCTTCAGACACCTCATTTAATCGTCTCAGCTCTAAGGTGAGTCTCTGCCCTCAGAAAGCTAATATTCTATTTGGGGAAAGAAAAAGGACAGTTTCAAAGAAGAGAGGTGTTCAATTGTTTTTCTTTCTACTTTTAACATCGGAACACATCTCAGCTGATTCACAGCAAAGAGGCTAGGCTGATGTGTGTTTTGTTCAGTTATATCTCCAGGGTCCAGACTACACTGAGGACCCTAGGATTTGTCTGTCCCTTTGGTGAGGTCATCTGGGCCTTTCAGGAGAAAGGGCCTTGACTCTAGAGTTGTCTAGGCTGCTGAGGCTGGGATCTGGTGGGCTCAGGGCCCATGGAGGTGATCCTGGGAAACCATGAGAGTTAGCTGTGGGGGTTAGCAGATCCTCCTAGAACCATGCTGAGGGCCTCACACTTTTCAGATCTCTCGGAAGTGCTCAATGAATATTTGCTGAATGAAAACATTTAAGTCTTCATAACGAACCCAGAAAAATCTGTAAATTCCTGAAATATGAAAAGAAGGGGTTCTTAGTTACCATCCAGACCACCTTTCTTATTTTGGAATGTGGTAATGAGGCCCTAAAGGCAGAACGACCGTCCAAACACACAGCCAAAGCCAAAAGCTCAGGTGGCCCAGCTCCCCACCTGTAACCTGTCCCCTGTTTCTCTCACACTCTTGAATTCTGGGAGGAGATACTGCTCTGGGGCAAGCTAGCCTTACTCAGCCTAAATGAGTCACTATTTCACAAACAGGAAGTAGAGCGGAGCTAGCTTAGTTCTGTACTCTTGTTTTAGTCGTGTGTCGTGTGCCCGGGAGAAAACAGGCCTCTGGAGAAGCTGCTGCTGCTGCTTGAGGGTCCTAGGATTATCGGCTTCTTTGGTAAGGTTGGATGGGCCTCCGGGAAGAAAGACCTTTGATTCTAGACGTTTCTAGGCTATTGAGGGTGAGAAAACGGTAAGAATTAGTAGTCCCTCTGAGAGCCATGGGGAGAGCCCCACAGATTCCAGATCTCAAGGCGCCCTCCAGCTTAGGTTAGGTTTTTCTGGAATGTTCCAAGTATTACTATCTTTACAGAGAGCTCATCCTTAATTAAATCATGGCCAAAGCAGGGGTAGAGTTGGGACTCTGGAAGGAGATAAGGTCTGATTTCTCAGATTCTGACCTTTCTGCCGCAGTAGACTTATTAAAGATTCCTGGTTTTGTGTTTTGAGACTATCTTTGTTTTTCAATTTTAAAAATATTTTAATCTTTGAAAAAATTATGATTACGTCTTTTTTTGGTTAAATTCTTTCACTGGCTTCCAACTGCAAGTAGAATAAAATTAAATCTTTGCAGAGCCTGTCGTTGAAACTCTCCAGTAAGATGTTCAAATTTGAGCCCGACGCCTCTCCTACAAGCTTATTTCTAAACTGATTTTCACAATCGTAACATGAAGATGATAATACCAATTTTTCAAAGGCTTGTAGTAAAATAAGTAAAAACATATTTTTAAGTTTATATGGATGTATGTTATAAACGCTTGTGTATCATAATAGAAACATTTATGTATATCAAATACTTTTGGGAATAAATTTATTATTAAAATATTAAAGATACTTATATTTATATAATACAAATCTTTTAAAAATATTTTATTTATTTATTCATGAGAGACACACAGAGAGAGGCAGAGACATAGGCAGGAGAAGTAGGCTCTCTAAGGGGAGCCTGATGCAGGACTTGATCATGACCTGAGCCGAAGGCAGATGCTCAACCACTTAGCCACCAAGTGCCCCTACAAATCTATTTATATGGATTTATTATTTAACAGATATTGTATAACTGAAAGTGAAAGAAAATTTCCTCGAGGCGTTGCATCCCCATCCCTTTCTTCTACAGTGTATGCATTATGTATGAAAATATGAAAATATTCAAATTTATAAGTTTTATGTATGTATATAAACACACAGATATATGTATAAATATATATATGTATTTACACACACACACACACACACACACACGACTATAGATGGAAGGAAACCACCGAATATAACCAAAGAATTATTTCTAAATGGTGAGTTTCTAAGTGATTTTTCTTTTTCTCTTTATACTTTTCTGTTCGTTCTCTAAGGAATACGTTTGACTTTTACTATTTTAGGATCAGAAAAATTCAAGAATAAGTTTTCTTTAAAAATTGTTACTGTGACAAAATTTCTAGCCCATTATGCAGGAAACCTAGGTCGCATAAAACAATATCCATTCCACGATCCTTGTACTTGTGGATCTTTGTGCCTAGAGGCAGCCCGTCATCAACGGTGTAAAATTCTGTTACAGCGAATTGCTTTTCAGGCACTATGACTAGAGAGATGTGTGGTCTAAACAAAGACTGAAGATGATGCCATAGTGTGTCCTGTAAAACCTGGACCAGAAAAGAAGCCCTGCCAGCATTTTCCCTACTAACCCTCCATTTTGATATGATGCAAAAATCATTTAGAAAGCATTGTGTAATTATTGCAAAGATAATAAAATGAACGAGATGAAGCAGCGACAGAGGACAGGAGCCAAGTGCCGATCATGTTATAACCAAACGTTGTATCATCCTGGCCTTGGATTGTAGTATTATTATTATAATATACTGTCATAAAATGCTCTTGAATATGTAGTAACAAAAGCCTTAAAGAAGGTTTATTCCTTTGGATCCAATAGTTATTACTTCTAGGAAATTATTCTAAGAAAATAATCAGAGGTGTACACAGAGACTTCCATTTTAAGAGCTTATTCTAAATATAAGCAGAGACTGGTTACATAAATTATGGTCCAATCCTGCGATTTTGTACTTTACAAATTTTAAAATCCATGCTGTAGAAGAAAAGATGAAGATATCAAGATGTATTTACAATATTACCAGTGAAAAGTCCACTTATACCTCAGAAATATGGTATAATAAAATATGAGGGGAAATATAAATATATATAAAATGCTTGGTAGGAAAGATGGTAAAATATTATTAAGTGATTATCTTTGGATGGTGGAATTAGTAGGTAATTTTTATTTTCCCTTTTATCTTTTCTGTGCCTTCTAAAATGAATACAATAAGCATTGTTATCAGAAAAAATTATGGAGGAAAAAAAGAAATTCTGCTTTTATTTGATTCTTTGGTTCATTTGATTCTGTAAAATGAGATTTTATTTTATTTTTTTTTTATAAATTTATTTTTTATTGGTGTTCAATTTGCCAACATATAGAATAACACCCAGTGCTCATCCCATCAAGTGCCCCCCTCAGTGCCTGTCACCCAGTCACCCCCACTCCCCGCCCACCTCCCCTTCCACCACCCCTAGATCGTTTCCCAGAGTTAGGAGTCTCTCATGTTCTGTCTCCCTTTCTGATATATCCCACTCATTTTTTCTCCTTTTCCCTTTATTCCCTTTCACTATTTTTTTTTATATTCCCCAAATGAATGAGACCATATAATGTTTGTCCTTCTCTGATTGACTTATTTCACTCAGTATAATACCCAAAATGAGATTTTAATAGAGGTTAGAACTGATTTAAAACTGTAAGGACATTGGAGCTAATGGTGCTAAACAGAGCTGGACCTAATTTAGGTCCTTTCCAGCTTATGAATGAAATTGGGCCTTTAAGTAGTGATTTTCATTTAAATGTAAGTCCATGTAGGATAAATAATGCATGCACCTGGTAAAAATTCAAGGTGTCACCTTGAATTTTCTGCCACCTTTTTGGCCTCATCCACTCCAGCACTGGGCCTCTAGATCCTCTCTGAAGCAGCCGCTGAAGCAGCTGCCTGTGTATTGGTTCTATTCAAAGATCTGTGAATACACAAATCCATGCACCACTTATTAGATCACACAAATCCAATCATGACGATCTTCCTATGCTTTTTAAATATATCAGTAAAGTTTCTTTGAACTTCTCATACTGATAAACAGTTGTTTCTGCCCTTTTGTTCTTTCAAGCAATGCTGCCATGAAAAGCTGTGTACATGTTTTTAAGTACATGGCGCTTAACCTAATGTAGCAAAAACTCCTGGAAGTCAAATTGTGGGGTCATTTTATATTTTAACCCACAAGGCCAAATTACCCAACTGCCTGTTTTTATTTCCACCGCCTCAAAACACTGTATTGCAAGTTTTGTACTTCACCAATCTGATAGTTGGAAAATGGTCTTTTGTAATTTCAAGTTGCTTAAATTTTTTTTTTTTTTTTTTTTGTGAATGAGGTTGAATATCTTTTCAAATCTTTAAAAGCCATTGGTTTCAAGAAATAAAGCCACTGGTACTTAACTTTTCTCTGAACTGTGTGCTTATGATCTTTACCTGTTTATGCATTGGATTATTGGTCTTTATCTCTTTCAAAAAAAATTAACTTACAAGAGTCTTATTTTAAGAAAATCAGTCCTTTTTCTACTTTTTCCTAGTCCAAGATTTATTTATTTTTAATGTTTGTTTGGCTTATTTTTGCAGAATATTTTAGTATTATTTAAGGGCATTTATGAACCTTTCTGTAATGGCTTCCAGGTTTTCTGTTGTACTTAGAAAGATTCTTTACCACAGCATGATTACTTTAAACAATTCTCCAATATTTCTTTCTTTAGTATTTTAATTTTTCAGGTTTGAATCTCTGATCCATCTGCAGCTTATTTTAACGCAGAGTTCAGTTATGATCCATTGCAGTTTGTTCTAGAAGTTTGCCCAATTGTTCTAACATGGTGTGTTGAAAAATGAGGATAGCTCTTTTTTGCAGTGCATTCAGATTGACTATTTTTCATTGCTAACTTCTAATTACACATTAGTTTCTAATTTCACTGTTAAATTCTAAAGGAGAATATGGACTGGTACTATTTCTGTTGTTTGGAAATCTTGTATTAAGATTTTCTTTGTGGACAACTTTTGTGACTACTTGGTATGTGTTTGAAAGGACAAGTATTTGCTACTGGGAGGAAATTCTGTTAGAGTTTGTCACTTGTGCCACTTCGATCTTTCAGTTTTCTACTCGGTCTACTAGATTTTTTATTTTCGAAGAAAGGCATGTGGAAGTTTCCTGTTATTTTCAGGGCAGATAGGTTTTCTGAGTTCTCTTAAATTCTTTTTTAAAGTTTAAATTCTTCTAATACTTTATTTTCTTTGAAGAACACAGATGTGGGAGCGCCCAGGTAGCTCATTCGGCTAAGTGACCGACTCTTGATACCAGCTCAGGTCTTGATCTCAGGGTTGTGAGTTCCACATTCGGCTGCACACTGGGTGCCGGGCATGGAGCCTACTTAAAAAACAAAACAAAACAACACAAACAGTGTTGTGTTGCTTCTCTGATTTGGTTTCTTTTCCTGGTTGATGTGCCTGTGGTGTGTCATTTCCTGTTCCTCCTTCACTCACTCTCTTACACTAACCTTAAACCCAAGAACAAACTGATGTATTTTAACAGTAGTTTCATTTACACAGAGAATATCTGCATACATCCTTCTTACCATATTACAGGGAAAGGGCAACTCTCTTTCCTCACTCCTTTACCCCCTGGTTCTAGTTTTCTCCTTTATTCCTCGGAAGAAACTTTTGAATTTGGTATGTCTCTTCCCAGAACCTTGTTACCTTTTTATTTTCTGCTTTTGCATATGTATCTGCAACCACTGAAAATCTCGTATTGCTTTGAGTAATTTTTAAAAATAAACATATTTTAAAAAAATATTGTAATGTGGGGGTCCCTGGGTGGCTCAGTGGTTTAGCACCTGCCTTTGGCCCAGGGTGCGATCCTGGAGTCCCGGGATCGAGTCCCATGTGGGCTCCTGCATGGAGCCTGCTTCTCCCTCCTCCTCCTCTCTCTCTCTCTCTCATAAATAAATAAATCTTAAAAAAAAATATTGTAATGACTTTTTCTACTTTTTTTTTTACTGTCATAATAACACATCATGGATAGCTATCATTTTTATTTCAGAAGATGGAGTGGATTTTCTTAACTGCTGCACAATATTCTGTAGTACGACTATACCTTAGTTTATTTTTTTTTTTTAATAATTTTTTTTTTTTTTTTTTTTTTTTTTTACGATAGTCACACAGGGAGAGAGAGAGAGGCAGAGACACAGGCAGAGGGAGGAGCAGGCTCCATGCACCGGGAGCCCGATGTGGGATTCGATCCCGGGTCTCCAGGATCGCGCCCTGGGCCAAAGGCAGGCGCTAAACCGCTGCGCCACCCAGGGATCCCGACTATACCTTAGTTTAATCAGCCGTTTCTATATTGACGGACATTTGGGATGTTTCCAGTTGTTCAGGGTTGCACATTGTGTGGTGACAGTCCATGCGCATAGTCTGTTTAGTACATGTGTGTTTCTATGAAATGTGATTTAAGGAATGAACCTGCTAGTTTGCCCCCTTTGATGTCCAGTAGGTTTTGCTTGCTACATTTTGAACATATGCCGTTAGGTGATAGCCACATATTTAAGATGCCTTTTCTAAATAAAAGTATTTTCATGATAATTGGTTGCTTTTGTGAAAGATGTAGGCTCTACAGCCTTTGAGAACCCCATACAAAGTGTATCTTTCAAGATATTTCCTTCTAGTTTCCTAAAGCAAGAAAACGTGTCTAAACAATGATGTATGCTCTAGATTAAAAGGGGAAAAAAAGGTTTTGTTCCATAATTTGGCTTCTAAGAGGGAAATAATCAGAGATATGCAAAGGATATGTGAAAAAGCTTCTCAATATTATATTATTTTTAAGAGTAAAGGAATTAAAAATCCCTTAAAATAAATTTTGCTATATTTGCATGCTGGAGATCAAGAAATATTAAAAATGTCCCAAAGAATATTTAATGGTAGGGGTAAATGTTTGTTCTAAATATTAAGTGGGGAAAAATAGGTGTACACAGCTGGATATGCAGCCTGATTCTAATTTTTATATGAATGCATCTTTGCATGCACATGCATGTGTGTGTGGTGTATGATAATGATAACTGAGACCATGTTATGATTTACTGTATTTTCAATTTTCATACACACAAAAAAACACTGCTTCTATAATCAGAGTGGGCAAGGGAGAGGGAAGGTGTTTTTTTGTTTGTCTTTTTAAAAGGTTTTATTTATTTATTCATGAGAGACACAGAGGCAGAAATAAAGGCAGAGGGAAAAGCAAGCTCTCTGTGGGGAGCTCAATGCAGGACTCCATCCCAGGACCCCCAGATCTTGTCCTGAGCCACAGGCAGATGCTCAACCACTGAGTCACCCAGGTGCCCAGGAAGGTGTTTTAAAAGGGAAAACTACAAATTTTAAAGTCTTTCAGGGTACTTTTTGAAAATATTAAAATTTAACCTTTATGTGCAAATCAAAAATATTTCTATTTATTTATTTATTTACTTACTTACTTATTTGTTTGTTTAGAGAGATAGAGCCATGTGTGCAGGGGAGGGTCGGGGTGGGAAGGGACAGAGGGAGAGGGAGAGAGAATCTTAAGCAGGCTCCACTTCCAGCACGGAGTTTGACGCAGGGCTCAGTCTTGTGACCCTGAGATCATCACCTCAGCTGAAATCAAGAGTCAAACTCTTAACTGACTGAGCCAACCGGGTGCCCCTCAAATATTTCTATTTTAACATTGGATATAGAAAATACATAAGTCCTGGTTCACTTGATCATTACCTCAAGTAATAGAATCAGGACTTGTGTTTTCATCCAAAAAATGTTAGCCAGTGCAGGGAACTGCCTCTAGAGTCAGGTGATCCTGAGGCCTTTGGGGTATAGCACTGCGGCGTGTCTTCCCAGCACCATTGTTTCAGTCAGATCCCATTCTTTCTCTGGCCTCTAGTCCTTTTGGCCTATCCTCCACACATATTTTTAAATTTTAATTTAAATTTTTTAAAAAATATTTTACTTATTTGAGAGAGAGAGAGCAGGGAGAGGGAGAGCGAGTGAGCACGTGTGCGGTGGGGAGGAGCTGAGGGAGAGGGAGAAACAGGCTCCATGCTGGGCAGGAAGCCTGATGGGGGGCTCTACCCCAGACCCTGAGGTCATGACCTGAGCGACAGGCAGATGCTCAACTGACTGAGTCACCCAGGCATCCACTTTTTTTTTTTTTAAAGGGGTTTATGTATTTATTTGAGAGAGCCAGGTCACACAAGAGAGAGCATGAGTGGGGGGAGAGGCAGAAGGAACTGGAGAAGCAGGCTTCCTGCTGAGCAGGGAGACGGACCAGGACCCCAGAATCATGACCTGAGTGGAAGGCAGATGCTTAACCCACTGAGCCACCAGGCGCCCCTGTCCTCCACACTTTTCATGTTAATCCCAAACTGGATGACATTACAGTCCTTTCTGAGTTCCCCATCACCTCTAGGGTAAAGCCTGAGCCTTTGCCCTACAGCATGAGGCCCTTTGTAATGGTTCCTGGCCACAGCTTCATCCCTATTGCCACCACTTCCCCTCCCAGACACTCATGGTTACTTTGTTGGGCAAATTGTGCCTGCCTGAGTTGACTTGAACATTCTCGCCTCCATCTTCCACATACATTTTTTCCCACCTCCTTCCCACAGGTGCCTGCCATCCAGGAGGCCCTTTCCCCTGGCTATATTCCTACTGTGCCCTGGTTAACTCTCGAACCATTGGCTAATTTGTATATCTACCTTCCAAAATAGTGAGCTACTCAAGAGCAGAAGCCTGTCCTATTTGTTTAGTTTTTTGTTTTGTTTCTTCCCTGTGTCCTCAGTAAGACATCTGGTGTGTAGTAGAGATAACAGCACTTGATGAAGGAATAGACCAGTAAATGGTACTTCTCTTCCTCGTCTGAACATAATATTGTGTTTTGACCTAGGTTAACAACTACCTCGTCCTGACACTTGACCAACATGGATTTCAGCAAATGCCTCTACAATATTGGGGAACAGCTGGACAGTGACGAACTGGCCTCCCTCAAATTCCTGAGCTTGGACTACATCCCACAGAAGAAGCAGGAGCCCATCAAGGATCCCTTGATGTTATTCCAGAGACTCCAGGAAAAGAGAATGTTGGAGGAAAGCAACCTGTTCTTTTTGAAGGAGCTGCTTTTCCGAATTAATAGACTGGATCTGCTGATGACCTACCTGGACACCAGCAAGGAAGACATGCAGCAGGAGCTTCAGATACCAGGCAGAGCCCAGATCTCTGCCTACAGGTGGGGAGGACCTCCACGGTTCAGGCACTGGGAGGCGTGGGTGCAGTGGATGCGTGTCTGTGGGCAGGGCTGCTTGCGGCTGTCTGTGTGGTATGACTTTGGAAGTTCCTTGAAGATGTCCCACCAGGGCCAGATAGAGAAATTTAGAGAACTTGTATATAATTCAGTAAAAAAGTGAAGCCAGAAAATTAAAAAAAAAAAAAAAAGTGTTTCCAAAGTGCAACGTTACCTGTAGGTGTGCTAAAATTAGAACAGTCGTCTGCTGGATGTTCTCTCTGTCTACCCTTCTGTTGCCTCTGCTCGGTTGATGTCTACATCGCGCGCTTACTTTGCTTATTTCTGGATGAAGCATCGCTCCTGCTTACCTGAAATCCCCCTCCACCTGCTTGTGGATGACTATGGAAACGCTCAGTGGGGTTTTAGGTTTTTATTTCACACTGAAAAACTTGCATCACAGTGTCCTCCAGAGAGAGGGATGTGCGGCCAGTATCCTGGACCAGCCAGGCTGTACCCCACAAGGACTGCCGAGTCCCTGGGGGCCCAACTGCTGCCAGGAGAATGGTGGTAACTTCAGTCATCTGTCCTGCCCAACACCTTGCAGCTGGGTCTCTCCCTGCCTGTGGGATAGCGGGTACCCAGGGGTGATAACAAGCCATGTTCTGTTACGTTTTTATGAATTGGTAACAGATTTCTTTGTGTGTGTGTGTGTGTGTGTGCAAAAAGGTGATTTTATTAAAATATGGGCAGAAGGGGCTGCATGGGGTGAGTGATCATATATATAGGTAATAGACTTTAAAAACAGAAACACACTACCAACTTCTGTCTTTTAACATGCCCTGTTATCAGATACTCCCTAAAGTTATTTTTAGCTTCCCTTCTGAAAACTTCTACTCAAGCCTTAGCTGTGGCCCATTTCACCGGTCTCTTCTTTCTTGTCAATAATGATGGCATGTGTGTGACAGTAAGTCCTCACAGCCAGGGCTGTGAAAGCCACTATCCTCTACTTTTGTGGCCTATTTTTAAAAAAGATTTTATTTATTTATTCATGAGAGACAGAGAGAGAGAGAGAGAGAGAGGCAGAGACACAGGCAGAGGGAGAAGCAGGCTCCATGCAGGGAGCCCGATGTGGGACTCCATCCTGGGTCTCCAGGATCAGGCCCTGGGCTGAAGGCAGCGCCAAACTGCTGAGCCACCCAGGCTACCCTAGCGTGGCCTATTTGTGAATATAAATGTCTCTACCATGTTAAGCTGCCCAGTTTGTGGGACATTGTTACGGCAGCCTTAGGAAACTCATACACCCAGGACATCTCTTTTGCCACTTAAAATCAAAATTCTCGAGAAGCTCTAAGTAGAGAAACATATGATAAGGAACATGCCAAATCTTGGGTCTCTGAGACTATGGGCCAGGACATTCACGAATGTTTTTGTGTTGTTATTTTCCTTTACATAATAGTGGAAGGTTTGCTAACTTATTGAACTTTCCTTTGCTCCTTCAACAAATGTATCTCAAGAACTTATCATAGATGAAAAAATAATAATGCCTGTTGTGTATTGAACACTTAGCGTGTTGCCAGTTGGCTTCAACACATCAGATAAACTTGTTCGTATTATTCTTAATATGTCCCAGTGGTATATAGTATTATCTACAAGTTTACAGATGAGGGAAAAGAGCGCATAACACGTCCAAAGTCACACGGCTCTGAGATGATGGAACCAGAGTTCCGAAATCAGTAGTCTAGGCCCTCTGCACTTACACACTTCACCTCGTGACCCCCTGGGCTTATGGAAACAAAAAGGGCACGAACCCTCCTCTCAAGGGGCTCAGAGGGCTTCCAAAGCATACAATTACAACATGTATGTAAACTTTCTGGGGATACAAGGCACTGTGGGGTAAATGCATTCTCAAGCATACTCGGGCGAGACTCAAGCTTAGTGGGTGACTCTGTGTCTGCGGATGGACAAGGGAATGGGGATGTGAAAGCATAGATAAAGGTGGGGACAGGACAGCTGGGTGTGTTTGGGGGGTGGAGGGGGACTGGTGGTGAGGAGTCGCTAGAGAAGCTGAGGGGGTAGGCTGGACTCGCTGCACAGAGGTCTGTATTCCGGAACTGAGTGTTGAGCCTTCCTGTGGAAGTTGACAGCTAGGAGAGCGCTAACAAGTTTTAATCAAGGAAGTGATGATCCAGTTTGCATGTTGAAAAACATAATTTCCAAAATAAAACTTTCATTTTTTTCTACTGCAATAAGTGACTTTATAGTGGAGGACCAAGGAAAAACAAAATTCATCTCACTGAAATTAACTGTGTGGCATAGTCAGTGGAACTGCAAATTCTGTTAAGGGTGGAGCATTGGGGCATGAGTCAGTAGTCTGTTATGTCCCTGCAGCAGCCTCTTTCCAAAGATTCAACTCATAAAGTATGTCATTAGCTGTCTTTAAGGAGTGGTGACCAGAATCAAGTTTCCACTGCAACTCCTTTTGTCAAATGGGAAATTATCTGAGAAGCCATTTCTAAAGTGTCTCCATTTCCCACCACAGGGTCATGCTTTTTCAGATTTCAGAAGATGTAAGCAAATTGGAATTGAAATCCTTTAAGTTTCTCTTGAGCCGGGAGATCTCCAGATGTAAATTGGATGATGATTTGGTAAGCCCTGGTGATGTTTCACCAAGATCTGGTCCTGAGGTTGGGCCAGTCAGTGGGGACTGCTGCGACTGGAGAGAGGGCTGGTCCAGTAAAAGCAACCTGGACTCTCACTTTTTAACTAGGGGAAAGGAAAATGTTGTTGGGCCCCAGTGTTGCAGATACAATTCCTTTGTATACTGTGAAGTACTGCTCACATTAATTATCAGGAGCAGGGCAGAGTCAGTAGCTCGGAAAGAAGACTGGTGGTGGAAGCATAGCCCAATGTGGGGAAGGACTGTGGTGAGCTGGAGACATCTTGCCACTTCTGCAGTCTCTGAAACCACCTGGGACCTGAAACTCTGTATATGTGCATGTGCGTGTGCATGCGTGTGTGTACGTGTGTGTGTGTGTGAGTGTGTGTGTGTGTGAACGTGGGACTGGAGGTGGATCAGGGACCAGAGGCAGTGTCAGGAGAGACGCAGCTCCCAGGGCTGTCACTATGGGGACCAGGCTACCTTGTCTCAGCCATGCACCTCAAGCTGTTTCACAACTTCACCTAATGGTGTCCATGGCTGATTTCAGCACAGGGCTTGGGGCCTGGGTGACACCTGATGTCACTTTTCCTCTACCTTCTCATTTCTGTCTTCTTGGGCCATACAACACAGAATTGCTTCACTAGTGCTCTACTGGCTTTATAAGACTGGGATGTCCTGTCAGGAGGGTTAGTTTGGGAAACTAGAGTAGGCCCTCTGTTTGGAGAAAGTGGAATGAATGAATGAATGAAAGAAAGAAAGAAAGAAAGAAAGAAAGAAAGAAAGAAAGAAAGAAAGAGAGAAAGAAAGAAAGAAAGAAAGAAAGAAAGAAAGAAAGAAAGAGAGAAAGAGAGAAAGAAAGAGAGAGAAAGAGAGAGAAAGAAAGAAAGAAAGAAAAAGAAAGAAAGAAGAAAGAAAGAAAGAACGAAAGAAAGAAAGAAAGAAAGAAAGAAAATCTAATCTAAAAACCAGTATGTCTCAATCCAGTCTTCCAACTTTACTTCTCTTCCTTCTAGAACTTGCTTGATATTTTCATAGAGATGGAGAAGAGGGTCATTCTAGGGGAAAGAAATTTGGACACCCTGAAAAGAATCTGTGACCAAATCAACAAAAGCCTGCTGAAGAAAATCACAGATTACGAAGAATTAAACAGAGGTAGAAATAACTTGACTACTGTGAATTAGCAAAATGTATTCTTAAATTGACAGATCCCTCTGTCACAATTATTTCTAATCAAATGTTTCTTTTTAAATTCAGAGCAAACAATGAACCTTCAAAGAAGTCTAGATGAAATTTCAAATGGTAATATGAAATATGTTAAGACTTATTCAGTTAATTTATTATCAGATACCCCCATTGCTTCCTCTCCCCACAACCTTCTATCACGTCCACATCTTAATGGACGTGATACCTACTACCAAGTAGGCGGCTTGGTGCCTACTTGTCACTCTCTACATGTTGAAAGATACACAACTATTGTCAAAAGACATAGGCCTTCAGCCCCAGGATGACAAGTTTAAAATAGGTGAAGAGTTAGTAAAACAATTTTTATTCTGTGGACTGCAAGGATATTATGTTCAAGGTAGTCCATGAATTTTCATTTTAAAGGGGACCTTATGGTATCCTTGGTGCTATGTGTTTCTTTACCAAAATACCCTCCCTTCTATGTCTCATTCCAGATATGTCTCAGTTGCCTATAAGGGAGGGATCCGTGAAGATATTGCCAATGTCGGACTCTCTAGGAGAACAGGACTATGAATCAGAGGTGTGTAGAAATTCAGACTCCTTTTTCTCTTTGGATTGCAGATTCTAGTTCTTGTATTCCTTAGCTTTCAAGTTTCCAGATAAACTAGTAAGAGGCAGATGCTTCCTGGAAATTTTGAGAAGTATAGAAAATTTTCACAAACAGACAAATTTAACATGTGATTTTCTTAAGTTTTAAAAGTAACAAGCATTAAAATTTTATTTTAAATCCAAAGACAAAGGCATTGGAATAGTTGGAGGGCTGAGGAATCGAGAAGCCTCCTGGCAACCCTTTCAGCATCTGCCCTGCTGAAGCGGGAGAAGGCTTTGGGAGAAAAGTGTAGTGGGACTGGGAAAAGCAAAGCCTTTTCTTTTAGGGTGACATTTCAAAACTGTTTCTCTGTGCTGATTTAGGGGTAAGCAACAAATACTCATGATCTAGCCGTCTCTATGTTCTCATCTCAATGAGCTGGGGAAAGAATCGCCTTTCTAGACATAATCATTTGGGTTTATTAACCGTCAAAGATTCACCAACCACATTTTGATTCATTAGCCCTTTTTACTTCCTCTCTGTGGCAGGAAGCAGAGCAAAACCTGAATGCTACCTGTCCAGGGGGAGACTTGAAATTAAACTGAGAGAGACCAGTTATGAGTGGGCTCCTGAGCAAATCACCAGACCTACATAGCCCTGAAAATCGAGGATTGACCAAAGTCATGTCGCACTTTGCAAATAGTAAAGCACTCTACTGAGTGTTCATGTCCCCACTGAACAGCTAACCGTCCTGAGTGCCAGAAAGATTAGGTAATTGCACAAAGTCTTAAGATTATTAAGTAGTAGAACCAGGAATTTGAGCCTTTAGTGTGGAGCCCTTTTCTCTACCTCGAGGAGTTGCATGGGTTTCCCAGTAAATGCTGAGTATCTCAGCATTGAAACAACCCTGGGAAAGTCAGGACACAGGATACTGTAACCTGCAGTTAGGCAAGACCTGCCTGGCTAGTACATCTCTCTCTTTCAGTCCCTGTGGTCCTGAGAGCCAAATTAAGTCATTGGCTTTCAAAATCCTCAGACCGTACGATGTCATGTGTGAAGGGCAGGCCCTGGGCTGTTAGCCTAGAAACATAGATGAGTTGACTAGATGGCCAGTGGAAGCATGAGGTGACAATAGGCAGCCCAGAGACAGCATTAAGACATTCATCCACTCAGCATTTTCCTGATTGAATGCTCACAAATTAATACAGTCTAGTTCCTGGCACAGCTGTTAGTTGTCTTGAGCAGAAACAAGAACAAATGGTGAAAATATGTTATGATGACAACAGTGTTAATATATGTGCAAAGTGCTCAAGAGGCCCAAGTACTGGGACACTGATTTTACACACAACTGTGGGGCAGAAATGTGGGGATTCCGTGTCAAAGGAACAGGTGGAAACTAATTCACCAGAGAAATAATGTCAAGTTGGGGTAGGGCCATGGAAAGTGCACTTGTGTCCCCGTTTGGCTAAGAGGACAGCCTCACTTCTTACTAGGGAGTTATTTGTTCACATCCCAAGTGTTTGACTCACAGAGTCAGCTCTTGGGCTGGATTTTTGTTTTCCAGACATCGGACAAAGTTTACCGAATGAAAAGCAAACCTCGAGGATATTGTTTGATCTTCAACAATTATGATTTTAGTGTAGCACGGAGGGAAGTGCCCAAACTTCAGAGCATTAAGGATAGGAATGGAACAGACTTGGATGCAGGTACAGTAGAACCCTGAAAAGAAGTGAAATATTTCTAATATATAAGTTTTTTTAATCAAAAGGTGAGAACAAAAATTGTACCAACAGGGCCTCATGTTTCAGAAAAAAAATGAATGTAATCATATTTCCTTGTGGAAATGAAGAACATTTTTATATATTTTCTGCTTTTGTTTTATTAACTACTTTTTAAACCAAAGTAATGTATATAAGACAAAATATCAAGTCTTATTAAAAGGCTTATAATAAAAAGCAGCAATAATAAGCTTTGCTTTTAATTCAACTTAATGAATAGTGCTTCTGTAGAATGTATTAAGTATTAGGAGAAAACATTGCCTTGGGACCAAGACCACATATAGAAGTTGCATTTACAAAGTTGGATAGATGAAATTGCGAATCTTTAATAGAAATAGCATTTCCAAATATTAAACTGCCAGATATTCTTTTGCTCAGCCTATTTAGGAGGAACAACTTATAAGAGAACTTTTAAGAACTTACAAGTTAAATGAAAACTTATGAGAACATAAATTAAATGAGAAAAGAATTTGCAACAGGTGAACATGGAAATGGCTACTACTAAAAGTAATAAATAGAAATAATCCAACCCAACAAATGGATTTTTGAAAATGGTGTTTATGAGTCATAACATTAAGAAATGATTTATTTTTTTAACTGAATAAAACTTAGAAAATTAGTGTAGGTTGATTTTAATCACCAAGACTCTGCTAATGGTCTCTGTTAACAGTTTATTCAAGCAAATTTATTCTAAGATTTCCAAAGCCACAGAGCTTAAGTCCATTTACTATATCAGTCCTTATTATACACCTTGGTATTGAAGAAAAGATTTCAGACCTTTGATTTCCATTCATTTACTATTAAAACAATTTTTTTTGAGAGAGAGAGAAAGAGAGGCATGCAAGCTGTGTGTGTGTGTGTGTGTGTGTGTGTGAGGGGTCAAAGGGAGAGGGACAGAGAGAATCTTGAGCAGACTCCACATCCAGTGTGGAAACCAATGCAGGGCTCCATGTCATGACTCTGGGATCATGACCTGAACTGAAATCAAGAGTTGGACACTTAACCGACTGAGCCACCCAAGCTTCTCACTATCAAAATTCTTATTAAAATAATATTTGATTGTATTTCTGGCCTTTTGGTCAAAGGGTAGGTACAGAGTTGCAGAAAAATCTAGACATCTAATGTGCAACATTATTATAGTTAATAATACTGTATTGAATACTAGAAATATGCTAAGTGTTCTCATCAACATACACACACACACACACAAAGGGTAATTAAGTATGTGAGGAGATGTTATTAGCTTGACTGTGGTAATCACTTCACTGTGTATATACAATTTTTAGGTAAAGAAATGAGTCAGGCACCTTGAAAATGTTGAAAGACTTTGACTAGATCTTAGAGAACTTGGGCAAAAATAAGCTTATGCATATAGAAAACAAACCAATGAAAAAATACAGCAATTACTAATTCCAGGAAAGACAAAAAATTTAATAAGGAAGGAAACATAATTAAAGAATATTGTATTTACATAGTACTATTGATTCAACTAAAATTTGTGAACAATATAAGAGCATCAAATGCTCATCCTCCATAATAGAAATTCAATACAAGTCTAAAATTTCACATGATGAGATGAGCACTGGGCGTTATATTTTGGCAAATTCAATTTAAATAAAATTAAATCTGAAACACATGGGTGGCTCAGTGGTTGAGCGTCTATCTTTGGCTGAAGTCATGATCCTGGAATCCTGAGATGAAGTCCCATATCAGGGTCCCACAGGGAGCCTGCTTCTCCCTCTGCCTATGTCTCTGCCTCTGTGTGTGTGTGTCTCATGAATAAATAAATAAAATCTTTTAAAAAATTAAATTAAATCCTCTATGAAAAAAAGTCTAAAATGTATAAATAAATACCTGATTTTTCAAACGTTCATATCTTGTATTTTTTTATTTAAAGATTTATTTATTTGAGAGAGGGAGAGAGAGCACGAGTGAGGGGAAGAGCAGAGGGAGAAGGACAAGCAGACTCCATGCTAAGTAGGGAGCCTGATCTCAGGACCCTGAGATCATGACCTGAGCTGAAATCAAGTCAGATTCTCAACCAAGTTAGCCACCCAGGTGCCCCGCATATCTTGTATTTTGATAAACAATTTTGAGAGAGTTCAAGATAAAATAAGTATGAATCTTCTATTATTTTTTTTTGTTTTTTGTTCTGATTATGTAATGCAATCATTATTTAGATTGGTTTGGTAGTAAGCCTAAATAATAGCTTACCCATCTTATATAGACTAGTCAAAAAAGACAGAAAGCTAACAATAGCACTCTCTCCCCTTTATCATTTGCCTCAGGACTGGAAATGTTTTCAACTGGGGACAGTAAGTATCAGAAAACTATGAAATTCAGCCAGGAATATAAAGGGTCTTATTCTTCAGTTCTGGTTCAAATTCTTAATCTGATCATTGCTCTCTCTAGCTCCGGACTATGGTTTGGGATTTACTTTGGTGTGATATGACTTTTCTTATTTCATTTTTCAGATGCGTTGAGTAAGACCTTTAGTGAGCTTCATTTTGAGATAGTGCATTTCAAAGATGCTACAGCAAAGAAAATCTGTGAAGTTCTGCAATCCTACCAAAGCATGGACCACAGTAGCAAGGATTGCTTCATCTGCTGCATCCTCTCCCATGGAGACAAGGGCATCATCTATGGCTCTGATGGGCAGGAAGCCCCTATCTATGAGCTGACCTCTTACTTCACTGGTTCAAAGTGCCCTTCCCTTGCAGGCAAGCCCAAAATCTTTTTTATTCAGGCTTGTCAAGGGGATAAATACCAGAAAGGAATAGCTGTTGAGACTGACTCTGAACAGAAGGAAGCCTATTTAGAAATGGACTCATCATATCAGAAGAGATATATCCCAGAGGATGCTGACTTTCTGCTGGGGATGGCCACTGTGAACAACTGTGTTTCCTACCGAAACCCCATGGAGGGGACATGGTATATACAATCACTTTGCCAGAGCCTAAGAGAAAGATGTCCTAGGTAATTTTTGGCTACTCTGCCCTTTACTCATTTCAAATATCTAGTTATGGATTACATAGTTGTGCTTCCCAGGTCAGTTGCAAAGTGGGAGAGGGGGTAAGTGCTCACATCTTTAGTTCATAGATGGAAAAAAACTGAGATACTTACTGCAGAGTTTCTTTTATTTAGTGCCCGAAAGGACAGTCAGAGTGTCACAAAACAGGGAATGATGTAAAATCAGTGCAGCTCTGTTCTTAGGCAGAAACATAACTGAGCCAACGCAACTAGTTTTGGAAGTCTTCCAAGAAGGTAATAATCCATTTCAATGTTTAACATCCTCCAACTCTGTTAAAGTTCTATAATAGCTAACCGACCCTCTTGGTGTGTTGTGAGAGAAAAGTACCAAAGAATAGTAATTCTTTATATTCCCACTAATTTGGTCTGATGTGAAACCACAATATGTGGGAAAACATCCTTCCTTCATTTATTATACTGTATGTTTCCTTTAGCTAAAGGATGGTTTTGTAGTCACAGTTCACCCAAGCGCACACCTGACAGATGAATAGCAAGAAGTCTTCTAGCTCTATATCTCATCATGCTTTAAGCGTATGAAGAGTAAGAATTTCCCATGGCAGATAAAGGAATGAGTCATAACATCAACATCATGTCTTTCTCTTGTAAGTTAAACCACCAATCCTACAGAGGTGGATGAACAGGTTGCCCAGCTCACCTGATAAAGATAGGCTGGGGAGAAAGGGGGGAGTAGCTGCAGGAGACATTGGATTTTTCCTTGCCCAAAGAAATCATAGATGATCACAGAAACAGAGGATATTTGGGGACATTGAGGCGATTATGGGGGCAAATGACATAGTAGGAGGAAGAGTAAGGTACAAACAAGTCAGGGGGGAAAGAACCCAAATGTGATCCTGACCCTGAGGTTTCTGATGTTCGATAGAGATGTTGAGTAAACCAAAGATAAGTTTTTAAGCTCTAACGCTACTCCTTTACTGAAAAGCTTTGACACATCTTAGTTTAGCAACTTATGATTTCAAATACCTGATGTTTTGAGGGAAGGAACAGTCACTAAGTACAGTGAATGAAAGGGTTTGCCAGTATTGTTCCCCAACAGATGGTCACGGTATTGTTGTTTTTTCAGGGGTGAAGATATTCTCACCATCCTTACCGAGGTGAACTTTGAAGTGAGCAATAAAGATGACAGGAAAAACATGGGAAAACAAATGCCACAACCAACTTTCACACTGAGAAAAAAACTCTTCTTCCCTCCTAATTGATGTTATTGTTCAGTTGCATAACACTATGCATAATTTATTTGTTTGTAAAATGCTGCTTTTTTTTTCTCTTTTTTTTTTGGATGGCAGGAAGGAGAGAGGATGAGAATCTGGACAACCTAATTCCTAGGCAAATTTAAGCCTAAATCTCTGGCTTTGCAGTAATAGCTAGAGATTTATAACCATAGGTATGATTTTAATTTTGATTCAATGAAGACGTTTTTTAAAAAACTCAGAGTAGATAAAAAAAAAAAAAGGTTAAAGGTGTCATTCCAAAGCTTTAACCTGGAACACAGAATTAATGGCAGTGCAGAGATTTTATAAGGCATAAGAAGAGGGAGAATGGAGAAAGCAATTTCCCACTTGAGGCCTCAGAATAAGTGAATGCTGTTCAAGTACTGGGAGACAAAGTCAAGAAAACCATAATCTTCCCCCTTTCTGTGAAAGGGCTGATTCTTCATTCTGGGTTCCTATGAGAATTTGTCAGATTTAAACTTGCACTAATTGGATGTAATTCTATGGAGCAGAATGTGAGGTACAATTGTTAAGGGGTATTTTTGGGACTTTTTTTTTTTTAAGTAAACTCTATCCCTCTCATCCCCCCAACCCCCAATCCCATGACATGGGGCTAGAACTCACAACCCCAAGGTCAAGAGTCACACACTCTACCAAGTGAGCCAGCCAGGCACTCCTAAAAGGTATTGTTTAAAAGGAGACAGCAAGGGCACCTGGGTGGCTCAGTGATTGAGCGTCTGCCTTTGACTCAGGTTGTGATCTCGGGGTCCTGGGATCAAGTCCCACATCTGGATCCCTGAAGGAAGCCTGCTTCTCTCTTTGCCTATGTTTCTGCTTCTCTCTGTGTGTCTCTTATGAATAAAGAAATAAAATTTTAAAATAAAAGAGAGAGAGACAGCAGGCCCCAAATGGAGTCACTTGTGCTAAATAAACCCCACGTCAGCAAACCAAGACTTAAATCCTAACTGAAATGAAGTTTCAGTACCCCAGGAAGTAATCTTTAAGCAGTCAGCATGGAATTACCTACCTGGTCAGCACTGGTGAAATAATCCACTGGACAAACTCCTTCCATTCCCCTTAGGAAAGTGACTTAATGCAATTTGATCCTATTTGGTCTTTAAATTTACTCAGTTGAATTTCTATGCCTTGACAGTATGCTGGGGGATGCCAGTGACCCCCTCTCAAAGGACACTAAAGGAGATTTTTGTTATCTGACCTAGCTAGTAAAAAACTTCATGTGTAACGCTCCCACATCCAACCTGATCTCTTCTGACTTGTGTGATCTGCCATCCCAGAAACACATGAGCCTCCTCTCCTGAGCTATCAGGAAACCCTGCTTCAGTGGCAAAAGGCACCATAACTCTGTTTAGATTTAGATTTCACAAAATCTAGGAATTATTTTCCTTGTTCTTATTATTTATAAGTACCATTAAATCCACTTTTGAGGGGCACGAGGGTGATTCGGTTTAGCATCTGCCTCTGGGCTCAGGTCATGATCCCGGGGTCCTGGGATTGAGTCCCACATAGGGCTCCCCACAGGGAATCTGCTTCTCCCTTTGCCTATGTCTCTGCCTCTCTCTGTGTGTCTCATGAATAAATAAATAAAATCTTAAAGAAAAATCCACTTTTGAAAGGACTGATGTTAAGAGCACATTAACTTTATGTTTTTGTACTTCCAGTCCCTCTCTTTCCAAGCCACCCTCTACACTAATTTAAAGGTTTTTTAAAATATAAATTTTTTATGTTTTGTTAGAGGCTGTTTCTAAGATATATACATGTTAGAATATATATCATGCTTCTGTATCACTTGATACTTGCTTTTTTGCTGATAGTATTGTACATTAATGTATTTGCATTAGCTCTTTCTTTATAACTTCATTTTATACAAAGTTGCCTTTTTTTAAAGAAATTTTTAATAATTTTTTCAATAATATTTTTAACAATAAAATAGAATTTTAACTTACTGGTGGTTGGAGATTGTTCTGTTTGTTTGTTTTGGCTTTGTTTTTTGCCATTGGCATCTCACAGGTGGAAAACATTTGGATCACAGATAGGTTTCATTTTAGCCTCCCAATGTTGGCTCACACAGTTGTATTTTTTTAAAAAACTGTTGCCTGTATTTAAAAATTGGGACATGTCACTTAAAAACCACAATACTTTCTTTTGAAAAATCAGAACATCCAATCAGAATATCTGATCCTATGCTTTTGTGTGCAACAATGGAATGGGTTCACCCAGTCCCCCATACCACCCTGCTCAATCCCCTATATTAAGGCTGCTGCCAATGGCCATTTATCACTGTGAGTGTTTGTGCGATTGTTTTTCCTTATGTCCAGTCCACTTCACTAATTTGCGTTGCTTGCCCTGTGGGCATTTGAATTCTGGTGATTATTTAGAGAAGGTGGCAAGAATTATCAGACACTTTCCCCAAATCATAGCATAAGGAATATGACTGAGAAGTAGAGCAGTGGGGACACATGTAAAAGAAAAGTTTTTTGGAATTGAATTAATAAATTATCATCTTGCTAGCTCAATGTCCCAGGGGCACAAAAGTTAAACTTCAAAATATAGTCAACATTTAACAGGGAGAAGCTCCTTAGATCAGTGTTTTCATAATGAAATACACAAACGTGGAAGAGAAAATAGTACAATGGCACAGAAAAAACTCAGATCCAGATATAGAGAACATCGCCTTTCAATGAAGTCTTGAAACTCTGTATAATTGAGATGAGAATTCAAACATTCCCAACCACTTAGAAGAAAGCAAATTGTGAAAAGACAAAAGTAGAACCAAGGCAACCCCGGAACTAAACCCATAATACACATTTATCAAGAAAATCTCACAAGAATTCTCTAAGCCTACAGAGATGGTGTTCCTACCATCTTTTGCCCTGGCTAACAATTTTTCTGCTCATAATTCTTATTTTTCATTGCTATAATCTTCTAAAGTATTAGAATAATCTTCATAACTAAAGGTTGACCTCCCAGATCGTTCTTCATAAATTTCTTCATTTTTGGCAATTATTTTCCTCCTATTAAAAAAAAAAAGAGAAGATGTATCACTATAGACTCAAAGGGTAGAAGGGGATGTAAGATATCTGGCGGGGAGAGAAATATGATTTTCATTCCTTCACTGGGGGCAGTTGGACACATTACTTGCAGTGGTTTTAAATTTAGTGAGATATGATATTTATTTATCAAAATCCCAGATGAGGAATATTTTGTTTAGGGGAAACAAAGTATGCCATCCCAAAATGTATCACCTTGCAGATTGATTAGTTTGAATTAAAGTTATTTTAGCAATAACCAGTACAAGAAAGATACTCTGACCCTCCTTTGTCCCCCTGAAAGCCAGAAATAAAAGTACCGTCCCTATAGCAGGAGGTAAAGAGACATCCTTATCACCAGAAATAGGGAACTTAGGACTGAGAAGGCTGTATAAACAAACCTTGTTACTTCCTCATTAATTTACTACCCCAAGCCCAAATTTCCTTGTCTTGTCAATTCTTTACAGATTTATTGACTCTTGTCCAAAGGGTATGAAAGCAGCCTGCTTTGGTCACTTCTTTGAGTTTCATATTTTTATGAGCTCCTGTACATACAAAATTAAATTTGTTTTTCCCCTGTTAATCTGTCTCATGTCAGTTTAACTATTAGATTAGTCAAAAAACTTACAAGGGAAGAAAGGAAAACTTTACTCTCTTATACTACCAAATTAATGCAATGAATAGCTTCCCTTTATTAAAATATTGACCAAAATATATCTCAATGATTTAAAATTCATCTTCAGTATAATTTCTGACCTAAAGTTGATTTCCACAGGAACTAAATGCAGCTGTATCTAAGAGTAAACTACGGACATCTAAACCCCTAAACTCTCAGGGTACATGGTAAAAACTCAGAGCTCACATGGGTTGTCACAACAGTTTCCAATCATTTATTCATTAAACAAGTATTTATTAAATATGTACTACAGATTCCAACAATATGACATTCTGGAAAGGGCAAGACTACAGTAATGGTGAAAAGATCAGTAATTTACAGGAGATGGGAAGGGAAACAAAGAATGAATAGGTTGGAGGGCAGAGGACTTTAGGGATTTAAAATGCATTGACAGGACTGAATAAACCCAGAGACCCTTAGATAAATTTCACGTGCTTTTTTGCACTAAAGTTAAGAGTAGGTAAGGGAGAGGAGTCGAGACACATTCCCAGCTCCACTTCAGAGGAACTGTCTGACCTTAGCATGTGACTTCTGTGGCCAGGCTCTGAGTGAATATTTCCCTCCTGGAAGTAGCTGTGCCTTGACTTTATCAGGGAATACCTGGGTTCATCTTCATCTATTTTTCACCCAAACTCCCTCCCACTTTCTAAAGATAACTCAGCCATGTCTTTTTCAACAGTGTCATTCATACCTTAGATGAATGTTTTCTTCTGTCAGAAGCTGTATGGTATATTTAAACTTTTCTTCAGCTTCAGAAATCTTGATCTGGAGCATTTTCTCCAGATTTCCCACTGTAGCTTTCTGAAAGACATATACATTTTAATAGCTATCCTTCCTGAATCAGAGTCATCTGGAGCAGAGCTATATTGTAGAGCTGTACAGAAACCTGGATTCCTCTGCACAACCCCCATCCCCACTCCAGCTGGGACTTGCCTCTCTCTGGAGTTCCATCTGGGTTTGGTAGAGGGTCGTGTTAAGTGTTTCTAGGATAACAGCTTGTGTATTCAATTCTTCCTCCATGACCTGTGTAAGAAGAAACTGTTTCAGGACAACATGACAATGTCTACATGGCACCTGGACTAGAAGGTGAAGCATCAACTTTAGCTACTCCTTCTCTTACACTGTTCAGTCACTTCACCCTGTTAAGTCTATCTCCTCTGTGTCTTGCCCATCAATACTCCTCTCTTCAAACTCACTATTACTGTCTCAAAGCCAGCCCTCATTAGAGCTCTCATGGGTTGTCATGACAGCTATCAATCATTCATTCATTAAACCAAATATTTATTAACGGAAAGGCAAAACTATAGAGACAGTAAAAAGATGAGTGATTGCCAGGGTATGCAAGGGATAAATAGGTGGAGGACAGAGGACTTTTAAGTGAGGAAACTACTCTGTATGATATGGTATTTGGCATGATGGATTTGATGCACTTGACAAAATCCATAGAATTGAATACACAGAGAGTGAACCCTAATGTAATCTATGGACTTTAGTTAAAAGGAATGTATTAATAATGGTTCATCAACTGTAACAAAAGTACCACACTAATGCAAGATGTTAATAATAGAGAAAATTGGGGACACCTGGGTGGCTCAGTCAGTTAAGCGTCTGCCTACAGCTCAGTTCATGATCTCAGGGTCCTGGGATCAAGCCCTGCATTGGGCTCTCTGCTCCGTGGGGAGTCTGCTTCTCCCTCTCCCTCTGCCTCCAGCTCTGCCTACTTGTGCTGCTCTCTCTCTCTTTCTGTCGAGTAAATAAATAAATAATTCTTTAAAAATAACAGAGAAAATTGTATGTTTGTGTTGGGAGAGAATATAGGGAATCTCTGCACTTTCTGCTTAATTTTTCAGTAAATCAAACATCGCTCTAAAAAACAGTGTTTTAATTAGGAAAAAATACTTTACTGCTGTAGGCACCAGGAATGTTATGATGAACAAGAAAAATAAAATTCCTACTATTAAGGATATACATTCTAGTGAGGGGATATAAAAATTAAATAGAAGTTAGTAAAATAATTGCATTAAAAATTTTAAAATAAACCAAGGATAAGATAGAAGATGAGTTTAAGTGCAGGGAAGGGATAAATGTGGGCTCTACATTAGATAGATGTTGGATAGACTATAAAGATGAACCATATGAGTCTCTGCTTTCAGGTGTCAGCACCATTTAACTCTTATAATGTCCTCAGAGCTCTTCCCATGGAATAAGCATCCTCCTAAGATTTATAGACTAGAGAGGTACCATCACCTACTGCAATCACATTGTGCAAAGCAAAGTGCCAAGTGATTTAGCATTCTTTTATTCATTTATTCATTTATTCATTCAAAAAGTCAATTGGTATTTTCTGAATGTCTGTGATGTGCCAGGCACTATTCTAGAAACTGCAGATTAGTGGTAGAGAAGACGAACAAAAATCTCTGCCTTTATTAAGTTTATCAAGTTAGACAGTTATAAATCTGTATAGAAAAATAAAACAGGGAAAGAAAGTGTTGGAGTGGGTTGTTAAGCCTTTTAAATAGAGTGGCCCCCCAAGAAGTGGCATCTAAGCAAAGACCAGAAAGAGGTAAGGAAGTTAGTCATGTGGCTATCTGGGAAAAAGCTTCCCAGGAAAAAAGAATGTCAAGTGCAAAGACCTCAAAGTAGAGGATCCTGGCATGTTAAAGAAACAGCAAGGAGTTCAGTGCCACTGGAGTGGCATGATGGAGGGTAAGAAATAGAAGGAGATGAAGTTAGGGGAAAGAACAACCAGCATGAAGCAGGTATAACAATCACTAGGGTCAACACAGGACTGGGAATAGTTATATTCCCACCAGCCAGCATACATAGAGTTTTGGGTAGACTACTCAGAAAGGTATTATCTCTGTAAGGGGAAAAATTAATTTTGCTTTAATTTTGCCTAATGAAGTTTAAAGGTAAGGCTTGAAAATATCAAACTGTTTCTATGTAACTTAATTGCATCCCAGAACAAAGTACCAACATATTTAAAGGAATACAAAAATATTCAGCACCCAATAAGGTAAACATATTCACATGTGAATATGTTTTTCATGTGAAAAATATTCACAATGGCAGATATCTAATAAAAAATTACCAGGCATGCAAGTAAGTGAGAAAATATGACCACAAATAAGCAAAATCAATTAATAGAAATGGATCCAAAAATGAATGATAGAATTAGTAGACAAGCTCAATAAAGCAGTTATTATAATACACTGAGTCTTCTTGTTCCAAAGCCTATCCCTCTACCAAGCAAGACATTGAGGTCTACCCAGCAATGATGAAGTCTTGCCTAAGCTCTAAGATATCATTCCATGATTTTATAATGTCTAGTCTTTTCCCAAACATGTCCGTTCTGGATTCAAGTTAAATTCTCTGCGAAAGAAGAACCACAAAGCAGCTCATGGGTTTGAACAGTTTCCCTTCAGGTGTCTCTCACATGGAAGTGCCATAATTTGTCCCGGAAGAACAGAATTCTTTGAAGAAACTGTTGGGGGTGAGGCACACTTAGAATTTTAAAGAGAGGCTTGAAGTTAGAATTCCCAGGGGCAGTACTGTATAATTTTAGAGCTTAAAGGAAGAATTTGATATTTCAGAAACGAAGACTCTTTTGTGGTTTAAGTCTTACTAGAAATGGAAGGCATTTGACACTTAAGATCACACAGCATATTGCTTATATATTTCTTCAAGTTGCTCTAGAAAGACACTAAGAGTTTTGTTTTACAGATGACTTTATATTATAGTTCTAAGGTTCTTTTTGACCTGTTGAATCCAGCAAATTCAGCTTTAGGTCTCCCCTCCCCCCCACTTTTTTTGTTTTGTTTTGTTTTGGAAAATTATCATAGATTACATTTTATTAAGAGCATATAATTTTACTGATGCATTTGTAAAATGTTAATTCCACAGGAAAAATGAAAAAGCTTACCTGTTTGGTCTTTTTCAGCTCCTCTAATTCTATGGTGTCTTTTTCATGTTGTTTCAATAGCTCCTAAAAAATAATTTTATTTGGAAAGGATCAGGACTGGGGTTTCTGGCACTTCTTTCAGAGAATTAAGAAAGCCAGAATAGTATTCTGGTATAATGAAGCAAACATTATAAACTAATGACATGACATCTTAAAGTTAAATCTTGAAAATCTTACTTATGTACAACCTTGGTAAGGTTACTTATTGTTGAATATTGTTAATATTGTTTAATATTATTGAACATTCTGTTCTCCACAGATTGATCTTTATGTTCACTACAATCTCAGTCAGAATACTTTCTTGACAAACTAATTCTGAAATTTATATAGAAATGTAAGTGATATAGAAGAGCCAAAATAACCTTGAAAAACAAGAGCAAGGGATCCCTGGGTGGCGCAGCGGTTTGGCGCCTGCCTTTGGCCCAGGGCGCGATCCTGGAGACCCGGGATCGAATCCCACCCACATCGGGCTCCCGGTGCATGGAGCCTGCTCCTCCCTCTGCCTGTGTCTCTGCCTCTCTCTCTCTCTCTCTCTGTGTGATTATCATAAATAAATAAAAAAATAAAAGTAAAAAAAAAAAAAAAAAACAAGAGCAAAACTAGATTATTACTCCCTGATCTCAAATTATAGTAATTGAGACAATGGTTGCTTTGGCCTCAGTATGAACTTATAGTTCATATGGAACTATAAGAACAACTAGATATTTAAACAGAAAAAAAATGACCTATGTATGACCTTTACCTCATTCCATACATAAAAATTACTCAAAATGGATAACAGAATAATAAAAACTAAAATTACAAAGCTTTTTAAAAAAGATTTTATTTATTTATTCATGAGAGACACAGAGAGAGAGAGAGGTAGAGACACAGGCCGAGGGAGAAGCAGGTTCCATGCAGGGAGCCTGATGTGGGACTCGATCCAGGGACTCCAGGATCATGCTCTGGGCCAAAGGCAGGCACTAAACTGCCAAGCCACCCAGGTATCCCAAAGCTATTTAAAACATAGAATATCTTTGTATCCTTGGACTAGGCAACAATTTCATAGAAAGGACACAAAAAGCTGTAACTTTTTTATGAAAATGAAAAAATTAATAATTTGGCTTTCAACAAAATAAAAAACTTCTGCACATCAAAAGATAATACGAGCAAAATGAAAAAAGCAAACCATAGGCGAGGAGACAGTGTCTGTAACACATGTATCTGACAAGGAACTTGTACCCACATTATATAAAGTTTTCCTACATATCAATGATAAAAAGATGAACAAAAGACAAAAGACTTGAACCAGCATTTTACAAAAGAAGACATATAAGATGTCTGATAAGTGTATGAAAAAATCATCCAACATAGTTAGTCACCAGGGAAATTAAAACTGTAATGAAATACCACTTCACACCCATTGGAAGGGTCAAATTTAAAAGGATGGCAATACTAGTTGTTGACAATGTCCAGCAACTGGAATTCTTGTATATTTAAAATACAAGAGTGAAATGGTATAACTACTATGGAAATTGGCTTTTCTTATAAAGTTGAACCTATTAATACCCTAGAAACCAGCAATAGCACTGCTAGGTATATACCCAAAGGAAATGAAAAATTGTGTCTACAGAAATACTTGTTCAAGCGTGTTTACAAAATCTTTATAAAATAGGGAGGACAACAAATGGAAACAACTCAAACCTCCAAAAACAGGAAAATGGTAAACATACTGCGTGATATTCCTACAAAGGAATATTATTGGGCAATAAAAGTAAGAAATCACTGAGATAAACAACAAATGGATAAACTTCACAGATGTTGTATTGAGGAAAAAGAAGCTATATACGAAAGAGCATGTACTGCATGATCCATTTATAGAAAGCAAACAGGTATAACCAATCTATGGTGGTGGAGAAACAGTGGTTGTCTTGGGGCAAGTTTTGAAGGAGATAGGACTTAAATGGAAAGGAATACAAGAGTGATTTGTGGGTTGATAAAATGCTCTATATCTTTATTTGAATGTTGGTTACATGGATGTGTACATTTGTCAAAACTCATCAAACAGTATACTTAATGATTTATGCATTTTGCTAAGTGTAAACTACGTTTTTATGAGAGAGAGAAGGAGCAGCATTTACAGATTTATAGTCAGTGTTACTGGAGAGAAAATAGGTGACAGGAATGGATGCATGCAGATGATCAAATCTCTAGATTTGAGGAAATACTTGTTCAAGTCTCTAGATTTGAGGAATTACTAGAGGAATTTGCTCCTTCTTATTCAGATGTCTGAGCTCTCCAGACCCCAGAAGCCCCAGACACACTGCGCAGCATGCCCCGTGTTCTCATTACTGTGTTGCTCAGTTGTAGTGAATGCCAGAAATGGGTTTTGATTGGTGAAATGAGTGGCTTTTTAATTGGCACGATAGTTGGAAATGGGCGTTAAAAGTGGAATATTCCAGGTAGATACTATCTGAGAGGCCCAGTCCACTTTGCAGGAAAAGAGGACAGGAATCGAACAAAACGTGTAGCCTACGCACTTGGGAATGGCATCTAAGACTTGATCCCTAGATGGTCCCATGTCTGCTTAGGAGGAGCTCTGGCTGCCTGATGCTCACCCCAGTGGTTACAGAATCCTACCTCAGTCATGCCTTTGCAAATACCTCTGATGAATCTTCCTCGTTCCTAAAAGCTCAGAGAGCCTGGGGCCTGCTTGCGAAAGCATGTTCACTTAGTAAATGTCCAACAATCTGAGACCCACTTTCACTATAACCTGGTAACAGTATGAAGGTGGTGGGGACCTGATGAACAGCAGTAGCTGCCTCTCCTACCCTCTAACTTTGGGATAGCTCCTCTTATTTACTAAGAACTGTATGTTAGTTTAGTTTGCTACACTGCCATTTCTCTTCAGCTCTAGTCAACAATGAGGAGGAACAATCAGAGATGGGGGTTTTAGCAAAATAGGGAATTTCAGGTTCTGTAGGTGTCTAGCACTCTATTATTTCCCATTAATTTAAATTTTCATCCCACAGTAACCCTGTGGTAAGACCATCTGGATAAGGACAGCAAGACTGCCAGTTTACTTGCATGTATTTCCAGGGAAGCTGGGAAAGAAGGAATACTCACATAGAGACAAAAAGCTCACCAACTTACAGAGGCACCCCTGGGAACCCAATGTCCCCCCAGGGCTGCACATTCAACCCCTGATGTGCTTTCAGCTAAGTTACCTCTTTCTCTCGACTGAAGTTCTCGAAGACGGCACTGTACGAGTCATTTATTTTCTTCTTTACTTCTATTGACTCTAACTCAAACTTTTTTGTTATATTCTGTTCTGCGGAGGTGAGAAGACATTACCTGTATGAGTAAATGCGGGGAAAGCAGGTGCAGAGAGAAACTCAGAATGTCTGAAGATAATAGAAATTACAGACTGGGTCAGATACAAGGTGCTTTCAGCCTGGTGTTCGGCGTCTGATGTGCACCTGGAGATGCTTGAAAGTCAGGTCAACACAGTGATGGTTTTCAGGGATATCGGCCACATGGGATTCACCCCAGTGTCTCCAATTTTTCTGTGTATGTATAGTTTATCTTAGATCTGTTGCTTATTATTTTGTCCATTCCCGCTGCTGAAGTAACCACTATGCTTTCTTCGATATCCTTACCTTAAAATACAGCTCTTGGCTCCTGTAACTTTTCCAGCAATAACATTTTCTGTACTTAGCCCTGGGGTAGAGGGAGGCTTAAACTGTTTCTGGTGTGAGGGGACTTGCCAACAGAGGCCCAATACCAAACAGGAGGAAGGAGGAGGTGAGGGACTGATAAAAATTTCTTCTGCGGCCTCATGGTGCTGGAGATATGGGTAGGGAGGCAATCCCGAGGTTCACAGGATGGGTCTGGGCTGAGCTACACTATGCATAGCTAAAATTTGTTTTTTCAAAACTGACTGTAACATCTTTTTTTAAAAGATTTTATTTGTTTGTTTGTTTGTTTGTTTGTTTATTTGAGAAAAAGAGAGAATATGAGAGTGGGGAAGGTCAGAGGGAGAAACCGGATCCCCACTTGATCCTGGGACTCTGGGATCATGACCTGAGCCAAACTTAAGACACCTAACTGACTAAGCCATCCAGGCACATCCTAAGTGTAACATCTTAACTTAGATTTTGACAACATGGGATGAGTGTAGTATGGGTAGCTAGAAGTCTGGAAGAAGATAGGCTCATACTACACCAGGATCCTAGGTAATGCCTCAAACAGGTACAACTCCTCATTTTGTCCTTCAGCCTTAATGCCAGGGTCTTCCAGCTACCTTCTGGCAGTCTGAGTCCCCACTGGGGTAGGAATGGCCTTTCCCAGGGGGTTTCTATATTTACACAAGTAATTTGTTGAAATCAACCAAACAAATTAGATTAAGGTAAGATGCGGTATAGGTTTGTAGAGGCCCCACTCCTACCTCAACCAATCCTCTAGGTCAAGGAGCAGAGTCTCCATAAATTCCTCTCTCTTTTCTCCATTTATGAAGATGCTTGGTGGGGGTACAAGGCTCATCTATAAATCACTTTCTAGGATCCAATCTCTGCACTAAGTGTTGGAAATATTAAAAATACATAGCAATATATAAATGTATCAAATCAACATGTTGTAGCTTTTAAACATATGCAATGCCAACCTCAAAAATTTAGATCTTTTGAGGAGGGGGGGATGTGGCAATACAGAGGCTCTCAGTGTAATCGATTGTGTTGTCTCTCCTCCAACAACAAGTGAATATTTGAAACTCTAACTCAAGAACATTTTTCTGGAACTTTGGGGTCACTTCTATCCATGTAACTAGTCAACATTCCTACAGATGTCCCAGAGCTTGCTCCAGCCTGTGATGGCCAAACTTGGAATGAATGAGCTTTGGAAGGTACAGGCTTAGACTCTCAGGTCGCTGAACTTTATAAAGACTCCATTCTTGTTGTCACCTTCTTGAAAATTCCATGTACCTTTGATTCAGGAGTTCAGCCATGTGAACATCACCCTTTGTGAATCCAAGGCTGCTTTTCTCAAGTCAAGACCAAACTTAATGGTGGGTTTGGTTTTTTCTTTCTTTCTGTTTCTTTTCTTTTCTTTTTTTTTTTTTTTTGGGGGGGGGTGCATGTGCCATCAAAAAGACAGAAGTTTCTGTACTCACTTTGCTGTAGCAGGATCTTTTCCCGCTCCAACTTCTCCTCCTCCTCCCATTTTGCCTTCTTCTTTGACCACTTGTCCTCCATTTCATCATGAATGCTATCCTGCAGAGGCACAAAGGCACCATCAAGAAAAGGGTCCAGAAAAAGGCTGCACACTGACTCCAGGCACAGCACAGGGCCCTTTACAGCTTCCTTCACCCAGAATGCTTGTTAGGAGTCCCTCCATGGGTGGCTGCTGGGACTAAATTTTAGCTCAGCCCACCTATGAGCCTGCAGAACCCTCAAAGTCAAAGCAAGCTCTGCATGGTGTTTGTCCTACTGGAACTGGGTTTTCTTTGAAGACAGGTAGATTCTCCTGTGGAAGTTTCACATGTCCCCTCCCTCTGAGTCATGAGTCATTCATCAGTAGCCCATTAAGAAACAAAGGAAATGCCTAGAAGTTAATTTAAACACTTAAGAAAAAAGGTATGTTTTTCAGAGTGTGTCTATTTTTCCTCAGCAAATCTAACTTCCTCTGTGGTTGAGGTTAAATAAGCCTAACCCTATGCTAGTCATGTTGGTTGGCTCAGATTTTCATGGGAGTGGGACCTCAGGAGGAAGAAGGTCTAGGACCTGGATGCTTGCCAGTAAGGTCTCAGGACTCTGACCCCCTCCCCCCCCCTTTTTTTTTTCAGGCTAGTGGTACAATTCATACTGGGGCCAGGCATTACTCATTGGTAACCATTTGTGGACATTAGATAAAGGTTCTCTCTCATCATTTTCAAGACTGGTGGGCAGCTCAGTTTCCATAGAGGTCAAACTCTCTGGAGAGGTCCGACTAAAGCAAACATAAAGTATACCTAGGAAACTGGGGCAGCTTACCCACTCATCAACTTGATGCTTCTCTTAGGCTTTGCTCTAGGATGTTTTCCTCGACTGTATCAAGATGCATCTTAAAAAACAAGTTTTAGATAACAACTCAAAAGTGAAACTGTGAATGGTAAATAGAATTGCAGAGGTGGTACACTCATGCTTAACTTGGTTTCCTCCTTTTATATGGTGGTTAACTGTCCATGTCTGTTTGAGACTAAGTAATGTCCTAGGACCTTGCACTTTCAATGTTAAAACCTGGAAAGTCCCCAGCAAACCATGACCTGTTGGTCATGATAGGATGGGGGTTTGCTATCCTAGTCTGTCCCTGTCCACTTTTCACCACCACCACCCTGCTCTCTCATCCTCTTAGGAAGAAATCATGACCTGTGTCCCAGGGCTCCATCAAATTAGCTGATTTAAATGAATGAGTTATATTCTGAGGTAGTCAGAGCACTCCATGCTCTGCTTGTAGGAGTGCAGTGATAGAGTCCTTTTGGATGGCAATTTGGCCAAGTGTATTAAAGGCCTTTAAAAGATTTATTCCAGGGGCACCTGGGTGGCTCAGTGGTTCAGCATCTGCCTTTGGCTTGGGTTGTGATCCTGGGGTCCTGGGATTAAGTCCTGCATCGGGCTCCCTGCAGGGAGCCTGCTTCTCCCTCTGCCTATGTCTCTGCCTCTTTCTCTGTGTCTCTCATGAAGAAATAAATATTTTAAAAATAAAAAATAAATATTTATTCATTTTGACCCAGCACTTTACTAAAGTCAAAGATGTTACAAAGTACACATACTAATAATGGTCGTTTTGGGGTGTTAATAATTCTTTCTCTTTTTTTGTTGTAGTTAGTTTTTGTATGTCCATTTTCTAAAAAAAAAAAAATTAGCAGATATTACTTTTGTGATTAAGAACATATTTTTCCATGGGCTTCTTCAGGGTCTGAGAGACTGACTTGTCATGCTTGGAAACCACGACAGTTCACAGTTCACTCTTCTCCTGGAGGCACTTAGTACCACCTAGGTCCTAGGATGCTGAGAATCTCAAGACATTATTTTCTGGGCAAAGAGCTCTAGATTTAGCCTGCTGTCATTAGCCAGGAATGAGCCTTACCTCTCTTACTCTCATAATCCACCAAGGAGCTCTGAATCTCACCTGATACATATGAAACATATTCTTCAGATACTTATATTCCTTTACCATCTCATCTGCACAAAAGGAAAACAACAGGGTCATCATTATTCCTCTGAAATGCAAGTTTTCAAATTCAAGTATGAGCTCTCCTTATACCCTCTCCACCTCAAACTGATCCTCAAGGTGTTAAAACTATCTTGTACCTAGGAATCACTCTGGAAGCGTATTAGAAACCCAGATGCCAGTCCCACTTCCCACCCTCGACCCTGGCCAAATCTACTGAATTGCAGTGTCAGGGGAGAAGCCTGGTATCTGTGGATAATATGCTTCTCAGGTGATTCTGAGGCATACCAGATGTGAAAAAACTAATCCTGGGGGTAAACCTACATCAGTGGAGGAAAGAGGAGCAAAGCTTTGTACTATAGATCTGCTTCTCTCTTTTTAAAATAATGTTTCATAGTGCACATTGATTTTGAAAATGATAAATGTTCTCTTTAGGAAATTGGAAAATCAACAAGCTATAAATATCGTCTTTTTAAAATGTAAGGCAAAAGAAAGAGAAGATCATAGGATATCTCCTTCTCCCTGTGGAGATCAGTCTATAACCTCAGAATTCTGAAGGATATACACCTTGCCCATCCCGAGGGGAGCATAAATAATGGGATAAATGACCAACACAACCCTTATTATAAGACATACAAATCATAGTGTGTCCATTAGAATATAGTGAAACACCATCATTTTACAAGTGAAGTAACTTGCTGAATTATAATAGTATTGTATTTATAGAATTAAGAATTTATTTTAAAAAGGTGCTTTCACATTCTCATCCCTCTGATGAAGGCAGATATTATTATTGTCCTCAATTATTAGATGGGATAAGCGAAATTAAGGGACTTGCTCAGATCCTAACATTTGGTCACAGGCCAGTCTATCTCCTGGGTGTAGGAAGGACATTGGTGACATGGTTTCTCTCTTTACAGTTTCATTCTCAGTCACTACCCCTCCCTGAGCTTTAGGAGGACATCTGGAAAGCCTAGCCACAGCCCATTCATGGCCATGGTCAGCCTTTTGCCCTTTACCAGGGTCATTCTCCCCAGTTCAGACAGTACCTAGTTTTTCTTGAGCAGCCAGCTTCTCTGCCTTCAACACTGCTTTGTAGTTGTTTTCCAACTGGCTGAGCTCTGCTTCGTGAGCCTCTTTGAGCTCCCTGTGAGACCCGGGGAAAAGGCCAAGATCATCAATCAACGAAAAGAAGTACAGAGCTGAGCTGTTATACTCAGCCAATCCTACCTCCCCTCTCTCACACAGGAAGCTGTGGGAAGCCTGCACGGCCCTCACCTCCTGACACATTCTCCTAGCATCCACCTAGAAAAAAGGTGAGAAGTTCAGTTTCCACCAACCATTGCTTTGAATGGAGCCAGTGGGGGCCATGGCTCCCTGCTAACAGCACAGTCTTTGCTTACAGCTGTGTTGGGAAACTGTGGGCTGCATTAGCATCCAGGATAATTTTAGACCCCAAGGCCTCAATCTCTCTCTCTTTCTTTTCTTTTCTTTTTTTTTAAGTAATTAATTTGAGGGGAGAGGGGCAGAGAGAGAGGGAGAGGAGAATCTCAGGCGGCTCTTCACTGATCACAGAGCCTGGCACAGGGCTTGATCCCACAACCCCAGGAGCTGAAACCAATAGTCAGTCACTTAACCAACTGAGCCACCCAGGTACTCGGAGCCCAAGGTCTCTTTAACCTCCATTCCAGGAGGCAGAAGCTGGCAGTGCTCAAGACAAGTGTCAAAGTGAAAGCCTATATGAGGTGTCAAGCCAAGAGAAGACATGGAGAAACAGTAAATGCGTAACAGTAAGTGACCAAGCCAATCCATAAAGCCTACATGCTGTACAATTCCAGCTATATGACATTCTGGAAAAAGCATAGCTATGGAGATAGTTAAAAGATCAGTGGTTGCCAGGGGCTAGTGGGGAGGGAGGGATGAATGGGCAATGCACAGAGGATTTTTAGGGCAGGGAAACTATTCTGTGTGATACAGTAGTGGTGGACACGTCATTATACACCTGTCAGAACCCACAGAGTGTACAAAACCTTGAGTGAACCCTAATGTAAACTCTAGACTTTGGGTGATAGTAATGTATCCCCATAGGCTCATCACTTGTAACAAATGCAGCACAGTAGTGCAGGATGTTAAGGATTACTCAGGTTTCAGGGATGTGGGGTCAGGCTGTATATGAGAATTCCTTGTACTTCATGTTCTATTCTACTATGAACTTCATATTCTAAAAAAATAATGAAATCTATTACAAAACAAATATGTTACTTTATTATTTTTTGAAAGCAAGTCTATGATTCAACTATGTGGATTTCTCTCCACCAGGACTTCTGAGGCTGCTCTGGTGCCCAGCACGTAGGGGCTCACCCCCACAGACGCTACACCTTCTTTTACTTTCTCTTGGCTTGTCTTTGTGGCTCTGGCTCCCGCCCCTCCCATACCTTCCCATTCTGCCCAGGTCCTGGGAGTAGCCAAAGAGGGTAGAGAGGACAGGACAAAAAAGAGGAAGAGGCAGAGAAAGATGGGGAGGAAGTAGAGAGGCAGGGGACATGGGAGGAGGAGCCTGGGCTGAAAACAACAGTTGTTTACCACAGAAATCTCATGGAGAACAAAAAATGGCTCTCCTCAGCAATCAACAAAAAGGGAGATTATAACTGAAATGAAGTAATTGGATGAGAAAGTGCAAAACCAGGAACAATCTTCGCTGTGCTACATTTTGGTGGTTTCAAATCAAACCATCTTGCCCATTTCCCCCACCTCTGCCCATCCAACTCCATTTGGCACTGTCTGAAATCCCAGTGAACTGAAATCGTGCAAGGAAGTAGCAGGAGTCTTAGGGCCTTCAGCACACGAAAGCTTGTGTCAGAAGCATACCTACCTGTTCTTGTTTTCAAAGTTCTGCTGCATCTCAGCACAGCGGAGAGCCATTTCATTGGAGAGCTGGAAATAAGGCCAGTATTAACAATATAGGATCAAGGGCCTCATTCCCTCTGCAATCTGCAGTTTCTGAGAAGCCTTCCCATTCATGGGGTATGTCCTACTCCTACACCTCTCCTTTTGTGTTCTGCAGTCCCAGAGAGTACATCATACTGAAGGAATGGAACAATCCTTGGCTTGCTCTACGTTGTTTGGTATGTAATCAGTTCATAATGTTGCTTCATGGAAACCATCTCTTTCACTAACTGGTTTTCTGGGCAGGTCTGGTCTCTCTGTTGGACAGTAATCTCTGAGCTTGGCCTTTGGATTTCTTCCATACATAATTCAATTGAGTAATCATCTATTCAGCAAAGAGCTTGGCCTGGAAGAGCCAAAGAGGCCTAAGACTCAGACCCTACCTTCGATGAACTTAAAATCCAGTGTTAATAAAACCTCTTTGTCAGAATGGTGTGTTCTGGTGGACCAAATGTGCTCATTTCCAGGTGACCTTCCAATTCTAACACATCAGATTCTCTGGTTGGTGTCTCAGGAGGAATGGACATGTCCAGACCAGTCAGCACCTGCTGCCAGCTGAGATAAGGGTTCAGGGCTCATCCTTGTCCCTCTCTGACTACACAGTGGCAGCCAGCCCTACAGCCTTCCACAGGGTCACACAACAATTTGGGGTGTTCACAGGTGGGAGAATTTTAAGGATCACAAATGAAGTCCCTCTATGGAAATAATCTCTAAATGTGTCTTCAGCAGGGCCTCAATGAGTGGAAATGTGCACTTTGCCCAATAACCCACCATTGATGAGCTGACTGACCTTATATAAATTATTTAACTTCCAGAGCCTTAATTCCCTACCTATAGAAGTAGACCACAAGCCTGGCAGGATTTTCAGATACATATAGTAATGGATCAACAGTAGGGGGTCTCAGTGTGAGTCACAAGCTGGGTCACTGTAGTAGAATTGAGACACATCTGGGGCATGTCAGAGGGTGGGGCGGACCTGCTGGGAAGTCAACCTTCACATGTGGGTTTCAATAACAACAGACAAGTGGGGTGTGGGGGAGGCTATTTCCGAGCATTGCTGAGGTTCCTCACTCCAGCCCAGACCAGCAGGCACCTCTGGTTAAGGTAGGGAAGAAGAGACTGTGATATAACATATGATAAAATCTAAAGGAAATGTCCCCAAATCCCCAGGAAACACAGAGAGTGCAAGCTGAACACAACAGATTCCAAGGTGGGTTTTGACAATTTTAACAGCAATGGGATGTGGGTACTCAAGGCTTCTGAGAAGCTTTTGGACCAAAGCAGATGCACTGACCACACTGTGGCCACTAGGAAGAGCCTTAGCACCCTCTGAAGTTTAACCAGCCACAGCTAGCCTGAGGGGAAATGGCCAGCACCTCCTGGTGTGGCAAGGTTAGTGGCAATGAACACACTGGAGGCATTTGGGATAGACTTGGAAACTGAGTTAGGCTTTGAGGATAGACTTGAGTCCTTGCAATTATGGATGAGGATGGAGTCAGAGAAATCCTACTGTGTAGCCACAGTCCTATCTTCAGAGCTGTTACCTGGACAACATGGCTCCCATGAGTAAAGTCCTTGGCATCTTGCCAGGAACATAGCAGCTATTATGAAAAACAAAACAAAACAAAAAAAAACCTGGTCTTTCTCCTACCCCTAGAGATCAGCTAACTGAAGGATCACTCACCAATTTCTGGGCAGAATGATGGTCTCTGTTCATTTGCTCAATGATCACTGTCAGCTCTGAGATCTGATCTTCTAGGTCAGTAATGATATCAGTCCTACAGGACAAATAGGACAACAGGACATCACCCAGAGAGCTTCCATTCTATGCCAGTCAGGCATCTCCCTGTATGTGACGATCTCTGGCCTGGTGAGAGCCAGGCCATGTTCTGCACCTGCTGCATAGCCATGGGGGTGGGCATAGGGATGGAAGGGTAGTCTGGGAGAAGCATTTGGGCAGCAGGGTGATTGAGCCTCAGACCCAGTCCTTTTGGGTAAGCTAGCCTGAGTAGGGTGGGAGAGGTAGTAGGGTGGAGTAGTGGATTGGTTACCTATTGAATAGAAAGGAAAGAGGAGGGCAGCCCAGGTGGCTCAGTGGTTTAGTGCCACCTTCAGCCCAGGGCGTGATCCTGGAGACCCGGGATGGAGTCCCATGTCGGGCTCCCTGCTTGGAGCCTGCGTCTCCCTCGGCCTGTGTCTCTGCCTCTCTCTTTCTCTCTCTCTGTCTCTCGTGAGTAAATAAATAAAATCTTAAAAAAAAGAAAGGAAAGAGGAATATTTTCAGAAATTGATGAGGGTTTGATCTTGATTCAGTAATGAATCGGAGGAGGAAGAATTCAGGATTAGGACATGGGAAGGTGGGGGATGGGACTGGTGCTGACAGTGAGTCACAGACAAGGAATGGTCCAGACACAGGAGGAAGAGGGGATTTCAGAGCATGGCTGGATTTTCTGTGTTTCTGGGTCTGAAGCCTCCATGATGTCTATTTGGTTGAGCTGGAGTAGACAGGGTGGCAGGCAGTGCTGTGTATAGTGCAGCCGAGATAAGGTCCTCCATTCAAGAGGGTGAGGAAATAAAAGAGAAGATATGAGAGGGAGGGGGAGACATGAGTGAGAAATCTAGGAGGTAGAATGGAAAGGATGTGGGTACTGACTTTCCATGGCATTGGAGGATAGAGTAGGTTGGGCCTGAATGAGAGAGGATGGCACTGCGCTCAACGGGGGTGGACTCAGCCAGAGTCTTCCACACCGTGACCACCAAAGTCATGAACTGTTATTTTTAGGCATAATGAGAAAGAGATGCATCTCAGCACCCCATGAACCCTGACTTTATTCTTACTTTTCACCCTACAAATTCAGACTATTTTAAAAATATTTCATCTGTTTATCACCTCTAGGAACAATTGCTTTCCTTTAGTACAAATTATACTACACTCACTCATTTTCCAGATTAGCTGCCTGACTTGACCTTCATCCTGTCTCCAGTGGGATTGGCAGAGATGTGGGTGTGGAGAGGAGCTCACAGGATGAGAAGTGAAGTGACCTTGCAATGCCTTTAGAATAGGGACCCGGTGGACTGGGCATGGAAGTTAGGAGCTTCTCCTCGATGCCAGGCCAAGCCCAGCAGAAATATCTTTAAGGAGCTGGATATAGGTTCAAGGATATTACCTGGACACTTTGAATCTGTTCATGATGTCTGATTGTGACCGCTTTTTCTTATCAAACATTTCATCTCCCAAGGTGACGAAAATCTGCTCCCTATTTCGAATGAGGCGATAGCCAGGTGACACATTTATCACTTCCTGGGCATCAGGGTGGAAGGTGAGATAATATTGCAGACTTGGAGTGCTGCGACTCCTCCAAATCTTCCACTACAGTGCTACTCACTTCTTAAACACAGAAATATGAGGTGGGATTCCAGAGCCCACATCCCTCCTGCACCCTTCCCCAGTTACCACTCACTCTCATACATCAGCCCAGGTGTCTCTCCTTGCAATTATGGATGATGGGAGCCCATGATGTCTCTCCTGAGACCCAGTTGCAAGACTCAAGTTGTTCCTGGATGTCCCCCCAAATCTCTCAAGCCAACATGTGCAAACCTGACTGCTGACACCCCACTTAGCACTCTGCCTCAAGCCCTGTGCCTTGCCTGCATTTTCCACATGGCCAGAGGCCAGGAGGCAGTCAGGTGCCATGGAGATTGCTCAATTTTGGGAATTAGATAGGCCTGTGTTCAAATCCTGGCTCTGCCCTCAACCACAGTTATTCAACATCTGTGTGCCTCAGTTTCCTCATTAGAAAACGAGGATACTAACTCTTCCTCAAAGGGCTTCAGTAAGGGAAAACCAAAATAACATGAGAAAATGTCTAGTAGAGTCGTGAAAACGAACAAACACACCTATTTTAGTCAGTTCTTCCTCTGTTCCCCATTAGATCAAAGTCAGGAATCTGGCAGGGTTACCAGCCGGCAGAGACCAGGGTGAGACTGTACCTCCTAGAGTTGGGCAGAACACCCCGAGGTGCCACAAGCCCTGTTATTGTTATCTCCGAAATGTATCCCAACTTTCTCTTCTTCTCTCCACACTCCTGTCCAAGAGCCCAAGGCCACTTTCATCTTTCTCTTTGGCTTTGGCCATACCCTCCCATCTGGCCTCTCTGCCTTCAGTTTGGCTCCCCAAGGGCTCATCATCCTCTCCATCTGGAGGGTAATTACATTTTTGTTTGTTAATTTTTTTTCCTATTAAGGAACTGCATGATTTTTGTTTAAGGGGGAAAAAAATAAAATAGATAAAAGCAGGAAGTAGTGAAAAAACACCAATAGTATCCTATCAGATAACGTTTTTTTCTAGAATGTAAATCTTACCTGGTGTTATGCCTGTGAAGGCTCCCAGACAGCAGAAGGAGGCCCAAACTCCTAGGCAGCTATCGAGATCCTTCTGGGTTTAGTCCCCATCTTTTTCTTCAGCGGAGTCCTGGCTCTGCTCCCCTCAAGTGCCCTGATGACCCCCCCATTTGTGGGCTCCCAAGTGTGGCAGTGGGATTCCAACATTTGGGCATGAGCTGTACTCTAGCCTGGACTGGCTGTCAATGTCTGGTTTCCCTGGAACACTCTCCTTGCCTGACACAAGGCAGTAGGGAGTAATAGTTAGATGCCCTCTCTTGGATCTGTGTTCAAATCATGCCCCTGCCGCCAACTATAGTGATTCAACATCTATGTGCCTCAGTTTCCTCATCAGAAACTGAGGAAGGTACATGTAAAAGGCCCGCACACAGCAGGCACTCAATAAATGGTAGTCCCACTGCCCTCTTGGTTTTTTTTTTTTTTACTCACATAAGGTAATTTATTGCTCTCCTCTTGTTTTCCTAACTGGACTTTTACTCTGCAAGAGAAAGCAACCAGGGAGCAAAGAAAAGTTCAAAGCTTAGAAGCTACACCCTGATCCCACCACTCATCTGTGACATTAGTAGGATGATATCTGAGGCCCCTTTCAGCTCTCAAAATATTCTACTTGGGAACTAGGGAATGTTCAATGGTCAAGGGATCATTGGTATACAGATTGTGATAAAAAGGCAGGTAGTAAAAAAGTAGGCAGTTGACTAGTCATGCCTATTAGAACCATTCCTAAAATAGGAGCCAAGAGATTGGGATGAGAATCCAAAGGGCTCTCCCATGGTCCATAATCTCAAATGCACACACTAGGGACATTTACATTGTCTGCACAAAAACCTTTCTTATTTGCACCAGAAATTGGTGATATGGGACCTCAAACTGTCAGTGAAATGAATTCAGGATAAGCAAATGGTTACTATTCTGAGTTCTGGTGTTAATCCTGGTCATAACTAGTTGTTTTCTGTGCAGAAACATGAACATATCAGGTATCCAAATAGCAAGAGCATTTGTAAGGGAGCTCACCTGGAAGGTTGAAAGATTGTAATAAGAGTAACTAGCTTCTGGTGTGCTGACAAGAAGACTAGCTAGGCTGAGGTATATGAAGCTAGGGCCTCTTCCCTCTGCCTCACACACACTCGCACACATACTTTCTGGCAACTACTGTGAAAAGAGACAAATGAAACCTGTTCTAGGAGTTCCATTTCCTCCATGATCAAAATCACCACAAAGTCTTTAATGGTTGTGGAGTGGTTACCAGTATGAGACTGTTCCAAAGTCCGCTGGGTGTAGGGTGTGCGATTGGGAGGATTTTTCCAGGTGGAGGCACTTCTACCTTGGTTAATAAAGTCTGGTTTTGCTCCCACATTTCCTACCCCGAGAAGGGGCACTGAAGACTCTCTTGAGAAAACCAGCCCAAGGATTTGGCTACTCTAGATATGACCACCAATCTTTTAACTGGCAAAAACATATTCTTTGTGGCAAAAAAAAAAAAAAAAAAAAAAAATGGGCGCGAGTGCACAATATACATTGTTAATATAATGAAGCTCACATGCATTTTAAAAGGTTTAAAACTACTGGGGCACCTGGGTGGCTCAGTTGGTTAAGTATGTGACCTTGGTTTCAGATCAGGTCGTGATCTCAGGGTGGTGAGATCAAGCCCTGAGCTAAGCTACACGTTCAATGGAGAGTCTGCTTGGGATTCACTCTCTCCCTCTGCCCCTCCCTCCCACACACTCTCTTTCTAAAATAAATAAATAAATCCTTTTTAAGGAAAAAAGATTTTAAGGGCATCTAGGTGGCTTAGTTGGTTAAGCATCTGCTTTTGGCTCAGGTCATGATCCCAGGGTCCTGGGATTGGGCCCCATGGTGGGCTTGCTACTCAGCAAGTAGTCTGCCTTTACCTCTCCCTCTGCCTCTCTCCCCCACTTGTGCTCTCTCTCTCTAATAAATAAATAAAATCTTTTAAAAAAGATTTTAAACCATTTAAAATACAACTCAACTCATATCAGCTATATGCTCCCATTCATAAATTGGAAACTCTTTACAATGTTAATTTTGTTTGCTTACTCTGAATTTAGGAAAGCCTTGGGATGATGGTGGTGGGGTGGTGGGGGAATTACTAAGTAGCCTGGGTCTCTTTAAAAAGCTGCCTCTGGGGGCACCTGGGTGGTTCAGTGGCTGAGCATCTGCCTTCTGCTCAGGGTGTGTTCCTGGGGTCCTGGGCTCGAGTCCTGAATTGGGCTCCCTGCATGGAGCTTGCTTTTCCCTCTGCCTGTGTCTCTGCCTCTCTCTCTGTATCTCTCCTGAATAAATAAGTAAAATCTTTAGAAAAAAAAAAAAAGCTGACCATAGATTGAGTTTGTCTTTTTTTTTTTTTTTTTGGTTCTTAGTAGTTCTCCTTGAGCAGACACCTTCCACAGCATTGCACTCACTTCAGAACTGCTCCAAGGGTCAGAATGTGGCTTCATAGGAACTTACTTTGTTGGGATTGAATTTCATGCTCTGAAAAGTAAAAGGTGTAGTGGATCCAGAATGACTCTCCCTGACTTTTTTTTCCTTGTCAGCCTACTCAGATTACTCAATTACACTATTTTGATACTTTATTGATGCCAGTCAAAGCACTTCACATTTTCTCATTTAATAAATTCAATGAGTGATTAATGTATGCAAACCAAAGTGCTCAATACCAAGAGAAATGGAATGACATGTGATACTTTTTAAGAAGACAAAAAAAGGCACATAAATATTGAAAATAGGAGCAAAAGTCAAGTGCTATAAAAAATTGCAGATAAAGCAATTTGCCAACCGTGTCTCCCAGAAATTGAGAGCACTGAGCCTACTGTCATTTTTAAGGCTCCTGATACATTAAAAAAAAATTGCCAAAACAAGGTTATTACAGTTGTGTTATAGTTCATATTTAAGAATTAAAACTTTTTAAATACAAAAGTACATTGTATGTTTGCAAGAAAATTATAGGATTCATAAAAAGGATGTAATTCACTGAGATGTGTGTTTGAGGCCAGAGGCCCAAGTTAAAAGTTGACTGGTGAACAGATTCTTCATGTCCCCATTTGTAGGTTATGTCAATATCTACCTGAGCCCCTTCCTGAGAATGAGGCCAAGAGAAACTGGCCCTTCTCCTCCTGGCTGCTCCATTTCCTAGCCTCACTCAGTTCTGACTCAGTAGGACATGGAGACTGGTTGATGTGGAACCCCAGTAGGATCTCACCGAAAAGTTGTAAATATGATGAACAGGTCTTTGAATTTTAAAAGTAGCCACAAAGCAGCCCTTACCATATTTCAGAGCAGAATGAGGACAGTGTTAGTGGGGGCTAATTGATGGATAGAGTGGAGCCGTGGGAATGAGTGAGGTTGCTCCCAACAAGAGGTGCTAGGAAACTGAGCTTGACTATTAATAGGGGTCAGATAAAACTCACAGGTGTGATCATGCTGGGCGTGCTGGCACACAGAAGTCAGGCACTAGGAACCAACTCACTTATGCAGTCATTCAGTTGATCCCTTGTTATGAACATCCCCCTCCAATCAGGCTTTATCACCTGCACCATTGAAACAACCCTCTTCACTGTCACCAATGACCTTCAGGTCACTAAATCCAACTGTATTTCTCAGCCCTCATCTTAATTACTTATCAGCAGTATTTGACACAGATAATCAGACCCTCCCTGGAACATTTTTGTCATTTTGCTTCCAGGACACCAGGGAGATGAAGACTCATCTCCCTCACTAGCCATTCTTTGTCAGTCTTCTCTTTGGGATCTCTCCAATATCTCAACACTAGAGTGCTCTGGGTCTCTGTCTTCCCACCTCTTCCTACCTCTGGCTTCACTCCCTGCCTCAGAGATCTCATTTGGGGCTAGGGCTCTAAGTATCTCGTATACGTTGATGATTGTCAGATGTGTATCTGCAGCCCAGACCTCTCTCCCACACCCACTTATCCAACTGCTTACTTGACACTGCCACTTGGATAGTACGAGGCATCTTAAACCTCCTATGCTCAAACCCCTATGAATGTGCACCTCCTGCAGTCTTCCCCAATTGCAGAAAATGGTAACTCTATCCTTCCTGTTGCTCAGCTCCAAATCTGGAAGTCATCCTTGACTACTACTTTTGCTTTTTTCTCATAGTTAACCACAATTCCATTAGCGGATCCTACCAATTTCTACCTTCAGAATATTTCTCAAATACAACCACCATTCCCCACCTGTGCTGTTTCTACCAGGTCCAAGCACCATCTCTTACTCGGGTCCCTACAAGGACATCCCTTCTCTACTTCTACCCTTGGTCACTGTAGTCCATTCTCAGCACAGTAGCCAGAATAGTCCTTTCAAAATACAAGTTGGATCATGTCAACTGGAATCCTCTGATGGCTCCCCATCTGTAATGGACTAAATTGTGTCCACCCAAATTTCATATGTTGAAGCTCCAAACTTAGTACCTCAGAATGTGACAGTATTAAAGATAGGGCCTTTAAAGGGGGATTAAGTTAAATGAGGCCATTAAGGTAGGCACTAATCCAGCCCTACCAGTATCCTTGTAAGAGAGTTAGAGCACACAGACACACCAGGGATGTGCATCTACAAAGAAAAGACCATATGAAGAGACAGCAAGTAGTTGGCCATCTGCAAGTCAAGGGGAAAGTCCTGAGAGGAAACCACCCCTGTGGGCACGTTGGCCTTTGACATCCAGCATCTAGAATTGTGAGAAAATAAATTTATGTTGCTTAAGCTACACAGTCTGTGTTTTTTTGTGTGCTTGCTTTTTTTGTTTGTTTTGTTTTTTGTTTTTCGGTATGGCAGGCTTAGCAGCCAATACATAGTCCCTCTTGAAGTAAAAGCCAAAGTCCTTATACTGGCCAGTAAACTTTATGAATTTCCTATTGCTGCTGTAAAAAATTACTACAAGCTCAGTGGCTTAAAACAAAACCAACTCATTGTCTTAACAGTTCTAGAGGTCAAAATCTGGAATGGTTCTCACTGGGCCTAAAATCAAGGTGTTGACAGGGTTATATTCCTCCTGGAGGCTCCAGAGGAAACTTTGTTTCCTTGCCTTTTCCAGCTGCTAGAAACTCCCTGTGTTCCTAGTGGCCTTTTTCTCCATCAAAGCCAACAACTGCATCACTTTGCTTCAATGGTCACATCTCCTCTTTCATGCATAAGGACCATTGTGATGACACTGGGGTTGCTCAGATAATCCAGGATGATCTGTCCATCTCAAAGTCAGCAGATTAGCAAACAAAATCCATCTGCAACCTTAATTTCCCCTGATGAGTAACAGAACATAATCCTAGTTTCCAGGGATTAGGATGTGGACACATTTGGGGAGTCCATTATTTTGCCAATGACATCCATCATCTCTCCTACCTCTCTGACCTCATCTCCCACCACTCTCTCCTTACACCCTCCACTCCTGCAACACGGGCCTCTTTGATTTCCTGGAAAAGACCAAATGGGCCAAATGGTTTCCCACTCAGGGCCTCCATACTTGCTGTTCCCTCTGCCAGGAGTGCTAGACCCGATGTCAGCAGGTTCCTGCTATCCTTTTTATGCAAGGATTGCCCTGAATTCCCTATACAAAATAACAACTCCACCCTCACCAACTTCTCCTTCCTTTGCCTGTGTTATTTTCTACATAGCACTTGGATGCATTGGGTATATTAACTTGTTTATATCTATTCTTCCCACTAGAATGTAAGCTCTAGGAGCAGAGACTGCTATGTTCACTGCTGTTTCCTTGCACTTCAAATAATGCCCAGCAAATAATAGGAGCTCAATAAATATGTTTTAAATAAATAAATAGAGTACAAGGATTCATGAAAAGGCCTAAAACTAAGTTATATTTCTAAGCTTACAAAATATGGATAAAAAATTAATTTGTGAGAAAAACCAGATCTGTAATCTACAGGAAACTTTAGATATAGAAAAGTAATCAGTTAAAGGGTGAGTCACCCCCATAAATGCCAGGGAGGCTCCCCAAGGTTCTTGCCTATGGCATGTATCACATATTGTTCCTTTTTAGGGCAGGAAGTAGTAGCTTTCAGGGGTGCCCTAACTGAGAGCTCCTTTTTTTATGACTTTGAAAGCTGTGAGTGAAGAAGGCCACACAATATACATGTAGGATCTGAGGTTTGGGGGAAATCATTGTAAGTTATGGAACTTTCTGCCCCCATGGACATGAAAATACTTACTTTGGGGCAACAACAGGTTTTGTTATTGGTTGGACATACTTTTGGTTTTTGGCAGCTGGAGGAAGAGGAGTTAGCCTGAAAGTGAAAAATGAAAGAGAGAAAATTAGAAATTCAGAAACTTGTCTTAGCACTCCCAGATTGTTTAGATGGCCATGATGACTCAAAATTGCAATACATTCTCTCACTGCTGAAATCTTAAAAGTCAGGAAGGTCTTGGGGAGTTTCTAGCAGGAGGAGGTTCACTTGAGGAACTTTGCTTCCCAGGGGATCCTGAGTTGGCAGCACAGCTTGTTCCCCAGCTCCCAAAGCTCTTTGTCCCCGATGGGGGGCTCTGGGGCCCTTTGGTTAGAAGCTACCCTTCCCTGCTGCACCCACTCTGAGATTTCCTCATTTAAAATGACAGTGGGCCGAGGCAGGACTGGCAAGAGTGATATGCTGCCAACAGGTTGGCTGGGAAAGTTGTATAAAGTTAGGCTTTCTGGCCTTCTTGGGGTTTTGTTGCCTAGTTGACTGGAAATATTGTAAGAGAAAGAAGACTGCAAATGGAAACCAAGTCCCCAGGTCCTACTCCTTCCTTATAATCCTTACTTGGGCTTCCCTGTTGGGGTCTTGCTTGGTGGCTGAGGTGTCTTGATTAACTTCCGTGGTCCCAAGTTCCAGGGGTCCCAGCAGGTGCAGTAGATGAGAGGGTTGGGGTACATGGTAAGAGGTCAGTGGCAGTCTTGGCCACTAGATCACGAGGCTCTTGCTGAAGTGGGAAAGTAACAGCAGAGAGTTACACCATTCAGAGTCAAAGCAAAACACTTAGAAAAAAATTAGAAAGAACCCAGAGAAGATCCAAAGCACAGATGGTAGATTCTGAAAGCTGTTGATCTGGTGCAAGGTCTTGACTTGCACCAGATAGATAGAATAATTCCTCACCCCTTGGCACCAGCAGACTTGACTTGAAAGCAATTAAAAATTTGCCACCATTGAGTACTTGCTGTGAGCCAGGTACACCATAAAGGATCAATTATTGTTATGGCAATTTTACCAATGAGGATACAGAGAATCCTCCATATGATCCCAGAAGTAGCAAGTTTCAGGGTTGAGAATAAACACAAGTTTCCTTGACTCCTAAGCCCTTGTCCTCTGGCCATACTAGCTGTCACTGAAATGAGAAGTCTAGAGTAGATCATGCACAGAACTTCCTGGAAGTAACTCTGTTACTTAAATTACAGTGCAAGTGAATGTTCCAGTTTCTCATTCCTGTTCATCTGCCCAAATTATAGATCAATTATAGACTCTTCCTTCTTGGCTCCATGAAAACAAAACCAAAAATCCCTATTATCAATGTCTTTGTGAAAGACAACTATCAGATAAACACAGAAGCTTGACCATACTTGTTTATCTGTATTTTCCGGGACACCACTAAAATGATAGCATGGGATTGTGAGATAGACAAAATATATATTGGTTCTTGCCCTCAGTTCCTGACACAGGGCTCCTGAAATCCTTGTGAATCCCTAAGTGATAAGAGCACTAGGAGCATCATTGTTCTAATTGAGGCAACTCTGGGTGGGCTCCAGTTTGGGGGCTGGTCACCAGAAAAAACAAGGCATGATTAAAAACTTAAGAGTTTTCAGCCTCAGTCTCTGCCTCCATCCTCTGAGGAGGGGAGAGATGTTGGAAATGGAGTTAACAACTGATCATACTGTGAGGAAGTCTCCATAAAACTCCCAGAAGTATGGGATTCACAAACACATGGGTTGCGAACACATCCACATTGGGAGGGTGACACACCTGGACTCCATGACGACAGAAGCTCCTGCGCTTGGGACCCTCTCAAGCCTCACTGTGTGTATCGATACATCCTGCTATTCATCTGTATCCTTTATCATCTCCTTTAATACATTGATAGATCCAAGTAACTGTTTCCCTGAGTTCTGTGAGCTGTTCTAGTAAATTACATAATATTTGCTATGAACCTCTGATTTATAGCTGATGGGTCAGAAGCAGAGATGACAATGTGGATTTGCATTTGGCATCTCCGGGTGGGGTGCAGGGCACAGTCTTTCAGTACTGAGTCCTTACCTGTGGGATCTGGTAATATCTCCAGGTAGACAGTGTCAGAATTGAGGCAAATTATAGGACTCCCAACTGGTGTTGCAGAGAATTGCCTGGTGGGGGAAAATCCACATACATATGGTGTTGTGAATATGGTAGTTGTGTGAGAGCAAAGGAGACACACAGGAGGAAGGATTGGCTTTTCTCCTAACTCGAGGATTAAAAGAGGTTTAATTTGACAAGAACAGGGAGAGTGGGAAAGGAGACAGAACTGCACAAGGGTTGTCCATGCAAGTTTGACCCAATAAACCCCCTCTCCCCACCCATGCCGCTCAGCACACCATAGGAAGCTGCAGCCTACATACCTGCAAAGTGGGTACAGAGCAGAAGGGGCCAATTCCCACATCAAAGGCGCCCAAAGACTCAGGACTTGGAATTAGTGGATTATTGGATAATATCGACAGGCCTCTGGCAGATCTGTTGGATCACATAGTAGGCCAGATGCTGTGCCCTCCCTGCAAACATGTCCAGGCCCCCATCCCTGGGACCTGTGCATATGTCACCGTATGTGCAAAAAGAAGATTTGCAGCTGTGATTAAATTGAGGAACTTGAGAAGGGAGATTATCCCAGATTATCTGTGTGGGCCCAGATAAACCTCCTTATAAGAGGGAGGGTCAGAGTCAGAGAAGAAAATGTGATGATGGAGGAAGAGATAGGAGTGATCAAGGAAGGGCCATAAGCCAAGGAATGTGGGTGCCTCTAGAGGCTGGGAAAGGCAAGGATGATTCTCCACTAAAGCCTTCAGAAGGAACCAAATCCTGTCAACATCTTGAATTTAGCCCAGTGCAACCCATTTCAGATATATGACCTGAGAACTATAGGAGAATAAATTGTTGTTGTTTTAAGCCACTAAATTTGTGGTAATTTGTTACAGAGCAGTTGTAATAGGAAACAGAGCAATTAGGGTGAAATTACTGATAGAAACATAAGAAAAACATGAAGACTCCTAACTCTGGGAAATGAACTAGGGGTGGTGGAAGGGGAAGAGGGTGGGGGGTGAGGGTGAATGGGTGACAGGCATTGAGGGGGGCACTTGACGGGATGAGCACTGGGTGTTATTCTGTATGTTGGCAAATTGAACACCAATAAAAAATAAATTTATTATTAAAAAAATAAAAATAATAAAATAACATGTAGAAAAAGAAAAAAAGAAACATAAGAAAATAAAAATTGCATAATGACTCTTACAAATATTATGTAAGAAAGGAAACATGGTTATAGTAAGGAACAACCATATATGTATATATATATGTTAACTATCACTATATATGTATATGAGTGTCAACACTTAATAGTGATTTAACCTAAAAGTGAATGGGGACTACATCGGAAGAGCTGGGAAGGGGAAGGGAGAGAGGGCATACAGGACCAAATCCTCATCTACCACACCAGTATGTCAAAAGATAATGGCTAAAATTGAAAAATTAACAAATGGGGTGGAGGCAAATTATTCAGAAGTATAAGTTAAATTCCAAAAGAAATAGCTATGGAGTACCTGGGACCTGGGTGGCTCAGTCGGTTAAGCGTCTTCCTTTAGCTCAGGTCATGATCCCTGGATCTTGGGATGGAGCCCCACACCGGGCTCCCTGATCTGTGGGGAGCCTGCTTTTTTTCTCTCACCCTCTGCCACTCCTGCACTCCCCCTACTTGTGCTCTCTGTCTCTCAAATAAGTAAGTAAAATCTTTAAAAAGAAAGAAAGAGAAAGGGAGAGAAAGCAAGAAAGCAAGCTACAAGAGTTGAAAATAGTTGCCCCTAAGGAGCATGCTGAGGAGTAGAACTGAGAAATGAGGGTGGGGGTGGGAGCAGAAACTAACTTTTCATTAATCAGCTTGTAACACAATTTATTTTTTAAGTGATTTCAGTGGATTATTTGATAGAAAATAAAAACCAATGCCAAAAAATGTTAGGAGAACCAACTAAACAACAGAAGCATTACAATGATAGCAGATTTAACTCAAATTTCTAAGTCAGAGACTGGTTTCCCATAGTGCACGGGAATAAATTTGCTTAAGAATCAGCTGGAAAATGAAACAAACTCTTTTGTGTGACGTGACTGATGCTTGAGAAACCCAGCTGCATGGTCTGGTAACTTTTAGAGCTAAAGGTAACTGTAATATTGAGTCCATTTTACAGATGAGGAAACAGACTCAAAACGATGAAGTGACTCCTGGGCTGCCTGTAAATGCTCATTTAAAAGCAAAAATACTTATGGCTCTTGCCGCGAGGACGGTGCTAGCTGCTGGGGGAGAGGGAACACATGCACCTTGCCCTTGGGGAACTTGTGATGGGGAGGGTAACCATCAGAAAGGGAGCAGAGTGGGGGGCGGATGCGGTGCCAAGGCAAGAGACCAGGCCTTGGAAGAAAGGCAGGGTGTACAGGTGGAGGCAGGACAGGCTGGGCCAGAGGCATGGGCCCAAGGTGCCGGGCGGCCAACAGATGGGGGAAACAGCAAAGGCCTAAAGGCTGGGTAACAGGGCTGCTACCTTGGGCTGTCTGTGTTCTGTTGTGCTTGGGGGCCTAGCCAGGCGATCTCAGGGAGACAGGGCTGGGGCAGCAGGTGGCGTGGAGCACTATGGCTGAGAAGGTGAGGCCACAGGGGCTAGAAGGCAGGTGAGAGTCTGAAAGGAAGATGTAGCCATGGCTGATGGAATCTCTGTCATTGCTTCAGACCTTGTATCTACTTCCTATGGGGGCAGGGACCAGTCCTGAACTTGGGTACTGACGCAGGAAGTGAGAGGACAAGCAGTTCAGCTCCCAGCAACTGTCTTCTTTATTCCACTTCTCATCTGCCCAACCACATCGTAGGGTTCTTGAAGGGCAGGACTCCACCGTGTCATTGTCTGGGTCCCCGTGGAGCCTGGAATAGTGACTGTCCATAGCGGGTAACTGGATAAATATTTGTTGCCTAATAAGCCCAGTGGCTGAAACTAGAGGGACCGACTCACCAAGGAGGAAGGAGATCCACAGATAAGCCACGAAATGTAATCGTTGTTACAATGTTATAGAAAATGTTAAAAATTAGAATTAAAAAACCAAAATGATTGGTAAATTATTGTACAGTCACTCAATGGAGTTTTACATAGGTTTTAACTGATTATTTGAAACCCTGTGGGAACATGAAGAAATGGTTAAGAATGAAGATATAAAATGGTATCCATGCAATGCATACAATTATGCAAAAGTTTGTGCCTATATGCACAATAGTTAGAAAAGAATATGGTAAAAAATGAAAATTGGGCCAGAATATCAGAATTATGGGTATTTTTCTCCCCCCACGGCATTCTTTCCTAAAATTTTCTTTGGGTTTTGGAATCAGGTGGGCCTGACTTTGCCTAACAGCTCCTCTACTTAATAGCTGTGGGACCTCAAGACATTTACCTTTGCTTTTCGGAGTCTCAGTTTTTTATCTGCAAAATAGGGACATGGAAGTTCCACCTCATTGTATTGTCATGCACATGAGATGAGACCATGTCAGAAAAGCTCTTGGCACATGGCCTTGAACACATTAGGTTCTCAAAAACTGGTAACTGAGTTTAGGAATATTATAAACCCTAGTGATATTTTTGCATACCGAAGTTTTTATTTCTAATATTTGGAGAAAATGGATTTATTTGTATGTATGTGTTAAATTGAAATAGGCCCACTGTAAAGAAAATCATAATACATGAAAGCGTAAAAAAGTAAAAATTATCCAAAATACTAACATGATGACCACTGAAAATATTTTGGTTAATAACTTCTAGAATTCACCCTGGACAAAAGAAAGAGATTCATATAATTTTCCATAAATGGAAAGAAACCATACATATATTCTATATATATATTTTTTATCAACAATGTCATGAGTTTCTTTTAATGCCAGTAACTATAGGCATATCATCTTTTAAAAAAAAAAGATTTTATTTATTTATTCATGAGAGACAGAGAGAGAGAGAGGCAGAAACACAGGCAGAGGGAGAAGCAGGCTCCATGCAGGGAGGCCCACATGGGACTTGATCCCAGGACTCCAGGATCACGTCCTGGGCCGAAGGCAGATGCTTAACCACTGAGTCACCCAGGCATCCCCGCATATCGTCATTTTTTAAACTTAAGTTTACTGTATTGAAATTTTTTAAAAGTACAAAAGTATAATGAACTCACCTGTCATTCAGTTTCAATATTTAGCAATTTGTGGCCAATATCATTCATCTATACCCAGCCCACTCCTCTAATACCAGATTATTTTTAAAACAAATCCATCATTTAAGTTATACTCAAAGCAAATCTAGAAGTCTAAGATTTGTTTATTTGGCATCATAACTGTGTAAATTTCTATCCTACAACCATACCCATTTACATTTTTAGCCAGTTGAATATTGATGAACATTTGGTTGTTTCCTTTTTTTTTTTTCTATTGTAAACAGTGCCTTGGTATATTTTCTTTTGCTTTTAAAAAGTAAAGCCCTCTTCATCTAAACACATATGGAGATAAATACTCAAAATACTTAACAACTAGTAAGACAAAGCTGTTGAAAAATCAGAATAGACATGGGTTATAGGGCTGGAACAGGGTCCTACAAAACTCTGCTCCTACTCTTGTGCTGGGCATTAAACCCATTATGCTTAATTATGAGGAGGTCTGGGAGTACCAAGGGAAGAGCTGGGGCAACCAAGGTGGCAAGGGCGATATCTGAGGGGCTTATACAACATATACAGTTGATCTTTGAACAGCATGGGTTTAAACTGCACAGGTCTATTGGATGGCTCAGCGGTTAGGCATCTGCCTTTGGCCCAGGGTGTAGTCCTGGAGTCCCGGGATCGAGTGCCGGGATCGAGTCCCATGTTGGGCTCCCTGCATGGAGCTTGCTTCTCTCTCTGCCTATGTCTCTGCCTCTCTCTCTCTCTCTGTGTCTCTCATGAATAAATAAATAAAATCTTTAAAAAAAAGAATATAGAGGTGTATGTATGTATGTGTATTTGTCTATGCGTACACAACCATGTATGATTTAGGATTCTTTTTCCCTACTCTTTTCCTTTCTGTATTTTTCTGTGATGATTTTACCCGAGGCTCAGTGGACTGAATATGTTAATTAGTGACACTGTAGTTACCTGTGAGCCAGCTGAGCCTTCAGAAAGATCACAGGTTAGTACTAATAACCAGACAAAAAAATTACATAAAACATCTTTCCAGGGATGCCTGGGTGGCTCAGCGTTTGAGCGCCTGCCTTCAGCTCAGGGCATGATCCTGGAGTCCCGGAATTGAGTCCCACATCAGGCTCCCTGCATGGAGACTGCTTCTCCCTCTGCCTATGTCTCTGCCTCTCTCTCATGAATAAATAAATAAAATCTTAAAAAAAAAAAAAAAGGCTTTCCAAAGAGCTTACCTTGGACTGCTCAAAGATTTGTTTCTCCCGTGTAGTTCTTTTCCAAGTCAAGAGTCTTAAAGACACCCCAATTTTATAGAAAAACAGTTTCTCATCAACATAAAATAGCATTCATTTTAGATCAAATCTGGAGGTTCCAGAACTCGAGACTTTAGTGGTCATTCAAGTGACTGAAATGCCAAAGCAGAAAATCCACAGTATGTGTAGGGCAAATTTCCCTTCTAAGGTCAGTCTAGTTTGAGTCTTTCGATATTGCAGTGAAAGTCAAACTAAAAGAGAAAGTCAACCTTCCATTCAGACTCTCTTGACCTGGGCCTTGAGTTTGAGGTTTGTCGTTGGGAGATAGCAGGCAGAAGGTTTGTTTCTTTTATTGCCATGGAAACAGAATGGCAGCACCTCATTGGCTCAGGCACTCTTGCTCTTAAAGAGAGAAGGCTGGAGAAGCAGCCAGTTAACAAATTCTCCAAGACACAAACAAGACTAAATATGCTTAAGATATAATTTCAGAGGAAATAGAATTAAACAACCTTCTTAAGCTTAATTGGCCTATGGTAGTAGTTGCCAGACAGGATCTGTGGAGGATTTTAAATACTTTTGTCATTTGCTTACAGAAACCTAAAACTCTGAAGTAGGCAATTTCTTCCTTGAATTTCAGGCTTTGAAATCTGTAAAAGTACAAACCTCCTACGGCAGGAATCCTTTTCGGTTGTCAGTTCGACATTTTTTTTCCCTGTTTTCCTGAGCAGGAAAGCTGCTTTTTCCTCATTCTGGAAACAGTGCTTGCTTATAATAACCAGTGGCTTTCATTTTTATTCTACTGCAACTCACTACACATTTTATAATAAAAAGTTGTGTGAAATAATATCTTTATTGCATACTATTCTTATCTATTTTTTTCTTCTATTTAGAATGAAAACTCATTATAAATCCACTTGGTTGATTTCATGATCCACTGATAGGTCAAAACCTATGGTTTACAAAACAATGTTATAGATTCATCCATTCATTTAACTTCACCTTTATTACCTACTCTATGCCAGGCACTGTTGTGAGGTATGGGGAAATATGTCAGTCCTGTGCTCCATAGAGCTTAGAGACTAGTGGGGAACAGACAATAAATTCAATAAAAGCACAATGAACCTTACATTAAGGGCCTCACCAGATGCATTGGGAATGGACAAGAGGGACTACTTATGAGTCACACAACAATTTTAATCAGAGAAGAGATTTGACTAGTTTTGAATATTAGAAAGGCCATTTTGACTGCAATGTAGAGAAACAGTTGGAGAAGCCAAGTCAGGAGGCAGGGTCAAATGAGACACAAAGGTGGCCTTGGCTGGGGTAGCACGGTAGAGAGAAGAGGAGAAGACACTTGGTGATTGATCAGACATCACAAATGAGGAGGAGGCAATGATGATTCATGGGTTTCTATCCCAAGCAACTGAGGAGATGGCAGTGCCATTTTATTGAGATGATAAAGTCTGGAGGATAAACAGGCTCAAAGGAACAGATCATGACATCAAGACATACTGACATATTGAGTTTGAGGTGCCAGGGAGACACCCTAATGGTAATGTCCATTACAGAGTTTGTTCCATGATTTGGGAGTTCAAAAGAAGAGTCTGGGCTAGAAACATTTTAGGAATCTTTAGGGTAGGTAATATTTAAAAGCAAGGGAATGGATGAGATCACAGAGGGGGGGAGTGTAAGAAGAGAATAGGGTCTAGAACAGAGCCCTGAGGAACACCACCAATATTTATGACAGTATTTCTTAAAGGGTGGACCATGTTATGGTTCAAATATGTACAAGCATCACTTGAACGAAAATGGCTTAAATAAAAAAGGTTCATTAGCTTCATGAAATACGAAGTCTGAAAGTAGTGCTACCAGATTGATGCAGACTCAGCAATGTCATTGGAGAATTGGTTTTTTTCTGTCTTTCTGTCATGCCCATTTCAGGGTGTTAACTGAGGGGAGCCTCATGGTTACACTCTGGCTGCCTTAACTCCAAGCACCATGGGCAGACCAGATGAAGACAAACTTCAAAAACTAAAAGGGAGGCAAAAAAGTTACAAAAAAAACAATGAATAGATCTGACAATCCTGTCGAATCCATCTCTGTCTAGAGACTGGATATTACTTCAGGTCTGCTTATGTGAAGTTTTATATTTAAATGCTTTCCTTTTCAAAAGGCTGTATGATTTCCCAGTCATTCCCACTAACAATGTAGGAATGTTCCATTTGCTCAACACCCTTGTATACTTGCTATGGTCAGACACCTTTCTAATTTTAGACATTTTGATCAGCGTGTAGACATATTCGATTGTATGTTTTCATTTGCATTTCCCTAATGTCTTATGAGGTTGTGTGCCTCTCCATGTACTTATTTGTCATCTGAACATTTTATTTGGCAAAGTGTCTATTCCCATCTTTTGCTCAGTTTTTAAAATTGGGTTTTCTGTCTTATAATTAACTTGTAAAAACTTTTTATATATTCAAGATTAAAGTGTTTTGTTGTAAAAAATGCTTTCTTATGATGATTATAAAAAGTGAATTTGGGTCTTCTGTGGAGAGTGGCTAACAGCAAATATACAAAGGAAGCAGGTGCAGAAGGAAGTCACTTGACTCGGCTACTAAGGCTTATCACTAATTACCACTACTTTAGGATTTTTGTTTCCTCCTTTCCTCTATTTAGACATGAATACAACTTTGTCAGACCCAAAACAGCAGAGGGGAAAGAAATGAAGGCTTTTAGGGGCTAAGTGTTAACTGCTCTTCTCTTGATTAAGTTCAGGGAAACTTTGGCATTGTGCAGAAGGCTCTTCCCAAAGACGTGGGAAGGGGACTGATGTTACTAACATTCTCAGTAACTTTCCCCAAAACAATGTGCCTTAGTATTTAGAATGGAAGTGGAGGAGGCCAGAATACCAACAGTATAAGAAAGCAAAGGATGAATAAATAAATGAGAGAAACTGTGACTTAACAATCCAATTATATCATCAAAATTAGCTTTCACACTGGGTGGGGAAATGGGCACCCCCTTGTGGGATGCTGTGGCTCTCAGGAAGTGACAAATGTGATCAGCCAGTTGAGTATTTAGGGGCTTTCCATTCGGGTAGCCCTATTTGTGGCTTCCTGAGAGTACTCCCAGTGTGGAAAAGACAGTGTTCTTCCAGGGAGTTTATCATTATCTCCAAGTTGCTCAATTTCCTTTGATCATTTCTTGTCTTTGAAGATCTCCCTTTAGGGTGCTATGCTAAGTCCCACTGATTGGTTCACTGTTCCAGAATGCCCCCAACCAGGGAGCCACAGGAATCATACGAGTACCGGCAGTGCCACTCTCGTGTCTAGAAAGTGGGGCCACTGCTTCAAAGGGTTCTGCACATCACGGGTATGTATGAAAAACTAAGTTTATTAATGAGCACATGGGCACTTAATCTGGAGCTCGGCACTGGGACAGCAGGACCCATAATCCTAAACATCTGTTGTTCTCATCAGTAACATCGTTTCGGATCCACAGGAATGCTTCTTCACACCTCTTACCCTTTATCCTCAAAACAAAAGATGGCTGTGTCAAAATGCTATGAAGGTATTTGTCTTTCTCTGTCTGCCTTATTTCACTTAGTATATCTTCTAGGTCCATTTGTGTTGCCCCAAATGGCAAGATTTCATTCTTTATTTATGGCTAAATAATTTTTCATTGCAGATACACCATATCTTCTTTCTCCTTTCACCTGTGGATGGATACTTGAGTTGCTTCCATATCTTGGGTATTGTAAGCAACATTGCAATAAACATAGGAGTGCATGAATCTTTTCAAATTAGTGTTTTCATTTTCTTTGGATAAATACCCAATAATAGAATTACTGGATCATATGGCATTTCTATTTATTTTTTTAAATTTTATTTAAATTCAATTAATTAACATATAATGTATTATTGGTTTCAGAGGTAGAGATCAGTGATTCATCAACCTTATTTAAGTCTTATTTAATACCCAGTGCTCATTACATCACGTGCCCATCACCTGGTTACCCCATCCCCCCTTCTTCCCTCCTGTGACCCTCAATTTGTTTCCTATGATCAAGAGTCTCTTATGGTTTGTCTCCCTTTCTGATTTTGTCTTGTTTTACTTTTTAATGTCTTCCTCTATGATCCTCTGTTTTGTTTCTTAAATTCTATATATGAGTGAGATCATATGATTATTGTCTTTCTCTGATTGACTTATTTCAGCATAATATCCTCTAGTTCCATCTATATATATATTGCTATAAACAATGGGGTTCAGGTGCCCTTTCGGATCACTACATTTGTGTCTTAAATACCTAGTAGTGCCATGGCTGGGTCATAGGGTAGCTCTCTTTTCAACTTTTTGAGAAACTGCCATACTGTTTTCCTGAGTGGCTGCATCAGCTTGCATTCTCACCAACAGTGTAAGAGGGTTCCCTTTTTTCCACATCCTTGTCAACATCTCTTGTTTCCTGACTTTTTCATTTTGGCCATTCTGACTGGTATGAGGTGGTATGATGTATATTTCCCAGATGCCAAGTTATTTTGAGCATTTTTTCATGTGTCTCTTGGCCATTTATATGTCTTCTTTGGAGAAATGTCTGCTCCTGTCTTCTGCCCATTTCTTGATTAGATTGTTTGTTCTTTGGGTGTTGAGTTTGGTAAGTTCTTTATAGATTTTGGACACTAGCTCTTTACCTGATATATCATTTGCAAATATGTTCTCTCATTGTGTCGGTTGTCTTTTGATTTTATCTTTTCCTATGCAAAAGCTATTATCTTGATGAAGTCCCAATAGTTCATTTTTGTCGAGACGTGTCTAGCAAGAAGTTGTTGTGGCCAAGGTCAAAGAGGTTGCTGCCTTTGTTCTCCTCTAGGATTTTGACAGATTCCTGTCCTACATTTAGGTCTTTCATCCATTTTGAGTCTATTTTTGTGTATGGGGTGAGGAAAAAGTCCATTTTCATTCTTTTGCATGTGGCCGTCCAATTTTCCTAACACCATTTGTTGAAGAGACTATCTTTTTTCCAGTGGATATTCTTTCCTGCTTTGTTGAAGATTAGTTGACCATACAGTTGAGGGTCTATTTTTGGGTTCTGTATTTTGTTCTATTGATCTATGTGTTTTTGTGCCAGTACCATCCTGTCTTGATTACAGCTTTGTAATAGAGCTTGAATCCCAGAATTGTGATGCTCTCAGTTTTGATTTTCTTTTTCAACATTTCTTTGGCTATTCAGGGTCTTTTCTGGTTCCATACAAATTTTAGGATTATTTATTACAACTCTGTGAAATAAGTTGATGGTATTTTGATAGGGATTGTATTGAATGTATAGATTGCTCTAGGTAGCATAGATATTTTAACATTATTTGTTCTTCCAGCCCATGAGCATGGAATATTTTTCCATTTCGTTGTGTCTTCCTCAATGTCTTTCATGAATATTCTATAGTTTTCTGAATACAGATCATTTGCTTCTTTAGTTAGGTTTATTCCTAGGTATCTTATGATTTTTGGTGCAATTGTAAACGGGATTGACTCCCTTTAATTCATGATTTTATTTATTTGGATCTTTTCTCTTTTCTTTTTGATAAGTCTGGCCAGGGGTTTATCAATCTTATTAATTCTTTCAAAGAATCAGCTCTTAGTTTTGTTGATCTGTTATACTGTTCTTTTGGTTTCTGTTTCATTGATTTCTGCTCTAATATTTATTATTTCTCTTCTCCTGCTGGGTTTAGGCTTTATTTGCTGTCCTTTCTCCAGCTTCTTTAGGTGTAAGGTTAGGTTGTGTATTTGAGATCTTTCTTGTTTCTTGAGTTAGGCTTGTATTGATCTATATGTCCCTCTTAGGACTGCCTTTGCTGCATCCCAAAGGTTTTGAACAGTTGTGTTTTCATTTTCATTTGTTTCCATGAATTTTTTTAGTTCTTCTTTAATTTCCTGGTGGACCCATTCATTCTTTAGTAGGATGCTCTTTAGCCTCCATGTACTTGAGTTCTTTCCAAATTCCCTCTTATGACTGAGTTCTAGTTTCAAAACATTGTGGTCCAAAAATATGCAGGGAATGATATCAATCTCTTGGTATCAGTTGAGACCTGATTTGTGACCTAGTCTGTGATCTATTCTGGAGAATGTTCCATGGACACTCAAGAAGAATGTGTATTTTGCTGCTTTAGGATGGAATGTTCTGAATATATCTGTGAAATCCATCTTGTCCAGTGTGTCATTCAAAGCTCTTATTTCCTTGTTGATCTTCTGCTGAGATGATCTGTCCATTGCAGTGAGGTGTTGAAGTCCCCTACTATCATTGTATTATTATTATTTTCTTTCTCTTGTATATTTTTTTATTGGAGTTTGATTTGCCAACATATAGTATAACACCCAGTGCTCATCCCGCCAAGTGCCCCCCTCAGTGCCCATCATCCAGTCACCCCAACCCCTCGCCCACCTCCCCTTCCACTACCCCTTGTTTGTTTCCCAGAGTTAGGAGTCTCTCATGTTCTTTCACCCTCACTGATATTTCCTGCTCATTTTTTCTCCTTTCCCTTTTATTCCCTTTCACTATTTTTTTATATTCCCCAAATGAGTGAGACCATGTAATGTTTGTCCTTCTCTGATTGACTTACCTCACTCAGCATAAAACCCTCCAGTTCTAGCCACACATAAGCAAATGGTGGGTATTCATCCTTTCTGATGGCTGAGTCATATTCCATTGTATATATAGATCACATCTTTATCCATTCATCTTTTGATGGACACCAACACTCCTTCCACAGTTTGGCTATTGTGAACATTGCTGCTATAAACATTGGGGCACAGGTGTCCTGCCGTTTCACTGCATCTGTATCTTTGGGGTAAATCCTCAGCAGTGCAATTGCTGGGTCATAGGGTAGCTCTATTTTTAACTCTTTGAGGAACCTCCACACAGTTTTCCAGAGTGGCTGCACCAGTTTACATTCCCACCAACAGTGCAAGAGGGTCCCCCTTTCTCCACATCCTCTGCAACATTGTTGTTTCCTGTCTTGTTAATTTTCACCATTCTGAACTGGTGTGAGGTGGTATCTCATTGTGGTTTTGATTTGTATTTCCCCGATGGCAAGTGATGCAGAACATTTTCTCATGTGCTTGTTGGCCATATGTAGGTCTTCTTTGGTGAAATTTTTGTTCATGTCTTTTGCCATTTCATGATTGGATTGTTTCTTTGCTGTTGAGTTTAATAAGTTCTTTATAAATCTTCGATACTAGCCCTTATCTGATATTCATTTACAAATATCTTCTCCCATTCTGTAGGTTAGTATCTTGTTGAGAATTCTTGCATTTGTGTTCATCAGGGATATTGGTCTATAATTCTCCTTTTTGGTGCGGTCTTTGTCTGGTTTTGGAATTAAGGTGATGCTGGTCTCATAAAATGAGTTTGGAAGTATTCTGTCCCTTTCTATCTTTCATAATAGCTTTAGTAGAATAGGTATTGTTTCTTCTTTAAACGTTTGCTAGAATTCCCCTGAGAAGCCATCTGGCCCTGGACTTTTGTGTCTTGGGAGGTTTTTGATGACTGCTTCAGTTTCCTCCCTGGTTATTGGCCTGTTCAGGTTTTCTATTTCTTCCTGTTCCAGTTTTGGTAGTTTGTGGTTTTCCAGAAATGCTTCCATTTCTTCTAGATTTCCTAATTTATTGGTGTATAGCTGCTCATAATATGTTTTTTAAATCGTTTGTATTTCCTTGGTATTGGTTGTGATCTCTCCTTTTTCATTCGTGATTTTATTAATTTGAGTCTTTTCTCTTGTTTTTAATAAGGCTGGCTAATGGTTTATCTATCTTATTAATTCTTTCAAAGAACCAATTCCTGGTTTTGTTGATCTGTTCTACAGTTCTTCTGGTCTCTATTTCATTGAGTTCTGCTCGAATCTTTATTAACTCTCTTCTTCTGCTTGGTGTAGGTTTTATTTGCTGTTCTTTCTCCAGTTCCTTTGGATGTGAGGTTAGCTTGTGTATTTGAGTTTTTTCCAATTTTTTGAGGGATGCTTGTATTGCGATGCATTTCCCTCTTAGAACTGCTTTTGCTGTATCCCAAAGATTTTTTTAAAGATCTTATTTATTTATTCATGAAAGAGATATATAGAGAGAGGCAGAGACAGAGGCAGAGGGAGAAGCAGGCTCCAAAATGAGGCAGAGAAAACAAAAAACAAAAACAAAAACAACATATCTTGTATATCTCCCAAAATTAAGTTGAGTATGTTGGAGGGAATCTAGTGGAAGATATATCTAGGACCTGTTAATTGTAGAAATATGAAAGTCAAAAAGGAAGAATCTTAAACATGAAGAGGTGGTAAAATATTGTAGTTAGGGTGGGAAAAGAGAAAAACAATTGTAAATTTACAGTCTGATATAAAAATGAGTTGTACTGGAAAAAGGAAGGGGGGGGGGAAAAAGGAAGGGTACCCTTTGGTTCTATATACTGTAAATCCCTCGACTTCCTTGGAGCTTCCCAGCACTGCTCGGTGAAGAACTTGCTCTTCCTCTGTCCTTCCAGCTGGTCTTCTGGGGGAGGGGCCTGCTGTGCTGACTCTCAGGTGTGTGCACCTGGGGGAGCTGCCCCACCTCTGCCGGGTGCCGGGCTCAGTGGGAGCTGTTGACCCTGTGAGGCCTCTGTCCCCTGGCGGCCCTGCCCCTCCCAGGCACAAGGTGACACCAGGAGGAACAACACTGACGGCGGCCAGGTCTCCAGCTCTGGGGTCAGCTCCCCCAGTAACTACCGCAGTTTCACAGTGCTCACTGGTCTGGATGCTCCAGGGGTGGGGGTGCTGACCTGCACAGCTTGGAGGTACCCCAGCAGGAGCGTCCCCACTGTCCCGTGACCTCCCTGTCTCTGCCTGTCCCGGGTGTGTGGGGGGGGTGCTCAGGATCCTGGGCTGTGTCCCCCGGCGCCCTGGGCTCCAGGGCCTGTGCTTCTGGAATCGTGCTGCTGGGGCCTAGACTCCCAAAGGCCGCAGGGTGCAGCCCCCTCCACCGGGATCCCACCCCGCCCCCCCCGCCCGGACTCGCTCCAGCCCTTTACTGAGCTCCGCCCACAGTCTGCAGCGCTCTCCCCCCGGCGCACCTCCTTTGTTAGTGACCCCGGGAACCTGGAGGCCCCACTCCAGTCCTGCCCGGTTTCTCTGCTAAGCGCCTTTCTGTCTGGGAAGAATCGGGGGAAGAGTTAAAGTTCCTACCTCTCCAGGGCTGGGCTTTGCTGTCTAGAGGCTCCCGCGCCCCCCTTTGCCCGGCTCCTCATGGAGGGCCCCTCCCCCACTGGATTCTTTTTAATTTTTTTCCGCCTTCCTACCTTGTTAGAAGCGAAAACCCTTCTCTGTAGCCTCTGGCTGTTCTGTCTTTAAATGTCAGGTGGGATTCATAGGTTTTCAGGATGGTTTGAAAGTTATCTAGGTAAGTTGGTGGGGCCGGGTGAGGTGAGGCCCCTACTCCCCCCTCAGCTTGCCCTACCCCAGGCTTTTTATCAGTGTGTTTCTTTACTTGTGTTATTAGTTGGCTTGTATAACTGGCTGTTTCCCATGTTAGGGGCATAACTATTTACTATTGTTAGATCTCCTTGTTGGATAGACTTTTTAATTATGATATAGTATTTTTCCTTATCTCTTTTTTTTCCCTTTTTTTCCCTTATCTCTTATTACAGCCTTTGTTATAAAATCTAACTTGTCTGGTATTAGGATTGCCATCCCAGTTTTTTTTTTTAAAAGACTTTATTTACTCATGAGAGCCAGAGAGAGAGAGAGAGCCAGAGACATAGGCAGACTCCATGCAGGGAGCCTGATGTGGGACTTGATCCTGGGACTCCAGGATCACACCCTAAGCTGAAGGCAGACGCTCAATTGCTGAGCCACACAGGCATCCCAGCTTTCTTTTGATATCCAGTAGCATGATAAATGGTTTTCCACCCTCTCACTTTAAATCTGTGTCTTTGGCTCTAAAATGAGTCTCTTGCTGACAGCATATCAATGGGTCTTGCTTTTTTATCCAATCGGATACCCTGTGTCTTTTAACTGGGGCATTTAGCACATTTACATTCAGAGTAACTGTTGAAAGATATAAATTTAATGCCATTATATTACCTGTAGAGTCACTGTTTCTATATATTGTTTTTATCCTTTCTGATTTATGTTACGTTTAGGCTCTCTCTTTGCTTAAAGGACCCCTTTAAAAATTTTTTTAACTTTTATTTATGATAGGCATGCAGTGAGAGAGAGAGAGGCAGAGACACAGGCAGAGGGAGCCTGACGTGGGATTCGATCCCGGATATCCAGGACCGCACCCTGGGCCAAAGGCAGGCGCCAAACTGCTGCGCCACCCAGAGATCCCAGGACCCCTTTTAATATTTACTGTAGGGCTGATTTGGTAATCACAGAGTCTTTTAGTTTGTTTTTCCTGAAGCTTTTTATCTCTTATTTTGAATGGCATCCTAGCTGGATAAAGTATTCTTGGCTGCATGTTTTTCTCATTTAGCACCCTGAATATATCATGCCAGTCTTTTATGACTTGCCAGATCTCTGTGGATAGGTCTGCTGCCAGTCTAATGTTTCTACCCTTGTAGGTTATGGACTTCTTGTCCTGAGCTGCTTTCAGGATTTTCTTTTTGTGATTTGGAAATTCCACTATTATATGTCAGGATGTTGACCTATTTTTATTGATTTTGAGGGTTCTCTGTGCCTCCTGGACTTGGATGCCTTTTCCTTCCGCAGATTAGAGAAGTTCTCCACCATAATTTGCTCCAGTATACCTTCTGCCCCCCTACTTTCCTCTTCTTCTGGGATCCAAATTATTCTAATATTGTTTCACTTTATGATTATCACTTACCTCCTGAATTCTCCCTTCATGATCCAGTAGCTGTTTTTTCTTTTCTCAGCTTTTTTATGCTCCATCATTTTGTCTTCTATGGCACTATTTCTCTCTTCTGCCTCATTTATCCTAGCAGTTAGAGCCTCCATTTTTTATTGCATCTCATTAATAGCCTTTTTGATTTTGACTTCATTAGATTTTAGTTCTTTTATTTCTCTAGAAAGAAATTCTCTAGTGTATTCTATGCTTTTTTTTAAACCCAGCTAGTACCTTTATAATCATTATTCTGAACTCTATTCCCAACATCTTACTTATGTTCATACTGATTAGGTTCCTGGCAGTCAGTACTGCCTCTTGTTCTCTTTTTTGAGGTGAATTTTTCCATCTTGTCATTTTGTCCAGAGAAGAATAGATGAATGAGAGAACAAAATACTAAGATAGCAACAACTCCAGAGAAATATACGCTGAACAAATCAGAAGAGACCCAAAACTGAAAAAAAAAAGCAATATAATCAGACAGGTGAACAGAATAGAGCAATACACTGGATCTGTGTGTATTTTGGTGTGTTTGTTATAAAACTAGATCCAAAAATTGGCAGAGTAAGATGTGTCTGCCTTTGGCTCAAGGCATGATCCTGGGATCTGGGATCGAGTCCTGTGTCAGGCTTCTTGCGGGAAGCCTGCTTCTCCCTCTGCCTGTGTCTCTGCCTCTATCTGTGTGTCTCTCATGAATAAATAAATAAAATCTTTAAAAAAGGACTTTAACAAAACAGAAAAAATAATAAAAAGAAGAAAAAAAAAGAAAAAAAATGAATATAAACAGACAGGTGAGAACAGAGCCATACACTAGATTCCAGGTGTATTTTGGTATGTTAGAAGAAACTGCACCCCAAATGTGTAATGAAAAAAAAATATATATATACACACAAAAATAAAATTAAATACAATGAAAGGATACAATATAAGTGTTAAACTGAAAATTTAAAAAGATTTTTAAATAGAGTTGGTAAAATAAGAAATTGGTTGAAAAAGGAAAGAGAGGGATACCTGGGTGGCTCAGCAGTTGAGTGTCTGCCTTTGGCTCAGGGCCTGATCCTGGAGTCCCAGGACCGAGTCCCACATCAGGCTCCCTGCATGGAGCCTGCTTCTCCCTCTGCCTATGTCTCTGCCTCTCTCTGTGTCTCTCATGAATGAATAAATAAAATATTTGAAAGAAAAAAGAAAAAGGAAAGATAAAACAATTAAAATTGAAAGACTAAAGAATTGTAGGGAATGAAACATGAATTCTATACGCTGTATTCCCCTGGTGCTCCAGTTTTGCAGTTGTCAATGTTTGGTAGAGTTGATCTTGGCTGGATCTCCTTGCAGATCTTCTGGGGGAGGGCCTGCTGCATTGATTCTCAAGTGTCTTTGCCCTGGGTGGAATTACACTGCCTATGCCAGGGGGCCAGGCTGAGTCATCTCCATATTGCTCTATGTGGCTTTTGTCCTCTGAAAGTCATCTGCTGTATATTGTTCTATGTGGCTTTTGTCCTCTGAAGGCTTTCCCCCACTTTAGAAGATGTGAAATGGTGGCCTCCCAATCTCTAGCCCTGGAGCTGAAGTTTGGGCCCCACTCCTCAGTGTGCCCTCAGGGAAAGGCAGTCAATCCCTCCTGTCACCCTGGTCCCCAACCACACTCCATGCTCACCCAGCCTGTGACTGAGCATTTTTATCTCAGGCACACACCCCCTTTTCGAGTCCCCAAACGCTGCAGACTCCTGTGATATGCTCCCCCAGTGCTCCTCCCAGGGGAGGAAGGGGGGTCTCGCTGGCTCTGCCATTTGCTGGGCCCCTGCTTAGAGAGCAGTGATGTCAACTGTGCGACGGGTCACAGCTTATGGCAACCCTGAAATGAGAGCCCAGTCTTGGGCTCGCTGATTGCAGCTGGCTTCCCCACTCAGACGCCTGGGAACTCTGCTGCCCTCAGGCACCCCCTGGTTTTCCTGAGACTCCGAGAATCCGGAGACCATACTGTCTCACCTAGGTTTCTGTCCTGCTTTGCCACCTAAATGCCATTCAGGGAAGGAGTCCCTCACGGGAGCAGACTTCTAAAAGTTCTGATTTTGCCCTCTGTTGCTCTATCACTTACTGGGAGCCAGCTGCTGGAGGCTCCATCCTCCTGTCGTTTATCTTCCCATTATTGCCTCAGATACACTTCTCCACAGCTCCTATTTTGCAAAAAGGGGTCGCTTTTCTACTTGTAGAGTTGCAGCTATTCTTTCCTTAGATCTCTGGTTGAGTCCACAGGTGTTCTGAATGATTTAATAGCTATCTAGCTGAATTCCTGGGACCAACAAAACAAAGGTCTCCTACTCCCTCACCATCTTGCACTCTCTCCAGCATTTCTATTTTTAATTTGTTGAGGACCCTCTATACTGTTTTCCACAGTGGTTGTACCAATTTATATTCCAACCCACAAGAGGATTCCTTTTACTCCCCATCCTTGCCTGGACTTATTGTCTTTTTGATAATAGCCATTCTGACAAGTGTGAGGTGATATATCATTGTGATTTGCATTTCCTCTGAAATTGCATTGCATGGAGTGAAATAGTGGGAGAGGGGCAGAGGGAATATCATGTGGAATCTCAAGCAGGCCTAAGCAGGCATAGAGTCCCATAGGGGACTCAGTCTATGACCCTGAGATCATGACTTGAGTGGAAATCAGGAGTCATACACTTAACCTACTGAGCTCAGGCGCCACCTAATGTCTCAATTTGTAATTCCATGGGTACTTTGATTAGTGATGCTGAGAATCTTTTCAGAGTAAGAAAAATGCTAGATGATTTCACTTATATGTGGAATCCAAATAAACAAAACATGCAGAAACAGAAACAGATTCATAAATACAGAGAACTGGTGTTTGCCAGACGGGTGGAGACAGGGTATGAGCGAAATAGAGGAGGGGGATTAAGAGGTACAAACTTCCAGTAATTAAACAAGTCATGGGATATAAAGTACAGCATAGGAAATATAGCCAGTAATATTGTGATAGCATTGTATGGTAACAGATGGTGACTACATTTCAGGGCTACACAGTGAGCACTGTGTAATGTATAGAATTGTGGAACCACTATATTGTGTATCTGAAACTAATATAACATTGTATGTCAGCTATAGCTCAATAATACATTTTTTTTTAATGCTAAGAATGCTTCTGGGTTGTGCTGCTGCTAAGGTCTGAGACAGAAACTGTTTTAGAATTCAGGAGGAATGAGGGAAGCCTCAGTGGGTTAGAACAAAGGTAACTCGTGGAAAGCTCTCAACATGGATGCAGATTCATACATAATGAAATACTGTTTTCCAGTGGTGCTGAGCATCCATTTTTCTGCTTCTTCTAATGTTTTAATTTTTTTATTTAAAGATTTTTAATTTATTTTTTAGAGAGAGAGAGGGCTTGAGTGGGGGAGGGAGCAGAGGGAATGTCATGTGGAATCTCAAGCAGACCTGAGCTGGGCATAGAGTCCTATGGGGGACTCAGTCTTATGACCCTGAGATCATGACTTGAGTGGAAATCAGGAGTCACACACTTAACCTACTGAGCCACCCAGGCGCCCCCTAATGTTTCAACTTGTAATTCCATGGGTACTTATATATTGGAGTGGCACTTGCAACACCTGCAATTTGTGGCTGAAGAATATTTTGCCATATGAATCCTGATTACCTTAAAATTTTTACATATGTATGTTTAGGTCTAGATGGAACATGAATGAAACATTGTGTTAATTCTTCACATTATTGTATAGAACTGTGTGGATCTAGAGATTCCCTTGAAAGACGTTTGAAATAGCTTTTTAAGTGGTAGTGAATAATGCAAAATTAAAATATTTTGTAAAATTTTCTGGCCCTTTGCTGTAATGTTTAAATGTACTGTGAAAATCTTGCTTTTAAATAACTTAGTGATTTTGCTAGAAGGCAAGAAAAATAAATTTTATGGAACACTTTTAAAAAATTATTTGACTTTTGTAAATTTTTCTCTAGTATCTCACATCATCTTTGGTGTGCTTTACTCACATTTTTTTTTTTTTAAAGAATAAAACACTTCATGCCTGCCAGTCAGCAGCTTTATTTTGTCATCTTTGCAAAACCTACACAGCAACATTTGTTCATTTGAAAATTCTGTGGCATTTTGGCCCTTATTTTATAAAAACTAATGAAAAATAAAACTTGAGACTAGCATAAGTCAAACTTAATATAGTAAAAACAGAGGTGGAAGTCCACAGAATGCCCCCAAATATTGCCCTTATCTCAAAGTTTTGGGACTTAAACACATCTATTGTTGTTCATCATTTGTGAAAGTAAACACAAAGATGTTGGGGATATCACTAAATCACTAAATTATCAAAGAAATTTAAAAAAATTATAAATCACCTTATATCAAAGAATTAGAGACGCATACTTCATTTCTAATAAAATGCTCATAATTTTAAATGGATATTGAATGGGGTTTTTAAAAAAATACAGTAATTAAATTGTAACAGGGAAAAGAGAACATCAAAGAACATTTTCTATTAGAATCCAACAATTTTCAAATTTAGTTTCTTAGAAATAGTTTCTCCCTCCCTCCCTCCCTCCCATTTTTATAAAGAGATGGAAGTTTACTGAATACACTGCAAGGGAGTGGCAGACAGGATAGTCAAGGAGTGACTGCCTGCAATGTGGTGAGAGGGTGGTGAGGGGCCACAGTTATAGGGCAGAGTGAGGGAGTATGGGGACTTAAAGAATTTTCTCTTTTTTGGTAATCTTAGGAATTGTGCCTGGTCACTTAGGGCCTATGGCTGTTTCAAGATGGGTTGCTTAATGAGCCTGTTTGCATTCAGCTAGGTGATCTCTGTGAGCCCTCTGCCTTGATCCAGTGTCCATTGCTCAACCTGTTGCTTAAAAGTGGCTTCTACATTCCCCCCCTGACAGGTTGATAATGACATATCTTTGGCAACTGGGGGCATGTTCCTGCTGAATCAGGGGCCTAGGGATGTCTCTACCTATGCGTCAACACTGGTCAGTCAGGAATTTAGAGGTAGAAATTATGAAACGCAGAGGCAACTGAATCCAAGGTAGACAACATATGTGAATTTCTTTGAGTAGCAAGGATAGCTGTTGGTTTGGAGTTATGGCAGCGAAGGACTCTTGGCACCAAGTGAAGAGACATCAGAAAAGACAGAGAAATAAGATCATTATTATGAAAAAGAGAAGCCTGAATAAAAGAACTTTGATAGTTGACCAAAATCTTCCTCCAGTCCAGGATTTAACCAATTAAAGGAGAGACAGAGATCATTTAAAGTGCCAATTTGAATATTCATGTCTTCTGGTAACCCTGTCAGATTTTTGTGGTAATCTGGAGTAACATAACATTCTGTTGTAATAAAGCAGAAGTTCCTCCTTGAGCCCCAGTCAGGTTATCAAAGGCCAGTTTTGGAGGGCCACCTTTTTTTTTTTTCTAAAGATTTATTTATTTATATGAGAGAGAGAGAGAGAGAGAGGCAAAGACACAGGCAGAGGGAGAAGCAGGCTCCATGCAGGGAGCTTGATGTGGGACTTGATCCTGGGACTCCAGGATCACGCCCTGGGCTGAAGGAGGCGCTAAACCAGTGAGCCACCCAGGCTGCCCGGAGGGCCACCTTTTGAATTTGTGGGTGACTGCATGTTGGGCTTAGAGGTGGACTGCTGTACACTTGGTTAAAGCCTCTATTCGCAATTTTATATCAATAGAGGCAGCTCCTGAGACAAATATGGCTACAGGATCAAACCATCAAGAAGCCCCCTTTGATGTCTAGCCTTAACAATGTCCTAATTATAAGCAAGTAGAGAAGACCTGTCCAGAGATATGGGCACCCCCAAGTGCATCATCCAATCCAATCATAAAGAAAGTGGGGCCATCCATTATCTCCACAAGTCCATAGCCAACCCTATGGAGTGCCCATGGGGTACATACATTTTGCCTCCTGGGGGAATTTTGTCATCTCAACTATATAAAAGTGGTCAAGGATAGTTAAGTTATACAATTATTGGAGAGTTCATCCCATTTTCCAGTAGTTCAAATAATCATATGCCCATAGGGTCCTGTTATTATCCCCACAGAATAACAAGCATGAAGACTGTCTATACATGAGCTATTGTGGGAATTTCTCTGAAGCTGACCTCAGGTTGTCTAGCTTTGTGAACAACAAATGTTTAAAGACAATCAGAACCAGAACTTAACATCTGCAGAGGCGTATTATTGAACCATAATTTCTTTCCCTTATTTCCCTAGGTGGCCAAATCAAGATTAATTCATTTGAAAAACAAGTCCAATTTTAACAAATGTAGCCTAATTATTATTTCTAAGGAGATCTATTGGCTTCATAAAGTCAACCTTAATTCCTTACAGCTGTCTCGTTATATAAGCCTATGGATGTCTCTCTCAAATATGGCAGTTCAGTCAAAACCTTGGTAATATAACCAATGTTTCCAATGGTGTCTTGTTACAAGAATAGATTCTCATTGAACTTATGCAAATAATTTTAATTGCTATTGAACAAAGACTACTCATTGAGAATTTCTGAATTTCAGAGGGTTCAGGTACCCATTTGTTTCAATCTTAGTTTATCCTAACCACATATAAAATTCTTTTCTAGAGCTTTCCCTTTACAGAGCTACAACTTTCTTTTGCATTCAGATTTTGCCCTAAGTCTTTCCTGTCCACATACGTAGTCTCATTTTGGGACAAAATTACTTTCTTTTCCCCTCAACAAAAATGTATTCTCTTTCCTTATACCTTTTTGTTTCTTAAATATTTTATTTATTTATTTGATAGAGAATGAGAGTGAGAAAGTGAGAGCACAAGCAGGTGTAGCACTAGGCAGAGGGAGAGAGAGAAGCAGGCTCCCTACTGAACAGAGAGCCTGACGTGGGGTTTGATCCCAGGATCCTGGGATCATGACCTGAGCCAAAGGCAGATCTTAACTGACTAACCCACCCAGGGGTTATACTCCTCCTTATACGTTTCTTTTATGCCTCCTATTTTCCAACAGAATTGCTTTCCTTATTGTTTCCATCAGTCTTAATTACAAATAGCAAAATTTTAACTCCAAGAACCTTTATTTCCAGTGAAAACTAAGTAGTAACTAAGTAGTTGTGAACTACTATACCAAAATTCTTTAGATTGGCAAATTTATGAATACATTTAATAATTTTTAAGAACATTAAGTTTTCATAGTACAATCTTTCAACGAGGCACAAAGCATGTTTTCAAATAGACCCAAGTATTTTTAGTTTCTCTGCAATAAGAAGTCAAAAGCAGACAAGCTGGGGATCCCTGGGTGGCTCAGCGGTTTAGTGCCTGCCTTCAGCCCAGGGCGTGACCCGGGATTGAGTCCCACATCGGCTTCCTGCATGAAGCCAGCTTCTGCCTCTGCCTGTGTCTCTGCCTCTCCTCTCTGTCTCTCATGAATAAAATCTTAAAAAAAAGAAATTCTCATAATCCTCCCATGTTGAGTATCATTAAAAAAAAAAAAGGCAGACAAGCCTATGTTCATTAATCAATGCTTTAGGATTTCATCTTATTTGGAAATGACTTAGATACCCAATGAATTCAATCCAACTTATCATTTAACTCAGCAAAACCTCAAAGTTTCAGACTTGATAGCTATCTGCAGGGTCAGATGGCCATGAAACCTAGCAAGATACATTCTACAGTTTTTGAAGAGGTCAAGATTTGGGGACAATGCCATGAAGCCTTGCACATATGGGACTCCAGACCATTTGGAGGAATTCTGGCAATAGAGGTCAAGCTGGAAAATAATAAGGCTTCCATGAAAGGGACATACCTCTTGATCTGGGGACTTCGTGCTGAAGCCAGGAAACATTACATTAAAAAAGAGACATTTTTCTCAGGACTTGGGCATCACATTTGTTCCATTTTAAAGAGAATATAGTCCAGGCAGCCCCAGTGGTGCAGCGGTTTGGCACTGCCTGCAGCCTGGAGTGTGATCCTGGAGACCAGGGATCGAGTCCCACATCGGGCTCCCTGCATGGGACCTGCTTCTCCCTCTGTCTGTGTCTCTGCCTCTCTCTCTCTCCTCTGTGTTTCTATGAATAAATAAATAAAATCTTAAAAAAAAAAAAAAGAATATAGTCCAAGGGTGAGTCCAAAGGAATAGAGGGGGTTTGTCCCATAGAGGGGAAGATGGGCTGCTGATTCCCAAAGGGGCATCCCACTAAAGGGAATGGAGCTTCGACTTGTGGTTGCAATTTTGGTCAGGGTGTCCCAGTGACCTGAAAAAGGACTAGAGTTCATATGGGGTGACTGACTCTACTGGAGCATCCCACCAAGGAGAGGGTTGCAGCAAATTGCAATAGCAATCCCTGCTGGGTATCCTCTCAACAGGGAAAGCTGGACACTAGGTGGCCAGACTGGGTCAGGAAAAAGGAGGGGGAAGGATGCACCACTCAGAGGCATAGGAAGGTGTTTTGCCTGTAGATCAAGATGGCAGTTGGATCCATGGGAACAAAGGAAAAGGGGAGGGAGGGAGTTCCAAAAGCAGCACATTGGGAATGTAGACCTCAGAGGAGATAGAGTGGGAGAGGAGGGGAAAGGGATCCTTTGTCCTCACAGGTACCAGCATCCAGCCTGTTCACCTTCAGACCTTTAGACCACATCAGGGAGTTGCCTTGGCTAGAGATGGCCAGTTGTCTGAGGAGCCCTAGGGTTAAGAGCTGAAAAGAGAAGAGGGAGGGAAGGGTCCCTTTGAAGGGCAAGAAGGAAAAATCCCTTACTCTTTCAGACAAGAGCAGTTCAGTCAGTTTCTCCTGGGGCTTTGGATCCTGTTTCCCAAATACTACAGTCAGTCTCCTGAGGGAAAGTCCCAAGAAATTCCTGGAGAATTTGGGAAGAGTCCCAGGCCAGCATAAGTCCCCATATAGGACACCAAATGCAGGGCACTCCAATTCGGTAAGGGTCAGCGGTGTGGGTGGTGAAAGAATTCACCAATGCAGAACAAAAGAGATAGAAGTTTATTGAATATACCACAAGGCTGCGGCAGGCAGGACAGCAAAGGGGAGAGTGCCAAAAATCATAATTTATAGGGAAAAAAATGCTTCACATTTTCTCCATCTTTTCAAATTAAAGCTCTGCAATGACTTCTTTGTTGCTCTTATTTTACTAAGGAAACAATATGGCGAATATAGACACTTCATTTATTCTGTTTTTAAAAAATATCTCAGAAAATACAATAAGATCTCTTTAGTACTGTTGGTTTGTTTTGTATTGGTTTGGCAAGTAGAGGTTGTTTTCTCTACCAAAACCAGCATAATGGAAAGGAAAGACTCAATGCAGGATAAGCTATGAAAAGAACTGGGACAAAAACACAGAAAGGCAAATAAACACTTAAGAAGATACTCATGTTTATTATCTGATTTACATTTGACAAAGCAAAGGGAGGTGCACGGAGAGCTGTTTGACAAAGCCAAGCCCTAGATATCACACAACAGTATTTCCCTGGCTGCACCAGAGGCCCCTGAAACACCACTCCTGGGCAGCCGTGCTCTGCAGTGAAACCACCCAGTTGTAGACACCATGGGGTCTACACTGCACTGGATACAGGCCTGTGGGCATCTGACATCAAAGCAGTGGACCATTAAGCACTTGAGAGCTCTAGTTCCAGATGTCAAAAGTCAGTGTTAGTAACCAACGAGTACTAATTATGTACTAGAATGGTCAGAAAAAAATAACAGACTTTGAATACTGTATAAAACACCCCTTTAAAGAGAATCAGCTCTTGTCGTGAACTGTCTCTTTATTTCCTCCCTTTGCCAAAGTCTGTTCATTCATGTCAAATCAAGGACATAAAGTATAAAACTTTTTAAAAAACTACTTAACGATGGTCATGAAATTCTCCCTAAGACCCATGCCTAAGGCTATTTACATAAGATTTGGGATCATCATAATTCAGGAAAACTTTTCATTCTGAGCTCACAAAGGTATCCCTCCTATAGATAGTAGGATACTCAGAAATACCTGAGGTATAATCACTGAGAACCCTCCTGAAGGAGAAAAAAAAAGATTGGAGTTTCCCATACTGGCATAAAAGTACATATACAGTTGATATTGAAAAATTAAAATGCGACAGGACTAAAAAGTATAACAGATAAACGGAGGAGAAACTTCTACGAAGCTTCAGGTCTTCTCACTATACTTTGCACAGCTTTGTTAGAACAGAGATTCTCAGGCTATACCAAAAATGATTTTAGGTGGCATCTTTAAAAATAGCAAAACCCAATTTCAAAAACGGATTCATTTCTAGAGACAAGAATGCACCAGTATACAATCATTATGTTTCTGGTAGAATAGTAACATCAATTTAATTTTCAAAAACTTAAGTCTGGTTTTCTTTAATTAGATGTGCTTATTTGGCTGTGAATATGCCTTCACCCTGCTTCCAAAATGATCACTTTAGCATCAGTTATTTTAAAAAGTATACTAATTGTATGGAACACTCCAAAATCTAGCTTAGTTCATAGCTATTTATATAAGATACACAAATCTGATAATTTAACACTTTGTACTACACTCTCTGGCCCTATATTTTCCTACTTCCTGATGTTTCTTGGAAACTGGCAACAGGAAGATTACCTTCTTAGAGAATAAATAAAAAGCTTTAAGAATCAGCTAAAATAAGCACCCCAGAGTTACTTAAGAAAGTAGAAACTCAGATACCATTTTTTAAAAAGTGAGTTGGGAATATTCTGGAAATTTCAACATCTTTAAACAAAGAATTCTTCTAATGAGTGCCTACCACATTCAGGGACACTTACATTCACTTATGGACCTGCTGGAATCCTTTCTGAACATGTTATGTGTGAGGTCCGCTGACTTCAGCATGACTGACAGAAGGGGAGAAGACACTATCACTTTTTTTGTTTTTAAGAAATTAGAAAAGTTTTATTAAGGTTCTAAAAAGCATGGTATACTCACACATTCTTACTACTGCATGCATGTTGGTTTTTCTACCTTTTGACACATAGCTCTTCAAATAGGAGAGGCACTGTAGAGGGGAAAGGAAGGAGCCTCTTCAGCCATCAGAACAGGTACATCAATGGGAATCAAAGGAGCAAGACTCTTATCAAGAATTCTTCAGAAAACTGCCTTTCAGTTAAGTCAGAAGAAAGGAGCAAAACACTTGAAAATTAAGCTCCAAAAAGATCAAGTAATATGCCTCCCATTAAAAAAAAAAAAAAGTAATTATCTTCCTCCCTCATCTCTTCTCCATCATGCCTTTCATATACTGGCATTTTTTTCTGAACTGTCCTGTGTAGAGAAAGCCATGTCATTTCATGAAGAACAGACCTTGTTCAGCAACACTTGGAAAACAGATCTGTTTCCTCCCAATTCACAGCCTTGTGTCACACTGCTGAATGCTGAAACCTAATCCATGAGTTTCACTTTGCCATTTCACAGAATTTGTAAAAAAAAAAAAAAAAAAAAAAAAGGAATCCCAGGAAAAAAGCAAAAGCTTTGACTTTCCCGTTTTCCCATTAAAAAGTTCATTCTCTAATTCTATATACATCAAGAAAAAGGCAGTGACATTTAAAAAAACCACAATCTCAAAGCAAGCACCTGGGTTTTACTTTAGCTTATAATAATTTAATAAGCCTGAGAATTTTTGTGCAAATACATGTCATCTTCAATGAAAAATATGCATAGCACTTTGGAAAAAGTTTAGTTGCAACTAACTTTCCTTACAAAAAAAACATACAGACATAAATACACAACATTCCCTAATTCCTACTGATTGCACTTCTGGTTTAACCCCTTCCAGCCTCCAAGGAAATTTGAAAGACAAGTAATTGTGTTCATATGCCTTGGCCACTATACTTATCTAAAAGAAATATTCTGAAAACAAGTTTCCTTGGTTCCAACCTACCCATATTTTCCTTCTTAAAGTAAATCCTTCCTACCCGACCCCCTGCCTCCAATTCATGTTGTATTTTTTTGGAGGTATTGTATAAAAATACAAATTTAAAAATGAACTTTTATTAATCACAAATACAAAAGGAATTTGGGTGGTGTCTGGGCCCCTACTGGCTCAAAGGCTTGAAAACAGAAAACAAAAAGGGAGTTTCCACTATTTTGATTTTATGAAAAAGATAAAATTCCTTATTTGCTAATGCTGTGTACATACCATTTGATGGATATGTAATTTAAACAGACATTATTATCAGGGTAAAACATAAAACTATCTCATTTGTCTCAGTAACAGACTGGGCTTAGCCCAGCAGCTCTGCTTTTTATAGGCAATGGTCAAAGCTGCTCCCTTTCTCTTCCCATCCCCTAACCTGGGTTCTTCCTGCTTTTGCTTACTAGAAGTAAATATGCTAGCAGGTTCAGTATATCTGGTATATTTCGATATTACTGAATTTATTGTCCAGTCACTTTTTATTCTCAAGATAGGAACACTCAACTGAATGAGTGAATTAAACCTTTCTTCCTTTTCTGCCTCCAAACACTCATGACCCATTCATTTATACTTTCAATTTATTAAACCTTATTCATTGGAGCCTCATCCCAATTCTGTTTCCATTCTTCCACTTTCCCCTTTCCACATTCACAACCCGTCTACAACATTCCTTGTCTCTCAGTCAGACCACACTATATGTATCAGTGCAAATCTATCCTTCATGTGCTAATTTAAGAGGCCACTTAACTGCTGAACCTCAGTTTTCCTTCAGGATATCCATTTTCGGTGAAGTTGTGCAAACTGGAGTGCCAAAGCTACCCATCATGACTGGAAGACTCTGATTCCTCCTCAGTCCACTCAATAAATTGCTACCTGAATTTAAGTAAACAGCAGAGTCTGGTCTTTGAAGACCAACTTCTGCTTCTTGGCTTCTTCCATTTTCCTGTGCATCAGGGGTCTTGATCACTCTGGCTATCCCCAGTCGCTTCAGCCTGTCCACTAAGTTCATCTTCAACTGGCCAATGTCAGGAGGGTTCCGTGTAGGTCTTAAACCATACATCTCCTGGAGGAATGTTTCTGCTGGTCGAGAGGCCAAAAAATTTTCGGAGAGATGCACTCGAGGCTCAAAGGGCAAAGGAGAAGGGCAAGGTGAGTGAGATGGTGAATTCGGTGGTGTGGAAGGAATAGCCAGGGCTTTAGGGATAGGCTGGAGAAGGGAGTTCTCTGAAACTGGGCTGTGATACACTTTAGCAGAAATGCCGCGCTCTTGTAGAAGTTTGGCCAAGCTCATGGTGCTACTGAAGGTTATAGTGGAATCTCGTCGATTGGTAACAGATTCACCAATGCTGAGTCTATAGGACATAGCAGGAGAATTCACCGCCGTGTTTGATGAACTGCTACCACTACTTCCACAGGATAATGAAGGGAACCCAGAGCTTTGAAAAAAAGAAAAAAGAAAGAGAGAGAGAGAGAGAAAGAAAGAAAGGAAGGAAGGAAGGAAGGAAGGAAGGAAGGAAGGAAGGAAGGAAGGAAGGAAGAAGGAGAGTGTTTAAAAATAAAAAGTAATTTACAAGTCAGCATTTAAAGTAATTACATTAGCTATCTGTAGTAAATATAGAATAAGAGGCAATACATCAGTAATTGAACTCTGTAGAAAGATTTGAAGATTAAGAAATTTGATATGTAACACTTGAATGACTGGTTAATTGCAATTTGTAACTAAGTTACTAACTCATTGAAACATACTCCTTTTCATAGGATATGAAAAAGTTTACTCTTAGATAACTTTATTCCTAAATTTTAACTCAAAATATGTATCTTTGGGAATACAACTAAATTTTATGATAGAAATTAAAGACAGTAACCTTCAGAAATTTTTATATATTCATTCCATATAGTGAAATACACTAGAGTGAAACAACCCATGAGTAAATAATTGTCCGTCTTAGAAAATACAATCTTTTATATTAAACCTAAGATGCTCTTCTAAGAGCTCTTCTTCTTTTAATCTTACAATTTTATATTTCTAAGAACTCACAAAAGTTGAAATTGTTAAATTTCCATTTTCAAGAATGTTAATTCCAAACAATAGTAGTATAAGGATACCTATGAAACAAATTTTTCTTAACCTTGACTTTGAACATATGTTTCTGGGAAAACAAAAATAATTAAAAGCTTTGACAACTATTGGAAATTTCTTATTCTATTTTGTTAGAAAGAAAAAAAAACCCTAAGAAATCGTGTACTCAAGGAAATGGTGACAGAATGAAGGGACTTCCTTAGCTAATTTCCCTCCCTTGAGAAAATGTTACCAGTATTTAATAGATAAACTATCACTTTAACAAAATACTCAGATAACAAAATTCTTAGTGATTATAAACAGTTATTATTAAAACTAATCATCTGTTAATAAACAAATTTTCTAAAGTACCAACTGGTATGAAAGAAAGAAACTACAAACAAGTTTGACTCCTTGGTTATACAAGTCCAACTAAGAACCTCTAATTGGATGCAGTCTATAGACTATTCTCCCAGTTTCCCACCTCCCTGGTTCTACTTTACCATAGAACTGCCTGTCCTTTCTCTCAAACTCATATGATGGTATTATCTTGTACTGAGAATCCTCCCAAGAACCCATTTTATAAAACTTGTTATCTTACTGACTATAAGAACAATGTAGAAAAATTGCAGATATGCGTGCTCATCACAGACTTTATGGAGATCTTTATTGGATGAAATGTAAATGCTTCCCTAAATAATTGATTTGCTCTTATATACATTGAATTATAGTCTTATTTCCCTCCACACTGGCAGCTAGAAAGATAACAAGTATTTGCATCCTTGTTTTTTTCTATTTTATATCCTTCATATGCTTCATTTTCCTTTTCTACTTGTAGTTAACATTATCTCAATGCTCTAAGTACCTTTGAAAACTACCTTAGATTCTTTTGGGAAGTGGTAGGACAGAAATAGCAGCAATGTGGCTTAATAAGAACCCTCACCTATGTGTTAGAATATGCATGTTCTAGCTTGTGTAGTGAATACTTTGGCCTTGCCCAGAGGGTTCTGGCCTTTGCCCTCAGCTGCCGGGAGGTAATCTATGCCATGTCTGACATGTTTGTTTAGGATGTGTCTTTGTTTAGGATGAAGGCTGGCCATACTAGGTGAGTCTGGCTACACCTAATAGTTTTAGGATGAAGGTTAGCCATGCCAGAGGACAACTCATGTGATTTAGGCTAGGGCCTTTAGGTTAGTGAACCTGGAGGTGAGCTCAACTAATGTGGGTGATAAATCAATCATCATGACTATGCACTGAAACTTCACTAAAAAATCTGGACACTGAGGCTTACATGAGCTTCCCTAGTGGGCAATACTCTGCATGTGCCATCACACAACAATGCTAGGAAAGTATTAAATACTAAGGACAAGGAAAACTTTTCATGTGGAACCCTCCCCAGACCTCTGACTTATGTCTCTTCCTTTTACTAATTTTAACCTGTATCCATTCCCTGTAATAAACAGCAATCATGAGCCTAATAGCTTTTGGTGAGTTCTGTGAATCTTTCCAGCAAATTATCAAACCAGAGAGTGGTTTTGGGAACCTCCAGTGAGGGCAGTCTTGTGCTGAGGACTGGTCCTCCAGATCTTGTAGTTTAGCTTACTCTGGGTATAGTTGCAGCTGGGTCATTAACTGGCCTTTGGACCGGTTACCTAAACTATCTATGCCTTAGTTTTTTACTTACACAATACATACTCACTTGCCCTGCCAACTTCAAAGAGTTAAAATGATCAAAGGAGAAGATACAATGTGAAAATATCCTAAAGACAAATGAAAATATCCTAAAGACATTAATTAAAATTCTGGGAGTTAAAATAAAGTAATTTTTAAAATAAATTCAGGAAAACATAGTTAAGGAATCAAGCTTTAGGCCTCAAATTGCCCAGACCCCTTACCTGGGGGTAACCTGAGTGATATCAGAAGGATGCAATATCCTACAGGTGGTGAAGGTGAATGTCGAGTTTGTGCATGACAGACATTTGCCTGGGTTTGAGGTTGCAACTGAAGTAGAGATTTTAATGGAATCAAACAAAATTGAAAGACTAGGTTAATAATGCAAAACATTCATCACTATTAATTAAGCATTAGTCAAGGTTCTCTTGCACAAAAATCACCAAATATGGAAATGAAATATACATAAATATCATATTAGTATCAACTGGCTAGTATAGAGCTGAATCCTTCAATACTTTAAAATTATAATTCAAAAGGATTAAAAATAGCTTAGAAATAAGAGAAATATATATTCTGAAAAAATACAAACACCCCCACACAAGATCTAGTCTTCTAGATCTTGTTTCTAGCCAAACTATCTACTTCAATGGTTTTCAAAGTGTGGTTTGCAGATCTTGTGGGAATCCATAGGTTATAGGTCAAAATTACTTTTATAGCAATGCCAAGATGCTATTTGCTTTTTTGACTGGGTTGGCATTTGCACTGCTGGTGCAAAAGCAATGATGAGCAAAACTGCTGACTCCTTAGCAAAAATCTATAAGCTATATCAAGCTATGCTAATATTCCTCACTGTTGTCCACCCACAATAGTAAAAAAAGAAAAGAAAAAGAAAAAAAAAAAGCCGGATTCACATAAGGATGTCCTTGATGAAGCAGTAAAAACTACTTATTAAATCTTGACTCTATATTTTAATATTCTGTGTGGTTAAATGGGAAGTAAGCATTAAGTATTCTGCTGCATGCCAAGACACAATGGTTATCTAAAGGAAAAGCACATGGGCAACTGAATTGAAATTTTTTCATGGAACACCATTTTTACTTGAAAGAACAACTAACAAATTACAGTTATTCAGACTTGGCTATCTGGCAGAAATTTTCTTGGAAATGAAGGTAGTGAGCCTATCTCTTCAATAAAAATAGCTTACAAGATTTGCTGTCAGTGACAAAATTTTATCTTTCAAGTGAAAATTAGAGTTTTGGAGAACTCATACCCACCCTTGAGAGCTTTAAAGCTTTCTAATACTAAAAAGACTTAACTGATGAGATACATGGTGATATTAATGTAATTTTAATATATTATACAATGAAATATGTTAACATTTCGAAGATATGCATTACTCAGTGAACCACTATTTTCCAAATGACCAGTGCATGATGTTACAAAATCATGCTTGGGTAAAAGATGCATTCAAAGTGTAAATAGACCAAAACATTTTGTAACTAAGTATGACAAGTTCACTGATAGGTTTGGATTCCATATTGCTCTATAAAGCTTAAAGAAGCTACCACTTATCAAGTTTTGGTATAATATCAAAGAATTATCCACAAATACCTGAAGAGGCTATTAAAATACTCTCTCCTTTTACAACTACACACCTGTGTGAGCCTGCATTTTCTTCATACTCTTCAGACAAAAAACCATATTATAATAGACTGAATGTAGAAGCTATATGAAAATCCAGCCATCTTCTCTTAAGCCTTAAGTGAGAGACTTGCAAAATTGTAAAAACAAAACCATTCTATTCATTACTTAAATAGCTATTTTTCATAAAACATAGTGTTAGCATGTAATTATTATTTTTAAATGAGTTTATAAATATTTTGATAATTTCTCAGTTTTGATTTCTAATATGGTAAATAGCAATAGATATAACCCACCAAGACAAGCTGTCTGTGATTCTCAATGATTTTTAAGGGTATAAAAAGATCCTGAGCCCAAAAGGCTTACGAACCACTGTCACCACAGATATTAATTTTCTTCAACTCAGGACTGAGTGCATTCAAGTTAAATTTAAAAGGAGGCTGTCAAGTTGCCATACTGTAAGTCAGAATACAGAATTATTAGACTACACTCCACTAAGCACTGTTCTTACCTGTAACTGGACCACTAGCTGAAGTAATAGCTGGAAGGAAAATTCCTGTTACTGGCTTGGATACTGAAGGTTTCTGTTCCACTTGAAAAGTGATACCTTCCTCTTCATCCTCTTCTAAATCTGAGAGGTGATAGATGGCATCCCTGGGCAACTGGGTAAAGCCTTTAGTGATGACACCTGGTCGTGGGTCAAGAATGGTTCCTAAATTTGGTTGAGCAAGCTGCTGCCAGTGGTGCAAAGTTTGTGATCCTGAATGTGCAAGACCAAAAACAAAACAAAACCCATAAAGCATATTTTAAATTTCCCACAAATATTCAATCTTGAAACAGAGGCTAAAATTATATGTATAAAAAAGTAAGGATAATAATAAAAGGACTATATGTGTAAAAAAATAAGGATAAAATTACTTAGTCTTAATATTTTGGTAAAATTTTATAAAGTTCTTTGTGGAAGACTGACAAGATGTTAAAGGTATGAATGATAATCTTTCTGTTTCAAAAGTAAAGTTTACAAAGGACATCTATTCTTCCCTATGCTCATGACTCTCCTTTCCCTAGGCTCTCCAGGGAGAATAGGAACATGAAGGAGATGCTAAAAGGAGGATATATCCCCATGGTTTCTAAGAATCATGGTGAATGACCATCCCAAGCACCCGCACCAGATGCAATATCTAATTATGTTACTACAGACATTTCACCCTAAAGGGGGCAACTCTGACAAATACCTGCACTGATCATTAATGAATGAAACTAACTTGTATAACCCTTGAGTTTGAAGGGTCCTTCTATATTACCTACTCAAAATTTTGTCTACTATATGTAGACTCTTTTATGATAATAACAGAATCATTTCAAGGTAATCAATATTCCATAAAATAAATTTATTTTAAATTCAAGTTCTACCTTGGGGGGAAAGAAACAACAACAAAAAACACAACAACAACAAAAAACCCAACCCAGACACACATACCTCTAAGTAAATGACACTTCCTGGTAAAGAAGTCTTTTTTGAAAAGAAAGGTAGAGATGAAGCATTACATCCATATTATTTTTTTAAATTTATCTACCAATATTCCATTTATTTTACCATGAAAACTGCTGTTGATGATATTTCTTAGCTAAGGATAAGAAAAGATGTTCCTCTTCCCTCACATTTATATTAAAAAAAAAAATACTGATGGCTGATGACTTGGAGAATGCAGATCTCTTCACTCTTTTTCCACAAAGTACTATAACAGATTGTCATACAAATGAGGTTTAAGGGTAATAAAGGTATCTCCTGCACATAGCCCTCTTATAATACAAAGTTCAATTCCAGGAAAAGGAAAGGCTAAAATGAGCAACATGGCTTAAGAATGATTACCTTCAAGGGGCTTGACAATCTGTAATTTTTCAGGCATAAAACCTCGAAGGCAAGTGGCACTGCTGAGGTCTGTGATCTCTGACTGGTCGGTGCAGAGAGAAGCAAGGCTCTCTGTGGGGGTGCCACAGCCACTAATCCCTTCTTTCTGGTCAGCCAGAACCTGGATCTTCCGCTCCCATTCTTCAGCAAAGAACTGCTTCTCACTTAAGTAGTTCTGTCGCCGCAGACTAAGGCGATGCAGTGCTGTAGCCAAATCACTATCTCCAGAAGGTCCTGCTTGACTCACCTTCTGAACGTTCCTACGGGAAAATCATTCACTGACTAGATCTGTAAGGGCAATAAACACAACCTAGACTTCTCTTTTCTACAATGGTGAATGTTCAATAGACTGATCTTAAAATCATAGTGTTTTTTCTTAGATATCAAGAATACAGAAATAATAACAATATCACTAATACTATACATCATTTTTTACTCATTTCAAGCAACTTCAGACAAGCAAAAATATACTTATGTTTACTAACTTTTCTATTTCAGTTAATTTTTATAGTGAAGTATAATTAACATACGATGTTATATTAGTTTCAGGTATACAACATACTGATTTGAGAACTAATAAACATTACTCAATGCTCACCATGGTAAGTGTAGTCAGTTTATGAAACTACAGATACAACTATCTATAAATTGAATTTAAGTAGCCAGAAAAATAAATGTTGTCATATAGCACTGAATCTGTAATACCAATTGATTGCAAGAGGTATTATTATTTTATTTTATGTGCTACTAAGGAAGAAAATAAAAATGCTACCCATTAAATTATGATATGCCATTAACTACAAAACATAAATGATTTCAAAAATATTAAAATGTGAAATAATTTGCTTTGTGCCATGGGATCCTCTATGAATATTGTAGAACACATATATATATATATGTGTGTGTGTGTGTGTTCTACAACATATATATATAAAAACCCAAGATTTGTAAGTACTACATTTTCATAGTCCTGTGAACACACTTGTTCACTTTTCAGTATTTTTGAAATTGGAGGTTTCTTCGATTGATATCAAAAGAAAGAGCAGCAAGTCAAGCTGTAGCTGCTCCTGGCTACTGTATGTGAATTCACAAAGATCTGTTTGTTGATCTTCGTCTACAGTAATTGTGTACAATGACATAGTAATGACACAGAAAGCTACTATGGGTGCAAATTCAAATACAACAGAAAACCCAGGGTGATAGATCCTTTTCTTTCTTTGTTTTTTCCTTTTTAGAAACACAAAAATTTTTATTTTTGAACCAAACAAATTGCATCCATGCACCAATTCTGTAGTTCACAGAAATGTGACAATACCCTCCTGTGAAGTGACCATGGGCAAGCTACAGAATGATTTAAGCCTCACTTTCCTCAACTATAAATTGAGAAGATCTAGTACCTACACTATGGGGTTGGTGTTGACAGGATTAACAAGATTTAGCTCCTAGTCCACAATTAGTGTTCACTAATGGTAAGAACACCACCACTACTACCATTGATAATAGCTAATACTTATTGGATATTTGGTATGTTCTAGGATAGATTTCTGCATTAGGAAAGATTCCTCTCAGATGCCAAACATTTACCTTTCAAAAGTCTTCAGCTGACTTTCCAGTAATGCTGTTTAACTCTAGTTATATGTAATTCAGTAAGATGAATTAATGAAAACTGGAAAAAAATCTAAATTTAAACAAATATGAAGAGCAACTTACTTTTTCTCAATAGGTATTCAAGTTTACCATTTATCCTAAAGGCACCAAAGCAGTTGAGATTATGAGCATGGGTTATGAGAAAGTGTTATCTGATGCTATGTATAACTGCCAATGACCTAACAGATTCAAACAAATTTGACTTAGACCATAAAGATTTAGACACAAACTTTACCATACTAAAGAAGAAAGTAGTAAAGAATTTTATAGGTCAGTGTAAGTTCCATTTTGAATACACTTAATTAAATATAGCCTTTTCACTCTAAAAATTTTTATGAAGTCAATGATCTATCTTACAAATAATGCTATAGGGCATCATTACTGAATGAAAACTGACAGTTCCAGAACTTCCTTGGAATGGCACAGAACAATACTTGGAATATAAGTATGTGAATCTGGTATGTTAATGCCATACAAAATATAGAATCACTGCCATGATCTACATTTCTTACTCTGAAACCTCTTCTGAGTTGCTCCCCTGATTCAGGAGTGTTTTTCCCTCTGTTTGTTGTAATCCAGACTCAAAAGGTTTTGCTGTCATGATGACACTTGAACGGTTGGACCCAGGAATAGGTAGCAGAGCTGGGAATGGGATAGAGCGGCCCCGTGTGTCATTGGCAACCTTGACAGTATCAAATATTCGTTTCTGTTGGGCTCTGTCAAAAAAGAAATGTTCATTATTGCACTGCCTACCACTGGAGTGCTTTAGAAGAGACACATATGTACAATTTATTAAAAAATAGCAGCGGTTTAGTGCCTGCCTTTGGCCCAGGGCGCGATCCTGGAGACCCGGGATCGAATCCCACGTCGGGCTCCCGGTGCATGGAGCCTGCTTCTCCCTCTGCCTATGTCTCTGCCTCTCTCCCTCTCTGTGTGTGTGACTATTATAAATAAATAAAAATTAAAAAAAAATAAAGCCACCGGGGATCCCTGGGTGGCTCAGCAGTTTAGTGCCTGCCTTTGGTCCAGGGCATGATCCTGGAGTCCCGGGATTGAGTCCCACGTCAGGCTCCCAGCATGGAGCCTGCTTCTCCCTCTGCCTGTGTCTCTGCCTCTCTCTCTCTCTCTCACTCTGTGTCTTTCATGAATAAATAAATAAAATCTTTTTTTTTTTTTTAAAGTGCTGAAGGCAGGCACTTAACCGCTGAGTCACCCAGGGATCCCAATAAATAAAATCTTTAAAAAAATAAATAAATAAATAAAGCCACCTTGACTATCCTCTAAAGTTTAGGAGAAATTATTAGAAAATAAACTTCAGAACAAGTGAGTGCTCTTACAAATGTGAGCACTCTAAAAAACCCTGAATACTAAGCAGATTTACAACTGAATCTCAAAATACCTATCCCTTAGGGCTGTGGCTTTTTAAAAATTTCATCCCAATGCTTGGGTAATAATACATGTGATTTGTACTTACTTTTGTTTAAAGAGAGAAGATTCCTCATCCAAACTCAACTTTTTACGCATGGTCCCCTCGATCTCAGCTGCCAGAGATTCCTAAGAAAAAGAATTTGAGATTCCTATACTGATTATGTAAGAAGCCTGTTAGAAGAAATGAATTATCCTTAAATTAATTGAGTCTCCAGAGTCCAGTACTTTTGGTGTTATAATAAAAGAAAGCACAAGAAAACTGTCACAGGCCAAAATGCAAGGAAAAAAAGAGATATTCTGGAAATCTAACTTTTAACAAGAACCAATTTTTTTTATCATGATATATTTCACAGAACAGTGGAAAAAACCAACATGATAAATAGAAACTATTACATATGGAGACACAAAAAACAAAAGGTCTGAAAGGCTATAAACCAAGATGCCAATAATAATTCTCTCGAGGTCAGGATCTGATGGTATTTCATAATTTCTTTTTGCTTCTTTTAATTTCTAACTCTTCTACAAATAAATACATATAGCTTTTATAATATAGAAAAATCATTAAAGGAAAAGTAAGCAGGTTTCCCTTTTCCCCAGTCAGAGATGAGGATTTAATCTAGCATGGGTGCCATGCTCAGTGAAGCTGAGCAGACAATGACTAGAATTGGAGGTACTGGTGTGAACTCATATTTTTAAATATATATAGAGAGAGATTAACATAAATATGGACGGAAACATAGATATTGATGTGTTTGGGTGTGTGTACGAACACACACATATCTTCTAGCTCTATCTGCTGAGAGGGCCTAGATGAAAAAACACTCTAGTGGCAATGGATATACGGGACCCAAGTCTTGAATTCTAAGTATCATTCCTCATTAAAACTAACCAGACCTCCCTGGAGAAACGGCTGATTCCAGGACTGGGACAGGAAAAGCCAAGATGAGTTTGGAGGAGATCCCACTGGCCATATCTGGTTCAATTTAAGTATCAAAATATAAAATAGTAATAATGTATTATAATCCACTGACTAAAATGAGGCAGAAATGGGGCTTCTCGGTGGCTAAGTTGGTTATGTACCTGACTCTTGATTTTGACTCAGGTTACAATCTCAGGGTTGTGAGATCAAGCTCCGTGTCAGGCTTCATGCTGGGTGTGGAGTCTGCTAAAGATTCTCCCTCTCTACCCTGCCTGCCCTTCAATAAATGAATGAATGGGTGAATGAATGAATGAGTGAATGAATGAAGCAGAAAGGCTCTGACAAAACAATGTCAATGAACAAATGTTGAAAAAATTATGGAATTAGAAAATCACCATTTGGCAATCCTCATAGTAATAAATGAGCCAAATATGAACCATTATGGAATGTTAAAACTAGTGGATAAAAGTTTGCTAAGAAAAACAGGATATTTAAATAGTCTCAAAGTATAGTATCTTTCCACAAAATAGTAACTTGGACCACTTGTCTAAGGTAGCATCTGCCAATTTTCATCATTGCAAAATTAATTAGTAACATTAATTTAATTATCAACACTGATTAACTTTAGAGTGGGAAAAGTTGGCAGATATACTGTAACCTAGTTATTAAAGTTAATTAACATCATCAGTAAAGGGATAAATAGACAATGTGAGCCTCCTGATCCAGAGTACTGAGAAGAACATGGCATTATTTCTGCCAAAAATACACTGCCTGAATCTAATCCTGAGGAAACATCAGATAAACCCAAATTGAGGACATTCTACAAAGGTCATGAAAGGCAAGCAAACAACCAAATGCAATATATCCTTCAAAGGACATGGTTGGGACAAGTGGCAAAATTTAAATGAGCTCTGTGGATGAGACAGTATAGTATATATATGATAATTTCATGACTTTGATGGTTCTAGTGTGGTTAAATAGAGAGTTCTTATTTTTGGTAGATATACACTGAAGTAGTAGAAGTTAATAGGGTATATCTGTAACTTATTGTGAAATGGTCCAGAAAAAAAACAAAAGAATGATATGGCCAATGTAATTAAATATTAAAAACTGATAAATATAGGTGAAGAATATATGAGAGTTTTTGTACTATTGTTGCAATATTACCCTAAGTTTAAAATTATTTCAAAATAAAAAGTTAAAATACAAAAATCCTGCTCCCATGCTTTTCAAAAAAATCTACTAAAATTTACAGTTTGTTTTTTAAAAATTTCATAGGATTGCTTATAAGTACTTATGAACCAGATTGTTAAAATAATTCTTTGAACCAATATTACAGATTCTGGCATAAACTCACAAGTTTTCATTAATTTCTTTAATTCAAAAAATACTATATATTGATGAATTACACAAACATGAATCCTGCTCTCATGGCACTTATACTCTAGGTGGAATTAAATATATCAAGAAACTCAAGATCTGTTGAAAGAGGTTTTAGATGTTCAGAGTTCTATTTGAATAAGTAGTATGTGGTGGGCCTAGGGTAAGGATGTTTACCCAAGTTTAAGCAGCTCTATGGTATATAGACCTGAACCTAATTTCCTTAGGGTTCATCTCATATATTAACAATAAACCTGGAAGGTCATCTGTTAGAAGAAAGGTTGCAGTAAATAAGAGTATTAAGATAGAGGTAAATATGTAAATCAAGGCCTAAATCAATAAATGAATTCCAGAAACAAGGACAAACCACGCTAACTCTTCTCAAGATACTTTACACCACCAGAAATCATATCACTCTCAGAACAATCTAATCTTAAGCAAGTTTCCTTAAACAAGTAATAGATTTTCCAGAAAAACTCACCCCAGAAAAAGCTCCATATGACTGTGAAAGGTAAAGATGAGCAGAAGGGCCAGATCTACTTCGAAGTTCCTTTATTTCTTCTTGAGATTCATGCAACATTCCCAGACATTCCATATTCCTGTCTTGTAACTCATGCAGCTGAAAAAAAGGATGATAATTAGTTATATTCTCAAAATGACAATGGGGAAAATAAACCCCATCGGGATAAGTATTAATTTTATCCAGAGGGCTAGATAACTTCATGAATATACTTTCAACAGAAAAGCTCTAAAACAAACTAGGCAGGGAGACTATATATCTATATGTATCTATTAATTTTTAAGTCACCAGAACTAGGGATGTTTTGGTCAGAATTACACATAAACATGATTACCTAAAAATCTGAAATGTAGCTGAAGTAACTGTAACCATTAATTCAATATTTAATGTTTCATACCCTTAAAAAATAACTTACAGAGGTGGGGCACCTGGGTGGCTCAGTCAGGCATCTGCCTTCAGCTCAGGTCAAGATTGGGGTTCCTGGGATTGAGCCCTCCTCAGCAGGGAGTCTGCTTCTCCCTCTGCCCTTCCCCCTGCTCATGCTCGCTCTCTCTCCCAAATCAATCAATCAATCAATCAACCAATCAAATCTAAAATAATTACAGAGGTAGAGTAATAGCTGTGGGTCAAGTTAGGTCTAGCATGTTAGATGTGCATATTTTTAAACATCACTCTGAAGTCTGTAAATGAAAATATCAAGTCTACAAAGTACTATATATGTTGCCAGGGTGCTCAATCATCCTAAACAAGTAGTTTCTCCTCCCTTGTTTCAGAATCTTCTTTATATAGTTAGGTATGTAAGTATGGCAAAAGAGTATATAATTTTTTTTAAAAAAGACTATATTTATTTATTCATGAAAGACACAGAGAGAGAGGGAGGCAGAGACATAGGCAGAGGGAGAAGCAGGCTCCATGCAGGGAGCCTGATGTGGGACTTGATCCCAGGTCCCCAGGATCACGCTGTAGCCCGAAGGCAGGCGCTAAACCGCTGAGCCACCCGGGCTGCCCTGCCCTATAATTTTCAGAGTACATTTTAATTTCAAAAATTTTTTTCAAGTGTGGTATGTGGACTGGATCATGCAGATTCTAGACCCTTACTGTAGACCTACTCTATTAGAAACTTTTAGGGATGGTGCATAGGAATATCCATTTATAACTCATTTTGCCAGGTGATTATTATGTCTGCTAGGGAACCACTATTATATCTAATAAACAGAATTTTTATATAGATAGAAAGTAAAAGATTTTTGGTGTTTCTCCTGCCATAGCTGCAAAAACACTTATTATTAGAAATTATTTTAAAAAACTGTTGGGTTACAGTAGACTGGTAAAAGGGTCACATATTCTTAAAAAATCTTATAAAAGACAAGGTTTTCCCTATTAATCAAGAAAGATGTCATGTTATTAGTTTTAGGGACAGAATCTTTAAATTGCTTCACTTCTTTGATCTCATAATTTAATATTATTCTTTCATTGTTATTTAAAATATGGTAATAAACTTTAATCATTCTTACTCATGAAGATGAAACTATTCATCCTCTCTCCCCCCCAATATTACACAAGATAAAGGAAAATTTGATTACCTCCATTGTCAGTTGTCTTTGGGCATCTTTGGAAGCTTGTAGGTGAAGTCTCAGTTCCTCCTTCTCAATCACATGCTAACAACATATTTAAAAAAAAAAATGAGCCTTCCCATATAAAATATGGGCTACTTTCCCTTTTTAAAGACATCTTAAGAGTGTCTCTCAGGAGTATGGTCTAGAGGCTTATAAAAGCTAATCCTTCAAAAGCCAAATAAGAGCAATAAGAGCAATTAAAGGGCAGAATACAAAATCTATTAAGGTGTTCAGAGGTCAATGAGCATAAGTCACCAGTTCATATCTTAGTTTTCTAAGGAAAATCTAACCCCATTTGACAGAGGGACAAATAGTAACTTGAAAGAAGTTATTCATATTTCATGACAGAGAAAGACCATACCAGCAGTCAGGCTAAAGCACGGTAAAGGGGTAGGGAGCATGCTTGCTCTGTTTAATGTATCTAGCACTTTGCAGAGTGTATGGTACTAGGGCAGTGCTTAAGAAACATCTGCTGAATGAATGAATGAATGAATGAATGAACTTACTTCTTTAACTTTGTGCTGAAGATCCACAATTTGAGACAAGAGAGAAGAGATCTCTTCTTGGTACCGAATCAGTTCATCACTCTTCCCAGACAATTCTTCAGTCATTCTGGACATCTGAGCATTGGTTTCACCTGGGAAACAAAAGAGAAATTTAAAAATTAATAAAAATGTAGAGTAGGGTTTGACAAACTATTTCCTATAGGCTAAGTCCTATTTTGTAACAAGCAGGGGACTATATCATGAAGAGATTTTTAACATAAATTTGAAAAATAAACCCAAATAACTGAGTAGAGGAAAATAAAGATTCTTCTGAAATCGGCTAATGCTGAGAGGTGACCTGTAAGGCAAGCAAGCTAGAAGTTTTGCCTCAATCTTTTTCTTTATGCAGGACAAGAAGGCGAATTGCATATGTTTGCAAATTCTAACAACATCTCATTTATGTCTCTGAAAACCCTTCAGGGACATCAATAATACCCCGCAAGCAATGAAAATTAAACAACAAATGTACATTTCCAAATAAACAGTCACAATCTGTTAAAGCTGTGGAAATGGTTCTGCATAAAAGACTTTCTGGGATACCTTGCAAACTGAGTAAGGCCTCTGATGCAATCCTTAGAGCCAAGCATTCTTACATGCATATGGAATAGAAACTTTAGAATTCCATGAAGTAAATCTTGCATTTAAAACTCTGACATCAAACACAAATGGCAAAACTATTTCTCAGTGTTAGATGAAACTATTTTAAAATTGACAGAAGCTCTATGACATTTCAAAGGATGACAATAAGAAGCTAGGAGACTGGGATCTAAGCTTTTGGGCAAGTCATTTCCTCTTTTGTTTTTAAAAGTCTAAGAGGTGTGTAATGAACTTCTGATGGAGAAGGTTCAAGTGACATTCCTTCTGGTACTCTAACATTGAACTAATTTTATTTCAGTAGCTAAGCTATCATATTCTGACACCCATAGCCCAGATGAATTGGTATGGTGTTTCATATCTTCTCTTTCAACATAAAAGGTTATATATTTATAGAGAAATTAAGTGTCTTCCTCCAGTAAAGCCTTTTTCTGATTTATTTTTAAAAATTATTTTAAATTAACAATATCACACCAAAATAGGCTGTTACAGAGCATACAACTGCACTTAATACTCACTGAAAGCTTCATTTCCTTTCATGTGCTTACACTGATAAGAAAACTAGGTCTTAAATGATGATGGCAATTTGCAATAAAGATACTTCTTGAAAGTACATATGGTATTTTGTTTAGAGTTGTGGGCTCAATGTGATATTCCAAGATTTTTCAATAACTACTTAAAATTGTTTCTTGAGATGTTTCTACTGAAACCACTGATTTACTTTCTGAGTTGGTGATAATGTCACCAGAGAACTGTCCAAAAACTATGAAATAAAATGTGTTAATACATACGAAGTTCTTTAACACAGTCATTGACAAGCTGTTGTTCCTTCTCTTCATAGGTAATAGTTTCTGTCTTTATGTGACAAGCCTTTAAGAAAAAAAAAATCAGTCTGTGATAACATCTTCCAATGACTTTACAGTATTCACTTAAAAACGTTCAATGCTCATTTGAAGATAAAAGTCCATCAGTTAAAAAGGAAACATAAAATCCAAAAAGCTTTATCTAAAATAGATATGCGACAGGATATAACAAACATCTCCCCCTCATTCCTCTCAGGGCCTTTATACATGCCTATTCATTCCCCACCCTCACATGGTTCCCCTCCCCCTTACTTTTCTGGCTCGCTAATCCTAGGCTCGGATAAAATGTCATTTACTTAAGTAGGACTTTGATTCTCCCCCATATGTAAGTTCCAGAAACCCTGTAATTTTCCAACACAGTTCTTATCATAGTTTTAATCATTTAATTATTTGTGTAAACGCCATAAGATATATATTCAAAAAAAAAAAAACAAAGATATATATTCCATGCTGTGACTCTCTATTTCATCTATCAGCTTGCTATTCTATTTGTCAATGAATGGGATCTAAGGGACAATGGAAGGCAAATACACATGCCTTGGCTGTCACCCCCTTGTTGGAATATCAATAGTAAATACTTATTATGCCATTATTTTACCTCAATCCTACATGGATCTAAATCTGTGGCCTTTAAGGTAAAAGGAAAGTGGGAATCAGGTTGAATGTACCTTGGATCGAAGGGCCATATTCTCCTCTTCCAGTTCCTTGAGTTTTTCTTGCAGCATGTCCAACTGTAGCAAACCTTGAGATAAGCTAAAGGACTCATTGAACCGAAGAGGTGTAGAACAGCTGGAATCAGTTTCACTCTCTTCAGAAGCAATGGAGACAATTCGAAGTAATTCATCTTTCTTGGACAGCTCATGCTGCAGTTGATTAACCTGCAACCAAAGGGCTTGATTTATAAGATGTTCTTTATTTTGCATTATTTACATATAATATTGCTTTTAATTCATGGAGCAATCGTTTCTCACCATAAAATAAAATCATAAAACTAGCTGCTAGATTTTATTAAGGTTACAAGTATTAAAAAGAGAATAACAAACCTCAGATACTTAAGAAATGTTAGTGTTAACTCAACAAATGTAGCTTTTTCAATACTAGGTGAAAAGCCAATTTTTATATTCTATATAATAAGAATGTAGGAAGAAATTTTCATGTAAGATAATGATGCATTCCAACGTAAAAACAAAGCAAAACTGAAGAACCTTCAAACTGTCAGTAGAGACCTCTCCTTCAAAGTCTCATCCTGAATAAAGGCTCATATTTTTAAGCTTTTAAGTTAAATATAACTCTGCATGACTTTCTAACTTTAGTTTTGTAAAATAAATATTTTCACAAAGGCTCAAATGCTATTAAACACAATGCATTTTTTTTTTATAAAGATTTTATTTATTTATTCATGATAGTCAGAGAGAGAGAGAGAGAGAGAGAGGCAGAGACACAGGCAGAGGGAGAAGCAGGCCCCATGCACCGGGAGCCCGACGTGGGATTCGATCCCGGGTCTCCAGGATCACGCCCTAGGCCAAAGGCAGGCGCCAAACCGCTGCGCCACCCAGGGATCCCCACAATGCATTTATAAAATAAAAATGAAACCAGATAATAACAAACAACAGCAAATTTTAAATGTAACCATTCAGGTTAATAAAAAATCAGTTCTCTCTAAAAATATTTATTGCATGAAATAAATACATTTTCAAAAATTTCCTTTTCCTTTTGTTTGGGTTTTTGAATAAAGATACTTCAACCAGGTATCTATTATTTAGGGTTATTTTTTCAAAACAAATTTAAGATAAGATCCCAAGGAAGTCTACGTAAAGGGAGGAGGAGAAAGTGTTAGAATCTAAGCATGGTGTTAGTTTCGTAGGTACTGAACATAGCCTGTTATATTGACTAAGGTAGAGTCACATGAGCACTCCTCTGTACAATAACATTTCATTTCTCTACTGGTTAGTTCGATGGTTGCCAACAAAGTCAACAAGTACTCGTGTTATTTAGCTACCTGTTATTTCAGGGGCACCCGGAAAAAAACATTTCTTTGTTGACCAAGAACTAATTATTTCATGCTACAAATACTTGACCAATGACTTACTTGATCAAAGGCTTGTCCCAGTTGCTCCTCCAGAGCTTCATTCTGCTCAGACAAGACATGATTCCGTTTTAAGAGAGCTTGTCCAATTCGAGCAGCTAGCTCCAGATCACGATCTCTCTGTTAAAATACCAAATACAACTTCTGAGTACAAACAAAATTAAATGGTAGTTTAGAAATTCTTTAGTTTTGCTAAACTCAAAAGCAATGTCCTAGAAAGCATCAAGATTCATTTTAATGTCCAGCTATCATAAATAAACACAAGGCCTGATACACAAGTGGTGTTTAATACGTGCTCATCAAATGGATGGCCACCAGTTATAGATTTAAGAGAGCATTTCTTTTCAAGTGAGATTTATTGATCACCTTATTAATTAGGATCAAGCAACCCAATTTTTAAACTTATGATTTGGGAGAATTAAAAAATCAATATAGCCTTTACAAACTGAGGCTAGGGGATGGCACATAATGAAAGCCCAACAAATATTTGTTGAATGCATTTGTCTATTAAGCATGGTAATGATACAGTATTATGTTGAAAACAGTTCCAATTGGGATAGAGTTTCTATGCATTCAATCAGAGGCTTAAAGGAAAGCATAAACAAGAGCCCTATTGTCAACTGCTGCAAAAATGATAATGTGAGATAAAAAAGAGGGGATAACAGACTAGAAGTTTTGAGACTATAGGTTCTGCTAAAGCATAAAAAAAGGAGTCTAAAGAAGTCAGTGGTAAAAAAAAAAAAAAAAAAAAAAAAAGGTCAGTGGTAATGATGCAGGGAGGCCTAGAGTAAAGCCAAGCAAAGCAAGAGCTACTCCTTCTATATAAATGGTGATACTTAGCAAGGGTGTAGGAATCCCACCTATGTGATAGTGGTGAGGATTGTATTCTGTAGGATGAAAACAGTCAATATACCTCTAGCTGCCTTATATATGGGCATGGATGTGTTCCACTTAATCACTGTAAATAAAATTAAGCTTCTATCCTTTTACTTTATAACACATAAAACCAGGTGGATAAATTATCTCCAAATTTTCAGGGCCCACTTATCTCAGTTTCCATATAGCCTACGTGGCATACACAAAATCAGTCTAGAGAGCTGAGAGGGAGAGGGGAGGGGTTCTTCAAGGAGAAAGATAGTTTCTTTAAGATCAATTGTAGTTGAAGTATAAGGAGATATTCTAAGAATGCCAATTGGAAGAGATTTACCACACACAGTAAAAATGTCATGGACAAATGGAACTCAAATAACAGTCCAAACTGAAAGTAGAAAAAAGAAGATGCTGCAAATTGCTGGTATTGATCTGCCACGGACCTACTTCTTCAAAGCACAGCTTTGCTCCAGGATAATAGCAAGGGTTTATCTAAACACACACACACACACACACACACACACACACACACACAAACTTTAAAAAAATTTTTTTTTTTATTTGAGAGAAGGGAGCGAGAGCAAGCATGCACAAGGAGGGAGGGGCAGAGGAGAGGGAGAGGCAGGCTCCTGGCTGAGCAGGGAGCCTGATGCAGAACTCAATCCTAAGACTCTGGGATCATGACCTGAGCCGAAGGCAGAGGCTTAACTGACTGAGCCATCCAGGAGCCCCACAATTTTTTTAAAGATAGCTTTCTAGGATGGGGAAGCCAGCACCATCATAACAGCAACAACAAAAATTAAACCCTCTGAAACTTCCTTTTTTTTTTTTTTTTTTTTTTCCTCTGAAACTTCCTGACAATAAACTTCAGGAACCATCCTACTTTGGAATGCCAGTCCACTTATAACAATCTTATAATACAAAATAACCCAGAACACAGATATCACTGTTTTTCATTTGATCTGCAAACTTGATAGATTTTATGTGTCATCCTTGCGCATGGGCCATGCTAACCTTCTCTGTATCACTGCAATTTTAGTATATGTGCTGTCGAAGTGAGCACAAACTTGATAGATTTTAAATGATTGTCAAGGTTTAGCTTTCTGTACTAGAGAAAAAAAGATATATTCTTACCTCTGCCAGGAGGTGTGTAACCATGTCGATATCATTGTAAGTTTTGGTCATCTGCTCCACCCTGTCTGTGCCTAGAACTGAGACAGTTCAAAACAACTGTTTATAGTATTTAGAGATAACAGAAACTTTTAAATATTCATAAAATTTACAAGTTAGCAACAAACTCAGGCTTTTACAAAATCCCATTCAGGAGAATAAAAATATATGTGAAAGAAGAAATGTTTATGTATTAGACACTCATGAAATAGATCAATTCTTACAAACAAAATGTACATCATACAGTGAATTAAGAAAGTTATCAAATGATCATAAGATAACCACTTCCTGAGTATCTCCTTCTCCCTCTTTAAGATTAGAAATTTGGTGTACTCTCACTAGAGACTGCAGGCCTAAAGAATGGATTAAATCACCAATTGTTTTATGCCCTAAATTAAAATTCCTGAGGGACAAATTAATGAGGGATTATGCTATTACAAATATATTTAATTAGAATTCTGTTGTAATTATCTTAAATACCTGTGATCATCTATCACATGAACTAATATGAATAAATAAGTAACGGACTTGTAGGACTTTTGCAGTTCTGTTATGAAGCATAATCTTCTTTTGCTTAATTAAAAACCCTTTATGAAAATTTCCATCATATCTAGACCTCTGCTATAATATAAACTGTATACTATTACTTGCATAATTTAAGTCCAGTATTTCTGCATTAAGTTCAGGAACTGTCAATGCACTGCATAATATAGCTCCAAAGAGAATGCCTCGTATGACCCTAATGACTCCACAGTCACAATAAGCAATACCTTTTTAAGCTAATGATGCATACTTTTAATGTTAGAGTACACAACATAAAATGGATCTGTGTTTGACTTAGATTGATTTTATTATTTTATTATTAGTTTGCCCTGAAGTGTGAAAAACTAAGAGGCTTTAAAGCAAAAAAGCTAAATTACAAATTTGAGAGAATTTAGCCCTTCTTAAACTCCTATTCCATCATATGGAGGTGATACCACTCATCTCACAGGATCATTAGGAGGATGAAATACGATAATTCTATATCAGCAGTATTTATTGCTAAGTGTCATATTAACTGTTTATAGTCACTACTCTTTTTGTTTGTTTGTTTGTTTGTTTATAGTCACTATTCTTTAAACACAGCTGGTAGGTATGAAATAGCCTTGATTTAAAATTCTCTGTAAATAATGCACTGTACTGGCAGCAGACATTATTATTTAAGTCACCTGTAGTTCCTTAGTCCCATCTTAACATTGAGGTCACCCAAAAGACACCCTGAGACATTTTTTACTTTTATTTGAGCTTTTTATTTTCTTCCTAGCAAAAATGCTTGAAATGAATCTGGGAATCACCTAGAACTTAATTATTAACGACAGTCTTATTCCTAGCTAAAAGTAAAACAAAGTGCTGAGCTGATAGTAATAGGAGATGGAAAACTAAAGAGATCTGGATAAACCATTTTTACCCCCAAAGGATTTATATTTACAAGTAGAAAAACTGGCTCCATAATTTAACCACAGGGATAATGGAAACAGGGTTTTGGGCCAAAGGAATCTTCACAATTTATTTAGAGTGTGAGGTCTCCACTACTTCCAGTCTCAATAAGATGAGACCAAAAGAAAAAAATTAAATCCTATCTATGTTCTAAATTAATTACAGAAAACCACCCAATGGTTACAAACCCAAATGTTACTACCTAAGGTAGTGGGTCTCATCTCTACACCTGATTTTAGCCAAAAGGCAGAAAAGAGATGGGTATCATCTCTACACTCTAATTGATTTGGAGGAACCCCAGGGCACACACAGTAAAAGATGCCCAAGTGTTCTGGTGTGGAGCTAGCAATTGAAACTACCAATTCAGAGGTAACACTCGAAGCAAGAACCAGGAATCCTAGAGACTCGGTTTGTTTTTATAAAACTAACTGAAACAATATATTATTAACATAGTTTATATTACAGGATCAACCAGAGTTGAAGGTGAAGTGGTAAATTTATTTTGAAGTAAAACCAGTAAATTAAGAATGTAATAAAGAGCTGTGAGCTACAAGTTGTTCATGAAGAAGTGAAAAGAAAATAAAGGACACCATCATACAGAAAAGAACTGTTTAGAATAAAACATGTTTTAGTGAGGAGAAACTAACAATAGTGAGGATAATAATGAGGTGATAAGAACTCCTATCTCACAAGGTCATATAAAAACTTTGGGCTGCTCATTCTCAGTAATAGGCTCTTTGCACCATTCTGCTCTTTCTTTCACTGTTCCACCAAGATCAGAAGGCCTTTATCTGATGAAATAACCGGTATCCATCTGTGAATGCAGGTTATAGGACAACACAGATCCCAGTTTTTTAAAATTGTGAGCATAACTTATACATATAAATATAGGAGAGAGGCTGGAAGGATACACATTTAAATGTTAATAGTGGTTATCTCTGGGCAGGGATTATAGTTGATCTTTTGTTTTCTTTTCAGTCTTTTGCTTATTTTCCATGAAGAATAAATGTTATCTTTGCATTAGAAAAATAGCCGCTCTTTTCAGAGATTTCAAAAAGCAAAAATGAATTTTCGAATGCTTAAAGATATATTATGGCAAAGAAGTTAGATAATGCAACCAGAGTTCTCCAGTTTTGTTTTATGTCAAAGAGTCTATATGCTACCGAGCCCCAAAGGCTGAGCCACCTCAATTGCACAGAGCAGCTCAAGCAATGTGTGTCAGTCACAAAGCATATAAAAATGCAATGAATTTCTCTCTGCAGTCTAATCAGTTCTGTCTTCTCTTCCTCAACAGTGCTTCTGGCAGATAGGCTGCTTGGGAAGATTCCAAAAGTACTCAGGGCAAAGCTCTTAAATGTTCTCTTGGCATTTAGGCATTGTGACTAAATGCTTCCAAAGTGAGAGACTAATTCTTCACTGTAATTCTGTAACCACAAATGCAGAGCCAAGCAGACTGATTTTATTATAATCAATTCTATCAAATCTTATTTTCCCTTCAGTTCTCAGCTGTTAAAATAAATAAAAAAATTTTCCCTTCAGTTCTCAGCTGTTAAAATTTTATAAAAATAAAATGTAGTACAGAAATTAGCAGTGTCCTGTCCCTTGTTTACAGACTCAAAACTCCTAACTCTTAAAAAATTTTTATATATTAGGAGAGATGATAAACATCTTTACAGAACAATCCTTGCAAGTTGATTTTCAAAGGTTATTAATTAATGTTCAACATTTTTGGTGTAAGATTTGGGGAATCTGATGTTCCTGAAAAAATACGGGGTGGGGGGGTAGAATATACATAAATCCTTTCTAATTCTTACTTTAAGTTCTAATTCTGCATAATTTCATATCGGCAACTCAATCTCACATTTTTTCAGGATGGGAAGAGCCAATGTTAATCCATTTTGATATCCGTAATTTATATAGGATGGTATTTGATAGTTCTCTTATGTGCCCCTTTTCAAGATCTCAAGTTTTTACTACAATTACTGAAATTGAAAAAGGCTTCTAATCTCTCCAACTCTCAGCAAAAAATAAAAAACAAGGCAACAAAAACCCAAACCGAAACACACACCACCCATGTGGCATAGTAAAAGCCACAAGAGCTCCTGGTAACTAGACAAGTCTTACGGTTTTAACCCCAAAGAAGTGACGGCTGCTCTTGCTGCTATAATACAGAGAATATTTCTGCAATATAAAAAACTGCCTTCAAAAGAACTGAGAAGAAAAAGAAGGTGTCTGATGATATAAACTGTCTAGGACAGGCCTTCCTCAACAGGGCTCCTGGAGAGAATTAAGCCCTACACATAATGATTTGAGTGAGACAATTTTCTCAATTCTGCCATGGATAATACTCAATAGATGTCTTGGGGTATCTAAATTATTTTGTGTAATTGGTTGAGAGGAAATATAAAAATGCTAACCTCATGATATGATTTATGGTTGATGCTTTCTGAACATCATCAGTTATATTTCTTTTCCTGCCAGTATAAAGTAGTAATTTTTGAGGGCAGACTTTGAGGAAAAGTATAACCAGAAGTAATTATTTCTATAACTGTATTTCTCTCCCAAATTTTAAACCCTCTGTAATTCCTTAAATTCTTCAATTAACATCACTAAGAACGGCCATATAACTTTGGTTGACAATGCTTTATACTGATGGTTCTCAGATAGTAGTGTGCCATCAGTATCAGGAGGACTTGTTAAAACATGGACTGCTCTGCCCCACTCCCAGAATTTCTGATTCTGTAGATCTGGGGTGGAGGCCCAAGAATTTGTATTTCTAACAAGTTCCCAAGTGATGAAACTAAAGAGACTAAAACTTAAGAGACTAAACATTGCCTCCAACCCCCGACCCTTTTTTCTTATGCATTTATAAAGGGTACAGGCGATCCCTTATTCCCAAATAAAAAAATACCCTGAAAGGCAGATCAGACTTCTATTTTTAGCCTTTACGCGAACAAATGGTACCTTCTGTTATGATGTGCTCTGACCGCATTGCTCACCCCCACAGCTCATTCTTGGGTTTCTATCTTAATAAAATTAAGAAAATCCTGAAATGATCTGTTCTTTGAATATCTTAAATTTTATATATGGCAGGGAGTAGGATGGAATTTTTTTTGACCCACCCACTGCTCTCAAATGTTCTATTTTAAAAGTAAACAATCTCTTTCTGGTTTGGTGGGGGCTTCAGAGAATATCCGGTATCCTTTCATCCATGGGAGGTAGGCTCCCAACCCAAAACCCTGCCCATGTTTCCTTCTAAATTTATTTTTCTTTTCACAGCTCTTTCAACTTCTTTGTGTTATGTAAGAGAGAAAGTGCCTCTGCCTGTGCCACCTCTTTTTAATAGTTGTAAAAATTCATTTTAAGGAGAACGACTATCTCCTGGTATGTGAGGGAAGTAGGGATAAGAAGAGGCTGAAGTAGTACCAGGGAGCTAAACCCTAGGATGGCTTGTCAGGGTACATAATAATCATTCAGAACCACAGGTCCTGATATTTCAAAAGGATAGAAAACTGTTGGAAAGGGTCCGAGAATGTTTTGTATCTTGCCTTTTAAAACACACATTTATTTGCTAAATAAAGTAAATCACTTATTTTTTACATTCATAAGATGCAAATTCATAATAAAGTTTATTTGTATTTGAGTGAACTGTTAACCAAAGAATTGATACCTTTAAAATGACATTGAAATTTTAAGTACAATACAGAGATTAAGCATTAGTGTACCAATTATAATCAATCCTAGCTTACTTGCTTCATGATCTTAAGTATATCTTATAGAGTTCAATTTTCAAATTGTTGAAGTGAAAATAGTACCTTTAGACCAAAGGAATAGGACAGTTTTCTGGACCCTGGAAGTATGAATCTATAACATCTTATTAATCTTAAGTTTTAAATTGCTTCCTTGAACTTTTGTATAAAGTCCTGAAAACCAAATATTTTAGAATTTGATTATCATTTATTTTCAAAAGAAGTTTATTTTTACTTAAAATTCTTCCTAAAAGTAACTCCATGAAATTATGATCTAAGATAGCTTTCTAGCTATAGTTCCATCCTCTAGTGGCATATACGACAAACAAAAAGTAAACTAAAGGGGCACTTTCTGTGCCACTGTATCAAAATAATGACAGGAACTAATAAATTTATCCTGATGAGATTTCAGTTTGAATTTTCTTCTCACAAATCTAAAAATCATAGAACAAAGAGATATGGGAAAAAAACCCCGGAAAATCTCAAGCAAGCAACTTCTCAAATTTGAAAGTTAAGAAAACTTTCAAATTTAAGAGCTTTATTTTAATATTCAGCTACTTACAAGAATTATTGAGGCAGAAACAGTTTTATTTGGGTTTCTTGATATTGCAATTCAATGTTTACAATTTTCCCCCCTGAGCAGTAAGTAACCTCTTTCTAGGAAACCTACTATTAAAAGCAAGTTAAGGATTACTATTAAAATTAGTATTTCACAACAATCATTAAAGACACTGAAGCACTCACTGGGAAAATGTCTAGGAACTGATGCAATGTCATATATAATTCAAATGAAAAGAATTTTACAAACATCAATGTTGAACTTACAGATTTTTATTATCTATCCAAATAGCTACTATGCACACATTTTTATAGTGAATGAATAAAAAAAAAAGTTAGCTCAGCCTGAAAACAGATGTTTGGAATGAGGTCAAAAGCAAAAAGATCTCCAGACTTTAATTATTAAAACTATTTATGTATCTAAAAACTATGCTTCTAAATGACTGACCTAGTTCCTGTGACTGTGTTTAACAGGAAATGTAATAAAGTAAGATGGTTCCAGATATCAAACTACTAGGATAACACATGTTTTAAGATATAAAGGGATATTACAATTTTAACTTAAAATTTCAACTACTTTTTTTTTAAAGTTCCTTTTTCTACTTAGTCTGAGAAAAGTATCAAATAAAAGAAAGGAGAAATGGAAACATCCGAGTATTGCTTGCAACCACAAACACTCAGTGTCATAAGAATGACAAACCGGCTGCATCTAGACATAACACAGATCATCTCTTTGCGTCATGAAACCAGTTTGAGTTAAAGCACGTATACGCTAAACAACGGCTAGGGATACCAAATGCTTTAAAAGTCGACACCAAGATACTTAGGATCTTTATTTCAATGGACAAACTCTAAAAGGATAAAAAATACTCACTCATATAATGGAAAGTCTCTTCAGCAAGGACTGGAGAGAGGGCATCAGACGCATGATGCTGCTGGTGTGGAGACCGAGTCCAGTCTTGATTTTCATATAAAAAGAGAGAGTCTACTCTTAGCTTATACTGGGGCAGCTGTTCTTCTAGCAGACTCACCAGCTCAACTTCAGGGAGATCCTCATTGGAGCAGACATCTAAAAAGGAGATTCCATGTAAATGAATCCAGTATATTTCAATTTATTAGGCTACAGAGAAAACATCAAGTGAAATTAGTTTGCAAAAGTAGGGTAACCAAAGAAATGGTAGTCAGGAGAATTTCTCCAGTCATTTTTATTAATATATATTGATACTATAGTTGGCCTTTCTGTTTCTTTGATATGAAAACTTTTATAGTGAAAATAATACCATGAATTTAAAAATATACTGCTTGATAAATATAACTATGTTTTTAAAAATTAAAATGAATTTGAACAAATTTCCTCCTTATCAGTCTATTTAGTGTTGCTTAAAAGAGAGCTGACCTTAAATAACGTATATGCTTGGGGGGAAAAAGGCAACACCAAGCAACCAACAGAAAATAGCTAATTCAAAAGGAATAAAGTAACATACTCTTTAATAACAGATTTTGAACTCTGTGGGAGGATTCTTCAAAATTTGGAAAAATGCACTTTGGTATATTCTCACAGTAGCTAGATATAAAAAATTAACATTTATTGGTTAAATGTTAACCAGTAATGTTAACATTTCAGCACAGTGTTCCAGCACCAGTACTAGAATAAGTACTTTATCATTTTTATTTTGAAGATGTGGTACCTTTGAAGTCCTGAATACCTTTCACGTCACTACCCTCTCAGCCACACACCTCTGGCTACCTCCTGCATACACATCTCTGAACACACTTGGCTTTTCTGCTTTATGTGTTTGCTCTTGGCTTCCTGTTCCAAATACTGCATATCATTTAACACTTCCCAAATTCAGCAGTTTGCAAAAAAAGTAAATTTACCCTTTTGACATGCCTAGAATAGAGAAAATACAGGATGTCATATCAACCCTCACACTTTATAAAGAGATCTGGTATTTCCTTTGTGGGTAGTACAAAGAAACATATTCTAACTCTGGCAAACAACAACAAAGTTCTTTAAAAAAAAAAAAGATTTATTTATTCATGAGAGACACAGAGAGATAGATAGAGAGAGAGAGAGAGAGAGAGAGAGAGGCAGAGACACAGGCAGAGGGAGAAGCAGTCTCCATGCAGGGAACCCGATGTGGGACCTGATCCCGAGACTCCAGGATCATGCCCTGGGCTGAAGGCAGGAGCTAAACCGCTGAGCCACCCAGGCATCCCAACAAAGTTCATTTTTAAAAACCATATCTTAAAAGAGTAAATTTCTACTACTTGACCTTAACAATGACACTTTATTAAATCATATACAACACTAAGCTGACAATATCACATCCCCCATCTTTACCCAGGACAAGCAATGACTTCATAATTACAAAGATGAGGTACATTTAAAATCTTAGATATGGTTCTAAAGAAGCTCTCAACCTTTAGCAGGTCTTTTTAAAAGCCCTAAAACACAACCATATTTATTATTACAAATTCCATGTGATCATCCAAATTTTTCCTGCTATAAATATATCACATACAAGATTGTCAGTGTAATACTTGGAAGAAAAGAAGTTGACTATAAATACATGCAGAGCTAAAAATAGGTTGTGAGCAATTCAGGAAACAAAATTTAACATCCATTAAAAGAATTTTTATTTCCTAGAGATTGTCTTTTATTTTTTAGAGGATACCTCTTTCATTTTAATTGCTTAACAAATCTTTAGTGTAAATGACATTTTATTTTTTTAATTTTATTTAAATTCAATTAATTAACATATAATGCATTATTGGTTTCAGAGATAGAGATCAGTGATTTATCAGTTTTATATAATACCCAGTGCTCATTACATCACATGCCCTCCCTAATGTCCATCACCCATTTACCCCATCCCCCTATTCCCTCCCCTCCAATGACCCTGTTTGTTTCCTATGACGAAGAATCTCTTATGGTTTGTCTCCCCCTCTGATTTTGTCTTGCTTTACTTTCTCCACTCTTCCCCTATGATCCTCTGTTTTATTTTTTTTTTTAATTTTATTTATTTATTCATGAGACACACAGAGAGAGAGGCAGGCTCCATACAGGGAGCTTGATGTGGGACTAGATCCCAGCACCCCAGGATCACCATCTGAGCCAAAGGCAGACGCTCAACCACTGAGCCACTCAGGTGCCCGTCTGTTTTATTTCTTAAATTTCACATATGAGTGAGATCATATGATAATTGTCTTTCTCTGATTGACTTATTTCACTCAGCATAATATCCTCTAGTTCCCATCCATGTCATTGCAAATGGCAAGATTTCTATTTTTTTTTTTAATGGCTGAGAAGTAGTCCCTTTCATATATATATATATACACACCAAATCTTCTTTATCCATTCATATGTTGATGGACATCTGAGCTCTTGTGGACATTGTTGCTATACACATGGGGGTTCAGGTGCCCCTTCAGATCACTATATTTATATCTTTGGGGTAAACACCTAGTAGTACAATGGATCTTAGGGTAGCTCTATTTTCAACTTTTTGAGGAACCTCCATACTGTTTTCCAGAATGGCCACACCAGCTTACATTCCCACCAACAGTGTAAGAAGGTTCCCCCTTTCTCCACATCCTTGACAACATCTGTTGTTCCCTGACTTGTTCATTCTGGCCATTCTGGTTGGTGTGAGGTACTATCTCTGTGGTTTTGATTTGTATTTCCTTGAGGCCAAGTGAGGTTGAGCATTTTTTCATTTATCTGTTGGCCATTTGTATGCCTTCTTTGGAGGAACATCTGCTCCTGTCTTCTGCCCATTTCTTGATTGGATTATTTGTTCTTTGGGTGTTGAGTTTGGTAAATTCTTTATAGATTTTCAATACTAGTCCTTTATCTGATATGTCACTGCAAATATCTTCCCTTGTTGTGTCAGTTGTCTTTTGGTTTTGTTGACTGTTTCTTTTGCTGTGCAAAAGTTTTCATCTTAAAAAAAAAAAAGTTTTCATCTTGATGAAGTCCCAATAGTTCATTTTTGTCTTTGCTTCCCTTGCCTTTGGAAACATGTCTAGCAAGAATTTGTTGTGGCTGAGGTCAAAGCGGTTGTTGCCTGTGTTCTCCTCTAGGATTTTGACAAATTTCTGTCTCAAATTTAGGTCTTTTATCCATTTTGAGTCTATTTTTGTATATGGGGTGGGGAACTGGTCCAGTTTCCTTCTTCTGCATGCAGCTGTCCAATTTTCCCAGCATCATTTGTTCGAAGAAACTGTCTTTCTTCCATTGGATATTCTTTCCTGCTTTGTTGAAGATTAGTTGACCATAGAGTTGAGGATCTCATCCTCATCCTCATCCCAGAGGATCCATTTCTGGGTTCTCTATTCTGTCCCACTGATTTATGTGTCTGTCTTTGTGCCAGTACCATGCACTTCAATAGAGCTTGAAGTCCGGAATTGTGATGCTCTCAGTTTTGGTTTTCTTTTTCAACATTCCTTTGGCTATTTGGGGTCTTTTCTGGTTCCATACAAATTTTAGGATTATTTATTACAACTCTGTGAAATAAGTTGATGGTATTTTGATAGGGATTGTATTGAATGTATAGATGCTCTAGGTAGCATAGATGTTTTAACATTATTTGTTCTTCCAGCCCATGAGCATGGAATGTTTTTCCATTTCTTTGTGTCTTCCTCAATGTCTTTCATGAATGTTCTACAGTTTTCTGCATACAGATCCTTTGCGTCTTTAGTTAGGTTTATTTCTAGGTATTTTATGGTTTTTGGTGCAATTGTAAGTGGGACTGACTCCTAAATTTTTCTTTCTTCAGTCTCAGTGTACAGAAATGCAACTGATTTCTGTGTATTGATTTTATATCCTGCCATTTTATTGAATTGCTATGTGAGTTCTAGCAGTTTTGGGGTGGAGTCTTGGGTTTTCCATATACAGTGTCATGTCATCTGCAAAGAGTGAGAGTTTGACTTCTTTGCTGATATGGATGCCTTTTTTTCTTTTTGTTGTCTGATTGTTGAGGCTAAGACTTCTAGTACTTTGTTGAACAGCAGTGGTGTGATAGTGGACATCCTTGCCATGTTCTTGACGTTAGGGGAAAAATCTTTATTGCGGTTTCTCTTCCTATCAACTCCTCTTCACCCCACAACATGTTTGTTTAACAAAATTGCTAACCACATAAATTAGAAATTGTCTTTTAAGATGCATTAATGAAATTCTGAGAAAATTCAAGGTTACCAATTCCCTACTCACAAAGTTACTTTTAAAAACACATATACACTTAAGGTTTAAGATTAAATATCCTTGACTAGCTCCTTCTATTTGCTTTTGTATTTTTGATAATGTACTATTTACTACTCTCCTGATTATCCAGTCTTAACAACTTCCTTGATGACTTTTTAACTTCCAAATGTTCCCTCCACATGTCTACTTCTTTTTAGCTACATTGTGTCTATTTAGATTCAAGGATTCCTCTTGCTTCTCTTGAAGAGCCTCAAAATTGTTCTGGCCTCATTACACTCAAATTTTCCTCTACTTCTTCACATCTACATTATGTCACTCTCCTATACAAGACTAACAGAGGTCTGAATTTCATCTAGCTAGCCATTGGAGAGAAACTTTATGAATATTTGGGATAATTAGTAAACATCTTAGAAAGGTCATGGCTTCTCTTAGCAGGATTAAATTAATGCTAGAAGAAAGCATAGTACAGTATGATCTAAAGTGTGACCTAGAGAACTCCATTACAAAGATTAAAAATAAGCCTCAAAAGGATGGACCTTATTAGCAAGTAACTTAAGGATCTGTCAGAACAGATTTTAAGTCTTCCAAGGAAGACAAAAAAAATCTAAATATCTAACAATGTGACATTCAAAATATTCAGCATTTACTAAATATGCAAAGAATAAGCGAACTGTAATCCATTACCAGTAGTAAAATGAGTCAATAGGAATAGGCCCAATAATGACAAAGTAAACAACTTAAAAACAGCTATTATTAATATGCTCAAGGATTGAAAAGGAAAACATAAACTTGATGAAAAGAGAACAGAAGCTATATCAATCTTTATAAAACCCAAGTAGAAGTAGAGTACAATATCTAAATTGAAAAACTCACTGGATAACATTAACAGATTAGACATTCTCCAGAAGAAAAAAACAGCAGTAGACATGAAGACATAGTAATGTAAACTATCTAAAATGAAGCATAAAGAAAAAAAACTGGGGAAAAAAATGAACAGGTCATCAGTGATTTCTGTATCAAACAGTCTAATGTATATGCAATTGGAGCCACAGAAGAGGAGAGAGACAGAGCTAAAAGATTATTTGAAGGAATAATGGCTGAAATCTTGCAAATTTAATTAAAACTATAAATCCATAGTTCAAAGAAGCTCTACTCTAAGCAGGATAACACAAAGAAAACCCAAGAGAATATGTAAAAAGCAGAGAGAAAGACAAAGGAAACATTACATTTGAGGGAACAAAGACAAGAATAAACTCATCAGAAGCAATGCAAAATAGATGACAATAGAATGCTATTAAAATATATAAAAAGTCATCACAGAACTCTATACTGAAAACAGCTTTCATTAAAGGTGAAAAAAGACTTTTCAGACAAGCATATTGCCAGCTGACCTATAGTACAAGAAATATTAAACTTCCTCAGGCAAAAAGGACACAAAATGCAGAGTTCACTCTACAAAAAGAGATAAAAACTGACAGAACTGGTAAATCTGTATGTAAATATATGACTTTTATTCTCACAATTTATTCAATTTATAAATGTTTAGAGTAAAAACAGTAATTATGTATATAACTTGTAAATGTAAAAGACATAACAACAATATATAGAATGATGAGGAAAGAGAAGATTATTGTTGTAAGGATATCATTTTATGAAATAGTATAATGTTATTTGAGGATGTACTGCAGTAAGTTAATAACGCATATTGCAAACACAGAGCAACCACTTAGAAAAATGAGAAATGTACCTACTAAGTCAATAGTGGGATTAAAATGGAATCCTAAACAAAACAAAGAAAATGAATACCCAAAACTCAGGAAAAAAGGAAAAAAAAAAAAAACATTAAGTGGAACAAAGAGAAAATAAATAGTAGTACAGAATTTACTGACTCAACCAAATTTATAATTATATCAAATGTAAATTGTCTAGGGGTGCCTGGGTGGCTCAGCTGGTTAATCGGCCATCTTCAGTTTAAGTCATGACCCCAAGATCCTGGGATCCAGCCCCTCATTGGGCTCCCTGCTCAGCAGGGAATCTGCTTCTCCCTCTCCTTCTCCACCTGCCCTCATACTCTCACTTGCTCTCTCTCAAATAAATAAATGAAATCTTTAAAAAAGTGCAAATCATCTAGACACACCAATTATAAAGTAGAGATTTTCAGATTGAATTTTAAAAAAACAAGATCTAACTATAAGCTCTCTATAGATGTCCTTTAAATATTTAGGTAAGTTAAAGGTAAAAGGATGAAAAATGCTATCATACTAATTCTATACAAACTCTTTTCAAAAATAGAGGCAGGAATATTTTACAAATCATTTTATGAGGCCAGCATTATTCCAATACCAAAACAAACACATGCAAAAAAAAAGTACAAGCCAATAGTTTTCATAAATGGGGCACAACGCATACACACAAAACATTAATACAACAAATCCATAATCTATCAGAAGGATAATACATCATGGCCAAGGGGGGGTTTCCCCACAAAGTTGGTTTAAAAATTCAAAAGTAGAAAAAATTAAAAAGTCAATAGAATTCACCATTAACAGACTAAGAAAGAGAAACCATCTCAGTAGTGGAAATCAGGCATTTGACAAAATTCAACATCCATTCATGACAAAAATCTCTTATCCAACTGGGAGAAGAAAAACAACCCCCTAATTTGAAAAAGGCCATTCTAAAGAAAACTAATAGTGAGATTGTAACTTTTCTCTAATATTGGAAATATGGCAAGGATGTTTGTTCTCATTTTTATTAAAAAAATATACTGAGATCTTGCACTATTCAAAAAGGCAAGGAAAAGAAAGAAAACACATCTAAAATGAAAAGGAACAGACATGTAAAACTGTCTCCATTTGTAGACAACATTATGATTTACAAAGGAAATTCTAAGGAATCTATAAGAAAGCTAATGAAACTAAGCTGGGCTGCCTGGGTGGCTCAGTCAGTTAAGTGTCTGACTTCTTGATTTCGATCAGATCATGATCTCAGGGTCGTGAGATCAATCCCCACGTTGGGTTCTGTGTTAAACATGGAGCCTTCTTAAGATTCTCTCAGTCTATCCCTCTGCCCCTCCCCTCCGCCCCCTCCTTGCTGGTGTGCTCTATCTAAAAAAAGAAAAATCTTTTAGAAAAAAAAAATAAGTAAAGCAACTTTGCTACTACTTATCTAAATGCAAAAGCAAAAGCCATAAAATTTTTAAAGGACAACAAAGGAGAATATCTTTGTGATCCTGAAGTATGTGAAGATTTTTGATTTTTTAGAAGCAACACAAAAAAACTAAACTATTATAAAAACCAAAATCAATAACTAGACTCCACCAAAATTTAAAACTTTTGCCCTTCAAAAGGCATCAGTATCTGGCTGGCTTAGCCAGCAGAGCACAGGACTCGTGATCCTTGGGGTTGTGAGTTTGAGCCCTACATTGGGTGTGGAGATTACTTAAAAACAACAGCAAAGATGAAAAGGCAAGCCCATATAGGAGAAACATTTGCAACTCATAAGTCTAACAAAGGACTTATATCTAAATACATTTACAATTCAATGGTAAGAAAAATTTTACAATGGGCAAATGATTTGAACAGACAACTCAAAATAAGATCCAGAAATGGCCAATAAGCACATGAATAGATAGATGCTCAACATCATTAGTCATGGGGGAAAAATAAATTAAACCCACAAAGAGATACCAGTATATACCTACTAGAATGGCAGTGATCAAAAAAACTAACATTACCAAGTGTTGATGCTGCAGAACAGAGGTCAGCAAAGCAGGCTCTAGCCTGCTGCCTCTGCCCGATTTTGTAAATCAAGTTTTATTGGACCACAATCACATTTGTTTTTTATGTATTGTCTATGAGTGTTTTTCTGCTATAACATCAGAACTGAATTGTAGCAATTCAGCAATGAAAATGATTGAGTTACTGATACATGCTGCAATGTGGATAAATCTCAAAAACATTTTGCTGCACAAAAAAAGCCAGACATAAAAGACACAGACTAATTTATATTAAATTCTAGAACAAGCAAATTTGATCTATTGTGACAGAGAGCTGATCAATGGTTGTCAGAGGCCAGTAGTTGAGAGAAGGGGGCTCTGGGTACAAGGGAATTTTTGGGAGGGCAATAAAATGTTCTACAACTTGACTGTACCAGTGGTTACATGAGTGTATATATTGTCAAAGCCAAACTGTGCACTTAAAATGGTCATACTTTATCTTAATAAAGAGATTACAATAAAGCTGAATTTAAAAATGGAAAAAACTTTCAGTTTGGATAGATTTCAGAATTTTTTGAAGTTTAGAAAAGTACTGCTTTGTGTATACTGTATGATATATAACAACTACATTTGGTTTTGTAGCAACATCCCATATTTAAATACATTAGTACATTTTCAGCAAACAAACATTCACACTAAGTGAGGCTAAGTCTAGAAATAGCTATATAGGTCAGGTTTTGTGGACCAATGAATTTTATAGCCAAAGTTAAAACTCTGGGTTGTTCAGAGTTTTTTGATAAGGGCTTACAGGCCTGTACCTGTGTTTGAATAACCAATCTATAGGTCCTGAGAACTTCTTAAATGTCATGAACTGTTGTCATGTGTTTGCAGGGTAAGCAACTCTGTCTTTGTGGAAGATATGAGTAGAAAGACAAAAGGGGAAGGGAAGTATGATGTGGTTCCTGCTGACCAGGGCTCATGCGGTACAGGAGAATCCGACATGGACAACATACAACACAAAAGGCAGATTTTGATAATTCAGTAAGAGACCAGGAGAAGGAAAGACTGATTCAGTTGTCTCTCAGGAGATCAGGCTGGAAAGTGAGGCCAGGGTTACAATGTGGCAGATCTTATACACTAGGAATAGCACTTCAATATTTATCAAACTGGACTCACCAGTGATACTTTCTGAGTCTCTGTGATTGATATTCATGAGGTTTTCTTCACCTGTTGGTGATGTAAAAATGGCATTCTGTGATTGACTCATGCAGGATCCTTTCTTGCTTTGGTTGACAAGGACGGCTTTGGTATGATTCAGAGTAAAGGAAATCCATCAAGCCATTTAATAACGAAATGGATCTGGTCATAGATATTTTCTTTTAAACAGCTTTTTTCTGATGAGTCAAATGACATCTGCAGCAATGAGTGCTCTCATGTGATTATCATACGTGGAGAGTCATGACCTAAAACAAAGAACACATTAAGTGACTTTAGAATTCAGCATGCTCTTTTATAGTGGCAGTCCAATTACCTGGAATCTGTCGCTGAGAATGCTTTCCTAGTGATGTAACATACAACATGGATAAATCTCAAAATAATTATGCTGGATAAAAGAAAGGAGTAAAAAAAAAATATACAGTTTATTATTGCATTTACATAATTTTTTTTACATAAAATTTTAAAAAATGTACACCTATCTACAGTAACAAAAAGCAGATCAGTGGCTGCCTGGGGCTGGGGAAGGGATTAGCAAAGAACAGGAGAAAAGTTTGGGGCATGATGAATATGTTCATTATTGTGATGTGTGGTGGTGGTTTCACAATTATATACACATGTCAAATTGTTCACTTGAAATAGATGCAATCTACTAATACATTATAATAATGTTAAAAAATTTAAAGATAATCAACTGTTTAAAGTAAAATAATATAGACATGGGGTCTATAACATAAGAAGAAGTAAAATATATTACAATACTTGCACAAAGGTGAGGAGGAGAAAAATGGAAATATACTATTATAAGGCTTTTATATTATACATGAAATAGTAAAATATCTGTTGAAGGTAAACAGCAATAAGTTAAAGATGTATACTATAAACTGTAAAGTAGCCAATAAAATAACTCAAGAATTACAGACAATAAACTGACAAAGGAGATGATATGGAATAATATAGTTTCTCAACTCTGGCACTACTGATATTTGGGGATAATGCTTTGTCATGTGCCTTGCAGGATTTTTAGCAGTATGTCAGCAGAATTTTCTCACCAGACCCTCTCCCAGTTTTAAAACCAAAAATGTCTCCAGACATTGCCAAATGTCCCCTGGTAGGCAAAATCACTGCCAGGTGAAAACCACTGATATAAAAGGTGCTCAACCTCATTTATAACTAACATAGATAAAAATGTAAAGAAATTATTTTTCATGTATTAGATTAGCAAACACTGTTTTATTATATCCCTTGTTGGAGAGGGGTCAATAATTGTTTTGAGGCAGCTTCAGCTTTCTCCAACAGCAGACCTTTGAACCCTCAGGTCTTGGCATATTTGTGATGCCTGGACACACTCACTGTAAAGCCCAGTATAATTTGATAATATTCAGTAAGACAGGATAGAGAAGCAGCACTCATACTGTTGATAAAAAGTACAAACTGGTACAAGCTTTTTGAAAGGCTAGTTGGCAATGTCTACCAAATTTTTAAGCGCACATACACCATAATTCAACAATTCTACCACTAGGGATTTATAATAGGGATATACTCACAAAGTATATGACAAAATATAGGCACAAGAATGCCCATATGGTATTTTTTTAAAGCATAAACACATGACCATAATGAAAATATCCATAAAGAAATGGCTTAATAATGGTACCAACAGAGGAATGTAATGCATTAAATATGTGTATACTTGAAAAAATTGTTATCAGTTAAGAAAACTGTTCAATACTAAGTATTAGCCTGGCTTTATATCAAAAGACAGTCTCTACCAAATAGTCTCTACTTAGCAAATTGCAGCTTCTATTTATGGCTAATTCATTCTCATGCATACTATTTATAGGCATTGTAAACATTCAGTGTTTTACAAGAGTTACCCCTAAGAAATGGAAAGAAACAAAACAAAGGCATTTAAAAGCAGATGAAAAATGGTCACTGAGGTAGAACAAAGCAGTGTTAGTAAACACTAGTGAAGAGAGTTTAAGAGGTGAAATGGACCACAGAATTAAACATTACAGAAAAGGCAAAGGACAGATTTGGTTTAAAAAAGGGGTACTAAAGGGATCCCTTGGTGGCACAGCGGTTTGGCGTCTGCCTTTGGCCCAGGGTGCGATCCTGGAGATCCGGGATCGAATCCCACGTCGGGCTCCCGGTGCATGGAACCTGCTTCTCCCTCTGCCTATGTCTCTGCCTCTCTCTCTCTCTCTCTCTCTGTGTGTGACTATCATAAATAAATAAAAAATTTTTTAAAAAAGGGGGGTACTAAAAAAGATAAAATAAAAATAAAAAAATTTTAAAAAAAGGGGTACTAGGACCATAAAATCAATATTAACCTTCTAGAAACCAATTCAACCAAGAAGTTAGGCCCAAAGCTAGGCTGCGAGGAGTCAGGAAGTGAAATGATGAGAATGGAGTTTACTAAATATAGACCAGGATTTCCAATACCACCTTTCAGGTTTACACAACAATAAAATTTCAAAAACTTCTGTGGTTATTGGCATTGGATTGGATTGCCTTTTCTTGGAAAAATACATTTTGTAAGGAAAAAAGACATAATGGAATATACAACAGTCCTTCTCAAAAATGGAGTTTATAATATTATGCTGACATAACAAAAATTAATTTTTCTATATTTGAATTCAGAAAATTTTACTTTATTTATTTTTTAAAGATTTTATTTATTTGTTCATGAGAGACATACAGAGAGAGAGGCAGAGACATAGGCAGAGGGAAAAGCAGGTTCCATGCAGGGAGCCTGACATGGGACTGGATCCTAGGTCTCCAGGATCATGCCATGGGCCGAAGGTGGTGCTAAACTGCTGAGCCACTCAGGGATCCCCACAGATTCTTAACTATAGAGAACAAACCCAACAGAATGGAGGTGGGTGGGAGGATGGGTTAATTAGGTGATGGGGGTTAAGGAGTAACTAATAATGAACATCAGGTGTATGGAAGTGTTGAATCACTATATTGTACACATGAAACTAGTATCACACTGCATGTTAATTGAAATATAAAAACTTTAAAAAATTGTTTTACATATAACTGTTTTCTTGAAATATGTCTGTCAAAACAGCAATCTGCACTAGCTCATGCAGCAGTATTTGTTGAGGTACTTTAACTCCAGTTGTCAAAAATTCATCTTCATATCTAAGATCAATCTACTGTATGCAACTGAATTCTTCCTTATGTACCTTATTGTCCAAATTGCCATTCCTAAATCAATCCCTCAAGGGGAACAGAATTAAAATTGGATCAAACCAGTAAAGATTTATCTGCCCACCCCTGGAAATTGGGAGGAACAGGAAAGCAACCTGAAGTTTATGACCACCAGCTATTGGAACAAAATGTCAACTAAGGGTTCTGCCGTCAAAAAAGTGAGGGAGCCGATGATCCTTGAGTAGGCAACCAAAAGCATCCCCTGCATAAGTTTTTATGTCACATATGATCTTTACCAAAGTCTTTTAAATTATAATACTCCAGAGACCCAGATTTATAGATTATAAACCCAGCAGTTTATTTTAAAAAATAGAATGGCAATACGAATATAAGAATAAACATACTAGGGCAGCCCCCTTGGCACAGCGGTTTAGCTCCGCCTGCAGCCCAGGGCGTGATCCTGGAGACCCAGGATCGAGTCCCATATCAGGCTCTCTGCATGGAGCCTGCTTCTCCCTCTGCCTGTGTCTCTGCCTCTCTCTCTCTCTCTCTGTCTCTATGAATAAATAAATAATGTTTAAAAAAAAAAGAATAAACATATTAGTGTATAATAGGCCTAGAGCACAGTCAGCAAACTGCTGCCTGAAAGCTGAATTTGGCCTGCCACCTGTTTCTGTATGACCTGTGAGCCTAGAATAGTTTTTGTATTTTTAAATAGTTGCAAAAAAATCTAAGTTAAAATGTTACATAATATGTGACAATTATATGAAATTCAAATTTCAGTAGTCACAAATGAAGTTTTACTAGAACACAGCCAGACTCATTGGTTCATATATGATCAATTTGGTTGTTTCCATGCTATAATGGCTGAGAGCTTACAGTCAGGCAAAGCCTAACATATTTACTATCTGACCCTTTACAGAAAAAGTTTGCCAACTCCTGATCTAATAGTAAAATAATTCAAGCATCAAATAACCATCTGTCAGAAGTTACAAATTTGCTTGTAAATAAAGTAGAGGAGAGGAAGATAAGGAAGAAGAGAGGGAGGAGGAGGGGAATGAAAAGGGAGAGAATAGAAGCAAAGTGCCTCTCATACTGGTCCAAATTGGTTTTTTAAACAGAACTATGGGGATCCCTGGGTGGCGCAGCGGTTTGGCACCTGCCTTTGGCCCAGGGCGCGATCCTGGGGACCCGGGATCGAATCCCACATCGGGCTCCCGGTGCATGGAGCCTGCTTCTCCCTCGGCCTGTGTCTCTGCCTCTCTCTCTCTCTCTCTGTGACTATCATAAATAAATAAAAATTGAAAAAAAAAAAATAAACAGAACTATGGCACTTTACCATATTTTAATCAAAGACCACTGTGATACTCTAATGATAACCTTGGGACATTACCCACTAGCTGGTTTAATCTTTAATATTTACATTAGCACTTGTATTTTTTCTGTTTTTTTTTTTTTTAATTTACATGTATCACACAGAAACAGAAAAATAAACTATATAAGTTTCAACTATGGATTCCAGACCTTTACTCTAGAGGATTGCTTTTTAATTAGCTTTAGAGGTACTGTTCATTGTTTAGTCTTAACTCTTAAATATAAGAGTAAAGAAAACCAAGTTGAATATAAAACTAAGTCTACCTTTAAAGTCAGGCAGGAAGAATCCAGACCTCCAGGGTAATCCAAGAACCTGCCTAACATAAAGGGTGTGCACCAGGTCAGGGATGATCTGTAAATGATATGTTCTTCCCAGTGATTCTTTAGAACTAAGTAAACCCTTTGGATATACCCTGGTCTAGATCTGAGCCCCTCAATATGATTAATATAGAGTAGCCAGTGCTGAGTATAAAAACATGTATGCACCTTGGCATTAGATGAGCCTGAATTTTCATCTTATCTACTGGTTTTCTGACTCTGAGTATTATTATTTAATAGTTCCTCATTGTGAAGGCGATAATTAACTATTCTTCATAGGGACAGTCAGGTATGAGAACTAATAAGAAATACAAATTCCTAGTTTGGTACCTGACATACATGCTTATTCCCTTCAGCGTTCCCCTTTTGTTTGGGCCTGAAGAAAAGATGATGTCTTCTGCCCAATATTTCTTAAATTTCTGGCTCAACAGCCGACTCTGAGCTCAGAATAGCTACCCTGTTTGAGTATGTAATAGATGTAGTCTGCAGATTGAATAGTCTTCATATGGAAAGAGAAAGGAACTAAGCAATAAAGTAACAAGTGCCTTATAAAGCAAGACTACTGAAGATTATTCCTGAAGCTCATTTCCTCATGGATTCTGGGGAAGGGTTGTTATAATAAAAGCCTTAACTATAACTAGTACTTTTATTCTTAGCATAATAGCTGTATTAGTTTCCTATTGCTACGGCAACAACAAATTACCACATTTAGTGGTTCAAACCACTAAACCAATCCATTATCCTACAGTTCTAGACATCAAAGGATGAAGTGGTTTCAATGGCCCCAAACCAAGGTATTGGCAGGACTGTGCTTCCTCTGAAGGCTCTGGGGAAGAATCCATTTTCTTGTCTCTTCTAGCTTCTAAAACTGCATTCCTTGGCTCAGGGCCCCTTCCTCCATCTTCAAAGCAGTAACTCAGCATCTTCAAATCTCTCTGTTTCCATTGCTACACAACCTTCTGCCAAATCTCCCTCTACCTCTCTCATATAAGGACATCTATGATTACATTTAAGGCCCAATGAGATAATCCAGGATTAACCGCATCTCAAAATCCTTAATTCAGTCCCTTTTGCAAAATCCCTTATGACATATAAAGTAATATTCATAGGTTCCAGGAGATTAGGATCTGGGTGTCTTCGACAGCTATTATTCAGCCTATAGAGTGGTTAAGAACATGGATCTAGGAGCTAGACTGTCTCTGTTTGAATCCCAATTCCATCACTTACTAGCTGTCTGACTTTGGACAAATTACTTAATCTCAGTTTTTTATGTGTAAAACAGGCCTAATAACAAGGTCTACTTATTTGGTTGCTATGAGGATTAAGCGGATTATGAGAAGATAATTGGAACACCTATCTCAGAGGGTCATTGAGGGAATTACACGAGTTAATACATGTAAAGCTCTTAGAACAATGCTCTTAGATTACAGTAAATGCTATGCAAATATTAGTTATTATTTTTATCATCATCAAATAGTATTATCATTACTGTTACTGTGCCTTATACAAAGTTGGGAACAGTGTAAACCCTACTCTTGACCACTTAATGGCATCTTCTCTTAACATAAGAAGAAATCACTCCCCACAAAAAAGAAATCCCATTTACTTCCTGCCCTGTAATAAGTAAGTAATGTTAGTTTAATGCCATTAATCATTTTTCTTTCTATCTCTCTGATGTATGAATAAAATAGCTTGCAGAGTCAGAGTCCTAAATGTAGTAGAAACTGCTGGCAAACTCTGGCAAGCACAAACATCACATTTTCAGTGCCCTTCCCAGTTTGTACAACATATTCTAGTACTTCCTTCAGCACCAACTATTTTCTATGCTGGATCTTTATTCACTCTTTTCACTTCACTGCTTTTCTTCAATCAACCAAGCATGCATTATTTAACAAAAAGCCAGCCTCTGTAATTCATGCACACTTAGGAGAAAATAAAGTAAAACAGCCAAGTGACTCATTTAAACAAGAATAAGACTTAAGGAAAAAAAAACAACAACCAAAACCTTTCATTGATAGAAATAAGAAATATTGTTGGAAGAAAAAAAAACAACATGGCTAAGGGCTGAGTTTAGCCTAGCCATGGAAACAAAATGGTCAACAGTGTGTGCCAAAATATAGGCCCTGTGCCTTAAAAAAAATCTTACTACTTTCTTAAAACTGATACTCTGGCAAAAACAGCCTTATAGAAAAGGCTAAAACAATTCAGAGAAACTTCATCTTAATAGAAGCACAGAGCCTAGAATTAAAGTAAACATAAAGATTTAACAAACATTTAAATTAGAAATATATCTTAAAATGTTATTGTACAAATAAAACTTTGGAGATTAATTTAAAGTAGATATTGTCTGCTCATCTGCATGAAGTGGGAAGAGTGCCAATCACCATCAGCAGGAGCTCTTTTAGGCAGTGACAACCCTAATCCAGTCAAAAGATAATCTGTATAATTTAAAAACTACTATGTTTCTAGATTAAATAATAGATTTTTGACAAAGATAGAGACTAATTTTAATATTGTCTAGGTACATCAAAGATAAGATTTACTAAAAACCCAATAATTTTAAAACCAGGTATTAAACCACAAAAAGAAAATATGATGGTTTTAGAGTTCAGAGTTGAAAGAAAAGGGAGGGTGTCACCACCAAATTCCAACCTGAGGAGTGAGCAGCAGAGCTTACAAAGGCAGAGACCAGGGGCAGCCCAGGTGGTTTAGTGCTGCCTTCAGCCCAGGGTGTGATCCTGGAGATCCGGGATCCAGTCTCATGTCAGGCTCCTGATGGAGCCTGCTTCTCCCTCTGCCTGTGTCTCTGCCTCTCTCTCTCCCTCTCATGAATAAATAAAATCTTAAAACAAAACAAAACAAAACAAAACAAACAAACAAAAAAAAGTCAGAGAGCACATATCAACACCAGGTACAGCTGCACTGATACGCCCTAGTATATTACACTGGCTATATTCAGCACCAGTGTCCTATCAGCAGTTGTAGGGTTCACCCTTAGGAAAGAGAAATTGTGCATTGTACCCAGCAAATACTTTGTCCCTCTTCTTTAGTGATCTTTTTTAGATTAAAGATGAGTAGGGTTGGGGCACCTGGGTAGTACAGTCGGTTAAGCGTCCAACTTTTGGTTTCCATTCAGGTCAGGGTCATGAGTTCAGCTCCATGCTGGCCTCTGTGATCAGCACAGCAGCCTCTTGAAATTCTCTCTCCCTGTCCTCCTCCCTGCTCTCTCTTGCTCTCTCTCAAATAAATACATCTTAAAAAAAAAAAAAAAAAAAAGATTGGTAGGGTTTTCAGAATATGAAATACACAGGGGCAGCTCTACTTACAAACAAGTTGGATTCCAAAAGGCTGTTGAATCCATTCGTTTAAAAGTCCAAAACCATGAGTGAGATTTAGGCGTATGGGTTCCACATTGCCTCCTAACTGATATATTTTAAGTATTTTTAAAAACTGCCCTGTTATGTTTATAATGAACATTCGCTGAGGCAGACAACCCCTCCCTGCCACAATCTCTACTAACAGGAGAAGGGAGTGAACCTCTGGCAGCTAAGGCATTCACACCAGAGCTTCACCTGAAGATTAAGAAAAATGGTGAACCCATGGTGCCATCTGCAGTTTTTGATAATTTTCCACAATAGCACTTGCATTCACCATGCTTAGCCTTTCAACTCTTGAACTCCTAACTCCTAACTAACTCCTAACTGAATCTTTGCCTATATAGGCATCCCACTTCAACAATGGTCCTCTGCCAAAAGCGTTTCATTCACATTTCTTCACCTTTGGCTGTAAACTGCACAGGTATATCTTTTTTCATGGAATTATGCTTCATAATCATTCTTATGGTCTAATCATATATCTAACATGTGTAATTTTCTCATTTTTAATTTTTTACACTATTTCTACTTTTGTGTCCATCAATCTATCACTAGCACTGCTTTTAGGGACAAAATGGGGTTTGTAATATTTATAAAACACCTCAAAACTATATATATAAAACATACATGCTACAAATAACAATAATGGCTGAATTGAAAATAACCATCTGATGGTGATCACTGGAGCTAAATCTGCTCTGGAGCATACTCTGCCCCTAGCCAAAAGGCTCCTAAATTATACATTTTAAGCAGTTGAGTTTGCATTTAAAGAGATTTATAAGGAAGTAAACCTACCATACAAGAACAGGGTTTTCTTATACATTTGATATAATTTTGGATGTTGCTTATGCTTGGTATTTCATTTCAAGACAAATATTAAAGGTCTAAAGAAAAGTTTAGCCTGATGTCTTGTTTGCAAAAGATAATGAATTTATATTCTTTGAAAGTAATCCAGCCCAGACTACTTAAGTGGGAAGGGATACAGTTTCTCTGTACTTTCCTCAACAAATAATGAATAGCAAGGGAATGTGTGACAGCTAATAAGTATCTGTCATTCATCAGAGTTTTAAAATCATTAAGAACTAAAGCTACCACAGCAACACCGAAGAAGGCTTCCTAGATAAGGGACCATTTGTGAATCAATGATCTATTTTATGGAAGAGCAGCCACATTACACAACTGTGGTTGTACATTCCATATTTTACCTTTTATAAAGTTAGGGAAATAATCCAAAAGCAAAAAAATATTAGGGGCTTTTTCAACAATGCAAGATCCAGTCATTATCAGAAGCCATTTTGTTTCATATTTTACATTTAAATCCTCATCTAAGTACAATGACAGTTATCAAAATATGAACCCAATTACAAGGAAAATGTTAAATCATGCTTCCATAACTACTCTTTGAGAAGTTATGAAAAGAAGATTTAAAAGAAAATATTAAAAGACAATATTTTTGATGCTTAAGTAATTAAATTTCACCCATCTGGAAAATTCATACATCCAAAGTGCTGGAGTACCAACTATGGCATCTAACAAAATAGAATTGCCTACTAATTACACCTCTCAAATTTTATGCCTCTTTCCATCACTCATTTTTTTCAAACTCCTTTCTATAAAAAATTGGGATTGGCTTAGAAATATGAAAAACAAAGTAAATTATTTTCTGGCAGTCAAAAATAATTTAGTGATATCAAATGATAGTTTAGTCAAAGAAAAGAGGATAGAGGGGATCCCTGGGAGGCTCAGCGGTTTGGCGCCTGCCTTTGGCCCAGGGCGCGCGATCCTGGAATCCTGGGATCGAGTCCCACGTCCGGCTCCCAGCATGGAGTCTGCGTCCCTCTCTCTCATAAATAAATAAATAAATGTTAAAAAAAAAAAAGAGGATAGAAAATAGTACAAAGATACTAAATAAACACAAACCTCAAAATGGGTAGACGAGTCTCACATTCATAAAATAATGTTGATTTTATTTCTCTAAGAGAAAGAGCAACTTGACACTTAAACTCTACACTTAAACTCTACTTGAAATCTTGTATCCTTTTAAGAGAGCACTCTTTTCTTTGTATGATCTGGCAAAAAAAGCTACACAATACTATATAGTTTATTCAATTCTAATATTGCAAAAGCTTTTACAAGATAGGGTTTTCTTAGAATTTCTAAGGAGTGAAACTGAGTTTAGTATGAATTATTTAAATATTTGAAAGTGATAAATGGGGAAAATAGGTACACATTTCATCATCTCAACATATGATAACAGAGCTGCTCTTAGGAAAGAAATGCTTTTTGTTTGAGAAAATACACAGAAAAGCCACTTGTGGAAGGTGAGGCCTTGCAGCATCGAAGGGAAGGCTAAGATGCTCTGCATTAGACTAGGGAAATAACTGTTTTCTCTTTCTCTGGATGGGGAGAGAGAAGGCAAGGGAAAGGAATCCTATCCAGATGGCAGTAGCTCAGAGGCCACAAGAACACCAGGAATTTACAGAAATCTTACAGAGGGTTTTGGTTTCCCCCTAACATGAAACTGAAGGTTCAAACCAACCATTTTTAGCTTTTAAAGGATCTGTCTGGACAACTAGTTGACATTTGGGTTATAGACACATTGAAATACTTGTTCACAAGAGCAGATGGTGTCAAGAACTTATATTCTGGAATATTAATAAAATCATAATTGCTATTATATTTTAGAATCTTTTTTAAAAACAGAAATCTTTATGTCCTTTTGATTAAAAGAAAGGAAAAAACAATTATAGGTCTTCAAAAATGGGTAATGCAGAGTAAATGGCATCACAGATTTGGGATTTCTTGTTCTTGTAACCAAATATGGGGGGAAATATCTCGAGCAGAGACATTTTATATAAGAGATTCCACAAAAGAATATGTACTATATTGCTAGAACCAAATACACTTTTCCCCAACAAATCAGAAAGTATTTTCTTTCAATACTGACTGGCAAAACTTAGGTAGTAGATTAAATCAAGAGACATAATCATCTAAAAACCTGCAAATAGTTCACAGAAAATTAAAAAATAAACTGAACAGATATAATCATGCTGGCAGACCTAAGAGTATTATTGTATAATCTGCTCTTCAAATACCATAGCTTAGAAGACCCCTTGAAACTCCACTTTAACACAGCAGTAGGGTAAATACAAATTTTAAAAACAGAAATAATTAAATAAAAGTAGAAAACATGTGTCTTTATTTCTCTTTGTCCCCTCTAATAACCAAATGAAAACTTACTTTTGGTGGCTTTAAAAATGATCCTAAATCCTTCAATTATTTTAAACTCAAAATATATAAAAGCTTTCCAAAGAAGAAGTTTCCAAAAGATGCCAAAAGAAAAACTGTAAGCACTACAGCTCTTCAGATCAACAAAGTAATCAGTGGCACCAGAACATGCAATCTTCTATGACCAGGAACAGGGTGTAACTTAAAATGGGGGTGAGTGGTCAGGACAGAATATTATAAACATATTTATAAACATATATATTTCTAGAATGATTTCTAAAATTCTGCATATCTAAGACATGTAACCATTTTAGTAATGTAATTCTACCAAGCAAAAATATGTTCAAATTACATTGAGGTTTAAATACTAGTCATTGATAAATAAATACATACATACATACATACATACATACATACAAACTAGTCATTGTTTTCCAAACCAGTTGTCACAATTAACTCCAGGACTTCAAGATAAGGTTGTCCTTTGAGGGAGAATTGACATGTAATGGGTGGTTCTGGTATGCCAATGAAATTCAGGAACCATGTAAGAAAATATCAATTTTTTGAGCTACAGCTATTATCTTTCACTCGGGAGACAGATTCTGAGCTTGAAGGGCACATAGGTAGGCAGTGGAGAGCTTTTAGGAACCCTCCTTCTCCACTTGCCTCATTAAGAGCTAGTAGCCCATTCTTCAGATTTTATAATGGGCCTTCTCCTTTCTCTCCTAAGGAATCTCATCTACTTTAAAAGCCTTAATTTCCAATTATATTATAATTACTTCCCAAATCTCTACTTTAAGTCCAAATTGGCATATGACTTTAAACTGGAACTCTCAATATCAGTTATGTCAATACCATAAATATATCAATATATATATTTATATAAAACCAATACCATAAATTCATCACTTTCCAAATTGAAATTATATCCTTCTCCCATGAAATGTTTTTTCCTGCTCTACTAATTAGTTAATATTATCAAGTCACCTGATCAGCAGAGCCAGAAATCTAAGAGTCATCTTTTTTCTCAATTTCTGCTTTCCATGTAGTCACCTGTTCCTGTCAATGTATTATCTAAGCCTGTTACTATGGTCTTAGTTCAAGCCCTTCTTTCTCTCTAGCTACTGCAAGAGCTGCCAACTAGTCATCTAGACTCAGCCCTCTTCTACTCTGAGCTAGTGAGGCTCTTGGAATGCCTACTGCTACTCAGGCCACCCTCCCTATGCCCTTAGCATATACTGTATCTTGTGGTTCAGATGTCCTCCATGTCTAAATGTACACACACTAACATAACTTTTGTTAACTTGATTTCTCTCGCAGACTTTTCTATAAACGAAAATTATAGTAATTATGTAAACCAAACCATACAGTCCACTTGATTGTTCTGTTGTATATTAAGAACGGATATGGGATCCCTGGGTGGCGCAGCGGTTTGGCGCCTGCCTTTGGCCCAGGGCCCGGTCCTGGAGACCCGGGATCGAATCCCACGTCGGGCTCCTGGTGCATGGAGCCTGCTTCTCCCTCTGCCTGTGTCTCTGCCTCTCTCTCTCTCTCTGTGTGTGACTATCATAAATAAATAAAAAATTAAAAAAAAAAAAAAAAAGAACAGATATCCTAGCATATCGATTTTTTAGTGAGTTTGCTTAGTGTGTGTTTTCCTCCAGACCTATCAACTCAGAGTACACTGGGAAAACCTTCCATTTCTAGACATAAACAATTGAATAGGAGACCTCACTGCCCTATGAGACTTTTCCTGAGCAGGAACTATCTTCTTTTGACAATGAAAACAACCCAAAACTTCTTTGTTAAATTCATGAATTTACTGTAGAATATAACAAGTGAAACTAGCACTACAGAAGTTTTCTATAAGATCAGTTTATAATGTTAAACAATTGATAATAAAGACACAAGCCTTCTGTGTTTCAAATGAAAAATGCATGATAAATAAATTCTCAATTCTGTTCAAAATTCAGTCTTTTCTAATAATAATAGCTAACACTGACAGAGCACTATGTGCTAGGCATTGGAATAAATGCTTTGTGCACATGATCCCTTTTAATCCTCACAACAACTCAAAGATGTGAATATTATTATTGTCATCATTTTATAGATAAGAAAACTGAAGCTGAGAGGTTAATTAACTTGCCCAAGCTAGAAGACCCTGAATCAAACCCAAGACTATGTTTTTTCAAAGCTGGGACTTCCAACCCTTGAGCTCTACTAGCAAGGGACCAGGAGTGTAAGGGATAATGAGTGTGTAGTTTGAGAAATTCTCTCTCTCCACTCCAGTTTGCAAAAAAACACATATTGATTAATAAATAAAGAAAAACAACAAAATAAGGCTCCAAATTTTTTTAGTCCCCGTTTTTTAAAGTGGTATATTTGCTTTTAGAAATAAGTCATCTGATCCTAAAACTGGCTGTATTTACAACGAAGCAGAATGATCTGTGTTCTTATGTACATCATGTCATAAGAATTCCAAATCTCAGTTTGATTTTGTCTTTAAAAGGGTTATTCTACAGTATCAAGAAAAGAATGCAGATGTATTGCTATAAACTGGGAATAATTCTGTTATGTGTTCTGAGCTGCTAAAATTAGTGGAATATCGACCAAAATAAATCCTTATCCAATAAATAAGTCTACCTGTATCTTAGTATCTTGCAAATGCTGGGCATTCAATATTTATTGAATGAATCAACCTCTAGTTAAGTTACATCCTTGGAATCTGTACTAGGGAGAAAAATGAAACTACATTAGAAACCTAAGACTGTCAGAGCATTTGAAAATTGTGAGCTTTCTTAACCCAATCTATAAAAATCTATACAGGCTTCTTAAGATGTCAGTTACAGGCAGAGCTGTATCAATTAACCCCACCAGTTACAAGGAAGTTGCAAACATTCCCTAGAGATGGGCTTGACAACACTGGCAACAATCACAAAAATTTAAATAGCAACTTCCCCCAAGTTTCCTAAGATATTAAGGTATTAAGATATTTTCCCTCTAAAGTTAAAACATGGAATGAGAAAAGTCCAACTTGTATAAGGGGGGTGGGCGGGCGGAGAAAAGTCCTTAGAACAGACCGAAAAGAAGTGGATGACTCAGGGTCATTACTATGACTAGCAATCACTGCATCATAATATATAGTGACTATAGCTATAACCTCTGGATTATATTTTTAAAGAGCTCTTTTTCCTACAATAAATGGTGTGAAATGCTAACTTTTTGGAGATTTTAAGTCTACTTCTTATTTTGTTCTCCTCCTCACCGCTGCACTATCAAGCATTACACTTTGCTGTTGCAGTGTGCCTCTCTGCTTTCTACCCTGCTGTTGGCTGAGAAACCAGATAAACCAGGTTATCAGAGAACCCAGAAGGTGTCTGCATGAGATTGAACCCTAGGACCTGTTTTTCTGCTCTTGGCTGTTTCCTCAAGTAACTTTCTTTCTTTCATCCCTCCAGCACTAGGGATTTAGTTGGCTTGCTTCTCTCCCTTTAGCAATCTTGTCAAGTCCTTTTCTCACCTGGTATTCTTTTTTCTTTTCTGTAGGCTGGCTATGAATACACTCTGTCCCTTCTTTATTGTCTTCCAAAAAAGGATAGGTTCTTCTCTCTTTTGTGAGAATTTTAATGTTAATCACTAAAGAGAATACATAGTAGACTACAAACATGGAAAAAATGGTTTGGGAAATCTTTTTTTTTTTTTTTTTAAGATTTTATTTATTTATTTGACAAAGAGAGAGTGCACAAGCAGGGGGAGCAGCAGAGGAAGAGAGAGAAGCAGACTCTCTGCCAAGCAGGAAGCCCAATGTGGGGCTCAGTCCCATGACCCTGGGATCATGATTTGAGCAGAATGCAGTCACTTAACCAACTGAGCCACTCAGGTGTTCAGTTTAGGAAATCTTAAAAATTTTCATTATGTTCTTACTCCTTAATCAGTATTTACTGACTCTTCATCTTGGATGTTACCCAAGCTCACTTTCTTCCTTGCTACAATACTGTGAGCTCTTTGAATGAAGTTATTTTATTTTTGGATGCCCCAAACCTAAAAGCAACAGTTACATAGCAGGCTTGAAATACATGCCTAACTATGAGCTTAAAGATTAAAGACGATGAGCTTAAAGATTAAAAATGTCAATACACTGAATTACAGAAATAATTTAATGAGCAAAAAACTGATTACTAATACATTTCGGTTCAATATCAATTAAATGAATTGCCTTGAAAAATTAAGCAAAGATTGAACATTTGAAAGAAAACACTGTATTTATGAAAAACTATGAGTTTGCTGTCAAATGGTACCTTATCATTTTTTAAAGATTTTATTTATTTATTTGAGAGAAAGAGAGAGAGAGCACGAGCAGGGGGGAGGGGTAGAGGGAGAAGCAGACTCCCTGCTGAGCAGGGAGCCTGAAGTGGAACTCAATCCCAGGACCCTGGGATCATGATCTGAGCCAAAGGCAGACACTGACTGAACCACCCAGGTGTCCTAGGGCGCTTTATCATTTTTATAGCAATAACAGTACCCACTTTTTTGGTAAAAAGTAAAAAGAACTAGCTGTCAGTGTCATAGGAGAGCTATGACACAATCTTTGGCTTTTGCTTAGTTTTATAATGTTTTTTACTAGCAGCATCTGCAGCTGTTTATGGATGCATTTAAAATAAGCTCCACATCAATTTAAGAAACAAAACAGATTATTAACATAGGGGAAGGGGAAGGAAAAATAAAAACAGAGAGAGAGAGGCAAACCATAAACGACTCTGAACTATAGAGAACTGAAGGTTGTTGGAGGGAGGTGGGTAGGGGGATGGGCTAAATGAGTGATGAGCATTAAGGAGGGCACTTATTGGGATGAGGACTGGGTGTTATATATGTCAGTGATGAATCACTAAATTCTACTCCTGAAACCAATACTACACTATATGTTACCTAACTGGAATTTAAATAAAACCTTGGAAAATACTACACTATATGTTACCTAAGTGGAATTTAAATAAAACCTTGGAAAAAAGGACGCCTGGGTGGCTCAGCAGTTAAGCATCTACCTTCCGCTCAGGTCATGATCCTGAAGTCCCAGGATCCAGACCCACAGCAGACTCCCTGAATGGAGCCTGCTTCTCCCTCTGCCTTTGTCTCTGCCCCCTCTCTCTTTGTCTCTAATGAATAAGTAAATAAAATCTTAAAAAAAAATCGGAAAAAAATATTAAAGAAAATAAACTAATCAAATGATCAAATAGCTTCTTAAAAAACTCACAACTGCTACATCTCCTTTGTAGTCTTCTGAACATGTGACTAAGAATAAGACAAAGGAAAAGGCAGTGGTTTTTAGCCTAGTACTAGCTAAAGAGATAAAAATGATTGGAAAAAATTTTTAAGTTACGTGCTTTAGGAACAGTAGTACCATCTCAGAGACATTTTAGTTGGTTTCTAGTCTCCTCCTCTTTCTTTCTTCCTTCAGAGAATGCTCTTTCTTAACTAACAAGTTTCCCTTTGTTTTGATTTATAACACTGGCCTGAATGGCCCCAAAGTACCACCACACAACATGCCCAAGACAGAAAGCAGTTAAGAGTAGAAAGCAGGGCTTTGGCACTTGGATCCGGAACAAGCATTTACTTAAGTGATGAATTTCTGAGAAGTTCATCTTCTAAGCCGACATGAATTTTAAATATAAAGAACTAGTTAAGTTCTTCTATGGTCACAAAACCATGGGGAGTGGGGCTGCTGTAAATTCAGTCATCATCCATGGGACTCACACCATAGGCATGCCCTCCATTACCTGCTTACATATACTCTCTGGAGACATTCCATACCATATCCTTTACACTCATCTGTGAACCCCTATCTGTGCTCTCTTACTTTCATTCCTCCCACCGATAAATCCACACAATCTATACCTAGCTTTCTCTCCAAACTCTGAGAATTAAGTACAAGCATAATCTCAATCATGTCCTTGCACACTCATTAATGGGAGTGTAAATTAGTAACCCTCTTAGAGGAACTGGTGGCTGGAAGTTAGAAGGGGGAGAGAAACTTATTTTTCATCATATACCTTTCAAATTGTCTCCCATATGACAAGTAATGAGAAAATAATTTTCTCACCCTGTGAGAAAATGAAATATATGTTACTTAAAAGTCTCTACTCCTTCCTTCTTTAAACTTTGTTCCACCAGTTATCCCTATCCACTAGTCACACCCTGTTCCTTGGCCTATTCTCATGTTCAAAATCTTCCATTTTATTAAAAGCAAATAAAATTAAAATGTAAAAATCTTCCTTCTTCAAGACTCTGGGTTCCCCTCTAGCCCCTGGGTTCCCCTCTGGGTACCACTCTATCCTCAATGAAGCTTCTTCAGAGTATTTACCCTCCCTTTTCCTCATCTTTTATTCCTTCCTCAACCCTACTACAATCTGATTTTTCCTGAAACCGCCTTCCCTTTAGTCACCAATAGGCCCTGCTAATCAATCCAATTTTACTTTCTTAGTTGTTATCTTAAGTACCTCTGGTTCAATACTCTTGACTACTCCCTACTTCAACTTTCCTATGGGTCTCCTGGAGCTTACATCTTACAATGAATGTACTTTCTCAAATCCCTTCATTGGATCACCCAGCTCCCTTCTCTTAATCCTTAAATGTTGGTGTTTCCTAAAATTCCAACTGTGACTGTGTTCTTTATTGCTGCTGTTTTTCACTTATCTTTGTACAAACCAACCACCACCATAGATTAAACTACCTCTTAACTGTTAATAACTCCCAATCTGACTCTTCAGACCAGACTTCTTCCTTATATCCACTCAAATTTCTTATAGGCTGATTGTAATCCCTTTAATTGATCCACTGAACATTAGATGCCTCCTTTCTCTCACCTTCCACATCCAATCCATTACCAAATCCTGTATGGTCTAATATTTCAAATTTACCCATTTCTCTTCATCCTCTCTTCTATCATCCTAATTTTCTACCCATCATTACCTCTTAGTCTACGAACTAACCTCTTAACAGGCCTCCATGCTCAATTTGTTGCTCTCTCTCTTCTCTGTAAGACAACAAGAAAAATGTTTTAAAAACTAAACTCCTTAAAAAAAAATACCTAGAATAAAATCCACACGTCTGGTCTAGTCTTGCCCCTGACTACTTCTCTTCCTTCATCTTGTACCACTCTCTTTACTCAGACTCAGCCACAAAGACAGCTTTGTGTTATGGCTTTTTCTTTACTTCCTCATCACATTCTCTCCTATCACTGGATCTTTGTCACTGTTTATTGTACTTGGAATATTCTTCCCTCTTGTTCTTCATATGGTAACTACTTCTCACCCTTCCAGTCTCAGCTGAAAAATTATCCTCAGAGATAAGTTACCAGTCCAATTGATCTAAAGTAGCCTCTCCTGCCATCTTTATTTTCTAACTCAGCATCTAAGTTGTTTTCTTCACAACACGTATTACAACTTACTTCCAGGAAGGAAGAGGGAAGTGCTACCTTCTCCTTTTCTTTTTCCTTTCCAATCAGAATGAGAATATGACAGGAACTTAAGCAACTTAATACATATTTGTTGTTAAATGAACTATTAACTGAACTGGTAGGTGAATTCTTTCACCATGAACACATCTGTCAACTTTATTGTTACACAAAATAGCATAATACTTTTAAATTACACTCTATTTTATTTGAGCTATTCCTTCTTTATTATCAGAAAGCTTTCTAAAGAGAAAGAACTTGAAATTTGGCAAATACTGACAGAGATATATGGATAAACTTCAAAGACCCCAATGATCTTTACAACATGAATTAGTTACACCTCGATACCTCGAGTAGACTTTGTATGCTCATTTTCTAGCACAAATAAATCATAATACAGGGTGGTTAAACAGGATATCCCCAAGGTTATGTGAGCCACTAGTAAAGCTAGGAACATTACATAATAAGAAGCCAGTTACATAAGAAATCTCAATAAAATGACCTATGCTAACAATTGGTCAATTAGCCACCTAGTGGATAGTTTTCAATAAATGCCTCCTGAATTAAGCTGAAAGACTGAAAAGAGATTTTTTTTTTTTTTAAAGTAGCCTCTGCCCTAAGGGAGGTTAAAAATTTAAGAAATCTAAGATCTACTAGGGAAACTTCTGAGTTCCATGCTCTAGATTAAATCTAAGATCTAATGGTCTAAGATATCTAAGAGAAGAAGATAACACCACTAGATAATAAGTATTTAATGAGTATTAGAACAGAATTGTTCTAAATACAGTCAGGTGAAGGGAAAACTGCTTTCTAGCTAAAGTGATCTGGTTTCTTTTCTTTTCTTTTTTTTTTTTTTTAGTGATCTGGTTTCACATTGGAGTATGATGTTAAGTGGGTTCCTCAAGGATGGAAAGATCCAGATAGTGAGAAGGGGAGTATCCAGTAGGTAAAGGACAAAGAAAAAAAAAAAGCCCCAGAGCAAACAGCAGGCAGACCCAGTTTGACAGCAGTGTACAGAACAATTTAAGTGGGAATGATTAGGGGAAAGTACTTGGAGCTTTGAATTTCACAAGTTCAGATTCAGAAGTCTGAACGTGATTGCACAAGGCAACAAGTTTCTAAATGGAAAGTGACATCTGAGGGGCTTGGCTAACCCTTGGTAGAGCATGCAACTTGTGATCTCAGGGTTGTAGTTTGAGCCCCATATTAGGCGTAGAGATTACTTAAAAATAAATCTTTTTAAAAAATGTTATTTCAGAAATAAATCTAGAGTCAGAATACAAGATAAATTTCAAGAATGGAAAGATTAGAGACAGTAATAATTTAAAATTTTTACTGCATTGTGCCTGGATTATTGTAATAAAGGCATAAATGAGTTGAAACAGTAAGAGGGATCTGTAAGACAGTGTTAACTCGTTAACTTATGAGTTGGGACTAGATAAGCTTTAACCTCTCCTAAAAGATAATTACATCTGGCATATACTTCAATCATATGACTTCAGACCTCACAATTTTCATTGCTCCTCACTCCCTAATAAGTCCCAGACATTTGGTGACGCCATGAAGCCCAAACTGGATTCTCCAACCACATAATACAGCCCAGTCAAAACAAAGGATTGCATTTACTAGCTACCTAGACATACTAGGAAATTCCCAATCATATAACTTTGTTCTTGTGATTTCTTCTACCTTTAATATCTCTCCCTCCTTCTAACATATTCAAAGTCTAGCCATTCTTCGTATCTTAGTTCAAATGCCATTTTTTTCCCAATGCCAGATTTCCCAAAAGCCTCAACTTGAAGTAAGATTACTTCCCAAAACTCTCCACTTTCTTCTAAACATTTTTAATCATATAATTATTCCTTATCTCCTCTAATAAAACTATATACTCCCTACAACATACATAATTTATTTTTGTATTATTCCCTCTTCCTTTCTTAGGTAGTTGAAGATCTTGATAAATAATACATGGTAACATACAGTATAATGGCTAGGAGCATAGTCTGAAGACAGACTACTTGAATTTGAATCTAACACTGCCATTTGCTATTGACCATGGGCAAGTTACTTAACCTCTGTGTTTTGATATCTTTTTTTTTTTTAATTTTTATTTATTTATTCATGAGAGAGAGAGAGAGAGAGGCAGAGACACAGGCAGAGGGAGAAGCAGGCTCCACACAGGGAGCCCGACGTGGGACTCGATCCTGGGTCTCCAGGATCAGGCCCTGGGCTGAAGACGGGGTTAAACCACTGAGCCACCTGGGCTGCCCTGTGCTTTGATATCTTTAAGTATAAAATGGAGATAGTAATAGTAGATAGTCCATGAGGTTGTCAGAAGACTTGATTTAGAACACTGTAAGCACCACAAAAGTGCCTATTAGTGGGAAAATACTGAATATTCTGTGATAGTTGAGTAAAGCTTTATCTATGGAAAGCAAAATGTCAAAAGTAAAGCCAGTTTCTAGGTACAAAGAGGTGCATACAAATTCTTCCTAAATGCTCCCATGTTTGCCCTAAGGGTTAGCTGTGCCCTTTAAAATCTCCCTTATGTTAACAATAGATGTTTTAGTTTGTCATTTCAATACTCTGAGATAATATTTAGTTCAGCTTCCACCTAATTTTGATCATGCTTCCAGTCTTATCTCCTTTAATCCATACTCCACAAAGGTCAGAGTAGTCTTTCTAAAATGCATATCCAATGTTTTTCCTCTGCTATAAACCATCTCCATTCTATCCCTTTTATGATAAAGTTCAGCTCCTTGGCATTTCATACAAAATTGTCCTAATATGGCCCCAGCCTAATCTCCAACTTCAACTCTCAACACTTCTTACCATGAAACTTAATCACCTGGCACACCTTAACGGCTTTTTGTATGTCATTCCTTTTGCTAGAACATCCCTGAATTAGTTTGTTAGGACTGCCATAGAAAATACCAGAGTAAAAAAAAAAAAAAGAAAAAAGAAAATACCAGAGTAGGTTAAATGAGACAAGTTTATTTCCTCACAGTTCTGGAAGCTAGAAGTTGAATATCAAAGTATTGGCAAGCTTGGTTTCTCTCTGAGGCTTGCAGATATCCAACCTCTCAGTGTGTTCTCACATAATTTTTTTTCTCTGTGCACACATCCTTGGTGTCTCTTTTTGTTTCTAAAGTTCTTTTTATAAGGACACCTGTCAGAACGAATTATACCCACTCTAAATGCCCCATTTAAGTCAATCACCTCCTCAAAGGCCCGATCTCCAAATACAGTTACACTCTGAAGTTACAGGGGTTAGTACTTTAACATACAAATTTTGGTGAGGCACAATTCAGCCTACAACAACTCCCTTCTTTTCTTTGCCCAGGAAATACCCATTTGTTTTTCTAAGAGTGGACCAAGCCTTCTCACCCCCAGCAGAGTTCACTGCCCTTTCTCTCTGTTTGTATAGTACCTCTCTGTAGGCTGTATTCTGTATACTGCTATCCTATTAATACACTATAACAATTATGTCTTTCCCTCTTCTGATTGTATCACTTAAGAGCAGGGGCTAAATCCCTACTGGCACCTAGCATAGTGTCTGGCCCACCACAAGTATTTAATAACGATTTGATTATTAAGGGAAAGTAGAAAAAAGAAGGGCTCTGAAGAAAGGCAACAGTGGGTTCAAATCCTGGCTCAACCATTTACTTATCTTGTAGTTTTGGGCAGTCACTAAATGCTGAACTTACATTCTATTTAAGGTAGCTCTACAGACAAATGATAGAATGAAAACACCCAGTTGTGGGGTTGGTTCAAAAGTAGGTACTCCGTAAATGTTAAAGATTCTGAGCTTGCCTGGGTCTGACACCCAGTTCTACCACTTAGTAGATGAGTGACCTTGGGTATGTTAACTCATCCTCTGCTTCAGTTGCCATCTACAAAAACACTTCATGGTGCTATTGTGAGGATAATATAGGTAAAATATATATTAAGACAGGTATCTAACACACAGTATTACATAAATGTTTCCTATTATTACATGAACACCTCAGATCTGAGCAAATATGACTGAAAACCATGAATTATTTATATTTAGTCCCTTCACTTACTCATTTTAAATGTATTGCCTTGATGCCTCAGATTTCTTGACTAAACAAGATGGTAACTAAAGAGGTTCAAAAACTGGTACAGATAATATAAAGAGCTCAAAATAAACATGAGATAATATATTACTATCTGTGTCATTCCTTATATTGGTGTTTGACATATTTTTTATATTGATGTAAAATTTTTAAGAAACTAGTTTTTCTACGCTTTGCAACTACCGATGTTAACCATGATTTCCAGGATCCAGTGGAGAATAATAATCTTTGGCTCATATTTTCAATTGTAGAATTACTAAACCTTTGAACTAGAAAGGACCCCTGAGATGAAAATCCAATCCTAGCATGCCTTACACAAGTAAACTGAGGTGGATTTGAAATGGGCTTTGCGGGTCATAATGAGCAGCTCTGTGGACGACAGGAATGGCAAGCAGACGGAACAGTTTGTTCAAAAGTACTAAAGTTGGCAGCCCAGGTGGCTCAGCGGTTTAGCGCTGCCTTCTGCCCAGGATGTGATCCTGGAGACCCGGGATCGAGTCCCAGGTCAGGCTCCCTGCATGGAGCCTATTTCTCCCTCTGCCTGCTTCTTCCTCTGCTTGTGTCTCTGCTTCTCTCTCTCTCTCTCTCTCTGTGTCTCTCATGAATAAATAAATAAATAAAATGTTAAAAAAAAAAAGTACTAAAGCAGGGGTTCAGAACTTCTAGATATTCAAGGTGTATGGGAAACCAGTATTTGGAAATAATTCTGGGAGATAGTTTTGAATCATCCAAACTTTAAGGTAATTTCTGACGTAGGTACAACTTACCTGACCTGTAACTTTGACACATGGCAGATCTACATTTGAATTTCCACTTGTTAGGTTAAGCAAAATCTTTGAGCCTCAGATTAGCACAACAGGGTTATTGCAGCGATTAAGTGAGCAAATGTACACAGAGCTCATGACTGGTGTGCCCAGCTGACTGAAAGTACAGCTGACTTGAACTTGGGTTTGAACTGCAAGGGTGCACTTAGACACTGAGTTTTCTGATACAGTACAGTAAATGTATTTTCTTTTTTCTAGTTTACTCTAAGAGTACAGAATTGTAATACATATAACACAAAATATGTTAAACAACTGTTTATGCTATGAATAAGGTTTCTGATCAAAAAGGCTATTAGTGGTTAAGTTTCTAGGGAGTCAAAAATTATATATGGATTTTTGACTCTACAGGGGGTTGGTGCTCGTCAGCCCGGTGTTGTCCACGGGTCAACTGTACTCAAATACTTGTACTTTTAATATTTGTACTCATATACTGTACTTTCTTATGATTTCTTCAACGTATGAATAAAAATCTGTAAAATAACAAACCACTCTCTTTCGTACATGTGATTGCTGAATGTCTGAGACATTGTTGAACATTAACTTTAAAAATAGAAAGCTGTAAAAACTGCTGAGATGATAAAGTGTCTTCATCCCTGCCCTTTCCCACCACCAAACGCCCTTCACAATTCCTTAAGTGTCACGTCAACGCTATTAACATGCTATTTGGAGATCACTGTAACTCAGACTTTCAATTCTACAGCAAAGAGGTGAAGGTCATGACAAATTTTTGCTGAAAGATAATTTTTTAAAAAGCTAGAAGAGTCCATGTCATTTTATTCCTATGGTCTATTCTAGCTTGATGAATTTCCAGTGAAAAGTTACTGCTCTGGTTTTTTTTTTTTTTTTTCTGGCTCAGAAAATGCAGGTTTTAATATAAGGTTGGTGGGCAATGAACTGAGTTCATTATTACTATTACTATGACCCAGAACTCTTTTAAATGTTTGGGAGATCATCTTTACGCTGGTACTAAAGAGGACATCTGCCAACATCTATTATTCACGCTTGACACTAAAGTGAACCGTTTCTTTTGAAGGATATGTGGTGTCTGGCTCAAAATCAATCGCAAGAAAAACCCAACTGAGCATAGAAAGAGCTCTCTGCAATATCCTCTCTGTTCGCTCACATCACAGATGGTGACCGGGGCTTAGGCACTAAAGCTGCGCATCACTCAGGGAGGAGGTTCCAGGGGATGCTCTCCGGCAGAGGATGAGATCCTCACAGGCGCAGCTGGGATGAACCCGGAGACCAGAGCCCAGCGCCCATCACTTCGCACCCACACTTGGGGAACCAACCACTTCCCAACCAAGCCTTCGCGGGGAGGAGCCCGGCGAAGACCCAGGCCTGCGATCCCCAGCCCCCGGCTCCGATGTCCGCGCGTGACCTCCGGGCACCGGGAGGAGCTCCGGGCGGGGAGGCTCCCCTGCTTTCCGGGGAAGTTGGCAAGGGCAAGTTGGAGTCACGCGCGGGAAGGTTACTCACGGGAATGGCCCGACGTCCTCCGTCCTCCGTCCTCCGCCCGCGCTCCCTCAGGGAATAGGGTCTAAAGCGGCGGCAGCCCGAGAGCTGCAGCCGAAGCGGCCGCCGCTGCCACAACCGCCCGGGCGTGGCAGGGACCGAGGGCGACTTCACAGCATCATCACTCGGCGACTCTGCTTTGGCAGCGGGGCCGGCTCCTCCGCAGCCCCACACCTCGGAGGAGAGCGGAGGAGACCCGCTCTCCCGGCAGCCTCCGCGGCGTCGGCGCACTACCTGCCGGGAAGTGTGGTCTTCCCGAGCGCCCGCCCCCTCCGCCTCCGGAGGCGCCGCGCGCCTGTCCCGCCCCCTCAGCGACGAGGCCCCGCCCCCGAGGCCGCCGGGCCCCGCGGCGGGAGGCGGGGCCGCGACCCTGGGGCGAGTCCAGTCCGGGCGGGCTGCCCGCGGCGGGGGCAGAGCTCCAGGCCCGCAGCCCGAGGCCGGGTCGCGCTGCCTTGCTGCGCCCCGCGGCCCGCGCGCTCGCAGGGCCCCCTCGGTGGGCCGGGCTCCCGGGGCCGTGGGGCCCCGCTCCGTTGGGCTCCTGAGGAGAGTCGCCGGTCGTGGTCGCCGCCAGGGTAAAGAGGGGAGGCCGGGCGGAGGGGGGGTGGCGTCGGGCCGGGTCGGGAGCCTGAGGGAGCGCGGCTCGGTCCGCGCGCACCTCGCGAAGCCCGAGGCTGGAACTTGCCGCCCCGCCTCGAACCCACGCCCTGGCCGCGGGCGGGCGGGCGGGGCGGCGTCTGGAGTCCGGCTGGCGGGGCGAGCGGCCCCTGAGCCCCGGGCCGTCGGGCGGCGGCGGCGGCGGCACCTGCGCTCGCGGTGGGCGGCGCTTGCCAGGTGCGCGGGGCGCCCGCGGCCCCGGTGCCGCCCCCCCTCCCCGCCCCCTCGCCGCCCCCTCCTCACCCCGCACCTCGGGCCGCACGCTCGAGCCTGGCGGAGCCTCCCGGCGGGAGACACCCTGTGGCCGCGGCTCTGTGCCGCCTCCTGCGAGTTCGCCTTCGCGATCCCCCCTCGAAGCAGGACGAGGAAGGAGCCTCTTCACAAAATTAAATGCTCAAGCTTCATTTTGTTCCCGGTATTTAAAGTGAGCGTCGTGTTTTTCCCCTCGTGGCTTTGTGGTGCCAAACACCCTTTTCCTGAAAACTTGGTCAGGATTTTGTGACCCGGCGGCTGCCGAGCGCAGGTCCGGGTGGCGCACAGTAGGCGCTCAGGAAAGATTTTGTTTTGAAAGCATGAGTCATGTTGCTAAGTTTGGGGAATCTTATAGCGAGTTGTGCGTCGCTGCAATTTTTGAGATTTTATGGGTTCTCAAGGTCCCTTTGAAAATTACAGTAATTTTAAGGCTTAGCAGAGATCGGGGTTGTTGTTGTTTTTGCGTTTCCTATAACAATAGCCCCTGCTGGATGCCTAAATTAACTCAAAACCCGAGTTCTGTAAATAAATGCGCCCTGTGATTTTCACAGAAATTGTTAACCTTTGATATTAAAGTCTTTGGATGAACTATTCTATAATGGAGCAAATTTAAATTATTTATAAAGCTTTATACCCTAATTAGCTTGTTAGATACAAATGCAAAGGACCACACTGACGTAATATATTTAGAAATACAGGCCTCAAGTATGATTTCTTTAAAAAGGATTTATATTCACATGTAGTGAAAGAGCGTGCAGGAGAAAATCTACTCGCCCCCCCCCCCCCCGCCCCCAAACTGTACCCTTTACCAGGTGCAGCTGCTGCCTTGACCTCAAAATGTCTGGTAAAATGATCTCTTAAGCATCTGGCATATCTAAAGCAGAAATCTGTGGGATTAAACCACCTCAGTGGAACTACTCCTTTGTACTCACAATTCATAAAATCGTGTCAGTTTCTTCGGAGTATTTCTGAAATAATAGATAATGTAACAGAATTAAAGTTTTTTTGTTCTTGTTTAAGAACTTACTGATACGAAGTGGAAGAAGCAAGAAACAAAATCCTGTTAACCAGAAAATCGAATTAATCACGACATCCCTAATCTTCCTGTGAGAATGTGAACTGCAAGTGGTCAGGGCCTTGTCTGCCCTGATCACCAGTGAGTGTCCCCAGTGCCTGACCATGGTCACCATTCATTAAGCACTTAGAGAATGAATACTTGGCTGTTTCGGATTAATGGTATCATGACTTTCTACCTGTGTATGGTTTCTTCATTTATTTGGATATTTCCTTAGAGTTGATTGCTAGAAGTGAGAATTTTACTGGGTCAAAAGGTATGAGTATTTTCATGGTTATTGAAACATTGCCAACTTGCTTTCCAAGTGAGCCTTACATTTTTCGGCTGCCACCAGTAATATGTGAGTGTACCTCTCAGAGTATCCTCTCGAGCTCTTATATTGATTGGTGCAGTATTTGGTAGTTATGAGCCCTTTCAGATGAAGTATCTCTGATTCAATCACCCCAGAAGGTGGGCAGGGCAGGTATTGCTTTCCCCCTTTTGTATTACAGCAAATACCACTGCCTTAAGTTGATGATAATGAATAGCAAGTGACTAAATAATCATACCCTTTGAGGTTTTTCCTCCCCCTCTTCTCTACTTTTGGTTTGTAGTGAATATTCTGAATAAATTCATATCTTTCCTTAACAGTAAAATTGGATACTGCTGTATAATATGTATTGTTTACAAAATCTTCCTTTTCTTTTCGCTTAGTTAGATATTTGCAGGGACCTTGATTAAACTTGGGGATTTCATTAAAATGAAATAAGAAACCACAATTAACAAGAAAGAGATATTCCTTAGTTATAAGGAAACACCCAGCACTAGGAAGTTCAGAACATTGCCACCCTTTCTGTTAGGAAAAATCTGGAAAGTTTTGGTGGTGCCCTTGTAGTTCTTTAAAGAAGTTGCTATTTTAAACTTCTGAATCTGTTGCAGTCTTCATAAACTATTGAGGTTAATACTCTACTAGTGATAGTGGACAGGAATTACTTGTATAATTTCATATCTTTCATATATGTCAAATTCTAGGAAGAACAGAGAACTAAGAATTGTGTTAAAAATATTCAGTCTTCAGAAATATTATTTTATGTTAAGACTGAAATTTCTCTTTTAAAAACATGTGACAACGAGTAAATGTTATTAATTCCTAGTGTGTTGCTAATGCAGATTGTTTCCCAAATTTGCTAATCATGGACCCCAAATGACTTAATTGGCAATTAATCCAATCAGGAAGCTTTGGAACCTTCAACGTTTACTTATAACTAGAATCATTGGAAATTCTAATGGGTCCAACATTGATTTTCTATATTGCTTTCACATTTGCTTAAGTTTCTTTTTTTTTTTTTTTAAGATTTATTTATTTATTCATTCAGAGAGAGCGAAGAGAGAGGCAGAGACACAGGCAGAGGGAGAAGCAGGCTCCATGCAGGAAGCCCGATGTGGGACTCGATCCTGGGTCTCCAGGATCACACCCCGGGCTGCAGGCAGCACTAAACTGCTGCACCACTGGGGCTGCCCTTAAGTTTCTTTAAAAAAAGTAGTACAGAAAAAATAGGGAAGGAGAGATGCAGGTATATTGGTCTTTGGAAATACTCAGAATCTCCCTTCAACTTCACTCTGCCTTTCTGTTGTGATGGCAGATCAAATAGTGTTACATAAAAAGAAACACTCTTTAAAGACACTTTTCAGAAATGTCTCCAGTTGTTGTATCAAAGAATAGCTGCCTAAATATCATATGGGTTTATAGCAACTAGTTCTTCCAGGAGCTTTTATGTAAATCTAAATTTTGCTTTTGTTTTTTATAACAGAATATTTCTTCATCTTGAAGATAAAGCAAAAATCTTTTGGAGTAGATGGGTTTTTGACATCTTCTGTGAACTAAAAAGATTCAATGTCTCTCTTGGTAAGTTTGTGTTAACACAGATTTAATTTCAGGACATGTGGGTCCCGCAGTCCCTTATGCCTCTGACTCTTGGTTTCTGCTCTGGTCATGATCTCAGGGTTGTGAGATCCTTAGGTCAGGCTCCCTGCTCTGTAAGACATAGGCTTGGGATTCTCTCTCCCTGCAAGCTCCACCCCCACACCCAGGCCAAGACAATAAATAAGAGATGCTTGGATGGCTCAGTTAAGTGTTTGCCATTAGGTCTTGCTTTCAGGGTCTTGGAATTGAGCCCCAAGTAGGGCTTCCTGCTCAGCAGGGAGTCTACTTCTTCTCCCTTTGCTCTTCAGCACTGCTCATACATTCTTTCTCCTCTCCCTCTCTTTCAAATAAATAAATCTTTAAAAAATAAGATGAAATAACATAAATCTCTTTTTTTAAAGATTCTATTTATTTATTCATAAGAGACATAGGCAGAGAGTGAAGGAGACTCCATGCGGGGAGCCCAGTGTGGGACTGGATCCTGGGATTCCAGGATCACTCCCTTGGCCGAAGGCAGGTGCTCAGCCACTGAGCCATCCAGGCATCCCATAAAGAAATCTTAAAAAAAAAAAAAAAAAAAAAGCATAGATCTAATTTGGTACTATCAGAGTAGTTAGATGTTAGTGCAGAGCAATAATTGAAGGCAAATTCTGATGAGATACTGTTATGCTGAGATGTTATTTTGACCTGAATGGCTTTTGGTCTTAAGAAATGAGTTAAATTCTCATTGAGTTTTTGTTGCTTTAAAAAAGAGCTTCTCCTATACTTTTCTGATATATTCATCGTTCATTTCCTTTGTCCCATCCCACTTTTTTCCATACCTTTACTGTACTTAGATATGCCTCTCCCATCTAGTTAGCTATCTTATCCTTAAATCTTTCAAAAATCCCTTTTACAAATTTCCACTAGACCAAAGGCAAACAGAATAATACTAAAAATCAGCCTCTTAACAACAAGATAGAAAACAGTTGGATCAATGTATAGTATGATATATAGATTACAACTTGTTTTTTGTTTATACTAGATCCATGGCATCTAGATTGAGAACCAAGAATCATATGGTAAAAAATATTCAACCTACCGAAAATATTACTTAAATTAAGTAGTTTCAGGTCTTTCATCATATCTTCTTCTATAGAACATAATACAATATCTGACTTGATTAAAGTAGTGATCTTTTAAAAAGTGATGGGTACATTTGTATGATGATTTGCAGTTTATAAATACTTTTATATATCTCTTTCAGTCTTCAAAATTATGAGTGATTGGTAGGGCAGGTGGTTTAATCTTGTTTTGAGTTTGGCCCAAGATTGCCAGGGCTCAAATTCATATCTGCCAATCCACTCCATCATTTACCAAGTCTGAGAGAACTATGAAGTGAGGAAATACAGAATGGATTTGTTGGATTTATTGTATAATTTGTTATATGAAATATACAGAATGCACTTACTTTATTTTTAAAGTAAAGATTCTCTACTTAAAAGGGGAGCTTTAGGAGCTCCTGGCTGGCTCAGTCAGTAGAGCATATGACTCTCGATGTTGGGGTGTAAGTTCAAGCCCTGTGTTGGGGGTAGACATTACATAAAAATAAAATCTTAAAAAAAAAAAAAAGGACAGCTTTATCTATCAATAAAGCACATTGATGTGAAATACCTACCTGATTTTCTGGTGCTGGGGTAAACCAATATTTTCTGTAAAGGACCAGATAGTATTTGTGTGGTATATGGTCTTTGTAACAAATTACTCTTCTGTTCTTGTGCTGTGAAAACAGTCATAGACAATATTTAAATGAAAAAAATGAATGTGTTCAAGTAAAACCTTCTTTACTGAAACAGGTGGTGGGTCAGACTGGTTTGTGGACCCCTGCTCTAAAGGATTACTTAAGATTCACCATTTTATATCAGTTTATAAATTGCGTGAGTTGTAAAAGGGCATTTGATAGAAGAAGATCCAGAGATTTAGAGGACTGTGTGGATTCTCAGGGCTTCTAAATTTTGGAAAAAGAGTATCTTATTTATTCAATTATTCTATAATTATGGGTTTTGTGAAAAATAATAGAAATTAATGTATGATTTAAATTTGTTCAGTTAATAATTTTACATTTAATACTTCCTGTAATGATGAAATATTTAGAATTCTTTGAATATTTTCCTACATGAGATTTTTGTACAACTGAGATAAAATTGATGTTTATACTTATGAAGGATTCTTCCTCATTCAAGTTTTTTCCTCTGTTGGAGAGCTAAGAAATAGTGTTTTCAAAGGAGCAACATCAGTCAAATATTTTCCTTTAGATGCCCTAGTAGATATAACTGCTTTACATTTGGCTATTATGGTAGTAGATTTAAAAATTACATTAAAAATATTTTAAGGCAGCTTCTGGATGGTTTTAATACTATGTGTGCTGTCTAAAAGACCTTAATGTATATATATTTCATGGGCTATTATATTCATCAGCATCTCATTGATTCATTGTGGATATAAAAAATGTTTGGAAGAATAAGCTATGAGTGTTTTATGACTTTTATAACTTGAACAGCTAATGAACATGCTAACATTTTTTAGAAGTCAGCAAAAACATTTTGCCTTATAGTATTGGTTGGTTTTAGCTGTCTTCACATTAGTGATCACTTTCTTGCACTGTGAAAATTCTATATAAAGGTAATGCAATATGAAGGTCCACCATATTATTTTATAAAATGTTTTCCTATTTCTATAAACCAAAAACATGGATCACTACTCTTGAGAATGAATTAGGGTCAATCTAAGTTTTTTAAAGTGTGCCCAATGTGTCTTTTAATTTTAAAGATTTATTGATTTATTTTATTTATTTATTTTTTAAAGATTTATTGATTTATTTATTCATGATAGACATAGAGGGAGAGAGAGGCAGAGACACAGGCAGAGGGAGAAGCAGGCTCCATGCCGGGAGCCCGATGCAGGACTCAATCCCGGGACTCCAGGATTGCGTCCTGGGCCAGAGGTTTAGTGGTTTTAGGCACTAAACCACTGAGCCACCCAGGGACCCCCTATTGATTTATTTTAGAGAGAGAGATTGAGTGCACAGGGGGTAGGGGCAGAGGCAGAGGCAGACGGAAAGGGAGAGAGTCCTAAGCAGATTCCTCACTGAGCATGGAACCTGTCGCAGGGCTCAGTCCCACAATGCTGAGACCATAACCTGAGCCAAAACCTGAGTCCAACACTCAATGACTGCACCACCCTGGTGCCTCTAACAATATGCCTAATATGTCTCAAATTAATTTTTTAATTTAAGTGATGGACATTTTTTAGAAAAATTTTTATAGGCTTGAATATATTTTGGTAACTATATTAGAGGTCTGCCTAAGACCACCTCCACGTTTGGTGATTTGCTAGGAGGACTTGTAAAACTTAGTCTTATAGTCATAATTAAGTTTTGTCACAGACAAAGAACACAAAGCAAAATCAGTGGAGGAAGGAGGTACATGGAGTAAAGTTCAAGGAAACCAGGCTCAAACTTTTCAAGAGTCCTTCTCCCGTGGAGTCACATAGAATGTACTTAATTCTCGCAGAATAGTGACAACATGTGTAAAATGTTAGCTACCAAGGAAACTCATTAGAGACTCATTTCTCAGACTTTTTGGCAGGGGACTGATCATGTAGGTACCTTCTGCTAGCAGGTAACAAAATTTCAGACTTCCAGAAAAAAAGCAAGTAAAAAAAAAGCAAGTATTCAGCATAAGGTATATTGTTTATATGGTTTAAGCCCATGATCTGTTCTTATTAGTGAATGATGATTTCCCTTCCCAAAATCCAAGTTCCCAGATGCTAGCCAAGGGCCAACTTTTCAAGCAAGCCTTTTCTTTCTTTCTTTCTTTTTTTTTTTTTTTAATTTTATTTATTTATTCATGAAAGAGAGAGAGAGGCAGAGACACAGGCAGAGGGAGAAGCAGGCTCCCTGCAGGGAGCCTGACGTGGGACTGGATCCAGGGTCTCCAGGATCACGCCCTGGGCTGAAGGCAGGCACTAAACTGCTGAGCTACCCCGGCTGCCCTAAGCAAGCCTTTTCTAAGGATAGCAATTTTAGGCCTGATGTGTTAATTCTCTTCTGTACAGTGATATTAATGATTATTGTGAAAGATTCTGAGTAAATGTTACAAAATATATGTAAATACCAAATACAAGATGTAAGTGACTGGTGGTTGTTTTCAATATGAGGAAGAGTAATAAGTATCTTCAAAAACTTTAATTGCCCATTTTATTCACTCTAGACAAACCAGTAGAAACTTTGCAAAGGAAATTATTCTATAGCTATCCTGACATTGTCAGCTTCTGTTCTTCAGGGACAAGTTTTTCATAAGACAGTGGAGATTTAAATCAAAGTATTGTGGTAAGATCGATAAGGCATACAAACTACAGGAATTCATCTTAAAATAGTAATTTAGGCTGAAAAAATGACAAGTTAGTGAGAAATTCTGGCATTATTTTAAATGAAAGGAAGTGTGATTACTTTTAAGTGACTATAGAGTGTTAAGTAGACATGAATGAGCTTACCTTGAAGACTCATTTGATATTAATACTTTAAGTGTTCATGAGATGCTTCAAAATAATTTATTACAAAAGTCTCTTTTACACAATTTGTTTATGCTTTTGACATACCTTTTCTTCCTAAGTAGAATAAGGTCAGCTTTACCCCATGTGATAAGTCACAAGGAAGCGTGACATTTCTTGATTGACAATATGTGATAATAGGACCATAGGTTAAAATGCAGGAAAATGTGAATTGTGATAATGGAACTAAATCTATTTTTAATTTGCATTCAGTTGAAGTAAGATGTTTACCACCTTAAGAAACAAAATTGGTTCCATATATACTCATTGTGTAGTTTAATGTGGATAAACACAGTTCCTACATTTAAGAAACAAAGGATTTGAGGACTAAAATTAAATTGATTACAATGAGTACAGCAGAATAATCTTTAGCTAAATATTCAAAACAAAACTGAAAGATGATGAAAGGATTAAAATTTAATACCAGCAGTGAAAATGAATTGGTATTATGATTTCCAGTCTTATTTTTCACTTATTTCATGCGTTTCTGAATTTCCAGGATTGTTTCTGCACTTCACGAACACAAGTTGAATCACTCAGACCTGAAAAACAGTCTGAAACCAATATCCATCAATACTTGGTAAGACAGTGGTTAAGTACAATTAATATTCTTCCTTTGCTTTCTGTAGTATCATAGTACAGAATGTAATTCCTAGTTCTTCCCTGTATCATAGTACAGAATGTAATTCCTAGTTCTTCATATCTCTCTTTCTTTTTTTTACAGTATCTTTTACTGTTTCTTCTTCCTCTAGTTCTATTACTCTTCAGAAGTTTACGGTTGACCTCTTCTGCCTAAACAGGCTCCCCCTCAGCAGCACCTATTCCTAGGCTCCAGTTGGTCAGATTTCAGACTGTCCTGTAGCTTCAGGTCATGAGAGGACTCTGGCATCAAGCAGGACTGTTGATTCTCAAATTTTTACCTATAGTCCCACACTCCTTCCTGGGCACTAGATGTATCTATAAAATGCCTGCAATTAAACTTTTCAAAGGCATCTCTATGCAGTTTGAGTAAATCCTTAATCCATCAAACTTCTCTGATCATTGTATTTCTTTCTTTGGCTAATGAAAACCCATCTACTAAGTCACCCTAACTAGAAACTTAGAAGTTATCCTGTTACTTGTCTCTACCCCCCACCCCAACATCTAGTTATACACCAAGTGTTTTGTGTCTGTCTCTGAAATGCCCTTGAGTCCCTAACCTGCTTCACCTTATCACTACTACTTCCCAAATCTCATCATCTCTTACCTGGATAATTACAAGTAGACACATTACCTCTACTTTCCTAGATAAACCTCCTCTCACACTCAGATCAGTATTCAAGACTATTACCAGTATGGGCCTGTTTGTGTCACTTTCCTGCTTTAAAACGTTCATTGGTTTCCTGCAGCCTATGGGATAAAGCCTAAACGTCTTAGTATAAGGACTCTTAATGGTTTGGAATATGTCTAATTTTTTAGTTTCATTTCTTGCTACTAAGCCTTAGCACATACTCTTTTTTTTTCTGATTAAAATACTCTTCTTGGACAGCCCCAGTGGCACAGCGGTTTAGCACCGCCTGCAGCCCGGGGTGTGATCTTGGGGACCCAGGATCAAATCCCACGTCGGGCTCCCTGCATGGAGCCTGCTTCTCCCTCTGCCTGTGTCTCTGCCTGCTTCTCTCTCTCTCTCTCTCTCTCTCTCTCTGTGTGTCTCTATGAATAAATTTTTTTAAAAATCTAAAAAAATAAAATAAAATGAAATACTCTTCTTTTTCTGTCTCCAGAATTCCTCCTCATTCATGAAGAGTTAGCTCAAATATCACATCTCTGAATTGTTTCCTCTTGTACATTTTATTCCATTATGCTCCTACAAATCTTAGACATTCCCAGAAAATGATATTTATTATATTGTCTCACAATAATTGATATACGTGTCTAACTAGAACATGATTCTCATAAAATAGGCATCCTGCTTTTTTCATCTGTATTTCCCCTGGGCGATGCCTGGTATATATTAAATAATAATTTTTTTTAAAGATTTTATTTATTTATTCATGATAGTCACAGAGAGAGAGAGAGAGAGAGAGAGGGGCAGCGACACAGGCAGAGGGAGAAGCAGGCTCCATGCAGGGAGCCCGACGTGGGATTCGATCCCAGATCTCCAGGATCGCGCCCTGGGCCAAAGGCAGGCGCCAAACCGCTGCGCCACCCAGGGCTCCCTAAATAATAATTTTAAAAACATGCTTGGGAATAAATATTTCTCTGGGGTCCTCCCTTTCTAAATTCTTACTTTATTCTGCAATTCTTAGTACAAAATGGAATCTGCCTTGCAAATGCCTTGTTTTCCTATAAAATAAAGTCATGCCAGTTATTCCTATTTGTAAGTTTATCTTGATCCTATTTTCAGTTGTCTTCATTTTTCTCATTTCACTTTTTACTCACTAATGTTCTTAAGTCTTTCAGTCTTCTGTCCTTTTGTGTAATAAAATATATTATCCAATCCAAGTTTTCATTCAAGAATTACTCTTCAGATTGAGGCAGTCTGCTATTGTCCCCTTACTGTTGCCAAGAGAGAGGTCTTTCTTAAACTTCAGGAAACTTCCATAGTTGCGGCTGCCTGTGTGTGTGTGTGTGTGTGTGTGTATGTGTGTTTCTGGGTCTTTGGGCGTGGGCTGCTATTAAAATACATTACAAAATTTACCATCTTAGCCATTTTTAAAGTGTACAATCAAATACATTCATAGTGTTGTGCAGCTGTCACCACCAACCTCTATAACTCTTTTCATCATGTAAAACTGAAACTGTGTATCCATTAAACAATAACTCCCCATTCTCTCTCTCCCTCCCAAGTCTCTGTCAACCACCATTCTACTTTCTGTGATTTTTTACCTGGTATTAGTGGAATCCTACTGCATTTGTCTTTTTGTGATTGAATTAAATTTCATTTAGTGTCCTCAGGGTTCATTTGTGTTTCCACATATTGCAGAATTTCCTTATTTTTTAAGGCTGAAAGCTTTCCATTATGTGTACATACCACATTTTGCTTATCCATTCATCTGTTGATGGACACTTGGATTGATTTAACTTTGTGGTTATTGTGAATAATTATGCTATCTATGAACATGGGTGTGCAAATATCTGATTTCAGTTCTTTGGGTTTACCCAGAAGCAGAATTACTGCATCATATGGTAATGCTATTTTAATTTGGGGGGAACTACCATACTGTTTTCTACATTTTGTATTCCTACCAACAGTGTACAAGAATTCCAGTTTCTCTACATCCTACCCAACACTTCTTTATTTTCAGTTTTTTGATAGTAGTCAACCTAACAGGTGCGAGGTGGTATCTCATTGTAGGTTTTTTGTTTTTGTTTTTTGGGTATTTTTTTCTCTTATTGTAGTTTTGCTTTACATTTCTCTAATAACTAGCGATGTTGAATATCTTGTCATGTGCTTATTGGCCACTTGTATGTCTTCTGTGTGTGGAGAAAGGTCGGTGCAAGTCCCTTGCCCTTTTTTCAATGGAGTTTTCTTATTTTGTTGTTGAGTTTTAGAAGTTCTATTTATATTCTGGATATTAACACCTTACCAGATATTTACAAATGTAAATATCTCACATTCTATGGGTTGCCTTTTAACTTTGTTGTTAGTATTTCTTTGATGCCCAAAATTTAAAAATTTACATGAAGTCATTTTGTCTATTTTTCTTTTGTTCATTATACTTTTGCTGTCATTTACAAGAAATCATCTCTAAATCTGATGTCATAAAGGGGCAGCCCCGGTGGCTCAGCGGCTTAGCGCCATCTTCAGCCCAGGGCGTGATCCCGGAGAGCCAGGATCGAGTCCCACATCAGGCTCCCTGCATGGAGCCTGCTTCTCCCTCTGCCTGTGTCTCTGCCTCTCTCTCTCTCTCTCTATGTGTGTCTCTCATGAATAAATAAATAAAATCTTTAAAAATAAATAAATCTGATGTCATAAAGCTTTTGCCCTATGTTTTCTTCTACGAATTTTATTGTTTAAGGTATTAAATTTTGGTCCTTGATCCATTTTGAGGTAATTTTTGTATATGGTGTTAGATAGGCATCCAACTTCATTCTTTTGTATGTGGATATACACTTTTCCTAGCACCATTTGCTGAATATACTGTTCTTGTTTTATTGAATGGTTTTGACACCCTTGTCAAATATCTTTTTTTCTTTGTTCATTTGTTTTCTTATATTTCACATATGAGTGAGATACTGTATTTGTCCTTCCCTGACTTATTTCACTTATATTCCCTCTAGATCCATCAGTGTTGCAAATAGCAAGATTACATTATTTCTTATAGCTGAATAATATTCTATTGTGTATATATACCACATATTCTTTATCCATTTATCTATCAATGGACACTTGGGTTGCTTCCATATTTTGACTATTGTAGAGGTGTGTATATCTTTTTAAATTAGTGTTTTCATATTCTTTGGGTAAATACCCAGGATGGAATTACTAGATCATATCGTAGTTCTTTGTTAACTTTTTGAGGAACCTCCATACTGTTCTCCACAGTGGCTATACCAGTTTGCATTCCTACCAAGAGTGCAAGAGGGTTCCTTTTTTTCCACAACCTTGCCAACACTTGTCATTTCTTGTGTTCTTGATTTTAGCTTTTTTGACAGATGATATTTCATTTTGGTTTTGATTTGCAGTTCCTGAGGATTAGTGATATTGAGCGTCTTTTCATGTCTCCGTTGGCTATCTTATGTTTCTTGGGAGAAATGTCTGTTCATGTCTTCTGCCCATTTTTTGATTGGATTATTTTTTGGGTGTTGAGTTGTATAAATTCTTTATATTTTTGGGTATTAGTAGATCTATCTTTTGCAAATATATTTTCCCATTCAGTAGGTTGCTTTTTTGTTTTATTATTACCTTTGCCGTGCAGAAGCTCTTTATTTTGATGTAGTCTCAATAGTTTATTTTTGCTTTTGTTTCCCTTGCCTGAGGAGATCTATCTAGAAAAATGATGCTATGGCTAATGTCAGAGAAATTACTACCTGTGCTCTCTTCTAGAATTTTTTTGGCTTCAAGTCTCACATTTAGGTCCTTACTCCATTTTGAGTTTGTTTTGTGTATGGTATAAGAAAGTGGTCCAGTTTCATTCTTTTGCATGTAACTGTCCAATTTCCCAACACTGTTGAAGAGATTTTTTCCCATTGCATATTCTTGCCTCCTTTCTCATAGATTAATTGACCACATAATCATGAGTTTATTTCTGGGCTCTCTTTTCTGTTCCATTGACATATATATCTATTTTTATACTAATACCGTCCTGTTTTGAATACAACAGCTTTGTGGTGTATCTTGATATCTGAGATTGTGATACTTCCAGTTTTGTTTTTCTTTTTCAAGATTGCTTTGACTATTTGAGGTCTTTTGTGTTTCCATACAGATTTTAGGATATTCATTCTAGTTCTATGAAAAATGCTGTTAGAAATTTGATAGGAATTACTTTAAATCTGTAGATTGCTTTTGGTAGTATGAACATTTTAACAATATTGATTATTCCAGTGCATGAGCATGGACTATGTTTCCACTCGTTTGTGTCATCTTCAGTTTTTCTTATCAGTGTCTTATAGTTTTCAGAATACAGGTCTTTTACCTCTTTAAGTTTATTACTAGGTATTTGTTCTTTTTGGTGAAATTGTAAATGGTGTTTTTTTAAATCTGTTTCTGCTATGTTATTATTAGTGTATGAAATGCAACAGATTTCTATATGTCGATTTTGTGAGTTTATTGAATTCCTTTATCAGTTCTAGTAGTTTTTGGTCAGTCTTTAGGATTTTCTGTATGTAGTATCATGTCATCTGCAAATAGTAAAAAATTTATCTTTTTTCTTACAAATTTGGATACCTTTTATTTCTTTTTGTCGTCTGATTGCTGTGGCTAGGACTTCTAGTACTGTGTTGAATAAAAATGGTGGAAGTGAACCTCCTTTTTCTTGCTCCTGATCTTATGGGGAAAGCTCCCAGTTTGTCACCAGTAAGTATGATGTTAGGTGTGGATTTTTAATATATGGCTTTTATTATGTGGAGGTATGTTTCTCTAAACTTCCTTTGTTAAGGGTTTTATCATGAATGGATGTTTTACTTGTCAAATGCTTTTCTGTATCTGTTAAAGTGATCATATAGTTTTTTTATCCTTGCTCTTATTGATGCAGTGTATCACATTAATTGATTTGTGAATATTGAACCACCTTGTATCCCAGGAATAAATTCCACTTGATCGTAGTGAATAATTTTTTTAAGTATTGTTGGATTCCACCTGCTGATTTTTTTTTTTTTTTTTTTTGCGCACTTAGGTTCATCAGAGGTCTTGGCCTATAGTTCTGTTACTTCTGTGGTGCCGTTAGCTGGTTTTGGTATCAGGGTAATTCTGGCCTCATATAATGAATTTGGAAGCTTTCCTTGCTCTTCTTTTTTTGAAATAGTTTGCGAGAATAAGTATTAACTCTTCTTTAAATATTTGGTAGAATTCACCTGTGAAGCCCTCTGGTCCTGGCTTTTTGTCGATTACTGATTCAGTTTGATTGGTGATTCAATATCATTGTTGGTAATTGGTTTGTTCAAATTTTCCATTTCTCCCTGATTCAGTTTTAGTAGTTTATTTGATTCTAGGAATTTATCCATTTCTTATAGGCTTTCAGTTTGTTGGCATATAATTTTTATAATATCCTCTTATAATTTGTGTTTCTGTGGTTTGGGTTGGTATTTCTCTTCTTTTTCTTTTGAGTCTGGCTAAAGGTTTATCAATTTTTTTTTTATCTTTTCAAAGAACCAGTTCCTGGTTTCATTGATCTGTTCTATTCTTTCTTTAGTTTCTACTTAATTTATTTCTCCTCTAATATTTATTATTTTCTTCCTTCTACTGACTTTGGGTTTTGTTTGTTCTTCTTTTTCTAGCACCTTTAGGAGTAAGGTTAGATTGTTTATTGGAGATTTTTCTTGCTGCTTGATGTGGACCTGTATTGCTATAGTCTTCCCTCTTAGAGTAGCTTTTGCTGTATCCCAAAGATTTTGGACTATTGTATTTTCATTTGTTTCCACATATATTTTCATTTCCTCTTTGATTTCTTTGTTGACTCATTCATTGCTTAGTAGCATGTTAATTAACTTCCATGTATTTGTTTTTTCCAGATTTTTACGTGTGGTTGAATTCTGGTTGCACAGCATTTTGGTCAGAAAGATACATGATATGATTTCAGTCTTTTTTAACTTGTTGAGGCATGTTTTATGGCCTAACATGTGATCTGTTCTGGAGAATGTACCATGTGCACTTGAAAAGAATGTGTATTCCGCTGTGTTAGGATGGAATGTTCTGAATATATCGGTTAGAAACATTTGGTCAATGTGTCATTCACAGTTACTCTTGAGGTACCTGGGTAGCTCAGTTAAGCATCTGACTCTTGATTTTGGCTCAGGTCATGATCTCAGAGCCCAGAGATCAAGCCCCATGTCGGGCTCCATGCTGGATGCAGAGCCTGCTTAAAATTCTGTGTCTGCCTCTCCCCCATTCTTTCTCCTTCTCTTAAAAAAATAAGAAAATTAAAAAATAAAAAGAAGAGAAATAAAAACAAAGTCACTCTTTCCATGTTGATTTTCTGTTTGGATGATCTATGTATTGAACAAAGTGGGGTGTTAAAGATCTCTGCTATTATTGTATTACTATTGATTTTTCCTTTGTGTCTGTTAATAGTTGCCTTATGTATTTGGATGGTCCATTTTTGAGTACATAAACATTTACAATTGTATATCTTCACTTTGGATTGTTCCCTTTATTATTATGTAGTGTCCTTCTTTGTCTCTTGTTACACTTTTTGTTTTAAAGTCTATTTTGCTTAACATAAGTATGGCTATGCCAGGTTTCTTTTCACTTCTATTTGCATAATATTTTCCCATCCTTTCACTTTCAATATGCATGTGTCTCTAGTTCTAATACGAGTCTCTTGTAGGAAGCATAGATGAGTCGTTTTTTTATCCATTCAGTCATTCTGGTTTTTTTGTTTTGTTTTTAAGTTCAAGTTAGTTAATATACAGTGTAATATTAGTTTCAGGTGATGATATAGTGATTGGCAACTCCAAACATCACCCAGTGCTCATCACAACCAGTACACTCCTTAATCCTCATCACCTATTAAAGCCATCCTCCAATCCACCTCCCTTCTGGTAACCATCAGTTCTCTGTAGTTAAGAGTCTGTTTCTTGATTTGCCTCTCTTTCTCCTTTTTTTCCCCTTTGCTTGATTGTTTTGTTTCTTAAATTCCACACATGAATGAAATATATTTGTCTTTCTCTGACTTATTTCACTTAGCATAATGCTCTCTAGCTTCATCCATATCATTGCAAATGTCAAGATTTCATTCTTTTTTTATGGCTAACATTCCATTGTGTGTGTATATATGTATATATCGCATCTTCTTTATTCATCAGTCAATGGACACTTGGATTGTTTCCATAAGAAAACAAGCATGGCTATTAAAGGTAATGCTGCTATAAACATTAGGGTGCATGTATCCCTTTGAATTAGTATTTTTGTATCCTTTGGGTAAATACCTAGTACTACAATTGCTGGGTCATAGGGTAGTTCTGTTTTTAAGAGGAACCTCCATAATGTTTTCCAGAGAGGCTGCACCAGTTTGCATTCCCACCAGTGCAAGAGTGGTTTTTTTTTTTTTTTTTTTTTTTTTTTTTACTGCAGCACTTTATTTTCCTCACACAATGATGCATTGCTGGGACCTAATCTCACGTGACAGTAGAAAAACCAAAATTTGTTGTCATCTCTTAAAGAATTGAGTATTGTGTACAAAAACCTTACCTAAATTAAAAGGATGAATAAATTTACAGTTATAAATGCAAACCGTTTTCCAACTCAAGGCAATTAACCACCCATGGTGTTCTGGCAGGTGCATGTCTTCTTTAGAAAAATGTCTTTTTAAATTAGATTGTTTTTTGGTTGTTGGGTTGTGTAAGTTATTTTATATATTTTGGATACTAACCCTTTATCAGATATATGATTTGCAAATATCTTCTCCCATTCCTTTAGATTGCCTTTTAATTTTGTTTCCTTCACTGTACAGAACCTTTTTATTTTGATGTAGTCCCAATTATTTTTGCTTTTGTTTCCCTTGCTCAAAAGACATATCTAGAAAGAAGTTGCTACAGCCAATATTAAAAAAGTTACTTCTTCTTTTCTAGGCTTTTTATGGTTTCAGGCCTTTCATCCATTTTGAATTTATTTTTGTATATGGATAAGAAAGTCATCCTGTTTCATTCATTTGTATGTTGCTGTCTAGTTCTTCCAGCACCATTTGTTGAAGAGGTAGTATTTTTCTCATTGGATATTCTTTCCTATTTTGTCAAAAATTAATTGATATATATTTGTGGGTTCATTTCTGGGTTTTCTGTTCTATTGATCTATGTGCCTATTTGTTTGCCATTATTATACTGTCTTGGTTATTATAGCTTTGTAATACAGCTTGATGTCTGGAATTATGATGCCTCTTTTTTTTTTTTAATTATGATGCCTCTTTGCTTTTCTTTTTCAAGATTACTTTGGTTATTTGGGTTCTTTTATGGTTCCATACAAATTTGAGGATTGTTCTAGTTTTGTGAAAAATGCTGTTGATATTTTGATAGGGACTGCATTAAATGTATAGATTACTTTGTACAGTATGGACATTTTAAAAATATTTTTTCTTCCAATCCATGAACATGGAATGTCTTTCTATTTCTTTCTGTTATTTTCAGCTTCTTTCATTAATGTTTTATAGTTTTCAGAGTATAGGTCTTTCACTTCTTTTGTTAGCTATCTTAATATTTTTGGTGCAATTGTGAATGGGATTGACTCCTTGACTTCTCTTTCCACTGCTTCATTATTAGTATATAGAAATGGAACAGATTTCTGTTTGTTATTTTGTATCCTGCAATTTTAATGGTTTCATTTATCAGTTCTATCAGTTTTTTGGTGGAGCCTTTTGGGCTTCCTATATATAGTATCATGTTATCTGCAAATAGTGAAAGTTTTACTTTTTTCTTACCGATTTGGATGCCTTTTTTTTTTTTTTCCACTTGTCTGATTGTTGTGGCTAGGACTTTCAATACTGTGATGAATAAAAATGCTGAGAGTTGACATCTCTGTTTTGTTCCTGATCACAAAGGAAAATCTCTCAGTTTTTTCCCCATTGAGGATAATATATTAGCTATGGGCCTTTATTATAGCCTTTATTATGTTGAATTATATTTACTCAAAACCCATTTCTTGAGATTTTTTTTTTATCATGAATGGATGTTGTACTTTGTTAAATGATTTTCTGTATCTATTGAAATGATCATATGGTTCTTATCCTTTCTTTTTTTAATGGGCTGCATCACATTGATTTCTTTGTGAATATTGAACCACTCTTGCATCCCAGGAATAAATTCCACTTTGGTCGTGGTAAATGACTTTTTTAATGTATTGTTGGATTCTGTTGTTAATATTTGTTGAGGATTTTTACATCTATGTTCACTAGATATATTGGCCTGTAATTTTTTTGTGGTGTCTTTAGCTGGTTTTGATATCAGAATAATGCTGGCCTCAGAGAATAAACTTGGAAGCTTTCCTTGCTCTTTATTATTATTTTTTTTTGGCGGGGGGGGGAATAGTTTGAGAAGAATAGTTATTAACTCTTCTTTAAATGTTTAGTAAATTCGTCTGTGTGGGCACCTGGGTGGCTTCGTTAAGCATCTCCCTTTGGCTCAGGTCATATCCTGGGGTCCTGGGACCCAGGTCCTGGGGTCCCAATGTGGGACTCCCTGCTCAGTAAGGAGTCTGCTTCTCCCTCTTCCTCTCCCACTGCTAATGCACTCTCTCTCTCTCTCTTTCTCTCTTTCTCTCTCTCTCTCTCTCTCAAATAAATAAAATCTTTTCAGAAAATCATCTGTGAAGCCATCTGGCCCTAGACTTTTGTTTGTTGAGAGTTTTTTGATAACTGATTCAATTTCTTTGCTAGTAATTGGTTTGTTCAAATTTTCTATTTCTTCCTGGTTCTGTTTTGGTAGGTTATATGTTTCTAGAAATTTATCCATTTCTTATAAGTTGTTTAGTTTTTTGGCATGTAGTTTTCATATCTTCTTTTAATTGTATTCTGTGGTGTTGGTTGTCATTCTCCTGTCTCATTTGTGATTTTTTTGAGTTCTTTCTTGTTCTTATACATCTGGCTAGAGGTTTCAATTTTGTTGACTTTTAAAAGAATCACCTCCTGGTTTTGTTGATCTGATCTATTACTTTTTTAGTTTCTATATCATTATTTCTGCTCTAATCTTTATTTTTCCTTCTTCCTGTTGGATTGGGGTTTTGTTTGTTCTTCTTTTCCTTGCTCCTTTAAGTGTAAGGTTAGATTCTTTGAGACTTTTCTTGCTTCTTAAGGTAGGCCTGTATTGCTATAAACTTCCCTTAGACTGCTGTAGCTGCATCCACAAGATTTTGGACCTCTATGTTTTCATTTTTGTTAGTCTCCATGTATTTTTCTATTTCCTCTTTGATTTCTTTGTTTATCCAGTCATTATTTAGTAACATGTTAATTAATCTCCATGTATTTGTGTTCTTTCCAGATGCTTTTTTGCGTTTGACTTTTGGTTCACAGTGTTGTGATTCGAAAAGGTGCATGGTGTGACTTTGATCTTATATTTTAGAAGCCTATTTTGTGGCCTAATATATAATCTCTTTTGGAGAATGTTTCACGTGCACTTGAAAAGAATGCGTATTCTGCTATTTACGATAGAATGTTCTGAATATATCTGTTCAGTCCATCTGATCCAGTGTATCACTTAAAGCCACTGTTTCTTGTTACTTTTCTATCTAGATGATCTGTCCATTGATTTAAGTGGGATGTTAAAATTCTCTACTGTAATTGTATTATTGTCATTTTATGCATTATTAACTATTTTATGTATTTGGGTGCTCCCTTGTTTGCATAAATATTTATAATTGCTATATCTTCTCGTTGGGGTGTCCCCCTTTATTCTTATGTAGTGTTCTTCTTTATCTCTTCGTATAGTCTTTAATTTTAAAGTCTAGTGTGCCTAAGTATTGCTACTTGCAGGGGTTTTTTTTGACATTCATTTGTATGATTGTTTCTCCATCCCATCACTTTCATTCTGTAGGTGACTTTAGGTTTAAGATAAGTCTTTTGTAGGCAGCATAGAGATGGATCCTATATTTTTATTCATTCTGACACTCTGTGTTTTTTGATTGGAGTGTTTAGTCCATTTATATTCAAAATAATTATCGATAGATATTAATTTATTGGCATTTTATTACTTGTTTTCTGTATATTTCTGGAGCTTTTCTTTGACCCTTTCTTGTCTTCTCTTTTGTATTTGTTGAGTTTATGTATATTTGGATTTCTTTCTCTTTATGCTTTGCATACTTATTAGTAGTTTTGATTGATACATTATTATCATTAGGTTTATTTATAACCTCTTTGGCATATAGCAGTCTATATTAAGTTGATGGTCATTTAAGTTTGAATCCATTTTTGTCTCCTCCCCACATTTTTCATATGTTATTTTTTATCTTTTTTTGTGGGTTCCTTGACTGAATTTTTACAGAAATGTTCATTTTTACTGCTTTTATATTTCCTATCTTTATACTACCATTGTTGGTCTCCTCTTTCTCTCAGAGTCCCCTTTAATATTTCTTACAGGGCTGGTTTAATGATCTCAAACTCCTCTAGTTTTTGTCTGGGAAACTCTTTATCTTTCCTTCTATTCTGAATGATAGCCTTGTTGGATAGAATATCTTGGCTGCAAATTTTTCCCATTAAGCACTTTGACTGTATCCTGCCACTCCATTCTGGCTTGCAAAGTTTCTGTTGAAAAATCTCCTGTTAGCTTTATGGGTTTTCTTTTGTAACTTTTCTGGTCTTGTTGTTTTTAAGATTTTTTTCTTAATTATTGTATTTTGTTTCTGTTTTTTTAAAGATTTTATTTACTTATTCATGAGAGACACAGAGAGAGGCCGAGAGACAGGCAGAGAAAGGAGAAGCAGGCTCCATGCAAGGAGCCTGATGTGGGACTCGATCCCAGAACTCTGGGATCACACCCTGAGCCAAAGGCAGATGCTCAACTGCCGAGCCACCCAGGCGTCCAAATCACTACATTTTATAAATTTAATTACAGTATGTCTTGGTATAGCCCTTTTCTGTTGATTTTGATGGGAATTCTCTGTGCTTCCTGGATCTGGATGTCTATTTCTTTTCCCAGATTAGGGGCTTTTTCAACTTTTATTTCTTCAAATAAATTTTCTGCCCCCATTTCTCTCCCTTCTTCTGGGACTCTTATCAGATGAATGTTACTATGTTTGACAGAATCACTGAGTTCCCTGTCTGTTCTCTGTTACATCATTCTTTCTCTCTCTCTTGTCTACGTAATTGCTTTCCATTACTTTGTCTTTTATGTCATTAATTTGTTCCTCTGCTTCTTTCACCTGGTGTTCATTGCAGCAAGCATGTTTCTAATCTTGTCTATTACAGTCTTCATCTCTGATTGATTCTTTTATCTCAGTAGTAAGGGTCACACTCATGTCTTCCACTCTTTTCTCAAGCCTAGTGAGTATCCTTATGAATGAGCATTGCTTTAAATTCTTCATCAGGCATGTTACTTATATTACTTTTGTTTAGATCTCTGGCCATGGCCTTATGTTGTACTTTCATTTGGGATAAATTCCTCTGTCTTCTCATTTTGTCTAAGTCTGTGGCTGCTTATGTGTGTTAGAAAAGACAATTAATGTCTCCTGTTCCTAAAAGTAATGGCCATATGAAGGAGATCATGTAGTGTCCAGGGCTTGGTCCTTCTGGGAGTATCTCTGGTGTGTGTTGCCTGCACTCTGCTGTTGTGTTTTGGCTCCTTTGTCCTTTGGGCCAGTCATCTGCAGAGGCTCTTCTTGCCTGCTCTGGGCAATGTTTGGTCTTTGGCCTGGATGTGGTGAGTTCCAACTAAGTATGCCCTCATCTGCTTATGAAATAAGACCTGTCACCACCTCCCTGAGGCCTGGCAAAACTCTCTGGTCCACCTTGTGTTTTTTTTATTGCACCATTTAGTCCATTTACATTCAGAATAATTACTGAAAGGTATGCACTTACTGCCATTTTGTTATTTCACGGTTGATTCTGTAGTCCTCCATTCCTTTCTTCTCTTGCTCTCTTCTTTCATGGTTTAATGGCTCTTTTTATATGCTTGGATTCCTTTGCTTACTTTCTGCATGTTTATTACAGGTTTTTGAATTCTCATTACTGTTAGGTTTATATATAACATCTTAATGCATATAGCAGTCTATATTAAGTTGATGGTTGCTTAAGTTTGAACCCTTCTAAAAGCACTAAAGTTTTATTCCTCCCCACACCTTCTACGTATATGGTCTCATAATTTATGTATTTTATTTTGTGAATTCCTTGACTGATATTTATAGATGTACTTAATTTTACTGCTTTTGTGCTTCGTACTTTTTTTTACCCTAGTTTATGGCCTTTCCTTTCCAGAGAATCCCTTTTAACATTTCTAGTAAGACTGGTTTAGTGTTGATGAATTCCTTTAACTTTTGTTTGAGAAGCTTTTTGTTCTATTCTGAATGATAGTCTTGATGAAGAAAATATTCTTGGTTGCAGATTTTTTCCTTCAGCACTTAGAATATATCATGTCACTTTGTTCTGGCTTGCAAAGTTTCTGCTGAAAAATCAGTTGATGGTCTTATGGAATTTCTCTTGTATGTAACTGTTTTCTTGCGGCTTTTAAAATTCTCTTTTCTATCACTACCTTTTGCCATTTTAATTATTATATGTCTTTGATGTGGACCTCCTTGGGTTGCTTTCACTGGGGACTCTCTGTGCCTGCTGGATCTGGATTTCTATTTCCTTCCCCAGATTCAGGACATTTTCAATTATTATTTCTTCAAATAAGTTTTCTGTCCCCTTTTTCTTCTCCTTACAGGATCCCAATAATGCAATGTTATTGGGCTTGATGGTGTTGCTGAGTTCCTTTAATCTATTCTCATCTTTTTGCTGTTCAGCTTGATGGCTTTTTATTTCTCTTACAGGTCACTGATCCAGTCTTCTGCTTCCTGTAGTCTACTATTTATTCCCTCTAGTATATTTTTGAGCTATTGTGTTCTTCATCTCTGCTTAGTTCTTGTTTATATTTTTTGTCTCTTTGTTGAGGGTCTCACTGAGATACTCCATTCTTTTCTCAAGTCCAGTGAGTATCTTTATGACCATTACTTTATTTTTTTTTCCCATTTTTTATTTATTTATTTATTCATAGGGACACAGAGAGAGAGAGGCAGAGACACAGGCAGAGGGAGAAGCAGGCTCCATGCAGGGCCTGATGTGGGACTCGATCCAGGGTCTCCAGGATCACACCCTGGGCTGCAGGCGGCGCTAAACCGCTGCGCCACCGGGGTTGCCCTGACCATTACTTTAAATTCTCTATCAGGTATATTATATCTGTTTTGTTAGTTCTTTTGCTGTGATTTTGTCCTGCTCTTTCATCTGGGGCATATTCCTCTGTCTCTTCATTTTATCTTACTATCTGTTTCTATGTGTTAGAAAAGCCAGTTACTTCTCCTGCTCTTGCAAGTAATGACCTTCTAAAGAAGAGATTCTGTAGTACCCTCCAGTGCATTGGAACCAAGTGCTTCAAGGGCGTCTCCTGTGTGTGTTGTATGTGCCCTGTTGTTGCTGAGCAATATTTGCCCTCAGTTCAGTGATCTGCAAGTAGTTCTTTTTGCCAGTTGTTGGCAGGTTTTGGTCCCTGGCCAGTTTGCAGCTGCCTTGGGCTTAAGGTGGGTCAGGCTAGGTGTTTGCAAAAGCTACAGTCTCACCCAACTGTAGGGTGCTTGCTCTCCCTGTGTTGTCCCCTGAGAAGCTTTTGGTGGAGCAGCCTGTAGCCAGATCAGATGTTTACCCCCAGCACACTGCTGGAGTCAGAGTCAGACTGGTATGTATGGTTATCTTCCCCTCTCTCTATAGCAAGAGTCACTTTGGAGTGGTACTGGTTACGGTCTGGACTGCTTGCACAATGCTATGCTGTGACTCTGCTTTGGATGGACTACTGCTCAGGGCAGGTCTTCAGGAGAACATGAAGGCCAAGTATGCTGCTAGTGAGCTAGGTGGAGTGTTCCTGCAGGTGTCCATCTCTCTAGGTTGGGGGTTAGGGAGAGAAATAGCTTCCCTCCAGCTCTTTCGTCCTTGGAGAAGTCCCGTAAAGATTCCTGCCCCTCTAGCATGCGTTCTGAGATTAAAAAATAAGTCTCATTCGTGTATACCCCAGGTGTTTCATTCTGGTTTCTATTCTCAGTTCTACTACATCTGCAGACTTAATATCCTAGATATAATTGTGTTTGGCCTGTAACTTTGAACCCATTTAAAAACACTTTGATTGGACTTTAGCCACTTATCTACAACATATATGCGTCCTTTATTTTGTTTTTATTTTTAAAGATTTTATTTATTTGAGAGAATGCACACAAGCGGGGGAAGGGGCAAAGGGGAAGGGAGAGGAAGAGGGAAACAATCCCAAGCAGACTCTGTGCTGAGCACAGAACCCAACATGGGGCTTGATCCCATGACCCTAAGATCATGACCTGAGCCAAAAGCAAGAGTTTAGGTGCCCGGTGGACTGAGCCACCCAGGCCCCCTGCCCCTCCTATCTTAAAGAAAACTTTAGGGCAGCCCAGGTGGCTCAGCGGTTTAGCATCGCCTTCAGCCCAGGGCCTGATCCTCGAGACCCGGGATTGAGTCCCACGTCAGGCTCCCTGCGTGGAGCCTGCTTCTCTCTCTGCCTGTGTCTCTGCCTGTCTTTCTCTCTGTCTCTCTCATGAATATTTGACTCTTAATCTCAGGGTTGTGAATTTAAGCCCCACAGTGGGGCTATTTAAAATATATATATATATATATATATATATATTTCCTTAATGGAGTAAACAGAAGCAAAATAGAAGTTGATTAGCTTGCTTTCAGTCTGTCATCTGATAAGGTATTCCATTTTTCTCAAGCAGTAAACCGTAAGCCTCAGTTCCTTTGGTGCTCTAGCCTTCCTTACAGGCTTAAGGTTGCCACTTTAAAATTTTTTAAAAATTGTTTTATGTTCTTCTGTCTCTTATTTGTATTCTTTAAATCTGAATTTATTTGAAGATTATCTGTTCTGAAGAAATGAATTATTTAGATCTCTTTTCTTCATTGGGATTATTTCCAATTTAATAGTGGGATTTCATTTTACAATCTTTAATCCTTTTGAACAATAGTTACCTTTATTCATCTTTAACTGTGAGCTTATATTTTTCCTGTTCTTTTAAAAGTTTAGGGAACATACAGAATCAAGGATGTAAGAAGTGGCACAGCTCCTACTACACAGTAATGTAATTTCTAATCCCTTTCTTCCTTTTCTCTACCTTTGAAGTAGTAACAAGATTCTTGCCATCTGCTGGTGCCTGTAAAATGTCCTAAGTGTCTTTTGGAGTATGAGTGTCTTTTGGGAGGTTATCCTGGCTATCATATGACACTAGTGGTGGTGGCCTCTTCTTTCTTCTGTGTGCATGTTATTTCACTGATACTGGGATCTGCTACAGAGCTAAGATTTTAACCCTAAAGGATCACCCTGAGACCTCATATTGGTACATGGTCATTAACTCAGGAGGTCTGTGCCCTATTCTCCCATCTCTTGAGGTTTTTCTTTGTGATCTCCCTTCTGATCATTTCATCTTGTAAAGAACTTCGGGAATTTTAATAGGCTGCAATGTGGACATTTTTCCTTGATTTGTTAACACCTTCACTAGCTGAGCAGGTGCCTATATATGTAATAGGTATAACTTGCAACCACTTGAAGCAAGAACCAAAGTATAGAATATTCCTGACAGGTCCCTGCATTTCTTCCCTTCATGTTTTTATCAGATACCCTGGAGAATTAATAGCTATTTCTAGCAACTTCTAAAAATGTTTGTTGGAAATTGTGCAGGAACGTATTTTTGGCTACCTATAAATCTGGTTTTCCTGCCTTCTCCTCCTTTACATGCTGATAGCTTTTTAACCATTTATTAGCAACTGTAAACTCTTTTTAAATTTTGAAACAGTGTCTTAAGTCACCTTCCAGTGCCTTCCTAATGAGCACTGGTGGGTTTGAAAATAAAATATCAATATTTTATATTAGGGTAGTGGACTAAAATGGGGGACCTAAAACTTTTATGTATTTTGTTTTCATCTTTTTAAAATAACACAGGTTGATGAGCCAGCCTTTTCCCGATTGCCAACCACTAAAGCCAAGGATGTGATCTGTTCCACCAATGTTTCTCACTATGAACTCCAAGTGGAAATAGGTAATTATCCTGGGTTGACCCTTCACTATTAGAAATGAAATTGCCAAAAAGATTATTTTGTAGGCAGGTCTTTTTTTGTTGTCACATATAGCATAAAACTAGATGCTAATTGTGTCAGACAGATCTATTAATTTTATGTCCTAAATAGTGGCCCAAATTTTTTTCAAGATTATTCTCTAGAATTTTTACCTTTTTAAGGAAGTAGTTTTAGAAGAGTAAGACCCTAAGCAATCTAGATATTTATTTATCTTTATCGTGGCAGTCTTCCAATTTTAAGTCTGTAATTTACACTAGGTATGAAAATCAAATCAAATCATGTGACTCTTTCAGTCTTTTAACCAGATTACTTTCTTTTAACTTAAAAACTTACCTAAAATCCCATTTGTAATAGAAACCTTTCTCAGTTAAGTTTGGGACAGGATGAATAATTGTTTCTAGTCACATACATGTGAAACATTTGTTCTGAATATTCAGAAATATCTATGAAACATTGCAAACAGATACTGTGTTAGATGCTAGGGATACAAAACTATGTAAAAAAATAAGTGTGTTATTATGGAAAACAGAAGAGGTGGAACAAGGGCACCTGGGTGGCTCGTGGTTGAGCATCTGTCTTTGGCTCAGGTCATGATCCCGGTGGGGGGGTATTGAGTCCCACATCAGGCTCCCCACAGGGAGCCCACTTTTCCCTCTGCCTATGTCTTCACCTGTGTGTGTCTCTCATGAATAAATAACATATTAAAAAAAAAAAAAGGATCGAACATCTAACCATCCATCTTGACTACTCTGAGATACCAAAAAAGATCACAAAAACAAGCAGGATCCTGAAGAATGAGGAAAAGTTTGCTAAATACTCTAATCAGGGTTTTTGTTACAACAGAAAATAATCCTGACTAATTTAAGAGAGGAATTTTTTTAATAGTATTGTTAACCTACCTAGAATTATTGGCTAGAGAGAAAGACTTGAAAGAAACTAAGAAAAGCTACATCTTAGAACCAGAGTCAGGGCCATGGCATAGGAATAGCCTAGTTTAGTGTACTACCTGTTAGAATACTTACATCCCAGATATTGGAACCCACTGCAGTGAGTTCTGACTGCCTCTGCTTCTGTTGTCACTAACTCTGTCCTTCATTTTGGCAAAGCGTAGGTCATTGACCTTGCCATGCCAGTGTCAAGGAGGCCAAGAGAAAATAAGGATCTGACATTTTTAAATAGCACTGGAAAATGCCCCATCTTAGAAAGGACGTTCAGATGGTGTCAATTTAAAAAGAGGTTAAGAAAAAAAAAATTACTTCAGTTAGATGACTGAGGAAAGATGGTTAGAGGGGAACTATCCATAGATGCTCTTTGCCTATAAGTGGGAACAGAGGGGGAGTACGCAGTGGTAGAAGACAAATCTGGAAAGGGAGGTTTGGAACACATTGTGAAAGATCTCCTGTGGTGTTATATAGAAGTTCAGACACTGGCATCCCTCACAACTTACCCACTTCATTTCTCAAAGCATTTTTTTTTTAAAGATTTTATTTATTTATTCATGAGGGACACAGAGACAGAGAGAGAGACAGAGACACAGGCAGAGGGAGAAGCAGGCTCCATACAGGGAGCCCAACGTGGGACTCGATCCCGGATCTCCAGGATCATGCCCTGGGCTGAAGGCGGCGCTAAACCGCTGAGCCACCGGGGCTGCCCTCTCAAAGCATTTAAAGCACAAGTTTGGAATTTATCCTCTAAGTGTTTGAGATACATTATGGAATGGTGATAATTGCAATAATACCGTCTAACAGGCACTGTGCTGAACATTTCATATGTTCTTTTTCAGTGTTAGCTTTTTATCACTCTCATTTGTCTGATGAGGCTCTGAGAATTTAACAGTCTTAGAGCTAGTGATTTGAAAGCAGACCTTTCAGACTGGACAGTCTAAGCTTTCAGGTGCTGGACTGAAATGTACTTTCTATTAAATGCTGAATTTAGGAGGAAAACTGACAGCAGTTCCAGGCAGTAGTCTGGAAGATGTAGATCAGTGATTTGCAACGAAGTATCATCCAATTTAAAACTTGCAGTGCCTGTATCCCATCACACACCTACTGAATCAAAATTTCTGGGGAATGGGACCTAGGTATAGGCGTTTGAAGTATTATTTCCCTAGTAATTTTGGAGCATGCCTTAGTTGAGAATACAGGGCATGATGAGGAAGTCACTGCATATGACCAGCAAAGAGGGACAGGACTTGAACTGTTCAAGGCAGTCGTGCTGACACTGGAGTGGAAGGGATGAATCTGTGATTAACTTCATTTCAAAGATAAGTGGCACAATTTGGTGAATGTGGGGAGAGGGAGGGACTAACATTTATTAGGTGCCTATTGATAGGTGCCACTCTAGGTGTTTTAAATTTTAAAAACTGGGGATGCCTGGCATCTGCCTTTGGCTCAAGTCATGATCTCAGGGTCTTGGGATGGAACTGAGCCCCATAGTGGGCTCCCTGCTCAGCAGGGAGTCTGCTTCCCTCCCTTTGCCCCCTTCTCTGCTCATACCTTCTCTGTCAAAATCTAAAAAACAAATAATTAGTTAATTAATTTAAAAAACTGATGACACCAAATGCTGGTGAGTATGTTGTAGTTCTTACACATTGCATGTGGGAATAAAAATGGTTCAGCCACTTTCAAAACCAGTTTGGCAATTTCTTAGAAAGTTAAATATACATGACCTAGCCCTCTCACTTGTAAGTATTTGCCAAAGAGGAATGAAAACATATGTCTACTTAAAGAATGTTTTGGCAGTTTTATTTATACTCACCAAAAATTGAAAACAATCGATATATCTATCAACTTGCAAATGGATAAACTGTGGTATATTCATACAACGGATTGTTACTCAGCAATAAAAAGAAACTACTGAAACACAACAACCATGGAACAGTCTTAAAAGCACTATGCTAAGTGAAAGAAGCCAAACACAAAAGACTACATTCTTTATGACGCCACTTATGAGACCAACAGAAATCACATCAGTGGTTTAGGGATTGCTGAATAGTATTCCATTGTATGAATTTCATAATTTATTCAGGTCACAATTTGAGCCATTATAATAGATACATAATGATATATCAATGTGGTTTTAATTTGCATTTCATTAACTTGAGGATTTTTTCATGTGCTTATTGGATATTCCTGTATCTTTTGTGGATTGTCTTGCATAGTTTTAGATTTAGTATAGGGTTGGATAGAATTGTAAGAATTCTATAGAGTTGTAAGAATTTTTTTACATATGCTGGATGTAAATGACAAGATATAAGTATCATTAATGCTTTCAGTGGCTTATCTTTTCATTTTCTTAACAATGTTTTCTTAAAGAGCAGAAGGTTTAAATTTTGATGATATCCAAATTATCAATTTTCTTCTTTGGTTGCTAACGTGAGTTTTACATCTCGTTATAGGAAGAGGATTTGACAACTTGACAACTGTCCATCTTGCCCGTCATACTCCCACAGGAACACTGGTGACTATAAAAATTACAAATCTAGAAAACTGCACTGATGAACGCCTGAAAGCTTTACAGGTAGCAATATGAAAAAAAAGTAAGGTATTTAATGTCTATTTGACAAGATTACGTTTCTAAGAATTTTTTCCCCAAATTACAGTTCTTTCTATTGGAGAAAATTAGATTTCTTTCTTCTAGTAATACTTGGAAGCCAGATCCATGAAAAAACAAATATATTCAAACTTTGGGATACTATTAATTCCCTCAAATGAATATCGTATTCAAAATGCTGGTCTGGAGATTTACAGTACTCCTAGTCCAATCACAAATAGTCATATAGGGAAATCGAAAAAACAAAAGTCAACAGTTTCCTTTCTATCCAACTAAGTAAAATCAACTTCTAAATTGATACATTTTGATAGAATTGCATTTCAGGAATACTATAATACCATTTTCATTGTCACTAATCATTTTTGATATAAAGAAAACATTTTGTTTTGATGTCCCAATTTTTGAAGTATACACGTATATTACACAGAAAAAAAAGATTGAAAGAAATTATAGTGAAATGTTAACAGTGGTTGCCTCTGATTTAGTTAGAAGTGATTATCTTCATATTTTTATGTATTTTTAAATGTTTCTGTATTAAGAACATAGTGTAGTTATCAGAGTATGACCTCAGGAGTCAGACTAAGTTCACATCTCACTTCCACTCCTTTTATTGATTATGTGCTTTCGACCAAGCTTTCTGACTTATTTTAAGTTTCTTATTTTCTGTTTCTCTCCTGTAAAATAGGGATGACCATATGACATACTTCATGTCATGGTAGTGACATTTAAAGAGATGGCAGCACCAGTAACTTAGTACTAATAAGCTCTGCTGAGTGTTAGCTGCCACTTCTGTTGTTACTTTCATCATAAGGGGGGAAAAAGTTGTTTTTAAATGTCTTGTCTCTTGTGTGTTTATCCTAGAAAGCAGTGATTCTATCTCACTTTTTCCGGCATCCCAATATTACAACTTACTGGACTGTTTTTACTGTTGGCAGCTGGCTTTGGGTTATTTCTCCATTTATGGCTTATGGTAAGAAAACTCATCTTAGATAAAGTAACTTGTAGTTTAGCCTGGAAGTTATAAGGATCTTAGATTTATGATTCTCTACTTTTAATTTATAAATCTGGTGGCCAAGTCTAGATTTCATGATAAATTTATGTATCTGGTTCATGTTGACTTTTAGTCTTTGGAAAGAATGGGTCTGATCAATAATAGTGAAACCACTGTTGCCTCCCTAAGAAGTCCATGCCTTTGAACAAACGGTCTCTTTCCTTCAGTTTCCTGCCTATCATTGCAGAACCAGTATAAGTCTTCAAGCAGTATGTTTTCTCACCTAATCACATCATCTCTGTCCTGATTTTTCTCATTGTAAACTTATTTTACTGTATTGTAATATCTGTATGTGTACCTGTCTCATTTCACCGGACTTGAGCTTCTTAAAGCCAGGATCTTCTATTTTTCATTTTGGTGCTCATACTGTATTGAATAAATAAATGAATTCTATAGCTTTGATTTTTAGGACTTTTGAGAATTGCCTCTGGATCGAAAAATAAATATATCCACACAGTATTTTCTCAGTAATACTGAAAATTGTTTCTTTTCCTTTCTAATCTCTAGAGTATCATTAGGAAGGTCTTTTTGGAGATTCTTGAAGGAAAATTACCTTTGCATAGGAAAGTGGTTAGACTCTAAAATGTAACAGAGGTGTGTGTATGTGTGAATTTATGGTTGAAAGAACATTTAAAACATAAGCTAGAAGCAAAATCACTTTCAGTGTTCAATGAAAGATTTCAGGTGTTTCTTTCAGGTTCGGCAAGTCAACTTTTGAAGACTTACTTTCCTGAAGGGATGAGTGAAACTTTAATAAGAAACATTCTCTTTGGAGCAGTGAGAGGGTTGAGCTATCTGCATCAAAATGGCTGTATTCACAGGTATTTACTTATTTGTATTTTATGGAATGAGAGGATTTTAGTGGAAGAAACCATTTAAGGAGCTGTTAGGAAAGAACAGTTGAGTGTGAGTGTTAGGAAGTTTGTAAATGAAAATTGAAGGAGAAATGGGCCAGTAGGTACAGTAATTGCTTACAATTTTATGTTCATTCACCAAAAATGTTGAGACCACATCCTCTTTGCCAAATGCTGTGCCTGATGTTGTGGTGGAGCACCTGCCCTCAGGAAATCTGGGGTATAAGCTATAGATAGCGATCATGGTTGTCTCTTTTGTTTTTCTTAAGCAAATAAAGAGCTTCTGCTTTTCAGCTCTATGTCATATTTACATCATATACCAATTGGAACTAAACCTTTGATTTCTAAATATTTTGTAGCACCTTGAGACTTTCATATTAAATATCAGTTCTCTTATTTTTAAACTGTAGATGCAGAAATAATTGGTGGAATGTTAAAAACAATGTTCTGTGATACACTGGGACTTTTTCTCTTTTAATTATTTTTAAATAAGCTTATTTCTTTTACTGTTTATTTCAATATTTTTACATCTTTTTTTCTCACTGTACATTTTTAGAAACATTCTGGTTAACTGAGGAGTTCTAGCGGACTGTATTCTAATTAATCAAAGCTTATACAGAGAGAGTTAATCAGATTGTTGGCCATCCTACTCTATTAGTTTCTAAATTCAGTATTTTGGATGAAGAACAAGGCTCTTCTATAATTTATCTAACAAAGGAAATATTTATATGACATCTCTGTAAATGTTAATACCATGAGAGGCTGCCTATTGGATAATACTGCATTTAACTTTAAATTCCAACTTTATGTTTCAAATATTTTTTTTAGACTTTTCTTTGGGTATTTTGCAACAGTATCCTAAAACAGTGAAATTAATTTGATTCCATTCCTAGTGTGAAAAAAAATATTATCCCTTCCAAATATGTAGCTGTTTCCCTTGTTCTAATGCTATGCTAAATAGTTGAAGGATTCCCTAATTCCCTGAACATTTCATATGTGTATGTATACATATATATGTATATGTGTTTGTATAAGCATACTTACATATAAGTGTGCTATTTTATAAAGAGTATTTGATTTCCAAGAGAATACATGGATTTGTTCTGACCAGATTTTTATCTTCATTGGCCAATTTCCTAGTATTTAGCATTGTTTCTTTTTGTTCTAGGAGTATTAAAGCCAGCCATATCCTCATTTCTGGTGATGGCCTAGTGACCCTCTCTGGCCTGTCCCACCTGCATAGTTTGGTTAAGCACGGACAGAGACATAGGGCTGTGTATGATTTCCCACAGTTCAGCACATCAGTGCAGCCGTGGCTGAGCCCAGAACTACTGAGACAGGTCAGGTGTGGCCTTCGTATTGGGTTGTCTGTGCATCTTGAGTGTCTTCTGAGCTTCACTAAAGGACAATTGCACCCTTAGATTTGGATTGGTGAATGGCCTACTGCAAGACTTTTTTTCTCTTTCTTGTAAAAATTATTAGGTATATCCTGATTTCTCACTTATGAGTTTTTTCCACTGTTCAACATCCTTTCTCGAAAAAGCACATGTATATAACTTTTTATTGTTATTTTCACTAAAGAAATTCAAATTAATTGTTCTACAGGATTTACATGGATATAATGTAAAGTCAGATATTTACAGTGTTGGGATTACAGCGTGTGAATTGGCCAGTGGGCAGGTACCTTTCCAGGACATGCACAGGACTCAGGTAAATCCTAGTAAAATCCCCAAACTACTTTTCTTTCATAAGATCCCTTATATTCTAGATAATTTCCTTTAGACATCTTTGTTCTTAGAATCTTTGTTTTTAATGCTTTCTCTGAAATGGGTTGAAGGAAATTTTTCTTTCTTTTAGATGTTGTTGCAGAAACTGAAAGGTCCTCCTTATAGCCCATTGGATGTTAGTATCTTCCCTCAGTCAGAATCCAGAATGAAGAATTCCCGATCAGGTGTAGACTCTGGGATTGGAGAAAGTGTACTTGTCTCCAGTGGAACTCGCACAGGAAATAGTGACAGGTTGCAAACTCCGTCCTCAAAAACTTTCTCTCCTGCCTTCCTTAGCTTGGTACGGCTCTGTTTGCAACAAGATCCTGAGAAAAGGTAATATTGGCCACTTGTAAATAACATCAAACTTAAGTGTTTTATATCTTGTAGAAGCTTTGTAATACACCTTTCCCACCAAATTCAAGTCTCTTTTATCAGTCTTTTGATGAAAAAATTATAATTAATCCAGAAAATATCAATGCTAAAAACAAGGAGAGGCAATGAGCAAATGGGAAGAACTGGATCCAAAGTCAGAAGACTTGGTCTCTAGTCTCAGCTATATCATTTCCCAACCAAGTCATCTTGTAAAAATCACTTCATTTTTCTGAACATTAATTACTGCATTTATATTTATACATTCAGAAACTTTCAAGCAGTACAAAAAATGTTAGTTGCTGCTATAATAATATAAATTCTCATAACTACATATTAGTGTTAGTATTTCAGAAATAAGGTGTGTCTTCCCTTTTCTTTAGCCTCTTAATGCCTAGCATACTTTCTTATAATTAGTAAGTGCCCAATAAATGTTATTTTTCAAATTAATTCTTCCCATTAGTCAGGGTTATAGGTAAGAATTTGGCTTCATGACATTTCTTTTTCCTTTTAATTTTTTAGTATTGAGTTTTATAACTTTAAAGCTAATTTCTAATACATTTTTACACATAAGAATACATTCTAATACAAAGTTCTATTTTTTTTTATAACTTCTTAAAAAATTTAGACCATCTGCCAGCAGTTTATTGTCCCATGTTTTCTTCAAACAGGTAAGCTGATCTACCTTGTGTTGTCTAGATGTTTTTAAATACCATTAAAAATTCATTTCTTTTTGTTGGCTTAATGAGACAGTTTGGTAACCAAAATTCTTAATAATGACTTCCTTATAAAGTAAAGTTAGAAAGTCTATAATTTAACTACAAAAAAAATTTTGTTTTTAAAATATTTCCATTCTGCAAAACAAGATAAATATCATTAAATGTTACTATACCCTCAATTTATATTTTGATTAGAGACATTTTAGTTTACTGGCTAGAGATGATCAAGGGGCAAAATAATTCTGATAAAACTTAGATTATTTGCTTATTTTTTCTTCCTGTTTTCAGATGATCAAAGGCATTTTTAGTGAAAATACCAGAAACCAATCTTAAACGCTTTTAACATTTAAAAAAGTCATTTATACATAGCTAATGTATTATGTACCAACAACCTTACTTTGAGTTTCTTTAACAGATGAAAGAAGAAAGCCAGGATTCAATACTTTCACTGTTGCCTCCTAAGCCATCAGTGGCACTGTCTCCAGTGTCACCTTGGACTGAGCCAGAATGTGATTTTCCTGATGAAAAAGACTCAAACTGGGAATTCTAAGGCTGTCAAATCCTTTATGTCCTAGATACTTGACACTTTCTCCCTGCTGCTTTTCCTCTATGTTGCTAGGTACAAATACTAGAATTATACTTGAAAAACAGTTGGTGCACTGGAGATTCTATTGTTTAAAACCACTCTGTTCAAAGGAGCATGAATTTATAGCCTATTTTGTTAACTCAGAGTTCTAGTATCACTCCAGGAAACTTTAGAATTATGAATCTAGCTCTATTTAGTGTCACCTGTTCTCATTTTTTTTCCCCAAGCTGTGACTAACTCCTCTTCTTGATCTTTCAATATAATTTTTGAGCCAGTTAATTTTTTCAGCATTTTGTAACCCTCGGGGGAATAAGCCCTCAGAGGATAAGTGCTTCCAAGGACATTTTTTTTACTTCCAGATTCTCTAGCCTTTTTGATCAGCTGTTGTTAGACCAACAGGCTAGTTTATCCTGGCATCAAAACTCTTTTCTGTTAAAGGGAAAATGTTTATACTTTCCCATTTTATTCTGTTAATACTTCTGGTAATATGAAACTGAGCCTCACATTAAATGATTCACTTGAAATATAGTTATAATTTGCTTTTTTTTCCAAGAGGCTAAACTGACACTTTTCTACTATAAATTATAGATCCTAAATTCGTGCATCCCGTGGGAGCTCAATAAAGATTTATTGAATTGAATTTATGCTTTTATTTTTCTTTGTGATGATTCTAATTTCTTTTGCCAAGGAAAGCCCCTTCTCAGATTTACAAGGGACACCCTGGTATTTTTTCAATGAGGCAGAAGAGGTTCTAAATGACATAGAGATCTTAATGATTTTACCTTATTAGCAAAAAAGAGATATAACTCAAAGGATATATAAACTAGTAAATTGGGGCCTATCTCACTCAGTTAATAGATTGTCTTAATCTTATTTAAGATGATTATCTTAAGAGTAAAGAATTAAAACTAATAAGACAAATAATGTCAAAATGAATAGATCATTTGAAACACAAACCTTTTCATATTTATTGGTCAGTTCCCCTCAAGAATGTTTAGGTTACTCCATCAAGCCATGAAGACCTGCAAAGGTGGAGGAGGAAGAAGAGATGAATACCAGTTGAGGCCCTGAGATTATCTGTACTGGTGGGGGCTGTCATTCATTCCACGGACTTCCTCCTAGTTTCTCTAGGTAACAGAGGTACACAGAAACCATAGAGCCTAGGTAGGGAGTTGATGTTACTGCAAAAGAAGGACTCTGGAAGCCATGAAAGAATGCCCCTCAGATTTCCTGTATTAGAGTTCTCTAGAGAAACAAAACCAATAGGATATTTATTATAAGGAATAAATTTGGCCATAAATGTGGCTCATACTATTATGGAGGCTAACAAGTCCCAAGATCTGGAAGGTGAGTGTGCAACCTGGAGACCTAGGTTGTCTCTTGATATGTTACAATATTGCCATTAGAAGTTTAGTGAGGTAAAGGGATTTCAGTTTTCACTTAGTATTTTCTCTACCACAAGCTTTCCTAAGTATTATTGGTCAATTGCCTGTTAGTCCTCAAATCTATTTATTCAGTCTTCCCCTGCTCTGCTTCATTGGGAACTACATTTCCCTTGCACCCTCACTCTGGTTTCCAGGAAGCATGAGTGGAAGATCAGCGTATACGAAGAAATGTGGTATTTCTCACCTTTTGTCCCACTTCCTTGTTTCTGGTGGGGTCTCTGGCAGCAGCTGCATCATCTTTGTCTTCTGTTTTTGGCACTCCGGTAACACCACCTCTTGCTACCCCTTCCATCTGAGGGCTGGTATCACTTCCTGCTCTTGCTAATCTTTGGATTGCCTCACACTCCCTTTTGGTTTCTTAATCTTAGTTCCATCACTGATGAAACCAGTCTACCTGAAAGATCCAGAGTTACCTTCCAAATTACACTCTGATTGATACACATACTGACAACCTTGAAGATTACTAGAAATTCTTGGTCTCAAAAAAAATAAATAAATAAAACTACTACCTTAATTGTACCATTACATGAATGATCGAGAATCCATTTTCCAATTCTATTGAAGTCCCATAGTGTTCATGATTTGTGGTAGAAAAATTGAAACTGACCAGTATTCTGTAAATTGAAGCTTTTCTCAAGAGCAAACCAAAGTCTGACAAGATATAAATATTGTACTTGATAATAGAATAGAGGCACCTGGGTGGCTCAGTCGGTTAAGCATCTGCCTTTGACTCAGGTCATGATCCCAGACTCCTAGGATGGAGGCCCACTTTGGGCTCCTTGCTCAGTAGGGAGCCTGCTCTTGCCTCTCCCTGTGCCTGTCCTCTGTCAAATAAATAAAATCTTAAAAAAAAAAAAAAAAAAAAAAAAAAGGAATAGAACATATTGGAGCCTGGGAAGATGGTGGCATAGGAGTATCCTATGCTCAGCTTGTCCCATAGATACATCTAGGTAACAGCCACATCAGTGCAACTAACCCCCAAAACAACCCAGACTAGCAGAACAGGCTTTCCACAGTTCATTGTAGAGGAGGCCACAAAGCAAAGGTTAGGGGGCAGAAATGCAGTCAGTACCCAAACTCTCGGCAAGACTAACCACAAAAGGATGCCACCAGCAAAGAGAAGAGAGAAATAGACCACACATCAGGTACCCCAGATACAGGGGAACTGCACTGGGAATATGAGCTACCACAACATCTGGCTTTGAAAAGCAGTGGGGCTTAATGAGTTTTAACCCTCAGTAGGGCTTAATTCCTGGGACTTTAAAGATCAATGGGCTCAGCTCTAAGAGACTGATAGGAAACTGAGTCCCCACCCTTTAAGGTATACCATAACAAACAATCCTGCTGAGATATAACATAGAAGCAGCAGTTTGGAAAGTGCCTGGATACATAGGAAAGAGATTTATCTACTAATTTCAAAATATACACTGGCGAGGTAGGAATCTTTAGGAGACTTGTTCCAGAACAAAAGAGCTGGCAGGAACACTTCTCCACTGCCTAAATAGCTGGGCACCTTCAGGAAACAGCATGAACACTCCACCTAGCTGGCTAACACACCACACTCTGCCCCATTTCTGTGGATCTACCCCATCCAATCTATCCCAGTTGGGAAGAGTCCCTCCAATATGACTACTGCAGTGTCACATCCTACAAGCAGCTCCCACTAACCAGTGCCACTCCAAAGTTACTCCTACCCTGGGGAGAAGGGAAGATAACCATACACAACAGTTTGTGGCCCCAACTGTGAACTGGGGCCAGACATCTAATCTGAATGCTATCACCACCCATTAATAGGGAACAACTCAGAACACCCTGCAATTTGGTGTGACCCTTAACCCCAGCAAATGGGCTGAGGGCAAGCATCTGGTCCAAACCCAACTATATGCCCAACACAGCCCCAGACTGGCCCCTTAACAGCACGGGGCCCAAACCCTGCCCTCAACAGGCAGAGAGCCATTGCAAATGACTGGACTGAAGGCAAAAGTGACTGAATCACGACAGTAAGGTGCATGCAACACAGAAGAAACATTCTGGAAGTTCCTGGTTCTAATGAATGGGAGGACATACACTGCACTACAGGACCCCTTCTTCAAAAGGCCACTACTTGAAGATCAGGAGATGTAGCTGACGTTCCCCAAACAGAACAGATAGACAAAATGAAAAAACAGAGGACTGCTCCAAATGAAGGAACAGGACAAAACCACAACCAAAAAAACGAAATGGAGATAAGCAATATGCCAGATACAGAATTCAAAGTAATACTCATAAAGACAATTGACATGAGAAAAGAGATCAGGATCTTAATGAGACCCTCAACAAGCAGAAAATTTTATATATGTATATATAATGTATGTATACATTATACATACATGTATGTATGTGTGTGTGTGTGTGTGTGTATAAACCAATCAGAGACTAACTCAAAAACTGAAATTAAATTACAGTAGAGGAAATAAATAGTGGACTAGAGGATGCAGAAAAATGAATCAGCTGGAAGGCAAAGTAATGGAAAGCTGAATAGGAGAAAGAAAATAGAATCATAAAATATGCAAATAGATTAACAGAATTCAGCAACACCATCCAATATAATAACATTTGCATTATAGGGATCCCAGAAGGACAAGAAAGACAAAAGAGGGGAAGAAAATTTATTTGAATAGCTGAAAAATTACCTAATCTAGGGAAGGAAACACATCCAAACCCAGGAGGTACAGTGAACCCCCTATAAAATCAACCCAAGGAGATCCACACCAAGACACAATAAAATAGCAAAGGTAGTGATAGAGAATTTTAAAAGCAGCAAGAGAAAATACAAGGGAAACTCGATAAAGCTATCTTCTGATTTTTCAGCTGAAACTTCACAGGTCACAGGGGAGTGGAATGATATATTCAAAGTGCTGAAAGAAAAAACCCAAAAATACTCTATCTTGCAATATTATCATTGAGAATAGGAGGAGAGAAATAACTCCCCAAACAAAATATAAAGGAATTCTCACCACTAAACCAGCTTATAAGAAGTGTTAAAAGGAATTCTTTCAGTGGAAAGAAAAAACCATAAACAGGAGTAAGAAAATTAGAAAAGGAAAAAACTCCAGAGGTACATACAAACATAATAAAGGTAATAGATAAATCACTTATAAGACCAGTACAGAGGACTTCTGGCAAAGATGGTGGAGCAGAAGGGCCCTAAACTCCCCTCATCCTATGGATACAACGAGCTAACACATCAGTAAAACCCAGAAAAATGACTCAAAGGATGGGAAAAGATCCACCAAAACAAAATGGCAATAAATGCATATCAATAATTACTTTAATGTAAATGGACTAAGCACTCCAATCAAAAGACAGGGTGATAGAACAGATAAAAAGGCAAGACCCATCTATATGCTGCCTACAAGAGAATCACTTCATACCTAAAGACACATGCAGATTGAAAGTGAGAGGATGGAGAAACATTTATCATGCAAATGGATAGGAAAAGAAAGCTAAGGTACCAAAACTTAGACAAAATTGACCCCAAAGACTAACAAGAGGTAAAGGCCACTAAATAATCATTAAGGGGGGATCCCTGGGTGGCACAGCGGTTTGGCGCCTGCCTTTGGCCCAGGGCGCGATCCTGGAGACCCGGGATCGAATCCCACGTCGGGCTCCCGGTGCATGGAGCCTGCTTCTCCCTCTGCCTGTGTCTCTGCCTCTCTCTCTCTCTCTCTGTGTGACTATCATAAATAAATAAAAATTAAAAAAAATAATCATTAAGGGGACAATTCAACAAGAAGATATACAATTGTAAATATTTTTGCAAATAACATGGGAGCACCAAAACACATGAAACAGTTAATAACAAATATAAAGGAACTGACAGCAATACAATAGTAGTAGGGACTTTAACACATTTTTACATCAATGGACAGATCACCTCAACAGGAAATCAATAAGGAAACCTTGGCTTTGAATGACACACTAAGCCAGATAACTTAATAGATACATTCAGAACATTTTATCCTAAAACAACATAATACACATTCTTTCTAAGTGCACATGGGATATTCTCTAGAAGAGATCACATATAAAGTCACAAAACAAGTCTCAACAATTTCAAAAAGATCAGTTATATCATGCATCTTCTTGAACCACAATGCAATGAAATTAGAAAACCACAAGAAAACATCTGGAAAGAGCACAAATATATGGAGTTTAAATAACATGCTATTAAACAATGCATAGGTCAACAAAGAAATTTAAGAGTTAATAAAAAAATACATGGAAACAAATGAAAACTCAGTGTTCCAAATTCTTTGTGATGCAACAATAGCAGTCTAAGAGGGAAGTTTATAGCAATACAAGGCTACCTCATAAAGCAAGAAAAATCTCAACCTAACCTTATAACTAAAGGAAGTAGAAAAAGAAGGAAAAACAAAACCCAAATCCAGCAGAGGAAGAAAATGATAAAGATTGAAGCGGAAATAAATGATCAACAATAGATCAACAAAACAGCTGTTTTTTTGAAAAGCCAACAAAATTGTTAAGCCTCTAGTCAGACTTATAAAAAGAGAGATAATGCAAACAAAATCAAACAAAAGAGAAGAAATACCACCACCACCACAGAATTACAAAGGATTATAAGAGAATATTCTGAAAAAAATGTATGCAAACAAACTGGATAACCTAGAAGAAATGGATAAATTTCTAGAAACATAACCTACACCAAAACAGAACCAGGAAGAAATAGAAAATTTGAACAGTGAGATTACCAGCAATGACATTAAATCAGTAATCAAAAAATTCCCAAAAAACAAAAGAACTAGATGGCTTTACAGGGGAATTCTACCAAACATTTAAGGAAAATAGTTAATATCTATTCTTCTCAAACTATTCTAAAAAAATAAGAGCAAGGAAAACTTCCAAATTCATTCTATGAGACCAGCATTACCCTGATACCAAAATCAGATAAAGACTGAAAAAAAAGCCCAAACCCAATTTCCCTAATGTATACAAAAATCCTCAACAAGTATTAGCAAACCAAATCCAACAATATATTTAAAAAATCATTCACCACAATCAAGTGGAATTTATTCCTGGGATGCAAGGTTGGTTCAATATTTGCAAATCAATATGATATATCACATCCATAAGAACAAGGATAAGACCCATATGATTATTTCAATTGATGTATAAAAAGTATTTGACAAAGTACAAAATCCATTCATGATAACAACCCTCAACATTTAAGTTTAGAGGGAGCATATCTCAATATAATAAAGGCCTTATATGAAAAACTCTCAGCCAATATACTCAATGGCCAAAAACTGACAGCTTTTCTTTTAAGGTCTGGAGCACTCTCACCACTTTTATTCAACACAGTACTGGAAATCCTAGCCACAGCAATCAGACAATAAAAAGAAATAAAAGGCATCCAAATTGGTAAAGAAGTCAAACTCACTATTTTGAGATGACATGATACTATATAAATATAGAAAACCTTAAAATTCCATTAAAAACTACTAGAACAGATGAATTTAGTAAGGTTGCAGGATACAAAATCAATGTACATAAATCTGTTTATTTCTATACACTAATAATGAAACACCAGAAAGAGACATTAAAACAATGCCATTTACAATTACACCAAAACTAAAATATCTAGAAATAAACTTAACCAAGGAGGTAAAAGATTGTACTCTTAAAACTATATACGCTGAGGAAAGAAATTGAAAATAACACAAAGAAATGGAAAGATATTCTGTATTCATGGATTGAAAGAACAAACATTAAAATATTTATACTACCCATAGCAATTTACAGATGTAATGCCTTTCAAAATGCCAGCAACAATTTTCATAGAACTAGAACAAACAATCCTCAAATTTGTATGGAACCACAAAAGACCCTAAATAACCAACACAATCTTGAAAAAGAACAACAAAACTGGGGATATCAGAACACATGGTACTAGCAAAAAATAGACAGATCAATGGAACAAAATAGTCCAGAAATAAACTCATGATTATATGGTCAGTTAATCTTTGACAATGGAGGAAGGATATGCAATGGGAGAATGATAGTCTCTACAAGAAATAGTGTTGGGGAAACTGGACAGCTACATGTAAACAATGAAACTGGACCACTTTCTTACACCATACACAAAAGTAAACTCAAAATGGATTAAACACCTAAATCTGAGACCTGAAAACATAAAAATTTTAGAAGGGAGCACAGGCAATAATTTCCCTGACATTGCAGTAACAATATCATTCTAGATATGTCTCCTGAGGCAAGGAAAATAAAAGCAAAAAATAAACTATTTGGACTACACCAAACTAAAAAGCTCTGCACAGCAAAGGAAACAATCAACAAAATTAAAAAACAACAATGAATAGGAGAAGGTATTTACAAATGACACAGGCAATAAAGGGTTAGTGTCTAAAATATATAGAGAACTGGGGATCCCTGGGTGGCTCAGCAGTTTGGCACCTGCCTTTGGCCCAGGGTGCGATCCTGGAGTCCTGGGATCGAGTCCCAGGTCGGGCTCCTGGCATGGAGCCTGCTTCTCCCTCCTCCTGTGTCTCTGCCTGTCTCTCTCTCTCTCTCTTTCTCTCTATCATAAATAAATAAATAAATAAATAAATAAATAAATAAATAATCTACCTTTAAAAAAATAAAATATATAGAGAACTGATACAATATATCTCAAAACCAATAATCCAACTAAAAATGGACAGAAGATATGAATAGACATTTCTCTAAGGAAAACATCCAAAGGGCCAACAGATACATGAAAAGATGCTCAACATCACTCATCATCAGGGAAATGCAAATCAAAACTACAATGAGATGTCACCTCACACCTATCAGAATGACTAAAATAAAAAACGCAAGAAATAATAAGTGTTGGCAAGGACATGGACAAATAGGAACTCTAGTACACCACTGGTGGGAATGCAAACCAGTGTAGCCACTGTGGAAGGCAGTACAGAAGTTCCTCAAAAAATTAAAGTAGAATGCAATATCAATCATAATTCTAGGTAGTTTAATCAAAGAATACAAAAACACTAATTCAAAGGAATACATACCCTCCTATGTTTATTGTAGTAGTATTTACAGTAGCTAAATTATGGAAACAGCTCAAGTGTCCACTAATAGATGAATGGATAAAGAAGGTATAGTAAATAAACACAATAGTATTCAGCCATAAAAAAGAATGAAATCATGTCATTTGCAATAACATGGATGAAGCTAGAGAATATAATGCTAAGCAAAATAAGCCAGTCAGAGAAAGACTAATACCATATAATTTCACTCATATGTGTCATTTAAGAAACAACAAAGGGGAAAAATAGAGCAAGACAAACTAAAAACAATCTTTCAACTATAGAGAAGAAAGACAAATACCAAACGGGAAGTAGTGGGAGGAGGTGGGTGGGAAGAGGAGTGAAAAAGGTGAAGGGGAATAGAAGTACACTAATCTTGATGAACACTAAATAATATATGGAACTGTTGAATCACTATATTGTATACCTGAAATGAAAATACCACTGCAAATTAACTATACTGGAATAAAAATTTAAAAAATACAGAGATTAAAGCACGAAAGCAGTAATATCAATTACATCCATAAAAACTGGTCAGGGATTCACAAAATAAAAGGATGTAATATGGGGATCTCTGGGTGGCGCACTGGTTTGGCGCCTGCCTTCGGCCCAGGGCGCGATCCTGGAGACCCGGGATCGAGTCCCACGTCGGGCTCCCTGCATGGAGCCTGCTTCTCCCTCTGCCTATGTCTCTGCCTCTCTCTCTCTGTGACTATCATAAATAAATTTAAAAAAAAAAAAGGATGTAATATATTCCACCATATATATAAAACATGCATGAGGGGAGTAAACATTTAGTGCTTTTAGTATGGGTTCAAACTTAAGTGACTATCAACTTAATATAGACTGCTATATGAATAGGATATTAAATATAAACCTACTGGTAACCACAAATCAAAAACCTATAATAGATAAGCAAAAAAATAAACAGAAAGGAACCCAAGCATATCACAAAGAAAGCCATCAAACTGAAAAAGAGAGCAACAGAAGACAGAACTACAAAAAACAATCATAAAACAAGTAACAAAATGACAATAATTACTTTGAAAGCAAATGGGCCAAATGCTGCAATCAAAACACAGTGACTGGATTAAAAAAAGATCCATCTTGTGCTCCTATCTACAAGAGATCATTTCAGAGCTAAAGACATATGCAGATTGAAAGTGAAGAGGTGGAAAACATTTATCATGCAAATGAAGTGAAAAGAAAGCTGGGGTCACAATATTATATCAGACAGAACAGACTTTAAAAAGACTGTAACAAGAAAGAAGAACATTACATAATCATAAAGAGAACAATCCAACAAGAAGATATGATTATAAACGTTTGTGTACCCAACATAGGAGCACCCAAATACATAAAGCAACTATTAACAGACATAAAGGAAGAAATAGACAGTAATACAATAATAGTAGGGGACTAAAACATCCCTTTTAAGCAATGGAGAGATCATCCAAACAGAAAACAAGAAATCAACTGAGTTGAATGACACATTGGATGAGATGGATCTAACAGATACATTCTGAACATTTCATCCTAAGACATTCTTTTGCAAGTGCATATGGAACAGTCTCCAGAATAGATCACATTAGGCCACAGTCTGAACATATTATAAAAGACTAAAAGACTGAAATCACATATCATACGTCTGACAACAATGCTATGAAAGTAGAAATCAACCACAAGAAAAAAATCTGGAAAGAACACAAATACATGGAGGTTAATTAACATGCTACTAAGCAATGAATGAGTCAACAAAGAAATCAAAGAGGAAATGAATATATACATGGAGACAAATGAAAACAATGGTTCAAAATCTTTGGGATACAGCAAAAGGCATTCTAAAAGGGAAGGCTATTGCAATATAGGCCTACCTGAAGATGTAAGAAAAATCCCAAACAACCTAACCTTATACCTAAAGGACTTAGAAAAGGAAGAACAAACAAAAGCAGAAGCTACTGGAAGGAAAAAAATAAGATTAGAATAAAAATATATGAAATAAAAATAAAAAATAAACCAATACAATAGGTTGATGAAACCAGGTGCTGGTTCTTCATAAAGTCAAAAAAATTGATAACCTTTAGCCAGACTTGTCAAAAGAAAAAGAGAGAGACAGAGAAAGAACTCAGAATCAGAAATGAAGGAGGACAAATAACAACCAACAGTACAGGGGATCTCTGGGTGGCTCAGTGGTTTGGAGCCTGCCTTCGGCCCAGGACATGATCCTGAAGTCCCAGGATCGAGTCCTGCATCAGGCTCCCTGCATGGAGCCTGCTTCTCTCTCTGCCTGTATCTCTGCATCTCTCTCTCTCTCTCTTTCTCTCTTTCTCATAAATGAATAAATAAAATCTTAAAAAAAAAAACAACCAACAGTACAGAAATACAAAGGATTATAAGAGAATATTATGAAAAATAATATGCCAACAAATTGGACAACCTAGAAGAAACAAAGTCGTAGAACCATATAAATTTACAAAACTGTATTGGGAAGGTATAGAAAATCTGAACACTGTAATTACTAGCAATGAAATTGAATCACTAATCAAAAACCTCTCAACAAACAAAAGACAAGGACCAGATGGCTTCACAGGGAATTCTACCAAACATTTAAAGAAAAGTTAATATCTATTCTTAAACTATTCCAAAAAAAAGGAGCAAGGAAAACTTCCAAATTCATTCTATGAGGCCAACATCACCCTGATACCAGAACCAGATAAAGACTGTATGGAAAAAAACCCAAAACCCTATTTCTCTGATAACCATAGATATAAAAATCCTCAGCAAAATATTAGCAAATGGAATACAATAATACATTTAAGAAAATCATTCACCACAATCAAATGGGATTTATTTCTGGGACACAAAGGTGGTTCAAAATTTGAAAATTAATCAACATGACACATCACATTAACAAGAAAAAGGATAAAAACCATATGATCTGGGGATCCCTGGGTGGCTCAGCAGTTTAGCACCTGCCTTTGGCCCGGGGCGCGGTCCTGGAGTCCCAGGATCGAGTCCCGCGTCGGGCTCCCTGCATGGAGCCTGCTTCTCCCTCTGCCTGTGTGTCTGCCCCCACCTCTCTCTCTCTCTCTCTCTCTCTCTCTGTGTGTGTCTATCATGAATAAATTAAAAAAATCTAAAAAAGAAAAAAAACATGATCACTTCAATACATGCAGAAAAAGCATTTGAAAAACTACAACATCCAATCATAAAAATTGTCAATGAATCAAGTTAGAGAAACATATTTCAACATAATAAGGGCCATATATGAAAAGCCCACAGCTAATATCATACTTAACGCTGAGAACTTTCCCTTTAAGGTCAGGAACTAGATAAGGATGTCCATTCTCATCACTTTTATTCAACACAGTACTGGATATCCTAGCCACAGCAACCACACAACAATAAGAAATAAAAGGCATCCGAATTGGTATAGAAGTAATACTTTCACTCTTTTCAGATGACATGATACTATATATAGAAAACTCTAAAGACTCCACAAAAAAACTGCTAAAACAGACTAATGAATTCAGTAAGATTGCAAGATACAAAATTAATATCAGAAATCAGTTACATCTCTATACACTAATAATAAAATAGCAAAAATAAAAATTAAGGAAACAATTTCACTTACAACTGCACCAAAAAGAACCAAATACCTAGAAATATACTTAACCAAGGAGATGAAAGATCTCTACTCTGAAAACTATAAAACATCAATGAAAGAAACTGAAGATGACATAAACAAATTGAAAGATATTCCTTGTTCATTGACTGGGAGAACCAATATTGTTTAAATGTTCATACTATCCAATGCAATCTACAGATTTAATGCAATTCCTATCAAAATACCAATAGCATTTTTCACAAAACTACAACAAATAATCCTAAAATTTATATGGAACCAAAGAAGACCTTGTATAGCCAAGGCAATCTTGAAAAAATAAAAACAAAACAGGAGGTATCACAAACCCAGATTTCAATGTATACTACAAAACTGTAATAACCAAAACAGTATGGTGATGGCCACAAAACAGACATATATACCAGTGAGAGCCAAAACATGGAAATAGCCCCAATGTTCAACACACACACACACACACACACAGACTAGAATATTGTTCAGCTATCAAAAAGAATGGAATCTTGCCATTTGCAATGACATGGATGCAACCAGAATGTATTATGCTAAGTGAAATGAGTCCAAGAAAGACAAATACCATATGGTTTCACTCATATGTGGAATTCCATCAAAACAGATGAACATAGAGGAAGGGAAGTAAAAACAAGATAAAGACAGAGAGGGAGGCAAACCAGAAAAGACTTAAACATAGGGGTGAGAGGTGGGGTAATTGAGTGTCAGGCATTAAGGAGGGCACTTGATGTAATGAGCACTGGGTGTTATATTAACTGATGAGTCATTAAATTCTACCCCTGAAACAAATACTACACTATATGTGAATGAACTTGAATTTAAATTTTAAAAGAAAAAAAAAGGATCAATGGAACAGAATAGAGGGCCCAGAAATAAACCCATGGTTTTAAGGTCAACTAATCTATAACAAAGGAGGCAAGAATATTCGATGAGAGAAAAAAATTTATTCAACAAATGGGGTCGGGAAACTGGAAAGCTATATGTAAAAGAATGAAACTGGTCCACTTTCTTACACTGTACAAAAAAATCAAAATGGGTTAAATACCTAACTGTAAGAACTGAAACCAAATTCCTGGAAGAAAACATAGGCAATAATTTCTTTGACACCAGCTATAGAAACATTTTTCTAGTATGTCTACTATGGCTAGGGAAAAAAATTAAACTATTGGGACTATACCAAAATACAAAGTTTTGAATAGCAAAGGAAACCATCAGCAAAACAAAAACAGCCTATTGAATGTGAGAAGATATTTACAAATTATATATCTAATAAAGCATTAATATCCAAAATATATGAAGAATTTATACAGCTCAACCTCCCAAAAGAAACAAATAATCCAATTTAAAAATGGGCAGAGGAGATGAATAGACCTTTTTCCAAAGAAGATACACACGTGAAAAGATGTTTGACATCCCTCATCATCAGGGAAGTGCAAATCAAAACCACAATGAGAAATTACCTAACACCTGTCAGAATGGATAAAATAAAAAACATAAGAAATAACAAGTGTTAGTGAGGATGTGGAGCAAAAATACCCCTCATGCACTGTTTGCCGGAATACAAACCGATGCAGCCACTGTGGAAAACAGTCTGGCAGTTTTTCAAAAAATTAAAAATAGAATTACCATATGATCCAGTAATTCTACTATTGGATATTTACCCAAAGGATACAAAAACACTAATATGAAAAGATATATGCATCCTTATGTTTATTAGAGCATTATTTACAATAGTCAAGATATGGCAGCAGCTCAAGTGTGCATTGCTAGATGAATGGATAGACATCACACACACACATAGGAATATTACTCAGCAATAAAAAAAGAAAGAAATATTGCTACTTGCCACAAGATGAATGGATCTACAAGGTATAATGCTAAGGGAAATAAGTCAGAGAGACAAATACCATATGATTTCACTCATGTAGAATTTTAAAAACAAATGAACAAAAAAAAAGACAAAAAAAACAGACTCTTAAATATAGAGAACAAATGTAACTAGAGGGGAGGTAGGTCGGGGGATGGGTGAAACAGGTGAAGGGGATTAAAGGTACACTTACCTTGATGGACACTTAGTAATGTATAGAATTGTTGAATCACTATATTGTATACCTGAAACTAATATAAAACTGCATGTTAATTATACTTGAATTTAAAAAAAGAGGGGGGTAGAACCAATTCTCAGAAGTCTCTCTCAAATAATAAATAAAAATAAATCCTATGTTGATCTTGCTAATTTTTATGCAGTTTCTACAGTTTAAAATTTTTATTTATTTATTAATGAGAGACACAGAGAGAGAAAGAGAGGCAGAGACACAGGCAGAGGGAGAAGCAGGCTCCATGCAGGGAACCTGATGTGGGACTCGAACCCAGAACCCTGGGATCACGCCCTGGGCATGAAGGCAGGTGCTAAACTGCTGAGCCACCCTGGCGTCCCTGTTTCTACAGTTTAATGTGATTTCCTAAGTTTCATGCTATTAAAGAGGTCCTTTCATAGTTTTCTGAGTAAATTAGAAGAGTCGGTTCACCATAGGAGGTGCCTCAGGAAATAGTATTAAATCTGTTCTTATATTTATTTATAGTGCAAAAGTTGTAATAGCAGATGATATTAAAATTAGTGGATGTTCCCTAAGCCCAGAAAATTACATACTGTTGAATCTGGAAATATACTTAGAGCCAAAAATAAGTATATTCATAATAAAAGGCTAAACATAAATAACTGCAAATAAAGACCCTGAACACTGGGTAGACAGAAATAATTTAGAGACTAACAAAGATTTGGGAAATCAGAGGACTATCAACTGATAGGATATTGTTATACAGTAAAAAGAGAGAAAAGCTGGAAAATAAAACTTAACAAATATGAACTGAATATGTATTTCTTGGTCTGTTCCCTAAGGTTCATAAACAAAAACACATTTACATCAAAAGTGCTTCTTTTTCATTTTAATTTAAACAAAATGGTTCTAACAAGATGAAATTTGGTTGATTTCTATCACACAAAAGGACATATCTCCAAACCATTTTGTTAATTGGAGAAATTGACTGTTGGCCTTATATATCGTTCTGAACTTTTAACATTTGGATAATATCACAAATGAGCGAACACTTTTCAATATTCTCTCTTAATCTTTTTTTTTGCCGCATTTTATGGATTTCATAATTTGGGATTGCATCATTGACGTACACTAAGCCTGCTGAAACCATTCGAGGACTTGTACATTTTCCATTGTAGCTCTCTCGCCGTTTGTTAACCTCTGGAGCAGTATTCGGTCTTGTGAAGTGTTTTAACTGATTATGGCTATCATCTGAGCTTTTTCCTAAAAGCTTTGTTCTTGATTTTGCTTGTTCAGCATGCTTAAATGGGGTCACAGGTATATCCTCAAATCTATCCGAACAATCCTAAATATTAAAATAAAAATTCAGGTTGGTGAGTTAGTTTTCTTAAAAATACATTCAAATTTCCAAGAACTGAAGTTTGTAATATCAACAGTTAAAGAGAAAAAACAAAGGCAACAAATATTTTATAGGCAGTCCCCAAATTCAGATCCTAAACCCAATGCCTCCTATTAGATCCTATTACAGAAACCATGCTTTTGGGGCAGCCAAGGTGTCTCAGCGCTTTAGCACCACCTTCAGCCCAGGGTGTGATCCTGGAAGACTGGGATTGAGTCCCTCGTCAGGCTTCCTGCATGGAGCCTGCTTCTCCCTCTGCCTGTGTCTCTGCCTCTCTCTCTCTGTCTCTCATGAATGAATTAAAAAAAAAAAAAAAGAAAAAGAAAAAAGAAACCATGCTTTAAAAAAAAAAAAAGGCCAATGTTTCAAAGGATCTTGTATTTTAGAAGCGATAGAAGATACGAAGCTGGAAACCAGAAAAATTTAGGGGAGCTGTCCTTAGGAATCAGACTCCTAGACCAAGGCAGTTAGCCTATTCTATAATTCTTCTCCAAAATATATTTTCTCCAACCCCAAATATAAATCATGAACTGATATGTTATATCATCCAGAGTTTCATTCTTTAAAAGTTAATAAACATCTTCTTTAATGCACCTTCACGCACACATAGAGATCCTGGCATCCAAGGACATAGTTATATTGTTTAAAGTAATAAAAATTTTTATGTACATTCTGAGTAAAGAAGTAAAACATTTAGGAAAATAACTAGAAAGATATACACCAAAATTATTTTTTTAAAATTATCATTGGGTTAGGGTGATAGGATTATGGGCTTTGTTTTCCTTTTCTTTTTTAAAAATTTACATAATATGACTCTCTTTTATAATAAACATATAATAACCTACAATTATCCCTAACAAGGTATGGAGCTATTAGTCATTCCTACGCTAGTATGAACTAGTTTCCCATGCAGTCTGAGCATCTTGTCCCTTAACACTTTGCAGAGATGACCACACCAAAGCAATAAGCTATCCTGATTTAGAGAGAAGGTGAGAATGAATTAATAGAATTGGAGGGTAGACAGAGGTTGTACAGGACTAAAAATTAGTGCAGCAAGAAAGATTTACAAAAAAAGGGGTATAAAGAGTCTAAAAACAAATTCTACCTACTTTATTTTTGCCTGGATTTGAAGAAGGCAAGGAAACATTCTTCCTCTTCCCCTCTTATGTATGTGGAACAATTAGGTAAGCCACATTTAAGGGAATTTCTGCTACTTTGGTAATATATAATTCTTGCTTTACAGATGAAATAACTGATTGCTGGAGTACCAGCCGAAGGGCATGCAGACCCACACAACTGGTTACTTTTCTGGATGGTCCTACAATTCAATTTCTGATCTTCTATTTTGACTCCTTTGGGAGATTCTTGGATTTTAGAAAAGAATCAGATGAGCAAGTCTTTCCAATGATCTGAAAAAAATGCTCTCCTACCACTCAATTTTCTCAACTCTACTGGAAAGTTTAGGGACTGCTGGTTTAACAGAGAAAAATAAAGATAACTCCATCTCTCCTGCCCACTCTTAGGATAAAGTTTCTGAGATCCTATATGATCTCATATTATATGATATAAACACTACTTATTGTTTTGTTTGGAAAAATGATATTAAAGATTCAATTTGTGTAAAGGAACTTCAGAAAGTCTTTCCTTTCCCAAAACTATGAGCCCATCTTCTACTTCCTTGTCATAGTTGATACACACACGTATCCACTAAGTGTGTACACACACAGTCAATACTAAATTACCAAATTTAATAGGAAAGAGAAATCCAAAGTTAAGAGTATAAGCTGCATTGATAATATTTCCCCTGCTACTAATTTTACTGCTTACTAAAGCTAAATTTGCTTTACTATGAAAGCAAATTCAAAGCAACTGTTCTAAGAAAAAAAAAAAAAAGCAACTGTTCTAAATTAGACCTATTTTCTCATTCAAAGGATTATGCACATCAAACTATCAATGTAATACTATTTTGGGATTTACGAGTTCTCTCAGTTGTGGGTCATACCTATTTATATACACTAACGGAGAAGAGCAGTAGTCCAGAAAATTAAAGTAAGTCCTTCCATTCCTAGATTTTAACTTTGCTTTAGAATGGTTCGCATAAAGTCTGGCAGCAGGTTTACCTTCCTAATTGTTTTATGTTAATATTATAAATAGGTTTGAATTCCAAGTTTCTTAGCACATGATATACCAGAGGGGCAATGGTAATAGAAGTTAAATTAAAATTTTTTCATCCATAGTCCAGTAGATTATAAATGCATATATATAAATTTGAAAAAATTGCATATCTAATGCTTATCAGAATAACTGGCACATATCTTTGTTTACTGAAACAAATATAACTTAGCAATCTGAGAATTATATATTTATATCTGCATGAAAACAAAATCCCAGCTATGTTTCCATAGTATACAGCCACTGCCAATAATTGTATCGGTTGTGCCTGCATGGAGCCCCTGGCTGAGGGGTGAGTTGTGGCTGAAATCAGTTTTCCATGGACAGAGCAATGTGCTCTTGCTCCAGGGTGTCTCAGTCTACAGTGTCTGCTCAGAAGAAGCAGGGTGTCTTTTTCTAATTCGTGCTCCAGAGGGAGTGGCCTTTATCTATTTTACACAAAGGCACTAAATGTGTTACCAGTCCCCTGACTTTGTGACTGCGTTTTGAATTGGGTGAGGTGAATTTGAATGTCAGAAGAATTTTTAAAAATTTGACAGTCCGTATATCTTGGGGCAACAAAGGTTACACACATACTTGCATACAGACATATATACCCTAAAGTACATTATTTACAAACTTTGCTAAATACAAAACTAGAAGACTTAGAAAAACAGTATTACATGTATAGTTCTTCTTGCAGTCCAGTGAAGCAATGTTCTTGGAACAGATTTCCTTAGAATTCTTGTGGTGGGCAGTGTGGTTGGTAGTATCTTGCTAAATGACTTCTTTTGTTTGTTGACACGGTCTCTTTCTTTTCGGACCTTGGGCTTTAGATTTTCTGTCTTTAATACTTCTGGGAAGAGGGATGGTTTTGAGTTTTTCTGAGCTTCCACAATTTTGTATTTTAAAGACTGTGATTCAGGGAACTTGGCATATTTTTCATCACAAATTCCATCTTCTCTTACAGAAAGAGTATGTATTTTTTTGTATTGTGCAAATGTTACTAAATGTTGTTTTTTATTATTATTATTATTTCCTTTCAATCTCCGAATATACTGGTCTTCTAACTTTGATTTCTCCCCAGCCTCTAAATTGAAATGAGTTAAAGTGCTACTCTGCCTGGAAGGAAAAGTGTATTTGTATACATAGTCTTCATTTTCACTTGGCATTTTGCAATTAGGAATTCTTGGATAAAGTGACAGTACAGCTTCAGGTTTTTCCTGTGCTATCAACTTACACATATTATGCTCTTTTTTTTCAAGGGGCTTTGTTTTTAGTGTCCTTTCAAAGCAAACATTTGACTGACTTGTTTTTGATTTGCCACTCCAACTATGTGGGTCTTGAATATCTGTTTTAAAATCATAATTTTCTGCTCGAGGAAGCTGGATAAAACCATATTCTTTCCTGTGTTTCTTAAGCACTATATCTGTAAGTCTTTCTGATGACTTATTTAAGGGAATCACTTGGGTATTTTTGATGAAAGAAGGTTGTAGTTTAATTAATCTCAGGGTTTGGGCTCCTTCTTCAGGATAGTATCTTTTCTGTTCCTCAATTATTGATGGATTTTCCTTAATATGCTGTAAGGAAAAATATTCCCTTTCTTCCTTCTTGGTCAGTTCCGTTTCAGTAAGTCTATCTTTAGGAACTTTTTGTAAAGTTGTTTTTTGAATAATTTTTGAATATTTATTTTGCTTTTCTGAATTCTCTTCCATAAGTTGATTTTCATTTCTAAAAGATAAATCTGGCTTTATACATTTTAATGGTATAGTACTAGAATTGATCAAATTTATATGTTGGTTGATCCCCTCTAATTGTCTTTCTGTGAGTAGTCCTGACTTTGAAAGTTTTTCTATAAAAAGGCTCTGGAGGTGTTTGCTTAAATTGGCTTTTAGATTTAAAAGTTCATTTTCTGTTAAAGTTATAAGATAGTTTTGTAGAGATTTATTTAAAGGATATTTCATCTTTAAGTCAAGTCTTTTCCCAAAACTCCCCCTTGAAATGTCTTGTCTTAACTCATGAAAAGATATGGAGGCACTTTTAGTTCTTAGAGAAGACATGTTTGAGTGGACAGTCTCAGATTCTGTCTCTTTAAATAAACTGCTTTCAGAAAGGTTTTTTAGGAAATAGTTTTGGAGAATTTCATTTAAAAAAGATCTTAGCTTTATTTCCAAATGTTTATCTATGAAATGATGATTAAAATTATTTACAAAAGACATGATTTCTTTTACAGTTTCTGAATATTTTTCCAGAAAAATATTTTGCCCTTTTGGCTCCACTTTCTCATTCATCAAATACAGATTTTGATAGATTTTTGGTAAGTCTTCTTTGGTGATGTGTCCAGATTCTGAAAGTCTTTCTACAAGGTAATGTTGGATATGTTTACTTAGTTCAGATTTTAAATTTTTTATTTCTGACTCTGAGAGTTCTTCTAGAAATATACGCAGTTTTGGACTCAAAATAGGTTTTCTGTCTAATTTATCTGCTTTATCAAAATTCTCTTTGATTTCTTCAAGGTCTTCTGTATTATTTGGAACAGGATGCTGAATTAGTCTTTCTAATTCTTTTTCTGGTTGTCTTCTATCAAACTGATTATATTTGAAAAAAATATTAAACACATGTTTTAAGAAGGATTTTAACATTATTACATCTGAATCATTAAGTTTACCCATTAATGAGTTAGTTAAATTTTCTAAAGTAGAATTTAGATCATTTTCTTCTCTATCAAACCTCTGACTATTATTTGGCATATCTGTTTTTTTATCTGGTGCTGACGGATATTTTGAATGTTGTAGGGATAAATTTTGACCTTCATCCACATATTCAACTCTATTCAAAGAAGTGGTTTCTTTGGGAATGATGAGTGTATTCTGCTCTGAAAGAGGTTCTGTACTGCTTTGGGTTTCCAAATAATCCTCTGTGGAATACTTTGGCTCTTCTCCAGCAAAGACGGTCTCTGAAGCCATCACAGATCTCTTCTGATATTCTTTATCTAATTCTATCACTTTGATTATCCCAGATTCCAAAAGTCTATCTATAGGAAATGCTTGTATTATCTGGCTTATAACAGATTTGGCCTGTGGCAATTCTATTTCATCATTGTTTTCTTCATATTGAAGTAGAATATTTGAAGATATACTCTCCCAAGCTGTGGGTAATTGATTCTGCAAATTTACTGATGTCTCACTTAATTCTTTCACTCCCACTTCCAACTCTGAGAAGACAGGTGCAGTGAATATTTGCTTTATAACATAATCATGTGCACTGTCACTTACATCTGGTTTAGAGCTAGACAGTTCAATTTTTGAATGATTCTTTTTGAAATCATTTTTTATTGGAAAATCAATCTCACCAGCTTCCAAGTGTTTTTCAGAGACAAGTGCCCTTTCTACCACTGGAGAATTTCTTGGTCCACCTTCTGAAAGTGAATCTGCAGGAATATCTTTAATTATTTGTCTTAAAAGAGACTTTGAACTTAAAATATCTTTTTCTGAAACCCAGCTATTTAAATCTTTAACTTTTTCAAATACTTTGTTTTCCAAACTACTTGGTGGCTCATCATAAACACTCGGAAGTGGAGAACTACGACTTTCCTTTCTTGCTTCAGTGTCCACAGAAGACTCTGGTTTAGAAAATAATTTATCTGAAAGGTCTTGCAGATTTTTACTTAAAATTGACTTGAGCATAATTGATTGTTTTAAACTTTCTAGGTGAGAAGTAAGATTTAATGATTTTGAGAAGCGACATGTATTTACATTTCCAGTCATTGATGATTCTCCTTCAAAATTAGGTAGAGATACATTTGGTAGTCTTTCTTTTAACTTTTTCTTAGTGTCTAAAGTCTTTATTGTGATGAAATCGGGATCATGGGCTAACTTTAGCTTAGTCTTTGTGTCTAAAGTCTTTGCTGTGGTGATGCCAGGATCATGAGGCCAGGTTTTATTAGTAGGTCTTGCAGTTTTTGAATATGTTGGGTAAGGAGGATCTTGGTCTTCATGCTCTATAACCTCTGCACTTAAAATATTTCTACATTTGTACATATCTTGCTCTTTCCTTTTTCCGACTGACATTTTGTGGTTTATATTCCTTAGAAAAGGATCAAAACCATTCTTAGAGTTGAATTCCTGGAACTGTAATGTTAAAAACAAAAGGTTAGAAAATTCTGTAGTATTTATTTGAATTTATAATAAATTTGCTAGTTAATTTTCTTTGAGCAATCTGTCAAATTATCTATTCATCTACTTACTGTCTACAAAGAGAAAACTAATTATTTTAAAATATTTGAAATTGGAATGAAAATTTTAAGGCAAAATTTAAAAATTCCTAATTCTGATACTATACTATTTTGTATCTGAGAGCTTTTTGCCACCTAGAGTATTTTAAATACTTAAACTGCATTCATAGTTTTTTTTAAAAAGAACTTAATTTCCAGTGTTAGCTGCACTTACTTAGACAATAGCTAACATCAAGATTTAAGTCCTATATTTAAACCAATTAATAACCAAAGTGAAGAAATACTTAGATAATAATACACTTATACTTGGTGACTTCAATCTAGCTCTTTCTACCCTCGATAGGTCTTCTAAGCACAACATCTCCAAAGAAACGAGAGCTTTAAATGATACACTGGACCAGATGGATTTCACATATATCTACAGAACTTTATATCCAAACTCAACTGAATACACATTCTTCTCAAGTGCACATGGAACTTTCTCCAGAATAGACCACATACTGGGTCACAAATCGGGTCTGAACTGATACTAAAAGATTGGGATCGTCCCCTGCATATTCTCAGACCATAATGCCTTGAAATTAGAACTAAATCACAACAAGAAGTTTGGAAGGACCTCAAACACGTGGAGGTTAAGGACCATCCTGCTAAAAGATGAAAGGGTCAACCAGGAAATTAAGGAAGAATTAAAAAAGATTCATGGAAACTAATGAGAATGAAGATACAACCGTTCAAAATCTTTGGGATGCAGCAAAAGCAGTCCTAAGGGGGAAATACATCGCAATACAAGCATCCATTCAAAACTGGAAAGAACTCAAATACAAAAGCTAACCTTACACATAAAGGAGCTAGAGAAAAAACAGCAGATGGACCCTACACCCAACAGAAGAAGAGACTTAATTAAAATTCGAGCAGAACTCAAGGAAATCGAGACCAGAAAAAATGTGGAACAGATCAACAAAACCAGGAGTTGGTTCATGAAAGAATTAATAAGATACATAAACCATTAGCCAGCATTATTAAAAAGAGAGAGAAGACTCAAATTAATAAAATCATGAATGAGAAAGGAGAGATCACTACCAACACCAAGGAAATACAAACGATTTTAAAAACATATTATGAGCAGCTATACGCCAATAAATTAGGCAATCTAGAAGAAATGGACGCATTCCTGGAAAGCCACAAACTACCAAAACTGGAACAGGAAGAAATAGAAAACCTGAACAGGCCAATAACCAGGGAGGAAATTGAAGCAGTCATAAAAACCTCCCAAGACACAAGAGTCCAGGGCCAGATGGCTTCCCAGGGGAATTCTATCAAACGTTTAAAGAAGAAATCATACCTATTCTACTAAAGCTGTTTGGAAAGATAGAAAGAGATGGAGTACTTCCAAATTCGTTCTATGAGGCCAGCATCACCTTAATTCCAAAACCAGACAAAGACCCCACCAAAAAGGAGAATTACAGACCAATATCCCTGATGAACATGGATGCAAAAATTCTCAACAAGATACTAGCCAATAGGAAAAAAAAAAAAAGATACTAGCCAATAGGATCCAACAATACATTAAGAAAATTATTCACCATGACCAAGTAGGATTTATCCCCGGGACACAAGGCTGGTTCAACACTCGTAAAACAATCAATGTGATTCATCATATCAACAAGAGAAAAAACAAGAACCATATGATCCTCTCATTAGATGCAGAGAAAGCATTTGACAAAATACAGCATCCATTTCTGATCAAAACTCTTCAGAGTGTAGGGATAGAGGGAACATTCCTCAGCATCTTAAAAGCCATCTACAAAAAGCCCACAGCAAATATCATTCTCAATGGGGAAGCACTGGGAGCCTTTCCCTTAAGATCAGGAACAAGACAGGGATGTCCACTCTCACCACTGCTATTCAACATAGTACTGGAAGTCCTAGCCTCAGCAATCAGACAACAAAAAGACATTAAAGGCATTCAAATTGGCAAAGAAGAAGTCAAACTCTCCCTCTTCGCCGATGACATGATACTCTACATAGAAAACCCAAAAGCCAAAAAAAAAAAAAAAAAAAAAAAACCCAAAAGCCTCCACCCCAAGATTGGTAGAACTCATATAGCAATTTGGTAGCGTGGCAGGATACAAAATCAATGCCCAGAAATCAATGGCATTTCTATACACTAACAATGAGACTGAAGAAAGAGAAATTAAGGAGTCAATCCCATTTACAATTGCACCCAAAAGCATAAGATACCTAGGAATAAACCTAACCAAAGAGGTAAAGGATCTATACCCTCAAAACTATAGAACACTTCTGAAAGAAATTGAGGAAGACACAAAGAGATGGAAAAATATTCCATGCTCATGGATTGGCAGAATTAATATTGTGAAAATGTCAATGTTACCCAGGGCAATTTACACGTTTAATGCAATCCCTATCAAAATACCATGGACTTTCTTCAGAGAGTTAGAACAAATTATTTTAAGATTTGTGCGGAATCAGAAAAGACCCCGAATAACCAGGGGAATTTTAAAAAAGAAAACCATATCTGGGGGCATCACAATGCCAAATTTCAGGTTGTACTACAAAGCTGTGGTCGTCAAGACAGTGTGGTACTGGCACAAAAACAGACACATAGATCAATGGAACAGAATAGAGAACCCAGAAGTGGACCCTGAACTTTATGGCCAACTAATATTCGATAAAGGAGGAAAGACTATCCATTGGAAGAAAGTCTCTTCAATAAATGGTGCTGGGAAAATTGGACATCCACATGCAGAAGAATGAAACTAGACCACTCTCTTTCACCATACACAAAGATAAACTCAAAATGGATGAAAGATCTAAATGTGAGACAAGATTCCATCAAAATCCTAGAGGAGAACACAGGCAACACCCTTTTTGAACTCGGCCACGGTAACTTTTTGCAAGATACATCCACGAAGGCAAAAGAAACAAAAGCAAAAATGAACTATTGGGACTTCATCAAGATAAGAAGCTTTTGCACAGCAAAGGATACAGTCAACAAAACTAAAAGACAACCTACAGAATGGGAGAAGATATTTGCAAATGACGTATCAGATAAAGGGCTAGTTTCCAAGATCTATAAAGAACTTCTTAAACTCAACACCAAAGAAACAAACAATCCAATCATGAAATGGGCAAAAGACATGAAGAGAAATCTCACAGAGGAAGACATAGACATGGCCAACATGCACATGAGAAAATACTCTGCATCACTTGCTATCAGAGAAATACAAATCAAAACCACAATGAGATACCACCTCACACCAGTGAGAATGGGGAAATTAACAAGGCAGGAAACAACAAATGTTGGAGAGGATGAGGAGAAAAGGGAACCCTCTTACACTGTTGGTGGGAATGTGACTGGTGCAGCCACTCTGGAAAACTGTGTGGAGGTTCCTCAAAGAATTAAAAATAGACGTGCCCTACGACCCAGCAATTGCACTGTTGGGGATTTACCCCAAAGATTCAGATGCAATGAAACTCCGGGACACCTGCACCCCAATGTTTCTAGCAGCAATGTCCACAATACCCAAACTGTGGAAGGAGCCTCAGTGTCCATTGAAAGATGAATGGATAAAGAAGATGTGGTTTATGTATACAATGGAATATTCCTCAGCCATTAGAAACGACAAATACCCACCATTTGCTTCAACGTGGATGGAACTGGAGGGTATTATGCTGAGTGAAGTAAGTCAATCGGAGAAGGACAAACAGTGTATGTTCTCATTCATTTGAGGAATATAAATAACAGTGAAAGGGAATATAAGGGAAGGGAGAAGAAAAAGACTCCTAACTCGGGGAAACGAACTAGGGGTGGTGGAAGGGGAAGAGGGCGGGGGGTGGAGGTGAATGGGTGACGGGCACTGAGGGGGGCACTTGATGGGATGAGCACTGAGTGTTATTCTGTATGTTGGTAAACTGAACACCAATAAAAAATTAATTTATTTTTTAAAAAATAAATAAATTTAAAAAAAAAGATTTAAGTCCTATCCTAGAAATATTTACCATTTTAGTAGCAATCCAAAAAAACATTTAAATGCAAAGCAAGTAGTAGATATTCTATTACAAGTATCACAAATATTTTCTAAAGATTTACTTGGGAGCATAGATCATCTGCTTTTAAGTCTGCAAATTTTAACAATGATGATGAGTTTCACCCACTCCTTAGCATGTCACAGTAGAATCTTACTTTTTGATGAATATCACACATGCCTGATAAATGGCTAAAAGAGAGTAGTATAAAAAATTCTGGATTATAGGGAAATTTCAGTGTAATATCCATGGGCAGTTTTGTTGCTCTGGGATCGAACTTGTCTATCACTGAAATAGCCTTTGGGATGAAGTTTATTCAAATATTTCAAACATATTCTAATGTTTGTTCATACAACTTCTATATTATCCTGTTGAAAAAAAGCAAAATGTGAAGTAATCAGCTTAGTATTTGTTTTAGTTTATTTCAACTTAGTTGTTCAAACTTCATTGTAATGGATACAATTTATTATAACTGTTCCTCAAATGTTGATATCCAGATGACAACATAAGAATTCCCTGGGTTTTTCTGAGAAATACAGATTCCCAGGCTCCACTTCCAGATTGAGATTCATCAGGTCAGAGGTAGGACCTGAGAACAGATATTTTTTTAAAAGACAGCCAGGTGTTTATAATGGGTAGTATGGTTTAGGAACCATTAAATTATATAAAATATTACAGAAGCCTAGTATTTAAATATAATTGCTATTGGGATAGGATAATTCAGGACTCACCAGATACTTTGGTTTGAATTCTATAAATTCTGGTCTGAAAGATGGTAAAGTGTATTCCACTGGTGAAAAAATCACCTTATAAAAAGAGAAGTTTTAATTTTAGACTGCTTATAATGCAAGGATATTTCCCAAGATAATTTTATTCTTTCAATGTATAAAGACATAAAAAAGCTTAAAACCTAAATATTTTTCTCGTAACTACTATAATTTACTTTGTCAATTATCAAAGAAATCTATACATATATAATACATTTACACATATCATCTTAGCTTCCTTGATACTATAATATTCATCCTGAGTTTGTAAAATCAAGACAATGCACAGCAACTTGAAGCAGAAACAAAAGCAGAAAATAGAATTGTGAGAATTAATATAATTTCATTTTAAAAGGTTATAAAATGGATTAGATAATAACTGGCATTTAGGGGCCCCGGGTGGTTCAGTTGGTTAAGCATCCAATTCTTGATTTTGACTTAGGTTATGATCTCAGGGTCGTGAGATCTAGCCCCGCATGAGGCTCATGTGCTGGGTGTGGAGCCTGCTTAGGATTCTCTCTTCCTTTCCCTCTGCCCCTTCTTACCTTTAAAAAATAAATAAATAAATGGCATTTGGGATAGAAAGCATTTTTAATGATTCCTTTACCTGTAATTGCTAAATGGGTACTTACACTGCCTAAGGAAACACTTGATTCTAGATTAAGGTCTATAGGAACAATTATAGAATCATAGAACCACTGAATTTTTGGAGATGAAAGATGCTTTAGAGATAATCCAATCTGACTCCTTGTTTCATACAAGAATCTGAACTTGAAGTTTGTTGCCCCAAGTTATCCAGATGATTAGTAGCCTAAATCCTAAGCATCTTAAATTTTCATTGGATACTCCTTCCACTATACAATCAAGACTGCAGCGACTAAAAGTGATTCTTTGGAAGCATCATAATGTGTATTCACCCTGACAACTCAGCTAGACAAAACTTGACACCATCTCTTTGAGAGTACTTAGTACTACAAACTACTTTCCAATATATTATCTCCTTTAGACAGCAGGAGGTTTATTATATATCAAGTTAATTAAAATAGCAGTTCAATGAATGATGTTTCCATTAGTAATACCTTTAACTGTTCATTAATATTAAGCAGTTAATAACATGACTTTAAATTTTCATCAGCTTCCCACTTTTGCAGCTATTTGTCTTAACGCATGACTAAATTATTTCTACAAGTTTCTCAATATTCCCTATAATTTCTCCCCTTCAGACAGATGTGTCTATGAATTCTTGAAATACACCTCAGACTTTTCCACATCTGTTCTTTTGATTGTTTTGTTTTTCTTTGCTTGAATTTCTCCAAATTTCCCTAAAACAGCTTGAACTCCAACATTTGAAATTCCATTATTTTAAACAAATTTAGTAGAAAATTTATAAATGAAATATATATGACAAAGAAGCTGAAGAACAGTAAAAATATATATATTATCTTTTTTTGTAAAAAGCACAAAAGATATAAAAACTCTTCCCTAATATAAGCTTAAAAGAATGTGTGAAAGGACATAAAATGCTAACATCTCTAGACAAGAACTTTTATGCCATTTAACTCTGTATTGTTATTTAAAGAATATGAAGTGCTTTATGAATTAAAAAAAAAAAACCAGTACATTTACACTAGAGAGAAATACTTTAAGCATTTATCTCAGGAAGTCAGAAAATGACAGTAAAACAAACCAATATAGAAGCTTCAAGATGATGGACTAAACATGTGGTTCTATTCTCTCCTACCTCCCAAGGTCCTAGTGAATTAACAGAAAACAATATTTCAAAAAGAAAAATCCCATAGTAATACTGGAAATCAATAAGATGAGACACCAGGATTTAGAAAGTTGAGAAAATTCAGAAATTATGAAAGCAGATGAGATTGATTGAATAGAAACTCCCATCAAGAAAATTAGAGCCTTGAATGACAGAAATCAGGTGGATCTTAGAAGCAAAAAATTCAAGGACAACATATCAAAGAGTTTCAGATGATGGTACAATTATCATTAATTAAAAAGCTGCATTCAGAACAGCTGGATCTTCTCCTTTTCAGCATACCAGAGTATATGCTGCTGGTAGCATTGTCTTTCTCAGTCATCTACCCAGAACATCAAAAAACCTGCTTTCTAAAGTAAATGTGCCATCTGCCTAGGTAGAGATCCTATGAGTTTTGAGCCTTGATAGGGAAGCAGAATAGACCTTGCTGTCGATGACATTTCCACATCAGATAACAAAAAGGGTATACAAAGAAAGAAAAGGAAGTTCCATCTAGGAGAGAAAATCATGGGTTCTTTGGAAATATTGTTGAGTCCCCAGCCATCCTGCCTAGCCTCTTCCATCCCCATTTACCCTCCAGGGAAGCTTGCCTGTCACACAAAGCATAACTATACAGTCAATATATTCCTTCATTCACAAACATAAAATGAGCCAACAAAGTTTACCAGATACATGAGGAAAATCAATACATGCAATGAAGAATCAATAAGAACAAACAGAATTAACCCCAGAGTAAATAGAGATTATTTCTGAGGAATGTGAGGAGAAGGTGACCCTTGGAAAACATTCCAAATAGTATCTTGAGATATTAAAAAAATATCTTAAGATTTTCAAAAAAATAGTATCTCAAGATATCAAAAAGATCATGATTTCCTCTTAGCTGTGTAATAGGTATCTCAGATTTAACAAATCACAAAAGAGAATTCTGGATTACTAATGCTGTTCCCCTCCCTCTCTCTAAAACCCATAGAACCTTGGCCTTTCTCTATTTTTCCTCATCTCAGTTATTGATTATACCATCTACTGGCTTATAACCTAAATCATTTTTTATTTCTCTCCTTCTCTTTACCATATCTAATCCAGCATTAACTCCTGTGTTTGCTGCCTTCAAAATATATCGAATGTCCAGCTATATCCCATCAACCCCACTACAATTGTAGCACAAGCCACTATGATCTTTTTCCAAACGTTAGTCTCCTAACTAGCCTCTTGTTCTCTGTGACAGGGACTGATCATTGACTTCCCACAATATATATTATCTTAGGAACATAAATTCTTTTAGCATTTAGGTAGAAATGTTCCCTGCTTAAAAAAAGAAAAAAAAAAAAAAACAAACCCTACATTTTCCAGCCTCTGTTGAAGACAAGGGTAACTATGTGACGAGTTTCTGGCCAACTACATATAACTGGAAGTTGTTGGGAGAATCTCCTGAAAGACTATCTTAAAATAGAGGGATGCCTGGGTGGCTCAGTGATTGAGCGTCCGCCTTTGTCTCAGGTCATGATCCTGGGGTTCCGGGATCAAGTTCCACATTGGACTCCCTGCATGGAGCCTGCTTCTCCCTCTGCCTGTGTCTCTGCCTCTCTTTCTCTGTCTCTCATGAAAACAAACAAACAAACAAACAAACAAACAAACAAACAAACGGCAGACTCAGCTGACAGGATCTAACTGACCTGCCTGAATTCCAAGTTATGTGAGACAGAGCTGAACTAGTCAGTCCTTCCTGTATCGACCCAGCAAGATTAAAACATACATACATAATGATTTGCACATAAGGTCTTCCTATGCTTTATCTAGTTCAATCAAGGTAACTGGGAATTGGGCTCATGGGGGCCACTGCTCAAGACCAAGAGTGCTGCTATCCTAGGAAGAAGTAAAGCAAGAGTAAAAATGCCATGAAATTTCCTATCATTTTGAAGATGGCCTTTTCTTCATTGGGTATTTGCTTAGTTGCCATAAAATTTGATTGTTTTCCAGAGCTCCTATGAAGCTGGCTCAGATAGCTTCTGGATGCTTTTTCAATGTTTTTCAGAGGAATAAAAACTTGGAGCTGTTTATTCTACCATTTTGTTTATATCACTTTCCTTGAATATTTATTCAATATGGTGGGGGTCTTCTTGCAATGAATTCTCAGCTTTTGTTTGCTGAAAGGGTATTTTAACTTCTGTTTTGAAAAATAGTATAACTGGTTAAAGAATTCTAGGTTCGTGATGTTTTTCCTTCTATTAAAGATGGCATTACACAGTCCTCTCCCTTGCATAATCTCTAACAAAAAGTCTGTTATATTTCTTCCTCTACAATAAATGTGCCTTCTTCTCCCCTCCCCCTAAGGTTTTCTCTTTACTACTGATTCTCAGCAAAGTGATTATGATATGTCTGAGAATTTTGTTAGGTCTATTCTCTTTGAGTTCATTGAATTTCTTGTTCTGTGGTTTATTTTATTTTATTTTTTTTTAAAATTTTTTTTTTATTTATTTATGATAGGCACACAGTGAGAGAGAGAGAGAGAGAGGCAGAGACACAGGCAGAGGGAGAAGCAGGCTCCATGCACCGGGAGCCCGACGTGGGATTCGATCCCGGGTCTCCAGGATCGCGCCCTGGGCCAAAGGCAGGCGCCAAACCGCTGCGCCACCCAGGGATCCCTGTTCTGTGGTTTATAGTTTCATTAAATATGAAAAACTTTTGGCCATAATTTCTTCAAATACATTTTTTAGTTTCGCCTCCCTGTAAGTCTCCAATTACATGTATGTCTTACCCCTTGATATTTTCATACAAGTTACTTACACTTTCCTTTTTTAAAATTTTTTTCTCATTGTGCTTTATTCTATAACTTCTATCCCTTCAGGTTTATTGATATTTTGCTAGCATCTAATATTACTATTACTTCCTTTTTCATCTCTAAAAATTCCATTTTGTCTATCTATACCTTCCATTTCTTTCCTCATCATGCTCATGTTTATTCTACCATCTTGAATATATGGAATGTATTTTTAATAGTTCTTTAAACATCCTTTTCTGTTAGTTCCATCTTCTCTGTCATTTCTATGTCTGTTCCTATTAATTGATTTTCCCCTGCATTATGGGTCAAATTTTCTTGCTTTTTTCGGTATGTCTATAATTTCTTATTGGATGCTGAGAATGATAAATTTTCTAGATCTTACTTTTGGTTTCTAGATCTTGCTTTCTTCTTTAATCTAGTATTTTATTAGTACATATTAAGTACTAGTACATATTAAGATACTGAGAAACTTATTGGTGGTGAGGGGGTATTGTCCAAAAGCCTTTAATGTAGGGCTTAGTCTCTCAACAAAGATGGGCCTTCTATTTGCTGTCACATATGCGTTTCTCTCTGGCCTATAGGAAAATGGTTTATTTCTAGCTATGTGAGTTCCCAGAATGTTCTACCCAATACTTTTTTTCAGTGGTTCTTTTTCTTGCCTCTACTATTTCACTACTCAGATTAATCCCAAAGACTAAAGGGGACATCCTTCATAGTTATCTGGAGATTTCGTGTTCTACATTTCCTTCCACTCCAGTACTGTACTCCACAAATTTGCCTCTGTGCACCAAACTTTAATCTCTTCAATTCAGTGAGACCTCCAAGCTCTGTTTTGGTTCTCTCTCCTGGTGCTGCTGTGCAGAAAACTGGTGTGACTTTGTCCTTTTCTTAAGAAATTACAGTCCCATGCTATCATCTTCTCAATGTCTAAAAACTGCTTTTCCATAATTTTGTTTCTGGTTTTCTTATTGATAAAGGAAGAAAGACAAATCACATTCCTCTAAACTCCATCTTTACTAGAAGCAGACATGTGACATTTACTTTTCATGGATCTATTACATACATTATTTAGTTTGGCAGAGATTTATATTTAAATTATAATACTATGTTATTTATAAGTACTAATTATTATAAATTATATTTATATAAATTATATTAAATTTTATTATGAATTATACTTATTATACTAATTACTTATTATTTATTATTTATAAATTAACTTTTCTTATATTTTAAAATAGAGCCAATCTATAAACAAAGCATGGGCGATTTAACTAGAGCAATATAACAATGTATTAGAAACCTTGAAAAAAAAAAAAAGAAAAAGAAACCTTGACAGAGAAATGATAATATATAAGTAACAATGACAACAAAAAGAAAATGGAAGGGATAGGAAAATGAAACTTAAAAAAAAATCTTTTTCATCTTTCATAGTAGGAAGTTGGTAGATAATGCCTATTGGTTTATATGACAAGAATTTTTTATTTATTTTTTAAATTCAATTTGCTAACATATAGTATAACACTCAGTACTCATCACATCACATGCCAAGAAATATTTTTTTTTAATTTTTAAATTAAATGTGGGATCTGGGCCAAAGGCAGGCGCCAAACCGCTGCGCCACCCAGGGATCCCCAAGAAATATTTTAAACATATTAATCACAGCGTTACAAATAACCATTAGAAAAATAATGTCTAATAAAACTCAGAAGTTATAGAAAGAAGGTTTGAAATATTATAAATGCTCTAAATCATCTTTCAGAGTGACATCAACATATTCTACCTGAAGTTGATTAGTTGATAAATAAAGTTTGAACTACATAATTTAAAACTATAATAAAACTTACAAGAATTACAAGGCAAATTGTTAAAAGCAGTTGTCTTGGGTAAGGGAGACAGTGTAGCTGTGGGTGGGGAAGGATGACTTTTTCTTTTTATTTTATACCCTTCTGTGCAGTCTGATTTTGGGGGGACTGTGTAGGTATTGTTTTAATTTTTTAAAAAAGCTAGGGGTGGTGGTGATGTGGGAAAACATAAAAGCTTAAAACCTACAAAAAACTACAAAGGGCATTCTTTTTTTCCCCAAAAGGTATTATTAATAGGCATTGATTAAATAATTTTTATGCAGGCTCACGACGAGAGATAGTAGAATTTAGTTGTTTGCAGCACAGACTTCAGAGCAGTCTGCCTCTGTTCAAAACCCAGGCTTACCTTGATTATCCTCAGACTAATCAGTTAGCTAGTCCATGACTTAACTTTACCACACACAAAATAATTTAAAAATATTTACTTCACAGGATTGCTATGGGGATTAAATGAATTCATATATTAAGATAGTAATATAGGAACTTGCAATAAAAGTATTGGGTATTATAATAAAAAATAATGAAATCTTGCCATTTGACAACATGAATGGACTTATAGGGTATCATGCTAAGTGAAATGAGTCAGAAAAAGACAATACATATGATTTCACTTATATGTGGAATTAAAAAAAAACAAAAACAAAACAAAAAACCCAACCAAATAAAAAAAGAAAACCAGACTCTTAAATACAGAAAACTGGTAGCTGCCGGAAGGGAGGCAGATGGGGGGATGGGCAAAATAGATAAGGGAGACTAAGAGGTACACATTTCCAGTTGTAAAATAAAGTCATTGGGAGTCATGAGATATAGATTCCCATGCTGAGGATGAAGTATGAGAAATAGAGCTAAAGGTATGACAGTGGCATTATGTGGTGATAGATGGTGACCACACCCATAATGTGCACTGAATAATGTATAGAATTGTTGAATCAATATGTTGTACATCTGAAATTTATATAACATTGTATGTTTATACTTTAATTATAAAAAAACTATTGCCTATTACTAAAATAAAAACATTACAGCCACTTAAAGTGATGTAATTGATATATAGGTTGTATAAGCAATGAACTACCAGATGAAAGATTAAGGTACAGATGCCTAGTTAATCATAATAAGCAGTCTAGGAAAGCACCAGTAGCATATAGGAAAATATCTGTAAAACTGACTCAAGTGGAATGAAAAAACTTCAATGGATAATATTTTTTTAAAAAAATTAATTAAAATACATGATTATTCATTTGCCAAAAATCCATTGATCTCTACTTCACAAAGAATGAACGTTAACATATGTAAATTCAAAACAATAAAAAACAGAATGTTGGTAGTCAAGAAGTAATGCAGACATTGACAAATGAATCCAACTCTATTACAAATGTAAAATATATAACCTCACTCAAAGGGGTAAGAGAAAAAAGGAACTAACCTTAGTAACTTTGGAAAATAATGTTTTGACTGGAAATTGTAATAAAGACAAAGTAAACTGTACATAAACACTGTGTGCTAGTAGGTAAATTTGTTCTTCATGGGTATGGTCTAATTTTGGAATTCTGACACTACTTTGCACTTATATTGGGATGGAATAAATAAGTAAATAGTGGATGATGACAGCCAAGTTTCTCACTGTGGGAAAGAGAAGTTACATTGGACAAAAGCAAGAAAAGAGGGTTAATAAACTCTGGAACAGATTCAGAGATACCAATATAAACTTATAATTAGCAAAACATATAAAGAGACAGATATATATACAGAAACAGGTATAGACATATGTATACACATGGGTTTGTATACACACGTATATTATTTAACTGTCTGCTGCCTAGACACAATAGCAACACATACACCCAGTTCCCAGACCCTGGTTTCAAAATATCATTCTCCAATATAAATAACCAAAGCTCCTGGTAGAAAAAACTGATTCTAGGATTTGGGTAAGAAAATTACAAGAGAAGCCTGGAATATCTTACAGTACAGAAAGTAGGAAAGTGCTCAAAAAACAAAAGGATGGAGGCATGTTAAAGAAACAAAGGATATACTGAAAGAGTTCCTAAATAAATAATATCGTCTTGGATTATAACCAAAAATATAAAATATACTTATTTAGAAATAAAATAATTCATTAAGAAAAAAGAAAGAAATTGGCTAATATAATGAGGAGATCTAGTTCCAGGGCCTCAATATGACCAAATCACTATCTCTTCATATCTTTCTTCCTCTGTATTGGTTTTCTTATTCATTCCCTCTTATACCACTGCAAGCTCTTGATATAAAAGAATAAAGCATTCTCTTAATATTCTTAAATTATATCATTATCCTTGTAGCCACAGAGACAGTGTTAAGTTTGCCAACTACACCAAAGATTAGAGTTGGGGCAGGGAAGATATCTTCAGGAAGGGATACTGATAAACAAAAACATGTTAACTATATGGGCAATAAATATGTACAGGCATGCTTAATTTGTTTTGCTTTATTGTACCTCCCAGATATCGCATTTTTTTAATAAATTGAAGTTTGTGGCAACCCTGTGTTGAGCAAGAGTATCAGTGCCATTTTCCAACAGCATTTGCTCATTCCATGTCTCTGTTACATTTTGATAATTCTCACAATATTTCAAACCTCTTTGTTATTATTTTACTTGTGTTGATTTGTGATCATTTATTATAATGCTGAAAGCTCAGATGATAGTTTTTAGCAAAAAAGTATTTTTAAATTAAGATATGTACATTTTTAAAGATATAATACTATTGCACACTTAATGGGCTACAGTATAGTGTAAGCATAATTTTTAGATGCATTGGGGGGTCCCCTGGGTGGCTCAGCGGTTAAGCGCCTGCCTTCACTCCAGGGCGAGATCCTGGAGTCCTGGGATTGAGTCTCACATCAGGCTCCCTGTATGGAGGCTGCCTCTCCCTCAGCCTATGTCTCTGCCTCTCTCTCTCTTTGTGTTTCTCATGATAAATAAAAATCTTTAAAAAAAAAATTTTAGATGCATTCTGAAACCAAAAAATGCTTTTGACTTGATTTATTGCAATATTCACTTTATGTAGTGGTTTGAAACCAAACCTGCAATATCTCTGAGGGTGTCTGTAGTATTGAAACAACTGCCTATCTATTTCAGCAAAAATATCAGTAAATTATTACTCATACCAGAAAAAAAGGTATAAATGAATTAAACATATGTAAATACAAAATGCACATATTAGGAAAACATTTAAGAAAATACTGACATAATCCCGGGGAGGAGAAATATCTTTTAAAAAAGATATAAACTAACAGCCACAAAGGGAAAGGTGCCAGATTGGACAACTTAAACACTTAAAATTACTATAAGGACCTCAAAGAAGTTAAAAAAAAAGGTAATAAACAGCATAGATCACAAAGCATTGTTACTTGAAACATATACAGCATTCTCACACATAACCAAATATACAACCCAATTTGTATATATGGGAAGAGATTTTAAGTAGTCAAATAACAGAAATACGGATACAAAAAATAAACACATGAAAGTTGTTCACTTATTAATAGTCAGAAAATGTTAATTAAAATAACAATTGGAATATCATTTTTGGGTGAACAATTAACAAAAACTAGAATGAACAAGGTGTGAAATACTGAATATTTTCTTACATTTGGGTGCAAATGCAAATTAGTAAAAGATAATTTGACAGTATATATATCAAAATTAAATATGCTCATACATTTTGATCCAACAAGTCTATTTCTCATATTTATCCTATAGTATACTTGTACAGGTTAATAAAGATAATACTTACCATTTAGCAAGTGACTATTATGTTCCAAGCCCTTTAAAATTCTTTGAAATAGATGATAGTATAATCATTTTGTAGATGACAAAACTGAAACTCAGATGTAAATTGCCTAAAGGTATATGACCATGAAAGTGGAAGAATCTGGATTTGAACCTAGATATTTCTGCCAGTGAAATCCAAGGTCTTTTTACTATATCACACTAATTCTCTTACCATCACCAAACAATGCCTTGAAATGGTAGGTAAAATCAAATTCCCCATTTTTCCCCACTTTCTTTCATCCTGACCTTTGGAGAAATGATTTAGCATCCTGTCATGATCAGGGTTTAAATAGAAACAAATTAAACTATATCTGAAAGTCTTAATTTATGAGGGGGCTCTAAAAATGTGAAGGAACTATTGAAAGACTGTCACCTGAATCAGCTATGAGTTGAATGAGATGTTTGTTAGTCTTTTCCAATTCAGATTAGCACTCCAGAAGTTTGTCTCAAAATACTGCATTTCTTTAACACACTGTCTACTTTGGTTCATAAAAAAAAAAAATCTTTTTACTTCAAACAACTTCAAAGTTTATTTTCCCACAGAATTCTGAAGGTTTTGTGACTTTGTGAAGCAATTACCTTAGACTTTGGAGAACTTGTTCTAGAATTCTGATATGTCTTCAATTTACAAGCTTGTTGCCATAGGTGATAGATTCTTTCAAACTTCTAAATCTGTTAATTGTATATAACCTATGTTTTATGGTTTACCAACTGAATTTATCTTGTTAATTTAATTGAGTTTTATCTATCATATATATACAGGTCTGACTACCACCCTTAAGGAAAATATTTAAGGTAAGTTTTCAGTTTTCTTTCTTTTTTTTTTTTTTTTTTTTTGCTTTATAAAAATTAAACTCTTTACTTTAAAATGCTGCAGATTCCCATGAGTTGCAAGAAAAAGCAGAGAGAACCCATATACCCTTTATCCAGTTTCTCTCAATAGTACCATCCTATAAAACTGTAGTAAAATATCACAACCAGGATACTGACATTATACAGTCAAGATGCAGAACATTTCCACAAGGATCCCTAATGTCCTTTTATAGTCACATCCATTCCTTTCCTGCCTCCACTCCCTATTTAATGCCTGACAACCACTAATCTGTTCTTAATTTTTATAATTTTTAAATTTCAAAATTATTATATAGATGGAGCCATGCAGTGTATAACATTTTGGGACTAGCTGTTTTCACTCAGCATAATTCTCTGGAAATTCATCCAGGTGGTATTTATCAATACTTTGGTCCTTTTTATTACTATTATTCCATGGTATGGATGTGTACCACAGTTTATTTAGCCACTCACCAGTTGAAGGACAACCTGGGTTGCTTCTACCTTTTGGCTATCATGAATAAGGCTGCTAGAGAGTATTACACTAAGCAAATAAGTCAGTCAGAGAAAGACAAATACCATATGATTTCAGTCATATGTGGAATATAAGAAACAAAACAAATGAGCATAAGGAAAAAAAGGAGAGAGAGAAACCAAGAAATCGACTCTTAACTATAGAAAACAAACTGATGGTTATCAGAGGGGAGGTGGGAGGTGAAATAGGTGATGGGGATTAAGATGTGCAGTTGTTGTGATGAGCATTGGGTATTGTATGGAATTACCGAATCACTGTATTATATGCCTGAAACTAATATTACACTGTATACTAAGGGAAACTTAAATAAAATGTAAATAAAAAATTAAAAGAAATACATCATATTAAATCAACAGGTCAATCTAGGGAGAACTGGCATCTTTCCTATGTTGAGTCCTCCAATCCATGAACATGGTATGTCCCACCATTTATCTAGGCCTTTGATTCCTTGTCAACATTTTGTAATTTTTATCATACAGATCCTGCACATGTTTTGTTAGACTTGTTTAATTTTCTCTGGAGTTATTGTAAATGTTATTGTGTTTTAAATTTTTGTTTCCACATGTTCATTGTTAGTATAGAGAATGCTATTGATTTTTTTCATTTTGAATTTGCATCCTTCAACTTTGTGGAACTCCCTTATTAGTTCTAGTATGTGTTCTTGTTGTTTGTAACTCTTCAGTATTTTCTACATAGACAATCATCCCATCTGAAAATATAGTTTTATTTCTTCTTTTCTAAGCCATATGACCTTTATTTCATTTTCTTGCCCTATTACAATGGATAAAATTTCTAGTACTATATTTAAAAAGAGTAGCAAGAACATATGTCCTTGCTTTGTTTCTGATCTTGAAAGAAGAGCATGCAGGCTTTCACCATTAAGCATAATGTAAACTATAGTTTTTTGCAGATGTGCTTTATCAAATTGAGGAAGTTACCTTCTAATATTAGTTTGCTGTTTGTAATATCATGATTGTGTATCAAATTTTGCAAAAAAACTCGTCTTGTGTTAGTTGATATTACATGATTTTTCTCCTTTTGTCTATTGATATGGTGAATTACAAGACTGATTTTCAAATGTTGACACTAGCCTTGCATAACTTTATCTGGTGAATTACACAGACTGATTTTTAAACGTTGAACCAGTGTTACACTTACACATTGCTGTATAAGTGTGTTTATATACTGTTCAGGATTTATGCATCTAAATTCATGAAGAAAATGATTTGTAGTTTCTTTTTTGTGCTGTCTTTATAGTAGCCTCATAAAATGAGTTGGGAACTGTTCCTTTCTGTTTTTTTGGAATAGATTTGTAAAACTAGTGATAATTCTTTCTTAATTGCTTGGTAAAATTCTCCAGTGAAACCATCTGTGCTGGACACTTCTTTTCCAGGAGCTTTTAAATTACTAATTCAATTTTTCTAATGGCCAATGACTATTCAGATTGATTAATTCATCTTAGTTGACCTAGATAACTTGTAGTTTTCCAGGACTTGGCCCATTTCCTCTGAATTGTCAAATATATGAGCCTAAAGTTCTGGGTAATATTTCCTTTTCATCTTTTTAATGACTACAATAACTGAAGTGATAAACGTTTTCATTCCTGATATTAGTGATTTGCATCGCTTCTCTTTTTGCCTTTGCCAATCTTGTTAGAGGGTTATCAATTTTACCGATTATTTTGAAGAACACCTTCCTTTGTTTCATTGATTTTCTCTATTATTTATTTTTTCATTTTGAAATTAATTGATATTTGCTCTTATCTTTATTATTTCCTTCCTTCTTGTTTCATTTGCCCTCCTTTTTCTAAGTTCTTGAGGTGAGACCTTATTTATTTGAAAATTTCATTTTCCAGTGTATGCATCTAGTACTATATATTCCTTTCAGTGTTGCTTTAACTATGTCTTACTAGTTTTGATACGTTGTATTTTCCTTTTTACTCAGTTCCATGTATTTTTTATCCCATTTTGAGACTTCCTCTTTTACCCAAGGATTTAGAAGTGTGTTGTTTATAAACATTTGGAGGTTTTTCTCTTATTTATTTCTAGTTTGATTGCAAGTTATGTGTTAATAGACATAGATGGCCTCTATATAGTACCACCCACCAGGTTGTTTACTTCTTCACAATAGGCTGAGACTTAGCTCAAAAGCCTGCAAGCACCAAACTAAAACTTGTGCACATCCAACTGTTTTCAAAAATAACCCAAATAAGCAGGTTTTTAGCTATTTAGAGCCTGTCTGCTTTGCATACCACATGAAACTGTGCCCAACATACGTTATCCATAGATAAGATAAACCTTGGGGATATAAAGATCTTGAGTCCCTGTTGCCTTTGGATTTCTCTGACCCAGAGACTCCCTGCTGAGCTGTTGAGTGAAATCACCTAGACCTGTAACCCCCTTTCTAAAAACTTGTCCACAATGAATTTCCTTTCCATCCTTCCCTTTTGAGTGGTAATCTCTGTGCTATAGCCTCCAGGTGGTCTCATGCTGTGAGGGACTCTCCTCACATGCAAACATATTACAGTGTTATTCAAATAAGGCTTGTGCCAGGCTACAGCCAGCTTAAGGTCAAATATTTTTCCCTGATCAGCCTCCAAATCCCTTGAGCCCTCTATATTCTATTATGGTCAGAGAACACAACTCCTTGTGATTTTAATTATTTTAAATTTGCTGAACTTGGTTTTATGATCTATGATGTGGTCCATAAGCTCTAAATAATCCATGGACACTTGAAAACAAGTTGGGTAGAGTGCCATATCCTGTTGGCTGATTGTGTTGTTAGGTCTACATTCTTGCTGATTTTCCATCTAGTAGTTCTATAAATTACTGAGAATGGACTGTTAACATCCCCAATTAACTGTGGATTTTATTTCCTCTTTAAGCCCTATCAGATTTTGCCTCATGTATTTTCAGACTGTTAATTTAGGATTATTATGTCTTCCTGGTGGATTGATACTTTTTTTTTTTAATTTTTTTTTAATTTTTATTTATTTATGATAGTCACAGAGAGAGAGAGAGAGAGGCAGAGACACAGGCAGAGGGAGAAGCAGGCTCCATGCACCGGGAGCCTGACGTGGGATTCGATCCCGGGTCTCCAGGATCGCGCCCTGGGCCAAAGGCAGGCGCTAAACCACTGCGCCACCCAGGGATCCCTGGATTGATACTTTTATTGGTATATAACATCCTTCTTTGTCTCTAGTAATTTTCTTGTACTGAAGTCTATCTAGTTTATCTGATATTAATATAGCCATTGCTGCTTTCTATGATTAATATTTGCATGTCATATGTTTTCCCACTCTTTTGAACTTATTCTTGTAAATAGCATATTGTTGGATATTTTTTATTCACCTTGCCAAATCTGTCTTTAAAATGGTATATTTAGACCCCTTACATTTAAAGTAATTATTGACATATTGGGGCTTAAGTCTGTCATTTTATTTGTTTTCTGTTTGTTTCCTCTATTTCTCATTCCTCTGTTTCTCTTATTTTTTTGTGGGTTGATATTTCTTAAAATCTGACATTGATTTATTTATACTGGTTTTTTTTTAGTATGTTGCTTTTAAGTTTTCTTAGTGATTGTGCTATGTATTACATTTATGTAACATCACAATCTATGGTAATTGATATTTTCTCTCTTCAAATGAAGTATAGAAATCTTTTATTTAGGCCCCTTCACTTTTTTATTTTTATTTTTTTTAAGTTTTTTTTTAATTTAATTTTTATTTATTTATGATAGTCACACAGAGAGAGAGAGAGAGAGAGGCAGAGACATAGGCAGAGGGAGAAGCAGGCTCCATGCACCAGGAGCCCAACGTGGGATTCAATCCCGGGTCTCCAGGATTGCGCCCTTGGCCAAAGGCAGGCACTAAACCGCTGTGCCACCCAGGGATTCCCCGCCTTCACTTTTTAAAAAAGATGTATTTATTTATTTTAGACACAGAGAGAGAGAGAGATTGGCAGGGAGGGGCAGGGAGAGAAGACAGTCAGTCCCAAATAGAGTAGTGCTTTTTGCAGAGCCCAACATGGGGTTTGATTTCACGACCCTGAGATAATGACCTGAGTCAAACCAAGAGTCACTTAACCCACTCTACACCACCTAGGCATCCCTAGGGCCCTTCACTTTTAAAATGTAATTGTCTTAAGTATTTCCTCTACTTACAATGTACATCACAGTAGATAGTGTTATAATCTTTGCTTTAACCATCACATATTATTTTAAAACTCATGAGAAGTAGGAGAGCCTGTAATATTTGCCCATTCTCATGCTCTTTTCTTTCTGAATTTCCAAACCTTCTCATCATATTTTTTTAGAGCCTTTCCTTTAGCCATTCATTAAGAATCTGTTTGCTACCAACAAATTCTCTTAGTTTTCCTTTATCTGAGAATGTCTTTATTTTTCCTTTAACTCCTGAAGGAAACTTTTGCCGGATATAGAATTCATATTGGCCAGTTCTTATCTTTCAGTACTTGCAAAAATGATGTGCCACATTCTCTGGCCTCCATGATTTTAGATGAGAAAATCAGTCATTCAAATAGGTATTCTCCTATAGGTAATGCATTATCTCTGGCTGCTTTCAAGTTTTTCCTATAGTTTTCAAATGTGTAATGATGATGTGACCTGGTAGATTTCTTTGGATTTATACTCTGAGATTTGCTCAGCTTCTTGAATCTGTAAGTTTATGTCTTCCTATAGATTTGGGAAATTTTCAGCCATTATTTCTTTAAATACTTGGTCTTTCATTTCCTTTTCTTTATATTCTCCTCCTCCTCCCTCTCTTCTTCTTCCTCTTCCTCCCTCTTCCTCTTCTTCAATCCCTCTCTTCCCTCTCCCTCCCTCTCTACTCCTTCTGGAAGTTCAGTACATGTTAACTCTTTAGCTGAAACAATTTTTTTCAGTCTGCTTTCTTTCTGTTGTTCAGATGGTATAAATTCTATTGATATTTCCCTAAGCTCACTGCTTCTATCCTGTCATCTCCATTCTACTATTAAGCCCAATCAGTGAGATTTTCATTTTGGTTATTGTATTTTTCAGTTCTATAATTTCCATTGGTTTGGTTTTTTTTGTTGTTTTTTTGCAATTTCTGTGTCTCTGCTGATAATTTTTATTTTTTTCAAGAGAATTTCTGATTGCTTGATGAAGCATTTTTATGGTGGTTGCTTAAAATCCTTGTTAGGCTATTTCAACATCTGATTCATCTTGGTGTTGGCATCTTTTGATTATCTTTTCTCATTTATGTTGTGATATTCCCGGTTCTTGGTATGGCAAGTGATTTCCAAGCATATCCTGGATATGCAGGATCTTATACGATGGACCCTGGATTCTTAAAAAAAAAAAAAAAATTTTTTTTTAAAGTAAACAGTTACCCCGTTGAGATGTAGCATGGGGCCAGCCAGGTGAATGTGGATGTTCAGCTTCACAGTAGGCTCCCCTGACACCACTCCAGCAAAAGTGGGGCAATGACTCATACTGCCTTGCTGCAGACAAATGGGATGAGCATTAAGCATCCTCCTTGGTCCTGATAACACCTTCTCAGTGACAGTGGGGCAGCCACTTGAACTACATTCTGCATCCAAGTATGGATGTAATATCATCTCTCCCCTAGGCTCAATGACATCAAGGATTAGAGAGAGAAAATCAGAGTGCCAAGCAGCCTGCCTCCCCCATTGCTTGGTTTTGCCTCATTGATGTCAAGCAGGGATGGAGGCTCAATTCCCCACTGGATCCCACTGACAAAGGAGGAAAATTAAAGACTACTGCTAACTGGGACTCAATTACCCATCATATTTTGTTGCTACTAATGGAAATGGAGACTCAGCTGGCTACTAGACCCAACTGAGACTACCCTGGTGGGAGAAGCAGAGTTTTCCCTACTTTCACCAGGCAGGGATGAAAAGATCAGCTTCCAGCTTAGCCCCACCAACGGTATCTATCAGGAAAATTGTAGCATTGCCTTGTTCGCTGGGTGGAGATGGCTCAGTCCTACTGCCACCTAATGGGGAAATCACAGTGCACTACTGACCTCCCAGGTGTATGGGTGGGGTATGAGAAGGAAGATCAACTTCCTGCTTTATACCTGCTGAAACCATGTATGGGGAGAGGAGTGTGATTTTTCCATTGGAGTTTGGCTGCAATAGGACAAGCATCACCCAAACAATTTTCTGCTCTTAGCCTACCCTTTTCTGAGTTCCTTGGCTACATGGAATAGGCTTTCCTTGGAGCTTTATTGTCTGTGCCTATTGCAACTCTAGTTGAAGGCTTCAGCAGCATCCTGTTCAGATATATGGGAGCCAACAAGGAAACTTAGAAAACTCATACCATGTCCTGAGATCCCTAGGCAGCCTACCTTCTTCTTTCCATGTTTCAGAGATTTCCTATGCTTGTTTGTTATATGTCCATTTAGTTGTGATGGAAAGGATCTAGGAGGAATGGGGCTATTCCATATTGGTAAAACTGAAATTTCTTCATTTTAATATAATTTTTCATTTTGAATATTTGTAGTTTCTTTTAGCAATGCTATTTAATTGTTCAATGTTTTTATAGTAATTTTTTTACCCTAAACAGTAGTATTATCAGGTTATAGATTAGTAAAGATAATTTGAGATGTCCTTACCCTAGGAATTAGAGGGAGAGCTCATCTTGATTCCTACTTTATTGATATATAGGAAGGCTGTCCTTTCTCCTCTTATTAGCCACCATGCCTCTTCTTAATGTCATGATAATTCTTTTTCCTTTATCCCTTATTTATCTTTCTTTCTGCGTGTATTTCAAAGTGGTGAACTTTTATATACAAAATATATAAATATTGTGTGTATGTTTTTGTACATGTTTCTAAAAAGAAATTGCAGGGTTTTAGCTGAGTATTCTCTTTCCACATGGACCTTGACTGCCTCCAATCTAGATCCTTGGGAATTTGTGGCAGACAGTTCCTCACATTTACAGGTGGCCTTTGACCTTTGCTGCAAGTGATCTAGAGGGGGTAAGGAGTGTAGTATAGTTGGGAGTAAAAAAATATAGAGTATACTTGTGATCATTTGCCTAATACACTACCAACACCATTAGGGGATGTCACAGAGCATTAGTAGAAAAAAACTATTAGTGATAACAGCAAAAAGCCAAAACTTACATGGCAAATAGACAAATATAACATCTATTGGGTGACAACTTTGTATTACTGTGCCAGGTGCCAGAAGATAGAAAGGTAAGTAAGATAAACACTTCATCCAATGTAGTAAAAGCTATGGCTAAATAATCAGCTACAAAGGATAGGCTATTTCTTTGGTTGTAATATGCTAAATTACCTAAAGTGTCACAGTTAATATGTAGCCAAGCTCAATCTGAAGCTAGTTGTCAACTCTCCTTTAACTGTCAGTGCTACTTTGCCTATGCCTACTGCCTACTGAACTTTGTAAATTTATCTCACTTAGAACAATTATATTACTGTAATATTGTGGTTTACTCCAAGTAACCAAGTAAGTCTTTCCCACTACCTCACTATAAGGCCTTTGAAATCAAGAGCTATATTCTGTTCATTTCTGTATCCACAGTTCCTGGCACATAATAAGTACTCATTCAGAAAGTATTCGTCAAGTGCCTAGGTTTCAGACACTATTCCAGAAGAAAGGAATACAAGACACAGAAACTCTCAGCTCTAAATATGCTTACATTCAGGTAGAAAAGATGGACAACTATGATTAAAGATCTCACTACACTGGCATTTAGGAGATGGTTTCCACTTTGCTTAAGAGTCTCTAAGTGAGTCCCCTGGAGACACTTACAGCTGTAAATTTCTGATAAAATTTATCTTCATCAAAATATTTTGAGTTAGGTAGACACAAAAAATCTCTATTTCTCTAGTTCATTGATCTTATTAAAACATGAATTGTTTAAATGGACCTGGTAATACTACTGCTATGAGGGTTCAGTTCAATTCAACCAACACAATGTTCTACATATATTTTCTCACTGAATCACCACTTTTGGTTAAAAAGGCCTTTCATTCCCCATGTCTACCTTCCCTTTCCTGCCCTACGTCCCTGTTAAGTACATTCTTCACAGAATATTCCCAAGGCATCCTATGTGTTCATCTAGTATACTTTATTATAACTCTCTGTTTATTTTTCTATCAGCTACATTCACTAATATATTTTTGCCATCTCAAAGTATTGGGAAGAGGAGAAGGTGCTTCATCATATATACTCTAGAGTCAAATCCCAACTCCCTTACTATGTGATCTTAAACAGTTTATCTAACCTCATTGAGCTTCAGTTTCCTCATCTGCAAAATATAAACAATAACATTGCTTATTTTGTTATGAGGATTAAATGAAATACTGCACATAAAAAGCCTAATATGTTGCTCATCTATATAATTATCGATTAGCATGGTGCCTGCTATCTAGTAGGTATTCAATAAATGTTTCATAAACTAATCCTCTTTAACCTTCAGCTAGTAATGAAAAGACTGCTGCCAGAATGCAAGTCTTCTGACTCAAAATCTTGTTCTTCTGTAACAATTGTTACATTATTACCAATGTAATTGTTACCAATATGAAGCCAGTAATCAGATGGGATTTTGTGCTATTTTTAGATGCATGGATCAGTATGGAAATAATTTCAATTCCAAAACATTAAAATATCCAGGATATTTTGATAGCTTACTGGAACAACGGTATTAAATATTAGAATCAGTAATGCCCTGGCCAGTTGGAATTGTTGCCTTTAAAGTAACTAAACCTTTTTGCATGGAGTTCAAGATATTCATATATGAAATTCTACTATCTAAAAGAGTATTAGTATGGGGTTCTAATGTCTTAGATTAAGGAGCCACTTAGTCATTAAAAATTACAAAGAAAAGCACATATATTTTTCCTCTTTTGAGAGATGGTTCTTATCTACTGGGTGCAAAATATGAAGTAGACCAAATTTTTCTTTCTCATCTTCCAAGTCAATATTTCTTTCTTGCCTGATCATCCCAAGCCACACAACCCTTGTCCCATTTCTAAAATACTTACTGCTGTTAGTCATCATGGCATTTAGACAGTTGAATCTTAAACAACTGAAAATTTCCAAGATGCAAAAATGGAATCCAGTATAATTAATTTCAAGTATTAATGGAGAAATGAGATGAGGAGAACAGATTCTTTAAAACTGTTCATATCAAAATAGATGGGTAGAGGTAGTCTATGCTTTCCTAGTGCTCTTGTGTGTTGCCTATTAAACAATAGCTATATGGGGGAAGGCAGAAGTAAAGAATTCAAAAGTTTAGCCTGTTAAAGTTAATGTTATATTTATGTTGCTTTATAATAACTTATAAATTTATGATAAACTATGATAAAATATATAATAAATTTTATTTAAATAAATTCATAATAACATGCTTTCTTGATGAAAGAAGTCAGTAAATATTAATTCAAAACAATGTAAAATATTAATAATGGTTTTAAAGGATATACCAATCTACTTACTGATTTTCCTTTTTTATTTGTATTTTTTTGTCCACAAAACTGACTTTGCATTACCCTATCTGAAAAAGAATGAAAAAAATGATTATATAAATAAGTTGGCACTTGTGGTATTTGACAAACATGTTCTACTGGCTTATCTGTAACTAATAATGGTGCAGCATAGCAATTAAGAGTACACGCTCTGGAGCCAGACTGCTTGGACTCAAACAGTCTCTGCAACTAACCATCTAACTTTGGACAAGTTATCTTGGCTCCATCTCAGTTTCCTCATCTGTCAAAGCATAAAGATCCTGTGTCATAGGGCTGTGTGATTTAAAGGGCTAATGTATGTAACACTGTGTCTGGAACATACCAAGCACAAAATGAATGGAAGTTCTGTTCTTGTTACTATCACTACTACTCCCTTTGCTCTGATTCCTGATACATTGTACCCTTGGGTCTGTCACTTAGTAAGTTCAATTGCTATTTTCAATAGTATTGTTAAAGAGTGTATGTTAAGTGATTAAAATGAAATGTCATCATGAGCTAGGTTTTTATGTACATAAAAGATTGTCTTTTAGTCAAATGATAGTAAATGTTTATATGGAGTACTACTTTTCTGGTTCTTAATGCTGATTCAAAAAACAAATTAAAAACCAAAAACCAAAAAACAACTCATCATTGCACTCCAGGTGGTTCTGAATGTTTTTGTGGCTGTTAAATTTTATGCACATTAATCAAATCTGTGCTTGACTGGATGTTTAAAAAATTGCTATTACTCATCCTTCTTGGAGCCTCATTTTTGTCTGTTCTCTAGCAGTCATTTGGGTAAACTTCCATCACACATCTGCTATTCATACCCACCTCTATAAAGCTGTGTAGACAATCTACATTCTAGAAAACTTCCATGGATAATTCTATATTTCCTCAAGAATTCATGACCCTAGAAAGGAATCTTAAGAAATAAACTAAAAGAATTTATCAAGTATGGAATGGAACAACTATGGCCTTCAATGATTTATGGTGTTAGACTGAAATATGTTTGCAAATATATATATTTAATATATATGTTATTTATATTTAATATGTATTAAATAACTTATGTATATTAAATATATACATATATATAAATGGAAAAATATATATATTTATGTATAGGAGTGACAGGTATCTCAAAAAGCAGCTCTAAAGTAGTGGGGCTAACCATATTCCTCTAATTTGTTTATAGGTAATAAATCAAGGAATTAAAAAAGTGAATAAAGTCTAAATGCACTGCTTTACACTTATATAATGTATGCATATATTTTTATAAAAGCAAAACTAACCTATATTTGATTTTAATTTTTAAAAATTTTTCAAGCTTTTTTAAAATTCTTGTTAGTGGGCAGCCCCGGTGGCGCAGTGGGGCAGCCCCAGTGGCGCAGCAGTTTAGCGCCGCCTGCAGCCCGGGGTTTGATCCTGGGGACCCTGGATCGAGTCCCACATCAGGCTCCCTGCATGGAGCTTGCTTCTCCCTCTGCCTGCCTCTGCCTCTCTCTCTCTCTCTCTCTCTCTCTCTCTCTGTGTCTCTATGAATAAATAAATAAAATCATTTAAAAATAAATAAATAAATAAATAAATAAATTCTTGTTAGTTAACATACACTGTAATATTAGTTTCAGGCATAGAATTTAGTGATTCATCACTTACATACAACACCCAGTGCTCATCACTACTAGTGTCTTCCTTAACCCATCACCCATTTAACCCATCCCCCTCTACCACCCCTCCAGTAACTCTGTTTGTTTCCTATGGTTAAGAGTCTGTTTCCTGGTTTGCCTCTCTTCCCCCCCTCCCCCCCATATTTTCACCAAATATGTCTCATATGTGGGATTTAAGAAACAAAACAGACTTTCTCTGGCTGACTTATTTCGCTAGCATAATACTCTCTAGCTTCATCCATGTCAGCGCAAATGGCAAGATCTCATTCTTTTTTAAGACTATGTATTATTCCATTGTATATACAAGTACCATGTCTTCTTTTTCCATATACCTGTTGATGGACATTTGGGTTCTTTCCATAATTTGGCTATTGTTGGTAATGCTGCTATGTGTCTCTTGGAATCAGTATTTTTGCATTCTTTGGGTAAATACCTAGTAGTGAAATTGCTGGGACATACGGTAGCTCTACTTTTAACTTTCTGAGGAACCTCCATACTGTTTTCCAGAGTGGCAGCACGAGTTTGCATTCCCACCAATAGTGTAAGAGGGTTCTCCATTCTCCGCATCTTTATGAACACCTATTGTTTCTTGTGTTGTTCATTTAGCCATTCTGGTGTTGAATTGTATAAATTATATATTTTGGATATTAACCCTTTATCAGATACGTTATTTGCAAATATCTTCTCCCATTCCATAGGTTGCCTTTTAGTTTTATTATTTCCTTCGTGCACAGCTTTTTAATTGATGAAGTCCCAAAAGTTTATTTTCTGCTTTTGTTTCCTTTGCCTCAGGAGACATACCTAGTAAGAAGTTGGTATGGCTGATGTCAAAGAAGTTACTTCCTGTGCTCTCCTCTAGAATTTTAATGGCTTCATGTCTTACATTTGGGTCTTTCAGCCATTTTGAATTTATTTTTGTGTACGGTGTTAAGAAAGTGGTCCAGTTCCAATCTTTTGCATGGCTGTCCAGTTTCACAACACTATTTGTTGAAGAGATTATCTTTTCTCCATTGGATGTTCTTTCCTGCTTCGTTGAAGGTTAATTGAACATATATTTGTGGGCTCATTTCTGGGTTTTCTATTCTGTTCTATTGGTGTATGTGTCTGGGTTTTTTTTTGTTTGTTTGTTTGTTTTGTTTTGTTTTGTTTTTTGCCAGTATACTGTCTTGATTATTATAGCTTTGTAATACAGCTTGACGTCTGGAATTATGATGCCTCCAGCTTTGCTTTTATTTTTCAAGATTACTTTGGTTATTTGGGGATCTTTTGTGGTTCCATACAAATTTGAGGATTGTTTGTTCTAGCTCTGTGAAAAATGGTGGTGGTATTTTGTTCCCTATCATTATATGTGTAAATTGCTTTGGATACTATAGATATTTTTAACGATTTTTGTTCTTCCAATCCATAAGCATGGAATGCCTTTCCATTTATTTGTGTCATTGTCAATTTCTTTCATCAGTGTTTTACAGTTTTCAGAAAATAGATCTTTTACCTCTTTGGTTAGGTTTATTCCTAGGTAACTTATGGCTTTTGGTGTAATTGTAAACAGGATTGATTCCTTGACTTCTCTTTCTGCTGCTTCATTATTGGTGTATAGCAATGCAACAGATTTCTATACACTGATTTTGTATCATAGAACTTTACTGAATTCACATATCAGTTCTAGCAATTTTTTGGTGGTCTTTCCAGTTTTCTATATAGGCTATCATATCATCTGCAAATCATGATGGTTTTACTTCTTCCTTGCTGGTTTGGATGCCTTTCATTTCTGTTCTCTTGTCTGATTGCTATGGTTAGGACTTCCAGTACTGTGATGAATGTAAGTGGTGAAAGTCAATATCCCTATCTTGTTTCTGATCACAGAGGAAAATCTCTGTTTTTCTTCATTGATGATGATATGAGCTGCAGGTGTTTTGTATATGGCCTTATTATGTTGAGGTATGTTCCCTCTAAACCTGCTTTAGTGAGGATTTTTATTATGATTGGATTGTGTATGTTTTTCTACATATATTGAGAGGATCATATGTTTCTTATCCTTTCATTTATTGGTGTGGTGTATCACATTGATTGGTTTGTGACTACTAAGCCACTTGCAGCCCAGGAATAAATCCCAATGATTGTGGTGAATGATTCTTTTAATGTACTGTCGCATTTGATTTACTAGTATTTGTTGAGAATATTTGCATCCATGTTCATGAGGTTCTCTTTTTTTAGTTCTCTTTTTTTAGTGGAGTCTTTGGTTTTGGAATCAGAGTAGTGCTGGACTCATAGAATGAGTTTGGGAGTGTTCCTTCCATTTCTATCTTTTCTAATATTTTGAGAATAGATATTAACTCTTCTTTAAATGTTTGATAGAATTTTCCTGGGAAGCCATCTGGCCCTGGACTTTTCGTTTGTTGGGAGATTGATTGCTGATTCAATTTCATTGCTAGTTATCAGTCTGTTGAAGTTTTCTGTCTCCTTGTTTCAGTTATGGTAGTTTATATGTTTCTAGGAATTTATCCATTTCTTTCAGATTGTTCAGTTTGTTGGCATATAATTTTCATAATATACTTTTATAATTGTATTTCTGTGGGGTCAGTTGCTGTTTCTCCTCTCTTGTTTGTGATTTTATTCGGGTTGTTTCTCTTTTCTTTTTGATAAGTCTGGCTAGGGAGTTTATCTATTTTATTCATTTTTTTTTTTTCAAAGAACCAGCTCTTGGTTTCATTGATCTGTTCTACGGGTTTTTTTAGATTCTGTATCAATTATTTCTCCTCTAATCTTTACTATTTCTCTTCTTCTGCTATCTCTAGGCTTTTTCTAGCTCCTTTAGGTGTAAGGTTAGGTTGTTTATTCGAAATTTTTCTTGCTTCTTGAGGTAGGCATTTAGGGTATATACTTCTTGCTATGACCACTTTTGCTACACCTCAAAGGTTTGGGATCATTGTGTTTCCATTTTATTTTGTTTCCACATATTTTTTTTTATTTCTTCTTTGATTTATCCTGGTTGATCCACTAATTCTTTAGTAGCATGTTGTTTAACCTCCATGTATTTGTGGTCATTCCAAATTTTTTCTTGTGGTTGACTTCAAGTTTCATAGCATTGTGTTCAGAAAATATGCATAGTATGATCTCAAACTTACCGTATTTGTTGAGTGCACATCCCATGTGCACGTGAAAAGAATGTATATCTCTGCTGCTTTAGGATGAAATGTTCTGAATATATCATCTAAGTCCATCTGGTCCCAAGTGTCATTCAAAGCCATTGTTTCCTTGCTTAGATTATCTGTCCATTGATGTAAGTCAGGTGTTAAAGTCCCTTACTAGTACTGTATAATTATCAATGAGTTCCTTTATTAAAGTTTATTATTGTTTTATATACTTGAGTGCTCCCATGTTGGGGGCATAAATACTTACAATTGTTAGATCTTCTTGTTGTACAGTCCCCTTTATTATGATATAGTGTGCTTTATTTCTTGTACAGTCTTTGGTTTAAAATTCAGTTTGTCTGATATAAATATTGCTACTCTGGCTTTCTTTTGACATCTATTTGTATGATAAATGTTTCTCCATTCCCTCACTTTCAATATGCAGGTGTCTTTAGGTCTAAAATGAGTCTCCTGTAGGCAGCAAATAGACGGGCCCAGTTTTTTGTTTTATTTTTTATCCATTCTGACACCCTATGTCTTTTGATTGGAGCATTTTGTCTATTTGTATTCAGGGTAATTATTGATAGATATGTATTTAGTGTCATTTTATTACCTGTTTTGTTATTGTTGCTGGTGATTTTCTCTGTTCCTTTCTAGTCTTTATTACTCTTGGTCTTTCCTTCCCAAAGAGTCCCCTTTAATATTTCTTGCAGGGCTGGTTTAGTGGTCATGAACTCCTTTAGTTTTTGTTTATCTGGGAAACTCTCTCTCCTTCTATTCTGAATGGTAGCCTTGCTGGATAGAGTATTCTTGGCTGCAGATTTTTTCCTTTTAGCACTTTAAGTATATCATGCCACTCTCTTCAAGCTTGCCAATTTCTGTGGAGAGATCTGCAGCTAGCCTTATGGGTCTTCCCTTATAAGTTAGAGACCTCTTTTTTCTTGCTGATTTTAGGATTTTTTTTTATCACTATACTTTGCAAATTTAACTACAGTATGTCTTGGTGTTGGCCTGCTTTTGTTGGTTTTTATGGGAGTTCTCTGTGCCTCCTGGATTTAGGTGTCTTTTTCCTTCCACAGCTTTGGGAAGTTTTCAACTCTTATTTCCTCAAATAAACCTTTTCCCTCTTTTTCTCTCTTCTTCTGGGACTCCTATAATACAAACATTACTATATTTGAAAGAGTCACTGAGTTCCCTAAGTCTACTCTCATGATCCATAATTCATTCTCTTTTTTGTTCAGCTTCATTATTTTCCATTATTCTACCTTCTATATCACTCATTCATTTCTCTGCTTCTTTCATTCTTGTGGTCATTACACTTAACCTTTCAAATTTCAGTTATTGCATTTTTCATTTCTAAGTGTTTTTTAATTCTTTTATCTCTGAGGTAAGGGTCTCCCTGATGTCTTCCATGCTTTTCTCAAGTCTAGCAAGTATCCTTATAACTGTTGCTGTAAATTCTCCATCAGACATATAACTTACATCTGTTTCTATTAGATCTCTGGCCATGACCTTTTCTTGTTCTTTCTTTTGAGATGAATTCCTCCATTTGGCATTTTGTCTAGGTCTCTGTCTTCCTCACTGGGTTAGAAAAGCCAGTTATGTTTCCTGCTCCTTAGAGTAATGGCTTTATGAAGAAGAGGTCATATTATGTGCAGAGCCTGGCACTTCAGGGAGTGTCTCTGGTGTATGCTGTGTGTACTTTGCTGCTGTTTTTGGCTGCTCTGTTGCACAGGTCAATCATTTGCAGAGGTTCTCCTTGCTTGCAGTAGGGGGATGTTCAGATGTTGGACAGAGTTTGGCGAGTTTTAACTAGGGATATTCTGATATGCTTGTTAAATGAGACCTGATGGCACTTCCACTAGAACTGAAGCCTTGTAGAACTCTTCAGTTGGTAGACATGGTGCATGTGGGGGTTTCTGCTGATCTTCTGAGGAAGGGGCCTGCTGTGCTGGTCTTTAGGCACACTTACCCAAGAAAAGCAGCACCAGCAGAGTGCAGGGGGGTGGGGATGGGACTTGGTGTAAGCAGGTTAGGCAGCTGGGGTTGGCACTGTGATATTCATTGAAGTTTGTTCCTGCTGGGAGGTGGGGGAGGGAAATGACACCAACCAGCTCCTTTGTCCCCAGAGTTGGGATTCTGTGCTTGCTGCTCTCAGGGAAGTACTCTCAGAAGAGTGAATAATTTCCCCTTGTTTAACCCAGGCATTTTTCAGATCGCTGTTTTCATGTTATTTGTCTCTGGGTTGCCTGCCTGCCTGATTCCACTTTGGGCTCTATCCCAGCCAAGCCTGCTGACCTTTAAAACTGCAAATTTTAGAGCCCTGACATGATGGGGACTTGCACTGGTCTCACTGTACGGGAACCAATGTAAGTTTGACCAAGAAGGGCAGTCACACCAGAGTTCAGGGGCATGGGATTTGGAGGAAGCAGGCTAAATAGGCAGTGTTCCAAGTTCACTGTCCTCAGCAGGTGTCTCTGCACCTATGCTGAGGGATGGGGGAAGGAAAGGTGCCCACCAGTTCTTTTGTTCCCAGAGAGGCAACTCTGCGCATGCTACCTCTTACAGGAGCACTCTAAGTAGAGTGAATAGTCTCTCCCTGTGTGCCTTAGTATTCTCTCCAGGAACAGGGTAGCACCTTTAGGTCTCTATCCTAGCCAAGCCCATGGACCTTTAAAACTTTAGTTTTTGAGGCCTGCTGGTTGCAAAAACACAAAAATCTGCCCCTTTCATTTTCCCGGCCTATGGCTTTAGGGAAGTATGCTCCTGGGATGCCTTGGTGGCTCAGCTGTTGAGCGTCTGCCTTTGGCTCAGGGCATGCTTCCAGTCCAGGGATCGAGTTCCATATCAGGCTCCCTGTGAGGAGCCTGCTTTTCCCTCTGCCTGTGTCTCTTTCTCTCTGTGTCTCTCATGAATAAATAAATAAATCTTTTTTAAAAAGTATGTTCCTCTCCCTCTCTCCTTTCTTCTTGACCAGGGCTTACTCCCCTCCACAGCACCTATGATCCATTTCTCCCCCAAACTATGTCTTCATACTTCCCATCTTCCTCAATGTGGCCTCTTCTCTCCCTCTAGTTATGCAGTTTGTTCTGTCCATCCTCAGGTAGATCTCTTGGTTATTCAGAATGATTTGGTAGGTATCTGGCTGTGTTCAAGGATTGAGACAAGCCTAGGATACTCCCACTATGCTGCCATCTTAGCTCCCCCCTCATATAAAGTATTTATAAAAGTATTGGGTTAATTATATAGGACTGGTCTACACGAGTAAACTGAAAAGTATAGTTCAAAGTAAAAACAAACCATTTTTTCTTAATTTATGCATTTATTTTAAAATTCCAGCATAATTAACATACATTATTATATTGGTTTCAGGTGTACGATATAGTGATTCAACATTATATATATTATTCAGTGCTCATCACTTTAAGTATACTCTCAATCCCCTTCACCCATTTCCCTACCCACTTCTCTTTTGGTAACCAACAATTTGTTCTCTATGTTTAAGAGTCTGGTTTTTTAAATTTGTCTCTTTTGTCCTTGTTTGTTTTGAAAGTATAACAAACCCATTTAAAAACATATAGTAATATTAAATAGTTTTTTTAAAGGCTCTATTCAGATACAAATTTAGGAATATAGACTTAAAGAGAAATAGGAGACCCAATCATCTTAAAACAATTTCTCCCATTTTAAAAATGAGAAAAATCCAGAAAGGTTAATGACTGGCCCAAGAGCAAGACAGAAGTGAGCAATAGGGAAATAAGTCCTGTTTTCTAAGCATTGCTTTAAAAAAAAAAAAAAAAAAAAAAAAGACATACTATAGGGATGCTCAGTGGGTTGAGTGGCTGACTCTTGGTTTTGCCTCAGGTCACAAGTTCATGGTCCTGGGATAGAGTCCTACATTGGGCTTTGTGCTCATCAGGAGTCTGCTTGTGGATTCTCTCTCTTCCTCTGCCCTTTGCTCAGCTCTCTTTCTCTCTCAATCTCAAATAAATAAATCTTTTTTTAAAGATATACTATAAATGATCTTTCTAATCCTATGTTTAATCTGACACTGTTTATAAAGGTTCTTTACCCTTCAGAGGTAGCTGGATCACTGGCTTGTTTCACATAGCCTCTTTTACATAATTTTCAAATTGCTCTGGCTTTCCATGCCTGAGTTGCTTCATTTGTAAAATTAGGATACTACTGTGAACCCTATACAGTTGTATTAAGATTAAATAAATATATGGAAAGTGTTTACAAAGTTATGAAGATTAAAAAAGGCAGTATCAGGGACACCTGGGTATCTCAGTGGTTAAGCATCTGCCTTCAGCTTAGGGCATGATCCCGGGGTCCTGGGATCAAGTCCTGCATCAGGCAACCCATGGGGAGCTTGCTTCTCCCTCTGCCTATGTCTCTGTCTCTGTCTCTCTCTATGTCTCTCATGAATAAATAAATAAAATCTATAAAAAATAAAAATAAATAAAAATTTTAAAAATACAATATCAGATAATGGCAAGGAAAGTGTTGAAACATCTTAGTACCTATTTCTATACTTTCATTTTGAAAATGGCAAAATTAAGGCTTTAGTAAAACAAATGATTGCCTAAGATCACTGAGTTAGTACCAAGGCAGAGGTGAGGTCTAGTTTATCCCCTCATTAATATTAATACTCTACTATTTGATAGAGTATTTTCTCTTTTTAAGGAATAGTTAGAAATAATACAATAAGGAGCTGGTTTGTAATTGTATCAGATTTACTCTAAAAGTTCTACAATGGTTAGAAGAATCCAAAGGGTATTAGAATAAAAGTTTTGTAGGAATCACATTATGAATACCCAAGCATTCCACTCTTCTAAGACGTCTTATTACCCCTGAATATTATTCCAAAATATTTTTCTCTAGAATAAATAATAATTTAGGTGTACTTTAAAGCTTTCCTGACATTTAAAGTATCAGTTCCTGCAACTGACATCCTATGCTCCCAAATGGCTTCCTGTACCCCAATTATTAGAACTGCTATTAATGTATAGAACAAATGTATAAACACATATACATTAGTGTACATATATATAAATACAAAAACATATGCATGAAGCATTAATTTCTAATCATCTTTATTTTGTTATATTCAACTATTCAAGTAAGCAAAATTTTCCTTTTAGGGTAAAGGTCTGTTCTAAAAACATTCCTGCCAAACACACTTTCTTACTTTTGCCAATCACACTTTCATTGGATAACCCATGAGTGGGAGTGTTGGAGAACTTTTGCATGTTACAAAGAAATGTGCTTGCTTGCTTATCTTTCCTGTCAAGTGTTTTAGTTATCTTCTTATTTTCTGTTCATTTTAATTAGATTACTGCAATCTACTCTGGATGGATATTCAGTCACTACATGATTTTAACTATTAAATATTAAAACATTTCTGTACTAATTTATAAAAAGTTGCTGCCTCAAGATGTTCAAATGCCCATCTTACATTCATTGCTTTGGTTACCTGATTCCCTTAGAAATCTACCATTTTCTTTGATCCCAGTCAAGCATAGTAGGGGTCCTCCCAAAATTCTGACCCAAATTTGGTTGTTCCATGTTTATGGATGTTCTAGTGTTAAATATTTTGATTATCTCCTTTGGGTTTACTGTTATGTCATATATGTCTTCATAATGATATCACCTAATGTCTCTTTGAATCAGAAAAATTTCTTCACTAGGTAGATTTATAGGGTAGATGAAATGCTTATAAACATATATTAATATAATAAATGGTTAGTAATATTATAATCATGTAAAATAAGTATTATCCAGGATTTTAAGGTGACCTATATTTTGCTTTGTTTGATTTCCAATTAATATTGTAATACATAGGTTTTTTTTATCTCAATAACCATAGAACATCATGATGTAATTTACATTTTTTGAGGAAAGTCTTGATAGTTATTACTTTATGTGAGTTCATATTCTCTCACTGAATATTTGAAAATCTAAACAGTATGTATACAATAAAAACTTACCTACAGTATTAGGACAATTTCCATTTCCATTCTTGGGGCTAATGGAACAAAAGGTACTCTGAAATAAAAACAGAGAAAGTGAATAGAAAAGTAATTAAATATCAATATGATTTTTAAATAGCATTATTGATAGCTATAAGTAACAAAATGAGACCCAATGTTATCAGTTGGCCTTGTATTAAGGAATTCATTTACAATTTAATCAGTGAAACTAGAGGTAGTAAGATAACTTGCATAGCTGAAACATTGTATTAGTAGGTTGTTGAGGTAGGAAATGGCAAGCATTTTTTAAAAAGTGGCATTATTTTGTATATCACTGACCTCTTCTTGTCACTCCAAACCATAGGAAACAAAAATGGTAACTTAAAAAGATAAAAATAAGATTAATACCAAAGACAGAATACAGCAAAAAAGGGAGAAGTGACATTAAGGAAAATGGTGGAGTAGGGTGCTCAGAGAATTGTTCTCTTCACTGAAACAAATATAAACCGTCAAAGACTGAGATCGACTATTTCAAACTCCAGAATCTAATACAAAACTTAGATCATCCAGGGGACTGGTCAATAAAGGAAAGGACAACTAAATTTTGATGTTTAAGAAAATCTGTTGGCCAAAGATACAGGTGTAGTGAAATGACAGGACATCTGCACCCCACTGTTCATAGTAGCAATGTCCACAAAAGGGTCAAAACAGTGGAAGGAGCCACAATGTCCTTCAACAGATGCATGGATAAAGAAGACATGGATATATATATGGAATATTAATATTAATATATATGGAACATATATATGGAATATTACTCAGAAAGGATGAATACCATTTACATCAATGTGGATAGAACTGGAGGGTATTATGCTGAGTGAAATAAGTCAGTTGGAGAAAGACAATTATCATATGGTTTCACTCATATGTGGAATATAAGAAATTGTGAAAGGGACCATAGGGAAAGAAGGGAAACTGAGCAGGGAAAAATCGAGAGGAAGACCAACCATGAGAGACTCCTAATTCTGGGAAACAAACGAATGGTTGAAGAAGGGGAGGTGGGGTGGGAGAAGGTAACTGGATAAAGGGCATTAAGGAGGGCAACATGATAAGGTGAGCACTGACTGTAATTCTATATGTTGGCAAATTGAATTTAAATAAAATATTTTTTAAAAAAGAAAATCTGTTGGGTCATTAGCTGGCCACTGAGATAATGGAACAGTCCAATGACTAGCCACAAATGACAAGGAATATAGTCTTCACTAAAAAAAAAAAAAAAAAAAAGGCTTGGATAGGTCCCTAAAGAAACAAATGACTGCTGCCCTCAAAATCAATAGCAGTAACCCCTGGAGAATGAAGAAAATCTAATTACCGGAATTGCATTATAATATTCAAAATTCCCAATTTTCAGCAAAAAATTATAAGCCATATGAAAGAAATATAGAAATATACCCATTCATAGGGGAAAATTAATTGATATAAATAACTTTAGAAAAAACTCAGATGCTGGACTTACTAGACCAAGATTTTTAAACAATTTTCTTAAATGTGCTCAAAGAGCTCAAGAGAACCATAGACAAAGATAAAGGAAATCAAGAAAATGATGTATGAACAAAATGAGAATATAAATAGACAGAAAATATAAAAAAGGTATCTGAGTATCTGAAAGAACTTTGGCACCTTCAGATGTACCACTATACATTTTACAGAAATCACAGGAGAAGAAAAAGTGTTGGAAAGAATTTTTGAAGAAATAATGGCCGAACACTTCCCAAATATGACAAAAGGCATAAATCTACACATCCAAATATGGATGGAGCTTAACATGCTCCAAGGAGGATAAACTTGAAAGAGATACATGCCAAGACATAATATAAATCAAACTACTAAAAGAAAAAGTAAAAACTTAAAAGGAGCAAGAAAGAAGAAACTCATCACATACAAAAATTCTTCAATAAGATTAAGAGTCAATTTCTCATCAGAAGCTATGTAGGTAAGTAGACAGTAGAATGGCACATTTAAACAGCTGAAAGAAAAACCGTCAACTAGAATTCTATATAACAAGCAAATTATCCTTTAAAAATTAATAAGAATTAAAGCATTTTTGGGTTAACAAAAGGTGGGGGTGTTTGCCACTAATATTTCTGCTTTACAAGAAGAAATGCTAAGAAAGTCCTTCAGGCTGGAAACAAAGGACACTAGACAACAACTCAAGCCCATATTAACAAAGAATTCTGGGAAAGGTAATTACATAGGTAAACACAAAAGCCAGTATTATTGTACTTCTGGTTTGTTACTCTTTTTATTTCCTACATGCTTTTAAAAAATATTTTATTTTTTATTGGACTATAATTGACATATAACATGGTAATACTTTTAGATGCAATTAATATATATATATGATATGCAGATCATATGTATATACACCAGAATGATTACCATAAGTTAACATCCATCACCACACAGTTATAATTTTTCTGTGATGACTATTTTTATGTCAACAACTTAGCAACTTTCAAATATGCAATAGAGTATTATTAGGTATACTAACCATGCTGTACACTATAGCCCTAGGACCTACTTATAACTGGAAGTTTGTGTCTTGACCACTTTTACCAATTTTGCCATCCCCTACCTGCCACCTCTGGCAAATACCAATTTGTTCTATGTATCTGTGATTCTTGTTTGTTTCTTCATTTGTAGATTCTACATATATCAGATAATAAAGTATTTCTTTCTCTGATTTATTTCACTTGGCATAACACCCTCAAGGTCTGTCCATGTTGTTGCAAATGGCAAAGTTCTTTCTGTACTATGGCCAAATAATATTCCATTGTATATATATACACAAGTTGTTTATCCAATCATCTGTCAATGGAAAATTCTGTTGTTTCATGTCTTGGCTATTGTAAATAATGCTGCAATGAACATGAGGGCGCAGTTATCTTTTCCAGATAGTGATTTTGTTTTCTTTGGATAAATACCAGAAGTGGAATTGCTGGACTATATGTTAGTTTTAAATTTTTTGAGGAACCTCCATGGTCTTTTCCATAGTGGCTACATCAATTTCTCTCTCTTCCTCTTCCTCCTACTACCCTTTCCTCCCTCCCTTTCTCTTTCTCCTTATTCTTTTGTAATCTCTACCCCCAACGTGGGGCTCAAATTCACAACCCCAAGATCCAGAGTAACATGCTCTTCTGACTGAGCCAGCCAGGTGCATTCTACTTATTTATTATTATTTTCTGTGATAACAACACTTAAGATATACCCTCCTAGCAAATTTTTAAGTAAACAATACAGTATTATCAACTACTGGCATTGTGTTGTACAATACATTTCCAGAACTCATTTATCTTGTATAACCTAAACTTTGTACCCTTTGATGAATACCTGTTTTTCTCCTCCAAACCCTGGCAGCCACTATTTCATTCTGTTTCTATGAGTTTGAATATTTTAGATTCAGCATATGTTATCATACAATATTTGTTCTCTGTGTCTTGCTTACTTCACCTAGCATAAAGTACTCCAGGTTCATATTGTTGCAAAAAAGAATTTTCTTCTTCCTCATATTAATATTCCATTGTATGTATATACCAAATTTCCTTTATCCTTCAGTAGACACTCAGGTTGCCTCCATGTCTTGACTATTGTAAATAATGCTGTAATTAACATGGGAATACAGATATCCTGGTTTCAATTCCTTTGGATATACACCCAGAAGTGAGATTCCTGGATCATATGTTAATTCTATTTTTAGTTTTTTGAGGAACCTCCATACATTTTTCTAATGTGACTATACAAATTTGCATTTTCATTAACAATGTATAAGAGTTCCCTTTTCTCCATAGCCTTACCAGTATTTATCATATTTTCTTTAGTTGGTTTTAGATAAATGCCAGCATAGCAGGTATGAGGTAAGATCTCATAGTGGTTTTGATTTGTAGTTCCTTGATGATTAACGATGTTAAACACCTTTTCATTTACTGGCTGGTCATTTGTATGTCTTCCTTCTAGAAATGCCTAATCAGTTCCTCTGCTCATTTCAAAAATCAAGTTATTTGGGTTTCTATGCTATTGAGTCATAGGAGTTTCTTATATATTTTAGATATTAACACTTTATCAGATATGGCTTATAAATATGTTCTCACATTCCATAGTTTACTTTTTCATTTTGTTGGTTGTTAGCTACAGTAATCAAGCCAGTATAGTACTGGCATAAAAAAACAGACATATAGAATAGACAGCCCAGAAATAAATCCACACATATATGGTCACCTGATCTTTGAAAAGGGTGCCAAGTATGGGGACACGATAATCGCTTCAATTAATTGTGTTGGGAAAACTGGATATCCACAAGAATGAAATTGGACCTTTGTTTCAGAGCATACACATACAAAAAAACAACTCAAAATGGATTGAACACTAAACCTTAAGACTTGAAACCATAAAACTCCTAGATATTAACAAAAATTCTCAATGTTGCTTTTTTAGTGTTTTTTTTTTTTTTTTTTTTTTTGGATATGAAACCAAAAGCACAGCCAGCAAAAGCAAAAATAGACAAGTGGGATTATATCAAAGTAAAATTCCCTATATCCTTTAATTACATATTCTCTAATGTTTGGAAGCAGTATTCATTATATGTCCACCATATCAAGTTATTATGTCATTTTTACATCCTCACTAAAGTTTTTGCTTGCTAGCTCTATTAACACAAATATTAATCTTAAAAAGAACAGATTAAATTATCTCATTTTAATTGTGAATTTGTCAATTTCTATTTGAAATTGTTATTTTTAGTTGTGTATATTTTGAAATTATATCAATGGTTATGTCTACTTAGTGAATTTTTCTTGCTTTAAGTAATTATGTAGGAACTCTCTATTCTCCAAATAATTGTATTTGTTTTAAAAATGAGTATTAATTTTTTTTTAAATTTTATTTATTATTTATGATAGTCACACACAGAGAGAGAGAGAGGCAGAGACATAGGCACAGGGAGAAGCAGGCTCCATGCACCGGGAGCCCGACGTGGGATTTGATCCCGGGTCTCCAGGATCACGCCCTGGGCCAAAGGCAGGCCAAAGGCCGCTGCGCCACCCAGGGATCCCGAGTATTAATTTTTTATCAATAGTGATATATCAGCTTTCCTTTGGTTATTTGTTCATTTTTTTTCTCTTTAGTTTCACACTTTCTGTACCCTTAAGTTTTACATGTGTCTGTTGTCTTCAGTGCAGTCTCAAAATATTTTAAAAGGTGGCTTTCACTTACAAATTTATTGTAACTCACGTTTTGTTTTTCCTATTAAAATGCTTTTTTCCCCTGAGATCCTTTTGTATTCCTTTCCTGTATTGTATGAGATTGGATGGGTTTTTATATTTTTTCCCTTTCTACCAGTTTTGAAGGAATATATATTTTTTTAAATAATTTTTTCCTTCAATTTTATCACATATTTTTTATTTTTTTGAATGGTCATTTAAGTAAGTGTAGAATTCTAGGTTTAGTGTTTTCTCAGTATTTACTATTCCTTTGTCCTCTACTTTTGCTTTTCACAGTTTAGGTTCTCTGGGAGGGAAACTGTGATGGAAATGTATGTTTAGGACATGCATTAGAGGGTACTATTGGGACCAACATCTGAGGACAGGAGGGTAAAGAAGAGATAGATGTTGACCTGCAATGTAGTCCCAATCATGGCCTCAGCAGACCTTGTAGGGAGTCCTGAAGTTGAGATGGCTCTAAAGAGTTTTTCTAATTTGGGGCAAAGGGGTTGAACACTTTACTTCTGGATTGATCTATCGTTGGATGCTGGCTGTCTCTATAAGAAGAATGACTTGAACAAGCTCAAAGCAAAGGGCCCAGAAGTATACTCTACTTCTAATAGAAAAAAACCTGAAAAGTTAATTGGAAAAGAGCATGAATACAAGAAAGGGTAATGTGTTTGGGTCATTCATTCTACCAAAGTCTATCTTCTTGGCCATAATTATTCATTTTGTACCATAACTCATAATTCATACCTTTCTCAAATATAAAATATGCTTACTACCATTCAAGCTCTCCTAAAGCTTCATTCAACCACAGCATTGGGCTTAAAATACAAGTCTAGATACAACTCCCTTGAATTACTCTTATGAACCACAAGCAAATTATCAGTCTCTCTTAATCATACATTAGTGGGAGAGAGATAGAATAATGAAAATAAATATTCCTATTTGAAAAAAAAAAGAAAGACAAAGAGGAGGAGCATGGGAAGATGGCAGAGGAGGAGGATGCTAAGCTCACCTCATCCCATGGATACATCTAGATAACATTAATTTCAGTGAAACTAATCCAGAACACCCCCAAAGTGGCCAAATATATTCTCACAGTTAATCACAGAGAAGAGGCCTCATTAAAAAGGGTAGATGGCACAGACATGGGCTGGGATCTACATACCCAGAGAGACTAGCCACAAAAAGGGGAGGAGGACACCACAAGCACAGAGAAGAGAGGAATAGATCCCACACTAGGTACCCCAGGCAAGGGGAACTAGCACTTGAAAGATGAGTCCTTATAACATTTTGCTTTGAAAATCAGAGGGCCTTAACTTCACAACTTTTTAAAAGGTTGTCACTTTTCTATTCGTATAGTTCCAGCCATTCTTTTCTTACATCTCAGGTTGAATTCATAGATGTTCAAGATGATTTGATAATTATCTAGCTAAATTAAGGGGACAAGATGAAACAAGGATCCCCTACTCTTCTTCCATCTTGCCTTCTCCCTTTTCACCAGTGAGGATGATTTTAGCTGTTGGCTTGATATATTTTGACCTCTATTATGTTGAAGTAAATTTCTTCCATACCCAATTTCTTATTTTATCATGAAAGAATGCTATATTTTGTCAAGTGTTTTTCTTCATCTATTGAGATCATAAAATTTTATCTTTAACTCTGTTAAAGTGGTATATCAAATTTACTGATTTGCATATATTGAACCATCTGTGCATCTCAAGGATAAATCCCACATGATCATGATATGTGATCCCTTTAATATGCTATTGGATTCAGCTGGCTAAGATTTTGTTGAGAATATTTGCATCTATAATCATCAGGGATATCAGTCTATAGCTTCCTTTTCTTGTAGTGTCTTTATGTGGCTTTGGTACCAGAGTTATGTTGATCTTGTAAGATGAGTTTGGGAGTTTCTTCCAATTTAATTTTTTGGAAGACTTTGAGAAGGATTTTTATTCACTCTTCTTTAAGTGTTTGGTTGAACTTATCAGTAAAACCATCTGGTCCTGGACTTTTCTTTGTTGGGAGGGTTTATTAATCTTCTTTCACATTTGTCTATTCAGATTTGCCATTTATTCATGATTCAGTTTAAGTTATATGTTTCTAGGAATTAGTTTATTTCTCCTAGGTAATCCAATTTGTTGGTATATAATTGTTCACAAGAGTTTCTTATTAATCTATGTATTTCTGTGATATCAATTGTAACATCTCTTTCAATTCCAATTTTGAGTCATCTTTCCTTTTTTCTTAGTGGTTCTACCTAAAGATTTTTTTACTTTTTTTAAAAAAAGATTTTATTTATTTATTCATGAAACACAGAGAAGCAGAGACATAGGCAGAGGGAGAAGTGGGATCCTTGCAGGGAGCTCGATGCAGGACTCAATCTCCAGACCCAGGATCACACCTTGAGCCGAAGGCAGACGCTCAACTGCTGAGCCACCCAGGAGTCCTAGATTTCTTGTTATCTCTTTAAAAACCTGCTCTTAGTTCCATTTAATTTTTCTGGTTTCTACTTATTTTTTTCTCTGATCTTTCTTATGTCCTTCTTTCTGCTAACTTTGGCCTTAGTTTGTTGTTTTTCTAGTTCCTTGAGGCATAAAGTTAGGTGCTTTATTTGCAATTTCTATTTTTTTCTTAATATAGGCATTTATCACATGTTTAATTGGGTCAAACTGTGGATCTCTTTTTTAGCATATGTTTATTTCCTCTCTTGCATCCAGATTTTCCTGTTTCTTTTTCTTCTTCTCTTTCTTCATCTCCTACTCCTCCTTCTCCTGCTTCTTCTCTTTGGTAAGACTATTTCTCATCTAATTCTAGAATACCAGTCTAAATTGGATATCAAAAGTAAAGACATGGGCACCTAGGTGGCTCAGTTCGTTAAGTGTCTGACTTCTGCTCAGGTCATGATCTCAGGTCCTGGGATTAAGCCCTGCATCAGGCTCTCTGCTCAGCAGTGAGTGTAACCCTTTGCAGTCAATTAGTAAGCACACACGAAAGCTGGCTTGATTCTACAGGACTGGGAAAAAGCACAGAAACTTGAGCATTCAATTCTGCCCTCAGGGAAGCCAATGGAAGGCTGTCAGCACCCATCCTGGCTTTACAAAATCAAGAGAATGCATACAATCTTAAGAATTTGCCCCTCAAAAAAAATTGCCCCTCCCCATTCCTCACCACCCAAGAAGGAACAAATGTTGAGCAGACTATCCACTGAAAAGGTCTAAGAAAGCCTGAGAATCCCTGCCAAGGCTGACAGAAGCTATTACTCTCCCTAAGCCAGGCAGTAAAAACTGGAGGAGGTGATTGCTTCTGCACAGAAAATGAAGCATTCAACAAAACTAAAAGACAATCTACAGAAATGAAGAATATATTTGTAAATGACATATCCAATACAGGGTTAGTATCCAAAATATATAAAGAGTTTATAAAACTAAACATCCCAAAAACAAATAATCTAATTAAAAATGAGAAGACATGAGACATTTCTCCAAAGAAGACACATGATTGGTGAACAGATGCATGAAAAGATGCCCAACATCACTCATCACCAGGGAAATGCAAATCAAAACCACAATGAGATATCACCTTACACCTGTGAGACTAGTTACATTAAAAACCACAAGAAACAAGTGTTGGCAAGGATGTGGAGAAAAAGGAACCTTCTGCATTGCTGGATATGTAAACTGATGCAGTCACTGTGGAAGACAGTATGGAGGTTCCTCAAAAAATTAAAAATAGAACTACTCTGTAATCCAGTAATTGCCCTACTGGATATTTTCCCAAAGAATATGAAATCATTAATTCAAAGAGATATTTGTAGCTTATATTTATTGCAGCATTATTTATAATAACCAAATAATGAAAATAGCCTAAGTGTCCATCAATAGATGAATCATTAAAGATGTGAGATATATATAAAATGGAATATTATTCAGCCATAAAAAATAATGAAATCTTGCCATTTGCCACAACGTGGATGGATCTGAAATGTATAATGCTAAATGAAATCAGAGAAAAATAAATATATGATTTTACTCATGTGGAATTTAAGAATTAAAACAAATGAACAAAGGGAAAAAGAGAGACAAACCAAAAAAGAGACTCTTAACTATAGAGAACAAACAGATGGTTACCAAAAGGGAGGTAGGTGGGTGGATGGGTAAAACAGATGAAGGTAATTAAGAGTACACTTATCTTGATGAGCATGGAGTCATATGTAGAATTATTTTAAAGATTTATTTATTTATTCATGACAGACACAGAAAGAGAGAGAGGCAGAGACACAGGCAGAGAGAGAGAGGGAGAATCAGGCTCCATGCAGGGAGCCTGACGCGGGACTCAACCCCTGGTCTCCAGGATCACACCTTGGGCTGAAGTCGGCACCAAACCGCTGGGCCACCAGGGCTGTCAAAATTTTTTAATCATATTGTACACCTGAAACTAATATAACACTGTATGTTAATTATACTGGAATTAAAATAAAATTCAAATTTAAAAAAAATTAAGTGTAATAAGGAATCCACTTGGTCTTGAGAAAGAACAAACAAAAGAAAAAAGAAAGAATGAACGAAAGAAAAAAGGAAGAAAGAAGGAAGGAGTAGCACATGAGATGAGCACTGGGTATTATACTATATGTTGGCAAATTGAATTTACATTAAAAAATTCAAAAATAAAATTTAAAAAAGAAAGAAGTTATCCAGAAGACAAAAAAGAAAACGAATGAAGAAAGTGAAGAAAGCCTATGTGAATTATGGAGTACCATCAAGTCAAACAATTTACATATCACTGGAGTCCCATAAGAACAGAGAGAGAAAAAGGCAGAAAGTATATTTAAAGAAATGAATGAAAAATTTCCAAATTTGGGGAGAATTTTGGACATATATGAAGTTCATAGGTCTTCAGAGAAATTCAACCCAAAGAGATTTTTCTAAGACACACTGTAATAAAACTTCCATTATCAAAGACAAAGAGGGTATTTTAAAACAGCAAGAGAAAAACAATTCCTCACATACAAGGGACCCCCTATAAGGTTATCAAAGAGACCCTGCCAGCCAGCAGAGCACTACATTCAAGTGCTGAAAGAAAAAAGCCTGCCAACTAATAATATTTTACTCAGCAAAACTGTCCTTTGAAATGAAATAGACTTTCCCAGAGAAACAGAAGGGAATTTATCACCATTAAACCTGCTTTTCAAAAAATGCTGAAAGTAGTTCTTCAAAATGAAATAAAAGGATGCTACTAACAAAAACATATGAAAATATAAACCATACTGGTAATAGTTATACAGTCAAAATCAGAATAGTCTAACATTGTAATATGATTGTATATTATCACTTAACTCTAGTATAAAGGTTAAAGGACAAACTACTAAAAATAACTATTTAATAATTTGCTAATGGATTCACAATATTAAAAGAGGTAAATTGTGACAAAAGAATGAAACAGGACCACTTCCTTACACTATACACAAAATAAATTCAAAATGGATTAAAGACCTAAATGTGAGACATGACACACACACACACACACACACACACACACACACACACACAAATCCTAGAGAGCACAGGCAGTGATTTCTTTGACATTAGCCACAGCAACTTCTTTCTAGATATGTCTCCAGAGGCAAGGGAAACAAATGCAAAAATACACTACTGGGACTACATCAAAATAAAAAGTTTCAGTGCAGTGAAGGAAACAATCAACAAAACTAAAAGGCAGCCTACAGAATAGGAAAAGATATTTGGCAATGATGTATTTGATAAAGGGCTAGTATCCAAAATACATACATAACTTATAAAACTCAATGCCCAAAAAAACTAATAATCCAATTTATAAATGGGCAGAAGACATCAATAGATATTTCTCCAAAGAAGACATACAGATGGCTGACAGACACATGAAAAGATGCTCAACATCACTCATCACCAGGGAAATACAAATTAAAACTACAATGAGGTACCACCTCACACCTCTTAGAATGACTAAAATCCACAACACATGAAACAACATGTGTTACCAAATATGCAGAGAAAAAGGAACACTTGTGCACTTTTGGTGGGAATACAAACTGATGCAACCACTGTGGAAAACCGTAGAGAGGCTCCTCAGAAAGTTAAAAATAGAACTACCCTATGATCTAGCAATCGCACTACTGAGTATTTACACAAAGAATACAAAAGGATACATGCACCCTGATGTCTACAGCAGCATTGTCTACAGTAGCCAACTTATGGAAGCTGACTGATGAATGGATAAACAAGATGTGGTGTGTATATATGGGTGTGTACACACACACACACACACACACACACACAGTGGAATATTACTCAGGCATAAAGAAGAGTAAAATCTTGCAACTTACAAGATGTGGTGTGGATCTTACAAGGTCCATGATGTGGATGTAGCTGAAGTCATCTGACTGGACTGAAAGTAATACCATAACCTGGAAAAGTATCAACCAATTACCACCAAAGATGTCCCAAAGTCCGATGCTAGGAGCAGGTGGGATACTTGTAATATAAGCTCTCCTATCACAAGACAAATGGGTCAACATTTGGCAGGAATCAAGTTGGGCATGCAGTGGCAGCCTCTAAACTTCACCAAAGTTGACTACTTTGGGCCCAGCTATGAAGGTGGGCAGTATGATAAATCCAGGCAATAATTGTGGCAATCTGCGGAGTAGAGGCTAAATCAGCAGCTTGATTCCAGCTAGTCTCACTAAGAACATGCCTTTATTGATCACATCTACAGAAGTGACCCAGACGGTTATTTTCATAGTAGCAATTTGGTTCTATAGTTTGCAGCCCCAAAGAGAAGTGTCTTTAATCCAGCAGTCTGTGGTTTTCCAAATGACAAACCAGGCAGCTAAGCCATTGACAATAGTCCAAAAGTAAGTAAAAATATAACAAGGCTCTTAAGAGTAGTACTGGCCAGAGTTCTGCCCAACAAAGTCAGGTAACCATATCCATTATTGCTTCTGCATACCTGGCCCTTAAACAGCCACAGTAACTCACTGACACCATCAGGTTTCGGCTTAGCTGAACCATCAGTGAACTTTGCCTAGGCATTTAGGGCCACCTCTGTGAATCCGGGGCTCCACTGAGCCATTGACTTTGTTTCAGGTGCCAAAATAGGGGATAAGTTTAGGGCCAAAACCAGTGGCTGATACTTTTCATGCAAAACCAAAAAGATGCTAGGACCAAGTCAGATGTACCTCTTAACATACTACTACCATTTGGCCAGCAAAATCTACTGGTTTAGACCCCACTCAAAGCATGTTCAATGCCTAAATGAGGTATATACAGTCTCTCATACCCAGTTAAAAAAAAATATGCTGAGCATCCTTTGGGTGACAGGTGGTTGAAGAGACTGCCCTTTTTCTTTGACTGCCAAAGAACTGAGTGCTGTGAATCTGTCCAGAGTCCCAAGAGAATCTACTTGGCAAGCAGACTCTTGGATTTTTCAGGATTTATCAGCTACCCCTGATGGTCAACCAGAGCCAATGAGATGGAGGCTTTTGACTTGCTAACCAACAGAACATCTTTAGAAATCAGAGGGTGGAGGCACTCACATAAATCCTGATCCGCCACCCACCTGTGGCAAATGACAATAACTTCTGTACCTGTGGCAATAACCCTGAATGGAAGACTGTCTTCTGACACATTATGAGTATTTACAGTATAAGCATGCAACACATTAATTTCATTTCATAAGGTTAGTAATGAGAACTATAACAGTATATTCAATCAGCAGTGAGGGCCCTACCCATAAGGTCACTCTTAAGTTTTTCCCCACTGCAACTTTTGCCCAAACCCAGTCAGTTGATTTCAGGTATCTTTTCTCCTCCTATAACACAAACTCCCCTGCATGCTAGTGGTTACACCAACTAAAATCAGGAGATTGTTATTTCCAAAGTAGGAACACTGGAAAAACAAGAGTGTGAGGAAGGCTAGCCTGTGAGGGACATCTAGAGCAATTAGAAGCTTTTGGTTTTCTGGTGTTTTTTTTTTTTTTTTAGTAGGCTTCATGCCCAGTATGGAGCCCAAAGCGAGGCTTGAACTCATGACCCTGAGATCAAGACCTGAGCTGAGATCAAGAGTCAGATACTTATCTGACTGAGCCACGCAGGTGCTCCTAGAAGGCAAGACTTCTGCTTTATTTTGGCACTTTACCTTATCTCAGGGTTGGTACCCCCTCTTCCCTCATACACTGCCTTGCTTTCAGAGTGTGCCTGGGCTCAGTAGCTCAGACACACTCACTGGTAGAAAGTAGCAGGCTAGTAGGTACCCTGGCTAAGTGTGAAAGTCATATGCAAACTGGCTTCACCCTTTGTCAGTGGTATGGCAAGGGTGGTACTGGCAGCGTACAAGACAGCATACCGAGTGCCATCAGTCTTGTGTAGTGGATACAGTTATAATCGCAATACCTGAAACAGCAGGGATATAGAGGAAACAATTGGATTCAGAGTGATAACTCTAAGTCTCCAACTTCATTAGCAAATTCACTGGCCATATAGGGATGTGGTATTGAGATAATGCAGCTTTCCCTGCTCCTTTAAGTCCTCAATGAAGGCTGTGATTTCCCCTTTCCTTCTAGGATTCTAGTGTGTTTCTGTTAGACCATCTGAAAGAGCACAAGGAGACAATTTACAATCTGAGTAGCAGTACATGTCCCACCAGCACTTCTCTACCTGTAGCTCTGTGGAATGGAGACAGATAAGTAGGAATATAATAGTTCCTACTACATATTCAGATGTGGAAAACAACAGTACACTGAACTGCCCTAATAAGACTCATCCAAAAGGTTATATTAGTTCCTTCCCCATTGTGAACCTTGCCCAAATCCTGCAAGTTGAATCCAACTAAGTTTTCCTTCCATAGGTAGAGACTTGTACATTCATAACCAACAAAGCCAGAAATGGTTGGGTCCTTACCCTCCCTGAAATTCCCCCAGAAAACTTCGATGGCAGTATAGAACCTTATATCCCCTTTTAGGGACAGGGAGATTTTGGCTCCATCTTTAATCATGTTTCTCTTTAAAGCCTTTGGGATGAGGTTAAGAGGGAAAGGAAGTGTCATGGGGTTCATTCAGAAGAAGGCAACTCCAGGCCATCTAACAAGATCTCACGTTTATTTTCAGTTTTGAGTGGTGTAGCAGCAATTCATAGTTCAATCAAATGAACTTCTAATGTTGCTGGTTTACCCAACACTCTATATCAGGCAACAAGGTCTTCATAGCTGACACCTTTATTTCACCTTTGGGAATTATTTGACTTGAGAGCTGTAGTCACATTTCTTCTGTATAGGTCCATGAGGTTTGTTGTGTTGTCAGGTAACTTAAACTTGGCTTGCACAGTAGTGACCTACTGAGAGGAGTCCACTTCAATCCAGGGCATCTGCTGTCCCGTTACTATGATGACATCTCATAAATTCTTCCTGGCTTCAACATCAGGGTTAAAGGAGTTTTCCAAGGCACCAGAGCTGACTTCAAGAATTTATATTTCTTTGGGTCCATTTTTTTGGGTCAGTGGATAACTCTCATCAGCTCTGTGTACACAATCAGGGCAATAAATGCCTCCAAACTAGTCACTACCTATTATGGTTTCCACCAGGGTTTTTCTGTCTCAGGATAATCTCCCCAAGAGGGCCAAACTGCCTTTTAGTAGCCAGAACTCATGATAAAAAAAAAAAACTCAGATCTCTTACTATTGTTTTGGAATGTATGTAAGATTATCACCATATACTGCAGCAGTACTTAGCCATGAGATGGCCCAGTCATTGCCGTCCTTCCTTTATAGGTATCACACAGCCGGCATCTTCATCTCCCAAGAAAACCAGACAAAGTTCTAATGATTTAGTTGGTTTCTATCCATAACAGTTATAAATTTCCATCCTCTCATCTCAGTATAGGTAGGCACCACCGTAACTGTTGTCAAAGAGCAGAATCTTCTGCTTACTCAGGACTGATCTTAGTAATAATTGTTAACATAGGACAGACATTGAGGGGGATCATCAGATTGGCAAGGAAGTCTCCCTATCTGGAGGATAATTAGCAACAACCAGGGCACTGTTCACGCAGCTGTTTCTAAGCCTACTTCCTAACTCTTAACTTATAACCATCTCTCCAATAGTCTAGAATAAAGGACTGTTTATTACCTGATCAATCATACTATTCGGTCATCACTTTCCACCAGTGATGCTTACTTTAAATGCAACTGATCAGACCACAAGGTCCCAGCAGTCCTTCATCTTTCAGAAAGCCATGTTTGTCAATAACCCATCTTGTCACCAAGCTGTCAAGAATGTACCCTGCTTGTAAGCTAACTAGTTAGCCTGCCACAGTTTCATGAAGGCTGATAGAAGAAATGAACTTCCTGGGTCATAAACTAAAGTTTATTACTCACAGCAACCACAATAGCCAGAATATAAGCATTTTTACACAGTTCCTCAAGCCCGGATTCCCAAGATAATACAAAGTGGGTAAAATAACAAGATTACATGCAATTAATAGGTGGAGTCATGGAGCTCGGGCCACTCAGCAGAAGCTATAGATATGAAGGAAAATTCATTGCCAGAACCACAACACCAAAGTAGGTACAAAATATCATCATGAGACTAATAATGTCTACCTGTGGAATCTCTGAATATATTATAAGTCATGCGCCTCATTGCATGTAATTAATAAAAACCACTTAGTCATAGGAAATGCAAATTATTTTAGTACTTTTAAGGCTAATAAACCACCTAGCTCTGGCATACCAAATATCAGGCATAAGGCAGAGAGATTAATTCCACACTCCATAAAATATATAAGGGCTTGATTATGTTTAAGTCCTTGAGTTTAAGCTTCTAGTACCTACAGAAAACTAGGATTAAGGAAGACAGGGAATTGTATAAAGAAAAGATTGGTGATTGCCAGAGGGAAGAGAGGAGTTGAGGAAGGAGAGATTGGGGAAAGGGATCAAAAGGTGCAAACTTCCAGTTATAAAACAAGTAAATCATGGGATGTAATGTACATCATGGTGACTATAGTTAATATTGTATTGCCTATTTGAATGTTCTAAGAAAATAGGTAGAGCTTAAAAGTTCTCATTACAAGAAAAAAAATCTTAAGTATGTATGGTGACAGATGGTAACTGGACTTATTGTTGTGCATATAAATCAGAATGTATATACACATCAAATCATTATGTTGTATACCCAAAACATGTTAATGTCAATTATACTTCAATTAAAAAATATATTCAGGGATTCCAAAGCAGTATTTTTAACTAACCAATTCAATAAGTATATATTAAGTGTCTGTATGGACTATTCTTTTTTTCCTTTTAGAGAAAAATATATAGCTTTATTCTTTTTAATTTTTATTTAAATTTGATTTGCCAACAATAGTATAGCACCCAGTGCTCATCCCATCAAGTGCCCTCCTTAGTGCCCATCACCCAGTCACACCATCCTCCCCCGCCCCACCACGTCTTCGGCAACCCTGTTTGTTTCCCAGAGTTAGGAGTCTCTCATGGTTTGTCTTCCTAATTATTTTACATAGAGCCTGCTTCTCCCTCTGCCTGTGTCTCTGCCTCTCTCTGTGTCTCTCATGCATAAAATAAAATCTTAAAAAAAACAAAACAAAACCAAAAAACAGCAACCTATCCAGCCCAAAATGATGAATCATTATTGGAAATCCCATTCCCTTTTACCAAATATTAGTTTTCCCACTCTTCTTTGAAGCTAGAAGTATTCATGTGACATAATTCTAGTCAATGAGACACAAAATCTACTGGGGGTTGATTGGGTAAACTTTTGTTTCCTTGTAGAAATAAAAAGGGGCAAGTGCAAAAGAATTTAATTGTTCAACCCCTACATTCTTTGTCCTGCCTTGATCTATATATGATGCCTATGATTGAAGCAAACATCCTGTGATCATAAAGTGACAAGCATGAGCATGAAAAAGAGGAAAGATAAAAAGTGTCCTTGAAGACACTGTTAAGCCATTGAACCAATGACAGAAATCCCAGTCTCATGACTTCATTGATTGGGTTCCAATGGCCTTGCCAGGAAAATGCGGTTTCAAGGTCAAGATCACAAAGGTGTGACTGTAAGATCTCTTGTTCGGACTTCAAAAAGATTTAAGGTAGTGTTTCACTGACTCATTCTGCTAAACAAAAAATATTCTAAGTATCTTAGGATGGCTTGTTAGATTATCTTTGCTGGATAGGAGACCCTCTAAGATTCTTATGGATATTGTACTACAGCACTTTGGCTTTCAATCAAAGGTAAATAGTGGCCTGTCTTAAAGATATTCAAGACTGCAACAGTTGGCTGTTTGCATATCCATAACTGTATATACAAAAAGCCTACAAAATCTTTAAGAATCATAGCATCTGGGACAGGAATAGAGACAACTTAAATGGAAAGAGGTTTTTGAACTCTCAATTTTCTACGGAGAATACATAGGCTTCAAAGCTACTCTATTACAAATATAAGCTCTTTTTCGTGGAAAAAAAAAGATAAAGCCAAGCCCCAAGGGCAGAGGCAAGAACTTCAAAATTACTACGGCCCATTCACTGACTGTTGTATGCTTCACTTTCCCCTTCTTCCACCTTTGGAAGATAAGTGCCTATCTGTTTTCCTGTTCCTTACTCACCATGTATATAGGACACAGGTAATTTGTCTTTTCAATTCACAGATCTTAAGATTGAGAAGAGCCATATTCAAGAAGCCTCATCTACCTGGATCTGATTTAGATGCTGAAAATCTATACTTCAAGCCTAAGCCTGATGCAGTAATAGCATTAGCCAAGGATCTTAGAAGGGGAGTAAGTATAGTCTGCATGTAGGAGGCACATGAATTATTTGGGGGGTAGAGATAGTTAATCTATGGTGGTTAATCTATGGACCTTGCATTAGTTCCAAGCCTAAGTCTTTTTTTTTTTTTTTTTTTTCAAGCCTAAGTCTTAAGAGGACTCGAAGGTTTTGTATATTGGAAGCCCCAAGCTGCAACATAAGAAATTGAGCTGCCCTGCTAGAGGCAGCATGGAGAAAGAAAGAGATAATCCCTAAGGTTACATAACAGTGGTGGTGGGGAGTGGGAAGAGATACATCAAACTAGATATTCATGCATCTCAACCAAACCCAGGTTTACAGCTGTCCCCATCAAAGTGTAAAACATGTACGTGTACCTCATGAGTGTTCCAGCCCAATTGAGCTCCTAAATGATTATGAGCCTACCCAACATTAAGTGGAACAAAACAACTTCCCAGCTGAGCACAATCTTATAGAGAATCTTCTAAAGATAAGAAAATGATTATTTTAGGCCACTAAGCTTTGGAGTGATTTGTTATACAACAATAAGTAACTCACTTATCAAATGAAAACTGAATATTTTGGAAGTCAGACTCGATAGAAAAATTAAAAGGCAAACTACAAACTATGAAAAAGTATGTGTCATGAACATACCACTGGTTAATATCCTTATAATGAAAAAGAGCTCACTGTGAAACCTCAACCTAATCATCAAGTACTCAACAGAAAACAATGGACAAAGGACATGATCTGTTTACTCACAGCAGGGACAATCAAAACAGCTAATAAGTATGAAAAAGTTCTAATCATTATTTAAAAGATCATTAATATTCAAATACTATTGGTGAGAAGGTAGAGTGGTAAGATCTTTCTAGAGAGCAAATCTGCCAAAGGCCATCTCTAGAAATACATGAGGGCATAATCACAGATCCAAAGAAACAGCTACAGAAAGGATGTTAATTTCAAACCGAATATCCAACAATATAGAAAATGTTTAAGGAAATTATTAAGTATCTATATTTGAGGGTATTCTACATCTTTCAGGTTTTTAAGAAAATTCAGGTAACATGCTTATAATGTCAAGTTTTAAAAAGCACAATATAAAATTATTTTTATATATACATATATACACCCATATTATTTTGATCCAAGTTTTTAAAAATAAATGAAAAATATGCTTATATATAAATACCAAGGCTGAAAGGAAATAAAATTGTTAAAAGTGGCAGTAGGATTATAACTACTTTTGTTGTCTGTGCATCTATTTTCTAAATTTTCTATAACTATTATTTTCACATTCAGTAAAAACAATAATGTTATTCTTTATAAGTTACACTGGTTAATCTACTGATCAAGGTACTTAAGAATAGTTCCCCAACTGGAGATATTTAATAAAATTATCTTTTGGAATTTGGGAGAGAATTTAGAAATGACCTGATATGATCTACCATTCAACAGATGAGAAAATAGATCTAGAGATTTAGGTGCCCAAACTTGTTGAAGTATTCAGAGGCAGAACCTTACTTAGAATTCAGATTGTTTATCCACTGGCCAGCACACATGTTTACACTCCTTTAGGAGCTACCTATAATAGTGATTCAAATAAGAACTAAAGATCTAAGTAGAATAACTGTCATTTTGAGAAAGGCTTTAACCCTTTAAACTGATATTCAAATAATTCTCATTTTAAACTATACAATTATTTATAATAATAATATACCATTTCCTATAATAGCAATAATATACCATTTCCTATAATAGCTTTATGAATAATTTCCACTGAAATAACTTCTCAAGATTTTTAAGTTTCCTATAAATTTACAGCTTGTTATTGTTGTTACACTTTCAGCTGAATTTTATGCCCACCCATGAGACTATTTTGTACTACAGGCATTTCACATCACTCTGCTTTTCCTTCAAGAGTTTTTTCTCCTCACTTGACGAATATAAGTAGGGTAGGAATGTTTAATATACTTAGACATACTTCCACTTGGGAGACTTTTGAATGTATTTTCAATTTATTTTATTTTTTTTTAATGAATTATTTTCTCTAGTCACACTTCTAATACAAGAGCAGCTACCTTTAATTCAAGGTGTTCCTCTGGATCTTGGCTTTGAGACCTACCTTTTGATTCTGAACCTGGGGAAACTAAGCTTGTGCTCTTCCTCCTAGCTAAGCTTAGATTGTTGCTTTGCCAACAATATTCTGCTGGAGATGAATCTAAGTTCCTCCTCTTTATTTTACCTGGATATATAAAGCTAGTTTTCATCTTTACCTCTGATGGAGATGAGTCTGTTTTTAAAAGGCTTGGATATCTATCTTTCAATTTTACTTCTGGTGGAGGGAACATATTTTTCATTTTTCCCTCTGGTGGAGCTTTTGATTGGTATTCCTCTAAAGGTAATGTTTTGTTCTCCTCCGTTATTGTCAGGACTGGAACAACAGGCAATGGAGTTTGCTTTGTTGACTCATCTGTTTGCTTTGTTGACTCATCTGTTTGCTTTGTTGATTCATCACTTTCAGGAGCAATAGCAACAGCATCTGAATTATCTTGATTTGACTCGTTCAAAGGTGGGAGAATCAAGTCTTTCTTATCATCATTATCTGGCAACTAGAAAATAGATCAATAAAGCAAGCTACCAATTAATCATTACTGACTAGAAAATATTTAAAACTAATAAAACTTAAAATCATGTGTACCCTTTTATCAGTTTTCATAAGAACTTACCTTCAATATTTGTCAATTATTGCATTCTTTATTAAAAGAGTTAAACTCCACTTGCCTGAAACTAAGGACTATAGAATATTATTTCATTAAAATGATCACACTGCTTTACAAAGCAGTGGTTCTCATGTATTCAGATTTTATAAACTAGCAATTTCTCAAAAAAAATTGAAGAGTCTAACATTTTGATATTATTATGCTACACCAATATATCATAAATAAAGAAAACTTTAGGGGCACCTAGGTGGCTCAGTCAGTTGAGTGTCTGACTCTTGATTTCAATTTGGGTCACAATCTCAGGATCGTGGGATTGAACCTCATGTCAGGCTGTGTGCTCAGCTGGGAGTCTGCTTGAAACACTCTCCCTCTCTCTGCCCCTCCCCCCACCACAAACTTGCACCTGTGCTCGATCTCTAAAATAAAGAAATCTTAAAAAAAAAAAAAAAGGGAAATTTTAACAGCAAAAGAGCACAAAGAAAATATCATAAAATCAAACAATATTATATGAACTCTATTTTTTTGCTTCTATTTAAATATAGATTATAAACCCACAAAGAAAGTAAAGAATATAGTTTAGTCTGTGGCATCCATTTCTAAGATCATTGTGCAAAATTTTATGCTTTTATTTTTACTTGTTGCCCCCTTTCACTTTGTCAACATCTTTTGTCCCCATCTTTGTATGTATTTTTAAATATTACCATTTTATGCTGTAATTTCCCCTTTAATAGTGTAATATAACTTAAGTAAATAATGTAATTGTATAGATACGGCCACAACAGAAATAACCATAAAAACCTGAATAACTTCTTGGGTGCTTTTTTCCCCATCTATACATATTTCTTTATTTATAAATGTTTCATCCCTTTATAAAATAGTGACTATTAGAAGTTCTCTTCCAAGTTCCCTTACCTCACTTGGAACAGTTTCAGCTTCCTCCTTTATAAAAGGTACATCTGTTAATAAATTAATAGAAGTATTTTATCATATAACATTATAAAACAATAAATACATTTATATATATGCACACTAACAAAATACTATTTTAATTTTTCTCACCAAGAACAAAGCAATTTAAATCAAAGCAGCTATTCAAACATAAATACTATTTAGTAAAAACAAGCTGAGAAATCTCTGGGAAGTGGAATGATAAATTAAAAATCATGAAGATAAAATGAAAACATGAATTAAGTAAGATTTCAGATAAAAACAGATATACAGTGTCTTTTGCTACAAGTCAAGAGGAAATAAAATAAACCCCAGATGGTCAGTGATAGGGTTGGGATTGGAAAGAGAATGGAATAAAGGTGCATGTGACCAGAGAAAGTAGGACCATTTGAAAGAAAGCTGGCTGAAGCACTTCTAAAATTTTCCTAGAGACATAAAGAATATATATTTAGCAAGTAGAAAAGGAAAACCTAAAAGGAAGAGAGATGGAATAAAAAATTGAGATACAAAAGAATGTGTTAAGTCTAGTATAAAACAAAACTTATTTTGGTCACTGTTAGTTGTGTGGCTGTGGTCAGCTTAGCTCATTTTTTGAGCTTTGGTTTTGTCATATGTAAAATAGGATAATAATGGCTTATCTTACAGGTAGGATACAAGTCTCTGTACAATGTGAGCAGCAGTATGGTTAAATGCTGAAGCTCTTGGGTCAAACAGACTAGGTTCAAATACAAACCCTACCAGTTAATGGCTGTGTGACTTCTGAGTGGTTAATCTGTCTGATTTCAGCTTTCTCATCTGTAAAATGTAGATAAATAATAATAACACCCTCAATTGACTGCTGTGAGGATTGATTTATATAATCTAGGTAAAGGCCTGCAACACAGTGATCAGTAAATGTTGGGGGAAGCTGTAAGAAGTATAGGAATACCAGAAAAAAAAGAAGTCACTAGACTTGAAATAAACTATTTGGATAAGAAAAATAAAGTTGGCAACCTACAGTGAGTGAGGGGGGTTAGCCTCGACTCTCCAACTTTGATACTGAAGATGGAAACTATGATTCTCCTATACCTGAAAATTGAACACTTCAAGGTAAAGAGTAGGCTAAAGACACATAGCTCTGCTGGGCTGGTTGATCCTCAGACGTTAGGAAATGAACATATCAGAGGCTGAGGTAGCCAGGAGGTAGTAGTAGGGAAATAGAGAAGTAACTTGTAGCCCAAGTCTTATAACAATAAATCCTTATTCCACACCTGCAGAATCCAAGATCTTGCAGATAAAGTATTATGCATCTATTTTAACTTTTTTTTTTTATTTATTTTAACTTAACTTTCAATGAATTTTCTAACAGAAATTTTTTAAAAGACTACCAAACAAAAAAAAAAAAAAACAAAGAAACAAAACAAAAAAAACAAAAACAAAACAAAAAAAAAGACTACCAAACAATATCTTCTATTACTTTACTGATATGTGATAAGTTCTCAAATTTAATGCTAATTGAATTTCCCGTTCCCTTCTCTCTGTTTGCCTTCCTTTCTCATACACAGACACACACTTCTACTAAAAAGAGACCAATACCTCTACATCTACTGTTTAAGAAAAATATCTTTTTCATAGATCATAATTAAGATTTAACTTTTTTTTTTTTGTCCTTAAATGAGTAAAGGAGTATTAAAACAACAACAACAACACTCTTGGGCACCTGGGTGTGTCAGCTGGTTTTGGCTCAGGTCATGGTCTCAGGGTCATGAGATCAAGTCCCATGTCAGGCTCCACACTCAGTGTGGAGTCTGCTTGAGACTCTGTCTCTCTCTGCCCCTCCCCCTGCTCACACACTGTATCTCTCTAAAATAAATAAATAAAAATCTTTTTTTTAAAAAAAAACCTCTTAATTGGGTCTCAGTCTTTTCTTTGGAGTGTTACAAGATAAACGCTATATACTAAAACTATAATGAGATACATATTTCCAACAAAAAATGAAATCCACTTAAAGTAAATTACTAATTTTCATTTTGTGATACAACTACCCTCTTTTAAATTATCTTAATAATAATAAATACAAATGTTAATTTCTCAACCTGATGTTACACCATTTTCAGGCTCCTTTTCAAATAGGCTTGCAAGTAACTCACTGGTGTCACTTCCCTAGAAATAAGAAGAAAAAAAAAAGAAAGATTTTGGAGAAATGTTTAGAGAGCTATTTTGCCTTTATAACTTCTTCTATTACCTTCTGTAAAATTTACAGAAGAATGTGGTTTCATGAGAAAAACTGTCCAAATAGCACTATTTTAAAGAGAAGTATACCCTGGCTAAGAGTTAATGTTCCAGGGAGAAGCTTTCCAAAAATTGATAGGGTATTTGAGTAACAAGTGTGTAAGAGAAAAAGATTGTAAGTTAATAATATCATAACTTCAAAGGATAAAAGAAGATATCCCCAGAAAATAAATTACTTTTTTATTGGAAAACATTATGGCCTATAAGCTGCAAAGTGATGTGGATCTTTAAATATATTCCAAGAGAAATTATAAGGTAGGGTGATCTCTGACTCATAAAATACTGATCTTTTAATAAGAAAAAAAGTCCATAGTTCCTTTAATTAAGGGCTCCCCAAATTTTCCGTAAAATATTAATTCTGTATAAGTGCTAATTAATCTATCCTAAAGAAGTACCACTATGTCAAAATAAGAGTCATGAAAAACATTAATATATCAGTGTGTTATGACTATCACTTCAAGGCTGTGACCTTAGTCAATGCTTTACTAATTCACTGAAATTTTTGTGAATCTCTATTGCTGGGCCAAAATGTATAGGTCAGACTGTATTTCTAAATATTATATTATCTAATAAAGATCTAGTATTCAAGATTTAGAGCACTCTTATAACTCAACAATGAAAATACAAATAATGCAATTTAAAAATCAACAAAGGATTTAAATAAACATTTATCTAAAGAATATATACAAATGGCCAGTAAACACATGAAAATATGTTCACATCATTGGTTATCAGGGAAATGCAAATCAAAACCACAATGAGATACCACTTCAAACCCACTAGGATAGCTATAATTGAAACAAACAAAAAAAGCAAAATAACAAGTGTTGGAGAAGATATGGAACCTTCATACATTGCTAGTTGGATGTAAAATTGTGTAGCCACTATGGAAAACAGTTTGATAGTTCCTGAAAACGTTAAAAAAGGAACTACTATTTGGTCCAACAATTCTACTTCTAGGTATATACCCAGAAGAATTAGAAACATATGCTCACAGAAGAATCTGCACACGAATATTCACAGCAGCATTATTCATGATAGCTAAAAAGTTCAGACAACTCAAATGTTCACCAACTGATAAGCAGAATGTGGTAAATACGCATTTAGTGGAATATTTGGCAGTAAAAAGAAACAAAGGATTGATACATGCTACAATGGGAATGAACCCTGAAAACTATGCCAAGTGAAAGAATCAAAGAATTATATATTATGATTCCATTCAAATGAAATGTTTAGAATAAGCAAATCTATGGTAACAGAAAGTAGAGTAGTTAATTGTCTAGGGTCAGGGGGGCCTGGGAGGTTTGGTTAAGGGGTGTGGAGTTTCTTTCGTGAGTAATGAGAATATCTGAAAATTGATCATAGCAATGGACATACAACTCTGAATATACTAAAGGCCACTGAATTGTATGCTTTAAGTAGTTGATATTTTAACCAAGTTGTTAAAAAATGAAATCTTATGAATTAATAGTCAATATTTATGGAATATCACGTTAGCAAAACAGAAAAGTACATGAACGATGAAAGACATTCTATATATCAAGATGAAGCTGTATCTCATCACTTTTAATTATCATAATCTTTTTAAATAAAAGCATTAGAAATTACATATGGAGAATGTTAATTACCTTACGTTCTTTATGGGCAAATTTTGGGGTAAGAAGCCCTTCTAAATAGCTAGCTTTTTCCATCCATGTATTCAGATTTCTGTATTCTTTTTTCATTTTTTCCAGCCTAAAGAAAGAAATCAGTTCTACACTTAAAAAGTGACAGATATGGTATGATTCACAAAAGAATACATTCATTATGATTCACTTATAAAATATTCTAAAAGAGGCAAAACAGCAATATACTGTTTAAGGATACCGTCAAAGAAAGGAAAAGGGAGGATTACAACAAAAGTCAGGGCAACAGTTACCTAAGGATAGATTGGGGAGAGGATGGAATCTCATAAGGGCACACAAAACACATTTGTGATATTGGTGTTCTATTCCTTTAAGTTTTTATTTAAATTCCAGTTAACATACAGTGTCATACTAGTTTCAGGTATACGACTTAGTGATTCAACACTCCCATACAATACCCGATGCTCATCACAAGTGTACTCCTTAATCTCCATCACCTATTTAATCCATCCCTCCCACCCAGCTCCCCACTGCCAACCATCAGTCTGTTCTTTATACTTAAGAAACTGTTTTTTGGTTTCTTTTTTTCCATGATCATTTGTTTTGTCTCTTAAATTCCACATAGGAGTGAAATAATATGGCATTTGTCTTTCTCTGACTTGTTTTGCTTACCATAATACTCTCTACCTTCATCTATGTTGTTGCAAGTGGCAAGAATCCTTTATTTTTTATAGCTCAGTAAAAATTCTTTTTTTTTTTTAGCTCAGTAAAATTTCATTGTATATATATATATATATACACAGTCAATGGATATTTGGGTTCTTTCCATAATTTGGCTACTGTTAATAATGCTGCTATAAATATTGGGGTGCATGTACCCCTCTGAATTAGCAATTTTTTAATCTCTGGGTAAGTATCTAGTAGCGCAATTGCTGGATCATAGGGTAGTCCTACTTTTAACTTTTTGAGGAAACTTCATGCTGTTTTCCAAAATGGCTGTACTAGTTTGCATTCCCACCAACAGTATAAGAAAGTTCCCCTTTATTCCACATCCTTGCCAACACTTGTTTCTTGTGTTAATTTTAGCCATTCTGACAGATGTGAGGTGATATTTCATTGTTTTGATTTGTATTTCCCTGATGAGGAGTGGTACTGAGCATTTTTTCATGTGTCTGTTAGCCATCTGGATGTCTTATTTGGAAAAATGTCTATTCATGTCTTCTGCCCATTTCTTAACTGGATTATCTGGTTTTGGGGTGTTGAATTGCATAAGTTCTTTATATATTTTGGATATTAGCCCTTTATCAGATATATATAATTTGTAAATATCTTCTCCCATTCAGTAGGTGGTCTTTTTGTTTCGTCAATTGTTTCCCTCCCTGCATAGAAGCTTATTTTATTTTGATGATGTCCCAATAGGTGATTTTTGGGTTTGTCTCCCTTGCGTCAGGAGACATATTTAGTAAGAAGTTGCTATGAGCCAATATCATAGAACTCACTGCCTCTGTTCTCCTCTAAGATTTTAATGAATTCCTGTCTCACATTTAGGTTTTTAATCCATTTTGAATTTATTTTTGTATATAGTGTTAAAGGGGTTCAATTTCATTCTTTTTGCATATTGCTGTCCAGTTTTCACAACTTTGTTGAAGAGAGCGTCTTTTTTCCATTGGATATTTCCCTGCTTTGTCAAAGATTAACTGACCATATAGTTGTAGATTAATCTTTGGGTTTTCTACTCTGTTTCATTGATCTATGTGTCCGTTTCTGTGCCCATCCTATACTGTCTTGATTACTACAGCTTTGTAAGATAACTTGAAGTCTAGAATTGTGATGCCTCCAGCTTTGCTTTCCTTTTTCAAGGTTGCTTTGGCTATTTGGGGTCTTTTGTGGTTCCATACAAATTTGAGGGTTGTTTGTTCTATGAAAAATGCTGTTAGTATTTTCTAGGGGTTGCATTAAATGTGTAAATTGTTTTGGGCAGCATAGACATTTTAACAATATTCATTCTTCCGATCCATGAACATGGAATGTTTTCCCATTTCTTTGTTTCATCTTCATTTTCTTTCATCAGTGTTTTTTAGTTTTCAGAGTATAGGTCCTTTACCTCTTTGGTTAGGTTTACTCTTAAGTGTATTACGGTTTCTGGTGCAATTGTAAATGGGATTAATTCCTTGACTTCTCTTTCAGCTGCTTCCTTATTGGTGTATAGAAATGCAACAGATTTCTGTCGATTTTTGTATCCTGTGACTCTACTCAATTCATGTATCACTTCTAACAATTTTTTTGGTGGAGTCCTCTGAGTTTTCTATATCAAGTATCATGTCATCTGCAAATTGTGATAGTTTTACTTCTTCCTTGCCAATTTCGATGCCTTTTATTTCTTTTTTCTTGTCTGACTGCTGTGGCTATGATTTCCAATATGGCAATGTTGTATTTCTTTTATTTTTTTTAAGATTTTATTTATTTTATTTGAGAGAGAGAGAGAGAGAACGAAAGTACATGTTTGAGTCGTGTAAGGGGTATAAGGGGAGGGGGACGAGAAAATCTCAAGCAGACTCCATGTGGAGCTTGGAGCATGGAGTCTGACACAGGGCTCTACCTCATGACTCTGAGATCATGACCTGAGTCAAAACCAAGAGGTAGAAGCTTAACCAACTGAACTATCCAGGTGCCCCAATGTTGTATTTCTTAACTTGAATTATAAATATCTAGGCAGTAGTCTTATTATTTTTATTTAAGCTATACATGCAGCATGTTTTAGAAGTTATTCAATATATATTGGTCTCATTATTTAAGCTTATATATACATATATGTTATCCAATATATACATATTTTTGCAATAAAAGAAAAAATAGGAATTCAGCTTCTAATCCAAGAAATTTAAAAAAGCTTTAGTCATCTAAAGATGTAACTTACAAGAATTCAACAGAAAAAAGCGAATGTTTCCCAGAAGACACTATTACCTTGATAATAAACCCTAATAAAGACATTATAAAACAGGAAAATTAGTCTAATCTCATTCACGAACATAGATGCAAATGTTACAAATAAATATAACTTTAGTACAAAAAAATCCAATAGTATAGAGAAAAGATAATATATCATGAACAAGTTGGATTTATCCCAGGTATACAAGGATATTTTGATGTTAACATTAGAAAATATAAATACAATTTGACTAATTAAAAGGGAAAAAACATTTGGCAAAATCTAACATCCATTTATGATTTTAAAGAAACTAAGAAAACTAGGAACAAAGTGGAATGATTTACATAGCCTGGTATAGCTTATCTATATTTAAAAAACCCTATATAAGTAAATGCTCTTAACTATTAAATGCTAGAAGTGTTGTCTTTAAAGATCATGAACAAAACAAGGATGTCCATCCTTGCCATTTATATTAGACACTGACTGGAACTTCTAGCTAGCATAATAAGACAAGAAAGCAAAATTAAAGAGTTAAGTACTGGAGATAAAAAAAATAGTTATTTGTAGGTATGATTGTTTAAATAAATTCTCTCAAATGATACTATAGATAAATCATTATAAATATGAAAGTTTAGTCAAAGAGGAAATTCTAGAAGATAAGGCCAGCAGGGATAATTTTTAAAATCTTCTCAAATCTTTATGTAAAAACATTCAGAGTATCTCAATAGCAAACCCAAGAACATATGGGCAACATTTACAACACAATCATATGACAAGGCATCTCTATGAACCCCAAAACATATACATAAGACCTTCAAGGTATTGATGTACATATGTCAAAAAGCAACAGGTATAAATGGGGCATCTGGTGGCACCTGGATAGCTTAGTTGGTTGGGCATCCAACTCTTGATTTCAGCTCTGGTTATGATCTCAGGGTCCTGAGATTGTGCCCCACATGGAGCTCTGCACTCAGCAAGGAGTCTGCTTGGGTTTCTCTCCCTCTGTCAGTCCCCCAGCTTGCACTCTCTAAATAAATAACGAAATCTTAAAATAAATGGAAGGGGGAGCATCTGATGGACCTGAAAATAAGAAAACCCCAAAATAGCCAACAGGTAGTCATGGGAAATTACAGCAGGCCAATTTGAGAAAAGCAGTTGAAACTGGGAGCATTTTGCTTTTTCCAATAGCAAAGTGAGAACAGAGGATTCATGGTAAACATTAAAAGGACTGGAGCAGTCTAACCACTGTGAATACTCAAAACTGAACAACCAGGTCTCTAGTCCAGGGCATATGGCCCCAGAAAATCTTAGAAAGCAACTCATTTTTTAACACCAAATGAAAACATCAATAGTGGGAGCTCTGTGAAACTCAATAAGCTTTCTAAACCAAATCTCCTATAAAAAATTTCAGGAAAATTAATTCCATATAAAATTGAGTAACAGAAAACTACCAGTGCCAAATTCCAAAGTAGTTATAAGAACAAAGAAAATAAGGAACAGAGTAACATCCCTAGACTTTGAAAGCATGCAAGAAAAATACATGTGAGTCAGTGAGCACAGACAGGAGCAAGACGATTCACTGGGACCCATTTTGCTAGGAAGAGGCAGATCAGCTGGTGAAGCTACATGAGAGAAATTAGAGCAGTGGCTGTCACTGTCACTATGAGCTATATAAGTTGAGGTTCTGCAGCTGGAGACACTCTGTTTAAATGCTGAAGCAATTACAAGGATCCAGTTGTAAACTATTAGGTAAGATATTAAGGAAATTAGCAATTTCCAGGGTTTTTTTTTTAAGATTTTATTTATTCATGAGAGATGAGAGAGAGAGAGAGAGAGTGAGAGAGAGAGAGGCAAAGACACAGGCAGAGGGAGAAGCAGGGTTCCGTGCAGGGAACCTGATGCAGGACTCGATCCTAGGGTCTCTAGGATCACACCTGGGCTGAAGGCGGCGCTAAACCACTGAGCCACCCAGGCTGCCCCAGCAATTTCCAGTTTAAGATGGTGGCGAGGAGGCTCCTGAACTCACCTCCTCCCATGTATGCACTGTACCTACAGTTATACAAAGAGCAATTCTCTCTGAAAAAAGAAATAAGCTGAGCAACTCCTACACATCGTGCAAATAAGAAATGACTCACATCCATGGGAAAGGATGAGGCACATACCATAAGCCCCACCCTGGCACAGTGTCATACAATTGGGACAGAACTCCCAACTCCCAACTCCCAGGGTCCCCCTGAGGAGAAAAAGGGTTGGACAACACATATAACATCCCAACTTTCAAGACTCCCATCTGAGGGACAGGCCCCCAAAGCTCCTATTTCTGAAAGCTTGTGACCACAAGACCCATAAGGCTACAGAAAAAAAAAAGTTTTTAACATGTTTGCTAGGACTTACTATGCTGTCCGCTCAGGGCTCAGCAGAGGAGTGGTACAAAAATAAGCTCATCTCCCTGTTATTTCCCAAAAGATGCCTACTGCATTCTTTAAAAGCTGCTACCTGGAGTTGACTGAAATCCTTCTTGAGATCTCTGGAAGCCAGCAGATGCTATCTCCTTCTCCTTCTAGACCGATCCAAACCATCAGTATCTCCCTGGAAGGAGCTTATACAGACATCTGGCACTCCAGACTTTGTGGCTGTTGCCAAAGAGATGGGCCCCTGGATTGTTTGGCTGCCACAGCCAATAGGGCTTGCATTCACCAGTCCCACAGAACTTCAGCACACAAAGAAGCAGTTCCTAACAGGTCCAGGAATGACTTCCACTCCAGTGGCTATATCCATAGGCCTAGCACAAAGGGAGCAGACAAGAAAGCTCATCTTCTAGTTTCTCCATGGAAGGGCTCTAGTTACATATTTGCCCAACAGCTGCCTGGGGTTCAGCTGCTGGTCAGCCTTAATCTAGAGGATGACTGAGATTCTCCTCTTTGAGATACTGACAAGTCTTGAAACACTGAACAACTGGAAGCTGCTAAGAAAAAAAGAAATCAGCCTGGACAATCACAAAGGTTTGAGAGACACCCAAGAGCTTGGGCTGGGTTCATTGATGAGGTTCATTTCCTATATGAGACCACTCCATCAAGACTACGAAACGTGGCAGTTTTATCTAATGGTCAGAAACCAACACAGAGTCAGGATAAATGAAGAGGATAACAAGACCAGAATAGCAAGATAAAACTTCAGAACGTAAGTTTCAAAGAAATAAATAAGAAAAAACAGACCTTAATAAAATCTGATTTACCTGATATAAAATTCAAAATAGTGATCATAAAGATGCTCACTGAGGTCAGGAGAAAAATTCATAAACAGAACGAGAATTGCAACAAAGAGATATAAAATATAGAAAGTACCAAACAGAAATCATAGAGCTAAAGAACAAAATAACTGGACTGAAAAATCCAATAGAAGGATCCAAGAGCACTAGATGTAGAAGAAAGGATTGGCAAACTCAAAGACAAGGCAAAGGAATTTATTCAATCAGAAGAGAAAAAAAAAAAAAAAAAAAAAGTAAAGCTAGCTTAAAGGATTTATTTATAGGACACAACAAAGTGTACCACCATATGTATTACAGGGGCACTAGACACTGACTTTTCCTTTTTTTTTCTTTTTAAGATTTTATTTGTTTATTCATGAGAGACAGAGAGAGAGGCAGAGACACAGGCAGAGGGAGAAGCAGGCTCCATGCAGGGAGCCAGACATGGGACTCGATCCTGGGACTCCAGGATCATGCCCTGGGTCAAAGGCAGGCGCTAAACCACTGAGCCACCCAGGATCCCCAACACTGACTTTTCCAAACAAATACCTAAAGCCCATGTCCCAAAAGAAAAAATTAACGTACCACTAACACATAAATAAGATGAAGATTTTTTTTTCTTTTCTTTTCTTTTTTACCTTTCCCGAGGTTGTTGCTGAAGTTTCTCAAGTCGCACTACAGGTGGCTGGTTGGATTGGGACACTGCAGGTGGCATCCCAATGGTAACATTCAGGTCTGGGGATAGGAATGCTGGATATTCTATTGGTTGTGGTGTAATAACATTTCTGCCAAATGGTTATAATGTTAAATATTGCAATTATACAAAAGCACACTTAAAATCATTCTCTCTTGTACACTGTAGCTCATCTATCTACCTTGAACCATCAGAAGGTAGAGCTAGGAAAAAAGACAAAGGTCAGACATCCTGACAGAAGTACTCTCTTGAACATTCTTACTATTAAGATGGGCAGCAGGGATGAGAAAGGAGATAAGGACCTGAGGTTCTAATGAGAAGTAGAAAGTGTTTGAGCCCAGACCTCTCTCCCAATCTCTAGATCCAAATCTCTATTTTGCAGCTTAGTCAAGTGAAATTGATCATCACAAGTCCACCCACCTCTTATCAACCTGGCACCCTTAAGCCTATCTTTAAAACATATTTAATCTCCAAATGAGAACAATAACACGTCATAATTCCACTTAACATAATACAACTATCCTGCATACAACCAAAAATTCACTAACCTCTTCCCCAAAAAAGAATATAAAGTCTTTGGGTGATGTTTACTTTTCTTAATATCCTGAAACTTAAATAGTATGATCTAAATTTAACAATACTTAAGTGTTACAGTATAAAGTCAATATAGCTAATGTTACATGATAAGGGGATATGAGAGAAGAAAATATATTTGCTATGTAAATATATTTTTCAGGTCACTTGATAAATGGGCCAGAGTAGTACACCCAAATAATAAATCCAAAAAAGCCCACCAGGTATTATGCTTTTGTTTTGGTTCTAGGAGGGGCCAGATACAACTACTTATCCTCCACCTTAGTAGGTGCGGGACCACTGGATCCTAAAAATTTCAATGAAGACTACTAAATTTTTGTCAGAATTCTTCCCACCCTCTGATATGCAGAATATCTTATCAGAAGTCTAGATTAGTTGCTATTTTCTATTTACCAGGTCCAATCAGCATAACGGTTATCGCTGTAATGGACCTGTGTAATATCTTGTATTAGGGAAAGGCAATCAAGATACCCGTGAACTATGGGACACCTGAGTGGCTCAGTCAGTTAAGCATCTGACTCTTGGTTTCAGCTCAGATCATGATCTCAGGGATGTGAGACCAAGCCCTGTGTCAGGCTCTGTGCTCAGTGTGGGGACTGACTGCTTGGGATGTTTTCTCTCCCTCTCTCTCTGCTCCTCCCCATGCTCTCTCTTTAAAATGAATAAATCTTGTTTAAAAAATTCCTGTATAAATAAATAAAAATTAAAAAAATAAAATCTTTATTTTTAAAAAAAAATTTTTATTTATTTATGATAGTCACAGAGAGAGAGTGAGAGAGAGAGAGGCAGAGACACAAGTAGAGAGAGAAGCAGGCTCCATGCACCGGGAGCCCGACGTGGGATTCGATCCCGGGTCTCCAAGATCGCGCCCTGGGCCAAAGGCAGGCGCCAAACCGCTGCACCACCCAGGGATCCCAAAAATAAAATCTTTAAAAAAAACTCTCTCTCTCTCTGTGACTATCATAAATAAATAAAAATTAAAAAAATAAAATCTTTAAAAAAAAAAAAAAAAAAAAAGGATCCCTGGGTGGCGCAGCGGTTTGGCGCCTGCCTTTGGCCCAGGGCGCGATCCTGGAGACCCTGGATCGAATCCCACGTCGGGCTCCCGGTGCATGGAGCCTGCTTCTCCCTCTGCCTGTGTCTCTGCCTCTCTCTCTCTCTGAGACTATCATAAATAAATAAAAATTAAAAAAATAAAATCTTAAAAAAATAAAAATAAAAATAAAAAATTCCTGTGAACTTAATTAATGACATAGGCTGGAGAAGTTAATATACCTGAGGTAGGACAGTGAAGGTATATTGCTTGGCCTTACCAGATCAAAGAAACTACTTCTGATGGTCTTTATATGAGCAAAATAGCATTTGCCAGATCAACAGTTGCATACCAGGTACCAGGGGATGTGTTAATTTGCTCAAGCAATGAAACCACATCTGGTACAGCGGCTGCAATTGGAATCACAGCCTGGTTAACCTTACAACAACCTACTATCATTCTCCAAGATATTTTATGCATAGGTCAAAATAAGTGAGCTAAATGGGGATGTGATGGGAATCACCACCCCTGCGTCTTTCAAGTCCTTGATAATGGCACTAATCTCTGCAATCCCTCCATGAATGTGGTATTGCTTTTGGCTTAACTATTTTCTTAGATAGAGGTAGCTCTCTGGTGGCTTCCATTTGGACTTTCCCACCATAATATCCCTCAGTCCACAAGACAGGAAACCAATGTAGGGATTCACCAACTGCTAAGTTTGTCGATTCCAAATATGCAATCTGGAACTGGGGAAATAATCACAGGATGGGTTTAAAACTCCATTAATCGGGGATCCCTGGGTGGCGCAGCGGTTTAGCGCCTGCCTTTGGCCCAGGGCGCGATCCTGGAGACCCGGGATCGAATCCCACATTGGGCTCCTCGTGCATGGAGCCTGCTTCTCCCTCTGCCTGTGTCTCTGCCTCTCTCTCTCTCACTGTGTGCCTATCATAAATAAATAAAAAATTAAAAAATAAAAATAAAAAAATAAAACTCCATTAATCACCTGTCCTCTGTAAGTCCCTAGTCTGACAGGTGGACAACGGTGCCATTTGGATCTTCTGGAACTAGGGTCAGTATAGAGCAAGAGTCCAGTAGTCTTTGAAAGGTCTGATTATTTCCTTTTCCCTAATGCAGTTACTCTGGTAAAAGCCTCTCCCTCCCTTTTGGGAAAGCTGGGAGAAAGATTAACATTATAAATTTTTGTCAGTTAACCAGAATCTCTAAGGGGACCAAGCCTCCCCTTCACTTAAAGGCTTTTGGGTATGCAAACTGGCTCAAATCTGGGATTTGACTGAGGACCAATAGTACATTTTTTACTCAGGTGAGACTTTTATTCACTTGATATAGAACTTCTCTGCTTATACAAATTAAGTAAGAATTTAGTAGGCTCCCTATACATTTTATTTCTAGGAACTTGAAATGATCAACCAGCCAATGTCAGAGGTCTGTGTGAGTCAAACTATTCTGATTACTGCTTTGACTCTACTGTCCATTGCAATAACCACGCCATCTTGCCTTAGGTGGTTGTGGGCCATCACTTGGCCCTGCCACTTCAGGATGCTATATTCCCCATTGCATTTAGGTTTCCCAGTTCAGTGACCACAGCTCCCACTGTAAGGTGGGAGCTGCCTAACAGAGAAGAGCAATCACATAGCTCTTCGGGGGGGGCTCCCCTCACAAATTTACTTCTCACAGTCATGGTGAAAGGTGTATCTTCTGGAACCTCCCAGGGTGAGTAAGTCTTAAAAAGAAATCTATACCAACATCACCATCTCTCTAACCCTTTGAATATCTTCCTTCTACATTAAACCAAGGCAGGTTTGGCATTTCCAATTCACCCATGTGGGCATCTTTTGGTTCATGTTTCTGCAACCAAACAACCAAATCCAGTCTTTTCTAACCTCTTTATCTGAAACATTAAATGCAGAATCTCTGCTTAGTGAGTCCATTTCAATAAATTTGCTGTGACCCAACTTTTATGTTCCTTTCACCATTATCCCACACGCTATGTCCCACAGTTCTTTATGTTTACCTCTAGGAGGGTTCTTATCTCATTTGTATTATAATAATCTCTTTTCACAAGTTACCTTTGCACTAAACCATGAGCTACCAGAGGGCAGGGACCAGGTCTTACTTATTTTACTATCTGCAATGGCTTGGGGGTATAGTAGATATTTAATTAATGCTTATTGAATCAATCAGTGAATAAAGAAATAATGATTGATAAACATAAAACATTCAAATTTTACTATTTCAACAAATGACCAGTATCAAGTGAACAAAATTTATTTAATGATAATACCCAGTATTGGTGAGACTCTAGGACAATAAGCATTTCAGAATATAAATTCCCATCCTATACCCAATTCCCTCAATTCCATTTTCTCTATTTCTTATTCTTGGATAGCACCATAGATTAAATTTCCATCTCAGGTGCTCATTTCTCTTTAATCTATTTTTATTGTTGAAATTTTAAGAGCAGTTGACATATTTTAAGTTACTTTTGGTTTGCTAATGACATTTTTGTTTTTTGGGGTTTTTAAAGATTTTATTTATTTATTCATGAGAGACACAGAGAGAGAGAGAGAGAGAGGCAGAGACACAGGCAGAGGGAGAAGCAGGCCCCATGCAGGGAGCCTGATGTGGGACCCGATCCCAGGACTCCAGGATCCCTGGGCCGAAGGCAGGCGCTAAACCACTGAGCCACCTAGGGATCCCTGCTAATGATATTTTTTAACATGAACTTTTTACTAAAGATTTAGAAGTAACCATTAGAATGTGTGGAATGGAGGTAACCCTACTATACTGTAAGGAAAACTGACAATTAATAGACACTTTGATCTTATAAATCCCTCACCTCCTTCTAGAAAAGGGTACCTCAACTAGCCAACTTTCCTTATTATCTTAACCCTGCCTTCCCTCCTTCAGCCATGAAGATGACACTCTCTTTTATCTCATCTCGAGGCCTCTTCAACTCCTTTCTCCAAGCCTATACCCAGGAACCCAAGATTTCTCCCACCTTAGTAAGCAAAAACAATTCATTGCTCTCTTTACCTTGGAGTCTAGCCCATTCTGGCTATGTCTTAAGACAAAATGGCGGGATGCCTGGGTAGCTCAGCAGTTAAGTGCCTGCCTCTGGCCCAGGGTGTGATCCTGGAGTCCCAGGATCGAGTCCCAGGATCAAGTCCCAGGATCGAATCCCAGGATCAAGTCCCAGGATCGGGCTCCCTGCATGGAGTTTGCTTCTCCCTCTGTGTCTCTCATGATTAAATGAATAAAATCTTTAAAAAAAAAAAAAGGCAATCAAAATGGTCCATCAAATGGATTAAATGTTTTAATGCTATGTAATCTGATTGTGTAAATAAGACTTCAAACACTTACATCACAGGATCTATTCTCTCTGGAGGTGGTGCAATATTCATAAACATGGATGGCTCAATAATTTTCTGAAGAGGTTTTAACTGAAGAAAATGGTAAGCGTATTTTAACACTGCTTAGTTACAATTATAGTTCACTCTAATACTACTATCCTCTGGGACTACAGAATAGGCCTTAAATACGTATAAAAAGAAATGGAACTAAGAGAGGAAGAAAGAACTACCATTTATTGACACTAGGTATCTGCCAAGAACCTTGAATCTGTAATATTATTTTTAATCCTCTCAATAATCCTATGATGTAGGTAACTGTGTCCATTTTACAAAAAATGCTGAGGATCAGTAATTTGTTCAAGGTTACCCAATACACACCAGAGCCAGGATTTGAATGCAGCTTTATCTGCCCCCAGTGTTGTACTCTTTTTACATTATCAAGACAGGTGAGTAGGGGTCTATATTACTGAAAAGTTCATAGACATAGGGATCACTGGGTGGCTCAGCGGTTTAGCGCCTGCCTTTGGCCCAGGGCGTGATCTTGGAGTCCTGGGATCAAGTGCCACATCAGGCTCCCTGCATGGAGCCTGCTTCTCCCTCTGCCTGTGTCTCTGCCTCTCTCTCTCTCTGCCTCTCTCATGAATAAATAAAAAAAAAAAGTTCATAGACATAAAATCAAAATCAATAATTTTTATTATATTTCTCACTCTTTTCCACACAATATCTGTTTCTTGTTTTCAGTAGAATCTACCTATGTAAAACAAAACTTGCCTAGTTTTATCTGAAAAGGAGATATCTCCCAAAAAATGTGATTATTACATGTTTTACTTATATTCAGACACAAAACCTACCTCTGAAGTTGGTGCTTATAAACTATGTCATGAAAGGGACTAATCAGTTACAGTCCCTACAAGACCCAATTCATAAGAAAATAAATAGGCAGAAGGAATAGAAAGAAAAATCAAAGAAGGAAAAAAGATTGTGCCTAGTGGCTTTATTCTGTGTATTACTTAGTTCTGATTCGAAATGCATTAAAAATCATTATGATGTACCACAGGCAAAATTTTAGAATAACATTTTACCTGGGGTTACTTAGTAAACATAATGGCAGACTGTTTAATAAGAGTAATATACCCACTCTCAATTCCTAATAAAAAAGACAACCAAGACTATAAAAAATAGCAAAAAAATGAAATGAAAAATTATATGCAAAGTATAGGGATCATATCCCCTGTATAACAGCAGCACTGATGGGACTGGATTTATAAATGGTCCAAAGTTGTAATAATACCCAGGGATATGAAGAGTTCTTTCAAACACTTGGTGAGAATATATGTTGCTACAACATTTTTAAAACAATTCCCTGACAAGGTCATTGTTTTGGACAATAATTTCCATTCTAGAAATCTAGCCTAAGGACATAATAAAAGGACATAGGTTAATGTACAAAAATAATCTAGCCTAAGGACATAGGTTAATGTACAAAAATTTTCATTGGAACATGAGTATATGTAATGAATTTAAAGGGGCAGGACAAAGCAACAAGATAACTTCTTTGAACATATTACTCTCTCGATAAATCAAGGAGTGCTCAAATAATACCAGACATTGAAATAACCATGGGGAGTGGGGGAGTGGGGAAGGAGTATATACGATCAGAGTAAAACATTATATGTGAGTATAATAAATGACTCCATTTTTAAAAAGCATTTTTAGATATAAAAACCTGCACTTCGGGACGCCTGGGTGGCTCAGCGGTTAAGCATCTGCCTTTGGCCCAGGGCGTGATCCTGGAGTCCTGGGATCAAGTCCTACATCAGGCTCTCTTCATGGAGCCTGCTTCTCCCTCTGCCTCTGTGTCTCTAATGAATAAATAAAATCTTAAAAAAAAAAAAAAAAAAACAGCCTGCACTTCTTATACAGTTGAAATAATTTTGTTTTCAAATGAACACACAAAAGCAAATTTTCTGGGCAGCCCCTGTGGCTCAGCGGTTTAGTGTCGCCTTTAGCCCAGAGTGTGATCCTGGAGTCCTAGAATCGAGTCCCACGTCAGGCTCCCTACATGCAGCCTGCTTCTCCCTCTGCCTATGTCTCTGCCTCACTCTCTCTCTCTGTGTCTCTCATGAATAAGTAAATAAATAAATCTTAAAAAAAAAAAAGCAAGTTTTCTGATAATGGCATTTTGAATAAAATATTATTTTAAATGCATATGCAAATAAAAATGATGGTTTCATTTTTTTCCTTAGGCAGGAGAAAAACAGCATTCCTTTAAAAATATTTGTTTTAAAAAAATACGTATTTAGGGGTCCCTGGGTAGCTTAGTAGTTGAGCGTCTCTGCCTTTGGCTTAGGGTGTGATCCTGGAGTCCCGGATGGAGTCCCACATTGGGCTCCCTGCATGGAACCTGCTTCTCCCTCTGCCTGTGTCTCTGCCTCTGTGTGTGTGTCTCTCTCATGAATAAATAAATAAATTATTTAAAAAATATGTGTATTTTTGAAAATTTATCAAACTGGAAAGAAGAGAGGCTCAGATTTGACTGAAGAGTTATAGAATAATTTTTAAGAGAGGAACTAACCTGATGTGAAAATCCATAACCAAAGTTTCCATAGGAGAACATAAATTCCACCTCCACCTTACAGATAAACTAAACACATGGCAAATTTATTTTATTGGTTAATCAGAAAGATATTCTAATGAAAAAGGGGTAGCAAGTAATATTTTTACTTCACAAATCTCTCAGAAAAACTAAAGCATAAATCTCCTGATTGAAAAAATAAGCTACACAAGGAACTCCTATAGAAGAATCTATGGAGTTCCTGAAATGTTAAAAACTTTGTTAAAAAGTATTATATGATTATAATATAGGAAATATCAACTTATAATTAGTAGGGTTACCCTGAGATACACACACACATATATGTATATGTATATATATATATATATATATAAACATACATATGTATATATATGTGTGTGTGTGTATATATATACACACACACAGAGATACATATACATGTGTATGTTTTTAAAGTATTTACTCACATTTCCCCTATCTCCACTTCCAGATAACACTTTTATTTAGACAAGTGATTTCATCTTTCTGAATCCAAGCTTGCTCAAATGTGAAATGAAGGAGGGTGTCAGAGGTTATGATCTCAAATGTCCATCATTCTTTTTGATAAAGCTCCTTGTCCCTGTTCTGGCTATTGATGACAGAGGTCTCTCTGAATAGAATATTAATCAAAACAATAATTTTAAGTATTTAAAAAGAAATTCAAGCAAGAACTGTAAAAACACCCTTTAGAAACTCTTTTTCTCTAGGACACATAATCAAAGAAGAAATTAGGACATTTTAGTCTCTTAGTCAATGATTTCAATTTTCCTGTTCATCAGTTAGCAGTAAGGTAGCAGCATTAAAAAAAAAAAAAAAAAAAAAAGGTGGAGATGAAGACTGTGTGAGTAAATATTGTTCTTTCTATTTAATACATTTCCATTAATTCAAACAGTGATAGGGTAACAGGAGAATAAAAACATTAACAGAAGTTAAAACAGTATCAGAGTAAATCTATATGAAATGTTAAGTGCATGTACAAAACTTTGGAAATTTCAATAAAATTCTTACTGTGTTTTTATGCAACATGTGAAATTCTTCAATAAAACGCCCTTTCTGGAAAAGAGTAAAAAAGAGTAAAATTCTCAAATAGAGAGTCACTCATGAAGCCATACAGATGATAACCTTAACCATCTCATAAATTTTGAAAAATCAGGTAATGATTTTTAATGCATGTGTTAACTTAGTAGCTAAAATACATTTGGAAGAAAATAAAAATTCCAGGTTGCACCAAAAACAAGTTATTGTTTACATTTATAGACAAAAATGGTTGTGCTGATTATAGTTCCCCTTTCTTCAAGTCTTAAAGGAACTGCCATGCCTGTACTTCTTTAGTTGGATTTAACATAAATGTGCATAAAGAGTGGACTCATGACAGAACTGAGTGCCTCTCTTATCCCCCAGGAACTGTTGGGATCTTTTTCACCAGGTAAACCTTAGGTATCCTTGGTCATCACATCACCTCTGGTCATGTCTACTGTGCTAGCAGTCCTCCCATCTAATCCACCATCCCATGGTTCCCTTTCTTCCCAACATTTTCCACTGCAGTTCATGGAATCTCTCCCTATTCCATGGTTAACAAACAACCTTACACCTTTAACTGCTCTACCAGACATTGCCTCTTTGCTTTACCTAAGCCTTGGCTCACCACTAAAGATGCTACTTCCCTCACAGGCTCCTCAAGGAAAGGCCCACCTACTTCAAGGCCAGGAAGTAAGGAGCAACCTTCACACTCCTCTTCTATTGCTTCTAGGTTGTATTAGTTCATGTAGATATTAACAGTTTTCCATTTTTAAACTTCAGGCTGTCTGGTATGTTTCAGACTTTCTGGTCACTAGTTCTCCTTTAGTGAAAACATCAGCACCTTGTTCACACATCCTCTCCACCCCCAAAACCTAGCAATCTGCAGAACCTATTTAACATTGGCCCTCTCAGTTTCTGGTGAAGTCATATAATAAAGGAAATAACAGCTGATGGTACAATGGCAGACATCACACACCTATCAGAATGGCTAAAGAATAAAATGGTGAGGACACCAAATGCTGATGAGGATGCTCAGAAACTGATCATTTATTTCTGGTGAAGATGTACATTGGCTTCACCACTCTGGAAAACAGCATTTCCTATAATGATTATACATGCAACTATCTTACAAACTAGAAATTTATCTGAGAAATGAACACTTATGTCCACACAAAAACCTATACATGAACGTTTATAGCAACTTTAGTCAGAATGGCCCCAAACTGGAAACCCAGATGTCCTCTAATGGGCAGATGGCCAAACCATGGAACATTCACACCCTGCAGTACTGCTCAACAGCAAAAAAGAAATGAACTAGTAATACATGCAACTACCTAGATGACTTCCCAGAGAAGTACATTGAGTGAAAAAAAAAAAAAAAACTAAAATGTTACATACTATGTGATTCCATTTATATAATATCCTGGAAATGAATTACAGAAAGGAAGAACAGATTGGTGGTTGGCAAGGGTTAAAGGAGGGGGCAGAGGCAGGAGGGAAGAAGATGTAGCTATAAAAGGCAACAACCTCAGGAATCCTGGTAGAAGTGGCACATTCTCTAACTGGGTTGCAATACTGTACCCTGGTTTTGAAAGATGGTACCATCATGGAAAACTGAGTAAGGGATACAAAGGATCTCTCTGTATTATTTCTGTCAACTGCATGTGAAACTACAATTGTCTCAAAAATATTAAAAAAGCCATGCGTCTATTTAAAGTGGGCCAAATTCATCCATGAGGCTTATTCTTCATTAGGCCTAGTTTATACAAATAGGGAAAGAGAGAGCAGGAGTAGGAGCAGAGGTGTGGAGAGAGCAGCAGACTCCACACTGAGCAGGAAGCCTGATGTGGGGCTCGATCGTAGGACCCTGAGATCGTGACCTGAGAAGGCAGATGCTTAACTGACTGGGCCACCCAGGTGCCGTGAAACAATTCTTAGTGAAGGTAGAAGTGCCTACAGAAAGATACTGACAGGGATCCCTGTGTGGCGCAGCGGTTTGGCGCCTGCCTTTGGCCCAGGGCACGATCCTGGAGACCCGGGATCGAGTCCCACGTCGGGCTCCCGGTGCATAGAGCCTGCTTCTCCCTCTGCCTGTGTCTCTGCCTCTCTCTCTCTCTCTCTCTCTATCATAAATAAATAAAAATTTTTAAAAAAGGAAAAGAAAAAAAAGAAAGATACTGACAGATGTCACACACAGCATATCTTGAACACACCACACCTAAAATCATAAGGCTTTTTGGGGAAACCTATAAATAACCAAAATTGCTTCCCCTGACTACTCTGCTCATTAAATAATAATGGTCTCTTTGCCATATGACATAGCAATTCATCATACTATAGAGACTTTTTGCATATATGCAATGGAAGACAGTTTCAAGAAAATTCACTGCAACAATGAGTATAATAGTAAAAAACAGAAAACAATCCAAATACCCATCAACAAATTTAAAGATTTATGTATTTGTTTTAGAAAGAGAGAGAACAAGTACACGAGCAGGGGGAAGGGATTCTCAAGCAGACTTCCTGCTGAGCCCAATGTGGAGCTTGATCCCATGAGCCTGAGATCATGACCTGAGGTAAATTAAAAGTCAGACACGTAAACCACTGAGCCATCCAGGCACTCCCTGACCTTAGGAGAGAGCGAGAGGGAGAGCGAGAATCTCAAGCAGACTTCCTGCTGAGCCCAATGTGGAGCTTGATCCCATGAGCCTGAGATCATGACCTGAGGTAAATTAAAAGTCAGACGCGTAAACCACTGAGCCATCCAGGCACTCCCTGACCTTAGCTTTTTAGAATCTAAGCTAGTATGTCCCACATTATGTATTCATCTTATATCATCATGGTATTGTCTAACTTTTTCCCTATCTCCTAAATTCCTATGAACTGAAAGTTAGATCTAGACTCAGCTTGGTTAGATTTGGGGTAAACATTTTGATGAGAACAATTCCGATGCATTGCTGTATACTTCATATTGTACTGACATGCACTGACATAGGATGCATATGATGTTAAATTATCCACAATTACCTAACTTCAAGCTAACTTCAAGCTCTTGGTTAAAGTGGTAACCAAAACTTCTGTTGTAAAGGCACCTTTTCCCCACTGCAACAATTAATGTGTAGACTGTTACAGTGGTGTTGTGGAAATTTCTTGTTTCCCAATAACCTTTTATCTCATGCTTTAAGTAGCACTGCTAAGTCTTGATTGAACCAACCATCATTCGCTATAAAGGACTGCAAAAATAGTCAACCTGTAATTCTATCATTCTTTCTACACTAAGTGGCATTCTTCTTCTTTTTTTTTTTTTTTTCATTCTTCTGTTTTAAATTTCAAAATTCCATTTTTCTTCCCTGGCTCTTTTCTTCTTTTTTTTTTTTTTTTTTTTTTTTTTTTTAATTTTTTTTAATTTTTTATTTATTTATGATAGTCACAGAGAAAGAGAGAGAGGCAGAGACATAGGCAGAGGAAGAAGCAGGCTCCATGCACTGGGAGCCCAATGTGGGATTCGATCCCGGGTCTCCAGGATCGCGCCCTGGGCCAAAGGCAGGCGCCAAACCGCTACGCCACCCAGGGATCCCTCTTTTCTTCTTTTTTTGAGATCAACAGGACTTCTGGATTTTTCTTTATTCAGAACTTGTACTGATCTCTTTGATATTCAAATTATCCTGAAATTAGCCAACAGGAGACTCTTGCAATCTGTCTCTTCTGTCTTTTGACATAACTTCATAAGTCTTTGAAGGCTTCCTTGCTTTGCATCCTACAAATACTCCTTCAGATTGTTTATATTTGTTCACTATCAGTTCTCTTCCTTTGAGCTCAGGACAGTATGGCTGCTGGGAAGTGAGAGGGTAATCCGAGATAGGAGAAAGCAAGAGGGGAGGAATAATGAAATCTGTGTATAAACCCTGCCCCAAACTCTGGCTAACCTCTAAACAACACATGCACAGGGCAGACTGCAAGGAGCCCAGCTAAGAGTAAAAGAACTGAAATTTGGGCTGTCAAATAAGAGACAGAGTTTATCGTTTGAGTCCTGTTTAAAAATATTCTAGAGAGATGCCTGGGTGGCTCAGCGGTTGAGCGTAGGCCTTCACCTCAAGGTGTGATCCTGCAGTCTAGGGATCAAGCCCCACATTGGGCTTCCTGTAGGGAGCCCACTTCCTCCTCTGCCTATGTCACTGCTTCTCTCTCTCTCTCTGTCTCTGTCGCTGTGTCTCTCATGAATAAATAAATATTTTTTGAAATTCCAGAAAACATAATAAAACATGCTAAGTCTATTAATTTGTATCTTTCCCCCACACACAATTGATTTTTAAATATATTATGCTGTTCTAAGCCAACTTTAAAAAAATATATATAACCAGAGGGAGACATTGTTTCATAAGCATATGAGTTTGAAAGTAGAAAATAAACCAAAAGGAGTCTATCAGATACAGATAAATAACACCACCAACAACTGGATAACGTGATAGCAAGGTGGTAAAGATAATCTGAATACATACCTGAATTACTTCATAAAGGTGTACCTGAATACTCCCTAACAAGAGAGGGTATTTTTCTATTTTGTCATATTGCATTAGTTCCAAGAAAATATTATTCCGCACATCATCTTGACGCCTGGGAACCTTGAAACAAAATACATGCAAAAAGAATGATCACATTTGCAGTCTGAATTTCAGATATAATTTCTGAATAAATACACTATAGGTGTAAAACTATATTTTGTTATATACACCCTAATAAACCTAAATGGTTAGCTTTCACATATTATTAGCCTTATAACTTTTCAATCACATAGTCACAGATACCCTAACGTCAGCAAAAATCAGGATCTTGTTTATGTATAACATCAATTACAGTTTTTTGAAACATGCACTGCCTACATTCTCTTTTTAACTCTACACAAAAGTTTAGTTTCCACACCCTACTGAAACTATAGTATAAAAGGTAATCCAGGGATCCCTGGGTGGCGCAGCGGTTTGGCGCCTGCCTTCGACCCAGGGCGCGATCCTGGAGACCCGGGATCGAATCCCATGTCGGGCTCTCGGTGCATGGAGCTTGCTTCTCCCTCTGCCTGTGTCTCTGCCTCTCTCTCTCTCTCTGTGTGACTATCATAAATAAATAAAAATTTAAAAAAATAAATAAATAAATAAATAAAAGGTAATCCAGGGGATCCCTGGGTGGCTCAGCGGTTTAGCGCCTGCCTTTGGCCCAGGGCACGATCCTGGGGTCCCAGGATCAAGTCCCACGTCGGGCTCCCTGCGTGGAGCCTGCTTCTCTCTCTCTATCATGAACAAATAAAATCTTTAAAAAAAATAAAATAAAATAAAAAATAAAAGGTAATTCAATATCCAATTCAGATAATCTAGATAACCCAAATAGCCAATATCAAAAGACAACCAACATCCTTTTCAGTCTCTGTTAAATAACTTATTGATAAAATGTATCCCAAAATATAATGTGTAATTTTATCATAGTTATATAATACATAGTTTAAAAAATCAAAGAGTTCTATAATGGTTAAAACAAACAAAAACAACTTTCTTTTCTCGCATGTTTAATCCTTTTTTCTGTATTTTATGATGTCTTGACATCCTAAAAAGCCTGGCCAGAGACAGACTTCCCCTCCCTGGGCTAGTCAATTCTTACAGATAGCAAAGGGTTTAGTGAGATGGAAGCATATCTTTCATATACAAACCAATCCCAAATTATAGCCCTAACCACTTCCTTATCTAACTCTCACATGGAGCCAGTATTTCCCTGGCCCTAAATCATCCCGGGACCAGGAACCAAGTAACTAGGGACTTCCCTACAGCCTAAAGCCTGAGAGAATTATTCAAACTAGCCAATCTTAAATTTCTGTTCTGCAGCGCTTTCTCAAGAAAACCCCAATAAAGGCTTTAGTCTAGGGTCTCTCCTCACTTCTGTCTTGTTTCCTGACCACCTGGACGCTTCTCCTGAAGCTCTATGTAGTGTAGTGTTTTCCTTTCCACCCTTCTATCAATGGCATGAGCCCCTCCATGTCATCATTCAGTCATACCTCTATAAAGTAAATCCTGGGCATGATTTTGCAAAATTTCACTCCTCAGAAACTATCTTTCAAGCTTTTAAAGGGATTTCTTTGTTTTTTTTTTTGCCCTGAAACCATGTTTCTAAGTAACATGCTTATATTAAGTGATATTTTAGTTTTAGATACTATCAATTAACTGCTTATTGTGAGAGAAAAATATTAGCTCTCAACACCCTCCCCTACAATTTTCATAGTTCTCTTCCTTTCATCCCTCCAGTATATTTTATATATATAAATTTTATATATATATAAATTTTCCTTTAACATGTTTTGCTTTTGTTTCCTTGTACAGTTTTCTATGTAGTTATTACTGAAACATTCCCAAACTTTCCATTAGAGTTCCATTAAAATTCTCCTCTTAATATGCTCAAACTAACAGCTCCTATTTAAAAAAAGGAAAAAAGACTTTGATTATGCTAATAAAGATAAGCAACTTACTAATTTATACTATTCTCCAGCATTAATTTCAAGTTTTCCTTAAGTGGATATACAAAATTCTTGAAAACTTGGCAAGCTCAGGAAAACTATTTGCAAAGTAAAACAAATAGCATAGATTGCCTTTAGCAAATCTATGCCTGATTTTTTGTGTTCTTTTTTTAAACTATGCTTAAAGAACTATCTTCAATACTCAAGACTTCAGCAAAAAGTTTTAAAGATTAAAACTGATGGTTAACAAACATGGAGCACAGGGGAAATGTTTAGGACTTCACTAAAATTTAACTATTAGGACTAATGAATGGCCTAATCAATGAATCCCTATGGCTACATGAAATAGTGCTGCTCACTTTAAATAATGCAAACTCTGAAATACATTTAAGATTGTAAGAAGCTTAGCTATAAAGAGAAGCAAACTCTTAACATAGGAAGCTCTGATGTGAGAGGAAGTTGAACAGTATAGTCTGAAGCCAGACTGACTCCATTCCCAGCTATTCCATTTACTGGTTCTAGGATTGTAAGAAAGTTATTTTACCTAACAGTACCTGTTTCCTCATCTGTAAAATGACGATTATAATAAAATAATATATATTGGGGGGGTGATTCTTATAAAGACTAAATAAGTTAATCCATGCACAAACAAGTAGAGTTTATATAAGAAGAAAGAAGAGAGAGAAATGAGGGGGAAATGAAAAAAAAAGAGAAAGTATGCTCTGGACTGAACATCGCATCCCCTCAAAATTCATATGTTGAAGCCTAAATCCCCAACGTGATGGTATTTGTAGTTGTGGTGTTGGTGAGGTAATTAGGTCATGAGGGTGGAGCCCCCATGAGCTGGATTAGCCCCTGACAAGAAGAGACACAAGAAAGATGATCTCTTTGCTCTCTGCCATGTCACTAAATGAGGAGAAGATGGCCATCAAGAAATTAGAAAGCAGGCTCTCACTAGACAGCGATGTGTCAGCACCCTGATCCTGAACTTCCCAGCCTCCATAAAGGTGAGACATGAGTGGCTGCTGTTTAAGCCACCCCATCTATGGTAACTTGTTACAGCAGCACAAGCCAGAGTGGAAGAGGAGAAAAGCAAGACAGAGAAAAATGTATGTTTGATGAGCACTCAGAAACATAGTAAGATCTTAGGGAAGAAAATCATCAAGATTATACATATGCCAGTAAGTTGTTTATTTAAAAAAAAAAAAAAACACCAATATAGTCCATGGCATAGAAACAGAATACTGTAAAAATCAAATTAAAAGGTACTGCATTTGTTTCTTTCCAATCCCCAAAAAAGGAGATAATTAGTATGGATTATTTGAAACTGTAAAAATGCATTCTTATATCTAGAAGAGAACTTTAACATTACCTGTACAGAAAAATACTTTACGTCATCAAAATTAATTACAGCGTTCTTTTCATTGTTTTGGGATGGCAGGCTACACATTTTTGTACATTTCACAATGTTGTTAATAGAGATGCGAATGAACAAATTACTGTAATGTTGTAAAGCAACTGAAAATACACAGATATTGAGGAAGCAAATTTTGTTGTAATTGTATAGTAACAAGTTATAATATTACCTGTTAAATAATTCAGGCAAAATCAATCAAATAAATGAAGGTAATCTTTTAAAATACTTTTAAAATAGTATTTTTGCCCATCAACGGTAGGCAAAATATAAGTAGGAAAATTAGGCTGATTATCCTTCAGATCACTTCTCATATCACCATCCTCACATTTCCATTATGATCTTCTGCAACTGTTTCTATATATTATCATTTTTTGAGAAAGAGAGAGGAGCAAGTAAGCAGCGGGGTGGGGAGGGCAGAAGGAGATAGAGAATCTTAAGCAGGCTCCATGCCCAGTGTGAATGACCCAGAGATCATGACCTGAGCCGAAATCAAGAGTCACATGCTTAACCTGAGTCACCCAGGAGCCCCTCTAAGTATTATTTTTAAGGTGACTAAATATTTGCAATATAAGTTAAAATTTTTTCTAAGCATAATTATGTAGAAATGCAAAACTTTGAAAATCACTTGAGAGTAACTTATTTTTAACATTAAGACAAAAATTTAAAGCAGTTTTCCATTATCTTATTCATTTCACTATATACTTCAGTATACTATACTGAATTATTGTTCATAGTACTCCATGCATTAAAACCATTTTGTCTTTATGATTTAACTAATTATCTTCAAAAACCTCTTTATGCAAAATTTTCCTCAATAATTCACTTTATATAAAAAAGAAATACCAAGACTTCACGATGACACTGGGTTTATGCCATGATAAATCTAATTATGAGCAATCAGTTTATTAAAGGCACCAAGATAAATAAATCCTTTAAACAATATTTAAGACTGCACAATTACTACTTTGAATAAAAAAAAAAGAAATAACTAGTATTATCATCTAAGATATGTATTTTTCTTTTCCTTTATATGATGATTGAGATGGATTACAGATAGCTGAAAAACATTCATCACTTTGCACATCAAAAAGTGGAGTTTATTTTGCTCTGCTCTTGAATCTGGACTGGCCCTGGGAACACGTTAATGCAGTGGACATCACTAGGGCTAGGTCTAGGACAGGGTGAGAGAGACACCAGCCATGGTCCAAAATTTAAGGAGACACCAAAAACTTCAGTAAACAAAATAAATAATATTTTAATGTAGTATTTTTTAAAAATAAAAATGCAGAAAAAATATGATGGAAAGATAAGACCTTGGGACTGTATGGAAAGAAATTTCTAACCATTTCAGCTTTCCAGCTAAGTCTAGTCTTCTAGGCATCCTCACTAAAATACCAGACATGTAAATGACATCTCTTAGATATTCTAGCCTTTTTGAACTGTCAGATGACTGAATGCCTGCTGTGCTAATGTGAAGCAGAAGTGGCACCTAATGAATGCACACAATGATTGATGATAAAATGGTGAAGGTTTTAAGCCACTAAGTCTTGCAGCAATATATAACTGAAACATATATGATCATGGTATGGTTCTGAAATCAAAGAAAGGATACTCTTAGGCGTGAAATGTCTGCAGTTCTTTACATGAATAGCAAGGCAGCCAACCTAAAACAATCAAAATAAAAACACAGCAAATGAGTTTTTAAGTTAACTTTTCTTCCATTTAACTCTACACCAAACTATATATTTTTAAAAGCTCCACTTTGCTAGTTTTTCTCATTAAAAATAGTTTCTCATTAAAAATATCTAGTTAATGGAAAACACCAGAAAACAGGAATACTGTTCTCTAAGAAAAATAGGCAGGATTTATTCAAAGTAAAACTAAAATGAACAAGAATACAAGGAAAGAAAGAGAAAGAGAGAAAAGAAGGCAAGCATTATTAACTTAAATCCAACCATCACTCTTTGAATCATTGTTATTTTATGAGATGAGAACCGACAAAATGTAGCATCCCACATATAATAAGAAATATGCCTTGCTTCAGATAAGCTTTTTTATTCAGTATCCTAAAACCACTCTATTCATTCAACAACCATTCACCCACTACAATGTGCCAAAGATTGTGAAATATTCATTTTCTCTTGTATAAAGTATTTCTAAATGTTAAAGAAAATTATACTTTGTGTTTATGCATAAAGTAATATATAAAATGAATTCAGGAATACTTGAATACTGATATGCATTATCCGCCAAATATATTTAGCCATGTTTGGTCTTAAAAACCAAGTAAAAACAACAGCAATATGGTATTAAACACTGTAAACAAAATAAATGGCCAAATAGTATCTTTAAATATATGTAAATAATTTTAAAGACTTGGCTTTAAAAAAAAAGATTTGGCTTTAAAATGATAAACAGAAATTAGCATTCAGTATTTAATTTAAAAACTGTTATCTGAATCATAAAATCCTAAGAAGAAAGTACTGTGGTCTACTTCTCAAGGAAACTTAGATACGAAATGTTATGTTAAAAATTCTAAGTTTTGGGGATGCCTGGGTGGCCTCAGCGGTTAAGCGTCTGCCTTGGGCTCAGGGCGTGATCCTGCCTGGGGTCCTGGGTTCAAGTGCCACATTGGGCTCCCTGCATGCAGCCTGCTCTTCCCTCTGCCTGTGTCTCTGCCCCTCTCTCTCTCTCCCATGAATAAATAAAATTTTTTTTAAAATCTAAGTTTTCAAATGCAAAGGGGTGTAATGCCAATGCCTATTACACAATCTAGGCAGGATTTTAAATAGTACTGCCATAGGTGATTCCATGAATCATTTTTATTTCTTAAAATTGGAGTTAAAGATAAAGAGGATAAAACAGGGAAGTATAACTATAATTTTGTATTGCATAATGCTCCACATTAACATTCTGTCATAAATCACTGCCTGCCTGCCAAGTATTTTAACATGAAGCCATGGGCAACTACCTTTACTTTCCTTATATTTCATTAGCTCTTTATACTTTTGTATAATAGATCCATATAAAATAAAACAGAAAATTTTCTATTTAAATATAGAAAAATACTTAACACTCACAAATATAATGATGACCACTCACAGGCTATGAATAACAAATGTTGCCACAGATTCTGAGACCCATCTGTGGCCCAAAACAATAACCATGTCAAACCTTCACCAACCACCCCACCCTTAATATGCACTGAAAACAGGAAAGCAACCAGAAGAGTGTTCACAAAAGCATTTCATGCACCCAATTTTAAGACAGGCTTTTTCACATTTTTTCTGAAAAAGGGCTCTGTCAGAAAGAGGAATAGTGGGTTGTGATGTAGCTATCGTTGCAGACACATGTACAAGTCTTGCCAAATACCTCAGAATAAATCACAGAACTTTCAGAAAGTAATGTGACAAATCACATGCCAAGAGGAGCTATCATATGCCAAACATCTGTCAAAAACTTTCAGGTGACTTTTAAGAGCAGGTTAATAATGTCTAGCAATATGTAACTCAACTAAGGAAAATGCAAACTATGAAGTCAGGAGGTATGAATGAAATCAAAGTATCAGTTCTGAAGGAATGTAGAAGTCATACTCAATAGTATGGATTATGGATTTCAGTATGTCAACATAATGGCATGCAGAATAGCTTACAGCCAAAAGTGATTTCAAGGAATCTTTTCTAAGTTTAGATTCAGGCAGTGACTTTGATTGTGTTATAGGAAAGTATTATATAATTATACAGATAAATGCACACTGTGCTCATTTTGTAAAAAAAAAAAAACAAAAAAAAAGTAGAATTAATATGCTCTTACTTTTCCCCCCAAAAAACGTGGTGTTAAAGTCATCATATATTTTTTAATCAAAAAAATGTATGGTATACGATAGGATCTAGAGAAGAGGGACAAGAGAAACTCTCTCACTGCATACCCATTAACTATTCCAATGATGTTCAGGAATAAAGATAACTGTAAAAGAATGCCAAAACATTTGATAGTTCTAAATGTATCTTATGTTCTATAGTGCACACACACGCAAAAAAAACAGATTTTTCTGATTCTCAGCCTACATTTTAGGTCCAACTGTGTGTTTGTGTGTATATGTATGATTCACAAGAATTTTGCTTTTGTTCCTGGGATTTACTATTTCTTGCTTGAAGGAGACGTGTGGAGTCAATTTTCAAATCATAGCTCAAAGGCTCCTAAATCTGACAATAAATGCAATCACTTCACCAGCACAACAAAAATACTTAATCTTAGGCACCATTCTCAGATTCCAAGTTAGCAGATCTTAGGTGGAGGCCGAGAATCAATGTTTTTGAAAAGTATTCTCAGTGATTCTGATGTAACTACAGTTTGGGAGTCCCTGTATAGAAATTTTTTTTTCTGGGGGATCCCTGGGTGGCCCAGCGGTTTAGCGCCGCCTTCAGCCCGGGGCCTGGTCCTGGAGACCCGGGATCCAGTCCCACGTGGGGCTCCCTCCATGGAGCCTGCTTCTCCCTCTGCCTGTGTCTCTGCCCCCGCCCCCCCCCCCCCCCCCCGCTCTCTCTCTCTCTCTCTCTCTGTCTCATGAATAAATAAATAAAATCTTTTAAAAAAAAAAAAAGAAATTTTTTTTTCTGTGAATCAAGATGTTTTCCATAATTTCAGTGATTATTAGAATGCTTTTTCTGACTCAATGAAAAAAATGAAAAATTCACAAATATGTTATCAGAGAGAACCATTTTCTACATATGTTTTTATCAAATAATAAATATTAACTAGTCTTCACATAAAGAAATAATTTGTACAGATTTACAAAGGATCAGTCTCACATACCACACCCCCAAAAGGTACCAAAGTTGGCACTTCAGGTGTTATTTCCAGTTCTTTACTTTCAGTCCCTTTCAGAGTTCTTCTCAGCATCTACGATGTAAACAAATTAATATAAGACTTTAGAAGGCAAAGAAGAAATAGATAAAAGTCAACTTCCACAAATATTTTAGGAGTATCTACTAAGTAACAATTATTCTAGGCATGGGGATATTAATATGACCAGAAAACTCATCCCCACCCTCGGTAAGTTTATCAATAAGTTAGCAGAGAAACAAATATAAACAAGTAAATATAAAATCATCAAGGGAACCATGAGGGGAGAGAGAAGCACATGGTACTGTGAATAATGAGTTCTGCTTGCTAACTAAAAATGACCATCATTACTCCATTTTAGTCTTAATCTGATATAGACATTAAGGACTGTATCCCACAGATGGCCAGTGATCCTGCTTGCAAGTTATCCCAATATTCATTCAGCTAATCAGCCATTGAAGGAAGTGAAACTGAATATCTTGGGATAGTAGGTATATGGCCATGAGGCAAGGGATAAATGGCGGTCAGTTTTTAGTTGTGTGATTTCCTCCAGAGTAACTTCACTAACTGCTATTTGTGAGTTGGTATCTTTGTTCTTAAGGGCTCTGGTCACTACACATGATGGTTAGCTTTTAAAAATTACAAGAGTAAGAGAAAAAGTAAAGAGAAAGAAAAGGAAGGTGGAAGACAGAGGCAAGGGCAATAGGGAAAAAGCTATTACAAATCCAACTTGAAAAGAATTGTTATTTATCCCCAACCTTTGCTAACTTGAATCAACATAGCTTTACCTATAAATATTAGCTTCCCAGGAATCTGTTGTTTTGGGTCTCCTCAAGAACCAACTGTTCAATTTTTGACATATAAAATACATCTTTAGTTATGTTGAAATTTTTGCTTCAAAGTATGTAACAAACACTTTATTTGTACTGAAGAAATTTGTTGTATGTATCTTGGGTCATTTTGCTATTGCTGCATCTGACTGGCCAAATGGGTTTTATATATATGATTTTTATATATTTGTATAATTTGTAGTTTAAGGTAACTGAGTGACAATTACTATATCATCACTAAAACATCAAATGTGGTACATCATATGCGTATTCAGTGTGCACCCTCAAGCTTGATGTTATGATAACCTTATTATGGAATTTTACTCTGTGCATTTTAATAAATATAAAATAATTGGGGAAAAATCCTTTAGAACACTCATGTTCAATTTACTCTTGACTATGTGGCAAAAAATACTGCCACTCCCCTCACATCATTACCTTTTTACTTTTTCTTCCTTATCTGAGCAGAGTTCTCAGTGGCAGCAACATAAGCAAAACAACTCTGCCTAAATTCTATTAGAATCTTGAACACAAGTTCTAAAGACTAATCTCATAAGGCCTACTAGTACCACGCAGAATTTCTGAACCTGCAGAGAATTTTTATTTCTGTTAATTCTACTATGCCTTTCATGTCTGTCACTTTTGACCCCACTTTGAATAAAAGTCCCTTGTGGCACTTCTTTTAAAGGTCTACATATTCACTTACATTATTCTGTAATTCCTCCCCATTCACCTTTTTTTTTTTACCCACTCTCCTCCATTCCAGTTTTATTTGAAAACTCACTAGCCTACACGCTTAACTTTTCCCAGTATATTCCTTCTTCCTAGTGCTAGCAGAAACCTCTGTGTCTTCACATTAATTAACATTTACTAACGTGCTGGCACAACTGTATTGTGCTGTTCCAGCTTGAAGTGTTCTTGCCCTTAAGAAGTTCAGTCTGGTGTTGAAGATAGAGAGGTGTAAAAAAACCCACTTACAGTTTCTCTATAAGAAAAACGATTGCTGGGGATCCCTGGGTGGCTCCAGCGGTTTAGTGCCTGCCTTCGGCCCAGGGCGTGATCCTGGAGACCCAGGATCAAGTCCTACAAAGGGCTCCCTGCATGGAGCCTGCTTGTCCCTCTGCCTGTGTCTCTGTTTCTCTCTCTCTGTATCTCTCATGAATAAATAAATAAAATCTTAAAAAAAAAATAAAAGAAAAACGATTGCTGAAAAAAAGATAATTTTATTTTTCCTTTTTCTTTACCCTACCCAGATTTCCTACATGGGAAAAGGAATAACTTACTTGATTGGTCAGACCTTCCCATTCATTGTGCAAAACTACAAGTCTCTGGATTTAACAACTCTGAAAAAAAATTTTTTTAAAAGATTTTATTTATTTATTCATGAGAGACACAGAAAGAGAAAGGCAGAGTCACAGGCAGAGGGAGAAGCAGGCTCCATGCAGGGAATCTGATGTGGGACTAATATATACATATATATATATATATTTTTTTTTTTAATATTTCCTAAATCATCTTTTCTCTGCCTAACTTGGGAGCAAGGACTCTTTTTCACCATCTTTTTCATCTTTTTCTGTCCCCATGGAACAAGGACACTCACAGCAAGGCCCAGGGATCATCTCTAGAGTAGTGGAAGAAAATATTAGAATAGAATTGATATTAACAATTTTCTTTAACAAATAATAAAGTACATACAACTAACTGTAAGCAGTAGACAAATATTCCAAGGAAAACTGAATTTTATGCTCAGAGAGGTTATATCACTGCCTTCATAAGTTCTCGATATCGCATTTGCCAGGTAAATGGACTGACCAATCCACATTATCTTACTTTTTTTTTTTTAATTTTTATTTATTTATGATAGTCACACACACAGAGAGAGAGAGAGAGAGAGGCGGAGACATAGGCAGAGGGAGAAGCAGGCTCCATGCACCAGAAGCCTGATATGGGATTCGATCCCAGGTCTCCAGGATCGCGCCCTGGGCCAAAGGCAGGCGCTAAACCGCTGCGCCACCCAGGGATCCCCCACATTATCTTAAATACCATACTCAGCGTACTTTACAAATAGATAAGGACTGAGCATAAAAAATGTCATGGCAAAATATTATTAAAGTTGGCAAACAGGGGATCTCTGGGTGGCTCAGTGGTTTGGCGCCTGCCTTTGGCCCAGGGCACAGTCCTAGATCTCCGGGATCGAGTCCCGCGTCAGGCTCCTGGCATGGAGCCTGCCTCTCCCTCTGCCTGTGTCTCTGCCTCTCTCTCTCTCTCTATGTCTATCATAAATAAATAAAATCTTAAAAAAATTTTTTTTAAGTTGGCAAAGATATACCATGTACTTTGATCTTACAAAAAAAAGATAAATGTTCCAAATTTGCTAAACTGTGATGACAAATAGCAGTATGTAAACTAGAAAATATTTTTAAATGTAGAGTTCTTAATCTGTCTTTTCAGAGTAAGGCAGTGACATTTTAGTGAGTGGGAAAATAACTCTTTTATATGAACTCATGTTAAGAACATTTTGAAAACTATTGCAAATATTTTTACCTAATGTTATTTTATGTGTGTGCAAATGTGATCACACTACAAACTCATGGTATCACACTTTAAAAACTTAGAAACCATTTCCTACTTTGTTTTAAAAATCTCACAAAAGAAGGGTTTCAGGGGATCCTTGGGTGGTGCAGCGGTTTAGCGCAGGTTAGGAAACCATTTTCGTTCTTAATATAAAGAAATGTAATGTTTTCCAATTACTTTGCCAGAACTATTACTCAGAAAAGATAATATTTTACTGATAAAATCTGGACTAAAAACTTTGCAAAGTAAAAGAGAAATGAAAAATGAATAATGTCATTTACCAAGTACAACCAAGATGCACCTATTCCATTTGAAATTTCAAATCTTTGAAAGTATCTTTTTCAAATACAATAGCATTAAAACCCTTATACTGAAATAACAAATTTGTCTTAGAATGAGACCTTCAAATCACTACATCACTAATATTAAAACCCTGCTTTTCAAAAATAGTAATGCTTACTGAATTCTGTACCACTGATAAACATGGAAGTCATTTTTAGAAATACTGCTTATCATTTTAAATTTTTTATATATTGTAGAATTTATATAATAAATTACAGTACTTTAATGTAATGTATAAATAAATATACAAACATTGGTGATAGATGTTCACATATTTTTTTATTGATAAGGCTGTGTAGTCTAAGCAATTTGGAGACTACTTCTACAGAGTTGCAACTAAATGACTATAAGCTATTTCACTTGCCCAAATCTGCCTTTCTGGAGATTCTAAGCCCCCCAGTTTCCATGCATATTCCCACCTAATCACAGTCTGCTTAGAATGAAGCATCTCAAAAAAAAAAAAAAAAAAGAGAATGAAGCAAGCATCTCATACATGCTGCCTTCAATTTGAGATGCAGGTAAGAAAGAGTTCCACAATAGTTTCCAGTTTAGACTCATTACCAGAAAGCCTTAGATAAAGCTGATACTTAGTTCCTCATCTGACTGTCCACTTTTTAGCACTTTTTTACTAATGGCTACAACCCTGGAGCAAAAGAGGAGCAAGAGGTAAGATTCCAGTACCATGCCTGATCCAGGATGTCTAAGAAGGATCTCATAAACATATGGCAAATGAGAGGAGTGGGGAGAGAGAGTTAGGGAAGGATCTAATGATACTTCAAGTGAGTTAGAAAAGGAAAAAATTAAGAACTAGAGGGACAGAAGCCTAGACAAAATAAATATAAAAGTATAAAGGAAAAAGGCATAGTTTTATTACATTATTATATTTATATAATATATATAAGTATATTGTACTGAGATACATATACTTAGGTACAATAAGTATATATACTTACATATAAACATATAAATACTATTATATCATATAATGTTTATATAATATATACTTACATATTTATATGTTAATGTAAATATTGCATCACAACATACATATACAGATGGCTATCAAACAACATGAATTTGAACTGTGTGGGTTCATTTATACATGAGTTTTTTCCAACAAATACACACAGTACTATAAATGTATTTTCATTTCCTTAAGATTTTCTTAACATTTCCTTTCTTTAGATTACTTAATTTTAAGAATACAGTACATAATACATACAGCATACAAAATATGTGTTAATCAACTGTTTATGTCATCAGTAAAGCTTCCAGTCAATAGTACACATTGTAGTAAATTTTGGGGGGTATCAAAAGTTACATATGGATTTTCAATTGCATAGGGGTCAGTGTCCTTGATCCTCATATTGTTCAAGAATCAACTCCAAATAATTCACCTCCTCAATTTGAACTACAGATTCAGTGCAACCAAAATCAAAGTCCTAACAAGTTTTCCTACAGAAATTGATGAGCTTTCCCAAAAATTAGTATGGAAATGGAAAGACCAAAAATAGCCACGACCATCTTGAAGAAGAAAAATAAAATGAAGTATTTATTTTTTTTAAGATTTATTTATTCATGAGAGACAGAGAGAGAGAGAGAGAGAGGCAGAGACACAGACAGAGGGAGAAGCAGGCTCCATGCAGGTAGCCTGATGTGGGACTCGATCCTAGGATTCCAGGAACACACCCTGGGCCAAAGGCAGGCGCTAAACCGCTGAGCCACCCAGGGATCCCCACAAAATGAAGTATTTAAAAATTAAAGAAATATTAGCCTCATCAATCAGACAACAAAAAAAAAGTAAAAGACATTCAAAGTACTGAAGAAGAAGCCAAACTCTTATCCTTCACACATGACATGATACTTTATGTGGAAAACCCAAAAGACTCCACCTCAAAATTGCAAGAACTCATAAAGCAATTGACCAACATGACAGGATATAAAATCAATGCACAGAAATCAGTTGCATTTCTACACACTAATAGTGAGACTGACGAAAGAGAAATTAAGGAATTGATCCCATTTACAATTGCACCAAAACCCATAAGATATCTAGGAAAAAACTTAACCAAACAGGTAAAGGATTTGTACTCTAAAAACTATAGAACATTTATGAAAGAAATTGAAGAAGACACAAAGGGAAGGAAAAACATTCCATGTGCACGGATTGGAAGAATAAATATTGTTAAAATGTCTATGCTGGGACACCTGGTGGCTCAGTGGTTGAGTGTCTGCCTTTTGGTTGGGTCATGATCCCAGGGTTCTGGGATCAAGTCCCACATTAGGCTCTCTACAGGAAACCTGCTTCTCCCTCTTCCTATGTCTCTGCCTCTCTCTGTGTGTCTCTCATGAAATAAATAAATAAAATCTTTAAAATTAAAAAAAAATGTCTATGCTACCTAGAGCAATCTACACATTCAATGCAATCCCTATGAAAATATCGCCAGGGATCCCTGGGTGGCGCAGCAGTTTAGCGCCTGCCTTTGGCCCAGGGCACGATCCTGGAGACCCGGGATCGAATCCCATGTCGGGCTCCCAGTGCATGGAGCCTGCTTCTCCCTCTGCCTGTGTCTCTGCCTCTCTCTCTCTGTGTGGCTATCATAAATAAATAAAAGAAAAAAAGGAAAAAAGAAAAAAAAGAAAATATCACCAGCATTTTTCACAGAGCTGAAACAAATAATCCTAAAATTTGTATAGAAACAGAAACTACCCCAAATAGCCAGAGAAATGTTGAAAACAAAAGCTGGAGGCATCACAATTCTGGACTCCAAATCTGTAATCATCAAGACAGCATGTTATTGGAACAAAAACAGACATATAGATCAATGGAACAGAATAGAGAACCCAGACACAGACCATCAACTCAATGGTCAATTCATCTTCAACAAAGCAGGAAAGAATACCCAGTTGAAAAAAGACAATCTCTTCAATAAATGATGCTAAGAAAGTTAGACAGCCACATGGAGAAGAATGAAACTGGACCATTTCCTCACACCATACAAAAATAGACTCAAAATGGATGAAAGACCTAAATGTGAAACAGGAATCCAACAAAATCCTAGAGGAAAGCACAGGCAACAACCCCTTTGATCTCTACTGCAGCAACTCCTTGTAAGACACATCTCCAGAGGCAAGGGAAACAAAACCAAAAATTAACTATTCGGACTTCATCAGGATAAAACGCTTCTGTACAGCAAAGGAAACAGTCAACAAAACTAAAAGACAACCTACAGAATGGGAGATCTTTGCAAATGATATATCAGATAAAGGGTTAATATCCAAAATCTATAAAGAATTTATCAAACTCCACACCCAAAAAACAAATAATCCAATCATGAAATAAGCAGAAGACATGACAGACATTTCTCCAAAGAAGATACACAAATGGCCAAGAGATAAATGAAAAAGTGTTCGACATCACTAGTCATCATGGAAATATAAATCAAAACCACAAAAAGACAGTACCTCACATCTGTCACAATGGCCAAAATGAACAACTCAGGAATCAACAGATGTTGGTGAGGATGTAGAGAAAGAGGAACCCTCTTCACTGCTGGTGGGAATGCAAACTGGTGCCACTCTGGAAAACAGTATGGAGATTCCTCAAAAAGTTAAAAATAGAACTACCCCATGATCCAACAATTGCATTACTAGGTATTTATCCAAAGATACAAAAAGAGTGACTTGAAGGGGCACATGCACCCCAATGTTCATAGCGACATCCACAATAGCCAAAATATAGAAAGAGCCCAGATGTCCATTGACAGATGAGTGGATAAAAAAGAAGTGGTATATATATGCAATGGAATACTACTCAGCCATCAAAAAGAAGGAAATCTTGTCATTTGCAACAACGTGGATAGAACTAGGGGATATAATGCTAAGTGAATAAGTCAGTCAAAGAAAGGTAAGCATCACATGATTTCATTCACATATGGAATTTAAGAAACAAAACAGATGAACGTAGGGGAAGAGAAGGGAAAATAAAATAAGATAAAAACAGAGAGGGAGGGCAGCCCCAGTGGCACAGCGGTTTAGCGCCACCTGCGGCCTGGGGTGTGATCCTGGAGTCCTGGGATCAAGTCCCACATCGGGTTCCTTGCATGGAGCCTGCTTCTCCCTCTGCCTGTGTGTCTGCCTCTCTGCCTGCCTCTCTCTCTCTCTCTCTGCCTCTGAATAAAATAAATAAATAAATAAAAATAAATAAATAAAAACCATCATAAAAAAAATAGGGAGGTAAATCATGAGAGATTCTTAACAACAGAAAATAAATTGAGGGTTGCTAGAGGAGTGGTGAGTAGTGTGATGGGGTAATTGGGTGATAGGCATTAAGGAGGTCACTAGATGTAATAAGCACTAGTGGGTTTTTTTTAAGATTTTATTTATTTACTCATGAGAGACACAGATAGAGAGAAGCAGAGACATAGGCAGAGGGAGAAGTGGGATCCTTGCAGGGAGCCGGATGCGGGACCTGATCCTGGGACTCCAGGATCATGCCCTGGGCCAAAAGCAGATGCTCAACCACTGAGCCACCCAGGTGTTCCTAAACACTAGTGTTATATGCAAATGATGAATCACTAAATTATACCCTTGAGACAAATAATACATTATATATTAACTAAATTGAATTTAAATAAAAATTAAAAAGAAAAACAAATATATAGATCAATAGAACAGGAGAATCCAAAAATAAACTCATGATTATATGGTCAATTAATCTTCAACAAAGGAGGCAAGAATATGCAATGGAAAATGACACTCTTCAACAAATGGTGTTGTGGAAACTGGACAGGTACATGCAAAAGAGTGAAACTGAACCGCGTTCTTATACCATACATAAAAGTAAACTCAAAATGGATTAAGGACCTAAATGTGATACCTGAAACCATAAAAATCCTTGAAGAGAGCACAGGCAGTGATTTCCCTGACCTGACATCAGCTGTAGCAACGTTTTTCTAGATATGTTTCCTAAGGCAAGGGAAACAAAAGCAAAAATAAACTATTGAGACATCAAAATAAGAAGCTTCTGCACAGCAAAGGAAACCACCAACAAAACTAGAAGACAATCTATAGAATGGGAGAAGATATTTGCAGATAACATATCTGATAAAAAGGTTAGTATCCATAAATTGTCCCACTGAATATCAAATAAAACTTCCGGGCAGCCCAGGTGGCTCAGTGGTTTAGCGCCCCCAGGGCGTGATCCTGGAGACCCTGGATCAAGTCCCACATCCCACATCGGGCTCCCTGCATGGAGCCTGCTTCTCCCTCTGCCTGTGTCTGTGCCCCTCTCTCTGTATCTCTCATGAGTAAATAAATAAAATCTTTAAAAAAACAAAACAAAACAAAACAAAACCTTCCTTACCATTTCTATGAAGTAAGCATAACACTGATATCTAAACTGATAAAGAAAATAGAGGGGAACCTCAGGATCAGGGGTTTAGCGCCGCCTTTGGCCTGGGGCGTGATCCTGGAGTCCCGGGATTGAGTCCCTCGTCAGGCTCCCAGCATGGAGCCTGCTTCTCCCTCTGCCTGTGTCTGTACCTCTCTCTCTCTATCTCTCTCATTAATAAATAAATAAAATTTAAAAAAAAAGAAAATAGACAAAAACACACTGATACAAAAATGCCAAAAAGTAAACAGAATTGAGCACCACATGAAGAAAATAATATGCAATAACCAAGTGCGATTAATTCCTGGAACACAAGTTGGTTTAATACTAGGAAAATCATTGATAGAATATGCCACATCATAGAGATCGAAAGAGAAAAAGTTATATGATTATCTCCATATATGTTTAAATGGCCTCTGACAAAATTCAACACGCTTTCCTGATTAAAACACTCTCAAAAATAGGGGATCTCTGGGTGGCTCACCGGTTTGGCGCCTGCCTTTGGCCCAGGGCCCGATCCTGGAGTCCCGGGATAGAGTCCCGGGATCGAGTCCCACCTCAGGCTCCCGGCATGGAGCCTGCTTCTCCCTCCTCCTATGTCTCTGCCTCTCTCTCTCTCTCTCTCTCTATCATAAATAAATAAATAAATCTTTAAACAAACAAACAAACAAACACCACTCTCAAAAATAGGAATTAAGCCAGTCCTAAAGCCAATGTTTCATTTGGTGGGGAAACACCTTTACTAAGATCATGAATAAAGCAAGGTTGCCTACTGTCACCATCATTCTTCAACACCTTACTGGTGGCATGAGCCAAAGCAATTAGACAAGAGAAATCAACCTAAGGCAAAAGAATTGGGGGGAAAAATTGTTTCTGGGTAGAAAAGTCAACACCATAAACCATAAAGATGTCAGTTGCCTAACTTACCAATTTAATACACTCCTTATAAAAGAATACAAAGTTCTTTGCTGAGATAAACAAGTTAATAATAAAGTTTGTTTGTTTGTTTTAAGTGAGAACAGTCAGGATATCACTGGACAAGAAAAATCACAAAGCAGGGAACCAGCCCTACCTGACTTTAAAACATAGCATAAGTCTTTAAAATAAAATAGTATGGTCCTGGTAAATGAATAGATAAACAGACCAGTGGAATAGAAAGTCCAGAGAAAATATCAGATACATATGGTCACTTAAATCTCAAATCACTGGGGCAAAGATGGATTTTTTTTTTTCTTAATAAATGGTTTAGGGACCATTCCACTTAGAGAAAAAAAAAAAAATCCATACCTCAAACCAAACAATCCAAATAAATCAGGGATTTAAATGTAAAATGATTAAATCTGGGATTAAATGTAAAAATGATACGCAAGTACTAGAAGGTAAATAGGTAAATTCCTTTATGACCTGGGTGTATGTAAACAGTTTTTAACTAAGACTCATAAATCAGATGCAATAAAAGATTGATAAACTTGACCTAAGATTAAGAACCCTTTTCCATAACAAAAAGTCCAACAACAGTCAAAATAATAGCTGTTAAACTGGGAGAAAATATTTGTAACACGTATCACAGATGAAGATCTAGTATCTTGGGACGGCTGGGTGGCTCAGCGGTTGAGCATCTGCCTTCAGCCCAGGGGTGATCCTGGAGTCCTGGGATCGACTCCCAATTTGGGCTCCCTACATGGACCTTGCTTCTCCCTCTGCCTGTGTCCCTGCCTCTCTCTCTGTGCCTCTTATGAATAAATAAATGAAATATTAAAAAAAAGAGAGAGAGACAGAGAAAGATCTAATATCTCTAATAAAGAACTTTGGAAAATTGGAGGAGGTAAACAACAAAATTCTCTTAGGAAAATAAACAGAAAATTTACACACACAAAAATTTAAGGGACTTGAAACATACAAAAAGATATGCTACGGCACCATTTCACACCACTCTCCCTCTCATTCACTATGTTCCATGAACATTCCAAACCCTCTGCAGAAACTTCACATCTGTTTACTTTCTTATGCTCTCTCCAACTCTTTTTTTAAAATATTTTTTAAAGATTTTCTTTATTTAGGGATTCCTGGGCGGCTCAGCGGTTGAGGATCCGCCTTTGGTTCAGGACGTGATCCTGTAGTCCCAGAATCGAGTCCCACATTGTGCTCCCTGCATGGAGCCTGCTTCTCCCTCTGCCTGTGTCTCTGTCTCTCTCTGTCTCTCATGAATAAATAAAATCTTTTTAAATAAACAAGCAAACACTGGTCTGGAAGAAGAGATGCCTTTCTTTCTATTCAAGAAAGATACCTCTGTGCTTCAGAACCCATGCTTTTCCATCCCCTCACAGATTCTACTGTCTTCACTGCCTATTTCTTTACTCTCTCCTTAAATCCTAATAGTCAATTTTTTTCAACAAAGCACATCTGATCCATATTATCCCCCTGCTTAAAACTTACCAGCTTTTTCTGTCTTCTGAAGCCCTGGTTCTTTGAATATCCTTGAATTTAAATGTGTTTTAAGCACCACCTGCAAACTATTTGTTTCCCGAAATGTATTCCAAGAAGATGTGAAACATACCTAAGAGTTATGTTTGCTTCCAAGTTTAAAAAAACTGTATTTTGAACAGAAATGCTAAACATGTTTATATAGCTGTTACTACCGTAGGATAATCTGATTTCAAGAAACCATGTGCCATAAAATGCCAAGAAATTGTAGAAAGACTACCTGTTACCTAAATATATAATGTTCCACCTGTGTACTGATGCATAGGCAGCATTTATTAAAGAGGAATATCCATTCTGTGATCAATGGTCTACACTGTGTATCTTATAGCTATTATAATAATTTTAATAACACACACTTGTATTTTTCTAACTTTGTTGTATAATGAACATCTATAGTACATAAACTCATTCCTCTGGATCCGTGTCTGAAAAGAATTCATTTATGAGGTCATTATAAACTAAACCTAAGTGCACATTTCATTTCTTAAGCTCTTTTTTTGTTGTTGTTCTATCAAAACATTAAAATATCCTATGGTCAAATAATTTGGGAAACCAAACTTGCGTCAACAACGTACCTCGCATACGGGTGCACCACTCTTTTTTGAATATATGTAGTTGCTGTTGTGCCTATAAGCAAATTAAAAACACTGCCGCATGGTGGCTCTCTGTCATTACAGATCTTTCCAGTCAGTAGAGAGTAAAAAGTCTGTTACTCTTTTGCGATAAAAAGGAATTCTCGTGCTCGATAAAATACTGGAAATTACCATTCTACAAAATAAAGTCCATATTCCACAAAGTGATGTACAACAAACATCTCCTATGGCCTAAACCTCCAAACACATCCCTCTTTCACCACTTTGCAATTTTTCCTACCATTATGGCTAAATCCTAATACGCTCTCAATTTATCATAACAATGAATCAAGAGTATTCTAAGTTTTTGGAATTAGGAGGGTACTGTCGAGATCAAGTAATTCAACTCCCTGATTTTACAGAGGGCATCTTCCTTTTGTGCACCATTTGTTCCTGATACCTTTATCTCTACTATTCTTTTAATAGCTGAAGACCAACAGAGAACGTACAAATTCCCTAATGTCGCCTTCTAACACTTTGAAAAAGCGCGTTTCCATCTGATTACCCTTTTCCACTTCCTCCGTGCTCTGGCTATACCATCATACCGTGAACTTAAAAGAGTTTCACCTATTTTGAACATAAATCAATCTTTCCAATTAAGAATAGGAGGCCGGGGGATCCCCGGGTGGCTCAGCGGTTGAGTGCCTGCCTTTGGCCCAAGGCGCGATCCTGGAGTCTCGGGATCGAGTCCCGCATCGGGCTCCCAGCATGGAGCCTGCTCCTCCCTCTGCCTGTGTCTCTGCCTCTCTCTCTCTGTTCTCTCTGTGTCTATAATGAATGAATGAATGAATGAATGAATCTAAAAAAAAAAAAAAACAGGAGGTCAATAGTTCACTTTGCAGACGTGACACGGATTTGTTACCGTATGATGACCCCAGGAACTGAAAACAAAGGTGACTCGACTTTCTGAAGTTTAGCCCTTTAACCACAGAAATTAAATCCTAATGGTGGTGATGAAGGCATCACTTATGTCAATGACGACAGCAGCTGTGACACCTCCTGCCTTGCAGCTTTAAGCACTTGACATCATTATCTCCCTCAGATCTTCAAACGACGCTAAAAGGGAGACTGTCCCAACTGTCACTTAAATTACTGCCCGAGGGGATCCCTGGAGGGCCCAGCGGTTGAGCACCTGCCTTTGACCCAGGGCGTGACCCCGGAGACCCCCGGATCGAATCCCGCGTCGGGCTGGCTGCATGGAGCCTGCCTCTCCCTCCCTGTGTGTGTCTCTCATGAATAAATAAATAAAATCTTAAAAAAAATAATTACTGTCTGACAAGTTAAATGACTGTCAAGGTCCCACAAGTGAGCGCCACCTTCCAGTTTAGGGCGGGGCTCCCGCCTCCCCGCCGCGGGCCCCGCTCACGTTCAGCAGCCGGTGCCCGGCGCCCTCCTCCTTGGCCCGGTGCGTGGCCCTGCTACCCCTGCGGCCCTCTGCTGTGCAGGACGTCGGGGATGCCGTAGGGATTCCTCTGAAGTGCAGGGGCTGTGGACTGGGGACGGCCCCGCCCTCCGCGGTCGTCGGGGGCGTGGGAACCGCCGGCCGGCGCTCGGGGAGGCTCCATCCCTCCATCCTCCGCCGGCCGGTCTGCGCCCAACCGCCGGCCCGCACTGCGCAGGCGCGGCCCCGCCGCCGCCCCGCCCGGGCCTCTGCGCGTGCGCACTGCGGCCCGCGCCTCCCCAGCCCGAGCTGCCCCGAGGGTCGGCTGCAAGCGCTTCCCCAAGCCCCTTCCCTCACGGGGGAGTCGGAGCGTGCTGGTGGACGGCAAGGCCCCCCCGCGCTGTGAACGCCGTAGTTCACCTTCTTGTCTGCTCCCTTAAACCATCATAAGCCTCCTTTCCCTAAACCAACTCCTGGAAGATTGACCCTATCCCCTGGGCTCCAGACATTATGCTTCCCAGAGCCCACTGTCCCATACACTCAGAACCCATTCATAACACGTTAATATTCATCTTCCCTCCCGGGCCTCTGGTATATTCCAAACCTTTTTTTTTTTTTTAAGATTTTATTATTCATGAAAGACACAGAGAGGCAGAGCCACAGGCAGAGGGAGAAGCAGGCCCCATGCAGGGAGCCTGACGTGGGACTCGATCCCGTGTCTCCAGGATCAGGCCCTGGGCCGAAGGCAGGCGCTAAAAACGCTGAGCCACCCGGGCTGCCCGCCAAGCTCATCTAATATAGTAATATCATAGCCACCAGAGCTTAGAACTTCAGACATATTTTTAAATTCTAATCCTAAATATTTGAACCCTACTTTTTTCTTCAGGGCACCTAGTTTAGGACACTTCACGTACACAGTTGCAATGGTTTACTCCTGGATCTCCAGCATGCTGTCATTACCCCCTTTCTATTGCCCCAATAATAATACAGTTTACCTTTAAAACCAAGCAAAACCAAAAATATATATATAAATAAAAACAAAACCAGAAACTTTCAGAGCATCTTTGTTAGCCATAAATTTATGTTCCTTAGCTTGGAAACCAAGGGCATCCAAAACACATTCTACCTCAGGATCATTATTTATTGCTATTCTACTTGGGATCTATTTTTCTTTTATTCAAGGGCCAGCTCAAACCTCAGCTTTCAATTAAATATCATAACCCTATACACATACCTTCAAAGCAGAATTAATGTTGCCGCTGAGCTACAACTTGGCATTTTGCTATTAGCTCATGCTATCAGAATTAGTTAATTTCAAAAGCTATTTCTTTAGGGGCAGGAATCTGATCCTCACCTTGTTCTCAGGGCTCATGGCACAAGAGCCAAAAGCCCTTGATACATGTTTGTTGTCATCAGGGTCTGTGCTGTGTGGTGTTTACCGTGCCAATGAGACCTGCTGCCCATCAGCTCACACCGACTTCCTTAGGGCTCATCTGATGCAACATAAAAAAATATTTAACCTAAATCTAGTCAAACTTCTAGACCTAACCTCCAGTCTACAAGAAATTCAGGACATAGAGAACAAACTGAATGATGCCATTAGGGAAAAAAAAAAAGCAAACAAATACAAAATGTAGGTGGGATATTCAAAAACAAAATGGTTTGGATTCTTCTTTAAAATGTGAAAAGGAAATATAGAAAGTTACAGCCAGGGATCCCTGGGTGGCGCAGCGGTTTGGCGCCTGCCTTTGGCCCAGGGCGTGATCCTGGAGACCCGGGATCGAATCCCACATCAGGCTCCCGGTGCATGGAGCCTGCTTCTCCCTCTGCCTGTGTCTCTGCCTCTCTCTCTCTCTGTGACTATCATAAATAAAAAAAAATAAAAAAAAAAAAAAGAAAGTTACAGCCACTTAGAAGACAGTTTGGCAATTTCTTAAATATTAAACATGTAACTACCGTACAACCTAGCAATTGCACTCCTGGGCAGTATCCCAGAAAAATAAAAAACATATATTCACACAAAAACCTGCATACAAATGTTCACAGCAGCTTAATTCATAACAGCCAAAAAATGGAATCAATTCAGATATTCTTCAAAGACGAAATGGTTAAACAAACTGCAGCAGGTACCTACCTTGGAATACAACTGAACAATGAGAAGAGAGGAGCACATAACTTGGATGACTCTCCCAGGCAGAAAAAAAACTAATCCCAAAAGATGACATTCTTGAAATGACAAAATTCTGGAAATTTTGAAGACAGCTTTGACAGCCAGAGGTTTTAGTTAGAGGTGCAGAGATGAAGAGGTGGTGGGAGATATAAAAGGGGAGCAATGGGAAATTCCTGTGGTTTGGGGAACTGTTCAGTATCTTGACTGTGGTGGTAGATACACAAAGCTACATAACTGGTAAAACTATATAGAAATTAACACACACATACACAAGTACAAGTAAAACTAGGGAAATTTGAATAAGGTCAGTGAGCTTTATCAATGTCAGTATTCTGGAGCTTTTGTTAAATGTTATTCAGGGACACTGGCAAAGTGTACAAAGGATTTCTCTGCGTTATTTCTCAAGTATGCATGAATCTACATTTATCTCAGGAAATTTTTCAGGTAAAAATTAGTTAACTGAAGTTAAATAATAGTGAGAAGCTAAATAAAGGTGAGAAGACCATTTAAAGTGGAGATAAGGGCAGCCATGGTGGCACAGCGGTTTAGCACCGCCTTCAGCCCAGGGCGTGATCCTGGAGACCCAGGATCAAGTCCCACATCAGGCTCCCTGCATGGAGCCTGCTTCTCCCTCTGCCTGTGTCTCTGCCTCTCATTCTCTCTTTCTCTCTCTCATGAATAAATATAGAATAAAATCTTTTTTTAAAAAAAGAGAGAGGGAGAGAGAGATGGGATAGGGAAGGGCAGAGAGAGAACGAGAATATCAAGTAGGCTCCTTCCCCCAGCATGGAGCCAGCCCAACACGGAGCTTAAACCCACAACCCCAAGATCATGACCTAAGCCAAAATCAAGAGCTGGACACTCAACCAACTGAGCCACCTAGCCACCCCTGTTCTTGGTAAATCTTTTGAAAGTAAGTTGCTAACATCATGTCACTGCACTAGACTGTCAACATGCATCCTCCAAAAATAAGAACATTAGTTTACATAGCACAGTATCATTAAATAGTGTATCCTCAAGTGTCCCCAGTTCTCTCAAGGTATAGTCAAGGTTTGCACATTTCATCGTAGGGCAGCTCTATTTTTAACTCTTTAAGGAACCTCCACACAGTTTTCCAGAGTGGCTGTACCAGTTCACATTCCCACCAACATTGCAAGAGGGCTCCCCTTCCTCCACATCCTCTCCAATCTTTGTTGTTTCCTGTCTTGTTAATTTTCCCCATTCTCACTGGTGTGAGGTAGTATCTCATTGTGGTTTTGATTTGTATTTCCCTGATGGCAAGTGATGCGGAGTATTTTCTCATGTGCTTTTTGGCCATATGTAGGTTTTCTTTGGTGAAATTTCTGATCATGTCTTTTGCACATTTCAGGATTGGATTGTTTGTTTCTTTGGTGTAGAGTTTAATAAGTTCTTTATAGATCTTGGATACTAGCCCTTTATCTGATACGACGTTTGCAAATATCTTCTCCCATTCTGTAGGTTGTCTTCTTTTGTTGACTGTTTCTTTGCTGTGTAGAAGCTTTTTAACTTAAGTCCCAATAATTCAGTTTTGCTTTTGTTTCCCTTGCCTTCACACATGAATCTTGCAAGAAGTTGCTGTGGCCAAGTTCAAAAAGGGTGTTGCCTGTGTCTTCCTCTAGGATTTTGATGGAATCTTGTCTCACATTTAGATCTTTCATCCATTTTGAGTTTATCTTTATGTATGGTGTAAGAGAATGGTCTAGTTTCATACTTCTGCATGTGGATGTCCAATTTTCCCAGCATCATTTATTGAAGAGACTGTCTTTTCCAGTAGATAGTCTTTCCTGCTTTGTCAAATATTAGTTGACCATAGAGTTGAGGGCCCATTTCTGGGTTCTCTATTCTGTTCCATTGGTCTATGTGTCTGTTTTTGTGCCAGTACCACACTGTCTTGATGACCACAGCTTTGTAGTACAACCTGAAATCTGGCATTGTGATGCCCCCAGCTATGGTTTTCTTTTTTATTATTCCTCTGGCTATTCGGGGCATTTTCTGATTCCACACAAATCTTAAGATGATTTGTTCCAACTCTCTGAAGAAAGTCCATGGTATTTTGATAGGGATTGCATTAAATGTGTAAATTGCCCTGGGTAGCATTGACATTTTCACAATATTAATTCTTTCAATCCATGAGCATGGAATATTTTTCCATCTCTTTGTGTCTTCTTCAATTTCTTTCAGAAGTGTTCTGTACTTTTTAGGGTATAGATCCTTTACTTTGGTTAGGTTTATTCCTAGGTATCTTAATGCTTTTGGGTGCAGTTGTAAATGGGATTGACTCCTTAATTTCTCCTTCTTCAGTCTCATTGTTAGTGTATAGAAATGCCACTGATTTCTGGGCATTGATTTTGTATCCTGCCACACTCCCGAATTGCTGTATGAGTTCTAGCAATCTTGGGGTGGAGTCTTTTGGGTTTTCTATGTACAGTATCATGTCATCTGCAAAGAGAGAGAGTTTGACTTCTTTGCCAATTTGAATGCCTTTTATTTCTGTTGCCTGATTGCTGAGGCTAAGACATCTAGTACTATGTTGAATAGCAGTGGTGAGAGTGGACATCCCTGTCTTGTTCCTGATCTTAGGGGAAAGGCTCCCAGTGTTTCCCCATTGAGAATGATATTTGCTGTGGGCTTTCCGTAGATGGCTTTTAAGATGCTGAGGAATGTTCCCTCTATCCCTACACTCTGAAGAGTTTTGATCAGGAATAGATCTGTATTTTGTCAAATGCTTTCTCTGCATCTATTGAGAGGATAATATGGTTCTTGTTTTTTCTCTTGTTGATATGATCTATCACGTTGATTGCTTTACAAGTGTTGAACCAGCCTTGCGTCCCAGGGATAAATCCCACTTTATCATGGTGAATAATCTTCTTAATGTACTGTTGGATCCTTTGGCTAGTATCTTGTTGAGAATTTTTGCATCTGTGTTCATCAGGGTTACTGGGCTATAATTCTCTTTCTTTGTGTGGTCTTTGTCTGGCTTTGGAATTAAGGTGCTGCTGGCCTCATATAATGAGTTTGGAAGTACTCCATCTCTTTCTACCTTTCATAACAGCATTAGTAGAATAGGTATTGTTTCTTCTTTAAATGTTTGATAGAATTCCCCTGGGAAGCCATCTGGCCCTGGACTTTTGTGTCTTGGGAGGTTTCTTTTTTTTTTTTTTTTTAATTTTTTTTTAAGGTATTTATTTATTTATTTGTGATAGTCACAGAGAGAGAGAGAGGCAGAGACACAGGCAGAGGGAGAAGCAGGCTCCATGCACCGGGAGCCCGATGTGGGATTCGATCCCGGGTCTCCAGGATCGCGCCCTGGGCCAAAGGCAGGCGCCAAACCGCTGCGCCATCCAGGGATCCCTCTTGGGAGGTTTCTGATGACCACTTCAATTTCCTCCCTGGTTATCGGCCTGTTCAGGTTTTCTATTTCTTCCTGTTCCAGTTTTGGTAATTTGTGGTTTTCCAGAAATGCGTCAATTTCTTCTAGATTGCCTAATTTATTGGCATATAGCTGCTCATAAGTTTTTAAAATCGTTTGTATTTCCTTGGTATTGGTCGTGGTCTCTCCTTTTTCATTCATGATTTTATGAATTTGAGTCTTTTCTCTTTTGTTTTTAATAAGGCTGGCTAATGGTTTATCTATCTTATTAATTCTTTCAAAGAAACGACTCCTGGTTTCGTTGATCTGTTCCACAGTTCTTCTGGTCTCTATTTCATTGAGTTATGCTCGAATCTTTATTAATTCTCTTCTGTTGGGTGTAGGTTTTATTTGCTGTTCTTTCTCCAGTTCCTTTAGGTGCGAGGTTAGCTTTTGTATTTGGGTTATTTCCAATTTTTTGAGGGATGCTTGTATTGCGATGTATTTCCCTCTCAGGACTGCTTTTGCTGTATCCCAAAGATTTTGAATGGTTGTATCTTCATTCTCATTCGTTTCCATGAATCTTTTTAATTGTTCTCTAATTTCCTGGTTGACCCTTTCATCTTTTAGCAGGATGGTCTTTAACCTCCACGTGTTTGAATTTCTTCCAAATTTCTTCTTGCGATTTAGTTAGTTTCAAAGCATTATGGTCTGAAAATATGCAGGGGACAATCCCAGTCTTTTGGTATCAGTTAAGACCTGATTTGTGACCCAGTATGTGGTCTATTCTGGAGAAAGTTCCATGTGCACTTGAGAAGAATGTGTATTCAGTTGCGTTCAGATGTAAAGTTCTGTAAATACTGTGAAATCCGTCTGGTCCAGTGTATCATTTATAGCTCTTGTTTCTTTGGAGATGTTTTGCTTAGAAGATCTGTCATTTGCAGAAAGCACCGTGTTGAAGTCTCCCAGTATAAGTGTATTATTATCTAAGTATGTCTTAACTTTGGTTATTAATTGATTTACTTGGCAGCTTCCACATTAGGGGCATAAATATTCATGATTGTTAGGTCCTCTTGTTGGATAGAACCTTTAAGTATGATATAGTGTCCATCTTCATTTCTTACTACAGTCTTTGGGATAAGCTTTAATTTATCTGATATGAGGACTGCTTACCCCTGCTTTCTTTTGAGGACCATTTGAATGGTAAATGGTTCTTCAACCTTTCATTTTCAGGCTGTAGGTGTCCTTAGGTCTAAAATGAGTCTCTTGGGATCCCTGGGTGGCTCAGCGGTTTGGCGCCTCCCTTTGGCCCAGGGCGCGATCCTGGAGTCCCAGGATCGAGTCCTGCGTTGGGCTCCTGGCATGGAGCCTGCTTCTCCCTCCTCCTGTGTCTCTGCCTCTCTCCCTCTCTCTGTCTATCATGAATAAATGAATAAATAAATCTTTAAAAAAAAGGAAAATTAAAAAAATAAAAATAAATGAGTCTCTTGTAGACAGCAAATAGATGGGTCTTGCTTTTTTATCCATTCTGAAACCCTGCGCTTTTTGATGGGATCATTAAGCCTACTCATGTTCAGAGTTACTATTGAAAGATATGAATTTAGTATCATCATAATACCTATTCAGTCCCTGTTTTTGTGGATTGTTTCTTTGGGCTTCCTCTTTCTTTTACAGAGTCCCCCTTAATATTTCTTGCAGAACTGGTTTGGTGGTCACATATTCTTTCAGTTTCTGCCTATCTTGGAATCTCTTTATGTCTCTTTCTATTCTGAATGAGAGCCTTGCTGGATAGAGTATTCTTGGCTGCATGTTCTTCTCATTTAGGACCCTGAATATATCCTGCCAGCCCTTTCTGGCCTGCCAGGTCTCTGTGGAGAGGTCTGTTGTTAACCTCATACTTCTCCCCATATAATTTAGGGATCTCTTGTCTCTTGCTGCTTTAAGGATCTTCTCTTTATCTTAGGAATTTGCAAGTTTCACTATTAAATGTCGGGGTGTTGGAACAGTTTTTATTGATTTTAGGGGGGTGTCTCTCTATCTCTTTGATATGAATGCCTGTTTCCCTCCCCAAGTTAGGAAAATTCTCAGCTATGATTTGTTCAAATACACTTTCTGGTCCTCTGTCCCTTTCAGCGCCCTCTGGAACCCCAATTAAATGTAGATTTTTCTGAGGCTGTCATTTATTTCCTTTAACCTTTCCTCATGATCTTTTGTTTTTCTCTTTTTTCCTCAGCTTCCTTCCTTGCCATCAACTTGTCTTCTATGTCACTCACTTGTTTTTCTACCTCATTAACCCTCGTTGTTAGGACCTCCAGTTTGGATTGAATCTCATTTAATTGATTTTTAATTTTGGCTTGATTAGATCTAAATTCTGCAGTCATGAAGTCTCTTGAATCCTTTATGCTTTTTTCCAGAGCCACCAGTAGTTTTATAATTGTGCTTCTGAATTGGCTTTCTGACATCGAATTGTAATCCAAATTCTGTAACTCTGTGGCAGAGAGTACTGTTTCTGATTCTTTCTTTTGTGGTGAGTTCTTCTTTCTAGTCATTTTGCTCAGTGCAGAGTGGCTAAAAACAAGTTGAACTGAAAAAAGGAAGAAAAAAGTAAAAAACAAAACAACAACAAAAAAACAAAAAATGAAAACAAACAAAAAAACAGGGGTTACCCTTTGGTTAACTATACTATAAATACTATACTGTAAATCCCTCTACTTCTCCTGGACCTTTCCAGCGCTGCTCGGTCAAGAACTTGCTCTTCCCCTGTCCCTCCAGCAGGTCTTCTGGGGGAGGGGCCTGCTGTGCTCTCAGGTGTGTGCACCTGGGGAAGCTGTGCCCCCCTACCTGCTCGGTGCCCCCCTACCTACCTCAGTGGGAGCTGTTGACCCCATGAGGCCCCTGTTCCATGGCGACCCGGCTCCGTCCCAGGCACACGATGACACCAGGAGAAACACCACCACTGGCGGTGGTCCAAGCCCTGAAGTCAGCTCCCCCAGTAACTCCCGCAGCTCCCAGTCCGCAGGGGCCTGGATGCTCCGGGTGCAGGGGGTGCTGCTCTGCACAGCTTGGGGGCGCCTGGCAGCGGGAGCGTCCCCACTGTCCTGTGTCCTCCCGGCCTCCGCCTGCCCCGGGGGAGCGCAGGATCCTGGGCTGTGTCCCCCGGTGCCCTGGGCTCCGGGGCCTGCGCTTCTGGAATCGAGCTCCGGGGGCCGCGCAGCGCCCCCCTCGCCGAGCTGCCGCCTGAGCTGCTCCCGAGGCCCCGCCGGCCCGCACTCCAGCCCTTTGGAGAGCTGGGCCTGCGGGTGTGGCGCACTCTCCCCTGGGCGCACCTCCTCTGTTAGTGACCGCGGGAACCTGGGGGCTCCACTGCCCCTCCTGGGATCCTGCTCGAGTTCCCTGAAAGCACCTTTCCATCCAGGAAGATTGTTAAAGTTCCTGCTTCTCTGGGGCTGGGCTTTCCTGTCCTGGAGGCTCTTGCTGCCCCCCTTAGCCTGGCTCCTCGCAGGGGCCCCTCCCCCACTGGATTCTTTTTAATTTTCCATCTTCCTACCTTGTTAGAAGCACGAACTCTTCTCTCTGTAGCGTTTCAGCTGTTCTCTCTTTAAATCTCGGGCCAAATTCATAGGTTTTCAGGATGATTTGAAAGTTATCTAGGTAAGCTGGTGGGACAGGGGATTTAGGGACCCTACTCCTCCACCCTTTTGCCCCGCCCCTCCAGTTCTTTACATATTTTGGATATTAACATCTTACCAAGTATATCAAATATTTGCAAATATCTTTTCCCATTTAGTAAGTTGCCTTTCATTTTGTTGATGGTTTCCTTTGCTATGCAAAAGCTTTTTATTTTGGTATAGTCCCAATATGAAACTTTTCAAACAGAAAAGGTACATTTTCTTTTTATTAGTCATGAAGTAAATCATCTTTCAAGTTAAATTACATTATACTTCTTACATGATACATAACCACAACCACCAAGCCAGTTTGAAAAAAGACAAATTTCATATTTTAATTTATTCAGTAAGGAGAATTAAAAATAAAGGTCTTTTGTCCCTTTCTTTCCTATTCCCTACTTTTTATGGTTAAACCTGATACATATTTTGTAACACTAAGTAATGGCTTTTTTTTTTTTTTAAAGATTTATTTATTTAACACAGAGTGAGAGAGAGGCAGAGACACAGGCAGAGGGAGAAGCAGGCTCCATGCTGGGAGCCCAACGTGGGACTTGATCCCCGGTCTCCAGGATCACACCCTGGACTGCAGGCGGCGCCAAACTGCTGCGCCACCGGGGCTGCCCTGGCTTTTTCTATAATACAGCTTTTTACAATAATGATTATAAATGCAACTCATTTGAGAGAACAGGAAATAAACACTTTCACCTGCTGGTTTCTAGCTCATTACCTCCTTTGTCTTTAAGATGACAATGCTAGACAGATTAACATTTGGGTATGAATTGCAGATACAAGTTTTAACATTTTTCATAATCTTGAGAAAATTTTCAGTACCATACAATCAAAAAATCAATTTCAAATACACCTGTACATGTCTTAAAAAATGCATTTAAAAACAAGAATAGGAAAAATACTAGGCCAGTACTACACTGAAGACTAGCTGGCATTATGAAGACACTTTGAGTCCTTTAGCTTGGTCAGGATATCCTTCCACATCTGAGCAGAACATCAACTCTGAGAGAGAAAATGAACAGATCATACTCAGACTGGTTTCCAGGTACTCCAAAAAGAATTTTACGGCTTAGTTTTAAAGACTCACTCAACATACTGACAACTTTAATATATTTAATACAAAGTCTTCATGTACAAATAACAATTCTTGATAATGAAATCTGATTTAAAAGGTGACTGACAAATGTACAAGTTTTGCATTTTAAAATGTTCAAGTTTTAAATGTATTGCAAACCACTGAAAAATAAGACATATGTAATGGAGACACTACAGTAACTCTCACACCAGAAAATGTAGGTCAGACAACCCAGGATCATTAAACAGCTGAAAGGTCTAATTCTATGGTAACTGTCGTAATCCTCAATGGAGCCACAGATGAAGAGCAAGCTCTCAGAACTAACCTGATCTTAAATGTGTTATACCATTTAGTCACCATAACAACCCAATAAACAAAGTTCTCATCTTCATTTCATATTTACTCTTTTTATCCACATAGAAATAAAATGTCATATGACCCTAAGAGACAGTCACATGGCCCTGAGAGAGAGCAAGATTCTGAAATATTAAGTAATACACACTTTGTGATTTAGGCTGAATACTGCACAAGCCAGCTGGATCCAGCTTCAATCCCAAACACAGTGTAGAATGTTATTAGTTGACATTGCTACATTTAAACTATTACTTAGCATAGATGTGTAATTTGTCAAAATACCAATAAATGTAGAAAAAGAAGACCTTGGGAATTTAATAAAGTCCTCTGATATAAATATTAGATGAAAAATTCCTTGAATGACTAAAAACTATGCTGAGTGGAAACAAAAAAACTGCAAAATATGTAGAGCCTAAGACAACTTTTAAAAATACTTTAAAAATATACCAAAGGAATAAAGCAACAGAATATTCTTTCAATTCTCATGTGAAGGAACATGAGGATTACGATGCAAAAGGGTACATTCATGAATAAAATTGCACCAGATTACAACTTTTGTCTTAGTTTTTACAAATGGAAATACTGGGGTGATTCTCAAGTCTAAGACTTCTGGGATTGTCATTAGTTATCAAATTGCACTGAAAGGCTCAGGATATTTATCCAATCAAGAATAAAATCATAACCAAAGTCTAGAAAATATCAAAGAGATTCAAGGGTGAAAGTGTGGAATGTCTGCCAAGAAATATGTTACACTACAAATCCTAGCAGTTCTAAAGCAGTGTGCTCAAGGACTACCAGTTTGCTAGTATGATTCCTCTTCTCCAGGTGTTCCAAAAGGAGTCTGGTCTAGGGACTAGAGATTAGTAAATCTCACTTTACACTGGGCACACTAGAGCTAGGATTACTAAACACTTCATTAGACAATGAAGGGTGAAGAATCTGTGCCAGGTAAAGGAGGAAATAAGAATGAATATGTGTCTGACAAATACTACATAGAGGAAGCATGATTTATTTCAAATTAAGAGCTATTTTGATCAGAAGGAGATTAGAAGAAATGAAGAGCAAAGACTATAAAATACTTGAAGAATTCAGAAAATAAATACCTCTTAAACATAAATATGCACACAGGCCATAGGAGACTTTCTATAGGTACTTTGAGGCCCCAGCTTTCCTAGACATGGTCTCTGCTTCTCTTGGCATTGTTTCACCACTTTATTGTCACTCCTATTATATTATTTTAAATGCATCTTATGGTATCAGAATTTCATAAGCTATATCCATTAAAAGATTTATAAAATCAACAAATTTCATATTCTTATACCATTTTTTCTTTATTCTTTATTTTTTTTAAAGTTTTGAGAGAAAGAGACAGTGTGCACATATGCACACAAGGTAGGGGGAAGGAAGTGCAGAGAGACAAGCAGATCCCTACTTACTGAGCTCAGGCTGATCCCACAACTCCAAGATCATGACTGGACCACTAAGATCATGACCCAAGCTGAAATCAAAAGTTCAGCCGACTGAGCCACCCAAGCACCCCACCTATTTTTTTCTTTAATACCTTCACTAAGATCCATGCCTGGCCTATAAGATAAAAAAAGCCAAGATAGTCCAACCAGAAGGGCCACCACGAGATTCACCACAATCCAGGGCTGAAGAATCTGTTCCTCAACACCTGCTGCCCTAAAGGTATAGAAATACTTATTAGAAATGTCTCCATTGGTTTCACATATCCAAATATATCTATTTAGTGAACTTTAAAAAAAATAGCAGTCCTCACCTAGAGAAATAACAAGCATGAAATATATACTATATAATACACACACACACACACACACACACACACACCCATGGGAACAAAGGTTAAGTTACTGAACTCAAATCTGCTTTATACATTGATATAAATGAAAATTTAGTATTGCCAAGCAATTTTTTAAGTTTCCCTTTCTAACTACTGTGATGCTACTCATGCCCCAGACACTCTCAAAAAAGACCGCCCCTGTGAGTTTTGTGAATTGGACACTCAACCTGCCTGTGAGCTTCATGACTAGCCATTGATCTGTGGAGACTGGCTCTCTCTAAACTGCTCTCTTTCTAGCACTGCTTGGTTATCTGACTCCATCCCAGCACTACTTTGGGGTATTAGACCTCCTTAACGGAGTGAGGGTACAGGGCTTCTCTATTTCATTGTACATGAGCGACCTTAAAATTGTAAATTACTAGACCTAAGACAGATTTATAAAAAGAATACATTTCATTAAAAATGCAAGTATAAACAACAATAATTATCCACTAACCAATGCAATTGAGTACTTTTTCTTGCCATAATTTTGGAAACAAAAAACAGGGCCTTCATTATTATTTATAGATGAAAACATATAAAAGAGTGAAGGATAAGAGTAGTACCCTTACTACCACTGCTGCTGTTATTCCCATCAATTGCCAATGCTATTGTGCATCTTACCAGAGGCTACCATTAACAGAGGAGGGTGTGTAAAGGTGGATCCTGTCACTTGTCATTTGCTGACTCAGAGACAATACAAGAGCAGTAAAGTACACTAAGAAAAAGACAAATGAAATTACTAATAATGTATTTTTAACAACCCAGTTTATTTTGAATTTATAGATTACTGTAAGGTCAAAAATAACCTATACTTTGAGGGATAATGACAGAAAACAAATTCATTTGATCAATTTCCATAGGCTGGCTAGCCTTATTTTATTTTTAAAGAACCTAGACTCAGAAGGGTATTTTGAGATGCTCACTATTTCATCATTAGAAATTACAAGAACCTAGAAGATTTTTTAAGAAATTATAAATGACTTACTCAAGGTCTTAAAACTAGTTTTATTAATAGTCTCATGACTTAGAACAAAATGTATCCCAAATTATCAAAAAGATACAAAATAGTATCTGTTGAAATGCTATGCCAGCTCAATCTGTTTGATATCAAGTAGAAAACAAAAAACCAAAACATGTCGAAATATAGAATAAATTCAACTTTTAACAGTTATTTAGATCAACTCTACTGAAAAATAATCCTATTAAAACTATACCTATCTTTTTTTATTACAAATTCCACTAAACATCTATAAGTAATGTCTATAAGTAGTAATATAAAATCTTTCTAAAAGTAAATTTAAACTTTTCCTGGTTCAAATTACAGTGTAATTCAAGTATTATACAATTATCAAATGAAAATATTTACTCACAGAAAGAGGCTAAAGCTGTTGGATCCAGGGCAAGAAAATTTCGGATTGCTACTGATGTTTTAGCAAAATCAATTCTAGAAAATACAAAAGCTTCTTGTCACAGTGCACTGGTAAACTTCTTACAAAACTGCACTTTCTTAATTACAGTTCTTTCATTCTCTATTCTAATGCTACCACATACATTGTCTATTTTTAAGCTTTAAGTAGCTACAGTTAACACTAGATACATATGAAAAAATACCTTATTTACAAAAGCCACATAAAACATTCAACTAGATTAATATTTAGTCAACATTCCTTTGGAGTTAAGACACTGAAGAAACAAATTAAACTTGATCTGCAAAATTTCTTTAGATTCTACCCCTATTACCCATTTCATCAAGCTGTAAGTTGCTATTTTTCTTAATGGGTTCAATTGTGTTCTTAAAGACCTGGTGAACTTCTAACCCCTGGCACCTGTGGACATGACCTTATTTGGAAGGAGGGTCTTTACAGCTGTTTTCAAGTTAAGAGGAGGTCATTTAAAGGGCCCCTAATTCAGTACAACTGGTAGCCTTATAAGAAAAGAGATCACGGGGAAAATCACCATATGGCAGAGAGACAGAGGTTGGAGTGATGCATCTACAAGCCAAAGAACTCCAAGGAATGCCAGTAACCACTGAAAACTAAGGAAAGGTGTGGAAGAGACTTTCCCACCAGCCACCAGCCCTCCAGAAAGGAACCAACCTGGCCAACACCTTCATTTCCAGACTGAGAAAGAATAAATTCCTGTTGCTTTAAGCCACCCAGTCTGTAGTACAGTTGACCCTTGAGCTACAAAGGTTTGAACTGCGTAGGTCCATCAATATGAAGATTTATTTCAGGAACTATAGTACAGTACTGTACTATGTACAGTATTTTCTATGTACTATGTAATGTATTTTCTCTTATGACTTTCTTAATAACTTGTTTTTTCTAGTTTATTTTTTATAATTTTTTTACATTTATTTTAGAGAGAGAGAGCACATGCATGCACACGCAACAACTGAGGGGGTGGGGGAGAGGGAGAAAGAGAGAATCCTCAAGTTGATTCCCCACTGAGCATGGAGCCTTAGGGCTTGATCCCATGACCCTGAGATCATGACCCAAGCTGAAATCAAGAGCTAGCCGCTCAACCAACTGAGCCACCCAGGCACCCCCTAGCTTACCTTTTTAGTATATAATACTAAATATAGAATACATATACAAAACTTGTGGTAATGGGCTATCTGTTATCAGTAAGGCTTCTGGTCAACAGTAGGCTAGAAGTTCTGAGGGAATAAAAAATTATACACGAATTTTTGCCTTGCAGGAGGTCGGCACACCCAAACCCTGTGATGTTCAAGGGTCAACTGTACTTTATTATAGCAACCCTAGGAAACTCATACAATACCCAAATCACCTATACCTGATTCAGATGACTTAGAAGATGATATTTGGGGCTGTATTTGTCGATTATATTTGGATGAAATTTTAGACCTAGAGTTGATGCTGGAATGGGTTTAGATTTTGAGGATGCTTTCACTGAGAGTATTCCCATCCCCTCCCCCAAAACAGAAACAGCCTTTAAAATAAAAGCCAAAATAATATTAATATATTATAATTCTAGTTTGAAAACTATCATAGTCAGGGTCATATTTTGCTCAACATTTCCACCTGAAGAAAGGTGAAAGCGATGTATAGTCATAATAGTCTTACCTGTCAAAAGTTGAAATAGTACTTAGAGCTAAAAGCAAGTAGAGAAGACTCTGAAATGGATATGCCAAAGACTTGTACTGCTGCAGAAGGTTTGAGAAGTCAGAAAGCTGATCTCCTGCTAGCACATATATGAAAACAATGTTCCACACAGCACAGCCAGCCAAGAAGCCATGAGAAAAGAGACCAATCATTCTGAATGGAAAAGGGTTTAATTATTACACATGTATTACTAAAGTAAAAAGCTAAAATAGTTTTTAAATCTCTTCACGTGAAAGAGTAAAACTCACCATTTCAAAAAAGTAAAAACAAGCCTTTTCTTTTTATTACAGATAGGCAGATGATTTAACTCCAATTAAATTGAGTTTTAAAAAATATACCTATTGACTATTTTAAGTTGTCAATTTTGTTAACAATATTGAGCAATCAATACTTTTAAAAAAAATCATGCAACATTTAAGAAAAGTCCCGCAGAAGCAGCCACCTGAAAGCCCGGTTCACTGAGAGTGCAACATCTCTGGTTGTCCAGGAAAGCTTCATGTCCATTGACACCTCGATATTTTCTGTGGTCTTTATCAACTCTGAACGATCAGCAGCCTGGAATCGCCCTAAGTACACATTACACAATTATTAACAACTAGTAACAAAGAACCCTGGTTGTCTTTTTATCTTATTTCACACTGTTCGAACCCTGGGACTGAGATTTTGCTTTTTTCCTATCTAAAAATTCTCCCTGACCCAGTCCTTGTTTGAGAAGGCTCTTTTCTTTGGGTTGCTTAAATACACTATCTTTTTTTCTTTAGAGAAAATAAAGCCCGTATGCTTTCCTCTCATCCCAAAACAGATGTTAAAGTAACAGTTTTAGAAATCAATTATATTTCATGAAATACAATAAGGAACTTCTCACTCAGGACAAAGTCTAAAAACCTTTAATGTGACATAATCTACAAAATTCTAATTTTGAGACTTTAGAAGTTTATTAAAGTTTAAATGACAACACTATAAAGCTAAGTCAATGTTTGAAAGCACTTTGAATTTCTTAGGAAAAGATGCCAGTGTGTGCAGCATGGCCTTTGGTGATGACAGAGAAGAAAGGGGTTGTTTCATAAACTTTAGGATTCCTGTGACAAGTATCAGTTCAAGTGTCAGCACCTCAACACCATGTGCACAGCGCTTTATCCTTTTACTGTTCACGAGGCTCCTTCTTGCAGATCTACCAATCTACAAATGGATCTCAGGAAGCAGGAAGGGTCCTATTTCAATTACATTTGCCAAATTGGGCTGTCAAGTATTTTGGAGGATGAAAGGCTGAGGTGCAATACCTAATTTTCCCTAAGAAAAGACAACTCTGGGCAGACGAGTGTCTTTTATGGTCAATTACTCTAGTGGGGAAGTTTCTGTGCTAAGGAAAACAAGAGTAAAAATGAGGATTGAATACACTGTTTTAAAAACAGATTAAAAAATCGGTATTGCTTAAAAATGAGGATTCAGTGATATCGCTTAAAAACAGAAATTAAATAGCAACACAGTATACTAATAAAAGCACTTGACTAGAAGCCATGAAATCTCCATTCAAGTCTCAATTCCTCACCAACCAACCGTTAGACCCTGATGAAGTTAGGTTCCCGGGATCACAAGTTTCTCACTGGCCAAGAACTTCAAGATCCCTTAGATGACATCTTACAGAATAGAAATTCTAAAATGGATGTACATAAAATCTAAATTGTAAATTTTTAGAACTAATGTTATGGCTCATTTAAGTTCTTTACGTGCATACTCATAGCATATCCATGGGATATATATGATCACAATCATGCTTTCTGTATGTTTTTCTTAAATACTGTAAATGCAGTTTTGTACTCTATGCACATTATACAATGTCAAGACTACTTCCAAAAGAATCTGAAGCTACAAGGTTGTATTTCTTATTTAATATGGTAATACCATCATGTATCTTCTCTCATTTATTTTTAATTATAAAATATATCATTAGCTGCCCCACGACCAATGCCACTCACCACTACCCATACTGGAAAACTGGTAAAGTACAAGAATAAAGGAATGGGTGAAGGGAGTAGGGGGAAATTTTCTAAAGAACTCATAGTCCCGTAACCCAAAAAGAACCAGCATTAATATTTTGGCATATTTCCTTCTAGTCTTTTGTCTTATACATTTCTCTATAGTTAGGTGTGTATCTATTTTTCATTAAATCTTTCCATGAAATGAATATTCTCCCTAAACATTATTTTTAATGGTGCAGATTTTATTATATAGATACACCATAACTAACTGAAATCATACCCCTTCTATTTTATACTTATGTTGTTTCCAATTTTTCATTCTCAAGAATAACATGATAATTAGTTTTGTGTATAAACTTTTGTCCATAGTTTTATTGCCTTAATTCAGATCTCCAGAAATTTGATTCCTAAGTCAAAGTTATAGCCTTGTGTAAATCCTAAAAATCTTATGTTCCAAAACAAGGAACTACTTACGGGTTTTTTCCACAAACACTTTGCCTACAGGCTGGCTAATGCCAGTGGGTGCAGTGAATATAGACTGTTGTTCTGGACCACTTTGCTCATCAGTAATTATGTCCTCATCTTCTACTCCTAGTTCATTGGTATATTGTAATTCTGCTGGCTGGGTTTTCCTGTACTCAGGAAGGATGTAAGAAAAACAGATTAGTATTATATGTTTACAGACCCACATAAAGGAGGTACCTATAAAAGAGCCTTGGACTTGGAGTTGAGAAATTTCATTTTTACTTAACTGGGTCTGTTCTTAACTGTTAATATGCAGCAAATCACATACATTTCTGTGGGCCTCAGTTTTCTCATCTGGAAAATGAAGTGACTGAACTACATCTGTAAGGTTCTTTCCACACTTAAAACGATAGGATTTTATATAAATATTGATCACTATTTGTAGGGTCATTTCCAAATACAAACAATCGCGTCATATAACTTCCAGTGTACTTCTTTAAAGTATACTATTTTATCCAAGACTTAATTTCCTATACTAAAATACATATTTTTATTTATTGCTGAAATAATCATAATCTGAATTCTATCAACATGAGAAAATACATCACAATAGTCTACTTTATTAATATTACCTTCAAATTTCAGTATCTTTAGTATTTACTTTTTGCCACTTATATAATATCTTCTATGGATGTTCCTCTTTTTTTAGAGACAGCTCCTAAGATCTTTTTTTTTTTAGCTCCTAAGATCTTTAATTTTAGCATTTTACTTCTTCAATTGTTTACTCTTTTCAAATTTATCATTAGTTGGTTTAAATGATATTTTTGTAATCCTACTTGAGTGTTTAATAAGACTTAATCAAAAGGTACCTTTGAAAGCTCTGAATTAAGTAGCACAGTGTCCTTAAAGAATATTTAGAAGGACAAATAAAATCTTACTTTGTCTTTCTTCGAGGTTTTTGAATAACTGCCTCCTCAGCTGGCTCCACATCAATGCCATTTTCATTCCGTAATAAAGATGAGCCAGATGTTTTCTTTTGGGTTAAAGAAGTCTCCAATTCTGAAAATAGAGATTAAATTTTCAAATTACTATAATGTAAAAAGAAAAGTAATACTTAAAACTTATGAGATTACTTTAAAATTTTTAATCAGGCCAAAATTTTTTCATCATTTTACTAATTTTTAATTTTTATAATTTTATATCCTTCAACACTAAAATATTTCAAATTACAATGCCAAAAAATATGGAAAAATTCAAGTAATCCAACATCCAGAGTTTTGTGGGAGCCCACAGATTACCTGTGTTTCAGTGATTCACCCAAAGGACTCATGGGACTCAGAAGTCATTACACTCACAAGTCCTTATATTCACTTACAACTTATTAGACTGAAATGACATAAAGCAAAATCAGCAAAAGGAAAAAACACACAGAGCAAAGTCCAAAGGAAACTAGGTATGAGCTTCCAAGTTCTTCTATCAATGGAGTCACACAGGATGCACTAACTCCTCCAGCAACAAGCTGACATGTGTGACACTTCCTCTACCAAGGAAGCTCATTACAAACTTGGCACCCAAGGCTTTTATTGGCACCTGATCACATAGACACCCTCTGCCTAGCACATACCAAAATTCCAGATTCCCAGAAACAAAGCAGGTGTTCAGCATAAATCATATTACATTCACAATCACGGAGTAAACCACCCTTATAACTTAGGGAAAGTTCCATTATCAGCGTAGGGAACTACTCACCAGCTAAGTTGCAGAGGCCAGTGAAGAGGCTACCTTGCAATCAGGCCTAATGAGAGCAGTCCCAGGCCTGCTATGTTAACTCCCTCCCGAGCACAGGGTATTAAGTTTAAGTAAGTCAACAAAGCCTTCTCATCTGCTAGCTACTCTTCCAATCTGAAAATACGGACAACAGCTTCCTGGAATGTCCTCAAAGCCCCTAGAATTCTATTTTAATAAAATGTTTATAGCCCAAACTAGAAATGCAATAGAAGTAGAGTCAGTCTATTGTACTCATCCAGAACAAAACAAAAAATAAAACAAAACTAAAAACTCAGAAATCCAGAAGGCTGTACATGCATAGGTGGGTGCATTCTGGAATGACAGTGACAGGTACTCTCTGGCCCAGAACTTAGTTGGGTTCTGAATTTTCTAAAAATGGTCAACTCATTTCTGTAAATACATTTTTCGTAAGTTGTAAAACTAGGTACTGGTATCCATCCAGATTTTCAAATTCATACCCTAATTGAATTAACTAAGATGGTAGTTTTAATTCAACTATATTTGCTGCCAGTAATGAAACAGATCATACAAAGAAATCATCAAACTATCTGAGCATCATTTCTGTTTTTCCACTCTTCTGCCCACATACTGCAGTATCCCACTTCAACTTGCCTCTAAAAACTATAGACTTTTCCAGTTTCTGCCCTCTTTTCCTGTAATTCTTTCACCCAATCAGGACCCACTGTTTTCTAAGAGAATAAGTAATGGTCAGGGAAATTATTTTGTAATAAATTATTTATCAAATAATTATTTATCAGTGATCAATGTTACTAGGAAAGAACAATCTCCCAATCTTTATTCCTTCCCTTTATTTTACTCTAACAAAACCCATTATCTTTCTTCTAATTACTATAAAAGTCATAATGCTCAATATATGAAAAATTAGTAAAATATAAATGAAGAAAGACAATAAAAATTATCGTTAAATCCTCCTTCCCAAAAACCTAACATTGTCAACACTTTGCTATATCCTTCCATTGTTTTTACTTTATGTATGCATGAATATACATGTTTTCTGGGTAGAACTGTGTCCCCACCTAAAAGATATGTTCAACTCCTAACCCCTAGTACCTCTGAATGAAACTTTATTTGGAATTTGCAGCTAGTCAATTTAGAATAAGATTATACTCGATTAGGATGGGACTGAAATCCAATGATTCATTATAAGAAGAGCAAAATATGGAGGCGCATGAGTGGCACAGTCAGTTAAGCATCTGACTCTTGGTTTCGGCTCGGGTTGTGACCTCCGTGTCAATAGATCGAGCCCTGCATCCATCTCTGTGCTCAGGACAAAGTCTGAGACTTCATCTTAAGACTCTCTCTCTTTCTCCCTCTGCCCCTTCCCCACTGCCTGCACATTCTCTAAAATAAAGAAATAAATCTTTAAAAAAGAAAGGCAAAAAATGGACACAGAAACACATGGAAAGGTACGAGGACAAAGGTACAAAATAGTTATACTGCCACAGCCAAAGAACACCAAGGATTGCCAACTACCAGAAGCTAAAAGATGGATGGATTCTTTCCTAGAGCCTTCAGAAGCAGCCTGGCCCTGTGGACACCTTGATTTCAGACTTCTGTCCTCCAGAACTGTCAGAGAATAAATATCTGTTGTTTTAGGTTACTCTATGATAATTTGTTATGCCAGCTTTGGGAAATACAGCATATTTCACAAAAAAACAGGATATTTTAAAACAAAAATAAAATCCTTTGATATATTCTATTATATGTGTGGGTGATGACTCAACAGTACATTACTGATGGTTTTCCTTGTCACTAATTTCACCTTCACAGTCCTTTTAACTGGTGCTCAGTTTCTAATAAATAGATAAAACATGATTTATTTAGCCAGTATCATTTTGTTAGCTATTGATTATTATCAGTTTCTACTCTTATAAATAATGTTGCAGTTAACATCCTTAATTATGGTAGCTATTGTAGTCACTTCTATTCCTAAAAGTTCAGACAGGCTATACTAATTTATGCTCCTATCAGCAGTATATGAATGTATTCCTTTCTCATCAACACTTTTTTATCTAACACTTTTTAATTTTATATTCTGAAAAAAGCATTGCCAATTTGATAGTATTTTGTCTACCTTGTGAGTAGTGCCTGGGACAAAGTAAGACTCAATAAATGATAACTGTTCTTTTATTGTATTACTGTCAATACTGAATCTATCCTTTCCTCACTGACCTGAAATGTCTATTTTATCATATACTAAATTCTTTTACACACCAAGATCTGAACTTTCTGTTTTGATCCTGAGTTTGTATCCCTTCCCTCATAATATATGGACATATGACCAAAAGAGACCCTCTAAAGTGTTCTTGACTTAAACTATTAGAGTTACTTTAATAGTAAAAACTTTAATAAAAAAAAAAAGAAGAGATATGGGTGGGGAAAAATGGGAACAGAGTTTTTAATCATATCCCCCAAATCAAAGCTACTATCACAACCTAACCTTGGTTTCTTCACATACCAAGAGGTAGCCTCGTCTTCTTCTGTCTCCTTTGAACAGGAGCTTCTTCTGGGTGCTCTGTGGATTCTTTACTTGGTGGCTCACTGCCCTCAGACGGCCCGTGAACGGAAGCCTGAACAAAGCCTTCCAAGGAAGCACTACCTACAGAAAAGCAGAGTGGGAAAAAACAGGATAATCTGAGCAGAGATTACGGAGTTTTAAAAAGATGAAAAAAAAAAAAGGGACTTGAATAGCTCCTAAGTGATGATTAACTGTCCTTTGTTTCATCTTTGCCTTTAAGAATTGCCTATAAGAATTGGCTTTAACCCACATTTTTATCACATTATCACATTATAAAGTATAATAAATTCAGTACTTGATATATCAGATTAATACTCAAAGTTTTTTAATATATCACTATATACGGATCCAGATATTTTCACATCTTAAGACTTGTAAGAGGTAACAATTAGAATGAAGGACCAGTTAGAGCTGACTGAGGTTTCAAGCCTATGTGACCAGGAGAGTTGAGGATTCCGTTAACAGAAATCTGTGAGAGGTAAAAATCGGATTTATTGTTGAAGGTAATGATGAATTCTGAACATGGTGAGTTTAAGTTACTGACAGAACATGCAGGATTATTAGTGGATAAATAACTAAGACAAAAAAAAGCTCACAGAACCTTCTCATTAGAGAACCTCTAATACATGAATGATATGGCCTTGCCTTCAGACCCTTGCTCTGATGAAGTGAATTGCTGACTGAAATGAGGGATCCAAGGACCTTGTGTCTCTAAATCCTGTTCAAGAGTCTGAAACCAATCATAGCTTAAGACGATTTATGCTGTATCAGGATAAAAGACCTCAAAAAGTCCAAGAATGTTGTAGAACAAAGAGTTTAAGTGGCACAATTCTTTCTTCCATGAATGCTTCTAGACACTCTTCAGGCTTCCCACTGCCTTATTCCTCACTACCACCAGGAATCTCATTACTTTAAACTGACCTTGATTCTATTCCTCAACACAGTAGCGACTAGGGACACTGGGGCCTTGCCTCTCCCTGATCTGTGATATCTGTCATGCCTAAGGTCCTGGAAAGACTCGTGATCTACACAAAAAGAACAACTTCTTACCTAGGGTGGTTTTTGTTTTAGGTTTCTTCTTCTTTGGACGACTAAGTGGAATATCATCTATAAAACAAAACAAAACAAAAAAAAACCCGATAGAACAGGCTGCCTAAAATTCAATGCAAAGAACAGTCAAAAGGAACTTTTAGTAGGGAAGACCTTTCCCTTTCTTCCCGAGGCCCAGCCAACTTCTACAAATTAGGGGGGAAAAGGCAAGAAATTGACAAATTCAGGGGTGCCTGGCTGACTCAGTACAGCATGATCTTGATCTCGGGACCCAAAGTTCAAGCCCCATGTTGGGCACAAAGCCTACTCAAAAAACAAAAATAAATAAATAAATAAAATAAATTAAGGAGGGAGTGAGAAACTGACAAAAAGTCAAAGAAAGCCTATAGTGTGGTGATAGTAGTCATTGTTGGTCAGTAATATTAGAAACTGCAACATTTCTAATATTAGAAAAGAGGGCCCACAAAATATACACGTGATCCCCTTTATTCCTTGCACTTAGATATGGCCTATGACTAGTTTGAACCATTCACTGTGAGCAGAACTGATCTGCCAAAACATTGAAAGAGCCGGTGAGTAACTCAGCTTTCTCTTTCTTTGTTTAAGCATGTTTAGATGGCAGAAGCACAGAATGGAAGTAGCCTGGATCATGACATAATTAGTAAAGAGTGGTACAAGACAACTGCCCTGGATTGTTGCCACACTGTACTTTGCATTAACCAGAAATAACCTTATAGAAGTCAGAGATTCTGAAGTTAGTATAGCATAACCCAGTCTATCCTGATTGAATGAGACAAAAGAAAATGTAGTCCTTATTATACAACTATAAACTAGCCTATAATTATGTTCTGGGTGACTTCACTCAAGAATGAGAGCTTTTAGGGATGCCTGGGTGGCTTTAGTGGTTGAGGGCCTGCCTTTGGCCCAGGGCAGGATCAAGTACCACATGGGGCTCCCTGCATAGAACCTGCTTCTCTCTCTGCGTGTCTCTCATGAATGAATGAATGAATGAATAAATAAATAAATAAATAAATAAATATTTTTAAAAAAAGAATGAGAGCTTTTATATTTGAAAGGTCAAATATCAATCATACAGCTAGTGTTATATATCAACCCTCATTTTAAAGATAGCAGTCATAAGAGATTATTTTGAAAAAAGGATATTGCAATATTATAAATTACACCACTCAGGTTCAACTTTAAGAAAAACATTAAGAATCAAATTAACTTTTAAACTCCAAATTTTAAAAGTTTTACATTAAGAGTGAACTAACTCACCTTGATTAGCACTTTACATGACACCGACCAAATTTAATTAGGACAAAGACAAAAAAAAAAAAGAAACTATTAGAAATATATCGTCAGGCTGAAAACTGACTTAAGTCATTATAAATTAAAAATAAGCTTTCATACAGTCAGCTAGTACATAGACTAGCTTATTTTTATAAGTAAAAAAGCTAATAAATCCACTAATAACCCCAATATTTTCTGAACTTACATATACATATTTCCTACTGTCTATTAGTAAAGTGGATTAAGCAGATTAAGAATTCTTATTTTGTCACTGATTAAAATCAGCTTAAACTCTGAGGAAACTATTCTAGCAAACAAAAGAGGATCAAAAGTCTGATAAACAAGACGTTCAGAATGGACCAATGGAGATTCAGAATGGATCACTGTCTTACCAATGTTCGGCTTGGAAAGAGAACATTTAATTATAACTGTTATCCTAATGATTCAAGGATTTTTTTTTCAAGGATTATTTTTAAACCTTTAAACTTTTAGGAAGACTTTTCCTAAAATTTTCAAGAGATCATCTCTGAATTATTATAATTTTGCAATGGAACTAGTTGACTTTTTCACTTTATTCATTTTGCATTTTTAAAACTCAATGATACAATCTCTAACTTATGTTTACCTTGGCACAGGTGGAAGGGCTCGTGGAGGACGCTATGGGGAGAAAAAGAAAATCGCTTGTAAGTAAAAGTCTCAGAACATCTTCATTTCATGTACTTCAAATCTTTTGATAACCTTGTTTATAAAATGCAACAGAGGAAGTACTCTTGAGAATCAGATGGGCAATTCTAAAATTGTTCTAACATTTCTAAATTTCATATAAAATTCCTTCCTTCCTATACTCCTTTCTATCCAGAGGCCAGGCTCTGTTCTAAGTACTACAGATGCACTAAAGAACAAAACAGAAATCCCTGCTTTTATGGAACTTCCATTCTAGTGGTTAAGTATTAGAAGATCACACACACACAAATGAGGGAGAATGTGGAGTGCTATTTTAGTTACAGAAAGTCTCTCAGACTTCCGAGCTGAGACCTGAACAAGAAAGAAGAAAAGAGATAAAGGGGAGCAAATACAAAGCCTTTTAGGAGAAACGGTTTCAGATAAAAGAAGCAAGCCGGGTAGGGCTGTAGCATAGTTATCAAGACAGGCAGGGGCCAGATTAATTAATTAGGCTCTTTTTAGACAAAAAGGGGGCAGTCCGGGTGGCTCAGGGGTTTAGCACCGCCTTCAGTCCAGGGCCTGATCCTGAAGGCCTGGGATCCAGTCCCACCTCGGGCCCCCTGCATGGAACCTACTTCTCCCTTTGCTTGTGTCTCTGCCTCTCTGTGTGTCTCATGAATAAATAAAATCTTAAAAAAAAAAAAAAAGACAAAAAGGTGTCCAGGTTTTATTTTAATTCAGTGGGAAGCCAAGGGAGGTTTTAAACCACATAGCAACATACTTAAAAAAAAAATAAGATAAAATCACTCTGAATACAGTATGAGACTGCATTTTGGGGCAGAGAGAATTAAAAAAAAAAAACCTTATAAAAATAAATTCATTTTTAAAAATTTTATTTATTTATTTGTGAGACACAGAGAGAGGCAGAGACACAGGCAGAGGGAGAAGCAGGCTCCACGCAGGGAGCCCGACGTGGGACTCGATCCCCGGTCTCCAGGGTCACGCCCTGGGCTGAAGGCGGCGCTAAACCGCTGAGCCACCCGGGCGTCCCTAAAAAATAAAAAAATAAAAAAATAAAAAAAAAAAACTTTACAAATGATAAGAAAAGTTGTGTTTGCCATTCAGAGAGATTACAGTTGAGATACATTCTGGAATCTTTCAAAATAAAATACTATCAGCAATGTCTCGAAATCAGTTTAATGTTGCAAGTGTCTCCTGCTGCTTGCAGAGGACACTGATTCAAAAGGGTTTACATTTTTAGACACTTTTTTTTTTTAGTTGGTTCTACGACCGTCCCATTTAGCGATCCATGCGGTCAGCGTATTAATACAAATGCTACGAGATCAGGACACAGCAGGCTGTCTCAACACTATCCAGTGATGAACCTCACCACCGGGAAAGAGCAATAGTCCAGGAAAGAGCCACCGTCAGGCGGCTACGGATCGCGTCCTGCCCAAGGCTTCGGGTCACACGACGCTTGCACGTTTTCAAAACTCCCGCGAAAATGACGTGTCACCGCCGACCTTCCGGCTCCTCAAGAGTCGGAGGGCTCCACCGGACACAAAATCCCAGAGACTCAAACGGAACCGAGGCTGGCTTACCACCTGCTTCTTTCCCATGGCGTCCAACGCCGGGCTTCCCCGCGGCCGCGCGCCGGGAGCTCGCAGCCGGGAGCTCGCAGCCGGGAGCTCGCAGCCGGGAGCTCGCAGCCGGGAGCTCGCAGCCGGGAGCTCGCAGCCGGGAGCTCGCAGCCGGGAGCTCGCAGCCCGCTCCCGCCCCGCCCCGCCCCCCGGCCGGCTCCCGCCCCGCCCCGCCCCGCCCCCCGGCCGGCTCCCGCCCGGGCCGCCGCGCGCAGGCGCCGTGCGTCATCGGCCTGCGCCGCCCCGGCCTGGCGGACACTCAGCCGGTTCCCTGCAGGACGCGGGCGGGGGCGGGGGCCGGTCGGGCCTTTGCAGTGCAGCCCTGCGGAAAGGGGGCCGTGGGCGTGGGGGGCTGACATGCCCGGGAAGAGAGACTCCAGCGGGCGTGGGGCAACAACCACGGTTCTGCTCATGGTTTCCGAGTGGTTGCAGGGATTTGTTCGAGGGCGGTGGGGAAAGACCATGATCAATGGTCTCCGCCAGGAAACTGCGGTCTCCTCCCTGGGTGGCTAGAGGCCCTCCGGGAGGAGTCCGCAGGAGAGGCCTAGCTGGCAGCCCCGGGGCACCCAGGGGCCCGGAAGGCTAAGCAGAGAGGCGTCGTCACAGCAACGTGGCCACTCAGGCCCGGGCATCGGCACGCCCGGGTCCTCGCCTGGCTCCCGGGGTTCGGCTCCCGGCCTCGGGACGAACTTGCATCGCCCGCTCCGGTCCAATCCTGTGAGCATCCGAGGGGCGGACGCGCGTGCACGGCGAGCGGGGCTCTCGGCGGCCCTCGGCGGCCCCAGCCCTAGGCGGCGGCCCCGCCCCAGGAGCCGCGGAGGCGATCGGGCTGCACCCCCCGCCTCCGCCACGCCCCGTGGCCGCAGCGCCCCTCACCGCTCACCGGGTGGGCCTCCGGCCGAAGCCCCGAGTCCGCCCTCATGGCGCTCCCCCTCGGGGCTCCCTCGGCGCAACCGCCGGCGGCCCGCGCCTGGCTCCCCGCGACCCGGCCTCCGGGGCCTGCGAGAGGGGGGCTCCCCGGGGTCTCGCTGGGCCGCAGCTCCCGGGGCCGACCTCCGCCTGCCTGCGGGGCGCCAAGCCCCGCCTCGCAGCGCGTCCACGTCAGGGGGGGCGGGGCTGGACCCGGAGGGGGCGGGGCGCGGGGACCCCGGAGCGGGCGGGGCGCGGGGACCCCGGAGGGGGCGGTGCGCGGGGAACCCGGAGGGGCCCGAGGGCGGTGCGCGAGACGGACCCCGCGGAGGTCAAAACAGGCTCTGGGTACCAGGAACCGACGATTGGCAAGGCCAAGGCTGCCCGGAGGAGCCGGGAACTTCTAGTCGCTGAACCAGGAGAGGTCTGGAAGGGCCAAAGACGGATTAAAACTCCTTTGAAAAAAAGGACTTTGGGGATTCCTGGGTGGCTCAGCGGTTTAGCGCCGCCTTCAGCCCAGGGCGTGATCCTGGGGATGCGGGATCGAGTCCCGCATCGGGCTCCCTGCGAGGAGCCTGCTTCTCCCTCTGCCTGTGTCTCTGCCTCTCTCTCTCTCTGTGTGTCTCATGAACAAATAAATAAAATATTTAAAAAAGGGGGGGGGGACTTCTGTGGAACGCTGTCAGATTCTCCAGACACGGCTTCTTCCGACGGATCTCTGAACAAACTAGAGACCCCTGTACTGCAGGGACGTAGTAGGCACCCAGAGCGGACCCCTACCAGGCACTTACCGACTGGGTATTTGGTTCTTTAACTTCTTACTCTTGTATCTTGTTTATTGCGTGACTTTGGTTTCTTGTGTGGCGTATGGGAAGCCAAGTTAACTGTCATTCAGTTTGGAATCCTACACCCGTTAAAATTGTGTAAACCCCGCTTTGGGCATGAATAGAGCTGACGGCGTGCAGAGGCGCATCCCGTGCACCGCCCTTGTAGGGCGCAGAGATGCCCCGCCCCCGCCCCCGCCCCCACCCCCACCCCCACCCCCACCTCCGGGCCCAGACAAATATCAGATTTCTTCTAGTTGTGTGTGTGTGTCTGTCTGTCTGTGTAGTGATACAGGCAGTTCTCAAAATGTTTGCCACTTGCTTATCCTCCATCTCTGTACAGCAAGTTTGGGGAATTTTTTTTCTCAAAAAGAAAAAACACAACATAAGATCAAATCCAAGTTCATGTACCATTAAAAATGACTTAATTTTCTTTGGTGGGATTTTTTTTGGGGGGGGGAGGGAGGTTGGGTTTAATTTTTTTCTTTTTTTTTGTTTTTTTGTTTTTTTGTTTTGAAGATAATCACTAAGTTAAAAAGAGCTACAAATACTTTGATGTACATACTTGGTTTTATATTTAAGAAAGATTGGGGGAGTAGACGGATGGTGTGGGGATGGGGAACATTAGAGAATAATGTAGAAGATAGACATACAGGGGCAGCACGGCTGACTGGAAGTCTTAAGACTTAGGGAAGAAAGAAAAATAAGACTTCTTGGAATAGCATCCTCATCTTACGGTTTTCTCATCTATGGGTCTCTAGGACTAAAGTCAATTGCCCTTTCCGAATTTAGACATGATGTAGATATTGGCTTTTAGGCAAATTAATTGTTACAGCTCTGATCTGAAGAATATTTTTTTTCCTTGTAGACTGATGTATGAATGATGAGGGCAGGACCATTTCTGTAAACTTTCATGTTAAATGTGAAACATGTACATTAACCCTTTTTTCTTGCTGAGTCAGTGAAAAAGTACTGACTTTTTCACTTTTTGTAAAAGCTGGTTTCATAAAACAGAAGTTTCTTGAGGTTAAATACAGTTTCTGAAATGAAATACTACTTATTTTATTTAGGGAAGCTCTTTTATCTGAACTGTACAAAGACCATAAGAAATCTCAGAAAGGTTCTCCTACTCAGTGGCTTGACATTGTTTGTATTCTTATATGACATAAAGGAAAACATTAAAAACAAAACATTTTTTTTCTTCAAAGCTAAGGAGGTAACTCTACATACATATGATGCAATTTTTTTTCAAATTAGATTAATTAATAAACTGTACCACATTTAAAGTTGCATACATTAAAATGGGGCAAATACTGCTGTTTTTTATTGCAGCTGTTATTCCAGAGCTCTGTAATAGTTGAATATTCTTAAAGCTCCAGCATTAAGCTGGTGGCCTCCTTAAGACTCAGTATCAGAGGAAACCCATGTTGCTGGTACCCATTGAGGCTCCTCCTGAGCCTTCTGAACTGCAGACAGCAACTGGGCACATGCATCTTGCAAGTTGTCATTCACAATCACATGATCAAAAAACTGGCCAAACTGTGTCTCCATTTTTTGAGCTAAATCCTCCATTTCTTGTAGATCTTCATCCTTTATGAGAAATAGAAAAATATGGATAGCACAGACTTAATGAGATAAACAGAAATCATATGCAGTTTGTTTTGCTGTTACATACATTATAAATTTTATATAAAAACGCTCATGTCAGATAAATTCTATTCTATTCTAAACCACACAATGTATGTTTTTATCTTTAATCTTAATGTTTCCCTGGTCAAGGTTTTGCAGAACTAAATAATGGTAGCCAAAACAATCCCCTCAACTTCCCATATGGCCTTAAATTATCTTACTCTAAAATCTAAGCACTTGAAGCCTTCAACTGTGTATAACCAAACAAAACAAAAAAGAAAGAGAAAGAAAAAAGAAAGAAAACAAAATTTACAGTTAAATATAAATAAAACATATGAAAATTTCAAATGAAATTTTATAAGATAAAACACTGTTCTTGAAATTAAATACTGATAAGAATGACATTATTTTGCCACTTCTAACATGAGGATGGTATGACCTAGCTAAGGTGGATTTAATTTTTAAAACTGGAAAAAAATAATGCGTACTCTAGGAAAAGTTCACGAATTAATTCCACCTGTCTCAGCCCCTCTATAATTTCCATCATCATTAATATATAATGTTTGCATTTAGAGATATATTTTTATAGAAAATTCATATTACAGATAAGATATATTCACCACATTTTTAAAGTAAATTCTAAAACTTTTCCTTTTTCTTTTCTTTTTTTTTAAAGATTTTATTTGTTTATTCATGACAGACACACAGAGAGAGAGAGAGGCAGAGACACAGGCAGAGGGAGAAGTAGGCTCCATGCAGGGAGCTCGATGTGGGACTCGATCCCGGGTCTCCAGGATCAGGCCCTGGGCTGAAGGCGGCGCTAAACCACTGAGCCACCAAGGCTGCCCTCAAACTTTTTCATATGATAAATAATAAAATGTAAATGTCAGTTTTAGGCACAACCAATTTTTTTGTGTGGCTTTGCAAACTTGGCTTGAGTTCTTTTTTTCTTTTAAGCTAGATTAGAAAAAAGAAAAAAATAAGAACAGCATTATAGCATTTATTAAACTTTATTTTAATATCTATAAATCATGTCCAGTAAAAAGGATAAATCATAAGGGCATTATTTAACAAAAATCCCATTCCTTAACATAGGGATGTTGTGGAAACAACACTGATTTTTTACTAGGAAAAAAATAAATTCGTCTATTTCCTCTGTATCTTACCTTGAACTTCATGTCCACAAAGTAGTCTGTAATCATCTTGGCATTTTTCCGAGATTGCTTCATACAACTCATATTAGATGGCTTTATAAATATGACATAGGGCTTCAGTTCCTGGGTTCGAGCTACTTGAATACCCTACACAGAAAAATTAGGTGCATATTTAAAAACAGAAGTCTTAATTTCCTAGAGTCAATGTGAATGTTCTCAACATTTCTAAGATCAGAAATCACCAATTATTTTTAGATAATTTATTTTTATTTATTCTCCTTTGCCCCCCCCCCAGTCCTCAACTCTAAAAATGAAACATTTTAATAATTAAGAGATGGGGTTCTAGAACCAAAATTAAGTTTAAACTGTGGCTCTTCCTCTTATTAGTCATAACACCCTTCTGAAATCTGAGAATAGGATTTTATACATCATCTCGTGGGACAAATCCTAAAAGTGGATCAGTTTCCTCATCCTCACTTCCCTTTCCTCTTATTATTATCTTATACTGGATACTACTGACATCTTCACACTGATCACCAGCCTTGACTCAAGTAAGAACAATTGTCTTATCCCTTGATTCTCTTTAGCACACATGGTATATTTTAAAATGACTACCAAAAAAAAAAAAAAAAACAAAATACGAGGATCAAAAAATGGAGCCTATACATCATGTGTTCCTTATCTTAACTTGCTCACCCCTGCCTCATTCCACATATGGTCTCATAGAGGTAGCTATAGATACGAGAATATAGGAACCTCATCTCCTTGTGTAAAGCAACATCTTATTCCCTCCACAAATTTCCTTGATGCCTTGTGATCAAGGTCAAAGCAGGATTCTTGCTAAGTTTTCTTTATAGCCACCAGCTCAGTTCACTTTTTGTATCTGAGAAGCAAGACTCCTAACTAAAGACAAGATATTGGCAATTGTTCCTTTACATAAGATCCTGGCCATTAGATATGGTAAATGGTCTTATCCCTAAAAATGCTAACAGAATAAAATCTCTCAAATACGACCTACAGCATGTGCACAAAATGCATGACAGTCACTCATTACTTTGGGGAGATGGGAAATGTTCCACCACAGACTTACCTGGGGCTCTAAGTCCATGACACAGATCTTTCCTTCATCAAGGACTGTTTGAACAGCATCCACACTGGTGCCATACAGGTGGCCTTTGTACTCACCATACTCGAGCATCCTGCAAGGGTGCCACAAGGAAAACAAGAACTCTTTCTACAAGTAAAATATTAGTAGTAATTATATGAAGATAAATTCCAACAAGATAGAAGGTAAATATGTGGACTGTGCTAGCACAATAAGAATTAGTGGAAGATAGGAGAAAAAAGTATTAGGGGAATCTAGAACTTAACTATTTCTCCAAAGTCTCTAAAATTTGCAATTCAATTCTGCTCCCTCTCCAAACCCAATGAGTTAGTGTGCTAGTATATCAATTTACATTTCCTTGCTTAACTCTTCAAAAACAAAAGGAATTACCCTAGGAGCTTTTGATAATGCATAAAAATCGTGTGTCTATTTTGAAGGTAAAATAACCAAACGTCAGAATCAGATTCTGAATGTCTAGCTTACCTGTGACTATACACAAGGCTTTCAAATGTTTCCTTTGACACATAGTGATACTCACGTCCATCCATTTCATAACTCTTTTTGGAACGAGTAGTATCTATCAAAAAATGGAATTTTAAAGAAGGTTTTAGAATCTACAAAATGTTTTGATTTGGTACCAATATGCATTTGGATAAAGATGTCCCATCAATACAAATAAATGAATACAGAAACAGATAAATAAAATGATAGAACCAAAAAGAGGGATCCTGAATTGATGATAAGAAAGAAGTTCTCAGGGTACATGGGTGGCTCCGTCGGTTAAGTGTCTGCCTTTGGCTCAGGTCATGATCCCAGGGTCCTGGAATCAAGTCCCACTTCAAGCTCCCTGCTCAGCAGGGTGTCTGCTCCTCCCTCTCCCTCTCCCTTTGCCCCTCCCCCAGCTTGTGTTCTGCTCTCTCTCTCTCTCTCAAATAAATAAAATCTTTTTTTTTTTAATAATAAAATCTTTAAAAAAAGAAAGAAGTTCTCATCTCAAAATCAGTTCAACTATAAACCCTTTTCAAGTGCTCATAGTATGAACCTGAATGTATAAGGTGTTAAGCCAGGGTGGGGAGGCCCTAAGCATGTACCAGCTCTTACTTCAAAACAGGCATGAGTGGATTATGTGTGAGCCCCAAGATGCCTGAAGCCCCCAGGTAGCAGATCTTATATTTAGATAATGCATTTTCCAAGATCCCATTTCATTCCTCACAGCCTAGCCAGATGAAATGATATTATCCATAGTTTACTGATCAGTAACTAAAGATTTTTTTAGAGATTGTATTTACTTATTTATTTAAATTTTATTTACTTATTTATTCATTCATTCATGTATTCATTCATGAGACACACACACAAAGAGAGAGAGAGAGAGGCAGAGAGCCTGACATGGGACTCGATCCTAGGTCTCCAGGATCAGGCCCTGGGCTGAAGCTGGCGCTAAACTGCTGAGCCACCTGGGCTGCCCAAGATTTTATTTATTTGTTTGAAAGAGGGAAGGAGAGCACTGGGGGTGGGGGTCGGAGGTGAGGGGAGGTATAGAAGCAGACTCCTCACTGAGCAGAGAGCCTGGCATGGGGCTTGATCCCAGGACCCTGAGATCATGACCTGAGCCGAAGGCAGAAAACCGATGGAGCCACCCATGCACCCCAGTAACTGAAGATTTTGAAGAGTAACTGACTTGCTCTTGTACACAGACTAATGGAAAGCAAAGTTGAAAACAAGAACCTAGCTGTTCTGACTCCTCCTAGACTAATATTTTCTGCCGCACCCGGTTGTCTCTGATTTGAAATGGAGAAATCCCATGACAGTCTACAGTCTTGTCCAAATGTATTGATAGCCAAGTGAGATGGTGATTAATTTGGGGGATCTCCAGAAGGGAAAGATTGGTGGAGTCTGGATTCAGTGCTATTCTTTGCTTATAGGTTCTCCTACTTAAATAGTACTTGGTACAGAACACAGGGGCTCACTGAGTAACTAAAAGTGATTCATTACCTGCTCATCCATTTATTCAACTAACATGTACCAAGCGCTTCTGCTCCAGATATGTTAGGTTCTTAGAACACAACGATAAATAAAACACAGTTCCAACCCCGTGTCCTATGTATATATTGCAAAGCTGCAAGCTCCTTAATCTGCATTACCACAAATCCTCTGTGTTCATTTAAAAAATGGTATATTTGCATTTGCCAAAGTTTAAGAATGAAATAGATGAATTCTTGATAATATCTATGCATGGAAATGACCAAGTAGGAGTTTGAAATAAGCCCTAAATGATAAAAGGAGTAATGAACATTTAAGACACCCAAAAAGCAAATGTCATCTGAGGGTTATTTTTGTTTTCTCTCTCTTCTTTAAAGGATTTTATTTATTCATTTTATTTTATTTTATTTTATTTTTTAATATTTTTTATTTATTCATTTTAGAGAGAGGGCACACACACATTCATGCGTGCATGTACAAGTGGGAAAGAGAGGCAGAGGGAAAAGGTGAGGGAAAGAATCTCAAGCAGACTCCATACTGAGTGCAGAGCCCATGCAGGGTTTGATCTTATGACCCCAAGACCACAACCTGAGCCAAAACCAGGAGTCAGACGCTCAACCAACTGAGCCACCCAGACGCTCCTGTTTTTTCTTTATTCAAGCCTCTCCACAGATCCTTAGAGTTCCTACACTTATGCCACTTCTCCTACAGCTTTGCATTGAAAAAAAATTCCAGTAAAATACTATAGTTGTCACATTATAATAAATTATATAAAGGGTCACCTGGGTGGCTCAGTCAGTTAAGTGTCTGCCTTCAGCTCAGGTTATGATCCCAGGATCCTAGGATGGAGCCCCACCATTGGGCATCCTGCTCAGCGGGGAGCCTGCTTCCCTCTTTGCCCCTCCTCCTGCTTGTGCTTTCTCCTGCTCTCTATCTCAAATAAATAAATTAAATCTTTAAAAATATATAAATAAATTATGTAAATATAAACCTAAGATGACTCCTTCTCTGTGGCTTCTGTTGGACTTTATTTTATATGGTAGGCTAAAAATCTGTGAACTGGTTAATAACTAGAGGTATTCGTCTTAAAACTATTCACTCAATTTAAAAAGCAAAATATGGGCAACATTTTCTCACTTTGAATGATTGCTAGCCATACTTCTTACAGTTCTTCTATGTTCTGTGGGAATTTGATTTTTATCCAGATTATTGAAAAATGGTGATTTCTTTTGTAGTTTTTGTGTTGGAGATCAATGTCCATTCTTACATATGTAAATAGTGTTTGGAAAGCATGACTTATGGTATGTAATCATAAAGCAACATTTTCCTGTCATCTACTGCCTTCTGTGGGACAAGACCTTCCCCTGGTCCTGGATGAAAATATAGCAGTTACCACAACTCATCCGATTATGCTTAGTTTAAAATAAATAACCCACCATCATTCGTGCCACAAAACACAGTCTCAATCTAATAACTAAAATTCCATTCCTATGTAATAATCAAAATTATGAATTTCATTTCCATTTTAGGCTTCTCTTGGCTCAGACTTGCTATAGCCATGGAAGCTGCAGTTAGAGAAGCCACAAGTCAGGAAAGGGAGTAGGATTCACTTCTTCTCTTCTCTTTCATTGAAGAGTAGTAGTTCCCTCTCAGTTTTACAACTGCCCAAGGCTAGAATGCAGAAAGGAGAAGAAAGAGCAGGAAAATTCTTACTTACTGATGTTGATGGTGATGCTGGATACTACAGGTTTCTTTTCGACTTGGCAGATATTTAAATTTGTCTCTGTTCCCCTAGAGGATGCATGGGTTATTCTGCAAACCCTACCACCACCACCACTACCACTGGGTATCTCAAATTCATCTCTATCCCAGTTAGTCATCTGTGATTTCTAAAAGAGCAGCTGCTTCCCAAACTGCAGCCCTTGGCCACTCCTCTAAATTTTTAGATTTTTCAAGTATAATTCTGTCCCCCAAACTGCACAGAACACATACTAAGTTCTTAAGTGGTCTCTCTAAGTTCCTGTCTTGCATTGAAGTGAAGGGGAAGCACCCACATGCAAATGCTCTTTCCTGCCATGGATGGTATAATCATACTTACAGATTTATATAAAATTATATCTGCCTATATTAAAATTTTAAAAATAAGATAAGGTATTTAAAGAGCCAAGCACAGTGCCAGGAAGATAGTATTATTATTACTTAGCTATTATTACTAAATATTAGTTTTCCTGAAGGATCATCTATATGACTGCTAAGAAATGGAAAAGAAACAGTAACTTTTTAAAAGCCTAGCCAGCCACATGCCAATGAATCAATTTATAAATATTATATAAGGACTATCCCTTGTGTTTCATCTTTTTACAGCAAATATGGTATGGCATAGTTAAGTGAGATCAGTGCACCTGTGGACGCAAAGACAGTTTGACCAAAACATCAACTGCTAGGAAAGAGCAACTACACGTACGTGGCACAGCACTTTGGAAATGGTTAGGATTAAGTTCAATAAGTTGTCTTCTCAGTTCATTGACTCCAACGCCAGAAGGTCCTAAACACAAAAAGCCACATACAGAAATCATTAGATGTGGTGATGTAATCATTTCAGTTCTTCTGTTGAAGAAATTTGAGAGAAATTAGGGAAATTACATATCTTCTCTTCTCACAAACTGAAACAATTCCAGAAAGCTCTTAGGAATTTTTCTGGTGACCCACAGAGTGGCCCACACTTCTTCAACATCCCAGAAACACCAAGTCTCATGTTGGGTACTATGAGAATTCGCTGGCCTCATTTCAGATAACCTGACACAACCTACTTTTCCTGTCAGATGAAGTATCTATCACATCACAACCCAGAAATCAGCCCCTAGAATTACGGGTTCTGTGTCTTACAGAATTTGAGCACATATCCTAATAGGTAGTGAGTCAATGCCTCATGGGCAACTGAAGTCAGGGCTGACTCCATGCAGTTATATACGTCCCATGCTTAGGATCTACACTTGGTTTCATGCTCTTTTTTTGCCATCTTGAAATGTTAATTTTTAAAGATTTATTTATTTATTTGAGAGAGAGAGAACACATGATTGGGAGGGACAGAGGAAGAGGGAGAGAGAATCTTAAGCAGGCTCCATGCCCAGTGCAGAGCCCAAGGCAGGGGCTCACAGGTCCTCGATCTCACAACCCTGAGATCAGGACCTGAGCTGAAACCAAGAGTCAGAGGCTTAACCAACTGTATCACCCAGGCTCCGTGAAATGTCAATCATTTTTTAAGAAGCTCTTGTATTTTGATTTTGCCCCAAGCCTTGCAAAGCTGGTCCTGGCTGTAAGGCATGTTGTTCTGCTCTACAGGGCCCATCTCCCCTCTCCCTTGATCACAATTGGAATACACAGAGATGGCAGCAAGATCAAAGTTATTACTGCTGCAGGGACCCAGCTTGGCAGAGCTCTTGGTCACAAAAGCAGGGCACCCCAGTACTATATTTGCCATTCTTTAGCACCATAGCTACAGTCCAAAAGGTGTTGAACACTTTTCGAAAGAAGGTGATTACAAATTTCTTAGGGAAAGAGATTTTAAGGATTTTTATGTCTGATACTGATTGATAATGCATCTGGGGGCATACTCATCTATGCTTATAGAACAAACTCTAAACAGGTTTAAAAAAAAAAAAAAGCTTCATCATAATACAACCTGTTATTACCCCAGTACGGATATACCAGGGCATACCACATTCAACCATAGACAATAAAAGCAAGAGACAACAAAGTTTTATTTATAAACACATACAAATAAAACAGGATTTTTAAAAAAGATGTTCATATGGGAGTCCCTAAAGAATTCTACTTTTGCCACTACTCCCAACACAAAACAACTGAATCTAGAGGAAGAACTTCACTATGGAAGAGAGACACAGGGACGTACCCACGAGCACAATGAGACGGTGCTTGTCTGAAGGGCGTCGCTGGTACCTGACCACCTCCTCGTACGGGGCGGCCAGCGCACTGAGGCAGCCGCCAGCCTTGCACACCTCTGCAGCTCGCAGTTGGCCCAGGTGAGACTTGCGGCGACAAAGGCGCATGCTGCGGCGGAAGCCAGCTGGGAGGGGCAGGAAGGCACACGACGTCACATCCAGGCAGGAGAGAGCACTTTTCCTTCCATACCTGATGGAGCCTGCGGTGACTGTGATCAGCAAGTGTTAATTAACATACTCATGCCTGTCTGAAGGCAGAGAATAGGAAGCAACGCAAAGGAAAGGTAGCAAAGTGCCCCACAGGTTGCTAAGGTGCACCCAGTGCCCATCATGTGCCAGGTGCTGGGGTTCTAGTGGTCAACTACATCAAACCTACTTCCTCCTGACATTTGCATTCCATGGAGGAGAGACAGAAGTAAACACATCTACAAAAATAAGTGCTTAGAGGAAGGGTCGCTGGATAAAGAGTGATGGGGGTGCTTCTTGTTGCAGGCAGTTCAATTACAGTGTGTGGGGAAAAGTGACATTGAGCAGAGGTGGAAATGAAGTAATGGAGCTAAGTGAGGAGGCTTCTGGGGGAAATGCAACCCAGGCTAAGGGAACAGCAACTGCTAAGGTGCAGAGAGAGGAGTGTTTTGGGAGTGTTGGGGAAGCACACTGTTGAGGAGACCCTAGTGAAGCAGAGTGGTGAGCAGTAGGGAGAATGGTAGGAAATGGGGTTGGAGAGGAGGCAGGGAAGGTGGCAGGGAGCTCCAGCAGAGTGTTGTATTGTGGTCCAAGTGGGATGAGAAGTCACTGGGTGGTAGAGAAATGGGTGTGATGTGGTTTATGTTTCTGAAGAAGTCCTCCATTGCTGTGGGGAGGATGTAAAGTGTGGGCTCACAGGAGAGTAGTTAGGAGTCCCTTGCAGTGCCCCAAGTGAGGGAGGATCAGAATGGAAACAGTGGAGTTGGCTGATTACTCACATTTTTCAGATGGATACACTAAGACATAGACAGGTTAGCTGGCTGGTCACAACTGTGTCATCCAGTGGCAGAGTTGGATACTAACCATGATTTCTGAACTCCTAGAATCCTGCCTAATCTGCCCACCAAATCACAGGGCTTTCTGGCATTTTCAAAAAAGAGCTGTTCCCATGTCCTTCCTGTAGATAGAACTAGAACACCATGTATTCGTACCAATACCTACAATGCCAGCTCAACACTACAGGATTCATTCCAGCCACCCACCCCCAGCCTTTCCAATGTGTAACTCCTTTCTCTAACAGTGACTGATTGTCCTCAATACACTTACTTATTGTATTTGTCAAAAGCACCTGTGCAGGACAAGGTATGGATGGTATTAGCAACCTGGCAGAAAGTGTCAGAGCCCAAGCTAGGTGAAAAGGCTGTTTTGTAGAGGCTGTGAGGTATCAGAGGCCAGGTGATGGCAGCTGTCCTCCTCACTTTGCTCTGGCTCTGACAACATGTTCCAGGCCACCATCATCCCCTGCACAAATGTTCTCCTCACACTGCTCAGGGATGCCCCACCCCAGGCTGCTTCTTCCCGACCTTTTTGCAAACGCCTACTCTTTTAGCCTTAATGGCATTGGGGTTGAGTTATTCTCAAGGGGATACAGAAAAGTGGCCTCAGCTTTTTTTTAAAGTTCTCTCAATGATTCCAATGTTCATTCAGGCCCAAAGAGCCAATATTTCACTTTATAGACCCTGCTGTTCCCCTACTGTCTCTTGGAGGATCCCGGCATGGGTTTACATGAGCCCTGAAGTGGGTTCTTCAGAAAACTCTGCCAAGTTGACAGATTATAGTAATGTGGGCATCAAAACTAAGTTTAGTAGTCAGAGAACTGGCCTCTTTAGAGTAAGATAAATATGTCATACAACATTTTGGAAGAAAACAAAAGGTTTGTTTTTGATGGACAATTAAGAGATATCCAGTGGAAACCAGATGAATTATAATGAATCATCAACATAGAAAAATACTGACCCCAAAAAAGGAATTGGCTGATAGAGGGAAACCAAAATAAGGAATAAGTTTGGAAATGTGCATCAGCAAGGGAAACTTTCAGAAGAGTCAGGATGGTAGGAACAAAACTTGACAAGTGACAAAGACCCACCTCTTATTAATCATTACCTACCGATAAAGAACTTCTGACCAGAGCCAACAAATTCCCCCTTGTCTGGAACACAGAGAATGGCAGGAACAGAATAAGCGAAGGAGGAGAAGGAGAAGTTTACTTAGAACAGATGCATGAAATTATCTTCAAATCTGCAAGTGACACCATTTCAGATGTCAGCACAGCTGAACTCATCTTGAATGGCTTATTTGAAGACTGTCCTAAGCACTTTCCAGTCTATCACATGCACCAAACCATGTGGAAACGCACTTCAGAATTTTATCAATACACTGACTATACTCTGTCAAGTATAATTGAAACAAAAAGCTATTTTAGGCTTGTTAAAGTTATAAGAAAGATATTGAGTCACAGTAAAAAAATAAATAAAAATTAGGTATACATTTTTTAAAGTACCCAAAGAAAACTGACTTCTAAAAGGAAACAGATGAACTGGCTTTGGCTTAAACTTGTAGAAATGGTATTCTGCAGGACCTACAATTAATTCCTTTGTTAGAAGTGAGTTTTTATTTTCTCCCTGATAAAATGGTTTATTCTGTATAAAATTAGTATTTGCTCTGTTGCTGCTAATTGTAACTGACTGTCCAGGAATCTGAGAGACAAGGGTGAGGAATACTGATCCCAGTGGCTCTGAAGCACCTAGAACTTATTTAAATTCCTCCTCTGCTTCCCCTGGGGTCTCAGAAAAATTCTTACAAACTCCAGGGAAAAAAAGTTATAAAAATGTCATTTTCAAATTACTTTTTACTAATAGATATTCCTTTCACTTAGCAATTCTGTTCTGATCATTGAAATGTATGAAGAGCCACTGTTCATAAAATGAACATATACAATCTTTTCCTCTTAACCTTTTTTAAACATATATTTTAAAGAAAACACACCAATATTGATTCCATCTTCTGTGAAGTATATTTTTCTAAATGAAATGTCAGCAGTTTTTTTTTCTTTTTCAATTTTTTATTTAAATTCTAGTTAGTTAACATCCAGTGTAATATTGGTTTCATGAGCAGAATTTTGTGATTCATCACTACTAGTGTCCTCCTCAATACCCATCACCCATTTAGTCCATCCCCTCCAGTAATCTTCAGTTGTTCTCTATCGTTAAGAGTCTCTCATGGAAACATTTACTTAGGAATATATTCATAATTCTTAACTACTTTCATCATTCATTTTTATTTTATTTTTTTTTAAAGATTTTATTGATTTATTCACGAGAGATAGAGAGAGAGAGAGGCAGACACAGGCAGAGGGAGAAGCAGGCTCTAGGCAGGGAGCCCGACGTGGGACTCGATCCCGGGGCTCCAGGATCACGCCCCAGGCTGAAGGCGGCGCTAAACCGCTGCGCCACCTGGGCTGCCCCTCATTGTTCATTTTTAAATATTTTTCTATGAAATTGAATATCTTATCACTGATTTCACCCTTAAAATATGTCTTATTTTAAAAGGTATCCTATCAAGCATGAGGTACTGAAACGTCTTAAATAGAGCTCTATGTGGCTTATCCAGGAAATGAAAACAATTACCTTCTGAAAGTTCCTCTGGAGATTTGGGTCAGTGAAGAAAAAGACATGAAAACATTAAGTCTTTGAGAAGATCAAGTCGGTCATCCAACAAAGACAAATGACAAAGGTGAGGCATTCAGGTCACCCTAGGGAAGGCTGTAACACAGGTAGGCCTGGCAAGACAAACGCATGACATACTACAGGGGACCAGGAACTCACAGAACCAGACTGTGCTGCTCAGAGAACAATAAATAACTTTCTGCAAGTTACTTATCTATATTCTCCCCAAGGGCTTTTTATCTAGGAAGACTTACAAAATAAGGCTTGAGAGACAGAAATCATAGGAAGGCAAGTGCTGCGAGCCTCCATTCTCCTCTCACAGAGGCTGTATACACAGTCCTGCCCAGCGGGCACTTCAGCAGCATTCTGCCTCAATATCCTCATTCCTTACCCCTCATGGGTCCAGTGACACACGTCCATCTCCAGCTGGCCCACTGGAGACAGGGGGAACTGAACACACAGCATACTTTTTTCTAGATTTTTTAGAAGAATTTATCTTTTCTTTAAGATTTTATTTATTTGATAGTGAGAGAGCAAGCAACTGAGAGAGAGAGAGAGAGAAACATGCATGGAGGGGAAGAAGGGCAGAGGGAGAGGGAGAGGCAGGCTCTCCACTGAGCTGGGAGCCCCATGCAGGGCTCCATGTGGGGCTGGATCCCAGGACCCCAGGATCATGACCTGAACCAAACACAGATTCTTAACCGACTAAGCACCCAGGCGCCCCTGTTATCTAGATATCTTAAAACATCCATCTTCTCTGTTGCTATTCTTTTTATGACATTCCTAATTACACTGTATCATCACCTCCTGGAGAAATTCAAGGAGGTCACATGATACTGCATTTGGAGAAAGAGTTGAGACCAAAACTGAAGAAACTGAACTACCCAATAAGAGCTCTAAGTAAAAGAATTAAGCATCATGAATAAATATCAAGAATTATTTACTTAAAAACTTGCCAGCTGGGTGTTAACTGTTCCTTCATTGACCTTCTAAGTGACCTGAGCTCAAATGTAGTTGAGAGTACTCAATCTTTTGACTATGAGGAGTCCAAAAGGGGCAGGTCACAGTAACTAAGGCAGCTGCACACTTTCCTCTGTAGTTATTAGAGAAACAACTGCTGCATGCTCGTCCAGAGCAAGATTCACAATAGTGCTAGCGAGCACCACAGGGTCACATATTCTAAGCACTTTACTTATAGAAGTTATTTTTCCCACTTTAGACACGGAGCAAGTGAAGGGCAGAGAGGTGAAGTGATGGAGAAGCCACAGGTAATGAGTAATGGAGCAAGATTCCTACTTGGACACTCTGGCTCCAGTTCCTGGCTCTAACCATTACACCATGCTGCCTCTCCCCTCACAGATGCTCCAAATACTTCTGAGCCTCAACCACAGTTTTAGTGTATGGACTCTCTTCCAGAAAAATGAGGAGTTGAACATAGAGCAAAAAAGGACTAGGTAGCTCCGTCGGTTAAGCATCTGCCTTCAGCTCAGGTCATGATCTCAGGGTCCTAAGATTAAACCCCGTGTCAGGATCCGTGCTCAGCATGGAGTCTGCTTGTCCCTCTCCCTGCTTGTGCTTACTCTCTCAAATAAATAAAATCTTTTTTTTTTTAAAGAAGAACTATAATCCAGAGGAATTAAAAATTAAACCAGTCCCAAACATAGAGCCAAGTGTACGTACCCTAATAGACCAACTATCTAACTGAAAAGAGGAAACTTAGAAACAACATAAATGGTAGGTAAGTCATTTAAGTGCATGGTTCCCAACTCCATCTGTCTTAATGACATCTTTTTTATGACCAATATTTATTGCAATCTCCCTACTCTTATGAAATTAAATTGATAGAATCTACTACACACTTAATTTTTAAAACCAGTACAATGTTCTAACTGTAATATCAAGAAAAAGGCTAAAAGGAATTAATTTGTATCTTAAAAATGTATATTTCAAGATATAAATCCTCAGGCATGACTTTTCTAGAAGACCTAAGAAACTGTTAGATGCTTATAAGTTGCTACTTATACTGAAGAAGCATGGATTAAAGGAAGTGAAAATATCCCTTATACGAAGCATAGAAAAATAGGAGGGCAAAGAAACAGTAGATGTGGGAATAACAAGAGCTCTGATAAGTTGTAACAGACCAGGTTTATTTCTATATAAAAGAAAGAGGAAATTGCCTTATTTGAAGTAGGGATAATATACCAAAGCAATTACAGATTGACAAAATGGAGAAAATGAGAAAATATATTTTTGGAAGCAGGGGAGTAATGTTAACATGCCCCCAAAAGTTGCAAAATACCCTGAGACCTATATTGTTACTCATGATGTCAACCTTAGTCTGAGGGACACACACTTGACGATACCATATGTCATCAATAGTAACAAATAACATGTTAAAGAAAAATAAAAAAATCAATCAGTATAGATACCTCACTTTCCAGTTTATTTCTTATCAGTTTGAAGCAGACAGAAGGTGTGGAATCAATGATTCAATAATTAAAAGGCAATGTCTTTAATTCTATTCAAATGTCTCTCTCCATAATGATTCTCTTCTACACAACTGAGTTTTTCATGTTATGTCTTGTGAAAACGTACATCACTACTGTGTATTAAATAACTACTCATTTATAGTTGTAATGTGTTTTGTCCGACAGGACATTGAAAATATTGCACAGGATGGTCTCCACACTCCAGGACATCTAGTATTCCTGACTCCTACCAGTTAAAAGCCAGTTGTGCCCCAAATCAATGTGACAACCAAAACATGCTCCCACGGAGCTCCAAAATGTCTAATAAGGAACACTGGTCAAGGTGAAGCTAATAATATCTCACAACCATACTGTTGAAGTATTTAATAAACAATTATTGTATAAGGTCCCTAAACGTGTGTTTAAACGATACCAAAATTTGGAATAGACCCTTAAAAATCAATACCAAATACTCATTTTTCACTTACCAGATTCAAATGTTTCTTCATCTATGGTTTCCCGTGGAGACAAAAAAAACAAAAAAAACAAAAAAAAACAAAAAAAACTCAAAAGTGTCATTATATTACTATCTGTACTGAGTCTATATTTTAACAGTCTAATTCCCTGACCCAGTGCCTCTGCATACACACCAACTTCTAAAATTCTTTCCTGACTCAAGGCCAAGTCATTAGCGTCTCTATGGCACACTAAAGCCCTAAAGGAGATATATGGCATCAGGGAGTTGGGCTGTGATATTAAGCAGGGGTGCTGCGGGAGCTTAAAATAAATAAAACAGAAGAGAATAAATAAAATTAAAAGAGGCTCAGAGGGAAGAGAAAGGTAGAAGGTCATAGGAAACACCAATGGATGTCAGACAGGGGACAGCTTTGCTGTGAAGAGGCTTGCACATGGAGGAGGGAGGTACCCTGCCTCATTGAGGGGTGGGGGTATGTCAAGGAGAATGCGGGTATCAATGGTGTGACTGGATAGGCTTTTTAGGTGACAATGTAAGATTTCATATAAACCAACTTTCTCATCAGTTAAAACAGTTATTAGCATTTTAAAGAGATATTAAAGATTAAGAAACTAGAATGTATGTGGGGAGCAATTAAAAATACACAGCAACATCACCAATGCATGCATCCTTGGATCAAGCCTTACTGCTTCTAGGGTATACTCACCCATGTATGAAATAAGGTATTTACAAAGCTATTCATTGTGGCACTGCTTGTAATAGAAGAGATAGGGCGTAGCTGGAAAGTTTACCAATAAGTGATTGTATAAACGCACATTAATTATTTAACCAACGTGCTGTTAAAAACAAATGAAGAGGCTTTCTATGTACTAAGATGGAATCATATATAATGCTAAGGGAAAAAAGCCAAAAACAGAAAAATGTGTATAGCATATCATCAAAAAAGTCCTTTTTTTAAAGGGTGTTTTTTTAAAAAATGGTGAGCATGATGGTGGGGAAGGGAGAAAAAAAATACACATCATTGCTTTTGTATGAACAGAGTATGTCTGGAAGGTTCAGCAAGAAAGTGAGAGTATTTATTGCCTCAAGAAATAAAGCTGAGTAGGGGAGCAGGGAAAGAAAGGAGCTCTATACTTTTACAGTTTTTAAATTTCAAAGTATGTGAACATATTACCTAATAAAATTTTTAAATTAAAAATTATAGAAAGAAATGAGTATTGCTGGGAGTTTTAAAAAAACAGAATGTGAAAAAAAAAAAGAAAAAAAAACAAACAAAAAAAACCCGAATGTGTACTTGATAACATAAATACTGTGTCAGCATTATTCTGTAGTTGTTCTGGAAAGTATATGTGAATCTTTTAAATATCCACTATTTAAAGATTTATATTGTTCTTTAATTTCTAAAAACCAGATTATCTCAGAAAGCCAAGATAAATTCACTTATCAGACTAAAGACTTTCCAATAGTCTCCCAACATTACCCTAGTGATTCTTGAGCCAATCTTAGTTCTGCCACTAAATTTGGAAAATCTTTTCCCAATTTACCAAAAAAATTAAGTATAGTAATGTAAAACGTTTTCATATATTTCTCAAAAATTTGGAACCCATTACTAATTACCTACACTAGAATCTATCAGAAGATGTTACCACACAATAACAAAGAATATTTGCTGCTTTTTAAAAATTAGCATTTCAATATTTTATAGTATTTCACAAAGAGCATGGCGGCTTCCGGACACTCCACCTGAATGTTACTGAACCTAACACCTGAGCGTTACTAAGTGTTCCTGTGATCACTTCCAAGACACTACTTTCTAGAACACTTTCTAGAAGGTTGGTTTGGAGCCTGGAGGCATTCCCACAACTGGGCTTCCCTTCCAAGTGCCAGAATCAGAAAAAGGATGCAGTGAGAGGGTTCATTTTACACATTTCTTCCAGAGGAAAGGACCGTGGCCCCATTTGGCCAACTCTACTTTAAAAAAATCTATAGCTGAGGTGATTCATATTCCTTCTGGTGGTAAATCTGTCAAGAGGAAATGTTACCTGCTTCCACACACTTCTCGTCAATCTTCATGTCATCTTCTATAAAAGAGGATAGAAAGGGGAAAATGGAACTTAAAATGTATTAGTATCACAAACAAAATTCCCAATGTATAAGTTTAAGTCAGTAAAACTCAAACCATCTTACAATAACATTACTCTTACAACTATTCCTCATGCTTGCTCACTTGGAGAGAGAAAAAGGACTGCACTGTATTTTTTTTTTTTTAGGACTGCACTGTATTAAATGAAAATCTATGGTACAGAAGGCTACATAACATAAAATGGTTAAAATTTTAAAAGCATCAGCTTTTTGGGTGGGCCAATTAATTTATCTCAAGATTATCTACAAATGGAGATGGTAGTAATATCCACCATATAAGAGAAAATTGAGATAATGTATGAAAAACTTAGACAGATGGTAAGTGCCCAATAAATGTTAACTATTTTTACCTTTAGCTGGGGTCTACATAGGAGAATAAGAGAATGTAATTGTTAAAACCACCTATCCTAATATTCAAAACCCTCTACAACATGATCCAAACCCAACTTTGAAGGCTATTGTCTACTTCTTTCCTTCCCATATCTCATACTCCCACTAGAGTATCCACCATGAATCCTCCTCTGCACCTTTGCTTATGCTATTCCCTTTGCCTGTAATGCTTCAGGGTCCATCTCAAACACTAACTAAAATGAATATCTCTACCATGAGCCGCATAGCATTTTCTTCCTACTACCTTGAACTGTCTACTACTGCACATCTATTCTACTTTGTAATATAATCATTTGAGTAATTGCCTTATTTGCCCTCCTCAATAGCTCCTTGAAAGCAGAACTTGTTAATATTTCTACTTTACAGAGCTTAGTACAGTATCTTGCACATAATAGTTACCTGATAAATTATTAAATAGAACTGAAATTTCCTTTTAAAGTCACAATGGTTGATTTGAATTTATGTATTGAAGAAATAATTTTTTCAGCACTGTATATCTTGTGCCCTAATACAGTGCTCAGCACTTCCTAAGTGATCAACAAACAGTAGTTTAAAGGGTCTTAAAAAATATTTTATTTATTTATTTATTTATTTATTTATTTATTTATTTAGTGGGGAGGTAGAGAGAGAATCTCAAGCAGACTCCGAGCTGAGCACAGAGCCCAACATGGGGCTCAATCCCAGGATCATGAGATCATGACCTGAGCCAAAATCAAGAACTGGTTGCTTAATTGATTGAACCACCCAGGCACCACAATAAATAGTGGTTTAAAAAATTAGTCTTATCATATTCTAAAAGTATAAATAACTATTGGTATAATAAGCTACATTATCAATTCATACAATAAACTTATCACCACCTCCTTACAGACCATGTCCTTAACGAATGTTTTTTAAGCAACATATGCAATATGAAAAATTTTATAAAATAGTACTGTTTTATAGAGATAAGGAGACAGATAAACAAGTAACATAGCTGCCATTATGAGAGATTATTTTTCAGGTCAATATTTTATAACATCATTGAGTCTGTTAGTTCCTAAGATGTAACTAGAAGTTTTATGTGCTTTTTTTAAGCAAAGAAAAACTACAATTATTATTCCTATTTACAGAGGACAGGAGTGATTTTCTAATAACAACACAAGTAGCCCTGATTCTTCTAACTTGCAACACCGGGATCTAAGACAGACACTGATTTTACTGTCTCAAAATCAACATTCCACATCATTGGCAAGGGTAGGTGTCATGGATCGATTTGTATTCCTCCTGAATTTATATGTTGAAGTTCTAACCCCCAGTATGGTTTTATTTGGAGACAGTGCCTTTATGGTTGAATGAGGTCATAAGATTTGGGCCCCAACCCAAAAGGACAGACAGTCATCTGCAAGCCAGAAAGAACCAGACCCACCGAACCTTGATCTTGGACTTCTGGCTGTCAGAACTGTGAGAAAATAAGTAACTGTTGTTTAAGGCACCCAGTCTGGGTAGTGATGGCGGCCTGAGCAGACTAAAATGGTGGCTCGTTACCCAGAGGGCCACAAAGACCCAGGCTCTCCAAAGGCCTCCCCATGTTCCCTTTCCAATTTCAGGACTGAAATATGGGGATGGCTAGGGAACTGCTCTTCTCACTTCCCTCCGCCCCCACAAGCAGATGGCCTCTTGCTTTCTTGCTTTTGGGAATGTGTGTGTTTGGCATCATAACGAGTCACCTGGGTGCCTGGGCTTGGAGAAGGAGATAAGTAATAACTGAAGCTTCCATTTGCCCTTGATGCAGGGCCCTTCAGACAGAAGTTTCAATCCAGTCTACACTGCCTGCAACACCTCCCAATATTCTTACCTTCTTCAGACCTCAATATTTTCATCCATAAGATGGGAACAATCACAATTCCTTACAGGGTTATTTTTAAGTCTGTGTGTAAAACAGTTGACACAAAACAGCAAACCAGTTTGACAACTTTTATTGAATTTTTACCACGTGCTGCATATAAATGTTATCCCTCTTTTCTCCTATTCCTCTGTGAGGACAATTACACTATGTGTGCTTTCTTTTGATGGACATCTTTTTTTTTTTAATTAATTTTTTTTTTTTTTTACAAATTAAGATATTAGTGACTGGAACACTACAGGTATTTAGGAAGATCTTTTTTTTTTTTTTGGAAGATCTTAATAAATAGCAGAACTGGATTGAAGTGAATTAAGAAAAATATACAAAATTTCTACAAGACTTTGGAAATGATTTTTTTTTTCAAATACTGATTTCTTACCTTCTTCCATAGAAATTGCTGGGTACAGACAGATAATAGAAGCAAAAAAAAAAAAAAAAAAAAGAGAGAGAGAGAGAGAGAGAAAGAGAGAACACATTGGTTAATGCTATAGTTTCTCAGATTAATTTTAGTAAGAAAAGTGAAGTGCCAAAATTATAGTAATTAATATTCTGGGGTTAATCTATAGAAATTTGGTAGAGTTTTGGTAACAAAATGATAAAATGAATATCCTAGAGAAACTAATACATTTATGAATCTTGTTGGAAATGGAGATCTTGCTTCTGGCAAATCTATTCTCTTCCCACCCTAAAGTTCTGTAAGGGTTGCATTCTACTGATTTCTGAGTTAATGCACTTAGTTCAGCATATTTTAGGAACTCAAATTTTAACTGGAATAAAAGGAAGGGAGGGAAGAAGGAGGGAAGGAAAGAGAAGAAAGGAAGGAAGAAAGAAAGAGAAAGGAGGGAAAAAGGAAGAAAGAAAAGAGAAAGGCGACTACTTAACTGTATATGCATCCTCAGTAAACATATTTTTAATAGTTATCTGCAAAGTTTTCATTAAGTCTTGTTAAATAAAATTGCTTATACCTCTGGATTCAATAACCTGTTCCTGAGGTTAATTTCTCGCTAGGGTAACATTAAGCAGAAAGATACAAGATAATACTTATGGCAGCACCAACTAAAACAGTTAAAAAGAAATGATCTAATAGTTTAGAAACTGATCATGCTCCATCAGAAACAACCCTGTGAGAGGTGACCCTTTAAGTCGGTGGCTCTATCCTCGAGGTTCTTGGACTTAGAGGTGTATGAGTACAGTAATAGGGGCTGACAATTCTTTATCGGGATGGACTTTCCCAAAAGCCGAATGTAAATCGCACTCAGGCTACACAAGCAAATTAAGCATCAACCCGTGGTGATACTAGTTATCAGATGCTGGTTAAAAGCTTCATCAGCATTTCCATGTGCCTTTGAGAAAAGAAATAGGAAACCAGATTAGAGAAGAACTTTCATCTGATTTGGTAAAAAACAACAACAACAAAAAACTTTTTCAAAACACAGGGGAAATAGCTAAAATATCACTATGAAGATCGTATCACGAAAATTCTCATAGAAGTTACATTTAAAAAAGAAAGTGGAGCCCGGGTGGCTCAGCAGTTTAGCGCCGCCTTCAGCCCAGGGCCTGATCCTGGAGACCCGGGATCAAGTGGAGACCCAGGATGGAGTCCCGCGTCGGGCTCCCTGCATGAAGCCTGCTTCTCCCTCTGCCTGTGTCTCTGCCTCTCTCTCTGTGTCTCTCATGAATAAATAAATAAAATATTAAAAAAAAAAAAAAGAAAGAAAGTGGCATTTCAGCTGCTACCATAGTACTGAAAGATACATATCCATAAGGTGATATGAAAACATGGCCAGTGTGAAGAGATCCTAAGAAAGTTTTCTTCCTTCAAAACTGTCTCTATAGTTGTCACCATAAGTCTTCAAGAGAAAAAGAGAAGAAAAACTAATTTGGGGGCTGAGACAATTAGCAATAAAGTGATGATGGACTTGTCACAGACTAATCTGTGACACTGACGCTGTTGTCCAGTAGACTTCAAGTCCCTTTCCCACCTCCTCGTCCCCTGTCTCCTTCCTTACTTTCTTTCCAGGGGCCTGCAGGAGGGTCTTTCTTTTCTTTCTTCTTTCTTTTTCTTTCTTTCTTTCTTTCTTTCTTTCTTTCTTTCTTTCTTTCTTTCTTTCTTTCTTTCTTTCTTCTTTCTTTTTCTTTCTTTCTTTCTTTCTTTCTTTCTTTCTTTCTTTCTTTCTTTCTCTTTCTCTCTTTCTTTCTTCTTTCTTTCTTTCTTCTTTCTCTCTTTCTCTCTCTCTTCTTTCTTTCTTTCTTTCTTTCTTTCTTTCTTTCTTTCTTTCTTTCTTTCTTTCTTTCTTCTTTCTTTCTTTTTCTTTCTTTCTCCTTCCTTCCTTCCTTCCTTCCTTCCTTCCTTCCTTCCTTCCTTCCTTCCTTCCTTCTTAAATTTTATTTATTTATTTGACAGACAGTGAGAGAGACAGAGAGAAAACACAAGCTGGGGGAGCAGCAGGCAGAGGGAGAGGGAGAAGCAGACTCCTTGCTGAGCAGAGAGCCTGACGATGTGGGGCTGTATCCCAGGACCCTGTTTGTGTGCAGCCATGCAGCCTTGTTCACAAGCATATGTAAAACTTATATGCTAGCTGTAGAGATCTTGGGGGACCCCAAGTCAGGGAGCCATCACCAAAAGTGTCACCAACACAGGAACATTTGCATTTTCATAAACTGAAAACTCTTCTACATCCAAAGGAATGAACACGCAGAGGAGGATCTCAGATGGCTGCCAGGAGGTTATTTGGGCAAGGGGGTGGGGGAGACATTCAGAGATCCTCTCCTGGGCAGGGAGCCAGGCCTGGGAGAGAAGGAGCAGGCCTCCCTGCGACGCACACACTGGGGCTGAGATATTAGCACACTCACATATGGTGGGTTTGAGGTGGGCATGGGGCTGATATGGCTGAGACCACCAGAACTCACGTTGCTTCCTATGCACAAAGAAATACACCGTGAGAAAAAAAACAACAACAACAACCCAGTTTCACCCCGGTGGATTTTTTTTTTTCAATATAGTACAGTACTGCAAATGTATTTTCTCTTCCTTATGATTTTTCTTATTAATATTTCCTTTTCTCTAGTTTACTTCATTGTAAGAATACAGTATATAGCACATATAACATACAAAATACGTGTGAATCTGCCATTTATGTTATTGGCCAACAGTAGGCTATCAGTAGTTAAGTAGTGGGGGCTGAGAAGTCACATGCATATTTTTGAACGCGTGGAGTTCAGCACTTCTAACCCCTGCGTCGTTCAACAATCAACTGTACTAGATCATCTTCCTTCTGTCTGCTTGAGGACATTGACAATAGCAATTCTTTTCTCTTTTTTTCTCTATCATAAAAGTGTTCCCTCTCACTGGACTGTTCTCACCAGCATTATGTGCCTTATCTCAAAAAGTTCTCTCATACCACCCCACTTTCCCTTCTAGCTATTTCTGTATTGCTCTGCTCTGTTTTGTACTAAAATGTCTCATGCCATCAATTTCTTCAAATCTCATTCTACTAGGATTTTGGTCCCATTACTCCACAGCAACTGTTTTGTTTTGTTTTGTTTTTTATCAAAATCACCTAAGACTGCCATTTTGGCAGATCCAATGGTTACTTTTCAGTCCACTCTACAGCAGCTGACAGGGTTGATTTTCATCCTGCCTCATTGGTTATTCCTTCTTAATTCTTTTTGTTAGTTCCTCTCCTTCTTGATTTCTTAACATTGGCTGAGACTTGGGCCTATTTTTATCTTCTATCTTTACTCATTCCCTTGGACCTCAAGAACATAAAAGTGAAGGTCATGGGTTCAGATTCAATAGCTGAGGTTTCAACTTGGCTTCAAATGATTAATAGAGGCAGTTAGAACTATCTTTTAAAGTTTGAGTTTCACAAGTGCTTTTTGCTTTTTTCTAGCTGATATGATTATTCTGATCCCCTTGGTATTTAAGATGCTTAGGGTTTATGGATAAGTTGACTTTGATTTATAGACCAGTATATGTGTTTGTCCATCTGCTTGTCTCCCTTTACCTCATCCTAACTGCAATAACAGAAGACCGAGAAAACATTTTATTTCCTGATGGCTCAGTCCTGAATCCTCTTACCTCTTCAGAAGGTGGTTAGAAGGAATTAGGCCAGCACAGGTACCAAGGTCTGAAATTTTCCGGGCCTGCCACCAGAGGGCATCGATCTGGTCCACAATCTGAAGGATGTCGCCCTTCTGGAAAGGCAACCCTGCATCCATGCAGGGGATGGTGGGATCCTCTTGGGGCCAGTACTCAATCATGGCACGAACGTACACCTGGCAGTAGATGCAAAATGGCCCCATCAGAAGAACCCTTGTCCATGGGTTGTCAAGACTTGAAACCATTTCTCTACTCCTCCACCTATTGTTGCTATCTTTTCTCCCCATACTCTCCAAAAGGGAGAACTTGCCTCTTTAACTAAGCCTCAGGTCCATGAAAAAGGTGACTTTGGCAACAGAAGCTCTTAGTGCTGAGAAGTTTTTGCTCAAGCGTTTCCCATTCTTGATGTTACTTTTTAACTTCTTGTACCCCATCTCCTTTACTGTATTCATTTACTCATTTGCCTCTCCCATCATCAGTATTGAAAAATGTGCAACACAGTATTGAAAGAATGTTCAACACATTATAGAGAAATGGCACAAAATATTAAGTCACTATTATTGCTATTTGAGAATTTACTATGTGTGATTATGAAGGCTCAGCATTCTTACCATCTTCTGGCTATTAACAGGTGGGGCAGACACCGGAACCACCTTGAACATTATTGTGCCACGAGACATGGCCTGGAAAATGTCAAAGGGGAGGGGACAATAAGTCTCAGGGTTCACTGGGTTATTGGAATTCAACAGATGGAGTTACAGCACAGTGTGGCCAGCTTTAAGGGTTACATGCCCCCCCAGAACTTTTACAAGGGTTCAACATTTAAATATCACTATGCAGAAGTGGAAATTAGGAAGAAATTTAGCTCAGCTTCTGCCCTGCAGTGGGGCTCCAGAGTCCCTGGCCTACTGAGCCCCACCCTGAGGCCCAGTCTCTTCCAGGAACACTCCATCTTGCAACCTTATTTACCATAGTCTCCTTGCCACAGACACTGGGGAAGGAGATGAGGCCTTGGTCAGACTTCCCCTCTTAAGCCCCAGTCAGTAATGACTTCCTGAGCACCTGTTCCTGCACCAGGCAGCCCATCTGATGGGGAGGTGAGGGCTCCCAAGTCTTCTGAGGGACTGACGAGCTCCAAGCTAATGGTGGGAATGGGGGGCCTCAAAGCTTTTGAGGAGACAGAGAACCTCTCAGCCTGATGGAGAGGGTGAGATTCTCCTGCCACATGCACTACGACAGGTTTTGGACATCCAGAGATGAACAAAACCTGTCCTCACTCCTAGAAATTTCACAATCCCACCATCCTGGCTCTGCAGCTGGCAGCAAAGTGGCTTAGGTGGAGCCTATGTGTTGGTGATTGGCAGTACTTAAAGTTCCATTTGCAGTGTCCTTATCTCATGCAGCATCTTCCGGCAGTGGTCATTTGCAAAATATTTTGGTGCTTGGTATGCTCCTTATAATACTACCTCTTATCTCAGTCCCTGAGGCATATCTATGAAAATTTAGAGTTCCCCCTAAAACCTGGTCAGAGAACCACTAGTCTATGTGATAAATAGTCATCCACCTCAGGCCTCACACTTGGGGTGTGCATGGGGGAGATGGCAGGGTCATACCACTATGGCTATGACAACTTGACAGGGATTCAGGCAAAGGTTTGAAAAGGGGGAATAGGGACCTAAAAGAAACCATAATTAGTCACAAATCCCCAGTTTCAATCACCAAGGACAGTGGCAGGGCAAGCAAGGAAATCCCCCTCTCCGTAGGCTAGCCTCCTACAACATCTATCCTGCCCCAAAGCTGCCTCTAGGAAGATGTTAAATAGATTTCAGCTGTATAAAAAGGTTAGGGGAATGAGGATAGTTTTCTCAGGTTCGGACTCCCCTCCAAAGCCTCACTCTGTCCATCCCAGGCTCAGTTTCCAAAGGAGCAACCCAGGCAACAAGGGACCTGGGCTGGGGAGACTGCCAGCCTTCCTGAGTCTGAAAGAGCAGGGCGGCAAGAGAAGTCTCCCAGCAGAAACCAGACCGGGGTGGGGGAGTGGAGGTGGAGCTGCACAGAAACAGGAAGGTCTGGGGTCTGGAGAAAGGAAGCTGCCAAGAAGAACCCAACCCCCCTCCCATTATAGTGCATACAGCATGGGCCAGACAGGCTCAGGTCAGCTGCGGCATGGCACTGAGTCATGGAGAAGGCAAACAGAAGACTGTTACCAGAATATGGATCACTTGCTCAGGCTCCAGTCCCTCAACTGAAACTCCATTCACTTCCACCAGTTTGTCTCCAGCATATAACAACCCTAGGCAGACAGGAACACAAAACAGAGTACAAGAAAATGGGCAAAAAACCAGAGGTGTCTACACTGAGGATTTTTAGCAAACTCGCTAACCCAAGCATGCTCTAACATTTAAAAATGAACTCTGAAGTAACCATAGTAATAATAATGATGATGATGATGATGATAATAATAATAATAATAATAATAATAATAATAATACAGACTGGTTATATTAATGTCCACCCACCAGAGCACAGAGAATTGCATTTTTACACTTCTTTCCTGGGTATGAAGTGATGGTGATACTTTTATTTTTGGTAGCCTGATGTAAAATGAAGATAACACTAAAAGTAAAGATGTCAGTGTCGTGAGTAAATGATAAATGAAAAGGAAATCTTCCAAAAGGAAATGTGGAGAAACGTGAGGGTGGCAATCAAGCCCCAAGAAACATGACGCAAACAGCGGAGTTGTCAGAGGGAGGAGATGATAAGCAGGAGGACGCCGTGAAGCAGAAACCAAGGGCAAGGAAAACTTCAAGACAGTTAGGGTCAACATCAAATGTGCTAGAGAAGTAAAAATAAACTGAGGCCAAATGAAGGGCCAATGATCTTAGCACCTAGGAGATCCTCGGGGCCACTGCTCTAAGAATGTTGGGGTGTGAAGCCCATGCCAGGTCTCCAGGGCCCTGGGCAGTGAGGACGAGGGCCGGCAGGCCCAGAAATGCAGCAGAGAAAGGAAAGAAATTGGGTTCGTTATGCCTGTTGAAAGGAGAAGGACCAAGGGAAGAGCGGGAGTTGGGAATATAGTGCTGGCTGACCTGGACTTGCATCCTGACTCGAATTGTCCAACCTCGAGCACAGCAGTTACCTAATTTCCTTCCGCCTCAGTCTCCTTTTCTACAGAATGGCATGATAATACTCAGCTAGTTAGGTTACCATGAGAATGCAAACCGAGAGAACATTAATATAGGACCTCAGTGAAAGAGGGGGAGAGGATTTTCTAGGATATTTATTTCTTCCTTCCTAGTAACCAAGCAATGTCACGCGTAGAAGCCCTGGCCTTGGTTAGGAAGACAGGGGTTTCCCTGGAAAGAAGACTAAATAACTAAGGTTTTCCTGTTTCTCTGGTCATGCTTGAACCCTGTTGCTCCAGCTTACCACTCCTCTCAGCCAGCCCGCCGTGGATGACTCTGGCCACCAGGATGTCCCCTGTCATCTCGTGGCGCTTGATGGTAGCTCCCTGGGGAGAGAGTGCAGCAGAATCCTTCTTTAACCTAACATGACCATTTTTCTGGTAGCTTCCCTTAATATAGGTCTGGTCTGGTCAGGAGAGGGTCTTTTTACCAGCCAGGGCCCTATCATGCCATCAGAAAGGGGAGGCCATTCATTCAATCTTGGCCTACCAAAGTCTCTATCCAACCACATAAATAGAAAAGAATATTTAGATCCTTTCTTTTTTTTATTATTTATTTTTTTAGTTAGATCCTTTCAAAGATAAAGTTCTCACCCATTGCAACCTAATTAAAGAGACTAATCTTAGAAAATCAAATTAATGCCTCACTTAGCTTCCAGTAAATAAAGAAAAAAAACCCAACTTAGATAAACACATTGGAATTTAGTGAAATTTACGTACATCAGAAAGCCAAATAATAAAATAAAATATGGGGCCCCGGGGTGGCTTAGTTGGTTAAGCACCTGACTCTTTTTAAAAAAATATTTTATTTATTTATTCATGAGAGACACAGAAAGAGAGGCAGAGACACAGGCAGAAGGAGGAGAAGCAGGCCCATGCAAGGAGCTCAGTGTGGGTCTCAATCCCAGGATCCTGGGATCAGGCCCCGAGCCAAAGGCAGACACTTAACTACTGAGCAACCCAGGCGGCCTAAGCATCTGACTCTTGATTTCAGCTCAGGTCATGATTTCAGGGTCATGAGATCAAGCCCCACATTGGGCTCTGCATGGGGCTCCCTGATGAGCGTGGAGTCTGCTTGGGATTCTCTCTCCCTCTCCTGCTGCCCCTCCTCTGGTTCATGCTCACATACACTTTCTCAAAAAATAAAATAAATAAAATAAAAGTCTTATTTCTCACAGATTTTTCAACAAAGAAAAACACTAAGCCAAAGTCCTTCTAGTGAAAGCATTACAATATATAATGTATTTGAAACCACAGGGAAAAATTGTTAGGACATGCTCTAGCCATTATCATGGATCCCCTCACATTATCTGAATGCCTCAGACTATACCTGTGACTACCATCAAGTATATTTAACATTATATTAAGTAACTACTAGTGATAATTTAGTTCACAACGAACCCTTGGATCACAATTAACCCCGATATAATTCTAACTGAGAAGATATAGTGATTTCCTTACCAAAGGCTGTTGGTTTTTCACTAAACAAACAATCCTCATTGCTTCCTCACTCTCAGGAATATTGTCTGGCAGTGGGGGGAGAAGGGGTTCAAAATCTTTCTGAGCCACAGTGTCATGGGCACTGAGCAAGGCCTGGAAACAGAGAAGGCAAGGTGAATAAAGGTCACACACAGAACACACCCATCTGGAAGACAGTGAACTAACACTCTGTAAGACACCATCACCATCACCACAACAACCAACACACACATGCTGGGCTAAGCATTTTATGTGGATTAACTCCATCTTCACGATAACTCCATAAGACAGGTATATTTATTGTCTCCATTTCATAAAGAAACGAGGCATGGAGAGGTTAAGTGATACATAATATATTCTTGCATTTCCGCTAAAATATATTTTGTCACTTTCTCATTTCCTGCAAACCCATGTAATCCATGGTGCTTTTATAAGCTTGAACTACAGAATAACTTTTGTAATATTTTCCCTAATTAAGGCAGAATGGGAGACAGTAATCAAAACATCCTGCTTGTTTAGTTTGTCAGTGACTTCCAAGGGCCTATGAGTGACAGAATGAGAAAAAGTAGTTTCTTGATTTAGGGTATGATCAGAGAGTTCCCTCTAATGGTCCATTACGTTAAATTTTTATTTCGTTGGGTGGGGAAATAGTCATTCTATAGCCCAACTTGAGACTGATGGACAGAACTTCGCTGGAACTCCGAGAAATTCTCTCAGGTTATCTTGTGAACTGAAAATTTGACTCGTAAATCCCATTGCTCCTAATGCAGATATTCTCTTAAAGGTCTCACTTATTGATAAACTGAACTCAAACTCTGTAAAGTACTATGAGATAGGCTTCTGTTCTACAATCGTATGTTCTTCAAGCAAGTGTTCTTCACATACTCCCTCATTGAGTTAATCATCTTTAGACTATATTTTCAGAACATCTTCACATACTTCATCCAAAACTTAAAATATTTCCAAGTTGGAAAGGAAGTGTACCACCCTGATTGTCTCCCAGAATTTTAGAGGGACTATGGCTTTGCAGGGTGGAAACAAGACATTATGGAAAGTTCTGGATGTCTCCTCATAAATATGGCAGGCTTGGCTCCATGGCTAACAACACAGAGCCAGTACATCTGAATCCCACATCTTTCGAAACAATCTGTTGGTCACCCATGGACAGTAATAGAATATCTATTCAGAAAGTACATTTCCTGTCACATTTCTTCTTTCCAACATTGCCCACATGCCAGATGGGCATACCTTGTCTATTTTAGCAAGCACTTGCCTTAAAGTGCGGATCCTGGAGGATTTGTCTTAGCTCTTGGATCTCAGGGGATTTAGGAGTTTCACGTAATATCCCCACCACCTGGTTGGTGAAAAAGCATATATGGTAAAATTTTAAAAAATCTTCATCACCTAATTAACGTCATCCAGGCTGAATAACAGATACACTGACTAGCATGATATTGACCTAAGAAAAGCTGTTATTGAAACCCTCTTTTTTAATTTTTAAAGTTGATCAGGGCCAAGGATCTTTCCTTATTCATTCAACTTTACTACAGCAGGTAGAATCGGAGATTTGGGTAGGTCTACACCTCAGTGCCTCAGTGCTGGCATACCACAGTCTTGGAGGAAGAACTGACATAATTTTGTAACATATGTACTAAGGTAAACTCCCCCTAGAGGCACTAAAACAAGTGGATCTTTAAGGTGTTTGAGTTCAGGCTCAAGTGCATCCCATGGGATGCTCCATTCATCATGTGGAAAATGAGAATAGTAATTTATATTTTAGGACTTATTATTTGATTACCAATTTCAATATTTGTTGCTATAAAAAAGTGTTAAACATTCTAATTCTGATCTCTTCTGTTTGGGTGTAGACTTGCTTTCTAAGAGGACATAAAACCTTTCAAGACTTTACTGAGCCCCATGAAACCCCAACAGTCAAACCCCACTACATACAGTCAAATGAAAGCAAGCAGTTTACTAAGTTTTACCTCCATTACCTAGAAATGACAACTGAGTAAAATATTATGTATGTATTTTTCTGTGGACAACTGAGAACAGTTTGAATCATTGATTATTGGAATGGAGGGCACAGTTTTTTCTCTTTTCTATTTCTTCTAATATGGTAATAAAATGGATTATACTATTCATCCATTCAACAAATACCTATTGAACATCTACTATGTGCTAGACACTGTTTTCAATGACAGATACAGTGGCAGACAAAAATCCCCATTCTTAAAAAAAAATCCCCATTTTTACTTGATGATAAGGAGAATTAAGAATATAAATAAAACAGGAAGGTGGACAGGGAGTGCTCTGAGGGGTTGCAATTTTAGATAGGGTGACCAGAGAAAGCCTTAGTGAGAAGGTGACATTTGAGTGGAGACCAGAAGATGAGGAAGCAAATCATGTGGATATATGGTCAAGGGCATTACTGACATACAGCATAGCAAGCGCAAAGGGCCTGTGGCAGGAGCATATCTGATTCAAGCAACCACAAGAGGTTAATCTGACTGGAACAGAATGAATAAGGGGGAGGGCAGTGAGTATTAAGTCAAACAGGGAATGGGAACTACATTATGTTTGGCTATTTAAGAACTATGATGTATACTCTGAAATGGGAAGTCATTGGAAGGGTTTGCGCAGAAAAGTGACATGATTTGACACACCTTCAAGAGGATGTCTTCAGTGGCTATACTGAAATAGTTTATAGGGGGGCAAGGGTAGAAGCAGATCAGTGGGAGGCTATATTGCAATTATCTGTATATAAGATGATGATGGTTTCTATTAGGTGGCAGAGTGGAGCTCATAAGATTCTGCATATATTTTGAAACTGGAGCCGACAGGATCCATTGTCAGATTGGGTGTCAAGTATGAGAGAAAGAGAAAGTCACAGATAGCCCCAAAGAGCCTGGTCTGAGTAGTGCAAGAACAAAGAAGTCATTACTGAGATGAAAAAGGCTGAGAGGGGAGTAGCCTTGGTTTTGGGGAAGATCAGGAGCTCAAGGGCCATGTTAAGTTTGAGGGTCCCTGAAGCAAGCATCTAAGTACAATGGAGAGGAGGCAGTTGGATATGAGAGTCTGGAGTTGAGGCAAAGAGCCCAGCTAGAGACATAAATTTGGGAAACATTACTAGAACAACATTTACTCTTGGATTACAGAGGATTAACTGAGTCTAAGGTTTAAAGAAAAAAAAATAGAGAAATGGACACGTGCTAAAAAAATGTTATTTTTTTTGTTTAAATTTGAAGTACTGACCACTTTTCTTTCTTCTATTAAAGCTCAATTAGAAACACTTATGAGATGTGTAATCATCATCAAACTTGCCATTAGATCCTTTAATTCATTTAAACTCGCACCCCAAGTGAAATGGCATCACGTTAAAACCCCACTATTCTATGGATTAAAAGCCACCTTACCTCACAGGATAACGTCTGTGCATGAGTTGTGGCAGGGACGAGCTTCTTTTCTTTAAATTCCTGGAGACAGTCATAAACCTGCAGAGAGTGACGGGGGGAGAGTGTCATCCTGATAACCTGACTCTTCAGGTCCCGGGCGAACGCTCTGCAAGGGGAGAGGCAGCCTGGGCCGTGGCGTGGGCGGCTGAGTGGCTGTGTGCTGGCTTCTCCTAAGGTGTCTGTCGCTGTCCAACAGGAATGGCCCCGTGATGTGATGAGCACTGGGTGTTGCACGCAACCGATGAGTTATTGAAAACTACATCTGAAACTAATGATGTATTTATTATATGTTGGCAAATTGAATTAAAAAAAAAAAAAAAAGGAGATGGACTCAAGTTTGGTGGCTCCCATCCTTCAAGGGCTTGAGTATTGGCTGCCACTGGAAATTGATCCTCCCCGGCCAACATCACTGATAAAAAGAAATTCAAGTGTTTACTCTTGTTAAATTAACAAATGGCTTTTCTAGGGTCACAATCAATAGGGATTTGGGGCCAGAGATGCGTAAGAACCTGAAAGAACCTCGGTGCTGGGCAACTGCCAGAGCATGTGCTGTGTGGCTCACGGTTCAGCAGAGGGTCTGAACAAGAGCCCAGGCGCATGATACCTGCTTCTCTTTGTTTCCTTTTCCTCCCTTAATCCTCTGGGAAAGGTTCATTTACAAACATTTCAACTTCACATCTACTGACCTGAGGAATTTTTCCATACTGGGATCTAGAATCGGCAGAGGACAGCAAGGCATGCCTAGCTCTGCAGCACCCCCCTTCTTATTTTAGGAACCTGCTTTCTCTTACAGATGGAAGAATGAGGCCCAAGAGGCCAGCAGGGCCCCCTCCTTCCTCCATCTGATCCAGGATGACAGTGCATCCTCGTGCCACCCGTGCCAGTGCCCAGGTTGACCTGAGAGTGAGAAGGCTGAGGAATTGAGGCAGGGCTTGCAGGGGACACACAGTCTGCACAGGTAAGCAAGAGAATCCCTTTCAGTGACAAGAAAACTCCCATTTTGGCTAATCCCAGGAGGAAAACATGCCTGATAGGAAGCAGGTGGGGCATTTTCTTCCCAGCTTTCTTGAGCTTTAATTGACAGATCACACTGTGTGAGTTTAAGATGCACAGGATGTTGATTTGATATATGTATGTACTGCAAAATGAGTACTACAATAGGGTTACTTAACACCCCCATCACCTCACATAATTACGATCGTATGTGTGTGTGTAAGAACACTTAAGATCTACTTTCTAGTCTATAATGCAGTATTGTTATTAACTAGAGTCATCATGCTGTACATTATATCCCTAGAAGTTATTCATTTCATAAGCAATGTTTGTACCTTTTGACCAACATCTCCCCATTCCCCCCAGCCCCAGCCCCTGGCAGCCGCTTTCTAGTCTTGGTTTCCATGAGCTCTGCTTTTTTAGATTCCACCTACAAGTGAAAACATATATTTGTCTTTCTGTGTCTCACTTATTTCCCGTAGCATGATGCCCTCGACGTCCATCCATGTTGTCACAAAAGGTAGGATTTCTTTCTTTTTCATGAGTAAATACTATCCCATTGTATATTTCACATCTAGGTATGTATTCAAAGGAAAAGAAATCACAATCTCAAAGAGGTATCTGCACCCCCATGTTCACTGTGGCACTATTCCCAGGAGTCGTGACACGGAAACAACCTAAGTGTCACCTAAGTAGGTGACTAGGTGAAGAAATCAAGAATTTCAAAACAAGTGCTGTGAGGAGCAAGCACCTCTCTGTTCATGCTAAAGATGTTGCCACTTTCTCTTATTTTAAAGAATTGTATTAACATGCATCAAAAGACCGGCCACATTTCACACTTAGCTGAAGGAAACACCCACATCCCAAAAAATAACTTTGAAAGAATCTTTCTTAAAAATAGCATTAAGAGGGATCCCTGGGTGGCGCAGTGGTTTAGCACCTGCCTTTGGCCCAGGGCACGATCCTGGAGACCCGGGATCGAATCCCATGTCGGGCTCTCGGTGCATGGAGCCTGCTTCTCCCTCTGCCTATGTCTCTGCCTCTCTCTCTCTCTGTGACTATCATAAATAAATAAAAATTAAAAAAAATAGCATTAAGAAAACTATAATCAGATAGTAGATGTTACTGTACAGCACATGGAATTTTAGCCAAATTTTAAAAAAAGAAGAAACCTTCAAGATAAGAAAAATTTAAGATACCTAAACAGAACTGCAGATATCTCACTTCCTGACTTTAAGAAACAAAGAGGAATAATTTTTTTAAAGATTTATTTATTTATTTGAGTGAGAGAGAGAGAGAGAGATGGAGTGGGGAGAAGGGCAAGGGCTAAAGATTCTCCAAGCAGACTCCCTGCTGAGCTGGGAGCCCAATGCATGGCTCGATCCCATGACCCATGAGATCACAACCTGAGCCAAAACCAAGAGTTGGACGCTCAACCTACTGAGCCACCCAGGCACACCAAAGAGGAATAATTTTTAAAAATATTTTATTTATTTATTTGACAGAGAGACAGAGAGAGAACATGAACAGGGGGAGAAGCAGGCAGAGGAAGAAGAAGCAGTCTCCCCACTGAGCAGGGAACCCAATCTGGGGGCTCAATCCCAGGACCCTGAGATCATGACCTGAGCTGAAGGGAGATGCTCAACTGAGCCACCCAGGAGCCCAGGAATAATTTTTTAAAACCATTTTTTTTTTTTTGTCCTGAGTTTTCACTTCAGGGACAAATGTTTATAGACCGATGCTCAGGGTGCTGCCAATGGCCATGTGTGGTGGCCTCTTTGTGATCCCAGGGTCCTTTGAACAAAAGAAACTGAACTGGGGGAGGAAAGAAGAACTGCCATATTCTTTCCCACCTGAATTCAGCCTTTGTAAGCTGAGAGGTTTGTGTAGCTCTTCTCTGAGGACTGCTATGATACTGGGGTTTATAATAAGAATTATGTATTTGGCCCTGATTCTGGCTCAGAGTTCTTAAAATCCTTGGAATTTCCTAGGTGAGGAAAGTGACAAAGATGCCCTTTTTTATGTTAATGAGGTGAATGTACCTAAAGTTGAGGGCAGGCTGCCAGGAGAACCAACCATGTAATTAGACTGTTGGAATTTTCAGTTCTATCCCCACCTCCACCTCCGGGAGGGAGAGGGGCTGAAGGTTGAATCAATCTCTAATAACTAATGATTTAATCAGCCACGCCTATGTAATGAAGCCTCCAGAAAATCCCCAAAGGACTGGATTTGTTAGAACTTCTGGTTTGTGGACTTGTGGAAATCTAGGGGATGGTGGAGGGGGCATGGAAGCTCCACACAACCTACCCACATGCCTTGCCCTATTTATTTCTTCCATCTGGCTGTCCCTGACTTACATCCTTTTATAATAAACTGGTAATCTAGCAAGTAAAATGTTTCTCTGAGTTCTGTGGGCTGTGGCAAATTAATCAAACCCAAGGAGGAGGTCATGGGGACCTCTGATGTATAGTTGGTCAGGTTTATAGATGATATAGTTGGTCAGATGTACAGATAGCTGCCTGGGCTTGTGACTGGAATCTGACATGGGGGGAAGGGGCGGCAGTCCCCTGAGACTGAACCCTTAACCTACAGGATCTGATGTCATCCCCAGATAGTGTCAGAAATGAGATGAATTGCAGACACCTACTAGTTTCCCGACACCCATGTGGGAAATTCTCAGAACACAGAAAAGAATTGCCTTCTGAGAACTTTTATCAAGTTGAAATTTCCTGTCAACTGACTGGTGGTAGAGTTGGGTGAGTTTTCAGCTCCCACAGTAAGGCAAAGGCCTCCAGGTCATCGGATGCTCACCTTTAGCAGAGCCTGCAGCCACGGGGAGTGGAGAAGATCGTATAGGAGACACACTCCATTCACGTCTCGGCTGTAGAACAGATTCAGCTCTTGCAGCACAAGCCTCAAGATCTGGGAGAGACCTGGAAAAGGGAGAGGACAGAGATGGGGTGGCAGGTGGAGGTGAAGAAAGGCAGGTGTAAGTGTGAAAGGCAACTCAGACAGCTGGGACGTGCCAGGGGGGCTCCTGAGGAATGAGGATGGGTTTCAGGCCCAAAGCTCTGGTTCTATCAATGTGTGAACTTCAGAGAGTCCTCCAACTTTCTGAAACCCAGTTTCCTTGTGGCAAAATGAGAATATGCTGGCTTTCCTGCAGGGCTGCTTCTAATATTAGATGAAATAATAGATCATAGTATATACAGCAATATTGCTTTCCCTTCCTCAATATTATCAGCCTTTGGTTTATCCCAAAATTATCCAGTTCTTTTCTGGATTTTCCTTCTCTAATTCAAACATAGTCATTTGTCTTCATCCTTTCTGAAAGTTCTTATTGAAAGCGTTGTTGAAAAACTCTAACTGCCAGGGTGCTTGGGTGGCTTGGTGGTCAAGCACTGGACTCTTGGTTTCATTTAAAAAAATTTTTTTTTAAAGATTTTTATTTATTCATGATAGAGAGAGAGAGAGAGAAAGAGAGAGAGAGAGAGAGAGAAAGAGACAGAGGCAGAGACACAGGCAGAGGGAGAAGCAGGCTCCAAGCCGGGAACCTGACATGGGACTCGATCCCGGGACTCCAGGATCATGCCCTGGACCAAAGGCAGGCGCCAAACCGCCGAGCCACCCAGGGATCCCCTGGACTCTTGGTTTCAGCTCAGTCATGATTTCAGGGTCATGGCATTGAGTCCCAAGTTGGGCTCTATCCTCACAGGAAGTCTGCTTGAGATTCTCCCTCTACCTCTTCCCCTCCCCTTCCTCATGCTCTCTTTCTCAAATAAATAATAAATTAATTAAAAAAAAAAACAGCCCAAACTCTAACTGCCAATAGGTTTTTAATGCAGATCTCAGGATTCCAGTGATTAAAGAACCTGAACAGATTTTAGTGAATGTTGGATATTTTGCGTGATTTCATAGGCATTCTCTTTCTTATAGCGATATTTTGAATGTGAAGAAGTTGTGAAGTTCCAAGTTTGAATAAAACATTGTGGGATAAGAGAAAAAAAAGTGGTTCTGAATCCACTGTGCCAATTTCTTTCCTTCCTGACTTGAAAATTGCTTAGACTCCTCACTAATAGAGGTAGTAGGATACTCTGAAGTGTACAAAACTTCCTTAAAAGAATCACAATATTAAAAAAAAAAAATAACAATAAATCTATCAGAATCCCTGTCCCAAAGTTTGATCTCATATCTAGAGTGATGTCACAAGGCCTCTCTGGTCTAGAGAGGAGTCCTGGCACCACATACCATTCTCCGGATTGGTGGCTGTAGAGGGCTTCATGTCCTGGTCCAGTGGGTCTGCTCTTTGTCTGACTGATTCCTTCTTGCCCAAGCTTTCAGTGGAATTCAGCCCTGGGAGCAGACCAGTAAACAGCACACAGCTCTCTCAGTCACGCCGGCTGCCACTCTCACACACTGGAATATGTTTTCAACAGCATTTATTGAACAAATCAAGCACTGTGCTACACCCGAGGACCCAAACCAAACCAAACATTTGCCCTGTAGAGCCCACTCTCTAAATTAACCGCCCCTACGAGAGATCGTTGCTATTTCATGAAACACTTCACCCACTCTCCTTTTTTAACAAGTGACATTTATTTCTCATCTAGGTAATTTTACCATCCTTCAGAGCTCAGAAGAGCCTCTTCCCTGGCCTGACTCCACTTATGTGCTCTGTTCCCTCTCACCGCACCACAGTCCTTCGTGGCACTGATCACAATGGCAAGAGTCATGGTTATGTTTGAGGCACACTCTTGGAGGTTATTTTCTACATGAAGCTTTAGGAAGGATTAATTTCAAGAAACAGAAATCCCAAATTATAGAGGCTGAACAGGGTAGCAGTTTAGATCTTGCTTCTGTAAAAGTGTGCAGGCAGAGACAGTTCAGGGTGGGTAGGGCAGCCTTGCTCCATGAAATGCTGAGAGAATGGACTCCTTCCAGCTCGCTGCTCTGCCGCCCTGGGGTGTGGTGTGGTTCTCATCTTCTTGCTCCAAAATGGTGGCTGTAGCTCCAGCCATCACCTCTACTTTTCCATCAGCAAAATGGGGGTTAAGAAAGCAAGTGCAAAAGGAACATGCTCACTGCTCTTTGTGGAAGTTTCACAGAAGTTACCTATGCAATGAAAAATCACCTTTTGCCCTGGCATACTTCAAAATACCTCACTGGACTTCCATGTTGCTTAAAAAAAAAAACAACAACTTATAATTATTAGAGCCTAGAACCCAACGTTTCTTTATTTATAAACATGAAGTATTTTTGCATAGTTTTAATATATATTGAATTTTCTGAAATGCTACTACGGTAATTAAGAATTGAATTTGCTTTGTTTTGCTTGGATTTTATCAAGTTGTTCACTATTTCAGAAAATCACGTCAGTAATGGTGGGGCGGTTTTGCTTGATACACCTTCCACTGGCTTGTTCCCTTGCCTTGTTTTAATATCCTACCCTGCTACTGGTGTTTCCTGGGATCACTTTCCAAACAAATCATTTAAGGCATCACTATAACTCACCACTATCAGGCTGTATCTGTGTTTGCATTCAAGGCTGCTGCACCCCTGGTGGATTTTTCTCATAGGTGCAAACATGTTGTTTCATTGTATCTTTTGGTGTAGCGATATTTCATATTTACATGTTGAAAGATACAGTGTCTGATTGATGACATTTATTTAGCATCTTTTTATTATTACTAGGGCATGATACAGATGGATTTTTTTTTGAAGTTGTAAGTAAGTGTAGTTATTTGGGGTTTCCCCAGAATCAGACACAGGACAAAGATTCTAGTGGGATGATTTGTTTGGAAAGTGATCCCAAGAAACACCAATAGCAGAGTGGAATATTAGAACAAGGCAAGGAGGGAAAGCCAGTGAAAATGTGTCAAGCAAGTAACCACTGTGGGCACTATGGAGCTTAATCCCTTGGGGGAATAAGGGACAAGAAAGTGGGGGTATTTATACACCAATGCTGCCGGTCATAGGTTGAGGGCTTTTGCAAGAGAACATTACTTCTAGTCTTTCTAGCCTGCTACATGCACACTTCCAGCTAGTGAGTGCACGTACTGGTAGTTCGAAGTTGGCCTGGAATGCACCAAAATTGTAAGAACCAAGGGTACAGGGCACCAACAGCATTTGTTAAAGTAGGATAATAAAGGATAAATCGGGATTTTTTTTTTTTTTAAAGGAGTATTGCAAGTTAGTTGTTGGAGACTGGGATATTGTGTCTGATACGGTTGAGGACTGCTGTTTAGAATTTAGACAGATTGTGGAGTTGAACCAGGGAGGCTATCTAGAAAAAGACAGATCCGTATTATGTTGTCTCTAAATTCCCAGTGAGAAGGGCAACACGGAAAGCTGTTACAGAATTTTAGACAACTTTCCCATACACATTCAGTCACACTGAAGTATTCTGGTTTGCTAGATCCTACCGAAACCTGGTATCACATGCTTTTGCCATGCCCACCACCACCCACCCACCCTGCCCAGCCCCAACAGAGTTAGGTTAAACCCTGTCTTTTTCCCGTGTTCTAGTTTTTGAGCCTCTGTGGAATCATTTAGCACAACATTTGCATGTATGACTCACCTTCCTCCCAAGAGAGGAGCACGTGTAGGGTAAGGAATTGAAAAGGGAGGTGGAGCGTCTGCCACCACAGAAGTCAGAGCAAACAGATGGGTCTGACACGTCATCATATTCAGGCAGCTGCTGGACAAGCTGCCCCAAGGGTGGTTCCCAGATTACATCCTTAGAGAGGAAGTGCAGATTAAACAAGCCAACTGCCACTTGTGCATTGTAAGTAGGGTGGGCCGCCATTCTTGCACACTTAATGCCCAGGTGCCAGGGTGTGCAATTAAGCCCATCCATGCAGCAGCTGCTGGGGGCACCAGACTGCGCATTCCTGAGATGAACTTATTTGTGAGGGAGATTTACAGATAGATGATTTCTACAATGAGTTTTAATCATTAAAATAGTTTCCAATAAATCTAATGCTAACTCCAGGGTTGCAGATAACTAATTCCTATGTTCTAAAAAGCTCATGTTGACCAAAAGCTCCTCACCCATGGAGGCACAAACAATAATTTTTATCTCCACAACTTAGGTGAGTTCTAAAAACGATGGTTGTTGTCAGTTTCCTGGGACAAATCTGCTGTGGACTGAACTGTGTTCCTGCAAACTCAGATAGTTGAAGTCCCAACCCCACTGTGCTGCCAGCATTTGGAAATGGGACTTTTGAGAGATATTAGGCTGAGATGAGGCCCTGAGGGTGGGACCTCCATGATGGCATTAATGCCCTTGTAGGAAGAGACATCAGAGAGCTTGTTCTCCATCAATCTCTCTGCCAGGTGAGGGTACGGTGAGCAGAAAGCTCTCTTCAAGCTAGGAAGCAGGACCGCACCTGAACCCGCATGCTCACACTCTATTGGGCTTCCAGCCACCAGAACCGTGAAGAAGATGATCTGTTGTTTAAGCCACTGAGTCCCTGCTATTAGCTCAAGGTAAGCCAAAAAGTGAAAGAAGGAAACCTCAGATAATGGTTTTCCCTCTCTCCAGTTGGCTTTGAAAAGTATTGCAATGCTTCAGTTCACAATCTGCTTCACAAGTCTCTTCCACATTAATCTGTTCAGTGTCCGGCTTCTGTGCGGGTCACATCTGCAGAGGGTCTGGAGAGTGCATCTTGTGCTTTCTGGTTCACTCAGGAAGCCTCAGCACCTGCAGTGGGGCTGGGCTGTCTCCTAGTTGTTGAGAAGGGGCAGAAAAATGGGAGCCCAAAATATGGAAGTAAAAGGCTGAAACTTCCCCCAAGGAGTTCAAGAGCTGCTGGGACTTCAATCTTGAGCTGGGAGCAGCTGGACTCCGGAGGCCTGTGCCCTTCCTTTCTTCCCTAGTCTGGTTATATTGACTTCAACCTGCTTCTCTATCAAACTTTGAAATCAAGGGCTGAGATCTTGGAGATATCAAAAATAACTTGTTTTTCAGATGAGGAATCTGACATTCAAAGGGGGTATTTGGTAGAGTTAACAAGTTAATCAAAAGTTTTCCTCTTGTTTCCAGAACTAGCCCTGAAAAATGCTTGTGCCTGGCAAATGACTATAACGCCTCCTTCCTGACTTTTCATGACTTCCGGACAAACTCTGTCAGTTAGAATTTACCTATTTCTGCTGTCATGAGAATGAGAATTCATGATTGAGGCTGCAAATAAATAAATACCATATGCAATTCTGGACTAATTAAGTAACAGAGGATCACCAGTTCTTATTAACTGAGAAGCTGCACTAGTGTTAATGGACTCCTAAGGAATTTGTCCTAAATATTACTTTAAAAATCAGTATTTCCACGAATTTTAAAAAATGTAGTGATTACTATTAAATGCCATACCTACCCCCTACCCCTATTAAGCTCATTTTTTCAAAACAATGCTATTAGACAAAGCCTGAGAAAGCACTTGAAAACTTAGTAAGTAATGGCCCAGCTTCCTCTGGGTCAAAATGCTATTGATCAGGACTAGGACAAATATTCAGTTTTACTCAGTCTGTGTGACAACTCATTATTCCATACTTAAGAAATGGTTTCCCAAAGCAAAATCTGTTCTTTCAAAATTACAGAATTCTCCATATATCTTGGGTTACAATGAAACTAAATGATTCGAATTAAATTACCCGGAATTTTATTTGTAGCTATTAAAAACCGACAGAAACACAGACATTTATAGATCTCTTCTGGTAAATGAGGATCATTTGGCAGAGTCTCTTACCTGCAAGACTGCGTACATGCAATGCTGCTCCTATCCAGAGAAAAGGTTTGGTAGAAAATACTAGTGAGCTATTAGCTGCCAAAGTCACCTCACTGTTCTAAAATCTCTGCACATCCTCTTTGATTTAATCCACAGAAGCCTAACCCAGCCTAACCACTAAGTTACTTGTAAGCTTCCCCTGTCACAAATCTTAAGTATTCCTTACACTGAGAAGTCTAATTTTCAAAGGTTGACTAAAGACAACCTTTGCCGTGGCATTTTCTTTCAAAATGCCACCATAGTTAACACCAAAATGTTTTTATTGACCATTCCATGATGACACCCTACACCACAGTAGCATTGTTAATGAAATGCAAAATTGTGAGATACCAGAGAGTAAGCAATTCACCTTACTGTCTCATGTTATGGTGAGAATGGAAGACCCTTCAGCTAATAATGAGACCTGTAAAAAAGTTCCTTCTGGAAGGTTCCCTACGAAGTGACTGTCTTGAACCTAATAGTTACCCATTCTCTACCTCAGATTGGAATTGCTTTATTTGAAAACTGTATATTGCAGCGAGGGGTAGGTGGGAAGCACACTGGGGAGTAGATATCCCAGAATAAAATGAAAGGGTACTGCTCACAGCAGGGCAGAGTGTAATAAAGACCAAATGGCCATGCTTAGAGGTTTATCAAGCTCCTTCACTCAAAATTAAGCAGATGGCCTTCCTTTGCTTTCCACTGTTGATGAAGATGCAAGCTGGGAATGTGGTACATCTGTGACCATTTTGAGCACACCATATTTTATCATAAATACTAATTTTATTAAAAGTTTTCGTTTTCGGGCAGCCTGGGTGGCTCAGCAGTTTAGCACCGCCTTCAGTCCAGGACGTGATCCTGGAGACCCAGGATCGAGTCCCATGTCAACTCCCTGCATGGAGCCTGCTTCTCCCTCTGCCTGTGTCTCTGCCTCTCTCTCTCTCTCTCTCTGTGTCTCTCATGAATAAATAAAACCTTTAACAAAATTCATTTTCAACTCATTTTTTATCTTATGATCTTAAGAAAAAAGATTTGAGAGCGAGCAGGAGCATGTGTGTGAGCAAGGGTAGGAGAAGAGGGAGAGGGATAGAGAGTCTCAAGTAGACTCCCTGCTGAGACGCAGGGCTGGATCTCACAACCCTGAGATCATGACCCAAGCAGAAATCAAGAGTTGTTATGTTGAACGAACTGAGCCACCCAAGCACCCCTACCTTACAATCTTTTAATGCATAACCCAGCTATGAAGTGCTATCTCTGGCAGAAGAAGGAAGGAGGCCTGGAATTAGAGTTAAGGAAGCTCTAAGTTAGAGTCCCGACTCCTTAACAGTGAGCAAATCCCAGCCACTCCGTACCTACAAAATCAGTGGAGCTAACACTTTCCTCACAGAGCTGCTATGAGCATTCACCACACACGTGAAAGATCTGTAAACGTTGCATGAGTGATAGCTATTTCTGTTTACAGACAGTGGCCTGGAGATTTAGAATTTGAAAATATATGGTTTTAAGATGCTATCGAAAGGTATAAATATGGTATCAAGAGCCTAAAGTAACTGGAAAGTTCCATTCAAAACTCCAATACAAGGATGGGTTAAAACATGTTTTTCTTAGAACTGAGAGTCTATCATCATTTGAGAATTTCTCAATGGGTCTCAAGTCTTTGTTCATTTCTACAACTATCCTGGTCTCTCTACGGGGTCAAAAACATTCAGTAAATTTGCCTTTAAAAGCCCAATGTGTAATCTGTGTGTTTATTCTAAAATCAAAACAATCCCTAATGGAAATGCAAAGTGTTCAACATAAATTAATCAAGTGTTGGTTCCTTTACAAAAAACGGGCAGCCACCTTCTGGTAGAGAGCAGTGGTGACATGGAAAGGCTTCTTGAGAAGACATAATAACTGGGAGGTAGCTATCTAATGGGTAGCATTTCCAACAAGAATTTTAAATTCTCTCTTCCCTTCCCTGAATCTGTTCAGGAGAGAAAAATAAATAAATAACCAGTGACTATGAAAATATGCCTTTTATTCAAATAAATAATAAAGATTTAAGATTCCTGTCCTTGGGGTACTAGGATCAGAAAGCCAATTTCTTTGTTAGCAAAGGTGCTATAATTATAGAATTTGTTTATTTTAAAGAGAGAAATCTCTAAAACCCTACAGGGACCTCTGGGGCCGATACAAAGAGGCATGGATTACAATTTGGGCAAAAAAATAAAAATAAATAAATTAAATAAATAAATTTAAAAAAAGAAAAACAACAGCCTGGGTTTCTTTTAAATTTCTAGGTTGCCCTAAGTCATTTCCTTTGCAATCATAAAACAACCTTATAGAGATGAATGTCTTTTATTATGAAAATTGCTGTTGCATTACAGCCAACATTCCGAAACAGTATTTTAATAAACACGTCTTGATTATAAAGTAGAGCAGAAACCATGATCCTTTTTTAAAATTGATTAACATCTGCTGATGTCAACAAAATCTGGAGGACACTCCATATGCTCACCGTGGTGTGTAGGAGATGAGATGAGGAAGAGCACCTATGTTATTCAAAACAGCTACTAGTGTTACTTGTACAGTGTAAACCAACCATTTACAATAGGACATTAAAAAAAAAGGTAAAAAGCAAAACACTAAAATGTTGAGGTGTTACAATACTTTTGAGATGGAAAAGCCAAAGCTTATTTCCTTTCTCTTCCCTTCCGTGAGTTCAGTGCGAGGTACAGGGAAGAACCAGAACACTATATCAAAGATGGATGCAGTTCCTTGCTTCCATAGTTCCCAGAATTTAGTCCTGCTCCAAAATACAGCCCACATGCAAAAGCTCTTCAGGCTCACATTCACAGGCCTCGGAATACAGCGTTTGCGCACGGACCAATAGGGTTCCAGAGCAGCTCAGAGTCAGTGTTTGAATTCCAGTGTATTCACTCTGTAGCACTGAAAGGAATCCAAGAACAAAACTCCTATGTTCTTTCTAGGCAGGAGGCTGAAGACTCCATGTTTGGGGTTAGGGTATGGTAGTCACCGCATAGAACCTCTCCCATCATGAATACCCTGGTGGAAAAGCTTAGAAAAAGTTAAAACTGCAGTTTTAGAAGGTCCTCTTTCCCCTCCCTCAGCAAAGCAGCATGATGCACACATGACTGCGAGGAATTCAGGAAGGCAGAGTGTGGCTACTGTAGTTTCAAGTACAATCTGCTCTTTGCAAAGGGATCTGGGGTAACTGCAGGCAAACCCGAAACTCAAAAAAATTTATTAACTTCTTTAAGGTAAGAAGCTATACTGAGAACTCTCCTTACAACTTCATGTAGCTGGCATACTCTTTACTGTAGAAAGGGATGACCTTTTTCCAAACAGTAAATGTGGGATATTTGGGGGACTTAACATAGGCAAGGGATTGGTTTAATTGAATTCTATCTCCTTTTCAACCCTCCCTTTAAACCATAATGTCTTTTTTTTTCTGGGCTCAGGGCTATCATCATTAGTAAGGCTCAGAAATAACCACCAAAATAACACAACGTCCTAATTTCAACACCACTCTTTTTCTCCACTACAGGAAGACGCCAGATGGTGCTAAAACATCTTACAGATAATCCAGTTGTCAAGCTGTTATGCATCCTAGTTAAGCTTCTCACGCTGGATCTGGTAGTAACATGCCTGAAAAAAAGTTCAAAACAATTTAAAATTTACTTGGAAAGACATTACATAAACATAGCAATGCACAGGAGATTAAGAAAGGAAATCTCTGATTAATACTGATAGTTCTAACAAAATCAGTGAGTTGCTTTATTTTTTCCGTTTACTTCCAGTTCCCCTACTCAATGTCTATTTTGCTGTAATTAGTAGACAGAAAATTTTGCACACTCTCTTCTAATTCTAAAATAAACAAACTTCTTCCAAGTTTTTAAATATTCTTCACTAAGTAGAAATACCTTAATCGGCTAAGCCACTACTGAGTGGACATTTAGAATATGCTGAGCATTATAAAGGTACACAAACTGTAATCGGAATCATCTAGTATGTTTTAAGAAACTACAAATTAAGAGTTAACATCATTCTGGACCCAGTGAGTCAGAATTTCCAAGAACGAATTTTTAAGAAGCATTCCCAGATGATTCTGAATGTATCCAGGTTTGGAAGTTACTCACACTACAGAGAACACCTCAGCCAAACCATATATAATGTTTTCTTTAATTCCTTAGGATAAGTCTCCAGGAGTAGGGTTACTCAAACTCCAAGAACATTTTTGATGTTGTTGATATTGATGTTAACAACAATAGTTTTCCAAAAAGGTGACTACTATTTAATCCGTTATCAGCAATATGGGAATAATCCTGATTTCACCATACCAGGCACTGGGTATAATTTTAAAAGCTCTTCGCTATCAACTGGCTGGTTAGCTCAGTTGGTTAGAGCGTGGTGCTGATAAAAGCTCTTCGCTATTTTAGTAGGCACAAAATGGCATCTTGCTTAAATCTGCAGGACTATAATTTTCAGTGAGGTTGAGGATTTTCCTACATATATCCATTATTTCTCCCTTGGTAATATGTTGAGAGATACTCTTCATATAACAGAAATACTAAAAATGTAAGTCACTGGTGGCCAAGTTTTCCCCCAGTACCTCCACCCTTTTCCATCTATTTAATATAAAATGTTAATGGTTATTTCAGTTAAAAAGTTCAAACAACTAATCCAAGCCCGAAACCTGACATTAAACTCTAGATTTTTTTCTCATTTTAATTTGCCTTTCCTTCTCTCTTCCTTTCTTCTACACTTAAAAACCCCAAAGCATCTGTAATTTGCAATGCAAATGATTCTACCCTGATTTCATCCTCCTTCAAAATGGCTAATAAGCTATCCCAATACTTTAACCATTTATTAAGTAATTCCTCTCTTTTCCATTTTTGTGTTTGATGTTTTCATTTTCACATGTGAAATTTTTATTATAACACAACACGGCCTTTATGAGGACTATCCCTTCCGTTAGGGGTTACATCCATTCTTGTGACAGTTACATACTATCTTAATTATTATAATTTTGTAATATTTTACTAACTCGAAGAACGGGTCTATTCTCCCTTTTTTCCAGAAGTGTTTATGCCATTTTCTATTTGTTGTTCTTCCAATATACTTCAGAATTATTCTAAAATTCCAAGAAAAATCAAGTTGGAGAACTAAAATTACTTCCAATAATCCCTAGAGAGTACTCAAATTACAGAACCTCATTTGTCACATACTGGATACAGTAAATACATGGGGAAAGAAGAAGATGTAGTTCATATTCATTAAATACATATTGCCTTCTGTGTTTTACCTCATTTCCATTCAATAGTTTTAGTGTTGGATACTTTTTTTTGCCACTAAGAATCCTTTCTGCTTCTCTTCTAGAGTTATTAATATAGATGGTCTACCTTTATAACCATTTGTAACAATTTGAATGATCAATTTATAGGGAAGAGTAATTTGCTTTAGTATTCTGAAGAATAACTGATTCTACTTTTATTATTTTAAAGTATTAACAGTACATACTCTGAAGGCATTTAATGTTTACATTAAACCTCTGTATAAAGAAGACAATGGTTAATTATAGATTTATAATATGGTAAGTTAAGGACAGATTTTAAGATTAAAAAAAAAAAAAAGCCTAAATACGTACCTTTAAGGTGGTGAACATTATACCCTGTTCCCCATGCTGTAAATATGGATCCATTAGATCTTCAATGAGGTGTACCTCAGAGCCTAAATTCCTAATCCTGTCCCAATGAGAAAAAGAAACTGAGTTATTTCTGTTTATATGTTCATCTTCCTTCTGAATCTATGTGTGGGATAATAAAGAACAGCTCACCATAGTGGAATGGGTAAATAGAAACAGCTTTTTCTAGTGAGGGAGCATATTACTGTCATCAGTTCAGTAAAAGCACTTATTAAAATAATGAGTCTTAATAAAGTCTGAAAAGCTTGGTCACCTGGCCCGTAGCACCACATATAAGAAAACAGGAAACAAGTCATCCATGGACCACAGGAAGTCTTCCTGAAGTGATGCCAGGACACTCTGAGAGATCTCTTCAAAAGTCTGCTGGATGACCTTAAGTTTGTCTGACGGGGTAAATGTTGTGCTGTTGTTATTAAAAAAAAAGAAAAAGAAAAAGAAAAAAAAAAGAAGATAAGTCCTATAACTTTTCTTAATAGAACTGTTTAATATTAAATATTAATTGTTTGACAATAAACCCTCCTTAAGTCAGACACATCAGGCATAATGAGTTGCTAGAAGGGATGGCCACAGTAATCCCTTGGTTCTTTGAGAAAAGATGCCTCTAACTATCATAGTTTATATGGGAGAATTCACTAAATTATAGATTATCCCCCTTTAACCATGTAGGATCTTATTCTCCTAATATATGCTCTTAACTAATTTAGTTTGGTTAATTTCCATTTGGCTAAAGATGTGATTATATAGACATATTTCTGGGCAAGCTCTCCACCTCTTTTGAAAATACGATGGCCTTGGGGCGCCTGGGTGACTCAGCCAGTTAAGTGTCTGCCTTCGGCTCAGGTCATGATCTCAGGGTCCTGGGATCGAGCCCCGCATCATGCTCCCTCCTCGGTAGGGAGTCTGCTTCTCCCTCTCACTCTGCCCTACCCCCAACCCCTGCCCCAGCTCATGTTGTGTCTCTCTCTCTCTCTAATAAATAAAATCTTTTAAAAAAGAACAGAAAAGAAAATACAATGGCCTTGTAGCGTAAATGGTAAACCAAGTGTATCCAAAAAAGGCTGAATGTGACACCTTCTAGGAGTGAAGGGGGCTTAGGTAATGAGAAGATCTCATTAATATCTAAACAGACTAACTACTGCTTTGATTTATGTGATTTTTCAACAAATCAGAGATTACCTGATCTGCTGTAGACATTCTACAGCTGAGGCAAAACAAGCATCTTTTGTGGTTGGCAGAACCTACAAAAAGAATTTATGAAGGTCACCAAGAAAGTGGTCTTCTACAGTAACAGTAAAAAATACACAATACTGATGGCAGGGTGTGGTTCTCTGAGTAGCTCATACTCGGCTACTATTCTACCAAAGTAAAATGGAATTTTTTTGCTATCCCAAATACCCTACATCAAAGAAAGCATATTTGCTGAGGAAACTAAAATCTACTATACCTTTTTACTCTCTCCAAGGATTGACAAGGTCACTGGCCAAAATTTCCTACAATGGAATCCACACACTGTTAATACAAATTGTTACTTATGATAGATTAATCCCTATAAAAACAGTTGATGGCTGGCTATCTTGCCTTCCCTGTCCCCATTTAAAATAACTGTTCCACAGATGAAGTTCTAATAAATCTTCCAGAAGTCATTTAAGAGTTTCTATCATGTTCCTAAGGGTCCATCAATGTATATTACAATACCCCTATATATTACAGATTTCCAAATACTGGCCAAAGTCTTTCCTTCACTTAGTTTTATCTTATTTTTACTGTTACATTATTCCACTGAAAAAATTTACTTTCTGATTAAGGCTTGTTCACTTTTTTTTGACAGCACATATATAATTATTGGGGTGTTGGGGTGACCAGCTTTATCATGGCACCAGAAGGAAGCATAATGTGTTCCCTTGGAATAAGGAGACAAGGCTCTACAACAAAGGGCACATCTAAAACTTTCACATTAGAAATTACAGATACGGAGGAAAGAGAGAGAAGGGAAGGAAGAACATTGAAGACTAAATACAATTCATTTTTTGAAACTGTAAATACATGTATTTTGTTTTAAAGAGCTACAAAATATCAGATAGGATAGCTAATCTATATATATACAAACACACATTTTATACACTCAAAAATAAAACACATGTTCAGAAGAATAGCCAAGTTTTACACTCTACTCCAAAAATTCTCAACAACAAAGATTAAACATTGTGCTGAATAACAGATACACAAATAAGTGAATAAACTGCAAATCATATAGTCTATTAGATATTAAAACACTGAATTCTTGATAATGCTGTATTTTAAATTAAAACCATTTGATTTTACTCGTAACTATTGTACTTACCTCTGCACCCCAAGGAAGCCGAGAAGAGCAATATCTGGCTGCTTATTTAGTCGTAGAACACACTCCCAGTAAATGTCTTCCTCACGATCATTATCCAGGGCATAGAGCATAAACAGTGGTGGGTAGAGCCGAGGTAGTAGTACAGGAAGCAGTAACCCAGAACTTGTTACTACATAACTACAAAATATTGGAGAAGGAAAAACAGTCATATTAAAGTTGAATACAGAAGGGTAGCTGGGTGATTCAGTTGGTTAAGCACCTGCCTTTGGCTCAAGTCATAATCTCAGGGTCCTGGGATGGAGCCTCATGTCAGGCTCCCTGCTCAGCAGGGAGTTCGCTTCTCCCTCTCCCTCCGCCCCTCCCCACTGCTCACACTCTCTCTCTCTCTCTCTCTCTCTCTCTCTCTCTCATAAATAAAATCTTTTAAAATAAAAATAAAATCAAGTTGAATGAATCCTAGAAGTTGAAACAGAATCCTAGAGCTTCAGTTTCTAGAACTGAAAGTAAAGATGGGACATTTGAGTAAAAACACAGTTATGTTATAACAGGGGTGCCTGGGTGGCTCAGTCAGATATTCGGCTCAGGTCATGATCTCAAGGTTGTAAGATACTGCACTTAGCGGGGAGTCAGCTTAAGATTCTCTTCCTCCCCTCATACCCCCCCTCATGCTCTTTTGCGCTCTCTCTAAAAAAAAAAAAAAAAAGACAGTTATAGCATTATTCTACTTTTATATTTGGAGTAACATGAAGAACTTACCTATGGCCCCAGAGTTTTATCTTGGACCAACTGTGAATACTTTTCATTAACTCAAAATCTAACAGAAAACATAGTTGGTTTCCATTTTGAAAATTATTCTCTGTGGTTATTCTAGATGAGCATGATGTTACTTTGCTCAGCTGCCTTTGCATCCACTCATTTGTGACTGCACTTCCATGGGGTTTGGCTAATACAACTTAATACAACCTAAAAGGGACCTCAGAGATCACCTAGTCCAATTATATTATCTTAAAAATAAGGAAACTGAGATCTAAGAAAACTTTTCCCTAGGATTCTTTGGATAGGATCACCCACTCTCTTTCTTCACTATTTCTACCCAACTCCATTTACCCTGGCTCTGGTGATTCGGATCTGGAATCTGACTTCCCAGTGCAAAAGGATTTCCTTTCCGTTGGCAGAGGAGCAGAAAGAGGAATTGTGCTGCCCTCTTCAGGAAGCTCAGGAAATAAGAATCTAAGGAATAATATAAAATACAATTATACCTCTAGGAATGGCTAAAAAAGAGTAATAATGTATTTCTATTATTTCACCTATTTATATGAAATCAAACTTTATATCAATTAAACATTTTAGTTCCCTAAGATTCTTAAGTGATGCTTCTTACAGGATAAAATTAAGAGTGTAGCTAATGAATAATACCACTAAAAAATCTTCATGTGCTTTTTTTTCTGTCCAGATATTAAAGAGTGAGAAATTCTGATCCATATGTTTTTCTTACGGACAAATCTCATCTGAAGTCAATTTGTATTGACTTTTCAAGCACAGACCATTATTCTCACAGCATAAACAAATATTAGTTGGAAACTACTTAAATATTCAACACTAAGAAAAAATGAAAATCTAAATAATGTAAAATTTTAATTTAAAAAAAAATTAGGGGATCCCTGGGTGGCGCAGCGGTTTGGCGCCTGCCTTTGGCCCAGGGAGCGATCCTGGACACCCGGGATCGAATCCCATGTTGGGCTCCCGGTGCATGGAGCCTGCTTCTCCCTCTGCCTGTGTCTCTGCCCCCCTCTCTCTCTCTCTCTGTGTGACTATCATAAATAAATAAAAATTTAAAAAATAAATAAATAAATAAATAAAATTAAATTTAAAAAAATTAAAGTTGCTGGCTGTCTGGGTGGCTCCATTGGTTAAGTAGCAGACTCTTGGTTTCAGCTTCAGTCATGATCTCAGGGTCGTGAAATTGAGCCCCACCTCGGGCTCCACCCTGAGTGAGGAGTCTGCTTGTCTATCTCCCTTTCTCACTGCCCCTCTCCCTGCTCTCATTCTCTCTCTCAAATAAATAAATAAAGTCTTTTTAAAAAATTCAAGTTGCTAAAAATTTTTTCCCAATGATCAAGCTGTTAAGTTACTAGGGATTTTTTCCCTAGGTTTTGAATTTGCCCTAGATTTTATCTCTGACCTCTTATATGCAAACAAGTTTATTGTCCTCTTTATTTTTAGACACAAACCTTGACTCTTTAAAGGGGGTTTGCAATCTTCTCTAATTTTTGTAGACACCTTGCCCCTGCCTCTGCCCCTAATTTTATAGTTGGGAAAACTAGAAAGGTCAGAAAGAAAACTTATTATATTCATCTAACGAATATCAAGAGCTGGAACACTCCCAGCCAGTGGTCTTTTTAGTGGATTACACTGCCCTCTCAAAATCTGAGACATTTCTGAGTGCATCTATCAATTTTGAAGCTAATAATTTGAGGAAATTTTCTGGGACAAATTCATGAATTTTTGTATAATGATCTTATTAAAGTATTTACTTGGCTTAAGCTCAATGAAAGATCTTGAATTTCACAAATTCCAAATTTTCTACCTGAAATTCTCTTTCCAAAGAAGTTCTACTTGCTTGCTTTCTCACTTCTTTCAAAGTCTCTGCTCAGATATTACCTTATTATTATTAGTCAGGCCTCCTGAACCTTCTGTTTAAAATAGCAGCTTCTTATCTCCAGCCCTATCCTTTGTCACACTTACCATCAGCTGACATACTATATATTTTATTTAGTCTATCCTCACTAGAATGAAAGCCTGAGAATACACACAGTTCCTTGATGATTAATGATGTTAAGCATTCTTTCAGGTATCTGGTAGTCGTCTCTATCTCTTCTTTGGGTAGTTGTCTATTCTGGTCCTCTGTCCATTTTAAATCAGATTACTAGTGTTTTTTTTTTTTAATTTTGAATATATAAGTTCTTTATATATTTTGGTTATTAACTCCTTGTCAGATATATCATTTGCCAATACATTCTCCCACGTGATAGGTTGCCTTTTTGTTTTGTTGATGGTTTTCTTTGCTGTGTTTATTGCATAAAGTAAAAATCCACATGTTTTTGTTATTTAATCTACTTAAGAATCTGTGGCACAAAATCCTTTTCTTGATGAATAATTTCTGTGATTAAGAGGAATCTGAATGATTCTTCACAAAGTTGTAATCTCTAGATTCAGGATGAAGACACCCTAAGCATTAGTAATAAAGCAGTACTCCAGAGCTTGCAGACTTCAATGAGAAAGATCGCCTACCTCACCAGCTGGAAAATTCGCTTAAGGTAAGATTTAATCTCTTTCACAGCCTCCTGCAGTAGCCGGCGATTGGCTCCTACACCCACATATGTCATTCTATAAACTGCAACCAGTGTCTCCACAAGCCTGCCCAGGGGGTGCAGAGGAGTGTCACATGCCTGAACAGGAAGAGGATCAATGAAGTCAGTCAATGACTAACAGCAGAAACAACCAATAAATAATAAAACAATTTCATAAATGATAAATAATTTTAAAACTACAGGCGTCAACTTTTGGATCAGGAAAATTCAAATATTTATAGTTTTTCTTAAAGTGTTGAGTCCATCCAAATTATATTGAATAGGAGTTCCTAATATAAATCAAAGAATCCTTTTAGCATCTTGGGAAAATAGCTTTGGATACAGTGATAAATATAATTAAACTATAAACTTCATTAAAAAATAGGAGAGATTACCCTTGAGCAAACTGAATAATGATAGTTGGTTATGCTCTAATACAGTCCCTCTTCAGTTCCCTTGATTTCTCTTAATACTGCTTCCTGCAACCCCATGTCAATGCATATCATACTTTATAGCTAATACGATAGGGTTTGAAAGGAAGCAAAGAGTATAACCATGGGGCGAGGGCACCATGCTTTATTTATACAATCTCTAGTTTGCTAATTAATATTGCTAACAAAAAGCCATCTTAAACTTTGACCCTTGTTCTTAAGAATCCCCTTGAGCACTTTATAAAACTTAAAAAGTTCTATCATCATGATAGGGCAATATTCATGTGGAAATGTGCTTTAGTAGTCAGAGAATTAACCAAAGCAATGCTCTGAAAACAAAAATAAGATTAGAGTACCTACCAATAAGCTGTGAGCAAATATGAATGATATATTGTAGTAGCTGCATCATTAATTCACAAGACCATAGTAATTCTGACTCTACCTTTATTAAATATTTCTTGATGTCATCATATTTCTCTACCGAGAAAGCACCAACATGCTGAGGAATGAATTCCAAACTCTCTAGTGTCTGAGTCTGTGAACGACTTAATGTCTCTGGACTGTAACAAGACAAAAGAAAGCCCATGATGTATTTCCTATCAAGAAAGCAAGATAACTGTCATGTGCGCATGAAATACTGTTATCAAGTAAGGATGAAATGGAGTACCCAGCACAATGTTGGCCCAAATGAGCTCATAATTGGTAACTGACCTATTAGATTTTTTCTAACAGTCATCCCAATGCCATTTAATGTTAATTCATACCAACTAAAATTAATTAACAAAGATTTTGCTTCAATATCAACAATGGTGTAAGGAGATACTACAATGTTAGCCTGAAGAGAAAACTGGTGGCAGACTTGTTAGTGATGAGAAAAATGGAACAGAAGAGAATGGAAGCCAAAGGAAAAATGAAAACACACGAAAAGGGCAGAGGAAGAAGAGAAATGAGCTCAAATAAGGAGATAATGAGAACACTACAACCGATGGTGAGGTAAGCACATTTGTGGGTAAAGGGAAGCTTTGGATGAAAAGGCCATGATAAAACACATGCTTAGTAAGCAACAGATATTTTTCGCATTGTTATTAGATTATAACCAATTAGCAATGGTACACAATTGTTATTATTACATTATGGTAGATAAATAAGACCCCTGTGGTTGCAACATGTCTTATTATATAAAAGTTCATTGACTCCCATTTCTTGGAAAACACCCAACAGTTAACCAAGATTAACTAAAGGACCAAAGTCTCCATATTTAAACTGAAAGGCTCTATCAGTGAAGGCTGCCCATCTGCATCACACACAAGGGAAAGTCCATAGCTTTAAACAATCCTAGGAGTTTCCCTTTCTTCTACTAAGAGAAAGGCTGTAAGGTAAAAATCATGAACTTCATGAATGAAACATGATAATTCCTGTTTATCCTAAATATAGGGGGAAGAAAAACAAACAAACTTCTTTCTATACAGCAGGGATTATCAGGTTCTTTGGGTCCAAATGCCAAGCAATGCTTGTGGGAGTTACTGGTCAAATTAAAGAATAAATAAATAAGCAGAAAAATAGAGAAGAGTAAAGAACAGGGGAAAAAATAAAGAAAAAGAAAAAAGGAAACGAAGAGGTACATCTGTAATTTTTCTTTCAGTACTTCAAAATTGTTGTACCACTTCCTTTTGGTCTCCAGAGGATGCTGATGACAAATATGCAAGCAGTTGAGTCTCCAGAGGATGCTGATGACAAATATGCAAGCAGTTGAAGGGCAGTTTCCCTCTATGTAATGCCTCTTTTTTCTTTAGTTGCTTTCCAGATTTTGTCTTTCAATTTGACTATGAGGTGTTTGTACACAGGTATCTTTTTTTCAGGATGCAGTCTGCTCAGTTTCTTGAATCTGCACATTTGTCTTTTACCACATTTGGCAAGCTTTCAACCATTATTTCTTCAAATACTTTTTTTATCCCCATAATTTTTCTCCTCTCCTTCTGGGATTCCAAGGACACAAATATTAAACTCTCAGGTCCTTAGAGTTCTGTTCCTTTATTTTCTCCCCATGTATTTTCTTATTATTATTCAGTTTAATAACGCCTATTACTCTATTCTCAAGTTCACTGACTCTTCTGCTGTCTGCTTATTCTGTTACTGAGCTCACCCAGTGATTTTATTTTGGTTATTAGATTTCTTAATTCTAAAATTTTGATTTGGATCTTCTTTACAACTTTTTTCTTTGCTGATACTTTCAATTTTAATAGTTGTTCCAAGGGTGTTTGTGATTGCTCATTTGAGCATTTTTATAATAGCTCCTTTAAAATTCTTGTCAAAAATTTAAAATTTATGCTGGGAAGTCATTGGTATCTATTAATTGTCTTTCACAAAATGAGTTGGTGGTTCTTTGATTGCCAAGTAATTTAGGTTTATATTCTGGACATTTTTTAGTATTATGACACTTTGGGTCTTGTTTATATCCTATGAAGAATATTGATAGGCTAGGGGAAAGGAGGGAAAAAATAAAATAAGACAAAATCAGAGGGCAGCCTGGGTGGCTCAGTGGTTTAGCACCACCTTCGGCCCAGGGCATCGAGTCCTGGAGACCTGGGATCGAGTCCCATGTTGGGCTCCCTGCATGGAGCCTGCTTCTCCTTCTGCCTGTGTCTCTGCCTCTCTCTCTGTTTCTCATGAATAAAGAAATAAAATCTTAAAAAAAAAAAAAAAGAAAGACAAAATCAGAGAGGGAGACACACATACCATAAGAGACTCTTAACTACAAGGAACAAACTGAGGATTGCTAGAGGAGGGGTGTGTGGGGCAGTGGGGTAACTGAATGATGGGCACTAAGGAGGGCACATGATGTGATGTAATGAGCACTGGGTGTTACATGCAACTGATGAATCCCTGAACTCTAAATCTGAAACTAATAATACACTATATGTTAATTGAATTAAAAGAAAAAAAACATTGACAGGCATAGCAGAGTAAACATCTGCTTCCTAAAAGTTCCCTATAGTGATATGAAATATTCCTTAACTAATAAGGGTATTTTGCTGTCCACAGAGTAGGCTAACAATGTGATTTATTCTCAATATCTGCTTTCCTTCTGGGACTGTGGAATTCTGGTAGTTGCTAAGCACAGAGTGTCTATGTGACCAGCCCTCAATAAAAAACATAGTCCCTTATCGGCTTCCCTGGGCAGAAAGATTGTATATGTGTGGCTGTATTTTACTGCTGGGGGGATAGTGTGCTCTGTGGGACCCCTCACAGATAAGGAAAAAGTACGGGAAGCTTGCACATGAATTCCTCCAGACTCTGCCTGTGTCTTCTCTTATGCCCTGGCTGTAGATCCTCACTGTGTTGCTGTAGTAACTCTTATCTGGATGACTTTGAGTCTTGTGAGTCCCTCTAGCGGAAAACTGAACATGTCGGCACTCTCGGGAGCCTCTGAAATGGCTGATATTTGTTTCAGCTTTCTGTGGGCTGTGGTTTCAATGTCTGTTCACTTTGCAAAACCTTTGCAGTCCTATTTAGGTCTGTCTGTGAGCAGATCCCTCAGTGGTCGGTCTGGGACCTGAGTGGAAGTCAACCTATTAGCTCAGTCCTCAAAGTGTTAGGTTAGATATGCTAATTAGGACCAAACCCACACATGTGCAAGTCTAGGCTGAGCCCAGGGGTTCATAATAAACCTTACATGGCTGTTTTCTAGAGTTCTTCTCTATTACCTCCCCTTGCATTTCCTGGATCCCCTGTTAGATCCTCAGGTCAGAAACTGTCCACTTCTGTGAACATGTCACATGGAGGGGTGGGAGGATAGAGAGGCTAAAAAAGCAATGGGGTTTGGCTATGACAACCTAAAGATCCAAGACAGAAAGGAGTTTCCACTCCTCCAGGAGTTTTTCCTGTTCCTGGCTGCTCTAGCAAATGCCACTGTCACCCCTGCTACAGAAGTACCTGGAGGCTGGAACATGAGAAAATGAAGGAAAACAAGAGAAAGAACACAGTGTATCTCCTCTACTCTATCTGAGCTTCAAGAGTCTCTTTTTTGCATCTTGAGCCAGAAGCAGAGGGTTATTCCTGAAGCTCTATTTACCACAGTGCTGACTTCAAGGTTTTAGATTATACTGAATTTAGGCTGAGTTAAAAAGTTAAAAAACTCACTACGGAAAAAACAACTCATAACTGGTCTGATGATACTCTGAATTCAGGTGTTCTTCCTCAATACTCTAGCTGGTATTTTCTTTGCAGAACAGCTGTTCATATATTCTCCCTGGATTTTATAGTTGAGTTCAGTAGAAGATAAAGGGAGGCATACTTTACCCATATTACCCAGAAACAGAAGTACATCATGACTTTTAAACTCTATTTTTAAGTTAAATGCGGCAAGCCTTGACTACTTCTCAAGTTTTAACTTCCTATAATACTCTGCCCTACGCTAGGCAGGCATTCACCCACCTGTCTCTGTGTTGGCGCCGATTGGTGGTCAGGGCCACAGCAATATTGTCCCATGCTTTCCAAACTTCCCCTTGGCCTGGGTTCTCACAGCCCAGTTGATGCCAACATTCATCAAATACTGCTTTCCACTTTTCATCAGCAGACACTGCCAGGTTTCCCAGCTTCCTGCTAATGAAGTCACATTAAGCTTTTATTAATCACTTCTTTTGTGCAAAAATCTTGAAGAACAGAAACTTTCTATTATACAACTAGGAATGGTTCTGTAACAAAACTGCCTAGGCTGGCAATGGTTCTATTTTATAAACACTGAATGAAAACTTTAAAGAACTGACTTTTAGCTACTTAATGTTGATCAGATACTAAAGTGTAAAAATGGTTAAGTATGAGGCACATTAGAATTGACTGCTTTCTACATTTTCACACAATTGATTTTGTAAAATTGATTCCTGTTAAAACAAGGACTTCCTGTACTTTGCACATCTCATAATAAGTATAAAATGCATTATATACTGGGTTCTAAAAATATATCAAGCATCCAACAGAATAAAGAATTGGAGAAGCTACCAAAATACAAAGCAAAACTAATGCTGGAATCAATAAAGGAAAATAGATATATGCCAAAAACATGGAGGAAGAACATGATACACTTAGAGATACAGATTTTGTTTTCTTCTCCACATATGTAGAGTATACACTTCTCCGTGTGTGTGTGTGCTTGGTCTTTACTTCTCAAAATCAAGTTGTATAGGGATTCCATTTAAGAATGCTCTCTTTCAATCAATTTGGATATCTGCATCACTAACCGTAAAATTACACTCCCACATAGAACTTTTATTTTAAACATCTATGATCTGAGGCTATAACCAAGAGAATAGGTTTAGCTATCTATAATAGCATCAGTTGGCAATACGAGGAAGTTACACTTTGTTAAAATATGACTTTAAAAATTTCTTCTGCATTAAAAAAATTGTTCCGTATTTAAAATATTAATCAGCTTTGATAAAAGCAAGACAGCTCAAAACATTTAATAATTAATCCACAATTAACACAGGTTACTCACAAAACTTTGGGTCTGTCTTTATCACTCTCATACAGACTAGGCTTGAAGTAGGTTCCTGTGATTTTTATACCAGATCCCCATTCTCCACTAAAATAACCTTCAATGTAATCTCCATTTGGCATAGTCAGTGTTCCCTAGGTAAAGTTAAAGAAAATGTCAAATTTAGAGGAAGTATTTCCAATTTAAAAATCAAAAGAAAAAAGCACCAAATGATTAATATTTTCCCATTTTAACTCTTTACCAGTCCCCAATTCTCTAAAAAAAGAAAAAAAAGTGTACATGCATGTGAAAAAAGATTGAATAAAAATAATCCATAGATAAAAGAAAAAAATAACTGAAAAAATATTATCAACTGAATGAAATGAACACACAACTTATCCAAATTTATCCAATTTAGTGCCCAGAGACAAATTTATAACTATAAATGTCTATATTAGAAAATAAGAAAGCCCTCAAATCAGTAATCTAAAATTCTTCCTTACAAAATTAGAAAACGAGGAGCAAATAAACCCAAATCAAGAAGGAAGAAGATAATAAACATCAGAAGAAATCAGTGAGATTTTAAAACAGAAAAATCAACGAAACCAAAAACTGCCTCTGAAAAGATACACAAAATTGTTATTTAACTAGATTAATCAAGAAAAAAAGGAGATATAAAATTATAAAATAAAAAATGAAACGGAATATTAATCTTTTTTAATAGATTTTATTTATTTATTCATGAGAGACAAAGAGAGAGAGAGAGAGAGAGAGAGAGGGGCAGAGTCACGGACAGAGGGAGAAGCAGGATCCATGCAGGGAGCCCAACGTGGGACTTGATCCCAGATCTCCAGGATCAGGCCCTGGGTTGAAGGCGGTGCTAAACCGCTGAGCCACCCGGGCTGCCCGGAATATTAGAGTAATCTTAAAGAAATTTAAAAGGTCAAGGGAATACTAAGAGAACATTATACCAACAAATCTGATAACTTCAATACAACAAAAAAATTCCTAGAAAGAACCAAGTTATCAAACTGACTTGAGAAGAAATGAAATCTCAATACAAGGAAATTAAATTAAAAACTAAAAATAGGGGCGCCTGGATGACTCTGTTGGTTAAGCGTCTGCCTTCAGCTCAAGTAATGATCCCAGAGTCCTGAGACAGAGCCCTGCATTGGGTTCTCTGCTCAGCAGGGAGCCTGCTTCTTCTCCCTCTCCCTCTGCCTGCCACTCTGCCTACTTGTGCTCTGTCAAATAAATAAATAAATCTTAAAAAAAAAAAAAAAAAGAAATCTTAAGAAATACACACACACACCCCATACCAAACCCCTAGCAGAATAAATGAGTTCAGTAAGGTTTCAGGATACAAGAACAAAACACATAAATCAATTGTATTTTTATATAATTGCAATGAACAATCCAAAAATTAAAATTAAAAAAAATTCTCTTTACAATAGCATTAAAAAGAACGCTTAGGAACAAATTTAACCAAACCTATGCAAGAGATACACACTGAAAACTATAAACGTTGTTGACAGAAATTAAAGAAGATCTAAATAAATGGAGATATGTTCCATGTTCATGGATTGGAAGATTCAGGATTATTAAAAATGGCATTTCTCCCCAAATTGATCTATAAATTCAACACAATTCCTATCAAAACCTTAGTAGGCTTTTTGCAAATATTAACAAACCAGTCCTAAAATTTATATGAATAGCCAAAATATTTTTAAAAATAACAAAACTGGAAGACTTACACTTTCTGATTTCACAACTTAATAGAAATCTATAGTAATCAAAACAGTGTGGTACTGGCATAGGAGAGACAAGTAGATCACTAGAATACAATTCAGTAGTCAAAAAAAATCACATTTTATGGTGAATTAATTTTAAAAAAGGTGTCAAGAAAATTCAATGGGAAAAGTTGCTCAGGCAATTGGATACCCACATGCAAAACGATCAGTTCAGATTTTTAACCCATACCATATACAAAAGTACCTCAAACTGGGGACGCCTGGGTGGCTCAGTAGTTCAGCGTCTGCCTTCAGCTCAGGGTGTGGTCCTGGAGTCCTGGGATTGAGTCCCACATCAGGCCTCCTGAATGGAGCCTGCTTCTCCCTCTGCCTATGTCTCTGACTCTCTCTCATGTGTCTCTCATGAATAAATAAATAAAATCTTTAAAACAAAAGTACCTCAAAATGAATCACATAACTAAAAATAAGAGCTAAAATTATAAAACTTTTAGAAGAAAAAAATTTTCTAAAAGATTTTATTTACTTGAGAGAGCGTGCACATGTGCACACACAAGCAGAGGGAGGGGCAGAGGGAGAGAGAGACTTTCTAGCAGACTCTGCGCTGATCATGAAGCCTAACATGAGGCTCAACCTCATTACCCTGAGATCATGACCTGAGCCAAAACACAAGAGTCCAATGCTTAATCGACTGAGCCACTCAGGTACCCCAAGAAGAAAATCTTAACAACCTTGAGTTAGGCAAAGATTTTTTAGATATGACATCAAAAGGCTGATTCATAAAAATATTTCTGATGTACTGGACTTTGTTAAAAAGCTTTGGGCTTCAAAAAGCACTAATAGGAAAATAGAATGAGAAGCCACAGACTGCAAGAAAGTATTTGTGAATCCTAGATCTGATATAGGACTTATATCCAGAATATATAAAGAACCCTTACAAAGAACCCTTATAAAGAACCCTTTATAGTCTTATAGTAAGACTATAAATAAGCAAATTCTTAAAATGTCAAAATATTTGAAGAGGTGCTTTACCAAAGAAAATCTAGGAATCATTAATTCTTATTATGAAAATATGCTGTGTAATTAGGAAAATGTAAATTAAAACCATGAGATATCATTTCACACTTACTAGAATGACAAAAAGAAAAAACCAGAAAATAAAAAATATACTGGCAAAGTTTTAAAGAAATTAGATTGCTCATACATTGATGATAATGTAAAATGATATAGCCACTCTGGTGAACAGTTGGTAGTTTCTTGATATGTTAAATATCAATTTACCATATAACCCAGCAATTGCACTCCTAAATACTTCCCCAAGAGAAATGAAAACATATGTTCACACAGAAAGTTGTATTCCAATGTTTACAGCAGTATTAATCATAATAGTCTGAAGTCAGAAATAATACCATGCTCATCAACTGGTGAAGGGATAAACCAAATGTGGTTTTAGGATACTATTCAGCAATCAGAAGGAATGAAGTGCTACATAGGCCAAAATATGGGAAAATCTCAAAAACATTAAAGTGTAGGAAACCCCAGAGAAGCCTACATATTATATGATTCCATTTATAAGAAAGAACCTGAAAAGGCAAATCTACAGAGTTATGAAGTCCATTAGAGGTTGTCAGGGCCTAGTGGTAAAAAAGGGGAGTGACTGCAAATGCTCAAGAGATGGTGACAAATCTTCTGGATGATGTGAAAGATCTAAAATTGGATTGTGGTGATGGTGTACAACTCTTTATATTTACTAAATGTCACTGAAATGTACTCATAAAACAGGTGAATTTTATGATAAGGTAGCTTTTTTTTTAAAGGTCAAGAAAAAGTTAGTAGATTGTATTAGAGGAAGAAGAAAGTTAGTTTCCAACCTTTCCACTAAGAGTCCAGTCATCTGAAAATTCTCCCTCATATATAGTATCATCTTCAGAAAGTAAAACACCATTTCCCTATGTGAAGAAACAAAATAAAAATCACAAAAGATAAAATGCAAAGCAACTTAAAAGATGTACAGCAATATTCACTCAAAGCCTTACATAATCTTAAAACACAAAATAGTACTAAGAAGGTAGAACATTAATAAAATGATCATTTAAAAGTAAGACCATGGGAGTTTAAAAAAGTCACTAGTAACTACATGCAAATTATTCTGCTCACCATCATTTTATTAAGGTGAAAGTTGCCTTCATAGTATAATCCAAATTGGGTAACTACCACACCATTCCCTTGACATACGTCATCTTGCCACATTCCCATATACTTTTCCCCTCTGTACAGAAATAGGGAAGAAATGAAATGAAAAACTGAGAAGGATGAGATAGAAAAAGACAATTATAACATGGGAGATTCCAAGCATCACTCATAGGTTAGTATCTGTTCCATTTTTCTGATTAAAATAATTAACTCTGTCTCCTCAAACACGGAGCAATGTGGTAGCAAAAGACATCTGAATACAGAGTAGTAGTAATGTTCTCTCAGGAATTTAATAATACAGACTACCTGACATAGGTCTGTATATACATATTCCATGTATGTCCTTGGTAACTGAAAAAAGGAATGCCAATAATTCAACTCTATAACTTCATTTTAAATGTAATAGGTAGACTCAAATCTATGCATATTTTTTTCTTACCCCAAAATTTACTAACTTAAAAAAAAAAACAAAGGTTTATCATATGAAGTCTCACTCTTCACAAACTCAAATTTAGAGAACTCTTACTAATCTCCACTAAAAGAAAATAAAGTATAAACTGCTTATTAAATAATCATGGAGTTTCGTAATAACATCTGAATATATGAATTTTAAAATCCCACATTATGAAAATAACATGAAGGGGAAAAAAGTATATATTAAGTTCGAAAGCAAATCAGGCTAAATCAAACATGGAGGCAAAAGAAATATATTCATCCCCAAGGTTTAGTTAATTGAATTTAAGCTTGACTCCCAGGTTGCTGGCATGGTAACAAGTCCCTGACCTAACTGAAAGACCTAAGCAGAAAGGTATTTAGATACTATCCTATGACCCCAAAACGGAATTTCCACTGGCTCTCTCTGATCTTTTATACTCCTATTATCTACAGATTATTTTAAAAGTTCTTCTTTTCATAATAGATTTGGTAACCTCTAAAACACTAAAAGCTTTGTACATGTAGAGCTTTAAGGAAAATGGTACCAATGTTAATTTTGAAAGATCCTGATCTTATAAGAAATAATCTGTTATTTGGTTAATAAGCAAATGGATAAAATGATGCCATACTATGTCTTCTTATTAAAAAATTTCTCAATACTAAGTAAGATGCCTCGCCTTCATAAAAACATTGTAGTTATTGGAGAAGTATAGGAACCTTGTCCTCTCACACTCAACTTTGAGATTAGAAGAATACTGTACCTAGTGATATCATCAAAGACACCATATCCTGCTTTCTTATCCATTACCCACTGGCCAATGAACATACTGGGAGAAGAGGAAGTTAATTTTCCGCTTCGAAGGAGACCATGACCATGACGCATGTTATCTTGAAAACAGCCTTCAAACACTTCACCAGAGGCATAACTGTGGTTACAAAGAATGAAGACCACACACACATTAAATTCTGATGCTCACTTTTACAAAGTTCAAAAAATTCAAAATTATACTCATGTCTCACCGGTAGCTATAATTATTTATTTATATGATTATTTTTCACCAATAAAAATTTTTCATATTTGAGTGAAAGAAGCTTAAAAATTAAAGACATCATGGATAGTATTCTGTGTTAACATGTGGAAAAATGTGTAATAATCCCTCATGGGAAAATGAAAAAATGAGTAATCTCTGAAAGATAGGTTTTATCCATACTGTTTAACAAATAGAAGTTTATAAGAAAGACATTTAGCAGATTCTATAAGAAAGCTATGGTTTCTAAGGTTTGTATAGTTTTGTTGAAAACTAAATAATAACCTAATACTTTCATCTTGTGATAGGTAAAAGTTACCTTTATAAGAAGACTTTCTATACAGTTTTAGTCATAAAGGGAGTAAGTTAAATTTACTTGCTCCTTGAAAATTTTGATTACACAAACATTTAAGTTTATGTGATTCTTTGAAAAAGCAATGGCAGTCCAACAACCTTTCCAATGTTATTACCTATAGACTCCTTGACCGCACATTTTTCCTTCTTTCCAATGGCCTACATAATGGTCTTCTTTGTTCAATGCTTTGTTTGGGATTCTGTATTCTCCATATCTACCAAGGAGAATAAAAGACATGAGAAGACGCATTCTGGACATATTCACCTTTCCTATAGTAAAGTAGTAAAGTAAATGTATATGCACTTATAAACATTTTAACAAGGAGAACAGAAAAAGATTACCTATGGAGGAAAGGGGCACATGGGGTCTTGGTTTCAACTGTATCTATTACCTAAGCTATCAGGTAAATTTAGAGCAGTGGGGCCTCAATCTCACTTCACAGCAATTACATGTTTCACCCCAACTTCAATGAAAAACAGAAAACTTGTGCCCTAAGCCTCTCTGCTACTAATTAGCCACATCACCTTGGATAAGTGCCAGTACCCAGCTCTCTCATCCATGTATGGCAGGGTAATAAATGAGATTATCTAAAGTCTCCTCTCATTCTAAAATTCCATTAAAAGGAGATTAAAAGACATCATAAAAATTTACATCATCACATACACAAATCATCTATCAAATTTATATAATAATTTTCATATAGTAAAATAAATTACTTCTCTAAAATGACACAAAATACTTCGTTGGTGTAAGTTTATCATGCAAATATTTTTACAGTATTAGAAAACATGACACCTTTATACAAAAGTAACGTCACTTGAGTACCATTAGGATAATATATTGTCTAGAAGAATTCTCCTTTAGCATATCACAGAAATTAAAGATGACTTAACACTACTGAAAGGAAAATTTTTCTATGTCCTTTGTGTAAAAGGACACTATTATCTCACCAGTTCACCATCAATATTACCCCAGGTTCTTCACCACTGAGAAATGGAAAGAAAACAGTCCCATTTTAACATACAGAAGGGCTGTGTCACTTGAGGTCACAAGGTTATCAAGGTAAAAGATTCACTCTAGGTAAACCAGGGCTGCATCCTACATTCCCAACCCTCTTCATGATCACACACCTGCACTGCAAGCCCTAGTACACTGCATGCATTTCTAAAAAACAAAACAAAAATCTGTTTGTTTGGAAAATAACTCTCAATACATAATAATGTCATCAGGGGCTAAAGCTGAGTTTACTCTTATGTTTTACACAATCTTCTTACCCATCTTCCAAGCCATTCCTGAACATGCCAGAATACATCTTTCCATCAGGCCATTTCAAAACCCCTCTGGAATGCATAAGCAAAAAAATAATACAGATCAATGAATGTTTCAGATAACCAATACTTTTTCAGTATTGAATCAGATCCCACACATAAATTTTAAACATTTTCACCTGCCATGAGGCTTCCCTGAAAGCCAGCGTCCATCATAGGTTGCATCTTTTAGGCGAGGATCCTTATAGAAAGTATACTTGGCACTGCGTGAAATGGGTGGTTCCTGCCTCTGAATACTGCTGCCACTTCCATAAGGTGGAAGATCAGCTGTCCCCCTCAAAGCCTGATCCACAGCTTGGCTTATAGCCCGAAGCCACTTAGTCTAGGAACAAAAAGTAAATGTCAATAAGCCTAAGGCAACAACTCATCAAGCACTGCTTTAAATCCTGATAGCTTTCCTTGCTGTGAATAATTTTTCTGTCTCCTAATGCTTTTCTTATTGACTAAGGCTGACTGGCTCTTGGAATTCCCTTCTGTACGTTTAAAACTATATCACATTTTAAAAAAACAAACCAAATCCATAGTCTTGGTTTAATACTTACCAGACATAATTATGGATCATTAGCCAAGCAAAAACAATTTTTATCTTTTCTTTCCTAGCATAAGAGATATGAGTAGCCAGGCCAAAAAAATAAATATATATATATATCATAATGGACTAACCTTTTCCTGGGGTGTTGATGAAATGAGAGTGAACTGCTCCTCAGGTGTAGTTATCTTTAAGCCATTCCTAAAACAGTCACAGAATAAATATCAGTAGGTATGACAACATGTCATTATAGTATCACTCCTCAAATATGAAAAGTAACTTGTTTACTTCAAGAGGAGCAGAAGTCAATTAATTATAAATGTAGACATGTTCTAGGTTTGGTTCTCAGAGTAGGAGACAGAAAGGACACAGAGTTTCTTTGCTCTGTGTTGAATAATGTGGATGTGAGCAATGAAGAAGCCCTCCACCACTTATCATGATCAGCCATGATCTTCACAACAGTCCATTTTACTATCTATAGGCTGTGAAGATGAGCCTCATTATGCAGAATGGGGAGATCTCCTGAGCTTTTTTTCACATCTAAGGAAACTACCTACGTAGCACAGGGAGAAAATTAGTGTGAGGGTCAGGGAAGGGGGACACACTTACACACCACCAGCTTCTTCAGAAAGTGGCTCTGCCCATAGTGTGGCCAAAGGGAAAACATGATGTGTGGAGAACTGAAAGAAAGAACGTGAAGACACATCTGAGAAAGCTCATGTAGGCCCTAGGGTCTCTACTACAATATATAACCCCTTTCAAATGGTTAAGTCCACATGGGTGCCACCATCTCAATCACACAGTCCCCATAACATAGCTAATCCCAGTGGGTCTTGCCATCTCTGCTACGAGAACCCTTCACATGGCTCATATTCACTTTCAATCTGGAAACCAGAAAAGCTCCCTGAAATTTGATCCATACCACAAATGTAAACTAAACATTCTCTTTTATTTAATAATTTTGGCAAAATCACAATATTTTTAACATAAACTAATGGTTTAATTAACTAAGTAAAGGTTAGAAATCTGGCATACCTGGGCATGGACCAGGGCATCATTAAAGAGAATGAACCAATTCACAGAAAACCTCCCAGCATGCTGCAGAGATAGGGCCCGGTTACTGCTTTCACAGAGCAGTCGACGCTCTGGCTTCCTTAAGGAATCCTAGAATTGAAAACAGATACATAACTGAACCATGAGAATTATCTTAACATGCAAAGAGAAAATGAAAAAAGGCAACAAATCATGTTTAGGAGAATTTGTCGCTCATAGCTTAGCTTGGTGTTAAAACTAAAGTTAGACAGGATCTGAGCATTTAATAAAAGTGCTGAAAGGAAATTAAGAAAAAGACAGAAGTGAACAAAAGGTGGTATGTGTTCGGAGGATTCCTAGAAACGAGGGTAGGTGTTGAGATTTAGAGCATCTATTGTGTGGTCCTTAAACCACCCTTAGAAAAGGGCTCATTAAAAGCATTATCATAAACAAATGAGGAAAATAAATAAATAAACAAATGAGGAATAGAGAAAATTATGACAGTTGTTATGGATATGCCTGCTGTTTGCTGGGGTAATGACTATTGGCATGGTTTACCGTCATTTTCCCAGGAAAGGTCTTCCAGAAGCCCAGTGTGTATTCAGCTTCCTTCCTTTTCCTGCCGAGATGGAGAGCAAGACACTCATAACAAGAACTGGAATCCTGCAGTTTCTGGTATTCTGGAGATGTCTGAAAGCCAATAATTAAGGGAGCAGGGGAGAGAAAAAGAATATAAAACAATTGTCCAGAATCTGTAGCCTCAGTGTGGTATATATACACAGTATTAAATTTAGGGAAGAAATCCAAATGAAGAACAGACATGGTGCACTAGAGGGGGCTGAGCAGAAAGAAGATTGGTTCCAAAAAATTCTAGTATATACACGTACATATAAAACAGAGGAATAACTCCAGGGGAAAGAAACAAACACTGGCAGTTATCAGTGAGGAAAGCAGGAGAAACTCATGATAGGGTAGGAATTCTCAAATGTTTGGCCTATGTTTACTTATGTGGGTTTATCTATTGATATTTGACCATATTAGAAAATAAAGTTGAAAAATAAAATCCTTATTAACTCACTTCAAATACAATAGTTTAAATGAAAAATAACTTTATTTTCCAAATAACAAAATGCTTCATATGAAAAGTAGCATGGTTCTATAGTTTTTCAAATCTCTTGCATATAATCTGTTGGTTGAAATATATGCAGAAAATCTTGCTATATAAGGATACATAATTGGAAAGGGAGGATTATTCTAATAGCCATTTCAAATAATAGTGAATATTCTTTGAAACTAAACCAAAAGTTCTTAAGTGGTAGATTCTTAAAAGTAGCTAAAATGTGGAATCCGAAATTACATTAATCAAACTTTTGTACTCCATTACATTAAATCCACCAGTCTATCTTACACTTTGAATAGATCTTTTACCTCTGCATGTGGATTAGATATCTGGAAAAATACTGGTTCATGTAGTTATACAGACCTTCCAAATGTTGATACATCTTATTATACACCATCAAAAGCTCCATGTTAATATTATCACCAATCTCATCAGGAAAAAATTGTTAAGTACTGGGAAACCACCAAACTCAACAGTGATACATACATGTTTCCCACATTTTACTGTTTTGCTTCAGAGTTCAGATTTTATCATCGGCAACAAATACTGTCAGTTGTTCTCTTTGAAGTGATATAGGTTCATTTACTCATTTTTGAGAAAATATCTGCCTAATACTCAAATATGAATAAACATGGTTATGTGTCAATTGTTGTTTCAAGTTAAAAAAAAAAAAAAAGTAGCTCTCAACCCAAACAATACTAATCTTATGCTTTTTCTTGAAAAACCTCCATACTTTAGTGTGCGGCAGAGCTACTTTGTGTACTTCCATTCCATCACACCAAATATTAAAAAGATATATACTTCTATGTGTGGTGATGGATGATAACAAGATTTATTCTGGGTGATCATATCACAATAATTACATCTATTAGGTTCAACACTTGAAAATAATATAATGTAACATGTCAATTATACCTAAAAAAAAAAAGATGTATACTCAGTGGTTGAAGTTAAATAAAATTAACAACTTTTGCTGTGTCATCAAAATAATTTCTAAGTTAAACCAGCATATTTTTACTTATTTTGTTTTTTAACTGCAAGTGCAGGGCAGCAAAGAACACAATGACTGTGAGTATAGTTTGTGCCACCGCCTTGATTCATGCTAAGGAGCCAGCAGGTTTGTCCATCTTTACTTTTGCAAATTGGTGCAAAAGACATACCATGGAAAAGCAAATGTCTTAATATTGTCCTGAAAACAGTCTGATTTTGTGAGCCCTCTGAAAGGGTCTTTAGAATCCCCAGAGATTTGTGGACCAAGTCTGGAGAACCAACCAGGGAACAGGTTATTATTATTATGCTAGGTGGAAAGTGAGCAGATGGTGAAACGAAAGGATGATCCCTCACATTCAAGAGTAATTACTTTATATTCCACAATTCTTAATGATTCATACTCATTTTTTCCATTCTTTAAAAAACATTTAATGTACTATGTACAGAATATTCTGCTGAGTGTCAGGGATAAAAAAATAAGTAAGGCACAATCATTGTCTTCTGGGAGCTTAAAACAAGGCAGAAAAGAGAAAAACATACAACATACCCGAATAATGCAATGGGTTTTGTTAATAGGCTATCTATCAGAAAAGACAATATAAAGTGGTTAAAAGAACAGACTCTGGAGCCCTTGAATATAAGTTTTAGCTTGACCAATTCTCAATCGTGCCTCAACTCTTTCATCTGTAGAAAGGGGATCATAATAATATCTATTTCGCAGGGTTGACATGAGGGTTAAATAAATACATATAACATGCTTAGTACCTGGCACATGGAATGCATTTAGTAAATATTAGGTATTATTTTTATCTAGAGAAATTTATGTATATATGATGTCTGAGATATACCTGAGACTTAGTACATAACAATTTAGTTTTGGAACATGACCATGTACTTTGAAAAAATTTCCACAGATGATTTTGATCCCCACTCCTGGGGATCATGATAAGAGAATAATGGAGAAAGACAATACTAACAAAGCGCAGAGAAAAGAGTCACTAATTTTTCAAAGATGAAAAGAGGAGGGAATATGATATAGTCAGAGAGGGCTTCATTTTAATGATAAAATGACTTTTGACCCAGGCCTTGAAATCTTTCCATAATTAGGATGGCGGTAGAGAATCTCATGAAGGAAATAAAAACATGTATATCCAGGGATCTGAACTAACATGTAAGACACAGGGTAATAGGTAAGGCTAGAAACAAAAGAGGGTATCATACTATAATGGGCCTTAAATGCCAAGCTAAAGAGTCTGTTTTTTACACAGAATTAGGACCCTTCAGACTAGAAATACTGCAATATCAGATTCTCTGAAAGTTCTAAGTTGGTCTAGGAGGGAAGACCTTTGATTGAGGAGACACTGAGATGACATTTCCGTCTCATTGGGTTATTTGTATAGCTCAAACCTTCATTGCTAAAACTACACCAGTTTGAGTTAAATTGAAATCAGACTAAAGAAAAGGTCTGTGAGACCACAGTAAAATCAAACATAAAAAGCCCACATCAGTTCCTGGGTCACTCTGGAGACTGCAATCTGTCCAAATAAGGAGGTAAGTTCCATCATTTAAAAGATTCTAAAATAGGAGAGACCCTAGAATTATTATGGTTTCTCTGGAGCCCTTCAGAGTGGAAACAAAATGAACTATATGTTTTAGTACAATTTCAAAGGTAAATGTCTCAGGACTAGTGTACATACACTCATATCCCAGAGTGGTACTAATTTTCTAGGACTCCACCTAACTAATTTTATATAGAAAGTGGACCACTTAACATTTGAGAAAATCCTGTAACACTGTGATTTCTCATAGCATATGCTAAGGTGACCTGAATACCTGGCATGAGTCTATCATGAGTCTTGGCCAGGTGGTAACTCCACCGCCTTACACATATCTCATTATACAGAAAGCCAGGGTTTGAAGGAGCTCTGTGTAACTTATACTAGTATGATTCAATAAACTTTGACAATTATTAAGTAAGTAGCGTAACTGGGTCTCAACTTTAGACAGTTTTTTCATAAAATGAATACAACTAATCTTGATAAAATTCAAGAAAAAACTAAATCAAAAGCAAAGAGAAGTAGATTTACCTACAAACTTTCATTTTCTTGAAGAAAAATAATTTAATTAGAAACATATAAACAGTAAATTAGTGGAGTTTGAGATCTTGGGGTAGTATAATCCAAACAACTATAATCCTTGGCTTCCCAAGAGTCCAAATGAGATATTTATGGGAGCTTACCACTTCAAAACAAGTAGCAAGCTTTAGCAAAACTTTTGCATAATTATGAAGTCGTCTGATTGGCAAGAAAAACAGAGTATTCAGTATTTCCATCAATTGGGTGTTTTCATCATTTACTTCTGATAAATCTTGTAATAGCTCCTGGTTTTTATTTAGGAAATCACTAGAGATAGAGGACAAAAAGAGATTTTGTTAGTTTTTTTGATATTGACAAATGCATGATATTCAATAGATATATTGCACTAGATAGATAGTACTTTTTTCAGAATGCACATTTTTTTGGTGCTATGAAAGTACACAATAAATGCAATGAAATAAGGCATACAATTAAAAGAATTTCCTTGTTTATAAAATAGGATTTCTGCATATAAAGAAGTAGCATATGGTAGCAATAGTAAGAGATGGCTAATCATAAACTGTGCCTTAAATTCTAGGAAATGAATCATGAATCCCAGAGTTTCAGGGAATAACTGGAATCCAGCTGACACCATTACCTGTTAATTTCCAAGCCAAAAGTCACAGCAATAAATGGCAAGACTAATTGCTCTAATCAGCTGTACTAAACAGAAAAATCTGGAGAAACAAAGCTCTTCACTCCAACACAACTGGCATGTAATATTAAAATACTTCTCATTTCTTTCTTTCCTTCACCTAATAAGAATTTATTACAAGAGAGTAATGAAAAGCTGTAGTACTACAATTAACAGGAAACAGTAAAGCTAATCCTATGTGAAGATTTCAATGCTGAGATCATCAAAAACATTTTAAGCTGAAGCCAACGTTTTCATATTCAGTTTTATATAAGTTCATTACTATAATTTTATTGCAAGTCTTAATGGTGATCAATAACCCACTGAGACTATGATCAGACGAAAATACTTAAAAAATGTAAAAGAAGAAAAAACATGTGAAAGTAATTAAGAGTTGGTGGGATAGAATAATAATTATCTGTCCCTTCGTAAACAATAATTATATGCCAGGTAATACCCTGAGAACTTAAAAAGCATTACATTATAATTCTTACCTACAAGGCTTCAAATAAGACAATGCCACACAAGACTATAAGCAAGAATGAATCATTTTATAATTCCTTAGAAAACTACAGAATAAAGAAATATTTAACTCAGAAATTATGAAATACTAACTTGGAATGGAAAATATGTAATAATTTCCAGGAACCCAAAAGTTCAATAGCACAAATTGGATTTATAATGCAATTAAAAGATCTGAGAGAGAGTGCCCTGGGGAACATGACCCAGATTTTTATTTATATTTGGCTTGTGTGGATGTTCCTATTTTCTCCTACATGTTCTACTGCTGAGATCAGCTAAGGACACTCATTTAACTCCACAGAAGTGTTCTGCTTTAACCTACTCCTGAGAGATTGAAATAGTAGAGGCTGAACACATAGTTGCTATAACCACATTTCTTCTGGATACGCGGTACTACACCAGAAATGTTCTAACTCTTTTAAGTCCTATTACTTTTCAGAACTCACTCATGTCCTTGCCTGTGGACTTTCCCAAAAAGGCCCTTGTATATTCTCAGGAAAACTGAACCAGGGATGTTCTGCTTATCTTCTTGTGGGAGTTTTAATCTAAAAGTGGCAATACTGCTCTTCCTTACATGGTTACATTTGTATTTGTTGCTCAAACATTAATACATTAAAGGTAGAAACAACCCAAGTGTCCATCAACAGATGAATGGATAAACAAAATGTAGACTATACATATAATGGAATAATGCATTCAGCTATGCAATTTTCGTATATGCTACCTTGAAAATATTACACTCAGGGAAATAAACTAGATACAGAAAGACAAATACTATATGATTTCACTTATGTAAGGTACCTAGAATAGGCAAATTCATAAAGACAGAAGTAGAACAGAGGTTACCAGGAGCAAGGGTTAGGAGAAGAAAGAAGTTACTGCTTAACGGGTAGAGAAAGAGTTTTTGTTGGGGATGATTTTTAAAAGTTTTGCGTATAAACAGTGGTAATGGTTTATACAACATGAATGTTCTTGGTGCCACAGAATTATACACTTAGGAATGTTTAAAATGATAAATACTATGGTATGTATATGTTACCACAATATTTTTTTTTACAAACCTACGTGATGATCAAGCCACTAGGCTAGCATGAGTTAAGGAGCCAAATAATAAACCAGCTGAGTGATGAGAGCTTGGGTATCAACATCCAAGACCTACTGCCATGATGGCTCGCCAGCTACACTCTAGAAGTTCTCCTTTTAAATAAATACTAAATAATTTAAAATACTGACTTTGTAAATAGAAGCTATAAAGAGGTTATTATTGCTTTTTAAGTATGTAAAACCCTGGGGTTCATGAACCACAGCTTGGGAAATGCCCAAATCCAGACTTCATATTGCTTCCTTAGCTTAAAGTCACTCATTGTTCATTAATTGCTCTAGCAAGAGGCTTTTGCTTATGTCATCTGCTTTAGCTGCTCTAACAAGGAGTCAAGTCAATTCCTGAGTACTGTGGACTCAACTCTGAAATACTAGTGGAAGGGTAACAAAAAAGTAAAACAAAATAAGGCATCAGGGTCAGCAACTTTCATTGTCCTTCACCTCCTCATTTTTATATTTCCACAAATCTCCACCTACTTTTGTATCTTCCTACAATAAACCTGTTTTTCTTCAAGCATTACTATTTGCAAAAATAACCTTTCATAAAAAAAAATAACCATTCATTTTTTTCCTTCACTTAATTACTGGTTTGGCTGCAGTCATTTTCTCCCGGGGGGTGGGGGTGGGGGGCAAGATTTAGCATTTCACTAACACTGAAGGCTAAATAAGCTTTTTTTAGTCAATATAATATATAGATATAAAATTATTTTTTAAGATTTTATTTATTTATTCATGACAGACACAGAGATAGAGAGGCAGAGACACAGGTAGAGGGAGAAGCAAGCTCCATGTAGGGAGCCCGACATGGGACTCCATCCTAGGTCTCCAGGATCATGCCCTGGGCTGAAGGCGGCGCTAAACCACTGAGCCACCCGGGCTGTCCTAAAATCGTTTTTAAAAAGTCAGAAGTTAATGAAACAGAAAACAAAGAAAGCAAAGGAATAACTAAGGCTTAATCTTGAAAAGAAAATTAAAAAGGGTAAACTGATGACAAAATTGACTAAGATAAAAAGAAAAAAGACTCAAATAAGAGGAATGAAAAATACGGGGTACCACTAGAGTTATTATGGAGGTAAAAACATCTTAAGACAATGGTAGCAAAAAAAAAAAAAAAAAAGACAATGGTAGCAATAGCATGCTAATAAATTTGACAACTTGAATGCGATGAATAATTTTCCAGAAAAATACAAATAATTAAAGCCATAAGAAGAAATAAAGACCTGAACAGATCTATTCATTAAAGAAATTCAGTAGTTTAAAAACTCCCTACAGAAATGCCCCCACAAAAGCCATACGTTTTTACAAATTCTACAAAATCACAAAGTACAGATATTCCCTATCTCATGCAAACTATTCCAGAAAATATAAAGTTCCCATACTCACTTTATAATTGCTAGTGCAATTTTCTTACCAAAACTTCAAATTCAAAAGAGAAGGAAAACCTCACATTCATTTAGATGCAAAAATCTTACAATATTAGCAAATCGAATCCAGCATGTACTGAAAAACTAAGACAGACCACTGAATTTATCCTGGGTACTCAAGGATAGTCACCATTAAAAAAATCAATTACTCTTCAACTTTCAGGAATAGAAAGGAATCTTCCCCCACCCTTTTTAAGAAGGGAAGCTTTTAACTCTATAAATGATGTTTACCAAAAACCTAAGGCAATTATCTTTAATGAAGAAATACCAAAACTATTCCCGTTAAGATCAGAACTGAGACAAGGATGTTATTACTCTATTAGGATATAAGATCAAAAGCAAACATGGAAAAACATTAACATCTATAAAATCTGGGTTGTGAATACATATTTGATATGTTTACTATTAAAATATAACTGAGGGGCACCTGGGTGGCTCAGCAGTTGAGCATTGCCTTTGGCTCAGGTCGTGATCCCGTCATCCTGGGATCAAGTCCAGAGTTCCACATTGGGCTGCTTCTCCCTTTGCCTATGTCTCTGCCTCTCTGTGTCCCTCACAAATAAATAAATAGAATCTTTAAAAAAATAAAATTAAATTAAAATTAAAATAAAATAAAACTGAATGTTTTAAACTTGCCTTTGTCTCTAGGTCAACACTTGATGAGAATCTACATGGTTCAGAATGATTAGCCTCATATAAGGGGCTTTTATATTTATTATCCAGAAGCTAAATGCAAAATCTTTATATTGGTACAACACTTTGTGTTTTTCTCTATACCATTATATACGTTATTTGTTCCTCACAACCAGGGAAAAAGCATTCCCATTTTTCAGATGAAAAAAAATTAGCCTCAATTTGGTAAAGAGAGTTGTCCAACATCTCAGGGATAATAAAGAAGGACCCAGATCTTGTGATCTTTTCAATATCATATACTACACTTCCAATGATAACTGGGGGCCAATAACATCTGTCTTTTTTAAGAGTTTAGTGAAAGTCTACATTTTGATTCATTTGGTAAAATGAATTTAATGAATATTTAAAGCCAAGCTTTTCCTGGGCACTCAAACACACAGAACACTATAAAATACGATCTTTGGTTGTTAAGAGTAATAATGGGAAGGTATATATTTGCTTACATGGCAGGCTTAGCAAGAAGTTGGAATCCTCCCATAACCAGGAAATTTGTAATAGATGTGCAATACCTTGAGCAAAAGAGAAAACACATGCACATTAGCGTTAAATGAAAATTCTGAAGAACAAATTTACATAAGAAACATTTGGAGCAGGTACTTCTTGGTGTCTCACCAATAAGTTTCAGAACTTTTGTGATGTCAACATTCATGAACTGACTTGACTAAAAAGAAGGGCAGATTATGTGATGTGATAATCACAATAATCAGGAGGGGGAAATCATTTTAGTAAAGATGTTGATTTAATTGTAAATTTAAAATACAACTAAAATTATGCAGAAGGTGCTAGAATTTGCTTGGTATATTTTACTTTGGCAACTTACAAGCTCGAGAAAATATAATTAAAATTGTTGATTTCTAAAGATTTTATTTATTCATGAGAAACAGAGAGACAGAGAGGCAGAGACACAGGCAAAGGGAGAAGGTGGCTCCACGCAGGGAGCCGGACGCAGGACTTGATCCTGGGTCTCCAGGACCACGACCTGGGCTGAAGGAGGCATAAACCGCTGAGCCACCTGGGCTGCCCAAAATTGTTGGATTTTTAATGAAAATTAAGTGTTCAGAAATAAATAGAGAAGGGAAGAAAATATGTTTAAAGAAGTCAGGTGAAACTATTAGGAAATGTTGGTTAAGTTTTGATCTATTGCTAGAGAATGTCTTGTTATACTATTTTGAGTCATGTACATTTCTATCATATGCCCAGAATGGCAAAATGTAATCAATCGACTTGGAGAGAAGGCAAATTCCTATAAAAAATAGCCCAAGGTACGTACTGTACACTTAAAAATGGTCCTGATGGTAAATTGGATGTTATGTGTATTTTACCACAATTAAAAATAACTTTTAAAACTCATAAACACAAGATTTTTTACTTGCCTAACCTATGTGAATAAATCACATTAAAAAACAGTCCAAGATACCAAAATGAAAGCATTTCTAAGGTCTGAAATATCAGAGAACAAAAAGCAAAAAAAAAAAAAAAAAAAAGTGAAATAAATAAGACATAAAAGAATTATAGTAGTAAAAGCTGAAACAAAATCTAGTTAAAAAAAAAAATTAAGGTTGCCTGAGTGGCTCAGTCAGTTGGTTAAGCAGCCAACTCTTGAATTCAGCTCAGGTCATGATTTTAGAATCATGAGATTGAGCCCTGCATTGGGCTACATGCTCGGCATAGAGTCTGTTAAGATTCTTGCTCTTCCTCTGTCCCCCCACCCCAAATGTAAATTGGTATCAAATAATGTTATTTTTCATGTCTGAAATATGAGTTAAAAGACTTTAGGGTGGGATCCCTGGGTGGCGCAGCGTTTTGGCGCCTGCCTTTGGCCCGGGGCGCGATCCTGGAGACCCGGGATCGAATCCCACGTCGGGCTACCTGCATGGAGCCTGCTTCTCCCTCTGCCTGTGTCTCTGCCTCTCTCTCTCTCTGTGTGACTATCATGAATAAATAAATAAAATCTTTAAAAAAAAAAAAAAAAAAAAAAAAAAAAGACTTTAGGGTATTTCCTCTCAGCAGCTTCAAATATATTTAATTTGCTTACAATTAAAATAACATGCAAATATCTGCGTAAGTAAGTCTGAAAAGAAGTACACTACGATTAATAATGGTTATATCTAGCGGTAGGATTATGGACAACTTTAAATATCTTTTTGACTATTTGTATAATTTTTAATAATAAACACCATCACTTATATTAAAAATAACCTAAACAAAACACCAATAGAACATGAACTCCTGGGGTGCCTGGGTGGCTCAGTTGGTAAAGTGCCTGCCTTCAGCTCAGGTTGTGATCCCAGGATCCTGGGATCAAGCCTCACATCGGGGTCCCTGCTCTGAAGGAGTCTGCTTCTCACTCTGCCTCTGCCTCTCTCTCTCCTGCTCTGTCTCTCATGAATAAATAAATAAAATCTTAAAAAAAAAAAAAAAAAAGAACATGAACTTCTTTTCACTGGCTTCCCACTGTGGCTGCACGATCTTAGAGCTCTACACAGTGCCTGGCATTTAGTGGATACTCAGTAGATATTTGCTAGATGGATGAAGATACTAATAAAGAATAAAACTTTCACTTCAGATCAACAGCATTAATGATATTTTAATACTTATTAAAATAACAAATTATGCCTCTCATCATAATATCAAAATACAAATTAGTAAAAAGTGAAAAATATTTAAATTAAATACACGGATATGTTACTTGAAAAACATCAAAAGAACACTGAATAACTCATCCTAGATTTTATTAAGGAAATATTCTTATTTTGAAGATAGTATGGTCTTTAAATCCTCCAGTTACATAACAATAAAAAACAAGACAGTGGAACAGCTCCATATTTACCATTAGCAGTTGGTCTTAAAGTAATTGGCTTCGTTACTTCTAATTTTAGTATAATTTACTTAAGCAAAATTGTTCTCTAAAGAACCACATTGATTATAGTATATTTTACGTAAATTAAGTACATTATCAATCATTCTGCTAGACTACAGAAATAGAATTATTTTTAAACCTCTTTTCCACTTAAAGAAAACTAAATTTTAGCAATGCAGAACTATAGTTGGCTTAAGATTAAAATACTGCTTTGCAATTTATATTACCTTATATCACTGTCCCTAATCTAGTCTCTTCTGATTAAGGAGCTGTTCTCCTTGGCAGAATAACCCTGCAGAGATTGAACATGACACGGGACTGGATACTTGCTCTGTATAACTATCCAAGAAGAGACTTGCATGCTTCAGAATGACCAAACTCCTGGCTTCCTTTATCCCATGAAGGAAGCTGCTCAGTGAGGCTCCATGCTGACCAATTAGGTAACACAGCTTGCTGAATCGGCTTGCCACCTCCTGCAACAGCTGGACTGTGCTTGCAGTACCCAAATTTTCTGTAACAAAGTGATGACGATGATGATGATATAATCTGAAGACTCATTACCTGAATACTTTATGATCAAGATTATGAATTACCCTTTTCCAAAAATACTTAACATGTTGAGATATACTCTTGACTGTGGAACTCAAATAATCACAATGTTAAACAAAGAAACTTCAGAGATAGAATCCAGTCATTTGAGAAACTTGTTAAAAATACATGCACAGGGATCCTATAGATTCTGACTCGATAAGGTAGAGTTAAGATCACAGGATGGATATATTCAGAAGAAAAGCTTTCCAAGTAATTCTGGAAACCAGCCTAATTTGAGAACCACTAAGCAAATCTAACTCTCCTCCCATTTTTAAGTAATCTGAAGCCAAAAGAAGGGAAGTGAATTATCTAATTTCATACAACTGGTAAGTGACAGCCAAGAATTAAACTCACTTTTGTAGTTATATTTTAGTTAACATTTTCAACTTTTTGTATTGATTTCTGCTCTACTAACCCCTGGACAAGCCCAACACTTCAGTGAAGAGAGGGCAATCCCCAAATCAGACTGACCAGATTGCTCTGAAAATTATAGGGGGCACCAGGAGATTATTTGCTTTTTCCCAGTCCAAAGTTCCTAATTTCTAGGACTTCCCTCGAAGCAGTAAGGCTGATGAGCAGACAAGGCAACAACAACATGGAAATCACAAATCAGGACAGGTAAAAGGACAATTTCACTCTTTCAGAGCAATTCAGGAAGCTTCCAGCTTGGATTGCTGCTTTTCCCCTGCCAATCTCCTGTCGTGTTAGACCCACCCACTAGAGGAGAATTCATAGAATAGGCACTTTACAACATTTAAAAAGGCAAAACATATTAAAAGCTAAAATAAACAAACTGGGGCGCCTGGCTGGTTCAGTCGGAAGAGCATGCGACTCTTGATCTCCAAGTCATGAGTCTGAGCCCCATGTTGGGTGTAGAAATCACTGAAAAATAAACTTAAAAAAATAAAAAAATAAGACAAAATAGAATAAACAAAAATAAATAAATGCAGACAGCCTCTAACCTACAAAGGGTCACATTCTGAAAGACTATAAATTAGTTATTTGAAAAATAAATGGTTTCCTATTATAAAAATGGGCTGATCCACACAAGCCAGTGTCAACCTAATGTGGAAAAACTGCCATACTAGCAAGGCAGAATTTAAGTATTCTAGTATTGATCTGAATTCTAGGTCCTCACGGGGGGTGGGCAAGGAATGCAGGAAAGAGGAAAAAAAACTTCCTCTCCATTTTCTATGTGCAGGGCCAAACCTATAAAACTTTTTGAAATAGTGAAATCTGATTTTCAATAGCTATTCCCCTCCACTTTCATTTGTATTCCTATCTAACCTCCTGGAAACCCAAGGGATCTAGTGTATCTGGACAGCAGACCTACTGTAATCCATTTCCTCTGTATTATCTCTTCATCTTCAATCCCTCTTTGTTATTGACTGCAGCTAAGAAAAGGAATCGGGTTTAACCAAGTCATGGTATTGTGAATTGTTCATAACCCTGAACACTCTTGTCTACAGTTTAAGAGACTACTTGTAAATCCAAATGAACTTCTACCTGATAAAATTCTAGTAACCAGAACAAAGAAAATAAAAAATTCAGGTAGTATAACATAAGATATCTTAGGACTAGTGGGGCCAGGAGTCTTGAAATCTAGCTCCTAGATCAACTTTCCCAAAGCTGTTTCTACTTCTCTGCCATGAATATTCTGAAAGCTCCACTTCCTATTTCTACAAGGAAAAAGAGCTCTGGGAGCAGAATACTCAGGGGCAGCTGGGTTACTGACAAAGTGGAAACAGTTTGTAAGTTGTTAACTGGCTGTGTACAAAAATAAGAGAATGAAAAGAAAGGAACAAACACATAACTCAAGGTTTTTTTTTTATTTGTGACACAGGAAGAACAGATAAAATCAAAGTCCTGATAACTGAGGAGGCTGGGGAGAAGTTCTACTTACCTAAACTGAGAAGAGGCCTGAGAACCTGAGATTTGATGTCACTTAGTTTTGCATAGAACCGTCTTTCCGTGGTAGCCAACTCATGGAGACTGGCAATATATCCCATAACATTCTTGTCCACCAAAGCTAGATAGCTATCTTTTCCTGCTGTCACTCTACTTATATATCCAAGCTGAAACAGAGGAGAAGAAAAAGATTAAAGATAAAATACCATTTACTAGCAATAATTTGGGTGCTAAAGCTGGCTCATATTAGCTACAGGAGCCAAATGATAGATATTCAGGAATTTTGCAAGTTAGTTATTAAACCACTAGTAGTTTGAGGGACGTCTGGGTGGCTCAGGGTTGAGCATCTGCCTTAGGCTCAAGGCGTGATCCCAGGTCCTAGGATCGAGTCCCACATTGGGCTTCCTGCAGAGAGCCTGCTTCTCCCTCCGGCTGTGTCTCTGCCTCTCTGTCTGTGTCTCTCATGAATAAATAAAATCTTTAAAAATAATAATAAATTAAAAAAAAAAATAAACCACTAGTAGTTTGAAATTGGCAATAGTAAAATCACCCCCCAAAATGGCAAACACTACAGATCAGAGCTTATTGTTTTGTTTTGTCTTTCTTTTTTTTTTTTTTTTTTAATTTTTATTTATTTATGATAGTCACAGAGAGAGAGAGAGAGGCGCAGAGACACAGGCAGAGGGAGAAGCAGGCTCCATGCACCGGGAGCCCGATGTGGGATTCGATCCTGGGTCTCCAGGATCGCGCCCTGGGCCAAAGGTAGGCGCCAAACCGCTGCGCCACCCAGGGATCCCTGTTTTGTCTTTCTTTAGAGCTGGTTTACCAGTACAACATTGTTATATATGTGCATCTGGACCTATGTATTATTATATACAACTCTACTTTTATTTATGGCCACAATATCTTTTATTTCATGTTACATGTGTTTAGAACTACAGATACCTTAAATATACAAAGATCCAAACGACAGAGATAAAGGTCTCAGGACCCTCTTTTTTATGAAATGGGATTAATGAGAACAGAGAGAATCTCTACACCATATACTGGAACATCAAGAGTCTAGGAGTTGTCTCTTCAAAGTACAACATAGGGATTTTCTTTAAAGGGACTTTCTGTCATTTACCCATTATACCACTGAACAAAATAATCAATGTATATGCAGATCCCTACAAACAAGGCAACCAAGCTGCAATCCAAACAGACTACTAATATCCATGGTAACTAACGATACAAAATAGAGCCTCATTCCTCCCGTCAGCCTATTTCATCATTTATCTGGACTGTGGAATCTTTCATGGGGAATGTGGAGCCAGGGCCAACATCTACAAAGAGTCGATGAGTACATCTGGAAGAACAGGCTATATATAGGGCAAGAGCCAAGTCTTGGCCAGTGTTGCCTTTACCAAGAAAGATTTTGCCCTATACATTCAAAGCTAGAAAAACATTTAGCTAGAAAAACAAACATGAAACAAAAAAGCAATCCCCAAGATATAGTATCCAGTAAGAATAAGAAATCCAGAATGTACTAGCTTTGAGGGTTAATTCCCTTACGACACACCACTATGAGGATGAGTTACTTTAATGAGAAAAAAGAAAATCAGGAAAAGTCCAGTGGTTTAAGTTTATGAAAAAGAGACAGGAGGTAGGAAAGCAAAGAAATTCAAATCAACAAATGAAAAAGACGGAAGTAAACAGCAATAAATAAAATGAAAAGTTAAAAGAGGAGGCCAGGGAAGGAATTGGAAACAGTGCACAGCTGGTGGCCTGTCAGGTCTGCCTTGAACCCACCTTGGGTCTATGTAATTTTTATTTCCCATTTCCAATTAAAAACTCATCTACTGGGACGCCTGGGTGGCTCAGCGGCAGAGCGTCTACCTTCGGTTCAGGGCATGATTCTGGAGTCCCGGGATCCAGTCCCACATTGAGCTCCCTGCATGGAGCCTGCTTCTCCCTCTGCCTGTGTCTCTGCCTCTCTCTCTCTCTCTCTCTCTGCATGGAGCCTGCTTCTCCCTCTGCCTGTGTCTCTGCCTCTCTCTCTCTCTCTCTCTCTGTGTGTGTGTCTCTCATGAACAAATAAATAAAATCTTAAAAACAAAACAAAACAAAACTCATCTACTCCAGGGACACCTAGGTGGCTCGGTTAGAGAGAAAGAAGTCAGGAAAATGAGATAAGGAGTGAAGGGGGATGGGCAGGGTTTGCAATTTTTAAATACAGTAGTCAGAGACAATAACAGGCATATATACAAATAATAACAAAAACAAAAGACTGCTCATGTGTTACAGAAGGCCTTAGGATCCAATTCCTGTTCACCTTACTACAGGAGAGAAGTACTGGAGTCTTAGTGCCACTGTGATTCTCTGGAAGGTTGTCACCTTCTGCAGGGTCCTGTCGGCCACTGTAATACAACCCAGGCTGGAAGTCTTCTGTATCCACTAAGAACAGGGAATAATCCTGGCCGGCAGCGACACTCCAGACTCCATTTTCACTGCTCACCTGTAACGACAGCAAAATATCATCTGTCCAAAATGAAAGAAAGAATTAAGTAGAAATTCAGATCCACCAGAATGGAAATGTTAGTTTACTTTTTAAACAGTGTGGTGCAAAGTCATTCATATCTCAAGAGGGCAAACTTACTCAGTAATGTACCTGATCAACTGAGCACCCATGCAGAAATAAGAAGGAATCCTGTGTTCAGCTTTTAAATTTAGAACTAGATTGTCTTTAAAAAATCTGAAAAACTGGGATTTAAAAAGGAAAAAACATAGATCTAATTTTTTAATACTTATTTTTGGAAGTCTCTACAGGGCTTAGCCTGTACTACAATCAGGAGCCACAGAAACTTCTAGAGCCCTATTTGGACAATTAGGACTCACCTTTTTCTATTCACATTTGACTGCACAAAAATCAAGATGGAAAGTAAAAATTGAACAAGGCAAAATTCCATTCTAACCAGTTAAATCACTGGGTGCTAAATTCAGTTTTCCCACTTGGAACTCGCTGCCTCTCTGATGTGACTTCACTGTACCAACTCCCAGGACCCCTTAGAAGCCCGTCTCCAGGGATCCCCTAGACCAGTGGTTCTCAACAAGCAGTCTTTGCAGCAGCAGCAATCATCTACAACATGTTAGAAATGCAAACTCTCCAGGCCCTACTGGGGATGAAATAATCTGGTTTGACAAGCTCTCCAAATGATGCTGATGTGTGCAAAAGTTTAAGAAACACTGCCTTAAACCAATGGTTTTCAATCCTTAGGATTCCATGTAATGATTCAGGAGGCACCATGCAAAGGCAGGTGTCAAAGCTCTGCCCTCATTCCCCTCCATCCTTCAACTAAAGTAGTTCCATGTTTATCTGTTTTATGTTTGGGATACATGTAAGATTTCATTTGAAGAAAGTGTTCTGCTATGAAAACTACTGCCTCAACCTCCAGCCCCAGCTTTAGCTGTGACTTCTATACTGATAAGCAAAATCCCTCCTATCTGTTAGATTTTGTCTAGATAGACTCCAAATCCTAGGTGATTTGATGATTGTGTGTGATGCAAGCCTCTACTACTTTATAGTTATTCTTTCCTGGCATGACATTATCTTCTCAAATTCAGGCTATCCAAATAACTGGCTTCCTGCTAATTTTACAAAGAATGGATTAAAATGTTTCAGAAGACAAGAGTCTTTTCTCTTAGTCTCAATCAAAACTAATTCAGGTCTCATTCTACCCTGACTTTTAATTCACAAATTAAAATGACGTCAGAATGTTTTTCTTATCCTTCCCACAAATAAAAAAAAAAAACCTAAATCCTGATACTGTAATTTTTGTATGTACAGTTAATAAGTAATGAAACTAAAATCTTATTCTCTCTTGTCTGACTATATAGTGTCACACAGAAACTTGATTTCTCTATTCTATGTCACAGAACTTTCCTTGGTAAGAATAAATGAATGTTTGGGATGCCTGAGTGGCTCAGCAGTTGAGTGTCTCTGCCTTCGGTTCAGGGTGTGATCCCAGGATCCGGGATCAAGTCCCACATCGGGCTCCTTGCAGGGAGCCTTCTTCTCTCTCTGCCTGTGTCTCTGCCCCGTCCCCCTCTGTCTCTCATGAATAAATAAATTAAAAATCTTAAGAAAAAAAAAAGAATAAACGTATGTTCTACTTTACTGAAGTGAAAAACAAGAGACAATGATTTACCATATATTTTGTTACATAATATTAGTAATTGAATACCTTACCACTGAAATCTCTGTACTGAAAACATTTAAGATTGGGACTAGAAAGTAATAACTGTTGCCTAATGTTTTATTTAAGTCTTTCCCTCTCAGTAAAATGAAGTTCACTGGATGTAAAAAAGCATGTAAAAGTCTTATGAAGTAATGGATCACAGTGCACTCTGAAAACATGAATTACTACAATATGTACTGTCCAGAGTTTATACATGAATCATGTTCCTGAGGCAACTATCTTTTTTTAGTCTCTGTTGCTCTCAGTGGAGGAGGCATGTCTTGGGACACTCTGATACCAAAATCAAACTACAGATGATGAGCTCCATACTCCATTCTGTTAGGCTAGCGCCATGTGTACTCCTCACCTTCTACCCTATAAAAAAATACAAATTTTCTATCAGGAGCCAGTACTACTGATGAAAATCCAGAGGGTTGGGGGCAGGAAAAAAAGGAGTGAGAAACAGTTTTCTAGAACTGCATCAAGGGGACTAGAAGCTACTAATCTCTGAATAGCATTACATAAACTAAAACCAATTCATACAATAGCAAAGAAATCATCTATACTTTTAGCTTCACTACAGAAAATGAAAAGATTTACAAAGAGATTTTATTACTAGGACTATATATGTAAAAAAACAATGAAAACAAAACAAAAAAAATACTACCACCAAATGTTATGTAAAAGTCAAAGAGTAGGCATTATTTGGTAGGATAAAACTCAGAACTCAACATGATAGTCCTAGAAACATTTGTTTTAAGACAAAGAACTTTCATTTTTATTTTTTAAATAAAGGCAAAGGACTATGAATATTTAATGAACAAAAGAAATATAAACATCATTTAAAAAAGAACATTTAGCTTGAAAATAAAGGGCTTCATGGCTTAAAAAAAAACTTTTAAGTATATCAAAATATAGAATTCTCTTAATTTTTTCAAACACAAAATGGAGAAATAAATATAAAGTGCAATAACCTAAAATTCTGAAAGAAGTTGCTATAAAAATCAAGTTCTCAAAAATACCTTTGCAAGACGAGGAACTGTTGTTGGAAAATCATAATGTCCAAGTTGACCAAAAGTATTGCTACCCCATGAGTAAACCTATTAGAAAATCATAGGAAAATAGGTTAAGAGTTGTGAATCTGAGTTTGCATGTCATTTCTGAACTTCTATAACAACATATACATACATGTGTATACATATGTGTATACATACACACATATACCAATAGTTACACATACATTATTTACATTCTTTAAAGTAAGATACTGAGAAAATTCATTTTAAACAAGACCAGAGATAATCACAGTACACAGGAAGATAGAGTCCAAGAGTTTACAATAACTACCATTTCTCAGGTGTTTACTATCTGCCAAGCACTGTTCTTAACACTTCCTTTGTATTAATTAATGTTTCATTCTCATGACAATCCTTTCTTAACAGGTAAGAAAACTGGCTCAGAGAAGTCACAAATTTATAAGTGGCAGAGCCAGGATATAATCCCAGGAATTATCCTATACTGCTTCTTACAAAGAAAGTGATAAAAAAGAAAGGTAAGTGCTAAAAAGAAAAATTGATCATGACTCTTTCTAGAGATAGGAGTACTGTGAAATGACTAAAACACTTTTCACATACAAAGAGTTATTGTGGGTGAAACACAGCAAGTACCTATGCTCCACTACAGTCAAAAGAAACTAGATGACAGTGACCACGATTAATGAAAGTAGTTTTGTTTCTTCTGGTTTTAAAAGCAATGCATGGTCACTATACAAGACTGTCACAGAACAAAGAAATGAAAAGAAAGTGAAAACAACTGATAAACAGATCACTTAGAGACATCTGCTATTTTGTTTTGGGAACACACACATACATACTTCTAGAAATTTTAATATCTACTGTATATAATGTAGACACAAAATGTAAAAAAAAAAAGAGACTATACTAATTTTTGTCTTGCGACCTAATGTTTTTCTTTAATGCTATTTCCTGAAATTTTTCAATGTCAATAAGTACAGAGCTATATTATTTATTTATTAGAAAGCATGTGAGCAAGTGGGAAGGTCAGAGGAAGAGGGAGAGAGAGAGAATCTTAAACAGGCTCCACACCCAGCACAGAGCCAGACATAGGCCTCAATCTCACAACCCTGAGAACATGACCTGAGCTGAAATGAGTCAGAGAGTTAGTTGTAACTGTAACAGCTTTTTTCCCTAAGTACGTTTTTTGTTTTGCCATATATATATATATATATATATATATATATATATATGTAAAAGTTAGCAATTTTTATGTTTATTTTATGTGAATATATTTAAAAACAACTTAGGGGCACCTGGCTGGCTTAGTCCATAGTGTGTGACTCCTGATCTCAGGGTTGTGAGTTCCAGCCCCAAGCTGTGTGTACAAAAATTAAATCTTAACAAAAAAAACCTTAAAACAACTACTTTATGTATTTAGATGTATAATGTATGCAGGCTTTATGTATCTGGGTGTGGTTTTAAGTGATTCTGAAGGTCACACTGAGGTCCCATTTTAAGAGAAATACCTTTTGTTTTCTTTTCTTAGTATCTTACTTACAGATTTTTTTTCAGCAAAAAACAAATGAAAATTCATTAATACCAAAAAAAAAATCATCAATACTCTGGAAAATCTTGAATTTTATTTTTCAATATGAACACATTATGGAAACCTTCATTAAGCAGATCAGTGTTGACTCTACGTACTATTTACTATCCCACGTGTGACTTTACCGAGTTACATAATTTCTCTAAATCTCCCTTTCTTCATCTGTAAAACAGGAATAATACAATGCAATGTAAAATATTAGAAGGATCAAGTAAGATATGGTTTTATTGCCTGACACATAGCAAACACTCAATAAATGAACGTCCAATCTGGTCATGTTAACCTTCCACAAAATTAAGATAGCTTTTAACAGTTTGTCTCCTACCTGGGATTTCGCAGTAAGTGCAAGAGAATGGTAACCACCTGCCTCCAGATAGATTACTTCTTTACCATCCAGACATTTTACACACAGTGGTTGAAGCCTTAAAGAAAAACATACACATACAAACTCAATGTAAGAAGGCTCAAAAAAATCATGACCTTTTTCAAATTACAGAATAAGTACTTTGAAGTAAAAATAAACATTTCAAAAGAAATCATTAAAATAAAAATATTGAATATATATTCAACTTACTACTATTATCAAAAATTTTGGATGATTATTAATTTAATCTTTGTCAACCAGTCATTAGCAACCATAATTCAGAATCTGTTAAGAATCAAAACCTGCTGATTCATTTTGGCAGAGAGTATTCTTAAGACACAATGAACTATAACCAGAGAGAGAAGTCTTTTTGTCTGTCTGTTCATTTAATGTCTTCACTTTGCTAAGATGAGAGACACTTGCATTACCTGGCTGTTTTAGATAATCATTCCATTACAAACCTTGACAAATATCTAATTTTTTATATCATGAGTTCTTATGCAAAGCAACAGTTTTTACTTGATGTGCATTAATGGTTTAATATTGCTATTACAGTTATTTTGGCAGCCACAGAAGGACACCTTTCAGGTAAAAAAAAAAAAAAAAAATGTTGGCTCTTTTATTAAAGTAAAACAACTGAGCTATTTAAGTGTCTCAATAAAATACAATCTTATCCCAAACATCCCTCTCTGTTCCAAGATGAATATGCATCAAAGAAGAGATGGAAGGTACACCATAGATACTTAAGTCCTTTATTATCAGGTACAAATTCAAAACTAATGTGACAGATCTGTTTGGTTTTTTTAAATCCATGTTAACGATTTAGAGTCTTTCACAGGAGAGAGATTTATGTGTTAAAGCCAACTGCTAACAGTAAATACAGGCAACACTCACCTCGGCAGAACATCACCATGACCCAGCTGTCCTTCCTTCCCTTTCCCCCAGGTCCACACTTCTGTTCTAAGAGAAGGCAGGAGTGCATCTGCTTCTCCGCTGTATGTGGGTGTCAGAACCACTGTCCGAGTTTTTACCCGAGCAGCTTTTCTTAAGAGCCTGGGGGAAACTGAAAACAAGCCAGAGATGGAATGAAGGAGTAAGATGGGTGAGATAAAAAGATATCATTTTGACCAATTGTTGATTGTCAAAGAAATACACTAACACGGTATTTGTGAAGCATATTCTATAGGTTTTCTGGAAAAACGGGGATTTAATAGTGAGATGAGTTTGCTAAATGCTGCCTACTACATTCTATCCTCCATACTATCTGCCCTGTAGATTCACACACATTAGCATGCTAAAGGCCCTGACAAGTCCTGCAATTAAAAGGCCTATTTAGATTTGTTTAACTCAGCTCCATTTCCAAAGCACTTGGCCAGAGAATCCCTTTCTGTATAACACTTATGTTATATAGAATGTCTATATGACATCCTATGGAACTTGCATTCTAAAGAATACGCTTAACAAAATACTGCACTAGGGCTGAGAATTTTTTCACTTCAAAGCAGAGTTAAGTCTTTCCAAGTCAAGATCTATGTTCAAACATTGTAAATATTATAATAAAGGACTTATTTTAGATATAAAATTTTCTAGTTTTTTTTAAGATTTTATTTATTTATTCATGAGACAGAGAGAGAGAGAGAGAAAGTAGAGACACAGGCAGAGGGAGAAGCAGGCACCATGCAGGGAGCCCGACGTGGGACTTGATCCCAGGTCTCCAGGATCACGCCCTGTGCTGAAGGCAGTGCTAAACCACTGGGCCACCCGGGCTGCCCAATTTTCAAGTTTCCATGGTGGGGAAAAAAAGATTATGAATGGGAAGCACTAAAAAACTTATGAATTTTGCCTGCCTATTTCAAATTATTTTATAGAGGACTTAAACAATGTTTTAAAAAATCTTTTATAGCATTCAAAATTATAATAATGGCATACAATACTATGTAAATCTTGTACATTGATTTGGTGGCAGGATATGTTTTGAAGAAAATCATCAAATGTCACTAAGTGCAGAGTTGGTCATTAACTTGAGGGCCACAAAAAGGTGATCATCACTAGCTACAATCAGTATCTTTTCTGGTAAGCGTGCCATCCATTTGTTCATATAGACACTCAAATAAACCTACTTGAAGTTCCCTCAAAGACATATTTCAGATAATTTTAAAAGAGAGAAAGAAAAAGCGTGCACATAAAACTAAGTAAAATTTAACCAAAGGAAAGAAGTCTGTTAGTGGGATTGTACATTTCAATGCCCCAATGACATGACAAAAATCAATATTCCACACATTGGTGGTTCCAGGAGATCTCAAATATATTTATGCTGAAAATACTAAAGGACATTTCAGAATAAGAAAATTTTAGCACAAAGTTCTCCTTCAGACTTAAAAGAATACATAGGCTCTCTTATTAACACATACACACACTAAGGACTAAGGGTTTTATTTGCAAGCTGAAAATCTAGTGGCAATGAGAATTAGAAGGCAGAATAATGGAAGTGCTCAGTGGCACAACAGTGTCATAACTAAGTAGAAGTGCAAGGTAGGATTCCTAATTTTAAAGCTTTGCACAAAATGATGTAACCATAGACCATAGGTCAAATACAGCGCACTGACTGTTTTGGTAAATAAAGTTTTGTTCGAATATATATATATTCGAACAAAATATATATATATATAGCCTTGCTCATTTATGTATTATTTATGGCTACTTTTAAGCAACAATGGCAAAGCTGAATAGTTATATAACAGAGACTGTATGGCCCACAAATCATATTACTTTTGCTCTTTACAGAAAAAGTTTACCAATTCCTGGTCTAAATCCAATGTTGCTCAAACTTTAATGTGTACACCAGTCACCTGGGGATCTTGTTATACAACACCTACTCCAATTCAGTGTTTGGAGTGAAACTGGAGATCCTGCATTTCTAACAAATTCCCAGATACTGCTGTTGTTTCTGGTCTGTAGGTCACAGTTCGAGAAACAAAAGTCTAGATGACTGAGATTCCTGAACCAACTGAGAAATGTTGAAGAACCAACTGGGTAAGAACCGTAATATTCTAAGAAGTTTGTTGCTAATTGTATCAGAAATGAACTTTCCTTTTATTGAAGTTTAAAATTATCTCCACTTTCAGGCCAAATACAGTAAATCCCCCACTTAATTAACAAAGGTCACATCCATGACTTCATCACTCTTCATCACTACAGGCCCCAACTATCATATAAGGAGGCTGTTACTACATTCCAGAACAATATAGTAAGATTCATAGTAAGGTACAGAAGCAGAAGCAACCATCACAGAAAAGTTAGGTTCTACAGTTATTTTTAAAGCAGGGAAAACATGTAACTTTCTTTTAAAACCATCTACATGACCAAAATTAAATAAATTTTGATATCTGAATATGTCAGCGTTAGCAATTAGGAAAGCTACCAATTTATTATAATATAATACATGATGTCAGGAGCATTTTGGATTTACCAAAAGTCAATTCACCTGGCTATTTCCTTACCTTGGGACAACAATCCAGGGAGGGAGAGTCTTCGGCTGCCTCCCTCTGATTCCTCTTCTCGGATATCCACGAGACTTGAACTTTTCTTTCCTTGCATTGATTCCTGTTTAACCTGTTCTTCTCTGCTATCTTTCAGACCTTCTGGGCCTATGGAACTACTGCCTGCCTGAGTTCCAGGTTCACAAGGGGCCGTACTATAAAAGTTCATAACTTTCTTAAGAGACAAGGCCCCAGCTTCATATGTAGCAGCCACTCTCACACCAACAGCAGATGCACAAGAGACTACTAGGCTGTTTAGGGCTGAGGTGCTTGTGGTTGGTGGACTGTGAAGATTAGGAACTGCTTCTTCTACAAGAGGCTAAAATATACACACAAAAAAGTATATAAAAATATGATCCCTTATACAACAAGCAATCAACAAAAATAAAGTTTAACAAAAACCGTCACTACTTACAAATTTAAGATTCTAAAACAAAGGTCTCTTTATCTTCAACTTAAAGACGTCCCCTTTTAGTACAGGATTTAACACATTATATGGAAATGAGTACTCAAAATACAGTTCCTTATCAGAAGTATTTCCTTTTGAGTATTGTGTTTTTCCATGCTATTCAAAAATAACCCCCAGCTGCTTTAATAAAATTAAGCACAGAAGGGGAGAGGGGAAGAAAGGTCTGGAAAACCTAGCCTTTAAAACAAGGTGTACTGTGACAGCCCGGGATATAAGCTTGAAAAGGCTAATGATACATAAGATAAATAAAGTAGTATTATTGATTGCTTATTAGGAAGATTTACACAGACTGATACTAAGAAATACCGGGAAAAAAAATTTTTTTAAATGCTTTTCCTAAAATATTTTATAAATGGTAATTTAGATATAGCATATACAGACAGACCTCTGATCTGTCTGCCCCCAAGTTATGTTCTTAAACTGAAGTGTTTCCATTGCCTCATGAATGTTATTCTCCATGACTCAGAGGCCATGTAAGCTGAAGGATTACTTGGCTCTCATTATGACAGAGTAAATGTGGTAGGTTTAATAATTAAACATTTGGGACCAATGTTCTTTGTGGCATTCATAGCTATATTTGAAAGTCAAACTGAAGTTTTCTAAAATCTTAGTAAAAAATCAGTTGGAACTCACTCTGAGCAGTCAAGCACCACTGTTTACTTAAAGGAAAGTCATTAAATGTAACTACTATAAACACAAAAAAAGCTTTTAGCTTATCAGCATAGGTCATTTTGAAAAATTCCCTTCCTATATGGTGTCCAAAGGTCCCAAGGGGTATATATACATTCCTTAATTTGTCCTGAATTGAAAGCCATAACAAAACAAGTTTTTTGACATTGACTTCTGATTCTCTTAAAGGAAATAACTCCTGTTTCCTGCACAGGAAACACTACCTGAACTGTAGTGGGTACTCAATACATTTTGTTGAATTAAATACTAAATTCAGAGAAGCAAATGAGTCTTTAATTAAATATTCAACAAAACAAATATACCATATCAAGCAAAAGATAAATACAAATCTATTAATCCCTTGGCAATACAGTTCCTGATAACTTGTTAAGAACTAACGTCATTATTTTCACCCTTTGTGTATAAAGGCTCATAATAGAAACAGCGAATGATATTTATGGGTGAATATTTTAGGGGGTTCTTACCAATAGATAAAAAGAAAGTCACAAAATTCTACCTTCAATAAACTTTAAATTATTGTTCTTACGGGCTGTTCTACTTAATTGTTTAACAATACATAAAATAAATAAATCAACAAAACAAAAATACATAGCCAGCAATTTTGATGAAAGACATAATTTTAGGAGTCCCAGTTAAGCAATAATTAAATTCAATTATAAGATATATACTTCATTGCCAAATACTATGGTTTATTTCACAAAAATGAGATACTCTTTGTTATTTTTGGCCAGAGGAAAAAAACTTTGTCCTAGACTACATAAATTCCTAGTGAATTAAATGTCTGATTGAGACATTATTTAGAAAAATTGAATTATACTTAGTATAGACAGACATTGTCAAAAATTAGCATAGGCAACAAAAAATTTACATGTTTAACAAAATAAATCCACAGGACAATGTAATTTCAATAATATCTATTAATCAAAAAACTGTATACAGTGAAGTTTTAACTTCAAATTTAATTAGCAGAATTGACTTCTAAAAAGTCAAAGTCCAGGGATCCCTGGGTGGTGCAGCGGTTTGGCGCCTGCCTTTGGCCCAGGGCGCGATCCTGGAGACCCGGGATCGAATCCCACATCAGGCTCCCGGTGCATGGAGCCTGCTTCTCCCTCTGCCTGTGTCTCTGCCTCTCTCTCTCTCTCTCTCTCTGTGACTAGCATAAATAAATATTAAAAAAAAAAAAAAAAAGTCAAAGTCCAAATTTCTGATAAGCATGTTCAAGTCTAAGAATGTTCTATGTGCATTCCTATTAAATCATTATTTTTGTTTTGTTTAGATTCTAATAGTATCTTTCTCCAAACAGCTTAATCTTAATTGAAAAATAAAATCAGATATCCACAAGGTTCAATGAGTTAACTGTGAAATAAAAACTATTTCTAAAAATACCTCTAAGCCATGTTCTCATCCTGACAGAGTGAAAAACAAGAATAAAGTATCAAGAGGTATGTGGTTTCAAAAACCTGAAAAAACACCACAGGACAGTTCTTTGATGATTAGAGGTTTTTGGTTTTTTCATTTTCTTATCTTAGAGTGTTGGTAAAAGCAAAACTGAAAGGCTTACATGAAGAGTAAAAAAACAAATTATCCTTTTAAAACAATTTGTTTTAATCAGAGAGACTCAAACTTTACTGTCTGCTTCTGGCAAACAGCTTTTCTCTACAAGTTTTCAAAATGAGAATAGCTTAAATAAGATGAAGAAAATATTAAGCCCCTGCCCCACAACAAAGCCCAGTAAGGACGACAGGTACAAGCTGGAAAAACTTTAAACAATATTTAACACTAGGAGGTATTTTTTAGGTCTGTCTCCCGTTGAGGGATCTATCACATAGCAACCTTCCCTGATTAAAAAAAAAGGACTACTCTCTAAAGAATCCGGAGTGGTACAAATACAGGTGAGACAAATCTTTGCAAATATATAGTTATATTAAAAGTATTCAGGAAAAAAATAACAGCATTCAGGAGCCCACCAAAATTTAGAACATTTAGCCATGGGAAAAAAGTACTAGAAAAAATGAGATTTTGCTATTGATAAAAGAAGCCCAGTATAACATCTTTCAACATCTTCAAGGGCAGAATTTGAACATAAGGAGTAATTTTGAATTAATCCAGGTTTTCTCTTATCTAGGATTACATGATAAAACAGATTTATAGTCAAACTCAAGCCTAAAGCATTTTAAAGTTGCTAAAGAAAAACTCGTAACACCAGAAATACCTTTATATTATAAAATTTAGCAGGTACCTGAGATGGCATTGGCTTTTTGCCGTTCTCTGAGTTGTCTCTTACTGAATGATCTGACAGTTTTTGCATGTACTCATTTACTGCCTGAGTATCAGGGTATGATGGTATATTTTGGGCAGAAGGAATTTCAGTTGTTCCCATGATTTCTTGTTGGGAGGATATGGCATCACCACCCGTGGTCTGAACATTTCCAACGTTTGTATCAGTAGCAACAGGCAGCTCATTTTCTACAAGCGTGTTCTCGAATACTTCTTGATTGTCAAGGGTTTCAGTGGAGGGGCTGATGGCAGTGCTGGCCTGGTTTTCTGCCTGGGATTCTGACAGTGTCACACCTAATGGGCAACAGTGACTGTCTGATATAATCACATGGTCTTCTTTGTCAGTCATGGTAATCAAGAGTTGGCTGCACTGGTTGCATCTTTCTGGGACTGGCTTCAGATCCTGGGAAGGGAGGCACTGTACAAGTGCTAAGCTGTGGAACGCACCACAGGCAACTTGTAGCACTACTCGCCCAGCAAGATGTTCCACCTTTTGTGGCTTTGTCACCGGGAAGGTAGTGGTAATGAGACCCAACTGACAACCGGTACCCCATGCCCAAATCTCTCTGCTTATTGATAATGCCAGTGTGTGCTCCTCACCACATGCCAACTGCAAAATCCTGACTGCTAACAAAGAACTGGTCTCAGAATCAGAAATGCTGACAGGATTTGGTTCCGGAACATACTGCTGGTTAGCTACTGCACACTGGCCTGCAGAGTTCTCCCCCCACATGTATGCTACACCACTTTCTGTTACTGCTCCATTGTGGAAACTCCCTGATGCCACAGTAACGACAAATTGCCCTATCAGGGCATTTTCTAGAATAGGGCAACTCGGACAAATCTCTGCCGGTTCACTTCTCCAGGGAAGAGTCCCAAAGCTGTAGACCTCACCATCTGAAGATTAAAAAAAAAAAAAAGGAGGGAATTAGTGAATTAACTAGAAATCTTATCAGCAAATCTCTAGTCCCTCTATATTTAACAAAATAGGGCTGGTTTTGTTTTAATTTTCAAAAGCACAGTTGTAAAGATTTTGGTTCAAGCATATTATGTCTCACATTTATTCATCTTTTAACAAACACCATCTTTTAAGATTCTGAAAAATAGTGACCACTTCTACCAACTGCAGGAGGCCACTTTCAAATGAAGGGTTATTGCTCCTTTCCTTCAGCTTCATCCTGCCAAGTCCTACATGGATCCACTACTAATGGCTATCATTGTAGGCTATTACAGGAGATTTCAGGTGTTCAAAGACAAAATAATGACCATGATAAGATAAAATGAGCAAAGGATAAAATAGACACATGCTAATATCTGTAACATTCACTGCTTCTTTTAAGTCAGAGCAGCAGAAGATTATGCAATAGCATAAAAATATTAGAGATTCATTTTGGCCAAAACTAAGAAATCACGTTTACACTTCCAGGTTGTAAGAAAGCACCAGTGTTAACAAGACATGGCTGTCTTCCTGATGTATACAATTTTATGTATAATTTTAAATGTTATATATAATACATACTGTGTACTATATAGGGTTTCTGAAGTGTCATTTGTTTAAGAAACATATCACCATAATGAAACAACAAAGCGAAAAACCCAATAAAGCTATGACTGGCTAGCTTTAGAATGAAGGGCAACTGGGTGGCTCTAGCAGTACGATGGAAGGTGCCAACGAGTTGGGCACATGAAAGATAAGGACTTGTTTCTGTCCATGTGTCCTACCAGGTCATGATCTCACTGCACCACTGTGGCAGTTTGAGGACATATGCATATGGCCTGTGCTAGCTAGCTATGAAACTCAAATGGAACAAAGACTTGGACATGAGTTTTGAAAAAACACTCAGACACATCTACTACCCCTTCTTTTCCATATGACCAGAGACGACTCCTTTTTTTTTAAAAGTAATAAATAATGGAGTAAATTTCTAGTAGTCTTTTCCCCACAAAGAAGCACCTGAGCTGATGATGAAAAAAATACATTATCTTTGGCCTATTATACACAGCAAATATATTTATAAACTCAAGTGAACTATCCAGAACATCTATGTAAGAAAGAACACAATAGTGGCTAAAGGGAAGACATGAGCTTTTCTTAGGGAATTCCCAGTTTGGATAAAGAGCGCTGAGAAAATAAGCTCGTTGGTTAAGATCTTTTAAACGTTTTTCCCAAAGGATACAGCAATATACACTTGCAACAGCTCACCAACTCTTTCAATGAATATCATTCCACTAGAGAGAGAAATAGTACAAAGAAATGGATATTTAGACAACTCCTCTCTTTTTTACACCTGGAGTACCTCAAAAATAGTGATTCAGGGAAGTGTCCTCCCAGAATCATGAGCTGATAGTCAAAGAGACAAGCTTGAAACTTTCGAGCATTCATTCCATCAGTAGAAAAGATAGCACTGGAGATCTTTTTGCCATTTCAAACTACACACTTATGTGAGATGAGATTTTTTTTTGTAGCTTTGATACTTAAAACCAGGATGCTGTGTAAACATGAACAATTATATATTTTTTAAATGCTTTCCCTCAGGTATCCCATCTTAGGTATGATTCTAGATGTTTAAAGTCATGTTCATGAAGGGATCCTAAATATCTTACTGAAGGGTAAATAAAATAACAGAATTCCACTTATATATGTCTGCGAATGATGTATTTTGAAATCCGTAGAGCAAGGATTGACTAAATATGGTTCACATTTTTACAATAATGCTTTTTCCAGTTCTGGCCTAATAATAATAATATTACTATACTATTATTATTATGTAATTACTATAAGAATATTATTCTATATTATTATAATAAAATATACAATAATAAAGAGGCTGGAAAGAAATCCATGTTTACCCCACAGAATTACCAAGGTCAGATTTAAGCTTTGCTTCTTAGAATTTGTCTTTCCTTAGCTCCTACAAGGAAAATATCAAAGCATTATTGAATACTTAATAAATGCTTATGGAACAGAAATTTATAAATTAGTTAATGGCAGTCCTGGCTCAAACCTAATTCGCCACTGAGTTGGTAAATTGCTATTAAATTAAAAGCAACTCTCTCTATAAAATATAGCTTATGCTTCTGTTATCGATTTATTTTATTACATGTTCTTATGATCTACTGTTTATGCCTGGGAAAAACTGTACTGAGGCAGTATAGCCAAGTGGCTTAAAAAAAGCAGGCTTTGAAATCAGACTCTGAATTCTAATCCTGACGGACACTCCAATAGCTGTATGGGCTGGGGAAATTATTTAACCTCCTGACCTTCAGTTTCCTCATCTATGAAGTGGGAACATGAATAGCAGCCCACCTCACAAGGTGGTTGTGAAGACTCAGTGAAGTGTTACATACAGAGTACTCAGTGTGCTGCCAGGCACTTGTAATTGTTTAATAAACACTAGCTATTATTAGCATTATTATTCTGATACATTTAATGAACAAAGGTACAACAAAAGAGTTTCTGAACAGGTAATCTTTCAAAACTTAATTTTTCATGTACTTATTACTATAAAATTTAGAAACTATGATTCTTTTATTCTAGTTATGATAGATTTTAAATTTAAAAACCAATCTGATTTTTGATAAAAGGAGTAAAAATGTATTTTGAAAACACAAAGAGTATAAGCTCCAGCAAACTTCATTAAGCATTCCTGGTATCCAGTAACTCTTACCTGATCTTACACACCCAGGTACTGTTAGCATTTCAGTTAGTATTTGTTAAGCCATTCTTTTCAATACCTTCAGTCAGAAGAACTCCATGCTTCACTCCAAGGGCTGCCTGAAGAACAGTCTTTCCTCCCCAGCCTGGCAATCTCTCTGGTGTTACAGAATAGGATCCTGCCTGCCACACATGGACCAGGCCTCTTTCTTTGGATCCTTCTGCCTCTGTTGAGCTATAAACATTAAGAAAAATAGCTTGTTCCTGCAATTAAAATTGTATTTTGAGGGTTCTTAACTGATTTCATTAGATCTGTACCTTTTACCAGCACGTGGGTGACTGGATCGATAGTTTATCACCTGTTTTTATACTTTGGTTAGCACACAGGAGCAGAGATAAAACAACTATTTACATAAAAGGCTTGAGGACAATCTAAATTCACAAATTACTTATCTCTATCTAAGAAGCAAACAAAACCTATACTACTTTTTGAAGTTTTAGATTTAATAGCACAGAATTTTAAGATTTTATCTTCTCCATATATTAACTCCTTGTTTATATAATAGAGTTATAACATGTCCCAAGTTGGGACATGTTAAAATTTTAGTTTTGAATGTGTTAAAAAAAGTATTTTATAAGAAGGAATAGAGATCCATATTTTACTTTACACTGAGTAAGTTCTATAATTTTTATTTAAACTTTTAAGAATCAAATTTTTATCAGGAATATAAAATCTTCCATGTTTTACTCATGTTCCAGCCAAAGAATTCTATCCATGTGATGACTCTGGTTCAAAGAACACAAGACACACAACTTCATAATAATGACCACACACACCATAACTGCCTCTCCTTCTAAGAAAAGGGCATGTAAGATATACTAGGTTTCCTGTCTACCAAGTTTCCCTCTGTTGCCACCGATGATACTTTCCTTTCTCTAGAACACTGATGCCAATTTTAATGAGGCACAGAATTTTTTTTTATTTTATTTTATAATACCTATAAATTTCTCTACTTTTTGCTAAATGATATTCCTCTCAATTAAGATTAGGCATAACTATGGTTTTATGAAAGGAAAACCACAAACTTAATCCTGTTTTCTAAGGATAGAAGAGGATTACAATTAATAAGGCTACGTGTGAAGACCTGAAATTATTTGAGAGAAAAAAAATGACTTTGCAATGGTAACACCTTGTGCCTTTTTATAAGCATAAGAAACTAGCAACAAAGCTTATCACTAATCAGATTTAATATCTTTCTCTCTTTGCCAATCAACATAAATGTCACTATCCCTATTAAATAATCATGAACGAGAAAATTAAACTGAAGAGAAGCTACGCATATATGGAATTACTTATTGTGTTTTCCCAGAAGAGTAAGGGAGAAGAAGAAATGGTTTTACCTTCTCTTCTTTGAGTCCATCGGTCAGGGGGAGCACTCCATCACCAAATCATTTCTTCTTTACAAAAGGTATGTAAAGACCTAAATGGCAAAACACAGGTAATCACAAAGAGCAAGGAAAGAATATTGTGCTACTTCATTCCTTAGATTTGGAAGAAAAAAAAAAAAAGGCAGCCCTCTAACAAGTGCACATTCATTGGACAATAAATATGCAGTGAAACTATTTCAACTATTTCACATCCCGCCTGCCAAAGTCGAATATCTAGACTGAGCCTGTCCACTGAGCTTATAAAAATGCCTGCTGACCATCAAATGCAATGTCAAAGGAAGACAAGACTACTTACAATTAAGCTGTACTTTGTCAGGCAACAGATTGTGTTTTTTTATTATAAAGAAGGAAGTTCAATCTGAAAATTCTTTTTGTTAAATACTCATTTCATACATCTTAAGGTCACTGTTTTTTTTTTTTAAAGATTTTATTTATTTATTCATGAGAGACATAGAGGCAGAGACACAGGCAGAGGGAGGAGCAGGCTCCACACAGGGAGCCTGATGTGGAACTCAATCCCTGGATTCCAGGATCACACCCTGAGCTAAAGGCAGATGCTTAACTGCTGAGCCACCCAGGCATCCCTAAGGTTACTTTTAAAATGCTTCTGGAACACAAACACGTAAATACCAATTAAAGCAGAAAAATATTCTAAAATCTCTTCAATAATGTATCCGGTTCAAGTGGTTTTAATTTACATTTTTCGACAATGCACACAAAAAATTACATCATTAAAATTTGAAAGTTTTTGGGATCCCTGGGTGGCGCAGCGGTTTGGCGCCTGCCTTTGGCCCAGGGCGCGATCCTGGAGACTCAGGATCGAATCCCACGTCAGGCTCCCGGTGCATGGAGCCTGCTTCTCCCTCTGCCTGTGTCTCTGCCTCATTCTCTCTCTCTCTCTCTGTGACTATCACAAATAAATAAAAAAAAAATTAAAAAAAAAAAATTTGAAAGTTTTCTATTTATTGGAACCAGCAGTATTTTCCCCAATCAACCTTGATTTGAAACCATAATATGAAAGGCTGAAAGAAAGAAATTTGGGTTTTAAAATATATTTCAAAATCCACCATTTACGGGCATTTGGGTGTCTCAGTGGTTGAGTGTCTGCCTTTGGCTCAGTCAATCCCAGGGTCCTGGGATCGAGTCCCATATCAGGCTCCCCATAGGGAGCCTGCTTTTCCCTCTGCCTATGACTCTGCCTCTCTCTCTGTCTCTCTCATGAATAAATAAAATCTAAAAAAACCAAAACAAAACCCACCATGTAATAATAAAGTGCTACATGAAATTATGGTACAAATATCATAACCCATCAGTTTAGAAACTCAATGTTTAATAAAGAGAAATATAAACAAGCAGACTGAAACACTCAAAGTATTTCAACTACAAATTCATATTTTTAAGTGCACCAAAACTCATGAAAATAAAAAAAGGCAATTAAGTTTTATTTGTGTCGACCATAAAAAATACTCAGGCCAAATTTATGATTTTTCTGCAAAGGATATGACATGGTCACTGTCCTCTGAAAACAGCCCATACCAGCAGGAGTGATGTAAGATCCATCTGTTTACCCCCGGTTCACCTGTGAATTCTTACCGTTTGCCATCTGTGTATCTGGAGGAAATTATACCCTACCTAATGCTTAGCTTAGAAAGAATCTGAATCATTCAAAGTTGGATGAAAGGTACCATGTAAATAAAACATATACATGAATAGATTTCATAAATGCTATTAATGTAATAAAAGATTATTTTTGAATAATAAATATGATTATTAAGTGGTACTATGCCTTGTGTGTGATTAACCTTAGGAAAATGTACAGTTCATGGTATACAGAGAAATTCTGAAGCCAGATCTAATCTGTGTTTATCCACCAGAGATCAAGGAATAACAAACTGTTCCCTTGATTAAAGTTAAACAATACTCAGCAGAAACCAGAGAACTCCTCTGGGAGGGTGTGTAAGTACACAAACACACTTTGCTTCCCGTCACTGTTTCATTGAATGTAAATTGAATTTTATCCTACTGCCTGACAATCAAAAGGGTTCAGAACCCTTTTGGAGAAGGAACAAAGCTGTCAATCACATTTTTTGAATACAGAGTTTTCTTAAAGTAGATTTCATCTTTTGCCATATTTTTCACTACACATTTTTTTTTCAAATCCAAATGGAATTAAAACCATACATACTATTTTTGCAACTTTCTTGTGTTACTTACTATATATGCTAGGCAGAATAATGGTCCCCAAAGATGCCCATGTTCTAATGTCCATAACCTGTGAACAGGTTAGGTTAATGGCAAAGGGGAATTAAAGTTGCTAGTCAACTAACCTTAAGATAGGGAGATTATCCTGGTTATCTGAGTGGTTATCACAAGCATCTTTAAAAGTAGAAGAGTGGGGAGGATCCCTGGGTGGCTCAGGGCTCCCTGCCTTTGGCCCAGGGCGTGATCCTGGAGTCCTGGGATTGAGTCTTGCATCGGGCTCCCTGCATGGAGCCTGCTTCTCCCTCTGCCTGTGTCTCTGCCTCTCTCTATCATGAATAAATTAATTAAAAAAAAAAAAGTAGAAAAGGGGGGATCCCTGGGTGGCTCAGCGGTTTGGCGCCTGCCTTCGGCCCAGGGCGTGATCCTAGAGACCCGGGATCGAGTCCCACGTCGGGCTCCCTGCATGGAGCCTGCTTCTCCCTCTGCCTGTATCTCTGTCTCTCTCTCCCTCTCTCTGTGTATCTCATGAATGAATAAATAAAATCTTTAAAAATATTAAAAAATTAAAAAGTAGAAGAGGAATGCAGGAGTCTCAGATAAAGAGATGTGCTGATGGAAGCGTAGTCAGAGACTGCTTGCTTTGAAGATGGGAAGGTGGGGAGCATAAGCCAAAGAATGTGGATGGCCTCTAGAAGTTGGAAAAGGCAAAGAAACAGATTTTCTCCTAGAGCCTCCAGAAAAGAATGCAACCCTGCGGATACCCTGATTTTAGCCCAGTGAAACTTGTGTCCTACTTTTAACCTAAAGAACTGCAAATCAATAAATTTGTGTTATTTTAAGCCACTAAATTTGTAGCAATTGGTTAAATAGCAATAGAAATCTAATATACTAATTCAGATATCTTTCTGTTTCAGTATTTACAAATCTATCTTATTTTGTTTTAATGGTATTTAATATGGTTGACTTCTTCCCAGAAGACAGGTCTGCCTAAGACTCAAACAGCAATGAAAAAAAGAGAAATGACTGCTAAGGAAACATAACTAAAAAAGAATACTACAGCTAAATGTGGGAAGCTTGTGTTATAGTTTTATCATACTTAAATATAAGTGGCACTTACCAACTCTATTTAACCTAACATTCTTTCTCAATTATGTATCCATAAGAAAAAGTAAACTGAAATTTTTGTTTTTCTAATACTTTTATGATCCTCTAGCAAGGAAATCTTTCAGATTTTCCTTAAGCACTCAAATAGCACTTAAATTTCCTTATGCTATCTCATTGCTTCACATTTTTATATATAAAATTGTCTAATCACGGGGTTTCTTCTGGGGATTTTCTCTCCAGGTGAACTTTAAAATTCTCACTCTACGTTCCTTTGGGAGACAGAATTCCCTAAATTCTGCTGCTTTTCTTCTGTTACAGTAACTTTCCTTCACAGGCCTTTGTCATATTAACTAGCTCTGATAAAGAAACTAAGGAGCAGCCCCCGTGGCTCAGCGGTTTAGCGCAGCCTTCAGCCCAGGGCGTGATCTTGGAGAGCCGGGATCGAGTCCCACATTGGGCTTCCTGCATGGAGCCTGCCTCTCTGCCTGTGTCCCTGCCGCTCTCTCTCGCTCTCTCGCTCTCTCTCTCTGTGTGTGTCTCTCATGAATAAATAAAATATTAAAAAAAAAAAAGGAAAGAAACTGTGTGATGGTGTACAGTCAAAAATGTGGGGTCCTCTTTTGCCATGTATGGCCTTTCCAGGAATCAGACATTTGTAAAATGAACAAAATAGACTCAAGCATCCCCTCCAGCTATTAAGTTCTATGAGTCACAGACAAAGCTAGATTCATTTTAAAGTATGCCATTCTACACTTCAAATTATCTCCTTTATGCTGAAATGTAAAGCAATTAAATTCTCAGATGGCCCTTTAAAACAAAAAGTAAACCTTGGTTCTTAACAATTTGACTCCACTTTTAGATCCCATTAGAAACATACCCTCCTGCTACATTTAATAGAGAGAAGCAGGCTCCATGCAGGGAGCCAGACACGAGACTCGATCCCAGGTCTCCAGGATCACACCCTGGGCTGCAGGCAGCACTAAACCGCGGCGCCACCAGGGCTGCCCATATCCACATCATTTTAAAGATCAAAAAATTCTGAATTCTAAAACATACATTGCCTCAAGGGCTTCAAGGAAGGCACTAGGAACTGGTATTCTACTTTTTTTTTTTTTTTAAGATTTATTTATTTATTTATTTATTTATTTATTTATTTGAGAGAGAGAGCGAGCTTGAGCAGGGAGGACAGAAGGAGAGAGAGATAATCCTGACAGAGACTATCTGATGTGTGCCAAGTCCAACATGGAGCTTAATCCCAGGACCCCAAGATCATAACCTGAGCCGACATCAAGAGTCAGATGCTTAACCCACTAAGTCACCCAGGCACCCCAGGAACTTGTACCCTAAAACAATGATCATTTTTGGTAGGAGTCCCCAACTTTTAACTGTCTTATATACCTCCTTTAGTTTCTTTTATGTACTTTTAACATCAACTTCATTTTGAAGAGTATTCTAGAAAGTTGCATGGCTTATAAGACATTCTGTAGGCGCTTTAACAATGTATTCCAATGATGATAAAATTTACATCTGTCTCAAAAGTCTTATATCTATTTTATGGCAAATATATATACAATGCCCAAATTAATTTTGCAAGGAGTATCCTGCCTGCAAATACTCACCTGTCTCATGTTCTCAGTGGAAGAAGGCAGCCAATTTAATTTCATACAAGGCTGCCAATTTGATAGGAGAGAGAGGTAAATAAATGAGAGAGGTGCATTGTCCTAAAACAGATGTCAGTGAGAAATCCTAGAGGACCTAGAATATAGGAGTATAAAGTTCAGAAAAAATGTCTCAGCTATTAATATGAACTTGGGAAGGCATATGGATAACATGTGAAATCAAGACAATGCATACCACTGCGTGTTTTTTGTTTTTTGTTTTTTTTAAGATTCCTGAGACACACAAAGGGAGAGCCAGAGAAATAGGCAGAGAGAGAAGCAGGTTCCCCACAAGGAGCCTGATGAGGGACTCGGTCCTGTACCCTGGGATCACACCCTAAGCTGAAGGTAGACACTCAACTGCTGAGCCACTCAGGCGTCCCACCACTGGGTGTGTATTAAGAGAAAGGAAAGGAATGGGACCAAGCTGAAAGGGGTTTCTGCACCTAGAGGTTGGTTAGGATGAGGAACAAGCAATAACAACGGAGTGAGAAGTGACCTGAGAAGTGGAAGAAACATAAGTCTATGTGGGCACATAAAAACAAAGCAGCATTTCCAGGAGAAAGGCCTCATCAATTAGGTCAATGCAGCCAGGATCTGATAGGATGGGAGCCGAAAAGTATCCAGTGGGCATGCCAACATATATCAATTCTGAGCGAGGTCAGTTTCAGTGGTGGTCGGGACTGAAAACCAGGTTGGAGTGGGTTGACTACAAATGGGAGGTGAGCACAAGACAATTAAGTTCGTGTAAAGAATTCTTTTGAAAACATTGTCAAAATGACAGAGAATGGAGCAATAACCAAAGAAGAATGTGAAGATAAAGGGTGTGTTTTTTGTATATGCAGGATAGGGTAGATGAGAGATAGCTGAACATGTTTGCATTGACAAAACACCAACCCTGGAGGCAAGGAGACAGAGGGAAGAACGAAAGTCCTGGACAAAGTGAGAGGACGGCATCTGGAACACGTGTTTTGGGACTGATCTTTCACAAGAGGAAGGGTCTACATTTTAATAAGGAGACAGATCTAGATTACAGATACACAGATACAGCTACAGATATAGACAGGGGTGGCAAGAGTAAGAGTCTCACATAATGGCATCTGTGACTAGCACTTCACAGTATACGTGCACTGTGTATTCTAATCTCACTTCTAGCTCCAGTCATTTGTTTATTTTATCTTGCTATATTATACATTTTTGTAAACTGCCTTAAATCCTTTTAGGACAAAGCAGAATAAAAATTTTTTAAAATTTAATGTGGAAAAGAAATGTGCTAGTGGACTATTCTCTCACATGCACAAAGAAAATTAAATCATGTAAGATTCTATTTGTTCGTCTCTAGTAAACTTTATTTTCTGGATTAAGTCCTTTTCTTTTAATGATTTAGTGAAAGATGAATTTGTAATATGTTAAGTACAGTAACTTTCAAATGCTGAAATTTAAAAAACTAACACTACATGTATTTTTTCACCTATTAAGGTGTAGATATGCCAGTCTAAAATTTATATGAAAACCAAAAATATCTTATTCTCTATTATAGCCCAGCTGCTTAACATAGTCCTGATATATAACAGGTACTCAATAAATATCTGTATAGCCTAGGCCAACATAAATAAGTGAATTTCTGTCCTTAAGTTTACACGCTATCATGTTCTGTCTTTCTGACTAGCATGAGAACTCTCTAGAGACAGCACCCTCAAAGCATAGAAAAAGCCAGAAAAGCTGAGCACTTCCAGTCTTATTCTCTGGTCTCACTAGTTTAAAATAGGTATATTGATTAAAACAACTGCAATAATTATAGCTGTAAGAGTAATGATGACTATAAATTAGAATGACAAGACATTAAGATAAAAGGACAATGAAATAGTAAGTTGTATTGCATTTTGTATCCACTGCAAAATTTTAAAATTGCAGGCACTTACTTTCTTTAAAGTTTGTATAGGCTTCATTGTATAAAAATGTGTAACCAGGGGCACCTAGGTAGCTCAGTTGGTTGAGTGGCCGACTCTTGGTTTTGGCTCCTGTCATGACCTCAGGGGCCTCGGATCAAGCCCCCCAGTCAGCTTCCCACTCAGCAAGGAGTCTGTGGATTCTCTCTCTCTCTCAATCTCTCTCTCCCTCTCATACACACACACACACAAGCTCTCTCCCTTTCTCTCTCAAATAAATATCTTCAAAAATTTTTTTAAAGTCATAAATCCGAGCTTATACTATGAACACAGTAAACAATAATTTAAGACACTATGGTATTTTACACATAGTAAATGCTCAATGAATATTTTCTTTTAGAGAGTCAATATATTTATACATGGATCAAGGCAACTTATGACTCAAACACCTGACTTACCAACTAATCAATATACTAACAACTGTTACTTCCTGGATATCCCACCACCAAAGCCTTTACCAACCACTAATGAAGGTTGAGGAACACTCACCTGGCACTATAGCCTTGACAAACCAACCATCAAAGTGACAAAGCCACTTCAAATCCCAACCCTCTCAGCCCTAAGTGCAACACAGAAGGCAATGCCTGATACTACTATGGGAGCTGACTAGCCCCTTAAATACTGACCTAGAGTTCAAGAATTCTGTAAATTAATGCACTGAATAAAGTCATTCAGGAGGCTGGCCTAGAAAAGCACTTATTATTTATAATGTTGTTACTAATGGGATAATGCACTCACTAAGTCATTTTTTTTTTTTCACTAAGTCATTGATTCAAAATATAAACTCCTGGAGGTCAGAAATTATGACTTATTCATTGGTATATTCTTGTAACCATAGTAACCTCTAGGTACAAGCAGGCTACATTTAAGTGAGTAGTCAGTGAAAGATGGCACTTGATCTTAAATTCCAATCCATGGGTTTCCAAATGATGTAGATTTCCAGCATCTGTAATAAAAGTCAGTATTGGACACAAAAGGAAAATGTCTACTTATAACAGAAACTCATAATTTGCTAATGGTATTTCCTAACAATGAAGATGCTTTTATTTCATGTCAGATCATAAATGTTATACAACCCAGGAAAGAATACTCTTTCTACTTAGTCGGTGAAGACAGTTTTTGGTGCCATCAGGGTCACTAACACTGCAGTCTCTTTCTTATGGCCCACTAATTTCACCCCGAAAACTACTACAATTGTGCTCTTCTGATTGTGAAACTCCTCTAAAATGGGTATTATCCACAGGGCGATGGGAGTTAAACATAGTAAAATATATGCCCAGCAATCCCCATTTAGCTCCTTTTTGTATCCGCTGCAAAATTTTTAAAATACATTTTTCCAGATTAGTAAAATCCTCATGAAACATTTTGATGGATGTTATAATACTAGGAATTGAATTTCAAATTCTCAGGTACTGCAACAATTTTTGTCTGTTATAATATGATAATCTCTGATACAAATTGTTCAAAACATTCCTTTAATATTTGCTACTGTTCTCTCATTTAAATGGCCACATTTCTTTTTTAAATAAGGCAATATTACAGAAATACAGTTAGAGTATGTTGGCTTATGTTACCAATCAAAAACAACTAGTGTTTAAGGTCATCACAGGGCCACATAACTAAACAGGGAGTATACATGCTAAAAAATAGTGTTCTAGAGATACAAGTTTCACTTCTTTTGAAAGTGCTAGTAACAAGTATTCTTGATTAGGAATGAAAGATTATTTAACTCATTTAAATACTGTGGTTATATTAAGGATCAGCTGTTAAATTTACTATTTACTATTCAAACCATATAACACAGCTCACCATGTTTACTTATTAATACCTATTTAACAGAGAATTAGATTTTCTTTGAGCAATAACTAGGACACCTGCAGTCACAGTATAAATTCAGTTTTACCACACTGTAATAAAATGTAACCAAGCCAAACTTTAAAAAGTGTTAATGACCACATGGCATCTGTGGTAATTCTGTATCTGAGTCACTCCATCCAAATCCCTTCTAGGACTCTATGATATACTCTGTTCCCCTATCCTTTGAGGTCATGTTTGCATTCCCCAAGGGTCTCTAGAATTTTAATTCCTCTGCAGACTTTCAAGGAGTATTCCTCAGTTAAGAAAGCATTTTCCCAGGTGCACGACTCAAACAGTAAAGTAAAACTGACTAAATAATTCGTCTGTCTCCTCTCCTTAGAAAAGCTTTACATTGTGGAGCTGCACTGGTACATTCTTTTCCTATTGCAGAAAGAAAAGAATTATTTTCCCAGAGCCAACTACTTTAAGACTAGAAAGTAAAATAAAGCACACTGGAAGAGAGCCCTAATTATAAATAAAAATTTTATTTTTAAATTTGTTGTTTAATTATATAAAAGTTAAATTAGAATGGAATCAAAATTTAAAAATTTCAAGTGTTAGTTTCACAAACTATCTTAATTACACAGAAATCTGTAAAAGTAAATAATGAACAAATCCATGTACCTACCCGTTAAGTTTTAACATGTTAACAAATTTGCTTCAGCTGTTTTTATTTTATTTTTATTTATTTATTTATTTTTTTATGATAGTCACACAGAGAGAGAGAGGCAGAGACACAGGCAGAGGGAGAAGCAGGCTCCATGCACCGGGAGCCCGACGTGGGATTCGATCCCAGGTCTCCGGGATCGCACCCTGGGTCAAAGGCAGGCGCCAAACCGCTGCGCCACACAGGGATCCTGCTTCAGCTGTTTTTAAAATGGAAAGTTACACATATTTCTGAAAAAGCTCCATCCAAACCTATCTCCCAGAGTTAGCCACTATTTATAAAGTTAATGTGTTTCATTTCCATAAAAGTTCTTATATTTTTATGTATTTTCATTAGATACATATGTACCCATAAGCAATATAAGCTATATTCTTTTAAAACTACATAAATGCGGACACCTGGGTGGCTGAGTATTTGAGCGTCTGCCTGCCACTCAGGATGTGATCCTGGGGTCCTGGGATCGAGTCCTGCGATCGAGTCCTGCATCAGGCTCCCTTCGAGGAGCCTGCTTCTCCCTCTGCCTGTGTCTCTGCCTCTCTGTATCTCTCATGAATAAATAAGTGAAATCTTTAAATAAATAAATAAAACTACATAAATGCATCATATCATAGACATTCTTTGGCAACTTGCTTCTTCACTCAATATTATGCTCTTGAGATGTATCCACATTGATAAGTATAGATCTAGTTCCTATTTTCACTAGGGGATAGTATTTCATTGCATGAATAAACCATAGTTTATCCATTTCCCTACTAAAGTACAGCTGGATTCTTCTACTTTATTGCTATTTTAAGAGTTGCTATAATCATCTTTGTTGCATATTTGCTTGAGCAATTGCCCTTAGTTAAGAATTCAGCTCAACAAAAATTTAGGTTGCAGAATAACCCTGTAATCAAAGTTATCCATCTAGATGCCATTATTGGGTCTAACCACCACCTTCCTAATAGGGAGATCATGTGAAATAAAGAACAAAAGAAAAAACAAGTGTGTGTATATATATATATAAAAACAGTAATGAGGACTATAAAGAACAAAATTCATTTTTTTATACAGTAATTTTTATTTAATAAATTTTATTTAAATTATATGTAAAAGGAAACCAGGAGTTGATTAATTTGTGAAATCAACGAGACTAAAGCTGATCTCTGTGAGCATAATTCACTGGTGGCCAAGTGAAACTCTACAAAACAGCCCCAGCCTTTTCCTCATAGGAGTTGAGAGAACTGTACATTTTTTATTCAAAAAAGAAGTCTCTATTAAAGAGCAATTCTATGAGAGCCCAAACAAGTTCTCATTATTTCACTGATTTAAATATTTTTGCCTACTCATGTGGATCAATTAGTTCAGCTACTTTACCAATTTCTCAGCTAATTTACCAATTGTGCGATGCAGCAGCAAACATCAAGACATAATGTAAAGACAGTACCATGACATTTATAGAAGAAAATAAATGTAAGACTCAAAGAACCATGTCAAAGTCTGTTAAAATTTGTGGTTACTGTGCATTTTCTTAAGGACTGATAACCTACAAAACCTACTATTTATTACTGATGACCGAATTATCTAATTATCAACAGAGAAGAGTGACAAGAAAAAAAAACTGGGTTTAAAAAAAAAAAAAAAAAGGCAGGAACGTCTGCCTTGGGCTCAGGGCACGATTCTGCGGTCAGGGATTGAATCCCAGATTCCACTCCTTTCAGGGAGCCTGCTTCTCCCTCTGCCTGTGTCTCTGCTTCTGTGTGCGTGTCTCTCATGAATAAATAAATTTTTTTTAAAAAGCACTGCAAGTAAAATCTCTAATACAGTTGGAGTATGTGCTAGGTTTAATTCTACAAAGTTATGAAAAGGCTAAATCATCTAGAAGTAAAATCCTCACAGCACTCTGAGTCTGAGAAAGGGGCTCAACCTCATACTACATAAAAGCAGGCCTTCTTTTACACCATCTCAAAAATCACCAGTCTTCACCTTCCTTCGTAGTTTTTTAACTCATACCTTACCTAGTGTCATATTAATACAAAATCATGAAAAGTTTTTTTTACAAGTCAATCATATTCTTTGGAAATACCTTTAAAATGGACCCAGCAGTACTGCATTAAACCCATGTTTTTCATAAAAAGGTAGAAGATTAATAGTCCTTTTTCCATCTAATCACACAAAACTGAAATCCGTTCTCAGTGAAGTTCTTAACACACTCTGTATCTTTAACAGTCAAAATGCCCAAAGTTAAGTGTCTCAAAAGACAACCTAAACTCTGAGGGCTGAAATCTGAACAGAAGAGCTATTCCAGTTCACATTGCTTCACTATACTTAAAAAAATAAGAGGCTTACCTGATGCAACTCAAACCGCCCCCAAAATGACCCATTTGGTACTTTATTTTCTGGATCGTTATCTTTTCAAATAATAATATTGTGAAACAGCTTTGAATCTTTTTGCTATAACTATGAACCCTAAATATGCCAATACTACCCATACTTAATAAACTAAGCAATAAATTTAAACTCGGTATAGATTCTAAAAGCATCTCTTCCACATTAAAATACCCCTTTATTGAATACCAAAGTTACTACGAACCAACCGAGAAACTATTTTCCGTAAGTATTAAGTCAATGTATCAAAAAACTATCTGGATACTATCCCTTGAATTTAAAAAGTGCATTATAGTTCTTTTCTAAAAAATATTCAGTTCTCTTTCCCATTTAGAAAACAGGGAGTCAGTGTGGGACATGAGACAGGAGAAGAAGAAATAATCATAAAAATAGGTAACATGTACTGAATGAATATCTACCACCGCCAGGCACGGCAATAAATAGATGAACCATTCAATGTAAAGGTGCTGTTATCAGGAAAGTACTTCAATCTTGAGTCTAGAAATCAGAAAATAATTTAGAGAAGTTAAGCAACTTTCTCCAAGTCAAAGAATAAGTAGATGTGATGTAAGGTCTGTCCAAATCCGAAGCCTAAGCTTATGTTCTTAAAATTAAAATACGGCAGTATACTACAAAAGCAAATTTTTATTTTTTTTTATTTTTTTAAGGATTTTATTTATTCATGAGAAACAGAGACAGAGAGAGAGAGAGAGAGGCAGAGACACAGGCAGAGGGAGAAGCAGGCTCCACGCAGGGAGCCCGACGGGGGACTCGATCCCGGGTCTCCAGGGTCACGCCCCGGGTCCAAGGCGCGCTCAACCGCTGAGCCACCCGGGCTGCCCCCAAAGCAAATTTTTCACTGCTTTAAATTCTTTAGGTGCTCAAGAACTCAAAGGTCCAGTGGTCACTCCGAATCATTCATAGTCATGTATGAACTAGGGAGAAAAGCTGGACCCATAACCTCGGTGACTTGATACCTGTCCGGAATGAACACACGTCCCACAATCTTACTCTTTAGAGCCTTTCAAAGAACATCTGCAGCCACCAACAAGCCCAAAGGCAAGAGACTAAAAGCTGTGTGTCTGCGCTTAACAGTTCTTTCCTCCTCCGTCCTGGATGCGCCGCTCCGGCCGGGTGCTTTCCTGTGCCCTCGCCGCCCGAGCCCCGAGCCCCGAGCCCCGAGCCCCGAGCAGGAGTGCGCGGCGCTGGCGCCGACCTGTGGGTGCTCGTCCCCAGAGCGGCCCCAGTTACCCCACGGACCAGCCAACCCCGGGGGGCAGGACCACTTCCTAATGACCGAGCTCTGCTCCTCTCCCGCCTTCGCTCCTCATCAAGAACTTCTCCCCTCCCAATGGCTCACCTGGCACGCCAGAGGACTTGGTTAAACTACGAACTCTCGGTATCGAGGTCCTTTTCTCCTTCTGCGACCGCCCTTTCAAGCCACCGAAACCCCCAGGCCAGGCCCCCCCCGCCCCCGCGGTCCGCATGCTGGGGCACTCACCGAGGCTCAGGGCCAGGGGCTCCGGGTCGTGCGCGGGGCGCCCCGGGGGGGCCCCTCAATACCTCCTCGGGAGCGCGGGGAGCAAAGGCAGCGAGGGGGGAGGCGGGGGGGGGCGCCCAACAATTTCCCGCCGCGGAGCCCGTGCAGCAGCGCCCCGGCTGGGGCCGGAGCAGAGGGGCCGAGTGGAGAGCCGGCGCGGGACAGGGGGCCGCGTCGGTGCCCGTGGGCGGGCAGGCGCCGTCCGTCCGTCCGTCGGTCTGTCGGTCGGACGCAGGCTTTTTGGAAGACGCGGGCGCCGTCTCCGCGGGTCCCCAGGCGCGCTCCCGGGCCTCGGCCCGCGCCTCCGCCCCTCCCTCCGCCCCCGGCCTCCCGCACACCGAAGAGCCCGGCGGGCCAGCCCTGCGAGGCCGAGGGCCGCCCAGAGACGCGCCCGCGCTCACCTGACGCTCCACCGGCAGCACCGCGGTCTGCACCCGGCGCGAGCGCCTCAGCCCAGCGGGTCCCCGAGATCAGCTGATTCACGGGGGGCGGGGCCTCGGGCGGCGGGGCGGCGAGCTCGCGTGAGGGCGGGCGGGGATACCCCGAGTAGGCGGGGCCACATGCCGACGGCGTCTGATAGCGATCAAAATTATCCGGGAGGCCTCCGGCGCTGCGGGCTCGGTCCTCCGCGGTGCTGCCCCTCCCTCAGGACGGGGCGGAGCCACCAGCCCTAAAACGCGCTTGGGCGGTGACGTAACACGGAGTCGCCGGGGCCTAACTACCCGAGAGCTTCCATGGTAACGGGTGGCGATGAAAGTAATTGCGAGCTGCAGGCGTTCTGCTGCCACCCCAGACTGCGGAAGTCAGAAGGATAAGTTCGCTACCCATTCGGGGAAAAGGCTAAATGGTCTGCAAACTGCGTCTGTGGAGTCTACGCTACCGGTAGTCGCTTCTGCCCCCCGCGAATGACGTCATCGCCGAGCGGCGCCCGTGGGTCCTAGTGCCCCCACTGTTTTGACTTGGTTGCAACCCCAAAAGGTGGGATGTGGTTGGAGGAAATGCATCGGTACCTCTTGAGATTCCCCATAGGGTTGCCCAGCGTACAATCTGCGTAAAACTAGTTTACGTGTTCGGCGCGCAGTTTCGCGACAGTCTGCTGGGCGCAGCCACAGCCCCTCCTCGACCGGGCTCGCAGCCGGAGAGTCCTCCCGGGAGGATTTTCCGGAGCCGCCTCCCTCGGCGCAGGGTGGGTGCGAGCTCCGTGCTGGTAGGAACCGGGCCATCCCTGGGCCTCTATTCAGGCCACGAGAGACAGAGATGCAGGCAAGGTGTGAAGTTCCTGTGCACAAATGGGTGTATCCCGTTCACCCTGAGCCCCATCGCTTCCTTGATTCTCCACCCACCTGCAAATGCAAAATCGTTGGGTCCGCAACAATTCAGCCAACTTTGTCCACTCTTGCACCAGTGCTTCGGACGACGGAACCTCGAGAATTGGCAGCAACGCAAACCACAGGTGCAAAGGACTTGCAGGCGGCCAGGCAATCTTGCTAAGCCTGCAAACAGCCCTTTAATACACAACTACTGGGAATTCCTACTTTTCCCATCGCCTGTTATTCACAACCTACACACATTGGTAACTGAACTCTACCTACCCACCCCACCCTCCCTTGGTAGACAGGCTTTTGTTTGTTTTTTTAAACATTTTATTTATTAGTGAGAGACACAGAGAGAGGCAGAGGGAGAAGCAGGCTCCGTGCAGGGAGCGCGAGAGCCCGACGTGGGACCCGATCCCGAGTCTCCAGGGTCACGCTCTGGGCCAAAGGCAGGCGCTGAACCCCTGAGCCACCCGGCCTGCCCAGTAGACAGTTTTTAAAATAAAAATTTTAAAACTGCCTCCTACTTTTCTGGGGAAAGCGCTACCACTTGGGATACATTTCCCTGACTCCCACCAGCCACTCTTACAAAAGCTACCCGCCCTAGCCTTCCTTTCCTTCTCCCTCTTTCTCTTTAGAAGAGCTGTTCTGCGCTCTCAAAATTTATCCCTCCACCTGAATTCAGGATCCCTTCCAATCCCCTAGGGGATTTGCTCCATTACTTATCCCTTCCCTTTTGTTTATTTTCAATCTTTGCTTTTATTACTCCTACTCCTCGGGATATAAGCCTGTTCCTGCCTTTTGCCTCTTTAATGTCTTTTTCTTCTGTTCTTTTAGTTTGCAGCCTAATTTTTTAAGATTTTATTTATTTATTCATGAAAGACACATACAGAGAGAGGCAGAGACACAGGCAGAGGGAGAAACAGGCTCCATGCAGGGAGCCCGGCATAGGACTTGGTCCTGGGACTCCGGGGTCATGACCTGAGCTGAAGGCAGATGGTCAACCCCTGAGCCACCCAGGCATCCCTCTCCCTCTACTTTCTGACCTCCCAATCTTTCTCATCTCAATCTGCAACCTCTTTTTCAGGTCTAATGAAACTAGTAGTCACCTAATTTTGGAACCTAGTGAGATAGACTGAGAATGGAATGAACCATTCTGTGCAACTAGAAAGAAAGAATAAATGTATTGATATGGAATGCTCTAGAAGTTAGTTCTTAAAAGAAAAACAAAGGTAAATGCTGAGTCATGTTTATTATATTCTACCAATTGTATGTTACAATGTGTGTTTGAGAGAGAGAAATATATATCCTTGTCTTTGTGTTTACATATGTGAGCTCTGAAAGGATATGTTAAAAGGTGACTGACCCTGGGGAAGAGAATTAGGAACCGTGGGAGGAAAACTCACTTTTCACTCTATGGCATATTGCGTTGTTTAAACTTATAACTTGGGCAGCCCGGGTGGCTCAGCGGTTTAGCGCCTGCCTTCAGCCCAGGGCATGATCCTGCAGGCCCGGGATCGAGTCCCATGTCAGGCTCCCTGCATGGAGCCTGCTTCTCCCTCTGCCTGTATCTCTGCCTCTTTCTCTCTCTGTGTATCTCTCATGAATAAATAAATAAAATCTTTAAAAAAATAAACATAACTTTATAAATCTGGTTTTAATATACTTTTTTACTTATTTAAAAAACTTTTAAATGTGAAAAAACTTATTTTCAGTCTTCCTTTCCCATGTTTCCTCCTTGACTTATGGGACACACTCCTTCTGGGTTTTCCCCCTATTCCTTCAGACCTTTCCTTTGCCTTTTCAGACTCTTTGTTTAACCTGCCCCTTAAATTCTTGGACTGAATAAGTATTTATTGCATGCTTATTATTTGCCAAACACTTTTCTAGGCACTAGACAAACATGATAATGAACAAAACAGACAAGGGTCTCTGCTCTAATGAAACATGCACTCTGGTAGTGTGAAGATAGTCTCCAGAGGTGGCAGCCATCAATTCTTCCCTCCATGTATACAAATGCCACTCTTGACATCAAGACATGGAGTCTATTTCCTCTTCATCTGAGTATGAGCTAGGTTTGTGATTTTTTTTTTTTTTAACTAAAAGATTGTGGCAGAAATGAAGTTCTGGGGCTGCTGAATCAAGGCCTTAAAAAGATCTGGAGGTTTCCACATCCCCTCTAAGAAGCCAGCTGCCATGCTCTAAAGAAGCTTCAAATATACTACAGGTTGATAAAAGACAACATGAAGAGTTAGGCCACATGGAAGATCATTAAGTGCCAAAACATAAGCAGAGCCTTCTGGGACCTTCCAGGCCAATCCAGTTACTGGCTGAATGCAGTTGAGTGATACCAGCCAGTGCTAAGAGGAACAGAAAACAGCCTAGGCAAGCCCTGTCTGAATTCCTGACCCAAATTCCCCCCAAATAATAAATTGTTGCTTTTAACCACTAAGTTTTGGGGTGATTGGTTATGCAGCAATGCCTGAAACAAGTGGGAAGAGTGAGAGCTAAAAAACAATATTGTGGTGACTGACTGGGCTATAAAGAGGCAAAAAATGGAAACAGTCAATAAAACTAAAAGGCATCCTATGGAATGTGAGAAGGTATTTGTAAATATCAGATAAAGGGCTAGTATCCAAAATATAAAGAGCTATCAGACTCGACACTCAAAACACTAAAAATCCAGTCAAGTAATGGGCAGAAGACATGAACAGACATTTATCCAAAGAAGACAGACAAATGGCCCCAGACACATGAAAAAATGCTCAACATCACTCATCATCAGGGAAATACAAATCAAAACCACAGTGAAATACTACCTCACACCACTTAGAATAGCTAAAATTAACAACTCAGGGAACAAAAGATGTTGGCAAGGATGCAGAGAACAGGGAATCCTCTTGCACTGTTGATGGGAATGCAAGCTGGTGCAGCCACTCTGGAAAACAGTATGGAGTTTCCTCAAAAAGTTAAAAATAATGAGCCCTGGGTGTTATTCTATATGATGGCAAATTGCACACCAATAAAAAATAAATTTATAAAAAAAAGTTAAAATAGAACTATTTTATGACCCAGTAATTACACTACTAGGTATTTATCCAAAGGACACAAAGTAGTGATTTGAAGGGACACATGCACTCCAATGTTTGTAGCAGCAGTGTCTATAAATAGCCAAATTATGGAAAGAGCCCAGATGTCCATCAACAGATGAATGGATAAAGAAGATGTGGGATGTGTGTGGTATGTGTGTGTGTGTGTGTGTGTGTAAAATATTACTCAGCCATCAAAAAGAATGAACAATGTGGGTAGAACTAGAGAGTATTGTGCTTAGGGAAATAAGTCAGAGAAAGACAAATATGCGTAAGTGCATATTAATGTTGTAGCTGTTGTTTTCACAAACAAGAAAGAAAGGTAAGAGAATAGACAGGTATTTCACACAGAAGAGTGTGATTTTATATAAAGTAAGCAGGAAAACTCTCTCTTCTAAAGGGACTTATCTGAACAGATCTGTAAGGAAGTGAGGGTGAGCTTGTAGATACCTGGCCCTTCAGGCAAAAGGAACAAGTCACTTGCAAAGGCTGGCCCTTCAGGCAAAAGGAACAAGTCACTTGCAAAGGCTAGGAGGGCAGTGTGGCTGGAGCTGAAAGAGTTTGAAAAAAACTGAATGAGGCTAGAACTGAATGAAAAAAGGTTGAAAGGTAATAGATAAGATAAGGTAGATAATTATTTGATAGTAGGGACAGATCCTTTGGGTCATGGACGGGACTTTGGGCTTATCTGAGTGATATGGGCAATCACTACAGAGCCATCTGCGGCCATTGTTGTAAGCTGGCTTATGGTTTTTTGTGTGTTTTTAAGATGTTATTTATTTAGGGGCACCTTTGGGTCATGTCGTGATTCCGGGGTCCAGGGATCCAGTTCCGCATCGGGCTCCCTGCATGGAGCCTGCTTCTCTCTCTCTGCCTATGTCTCTGCCTCTCTCTCTCTGTGTCTCTCATGAATAAATAAATAAAATATTTTAAGAGAGAGAGAGCCAGCGAGCACAAACAGGAGGAAGGGAAGGCAGAGGGAGAGAGAGAAGCAGTCTCCCTGCTGACCAAGGAGCTCAATGCAGGGCTCTATCCAAGCAGAAAGCAGGAGCTTAAACTGAGCCACCCAGGTGCCCCTGGCTTCTGTTTTAAAGAGACAACTCTTTGGCTCTGTACAGAGTAAAGAGCTTAGGTAGAAGCAGAGATCAGAAAGAGGCCATTACAATAGTGAGGCAAACAAATGACGGCTTGGCCTGGAGTGGCAATGGAGAAGGCAAAAGGAGTTAGATTCCTATTGTGTGGTATCAAGTATTCATATTTGAGCATGTTATAGTTTATATGGCTATTAGGCAACTGAGTGGAGATGTCAAGTAGGCAGTTGTCTATAGGAGTCTTGTGTTAAGTAGAAAGGTCAGGGCTTTGAAACTTGCTGATGGAAAAGTGAAGTAGTCTGAGGCCTGAGCCCTGGGACACTCCTCTATTTAGAGATTGAAAAGATAGGAAGGATCTAGTTCCGAATCCTGCTGGGTTCTCTGAGTGGGAGTAATACTTGTGTTTGAAAAACAGAAAGAAGGCAAAACTATCTAGCAGAGTGTGTGAGAGGGAAGAATGGTAGCAAATGAGGTTGTAGTGATTATGTAGGAGCTGGGAGGCCTAGATATCAGTTTCGTTTTTACTCCAAATGCAGGGGAAATCATCAAGTTTTAAGTGGAGGAGTCATTTGAAAGTTCATTCTATGTAGTGCTTTATGTGTACGTTGCTTCATTACACTGACTATTAAAAAGAAATTTACTCAAAGGTTGAGTGAGACTTAGTAATATTAATATTTTTGCTTAAGTTCATTCTAACTGAATATATTACAGGAGAGTAAGAATAGAAGCAGGGAGACCAAACATTGAGTATTGTATTGTATTGAGTCAGAGGAGGGATGATGATGCCTTGGACTAGGGTTATTGTAGCATGAATTGAGAATTACGTAGATTTGGAGCAGTGTGAAGAAGAGGCGAGAACGACCCCCGGACCGGCCAAGGCCCGCGTGCCGCCGCATCCCCGCGTCCAGCGCTTACGTCCCGCCGCCCTCGCCACCATGCCCAAGAGAAAGGCTGAAGGGGATGCTAAAGGAGATAAAGCCAAGGTGAAGGATGAGCCACAGAGAAGATCTGCAAGGTTATCTGCTAAACCTGCTCCTCCGAAGCCAGAGCCCAAGCCCAAAAATGCCCCTGCAAAGAAGGGAGAGAAGGTACCCAAAGGGAAAAAGGGGAAAGCTGATGCTGGCAAGGATGGAAATAACCCTGCAGAAAATGGAGATGCCAAAACAGACCAGGCACAGAAAGCCGAAGGTGCTGGAGATGCCAAGTGAAGTGTGTGCATTTTTGATAACTGTGTACTTCTGGTGACTGTACAGTTTGAAATACTATTTTTTATCAAGTTTTATAAAAATGCAGAATTTTGTTTTACTTTTTTTCTTAAGCTATGTTGTTAGCACACGGAACACTTCATTGTTGTTTTGGGGGGAAGGGCATATGTCACTAATAGAATATCTCCGAAGCTAGATTGATAACAAGAGGGAAAAACACCTTCCCCTTCTAGTTTTGAGAAACTTCCTCTTGGCTCCCAGGAGGAAGGATTCCTTGATGTTGACACACATGAGCCACCTTGGTGGTGTGGAAAAACTAAAATTCATTTTTTTATGTCCTCCTCTCCCTCTCTGCCTTCAACATAGACGACTCCCTTAAACCCAGAGACCTGTTGGAACCTGATCCCATGAAATGGTTCCCAGTATGTCAGGCAATCTGGACTTTACGGTGTCACCACTGAGATGGCGTCCCTCAAAAGAGTTCCTTTTTTTAGCTTGTGGATCTTCAGATTGATAATTCTGCCATTTTCATTTCATTCCCTGAAAGTCAGGGTCCGCTTGTGAAAAGTTGTTAAACAACATGCTAAATGTGAACTGTCAACCCTCACTCTAAACTTTCCCTGTTCAGAGCATCACATGAAGACTTCATTGGGTTTTATAGTGGCTTTCTGATTTTGGTAGTCCATTGAAGAAGGGAGTTTGAAAGTTTTTGTATACTGTTAACGATCATCTGCCCATGTCCTGCCTGAAATACCATGATTGTTTATGAAAAGTATCTTTAATAAAGCTGGATACAGTTTGGCTTGGAAAAAAAAAAAGAGAATTACGTAGATTTGAAATATCCTCTGGAAGCACAATTGACATAATTTAATGATGGATTAGACATGATATTTGATTCATATGCTGTCTGGGTTCTTTCTTGAACAACGGATTCATGGTTATTCCATTTTCTGAACTGGAGAAGACTAAGAACCAGCTTGGCATGGTTCAGGGGTCTGTTTTTGGCATATGACTTGGGGATATCTTTTTGGCATCCAAGTGGAAATGTCAAATTGGCAGTTGGTGTCTAGGGAGAAATCGGGGCTGGAGATAGAGATTTGAGAGTCATTTGCACACAGGAGCCATTCAGAGCTAAAAGGATTAGATGAAATAATCTGGGAGGAAAGTGGAGATAAGAAAGTGGAGATAAAGACTGAGCCTGGGGTTGCCCAAACTTGGAAGTTGAGCAGAGGAGGAGGCAGGAAAGACAATTGCAGAGTAGTCCCCACAGAAGTAGGAAAAAACCTAGAGAAGGGCCCACTTCACAGAAATCAAAGAGGCTTTCAAGAAGAGTGGCATGATAAATGGTGTTGAATGTTGTTAAACAGCAGAGATTAGGTCTAATGAGCCTTTGGTTTTGATAAGATGGAATCTCTGGAGACTTGGCAAGAACAGATTCAATGGAGTCACAGAAGCTTTACTGGAGGTGAGTTAAAGAGAGAATAAGAGGTAAAGAAGTAGAGACAGCCCCAAGAAGTTTTGCTGTGAAGTGGAATAAAAACTTTGGGCAGTAGCTGGAGGGGGGTGTGAAGTTAAGGTATAGAGTAGATACCCAAAGCCCACGCATTAAAAAACCCCAAATGGTTGATATGGCAAACCTAGATTTCCTATTGCAGAAAATGTGACCTTGCGGGTCACCTGGGTAGCTCAGTGGTTGAGCGTCTGCCTTTGCCTCAGGTCGTGATCCTGGAGTCCAGGGATCAAGTCCCACATCAGGCTCCCCACAGCGAGCCTGCTTCTCCCTCTGCCTATGTCTCTGCCTCTGTGTGTCTCTCATGAATAAATAAATAAAATCTTTTTAAAAAAGAAAATGTGACCTTGCAAAGAAAAAAAGATATTTAGATATGTCTTTCTATAGCTTGTCATAGACTTAATACTGTCAGCACACAATCTGAGTTGAATCTGTAAACTCTTTTAGCATGGCATGTATTATACTAATTTGCAAAACTGTATGTCTCTCTTGTTAGAGTCTAAGCTCCCGATGTTTTTCTCATTTGTAAATTCCCTAGAGAATAGCACAGCATCTTGCACTTCAGTAATTGTTTAATAGAATTATTTATTGAGATCTAGCAATTTAACAATTTGTTGGGGGCACACAGATGGCTCAGTAGGTTAGTGCATCTGACTCTTGATTTCAGCTCAGGTCCTGATCTCAGGGTTGTGAGATAAGGCTCCACATTGGGCATGGAGCCTGCTTAAGATTCTCTCTAAATAAAACCTTTTAAAAAGCGGGGCGGGGGGGGATGGTGGTGGCGGGGGGCAGCCCAGATGGCTCAGCGGTTTAGTACCACCTTCAGCCCAGGGCCTGATCCTGGAGACCCAGGATTGAGTCCTGCATCGGGCTCCCAGCATGGAGCCTGGTTCTCCCTCTGCCTGTGTCTCTGCCTCTCTCTCTCTCTCTCTGTCTCTCATGAATAAATAAATAAAATCTTAAAAAAAAAATTCTCTCTCATCCTGCCCCTCCTGCACTTGTGCTCTCTTACTGTCTCGAGCTCTCTCTCTCTCTCTTGCAAAACAAGCAAGCAAACAAACAAAAAATTTGTTGAAATGCAGTTCATTTGATATAGACATGAATACTTGCCCCTTCTGCCAGCTACCCTGACTGACATTGGTTCTAGTTCTTATCCTCTGATTGGCCACCGGGAGGAACTGAAAAGTGATTCTCCCACTATCCTATCCTTAAAAGTTACAGAAGACAAGGATGTCTCTGGGCTCAAAGGGCAAAAAGATTGAAGCAATGTTTTACCTGCCCTGGGGCAATCAATAGGTCCTTGTATGAATGTGTATCTGTTGGTGGATGTATGCGCGCGCGTGCGTGTGTGTGTGTGTGTGTGTGTGTAGTGGCGGTGATGCAGCTTGTGGAAAGTAATGATATGTGGGCAAATTTTAATAACATTGCAATACAATATATTTTATAATGTACTATTCGGAAAATGCTTCATGTGTAGTTTATCCTCAAAACACCCCATGATTGGTGTAATTATTCCTAAAATACAGATGAAGAAACTGGGGTCCACTGACTTTTCCAAGTTAATCCAACCATTCTAAGTGAGTGAGGATCTCAAACCCAGGTCTCCAAATCTAGATCTTCAAACTCCAAATCCTATCTTTCTCCTATTTCAACTCCTACTGGATAAAGGTGTAGAATAGAGAGTTCAGGGGCCAGGTAAAAATCAGAATTCAAAAAAGAGATGATAAAGCTTGACAGAAGAGAAGTTGCAGGGTTAGTAAAAGCCACTATTTGAAACTGAAAATAAGCCACTATTAACTAACTGAGAAAACTCCTGCATGGCTCAGTTGGTTAAACATCTGCCTTCGGCTCAGGTTATGATTCCAGGGTCCTGGGATTGAATCCCACATCAAGCTCCCTGCATCTCCGTCTGCTTCCCCCTCTCTCTGTCTTTCATGAATAAATAAATAAAATCCTAAAATAAAGAAAAAAAAACAGCAATTGAGAGTAAGACTCATGGGATGACAGTATACAAGGACGTACCTCAGAGTGGAGTCAAAATGAACAAGTAAACCCTGGTTCTCGGCTCCTACTCTATGCACATATGTGTATATATGTGGGAGTGGGACTGTACTCACATACATATATAAATGCTATTATTTAATTAATAGCCCATCTGAATAGAGTATAAGGTACAGTTCATGCCTTCAAAAAATGTACTTAGCAACTTGTTAGGAAAGCAATCAAAATAATGATTAGAATGCACACTTCAGACAATCAGTGATCCAGGAGTTCGGCCCTGAGAGAGATTGGGGGGTCGGGGGTAGGAGAGGGATCAATGAAGCAAGGAAAGGTTCAACGCAGAGTTGTACCAGTCAGGCAGGACTTGAAGGAGGAGCAGGTCCAGGGGAGGGAGGAATACGACAGATGAGAAACACTGGAAAGTTCAGTCACAACAGCAGGGAAGGTTTGTTAGACAGCGAGGCTACAGGTGTGAACACTTTGAAAAATAGGTGGATGACTGGAGGACAGAGATGGGCAGGGCAGGATAGAGACTGGTTGTTAGAAGTCAGGCTGAAGAATGTAGGGGACCTGTGTGGATCAGAAGTGATCCAAGATGAATTTGAAAAATATAACAGAGAGTTTTTGTCTGTGTATATAATCTACTTAACCATTAAAATAGAGGCTCTGTGTGTATTACTCTTTTTATTCTTACTGATTTAAATTAGGTTTCTCTCCAGATAAAAAGAGTAGTTAAAGATAACTTAGACCTTAGTTTTAGAGATGGATGCTGAGATTCTAAATGGCTGAATATTTTAGATAAGGGGCACTCAAATTTTGTTGACATCTGGGAGCACTTTACTATGTGGCTGAACTTCGTGAACAAAGATAATGACCCAAATGAGAAGCAAAGACCTGCTGATGACATATTGTAATTAGGAAAATGATTCAAATAGAAATGCTTCTACTCATCTCATACCAAGAATAATTAGTGGATTGAATGACTAATCACCAGATGTAGGTAAGCAGATGCTAATGTGCTATTTTTAGAATGGAAGCACATGGCTATATAAGCATGGCTGAGAGTGTATTCATAAGTTCTATATTCTGACATGTAAATAACCATTAAAGCGTATTATAATAAAATGTAAATACCTTTACTTAAATAGCCTTCTGTATCTGAGTTGCTTTCATGTAATATGTGCCTAATAATGTTACACTTCTCTCTCCTTCTTTCCTTGTCTATTTCTGTTGACAAAACCTGTTCCACTGACGCATCATGGATACGGGGCATTTATTATTTTGATTTGTCTTGATTACTGGTTTTTTGTGGGTTTTTTGATGCCTCATGATCTCAAGCTGGGCATTACAAGTCACTTTTTTTTTTTTTTTGACTAAAAATAAGAGCAGTAGTTTGGGCCAAAGGCCCTCTTTTTTGAGTGCCTAATAATGTATAACATGTAAATTATTTAAATACACTTAACGAAAAACATTTAGGTCCCAACCTACAAACAACAGTGTCTCAAAATATTTATTTTCAAGGGTGTGGTTTGCAACTCAGAACATGTTTTGCCGTAGAAACTGGGATAGTCCCCGAGCAATCCGCAAACTTATTTGATTTATGCTGTTGTTCAAATAAGGTGCATTTGCAGTGAAACAATACAGCTGAGAGCAATAATTTTGCAATACTTTATGATTTTAAAAACAAGAAGGAAAACCCCTTGGAATGGAGCGGGAAGTTTTCCATGAACGCTGGTACTTGGGGAGCAGGTCTTAAGAGCCGATGATGGTGAGTTGGGGGGAAGTTTCGGAGCTTGGGAGCGGGTGCGGGTGCGGGTGCAGGTGCGGGAGGGAGCGCCCTGCGCCACTGCGGGAACCTGCTGCCTCCTTACACCGACACGGATCGCAGAATCCTCCCCTATTTTGAATCAATCGGGGTAAGTTGATAAAAGCCCTAAGATTTGGAAAAAAACATCCATCTGTGAACGGCCGCGCTGTCCAGCTGCCCGACCCCCGGGTCACCCTTCACCCCCGGCCCCGCGCGGCTCCGCAGGGCGACCGAGGGCCCCGCGAGCGCAAATCGGAATCGGTTGGACACCTGGGTCCCCGCGCAGCGATGCGCGACTGTCACACACCTGAGCCGCTTGTCTTTCTTGACCGGTTGATGCTGCACTTTGCTGACTGTGAGCTTCTTCTTCTTCTTCTTCTTCTTCTTCTTCTTCTTCTTCTTCTTCTTCTTCTTCTTCTTCTTCTTCTTCTTCTTCTTCTTCTTCTTCCTTCTCCTTCTCCTTCTTCTTCTTTCTTCTCCTTCTTCTTCTTCTTCTTCTTCTTCTTCTCCTTCTCCTTCTTCTTCTTCTCCTTCTTCTTCTTCTTCTTCTTCTTCTTCTTTCTCCTTCTCCTTCTTCTTCTTCCTTCTCCTCCTTCTTCTTCTTCTTCTTCTTCTTCTTTCTCCTTCTCCTTCTTCTTCTTCCTTCTCCTCCTTCTTCTTCTTCTTCTTCTTCTTCTTCTTCTTCCTTCTTCTTCTTCTTCTTCTTCTTCTTTCTCCTTCTCCTTCTTCTTCCTTCTCCTTCCTTCTTCTTCTTCTTCTTCTTCTTCTTTCTCCTTCTCCTTCTTCTTCCTTCTCCTTCTTCTTCTTCTTCTTCTTCTTCTTCTTCTTCTTCTTCTTCTTCTTCCTTCTTCTTCTTCTTCTTCTTCTTCTTCTTCTTCTTCTTCTTCTTCTTCTTCTTCTTCTTCTTCTTCTTCTTCTTCCTTCTTCTTCTTCTTCTTTCTTCTTCTTCTTCTTCTTCTTCTTCTTCTTCTTCTTCTTCTTCTTTCTTCTTCTTCTTCTTCTTCTTCTTCTTCCTTCTTCTTCTTCTTCCTTCTTCTTCTTCTTCTTTCTTCTTCTTCTTCTTCTTCTTCTTCTTCCTTCTTCTTCTTCTTCTTCCTTCTTCTTCTTCTTCTTTCTTCTTCTTCTTCCTTCTTCTTCTTCTTCTTCTTCCTTCTTCTTCTTCTTCTTCTTCCTCCTTCTTCTTCTTCTTCCTCCTCCTCCTCCTTCTTCTTCTTCTTCTTCTTCTTCTTCTTCTTCCTTCTTCTTCTTCCTTCCTCTTCTTCTTTCTTCTTCTCCCTTCCTCTTCTTCTTTCTTCTTCTCCTTCCTTCTTCTTCTTTCTTCTTCTCCTTCCTTCTTCTTCTTCTTCCTCTTCTTCTTCTTCTTCCTCTTCTTCTTCTTCTTCTTCTTTTTCTTCTTCTTCTTCTTTTTCTTCTTCTTCTTCTTCCTTCTTCTTCCTCTTCTTCCTTCTTCTTCCTTCTTCTTCTTTCTTCTTCTTCTTCCTTCTTCTTTCTTCTTCTTCTTCTTCTTCTTCTTCTTCTTCTTCTTCTTCCTTCTTCTTCCTTCTTCTTCTTCCTTCTTCTTCCTTCTTCTTCTTCTTCCTTCTTCTTCTTCTTCTTTCTTCTTCTTCTTCCTTCTTCTTCTTCTTCTTCTTCCTTCTTCTTCTTCTTCTTTCTTCTTCTTCTTCTTTCTTCTTCTTCTTCTTCCTTCTTCTTCCTTCTTCTTCTTCCTTCTTCTTCCTTCTTCTTCTTCTTCCTTCTTCTTCTTCTTCTTTCTTCTTCTTCTTCCTTCTTCTTCTTCTTCTTCCTTCTTCTTCTTCTTCTTCTTCTTTCTTCTTCCTTCTTCTTCTTCTTCTTCCTTCTTCTTCTCCTTCTTCCTTCTTCTTCTTCTTCATCTCCTCCTCCCCCTCCTCTTCCTCCTCCTTCTCCTTCTTCTTTTCTTCTTGCATTCTTTTTTATTTAATTTTTTATCTTTTAAAATATAGCATTAAGATGATTTATTATTTTGATTTGTCTTGATTACTGGGTTTTTATGGGGTTTTTTGATGCTCCCTGATGCCTCATCCCAATCCTGGCACTGGTGGGGAGCAGTGAGGAAGGAAGCCCCCACAAGCAGCAACCCCCATGTTACACTTTTCTGCCTTCCTTTTGTCCTCTCCTCCTTTCCTCCCTTTCATTTCTTTCTCTCTCTCTCTCTCTCTCTCTCTTTTTTTAATCTGCTTTTCTTACTTTGGGCCTCCAGCAACTTTTCCCTAGCTGTCACTGAAGGCTCTGGCATGGCTAGGAGCCAACTGGCTCTTGGGGACTGGGAGCTGGGGAGGGCACAGTATTTCTGAGAGGAAGAGGCCTAATCTATTCTGACAGGTTTTAAAAATACTTTTTTTTAAAGATTATTATTTTTTAAGATTATTTATTTATTTATTCATAGAGACAGAGAGAGAGAGGCAGAGACACAGGCAGAAGGGGAAGCAGGCTCCATGCAGGGACCCTGATGTGGAACTCAAACCCAGGTCTCCAGGATCACGACCTGGGCCAAAGGCACCAAACCACTGAGCCACCCGGGCTGCCCACTTTTTTTTTTTTCTAATGTGGCTAAACCCTCTAAGTTTCAGGGCCTTGGGGCCAAGTTTGGTTTGCCCATACCTTGTAACTGTTATTTTTATGTATATGATAAATGCAGTTGGAGGGAAAGGAAAAAAAAAAACCAACCTAAGAAGTAACTGGACAAGAAGAAAAAAAGATTTTTTAAAAAGGATTGTGTAAATGTGAGAAAGAGATTGCCTGAGGTGGAATCACTTTGGCTGTGAGTGGCAAAGTCTAAAGAAAATTGGGGTGAGTGTGTGGTGGAAGGAGAGATTTGTGGTTTGAGAGGGTCATTCTCTTGAGGATAAAGGAGAAGGAAGAAAAACTGATTTGGCTAATTCTGCTTCCTGGCCACCGAGTGGTGCTGTGGGTACAAGACTGGCTGCTTTGTGGACTGAGGGACAGAAACGGGGTCAGGCATCCTGGGAAAGAGACAGGGAGAAGTCTCAGAGGGTTGGCCACAGAGTTTGTGGGGATCAGAAATGTACAAGTCAGGTTTTTGTACGTTGTGCCTATTTATATTTAAATATCCCCAATATATGCATATTTTAAAGTAATAGTAACTGGCAGGAGACTCTTCAAACAGATCTAAACTCTGCTGCTTTTTGTAGTAGGGTGTGTACTACAGTTCAGCATGAAAAAGGATGGATTTCCAGGCTAGATTCCTTTACTCTGACAGAGCAAAAAAGTTTAGGGCAATGTTAAGGAAGGTTATGGGAGTATTTATAATGCATGCCACAGAAACAATGTCAGGTTGTACAAGGTACCATTATTCATTTTTAAAAAACTTTTAATGCTGTATCTTTTTTTTTTTTTTTTTTTTATGATAGTCACACAGAAAGAGAGAGAGAGAGAGAGGCAGAGACACAGGCAGAGGGAGAAGCAGGCTCCATGCACCGGGAGCCCGACGTGGGATTCGATACCGGGTCTCCAGGATCACGCCCTGGGCCAAAGGCAGGCGCCAAACCGCTGTGCCACCCAGGGATCCCTGCTGTATCTTTTTATTTATAAAATCATACTTTGTTTTTAGGTTCACATACAATGCCCGTGGGTACCCTTTATTCTTTAGTCACTAGCTTCTAACACTTCTGTAGTGGACTAATTGCTCTAACTGTACACTGACTATGAGGGCTGCTAGAAAGAAATGTGTGGAGTAGAAGACAGCAGGTGGAGGATGTTCATCCCATCACTACTTTCAGAAATGTATGATTCCTGTCACAGAAGTTCTTTCATGTGGCTTAGGATATCATTCTGAATACTGAGAAGCAAACTTTCCTTCCGCACGCAGGAGAGTAGTATGTTAAATTGATGGACCCCTTGTGTGTCCGGGGAGAGAATGTTCACAGCACTTAGATAATCATTCTATTGAGACATGGTTAAGAACATAGACCCTAGAGTCGATACTGGTGGGTTTAACTTCTGATCCCAACACTTAGACTCTGAGAAACTTTGGACAATCCCTAGTTTCCTCAATGAAGGTTTGGAAAATAATTATCTACGTCACAGAATTCAATGAGATAATGTATCATAAGTGCTTGGTGAGAAAGGATTTAAAAATGGTGTTAATGCCTAAGTAAAGAAGAGAGGATCAGCACAGTTACGGAGATTCTTTGGTACAACTGATTATCTTGCTATTTTTAAATTGTATCAAGGAGGAAAATGATCAAATAGGTTAAAAATATATATTTGGGAGCTGCTCTGCCTTGGTTCAAATCCTGGTTCCACAACTTCTTGCTTGTGTGGCCATGAGCAAATTATTTAATACTTCTGGCGACAGAATTATTATGAGTAAATACAAATACACCACCCATGTGGTGGCTTATTATTATTGTCATTTTTTTTCTACCTATGGACCGAGGACTTGGACTAAACATGTGACAAGTTGCCTTGCTATGGGACCTGATTATGCTATAATTTATACAAATCTATTTTTTATAAAAAGATCATTAAGCGATGCCTGGGTGGCTCAGTCTGTTAAGCGTCTGCCTTCAGCTCAGATCATGATCCCAGGGTCCTGAGATCAAGCCCCATATCTGGCTCCCTGCTCAGTGAGGAGCCTGCTTCTCCCTCTGCCTCTGCCCCTCCTCTGGCTTGTGCTCTAGCTCTGCCCCCCACCCTCTCTCTCTCTCTCTCTCACACACACACACACACACACACACACAGATACATAAAATCTTTAAAACAAAACATTAAATTACTCTTTTTAAAAATCATACTACTATATTGAAAGTGGAAAGTTAAATATGAAATTGATGCCTCCCATTTCAGTGGGCACCAAATCATCAATATAGGTCATTTCTGGAATTTGCATTCAAACTCAAGAAATTAAAAACAAACAAGCAATCATACAAATGCAAAGAACAAGAGAGAGAAAATATCTGATCTGTAGAAGCATCTATAGATTTCCCAAGGATTCCTACAATTTTAGACAGTTAGTCTTTTTTTTAGGTCTAGTGTTCAAATAATTGCATTGCTCACAAGCTAAGTCATCCTGTCACAAGAACACCTTGCAATTAGATTTCTGTACCTTTCATGAAATGTCTCTTCTAACCTGTCATTGCTTTCCAGTAGTTTTAAGAATGTGGATCTACACATATGATATCAGCATTATGGAGTGTTTCATCCGTAGTTCTCAGTTTTGATCCACAATGGGTAAACTCTTTCAGGAGCAAAGGTAAGGGTGTGAGGAGAGCCTGAATGAGAGGCCGGAATCTAATTTCAGAGCCAGTAGTAGCACAGAACTTAAGCTAGAAAACTGGTAATGGGGCATTTGACATTTCTGAGCAGAAATTTCCAGGGCTCTAGAAATTGTCTTCTAAATCAATAAGAATCTGTGTAATTTGGAAATGTGGTCACTGCGCTCCACATACTTTCTCAATAACTCATCAGTTTTGAACCTTACTCTTTCTTGGAGGTGTTAGAAATAAAAGGTAACACTGGAATTTATGCCATTGACTTCACTGTGGAAACTAAGTACACATGAACAAATAGCACGCTAATATGCAATAGTAACATAATGTGAATAAAGACCATAGCTACATGTAAAGGAACAAAGGAAACCCAGGTACCATATGCTTGCAGTTCTGTTTATTGTCAGAAGACAGCACTCTCAGCATATAAAAGTTTCAAGTTAAACTACTCCAGCAAGAAGGAAGATATGTGATTTAAGAATCCTACTCTATAGTTTGTTTTTGGTTTTTTTTTTTTTTTTTTGAGAGAGAGAGAGAGCACATGCTAGCTTGGGGGCTGGAGGGGGGGTGGTGGTAAGGGGTGGAGAAGCAGAGATTAAGACAGGCTCCCAAGCAGGCTCCATGCCCAGCACAGAGCCTGACATGGGGCTCTGTGTCACCACCCTGAGATTTTGAGCTAAGCCAAAATTAAGAGTCCGGCGCTTAAATGACCAAACCACCCAGGTGCCCCTCTATAGCTTTTACTTGGAGCAAAGATGATGTCGTGTTCTAGAGCCATTTTTCTCTTACTGATTCATACTGAATATAATAACTAATTTAGATTTAGACCTAATAATTAATGAGGAAAGCAATGAAACTGAGATTTTATGCTCTTTGTACAAATCCTCACTAAATAAAATTTGGGAAATTTGGTATTCCGAGGAGATTTATAAAATTTTCTACCCTTTGCTAGTTTAGTAACCTTGAGAAAGTTACTTAAACTCTCCAAGACTCAGTTATCGCATGATCAAGTGGAGATAATAATGTACATACTCACTGTCATGGGGTTGGAGGATCAGCATGGAGTCCAGCACAGAGCAAGCACTGATGGGTTGTTGCTATTACTATTATTATTTCTGTACTTTTATGTAAAGCCTTCCCTGCCTTGTTGGAAGTAGGCAGGAATAATAATAATTAATAAATAATATATAATACATATATGCACTTATATTATAAACATAATAAATAATAAAAAATAAATCACCGTAAATAATAATCAAAATGTATAGATTTCATGTGAATGTGTTTTTTGAAATATTGCTCTCTTTCTACTTTTTAGAAAATTCTTAAACACACAAAAATGGTAGCTTACACAACCATCAACATTTTACCAATTTTGTGTTTTCACCCTCACCATTATTTTTCTAGAATATTTTAGAGCAGGGAAATTATGTCATTCTACCCATAAATACTTCAATAGACATTTCTAACTGTAGGATTGTTTTTAAAACATATTCACCACGCAAAGCTAAAAATAAATTCTTAAGATTAAATAATACCATATTTAAATTTCCATGTTATTTCAGAATTGTTGTTTCACAGTGGTTACCAGGGGCTGGGGTTGGAAGCAACAGGGAAGGCCACGAAGGCCACGAAGTTTCAGATACTCAGGATGGGTAAGTTCTTGATCTCATGTACAGCAAGATGGCAACAGTTAACAACACTGTACTGTGTACTTGAGATTTGCTAGGAGAGTAGATCTTTTTAAAAAAAATTTTCCCCAGGAGAGATCTTAAGTGTTCTTACAAAAAAAAAGAAGAAAGAAGAAAGAAGAAAAGAAGAAGAAGAAGAAGAAGAAGAAGAAGAAGAAGAAGAAGGAGAAGAAGAAGAAAACTACGTGAGGTGTATAAGGGGTGTCTCCTTGTACACCTTAAATATATGCAATTTCTATGCATTTTTGTCAGTTATACCTCAATAAAGCTAGGGAAGAAAGAAATGTCATTTTCTAGCTGATTTGTTCAAATCAAGGATCCAAATGAGGTCTACATATTGCCTGTTTGTTGTCTCTTAAGATTTTATAATTCAGTTTTTGTATGCCATTGATTTGTTAGAGAAACCAAGTTGTTTGTCCTTTCTGATTTGGCCGTTTGCTTTATTGTGGTAGTGTTTAATTTCTCTGTCCCCTGTATTTTTTATAATTTGTTTTCAAACCTTAGACACTTGATTAGATTCAGGTTAAATTTTTTTCTTTAGCCAAAACTACATCACAGGTGATGCTGTACACTTCCTAGTACATAGTGTCTGGGTATCCCAAATTTAGTGGCGCTAAGGCTGGTCAGTAGACTCAGAGGTGTCAACCTGACCCTTCATTACAAAGTACCTTATCAATCTTACCTGATGATTTAGCCTCTGTTGATGATTATTGCTTACCTCTATTATTGCATAACAGTGAATTTTCTACTTTTATCATTTCTTCTTTATTAGCAGGAATTCTTCTGTAAAGAAGAATTTCCCCCTCATTAATTATCTGATAACCCTGGAAAAACAATTTGTATATAAAAGACAAAATATGCTTGATTTGTTCTCTTTATAAATATTCAGAGTCATGAAATGGTACACTAAGAACCACTCAGTGACACTTTTGTTTAGATAAATTTATGGATTTTATGTATTTAGTGTGTTTAAATCCATTGCAGTTATTATTCTTTCTGATACTCACATTGTCTCATCTTAAGCCAAATGGGAGTCCCTTCAAGGTGGCCCCTACATTCTTTTGGCATGACTCTCCTTGATGTAAGATGAGCCTGGGACAGCTTTCTCTCTTTAAATTTTTTTATTTAAGGTCCAGTTAGTTAACATCCAGTAATATTAGCTTCAAGTGTACAACATAGTGATTCATCACTTCCACATATCATCCAGTGCTCATCACAAGTGCATGCCTTAATCCCCGTCACCCATTTAACCCAAACCTTCACCCACCTTTTTTTCTGGTAACCATCAGTTCAAGACATCTTTCTTGATAACTTCTTAGATTTCATGTTCTGGATATCCAACCACTATTTCTCCATGGATGCTTGGTTCTTTTCAACAGAAAATGGTATTTAGAGATCACAAACTGAGTACTAGGGTTGCTCATTACTATTGAGTCATCATTGTTTCTAGGTCTTTTGGCTGACAGAGCTTTTTTTAAGGAAAAAAATTAAAAGTTCACATTGATATTCCCAAATCAAACTTAAGATAACATGATTTTGGGGTGCCTGGCAAGCTTCGTGAATAGAGCATGTGACTCTTAATCTCAGAGTTTGTGAGTTCAAGCCCCACATTGAGTATAGAGATTACTTTAAAAGAAAAAAATAACATGATTTTTACTTGATTTGTTTGATGTGTATTTTTCTTATGCTAAAAAGTTTAGCTCTGATGACATTACCATAATTATTTATTTGTTTAATCCTAAAATACACCAATAACAGTTTCAGAATAGCAATATTAGTAAAATTACTGACTACAATTTATTTCTCCCCATTTCTTTGCCACAAAAGGTAACACACAAAAGCATTTTGATTTCTCCATTTAACATGTTTTGATGATCACTGCCTATTGTTATATAGAGCTCTCTCTTTTTTATAGCTGCACGTTACTCCATTGTGTGGATGTTTATCTTTAATGTTTCTGACAACTTTACTTTATTCCTCATGTTATTGTCTGTTGAATGCTTATAATAACCTACATATTCTAGATTGGTTATAATTAAACCATAATTCCTAATTATCTGGCTAATTTGAGTCAGAATGCAAACATTGGAAAATGTGTAAATTCCCAACTAAACATAGTAGTTTGAATACCCACTGAAAAAGGAAAAAGGACTCCAACAATGTAGGGTGGAAGACTGTAGCCTCAAATTGTCTATAATCTGTCATTTTACTGTTAGCTAAAAAATGGCTACAATTTGTTTTAACACAGATCCCCTGGAAATAGAGCCTGAAGCAAAAGGTAATATGCTAACACTTAATAATTTTGAGGGTGAGGAGTCATGTGCAATCCCAGGGAAGTAGAAGCGAGGGGAATGGGAAGCAAAGCAGAGAAGGAAGGAGAGCAAGCGCATGGAGTATGTTCTGAGCTGGCCTCCTTTCCCCCACAGATATTGCTGGTATCATAGCAGTGGAAGTGCACTCCGCACAACTTCCTCATTTCTTACTTGTGTTACCTGGCCCTGGCAGGTTGGTGGCCAGGCATGAGGGTCTCTCCTTGTCAGTCACCCTTATGTGTGGGGGCTTTTGGTGACAGGGGAGGTAGCAGTAACAATGGTCACACTTCAACACAGCATAGTAGGCTTCTTCAGCCATGAAGTTGAGGTAGGTCCAGCCAACCAGGAGCTGTGTATAAACTGGGTCTGATTCACAATACAAGATGAAATCCACTTGTGATGAGCACTGCATGTCATATGTAAGCGATAAATCACTAAATTCTACATCAGAAACCAATAGAACACTACATGTTAACTAACTGGAATTTAAATAAAAATTTGGAGAAAAAAATGAAATCATCTGAATCTTCTGTCCTTACTTGGGAATATTTGATAAAAAAAAAATTTGTTTTGGGCATAGAGCTAGAAAATATCTCAAGAAGTCACATAATATTTTTCCTTGATTTTCACCGGACAATAAATTATTTTATTTTGAAAATTCTGAAGGGTATTTCACAATTTCCCTGACTAGCCCATCTAGTATCTAAACATAGTGTTTTAAACCTTAAAAACATCAGGCTATTCTCTTTAAGCAACTTGTAACTTAGATGAATAACCTCCCAGCAAATAAAAATGCTAGCCATTTAAAAAATCTAAAACTTATGATAATTAGAGGGTGATAAAGTAAAACTGTCTCAGATCTGATCTGGGTTTTGTATGATACAATTCACAACTTCCTTTTAGGCAAAAGTCAGCATTTCTCATAAAATGTATTATATCAAATTATGATAAATTCTAATAGAATTAAATATTCCAGGAAATTAACTTATTTCACTTTCCATAGATTGTTGGTCAAAAGTTAAATAGTTTTTAACCAAATAATTTTTTTTGTATTAGTTAACTGGTCACTTCTTTTTTTTTTACTAAATGTCTCTAACTTATTATTATTTTTTATTTTATTTATTCATGGGAGACACAGAGACACAGAGAGGCAGAGACATAGGCAGAGGGAGAAGCAGGCTCCTTGCAGGGAGCCGGACATGGGACTCAATCCCAGGGCTCCAGGATCACACCCAGAGCCAACTGCTGAGCCACACAGGCATCCCTAAATGTCTCTATTTTAAATGAATCTTTAAATTGGCCTGTTTTACATCTCTTCTCTTATGGCAATTTCGAAATAAAACTTCAATACCTACTCATCATTAAATTCTCTGAAAGGTTTTTTTTTTAAACTCTTGAGGTTCAGATATCAAATGTACATAAATATTGTTGTAGTAATAGACATGATTAAATTTTTCCCTTAATGATATTGATTGTACGTGTTTGTGTATGTGTGTATCCGACATTCTGTCTCACTCTGATTAGTACATTATAGTGGCAATAATATTAGGAATGTATGAGAGAAAAGGTTCTGCTCAAAGACTGCAAAGTAGCTCAAGCTAGTTCCTTGACATGTCATGCTATCCCTACGGTAAACATTAATTATATTGATGTGGCAGGAAGGAACGGGAGAGTGAGAGGAAGAGAGAAAGAAAAGATATTTCATGCAAACCCCTCTCTCACCATTGGGTAACATCATTACCTGTGTAGTAAAAACACAGGTGCTCACTACATCTTTTTTGAATCAAGGAACCAAGGACTATTGCTCTGGGACTGTTAGATACTGCACACTTGCTTGGAGACAAAGAGATGAAGATATCTTCCCGTTCTATGATTCTGTGGTTTCTTTGACTACTAAAAAGTTGGCTAGATTGCAAATGTAAAGTCTGAGAAGGAAAAATGCTTTCAGATGAAAGGCAGGGAGAAAATACTGAAGCGTCCACTCCAGCGCTAGGGAAGCCTAATGACTATCATTATCATTGACATGGTTAGGCAGTGTGAACTCATAAAAGCCGTGTCTGGCAAGGGCACTACCCTGTGCCTGGAATAAGAACTTTGTGCCAACATCGATCCCATCCAATATGAGCTGTCCTGCTTCCAGTTGTGCACATAAGAATGCAGGCGGCCACCTCTCCGATGTAGTTTCTTGCACGGATCAGGAAAAACTGCTGAAGTCATGAGGCTGCTCTGCTCAGAGCCCTCATGTGAGTCATATGAAAGCTCCAGCGGTGCTGACCTCTGGCAGAGAGGGAGTGGAGGAGGACAGGAGAGGCAGAGGGGAGAGGTTCCAGCGCGGGTTTTCTCCTTGAACCTAGAAGATTATGGGTCAGGAGCTGTGTACAAGGACTGCCCGGCCTGGCTGCAGCTGCCACCGCTGCGGGGAGGGAGGCGATGCGCACAGCGGCCGGGGGACGGTGCGGGAGCCTGGGCCGGCGGCGGAGGCTGCGATCCAGGTATTTGCATCGCAGGAGGAGCATCTCCCTCTGCTGAGAAACTAAGGAGTTCAGACACTCCCTTTCTGAAGCAGGGTCAGATTTTTCTGCGGTAGGTCTAAACCCATAAAAGGAAAATCCTATTAAAGTCACAGAGAATTTATGGCTGTTGTTATCAAATTTGGGGATGTTCTTGTAAACCAAAAGGGAAAAATAATCAGATGCTTTGGGCCGCACAAAACTCCGCTGACTTAAAGTTGAGAAAGTAATTATTCTCTTGTAATCTCTCAAGTACTGTATTACAGAGCTGAGCCTCAGAAAGCAGGCTGCAGTATTGGTATGCTATGGATTCAAAATCTTGATGATTCCCCAAAAAAGATAAATTAAGAGGACATGAGAAGAAAAAAAAAAAAGGCTGAGCTAACAGAAAAATTGGAAACCATCCATCAAAGAGATTTAAATTAACTGAAGTGTTTAAGACGTATTTTTAAGTGAAGAAAGAATGTAGAGTTTCTGCAGTTGATATCATTATGGTCTTTTTTAAGGATCTGGCTTTCAAGAAAGGACTTGCTTTTGGGGGGTGTAGGAGGCTTAGAAAAACATCTGAAGAGTGACAATCAGACAAATGAAGAAAAAAACAGTTTATGCTAGCCACTGAGTCTTGACTTTGCATAAATTTTATTCATGTACTTTCCTTTTTCTTTAGCTAACAGACCTAAAAGAAGCATCATGTTCCATGACTTCATTTCACCCCAAGGGACTTCAGGCTGTGCATGCCCGGAAGTGCAAGAGTAAAAGGCCACGGAGTAACAGTGATTCTTTTCAGGAAGAGGATCTGAGGCAGGGTTTTCAGTGGGTGAGTGAACAGCTGATGTGGATGAAGAAGAATTTAATATGTACTTGTCTGGGGATGTTGGCCCTTACTTCCAGGGCAGTTACTAAGAGGGCCTTCCCAGGTATACTCTGGCAATAATGTCTAATTTCTCTGGGGGATAAAAGTCACCTTAAAAAAGAAAAGTGTTCTTTCTCTCTCTCCCATCTCTCACCCCTCCCCAAACCCCTCAAGCAGAAGAAGAGCCTCCCTTTTGGGGCAGCCTCATCTTACCTGAACTTGGAGAAGCTGGGTGAAGGTTCTTATGCTACAGTTTACAAGGGGATTAGCAGGTACGTGACTCATAGCTGGGAAAAACTCTGCAGATGAGGATCCCACCCCCTTTGATTTAAAATTATAGAGCCAGGTGACACACGGCAGAAGTTCAGGACCTGTGCAAGACACTATGGTCAACACAAAGAGACGAGATGATTTAAATAGCCTTGCAAGAAAAATAAATTTCTCTTGCCCTAATTAAAATCAGCCCCCTGAGATGTTTATCAGCTTTTCCTCTCCTTTATTGAATTCAAAGTATAATTTTTCTACAACTGACCCAAAGAGCAAGCACCACTCTTCACAAATGCAATCTCTAAAGGGTTTTTCATATTTCTCTCTAAAACAAATGGCCGAAGGTTGTAATGGCAACCCTGAGTTTGCTCCTTCATTCCTTTTTTTACCTTCTTGGAAGAAACCAAAGTTGGCTTCTACAATGTAGGATATATGCAAAAAATGATTAGTCCTGGGATGTGTACACTTGCAAAATATACAAGATGGCTGGAGGATAAAAATAATGCTAATCCAGAAGCCAGGTGCCCATTTTGGCTAACGAAATTTGCTAAACATATGTGAAAGATCCACAAACTTCATTGCTTTTTAGTCAAGGTGGGAAAGTCAGAGGTCTGATTTCTTTAATTTATGTTACTCCAGTGGAAAAAAATAATGTCTCAATAGTGTTTATTTCTTTTTTTAAGATTTTATTTATTTTATTCATGAGAGACACACAGAGAGAGGCAGAGACATAGGCAGAGGGAGAGGCAGGCTCCTCTCAGGGAGCCTGATAAGAGGATTGGTCCCAGGACCCTGGGATCACAACCTGTGCTGAAGGCAGACACTCAATCACTGAGCTACCCAGGTGTCCCTCAGCGGTGTTTAAATGTTTATTTAAAAAATGTAATATAAAAAAAAAAAATAAAAAATAAAAAATGTAATATAAATATTGCAAGGCTATGTATTATTTATACTAGCAATCATGTTATTATTTATACATGTTGAAACTATAAAGTATCATTTTAAATATATTGTTAATTGAATTCCATAGACTATCTTAGGAATTAAGAATATGAAATATTTCCTTCGAGGAACTCACCTGAGTAATAAGATAAAAAATACGTTGGAAATACATGTTTAAATGCATAGAGATATATGTACAAGTATATTCACTGCAGCAAAATTTATAATAGAAAAAGTAAAAACCTGGTCACTTCATTAATGGAGGACTGGCTAAATAATCAACATGCAGTGAAATAGTGTGCAGCCAACTAAAATATAAGGTAGACATACAAATATGAAAGATGTCCAGTATTTTAAAAGATAAAAAGAAAGTTACAGAACAATATATACCCTATATTCTCACTTGGAGAAAAACACCCCAATGTACCATTCATGTATAAATTTATACGTGCATAGAGGAGTCAGGAAAAATGCACAAGAGATTGTGAAAAGCAGTTACTTCTAGTGGTTGAAAATGTGGTAGGGAAAGAGATTACTCAAACTTTTCACTTTATTCCTTACCATAAAGGCATTACATTTATCGTTTAAAAATATCATAGAGATAGGTGCCAAGTAAGTTCAACATCAGTTGCAAGTTTTTAAAGCTCTGAGCAAAATAGGGATAGAATAATAATTCCTCATTATGATGTAAAATATTTCAAATCAATAATCCACATACCTTTTTTGTTAAATACTAGAGATATCCTCATTAAGTTAGAGATAGGGTGAGAATGCTCAGGGTGAGAATGCTCATTATCTTTACTGTTAAAGATTATTGTAAATATTCTAGCCAATGCAATGACAAAAAAAAAAAAAAGACCAAATAACACTTCTATGGATTACAAAATTGTCTACCTGAAAAACCCAAGAGAATCACCTCAGAAACCAGTAGAAGCAGTAAGATAGAATGGTAAGGTGATCAGTTATAAAGCCAAAATACACTTACCAAAAGTTGTCTTATGTATTAGCAAGAACCATTTAATAGAAAATATCGTAAGGGAAGTTACTCTTACAATATCAACAATAAAATCATTAGTATCAAAAAATGAGCAAGGGTTTACTAAGGGACATAAAGATCTGAGAAAGAGCTAGACAGGCATTCATTCATTCTACTAATATTTATTAAGTACATGGTATGTGCCAGGCACTATTTCAGTCAATAAAGATTCATTGGAGAACAAAGAAGACAAAACCCTCTACTCTTATGGAATGTACATACTAGTCAGGATAAGGTAGGCAATAAACAAATTAATGATAGACTGAGTTTGTCAAAGAATGAAAAGTGCTTTGGAAAAGAATAGAACAGTGAAGTAGGATAGGTATGCCAGAGGGTGGTGGGTGGCTATTTTAAATAGTGGGATGAGAAGAGCACAGACTCTGATAAAGGTGAGGCATGAGCTGTGTGCATGAATAGTGGAAGAGAGCCTCATGCAGAGGGAATAGCAAGTAAATCCCTGAGGCAGAAATAGGCAGGACATTGGAGGGAAGAGGAGAAAGAGATGAGGACAGGGGAGAGCTGCAAATGCAGTATCAGGTATATAAGATCTTGTGGATTATTCCAGAGACCATTATAAGCACAGACTATTTGGGTTAGAAAATCTAATAGTGAAAAGGTGTCAGTGATTATTTAATTTCAAGTTTTAATATATTATAAATATGTTCAAAAGCTATAATAATTGAAACAGTGTGGTAAAAGAAAAGACAAATTAAAGAAGTATGATTTTTTTTAAGTCCAAAACAATCACAAACCCAAGTATTAGTAAGATCTAATATATAATCATGGTAACCATTCAGATCATCAGAGAAAGAAGATAGTCCAATAAACAAAGCTGGGATAATCATTAGCAACTTGGAAAAAGTAAATACATAATATGAATTCCTAGTAGATTAAAGAGCTAAATGAAAAAGAAAAGGTAAGAATTAGAAGAGTAAGTAAAGGAATTCTGTGTAACCTTTGGGCTGGAAAGATCTGTCTATACATAATACTGAAGTTGAAGTCAGAACCTTTAAAAGAAGATTAGAAGTATCCATGGTGTCTCTTCTACCCATGAATGTTCTAGGGAGTCCTAGTTCTGAGAGGCCTTAGTAAATGTTTCATTGAAACACTTGCCATTGTCAAACTGTTGCAGGGAACACTAAAACAAAATTTAAAAATGTGATTCTTTATTATAAGTGCTCTCAGCATCTTTAAAATGTTAATGTATAACATGACTGTTTAAGAAATATTAAGAAAGAAAAAAAAAGGAAAAAAAAAGAAATATTAAGAAAAAAATTTAAAGTATAAAGCATTTTCTAAACATATTTGACCAAAAAACTGTTTTGGTGGGTGGGGAGACTTTCACAGAAGTATACTGCTCTTTGTGAAACATTTTGGAAAATATGGAACTTCATAAAAATTTTAAAGTTCAGAATTTTCAAGACATATTAAAGTAGACCAAATAAATTGGTCAAAAGCATATGCAAAATATTTCAATAATAAGCTAGGCAAATAGGCAAATCACAAAAGAACGGAAAAGACCAATAAACTTGAGAAAATTTGGGTCCACAATTAGTTGAAGAAATCAAAATTAAAATGTGATCATCCTTTTTTAAGCAAATTAAATAGGAAAAAAAATGAAGATAGATGTATGAGCCCAAGAATCAAACCCCATATTTATGGGGGTATGTCAGAGGGATGCAGGAGCCAATTGAAAGGACTCCCAAAGGACAAAACTGGAAAACTTTGGTTTTTAACCCAAAGTGTAAAATAAATATCTATGAATCTATGCTAATATAAATGAATGGCTCAGTAAATTAATACATGAGAGAGAAGAGACAAATTTCCTGTGCAGAATAATTTAAATAATTTATGTAAATAACCCACCCTGTAAGAGGTGGAGCATCAATCCCCACACCTGAAGTGTGGGCTACTCATAGTGACATTCTTCCAAAAGTACAATGGGAAGAGAGTGGAAGAAGAATAACTACAGTGAAGAAAACTGACAGACACTACCTCAGCTGGTGATTAAGGTCAAAAGACATACATTCTGAGGATAGTATGTACCCTTAACATAATGTGATAAAAATGATTCTTTACCCTCTCAAAAACCATGACCTCAGTCTAATCAAAAGAAAAACATCAAAAAGAAAGAAGAAAGAAAGAAAGAAGAAAGAAAGAAAGAAAGAAAGAAAGAAAGAAAGAAAGAAAGAAAGAAAAAGAGAAGAAAAGAAAAAGAAAAACATCAGAAACATTCCAACAGAGAGGTATCCTACAAAATTCTTTACCACTACTCCTCAAAACTGTCAAGGTCATTAAAAACAAGGAAAGTCTGAAAATCTGTCACAGCCAACAGAGGCTAAAGAGACATGACAACTGTATATAATGCGGTGTCTTCGATGGGATCCTGAAACAGAGAAAGGACATTAGGTCAAAACTAAAGAAATCCTGATAATCCTACTGTAACATATAAATGTATCAAAGCAACACATTGAATACCTTTAGCCTACAAATGCTATATGTCAATTATTCTTTTTTTTTGATTTTATTTATTTATTTGAGAGAGTGAGAATGAGAAAGAGCAGGGGAAAGAGGCAGAGGGAGAGGGAGAAGCAGACTCCCCTCAGAGCAGGGAGCCTGACATGGGGCTCCATCCTAGGACCCTGGGATCATGACCTGAGCCGAAGGCAGATGCTAAACCGACTGAGCCACCCAGGCACCTTGCTGTATGCCAATTATATCTCAATTTCAAAAAAGACTAAGATAGATAAATTAACTGGTTTAATAAACTCATACATATCTACTGTGATATTTATTTTTTTATGTGATATTGATTTTAAAAGAGATAAAAAGAAAGCAGTTTGAAATCAAATGGGAAAACCATAACAAACTTATAAATGCTGTAGAAAAGAAAAAAAAGGAATTTATAACAGCAAGTAAATTTTTAAAACTTAACAATCATCTATAATCCATCACTCTAGCACAGCAATTACACATGCACATTTCATCTTCTACTTGCATACAAATTATTTAAAGTCACAAACATGGTATGCTTGCTATTTTGTATTATATTGTTCATTTTATTATGAATATTTTCCACTTTCTACATGTCTCTTAACTTAAGCTGTGTCATGAATTCAAAATATCCTATTGTACTGATGTACCGCACATTTTCTTCTAATGTTCTAATTTCAGCTATTTCTATTTTGTCCTATTATAACATAGTAGATAATATCTTACATGCATTCGGATTTTTAAAAATCATTATCAAATAAGCTTATTGGGAAAAAATTCCTGGGTCTGGTACTTTCATGGCTTTTCCTGTGTATCGTCATGTGGCACTGCCCCCAAATTTTACCAGTGTACAATGCAACCCACAATAAACAATACAATTTTACTGCAAAGGCTAAAGAATTCTTAATAAACTCTAAGCTCTAGTTAATAATAATGTATCCATACTAGTTCATTAATTATAACAAATGTATCATACCAATATAGTAATAGTAGAAGAAACTGGATGAGGGGGGTATGTGAGAACTCTCTGTACCACGTTCTCAATTTTTCTGTAAATCTAAAACTGTTCTAAAAAAGAAAACAAAAAGCCTGCCCAGTGTTGTCAAGAAAGTGCTGGAATGGCCACTCTCAGTTAGTGGTGTGATCACTCTGTGGCATAATTTGGGAACATGTGTTCAAAATAATAAAAACTTGGGCACAGCTTACTCTGACTTAGCAATTCCAACTCTACCCTAAGAAAAGAATAGGGGCTATTGATCTACAAACACGACTGTGACTGTATTTTTATAATTATCAAAACAAACCACTTAAAAGCATCTAAAAACACACTGTAGGGCAGGCTGGGTGGCTCAGCGGTTTAGCACTGCCTTCAGCCCAGGGCCTGATCCTGGAGACCCGGGATCGAGTCCTGCATCGGGCTCCCTGCATGGAGTCTGCTTCTCCCTCTGCTTGTGTCTCTGCCTCTCTGACTCTCTCTGTGTCTCTCATGAATGAATAAAATATTTTTAAAAAATAAAAAATAAATAAAAACACACTGTAGTATATTTATATGGTGAAATATATTATTATTAAATATCACATAGTAGAAGAATGGATAAAAGAAAAATTGGATGGAGGAAAAGCAGGTTACTGCTAATATGATATAAATCCCACTGTATTAAAAATAATATATTTATACTTGCATTAAAATCTCAGTTCTCCAGAACTTCACTTTATATCAGTGAACAAAACAATGAATAAGGGGACAGCAGGAGGAGATTAAGAGAGAGAGGTAGTGGTGGGGCTGGGTATATCAGGGGGCACCTAAGAGCTGGTTGTAAAAAATTGGTTTTTATTCAGAGTGAAATGTGAAGATAATGGTGGGTTTTGAGCAGAGAAGTGATTTTTTCTGACTTTCCCTTAAAAAGGGTGCCCTGGGCTAGTCTGTTGAGAGTAGACAGTAGGGGTCTAGTAGACATACAAGCAGAGAAACCGTTAGGGGGTCTAGTAGACATACAAGCAGAGAAACCGTCAGGAGGTCACTACAATAATGCAGATGGAAAATAAGGATGGCTTAAAGCACACAAAGGGAAATGAAAAGAATAAAACACATTGAATATTATGAGGATGGATTTGGTGGGGGCAGGATTCTGTACTTTTCTGTATTCTCCAAAGTTTCTGTAATGAGCCTGTATCACTTTGGTAAAAAGAAAAAAAATTTTTTTTGGTATACATACATATGGCTTTTTAAACTGTGTATTTTGAGAAAATTGTGGATTCATATGCTGGAATATATTTGGAAGGAAAAGCTACTTTTGTTAAACTATCCTTAGTATAAACTGCTGCATGAATATCTCAACGAATGTATGACCTTCCCCCACACCCCACCCCGACTCTTCTAGGATAAATGGACAACTAGTAGCTCTAAAAGTCATCAGCATGAATGCAGAGGAAGGAGTCCCATTTACGGCTATTCGGGAAGGTAAGTGAGATCCAAGAGATCCGTTGTACAAGTCCTTGATTTGGTGATAAAAAAAAAATTCCATTGAGTCTATCCATCCATTCAGCATCTAGCTTTTGATATTTCTAGAAGTAATAGTATAACTGCAACTGTATTCTTCATAATAGTTTTCAGAGTATATATATATACTGTCATTTTATTATTTATTCCTGAGGAAATTAAGATTCAGAACTATTATATTAGTTGCCCAAGACTATGAACTCAATGAGTATTCCCTAAATACCCTCTGTGTGTTTGGTCCCATGCTAAAAAGTGCTAAGGCTATATCTATATAACCCCAGACAAATCCATATAAAAGAGAAAAAATGATATAACCACACAAATTCCCAGTAGGTAATTTACCTGAAAATCATAAATTGTTTAGATAGCATTTGAAAAACTCTTTGGGAAAGCATGATTTTTTTTTAATTTTTAAAGATTTTTATTTATTTATTTGAGAAAGAGAGAGAGCACAAGCAGGGGCGAAAGGCAGAGGGAGAAGCAGACTCCCCCCTGAGCAGAGAGCCTGATGTGGGCTTGATCCCAGGATCCTGGGATCACAACCTAAGCTGCAGGACAAATGCTTAAACAACTGAGCCACCCAGGTGCCCAAGGCATGAATTTTTTAGTGTTGTGCCTGTGTGTTCTCTGTATCCTGGGGCAGTATAGCAAGTGGGTAAGGAATCTGGTGTCCAATGGACTTGAGTTTGAACCCTAAATCTACCAATTACTATGGTGTGTCCATGGGTAGATTATCTATTTTAGACCCCAGAAAGAGGACTGAATTTATTGCAGAAAGAGAATAATGGTACCTCTTTTTTTTTGAGTTGTTATGAAAATATGCATATAAAGCACATACCACATTTTCAGAGTTCAACAAATATTGTCTATTATTATTGCATTCTTGTTCCTTTCCTTTAGTGATGTCTTGTTCACTATAAAGATAATTAATAATTTATAATATAAAAATCAAGAAGGGAGCACCTGGGTGGCTCAGCTGGTTAAGCATCTGACTCTAGATTTAGGCTCTGGTCTTAATCTCAGATTTGTTAGTTCAGGCCCCATGTTTAAAAAAAACAAAACACAAAAATCAAGAAGACAATATAATGAAAATAAATCAATAAAAATACAATTCATTAACCTTTCACATGAGCCATTTAAAATAATGATGATAGGATTGCTGTCCATTTTAGCAAAAACAAAACAAAACAAAACAAAAAAAACCAGAAATGACTCTTCTCTTTTATTTTCTCCCCTTTTAACTACTTTAGCTTCCCTTTTTAAGGGACACATACTATATGCACAGTATATTGCTGGTCCTTGTGAAGGATGAGAAGGAAAAGCCCTGATCTTGGCTCTGTATCATTTTCAGTTTTAACAGAGCAGATGATGCAAGTTACAAAGGTTATAATGGAGGTAAAAAAAAAAAAAAAAAGAAAGAAAGAAAGAAAGAGAAAAAAGAAAGATGTAAATTAAGGTGAGAAACAGTACATCTCAGTGTGGCTAATGGAGTCAAATTTTGAACTGAGCTAGGAAGGATGGGTTATGCAAACAGGCATGGAAAAAGCAATTTAGAAAATGAGTTTAAAACTGAATTTGATACCATTTACAAAAGTCTTTCAGAGCCCCTGGGAAATATGTCATTTTGAATTTGAGTAGAGGGGCCAAATGGCTGTCAGGTTAGACGGGTATTCATCTTGGTAGGATCAGGTGCATTCTGGAGGAAAGCATGGTTTCAAGTGTTTAATATAATGGAAGCTGCATTTACTAATGTACTTATTAGTGGTCCCCATGAAAGTATGATCAGATTTAGAAAGAGATGTGTGGATAGGTTGAATAGTATTTCTGAACATAATAGAAATCCCCAGGTCACCAATATAATGGGAGAGTCTCTGGCCCAGCTTCACTGCATTTTCATGGCATTGCCTTTGTGCATTGAGTTTGCCTATTACTTCAGGCCTGCCTTTGCTTCAGATTTTGCCCACAGCCAAGTTTTTCAGGTTGACATTTGACTTAACAATGAAAAATTTTGCCAGTTTTGCTCACAGATGGTTCTCAGCATGGTTCAGAAAAGCTGGGTCTGTATTGTTCCGTGTGGTAGATGTTTCTTTTATTGCATATTTACTGAGGAATTGCCTCTCCATCACAGGTGTTTGCAATTACATTTAGTATTCAACTGTGGACTTTCTGGGTTTGTTTTATGGACTTACCTTACTGAACGCTTTGCTTGTATAATATTAAAAACCACAAGAGGATTTTTGACACATTGGAGGTTGTTAGGCATCCATTTTCCAACAATGAATGTTTCTTTTTCCAACATTGAAAAAGCTGGGAGCCCTTGTTAGAGAAGGCCTCTCCCCTGAAGAAGAGATGAGGCCTCATTTGAAAACTTTGGCACTGTCCCATTTTTCCTGTAAGAACTTTAAGGATGTGAGACCAGGGAGACAGGAGGTTAAATGAGAAGGGATGGAAGGGAAAATAAGAACAGCTGGAGTTCATTAGTTAAAATCCAGGGTCACTAGCTAAAAAGGCAACCGAAAGCCACATGCAGAAAAACTGAACAAGTAATGCAGATTTTTTTTTTTAAAAGCCTTGAAGCAGGAATTACTTTTCCTGAACAGTTTGGCTGTTCTGATGGGATATCAGCCAAAGATTTACTGAGTAGGATTTTACTACATGTATGGCCTCTCTCTGTATAAGTAGAATACATGTGGTGGTTCATTAATCTGGTCATTTGGAATACTATTTGATCTTAACATGTAATATTATGAATTTAGCAAAAGTTTGAACAACACTAAGGGAAACATATCTTAATACCCATGCCAGGTACTTTTCATGTGTTGCCTCTTTCAATCCTTTTAACAACCTTTAGAGATAGATATTATTATTACTCCAATGTACAATCATGATTCAAACCAAGTATCTGTAATTCAAAAATTTATACACTCCCTATGAGTGTATATTTGTATATTCTACAAATATTTATTGAGCACCTACTATGGCTAGGCATTCAGATGGCTGCTAGATACATAGTGGGCACATAATACAATGTTCCCTAGCCTCATTCCTTTGCTAATTAAAGAGGTTAGCTGCCTTCATAACAACTTGAAAAAAATCTTCCACAAGTGGCTCTAGATTTATATTTTAACTGTTTATATTTACAACCAGGAGAAAATACTTTCATTTGAACAGGTGAATATTTTAAGCTTTTATATAAGAGCACATTCCCTAGTTTTATGAAACGGTGTATCATTACCTTATCTTAATAATGTGCATTATTTTAAATATCTTTCAAAAAATAGAAACTATGGTAGCCTGGGTGGCTCAGCAGTTTAGTGCCGCCTTCCGCCCAGGGCATGATCCTGGAGACCCGGGATCGAGTCCCATGTTGGGTTCCCTGCATGGAGCCTGCTTCTCCCTCTGCCTGTGTCTCTGCCTTTCTCTCTCTCTCTGTCTCATAAATAAATAAATAAATAAATAAATAAATAAATAAATAAATAAATAAATAAATAAATAAAATCTTTAAAAAAATAAAAATTAAAAAATAGAAACTTTTGGTTCAAACCAAAGACTTTCAGTCCATTAGCAGCATTTGTCTAGGAAGCATTAATATAAACTTTTATGCGACGAGGCACATGAGTAATCTTTTCTACCCTTTTCCCCCATTATCTTTTTTTAAAACACTTTACATCAACTCTAGGAGATAAAGAATGTTATCTTTGTTGTACAGGTGAAGGAATCTGAGCCTCACAGAGGTTAAGTAACTTGTCTGAGGGCCTCAGAACTAGTAACCAGAATAGTTAGATATTAAAATCCATTCTATTCTAATCCTACTTTATTATGATAAATTTAGAAATCCATAACTCAAGCTTTTCTCCTGTAGCAAAATAAAAATAAAATCTGGTTTTTATGATACATTTTGTATAAATATTAGGTAAAATGCAGAAGAAATATTTTAGAGAAAATAAGACTGTATATTTGTCAATTCTGATTCTATCATGTACTTTATAGCACCAGTAACTGCAGTGTTTAAATTAGAAACAGTTTTAGCTGAGGATCTTTTAAGATCATTCTCTAATAGAAAACATTACAAAGTAATTATTCCCAGTCCATATATGAGAAAACTGAGCCAAAAATAGACTAAGGAAACTCCCCAAGGTCATACAATGAGGTAGAAAATACTGATAAGAACCGCTGACTTGCCTGTTACTGCAAATAGACTGCAGGAGTCCTGGTTGACAAGAAGTCCTCCATTGAATGCAATCAAATCACATCACAGACATAGCACATTTTCATATGCATAGTTACATTTTTATAAAACAAAATGATGTCAGGATGATGATATGTGATCAGATTACAATTGCAAAGAAATCAGGTAAGTAGTTATCTAACATTTGTCTTAACATTTATTTAAATTTATCTAGATTTCTTTTCAGATAACTACTTAGCTAACATCTTAACATTATCTAGATTTCTTTTCTTAGAACGAATAACTCGACTCACTTACTTGACTTGTGATGCCCAGGCCAGAAGGAATGTAATGTCTTTTTAATTCAACATCCAGTGGAGGTTGGGGATGGAAATTGACTCCATTATTAACTCCTACATAAACTCAATTACAACAGTTTGGTCTTCATTAATTCACAAGCACTTATTGAGCACCACATGCCAGGCCTGTGCTAGCTGCTGGAGACAGGGACAATCCATGCCTTCTAAAGCTCACAACCAGCCATTCACTATGTGTAGCTATTCCCTAGGACTTTGAGAGCCAGCCTTGTTCTTCCTTGTCATTGTCACCTTCTACATAAACTAAAGCAGTGCTTGCTTCGGCAGCACATATACATAAACTAAAGCAGTACACCGAAGAGTAACATCAAAACATCACGACCCATTGCACTTGGAAAGCATCAATTTTCCTAAAACTTCACTAAGCCATAAATCCCAATGAAACTTAACAAAGCCAAGAAACAAAATATTCTCACATCATTGCAAAATGAAAATAATTCTTAAAATTATTAAATATCTTACATACATGAGAATCAAATTAAATGCCATTTAATGTTCAACTAGTGGGTCATACTACTTTTGGACACTTAAAGAAAGAAATACTTTTTAAATTTTTTAAATGAGCTGAATAATGTTCAGTGGTGAGCTGATATTTGGGATTATGCTTTGTTCTTCAGATTTTCTCTTTGACTTTCTGAGTGTTCTCATACCAAGTTAATATATGCAGAATTCCTACAACAATGCCTGGCATGTGATAAATGCTTGATGAGCTATCATCATCATCATCACCATGATCACCAAAGTATTTTGGAAGCACTCAAAGAAATTCCATTGTGATTCCACTTGTCTGGAGCTTTAAAGACCCCCCAATTTATCTGTGTGTCTTTTCTTTGAAGGAAAACAAAAATAGGTATACTTAGAATATGTGAATTATAAAAACAATAATTTTATGGGAATCAGAATGCCCTGATTTTAGGATCTTTCCCCTTCTCAGTCAGCTTTTGTATCCTTCAGTTTGTTAGTCTGCAGAACACACCATATCCTACTGTGAAGTTTATGGGTGGGCTTGAAATGAGAAGAAAGACCTTTTCATCTTGGGTTTGAGACCCATACATCTGAGGCTGAAAGCATTTTAAATCCCTTTGGTAGATGAACTCAACAATATACCAATACCACATGATAAATGTTTTAAACATCATCTACTTTTTCATGTAAATTGCCTAATTATTACTTACCAAAAGTCAAAGTTTCCATAAAAGTATTTCTGTAGTTCTGGGGTGTCAAAAAAGCAGTAGTAGACATGGCAATAACAACATTTATGTGATGAGGAAGACAACAAAAAGAAAGCCTCTTTCACAGAAACACACTATGCCTGCCAATTATAGGTGTACAGAAATGATATTGGGTGATAAGTGACACTAATTCAATAGTAAATATTTATTGAATACTTATAATATACCAAACATTGTTTTATATACTAAAGATATAGCAATAAGCAAAAAAAGACAGAAATCCCTGCTTTCAGTAGTTTATGTTTTTAAGGGTGGAGATAGAAAATGAACAAATAAATATATGTTAGGGGGTAACAAGTGGTAAGTGCTATAGAGAAGAACAAAAGCAGGGCACAGGGCCAGAGGATCATTAGTGTAGGTCAGGGGTTGGGGGCTGCTATCTCACTGAGAAGGGCCATGGAAGCTCAGACTTTATGTGTGTGGTTTGAGCAGAGACTTGAAAGGAGGAAACATGCAGGGAGTGCGATGAGGGTTCTAGTCAGAGAGAAGGACAAATGTAAGACTCCGGGAAGAAATGTATTTGGAAGTATCCAGAGAACAGCTAAGAGGCCAGTGTGCTAGAGCCGATCGAGCAAGGATAGGAGAATGAGTTGATGAGGGCAGGGAGGTAATGAGGACTTGACAGGCCATTGTGAATACTTTGGGTCTTATTCTGGGTGAGATGAGAGACCACTGAGGAGTTGGGAACCAAGAGAGACTTCCATCTGAGGAGGATCGCCCTGCGCCACAGACTGCAGGGAAGGAGGGAGAAGGCAGGCAGAGACTAGCTAGAAGGTATTTGCGCTAATTCAGAGAAGATAGGATGATGGCTTGGCCCGGGATGGTAGCAGGGAGATGGCAAGAAGGGAAGGATTCTGGACATGTTTTGAATGTATTGCCAAACAGATGTGCTGAATTGGACAAGGGTGTGAGAAAAAGAATTGAGAGGAGTTTGAAGGGATTTCTGTAAAGAAATTGTGAATTGAAGATAAAACTAACACTATAAGTGAACAATAGAGAAATGGTAAATCGGACACTTTTCCTACTCCTATAAGATAGAAATTATCAAGAAAACTATATAAAATATTTTATACCCACTGTTGTTAGCAGTGAGCCTCATCCTAAGTAGATATTGTTCCTTGAGCTTTTTAGCAAATGATAGTAGGAAGCCATCATGATTAAGAAAACATGCTAGCATGATTTTAAAAGTAAGCGTCACAAGGGGCCCCTGGGTGGCTCAACAATTAAGCGTCTGACTCTTGGTTTTGACTCAGGTCATGACCTCAGGGTGGTGAGATTGAACCCTACTTTGGGTTATGCACTCAGCAGGGAGTCTGCTTAAGATTCTCTCCTTCTGCCCCTCCTGCCCCCCCACACAACCCTACCACCACCACCACCACCACCCGCACTCACTCTCTCTCTAAAATAAATAGGGGGCAGCCCTGGTGGCGCAGCCGTTTAGCACCGCCTGCAGCCCAGGGTGTGATCCTAGAGACCATGGATCGAGTCCCACGTCAGGCTCTCTGTATGATGCCTGCTTCTCCCTCTGCCTGTGTCTCTGCCTCTCTCTGTCTCTATGAATGAATAAATAAAATCTTTAAAAAAATAATAAAATAAAAAAATTAAAATAAATAAATAAATAAATAAATAAATAAATAAATAGGGACACTTGGGTGGCTCAGTCAGTTAAGCATCTGCCTTGGGCTCAGGTCGTGATCCCAGGTTCCTGGGATTAAGCCTCATCTCAGGCTCCCTGCTCAGCAAGGAGTCTGCTTCTCCCTCTTCCTCTGCCTGCTGCTCCCCCTGCTTATTCTTTCTCTCTCTCTCTCTCTCTCTGTCAAATAAATAAAATCTTTAAAATAAATAAATCTTTTAAAAGAAAAATAAGCATCATGAGTTTTAGTAACGTCAAATTTAAGTAAGAACAGAATTGTATTAAAATAAAATGAAAATATCTTAACAATATTCTTAGCAATTGCTGCTTTACTATGTCCTTTAAAATCTAGTTTTGGTACATGCTTTGAAATGCATGCATGAGTGTGTGTGTGTGTGTCTGTGTACAGAGAAAATGAACATAATTCATAAAAATATAGGGGCACCTGGGTGGCTCAGTGGTTGAGGGTCTGTCGTTGGCTCAGGTGGTGGTCTCGGGGTCCTAGGATCGAGTCCCACATCGGGCTCCCACAGGGAGCCTGCTTCTCCCTCTGCCTATGTCTCTGCCTCTCTCATGAACAAATAAATAAATCTTTTAAAAATAAACAAAATACAGCATTCTCAACTGATGGTCAGATTGTTATAAATATTGAATATTGTTATAAATATCGAAGGTACAGAAAACTCTAGCAGGAATGTAACATAGACAAAATTTAAAGATATTAATCTGGGGGTGGGGTTTAGTGGAGCTCAAGGTAAAAGAGAGGGGCAAGAAGCTGATGGCTAGGGTATTAATTCTAGTTTGCAACCGTGTGATGCTTTACATTTTTCAAGGGTTCCACAAATAACATCTGATTCCATCCTCATGTCAACCCTGTGAAGTCAAGTCAGAAAAGGCATTATCTCGGGGCACCTGGGTGGCTCAGTGGTTAGGCTCTGCCTTTGGCTCAGGTCCTGATCCCGGGGTCCTGGGATGGAGTCCCACATTAGGCTCCTCACGGGGAGCCTACTTCTCCCTCTACCTAGGTCTCTGCCTCTCTCTGTGTGTCTCTCATGAATAAATAAATAACATTTTTTTTTTAAATTAAAAAAAAAAAAGAAAAGGCATTATCTCTTTCAGAAGGAGTGAATTGAGACTGGGGTTGAGATACTCTCCTGAGCTCGGTCGGATAGAAAGTAACAGGACAAGGATTCACATTAGGGCCTCTGGCTCCACAATCAGTTCTCTGTTAAGACATTCAATAAATATATTTGACAAATTAAGTGCTTGCTCCTGGCTGAGTGTTATACTAGGTGGTGCGGCGGCATCCAAAAGAGAGGGAAAGTCACTCCCTCTGTTCCCATGTAGCCTTCAGTCTGGGGCCAGGGACATTAAACAGATGCCTGTGAAACTGTTTACTACATTGACAAAGCAACATATTTATAAAAGTGAAATAATAAATTTAGCTCATAAGGATTCAGGGGGCAAAAAGTCAAGTGAGATATTAGTTATTAGAGCAAAGTGGAGTTAGCAGGTCTAATAGGGCTCTTGATGATTAGAGGTTCCCAGCTCAAATTGATGTTAAGTAAAGAAGGAAATTCGCTGGCTGATAGTTCCGATAACTATGGGCTAGCAGGACATAGATGATGTCACCAGAATTCCATGCCTCTCCATCCCCAACACTGTTTTCATGCACCTTAATTTTAGTCCCAGACATGCTCTCACCAGGTGTTGATAATCTGGCCAGAGCAGCCCCGGGTAAAACCCTACAAGCTCAACCTTCTTTTCACCCTGGAAAGGAAAGCACTTCTTTCTGGATGGCACCAGCGAGATAGAATTTTGTGCCTGTCTCCTCAGGGGTTGCTAGAGCTAGAGAGTGCTGTGCTCTGACTGGCCAGGCCTGGGTGACACATTCTGCCTTGAGTAAGGGTGGGTGGGTCAGCCCCACCAGAATAGCAGGGACTGAGTGAGTAGAGGGTTGGTTTCCCAGAGCAAAATCCCACTAGAAAGGAAAATGGTGATCAGGAAGGCAAAACAACAGAGGATCATTACAACAGGGGCAGATTCCTGAAAGAAGTAATTTGTTCCAAAATTTGAGGGTAGGATTTGAGCTTGGTTTTAATCTTACGGAATTCTGAGAAAGAGTTGGTGTAAGAGATTCAGGACATGCAAGCACACCCTGCAGGGCATTGATTTGAGTGTTTATGCTTAACTTTTCCTTTCCCGTGAGTCTTAAGGACACTATTTATTCATGCAGGGCTGTCCTGAGCTGAGGCTCATCATCTCCTTATTATGCCTTTTCTGGCTCCACCCATGTGAAGCTAGGAGGTCTTTGTATTCCTGAAGCCCCCAAAGATACCCTTTCAGATTCCTTCTCAGCCACTTAGTGGCCTTTTGTGGTGACTTCTCCTTTTTAAGGCTGCCTTTAGTGACCTAATAATAATCTGTTATTAAAGATGCAAAAGACAGTCCTCACACCTCACCACTCATACTCCCCTGGGCTCCCCAAGTTTGGTTCTGTCCTCTTTTCAAGTTTGCATTTTCTCCTTTCCACAGAGGTTTGCATTCTCCCTTTAAAAAATCCTCTCCACTCTCTAACATGTTTCAACAATTCTTCATCCCATACTCTTATCCCTGCCTTCCACTAATCGCATCCGTGGGCCCTGCTGACCCTCTGTGACACTTTGAATTTTAGAGAATGGTCACATGTTGCAAAGTTCGACTCTAGAAGGCAGACCACTCCATTTCCTGCTCCTGCAATGGCCTTTATCTCTCCAGGCCTCCTCTTCTGTAACTCTGAAGCAGAGATAAGATTCCCAGAGGGAAGCACTTGCAAAGTGCTCTGAGTGCTTTGATGAAATTGATTAGATAAATGGAAACATATTTTTTTTTTTGCAACTGCTCTAGCCAGTAAGAAAAATAAGTTATGTAAATACAATGACTTGCCATTTGACAAATAATGAAGGTCCTTTGTAATTTTATTTATTTATTTAAAGATTTTATTTCTTTATTCTTAAGAGACAGAGAGAGAGAGAGAGAGAGAGAGGCAGAGACACAGGCAGAGAGAGAAACAGGCTCTGTGTAGGGAGCCTGATGCGGAACTCGATCCCGGGACCCCAATATCACGCCCTGGGCCGAAGGCAGGTGCCAAACCGCTGAGCCACCCAGGGATCCCTTCTTTGTAATTTTAAATATTATTTCACCAGAGTTTTTCCCCAGCAATAAAAAACCAGAATGATCTGAAATGTTTAAAAAATAAATACTGCTTGATATCCTTAAAGCAGTACTTTCATTATCAATGATTGAATTAACATTTTGTTTAATTTTTCTAGCTTCTCTCTTGAAGGGTTTGAAACATGCCAATATCGTGCTCCTGCATGACATAATCCACACCAAAGAGACACTGACATTCGTTTTTGAATACATGGTGAGTTGCCCCAGCATTTTCTAAAGCATGAGGGAAAAGCCTGGTGCTTGTATAATGAATCTGTTAATATTTTATGGCATGATAAAACTTTCATTGCAATGTGGAAAGTGTCATGGAAATTTTCATTATTATGATTACTAGAGCCTATTGTTCTTACACTCCTTCTTTAGTCCTGCTTCCTTACACACTGTATTTGCTGTCTTTTGTCCCCCTTACAGGCAATAATAAATAAGCACGTTGAGTTTGCCTCCTAAATAAAACTTTTGCAGTTATTTTTTTATCTATTTTTAATCACCATCTGAGCAGACCCCATTTTTTCATTGACAATAAAGACGTAAATCATAAGGCTTTTAAAAATTGTATACAAGTTTACTAAGTAATAACTCATTTTCATATTTTTGCAATGAAAAAAACATTCAGATACTAGCAGGATGAAATCCTAATGCATCTATACTTGACTCGCCCTCAAGGAGGGTGAAATATGCCTGTATCGCTGTGTTTAGTGGCAGTCATTTAAAATAAGCATCTTTTTGTGATGAGAAACAAGCTTCCTTCTTAGAACAGCCATTTAGAAGGATGCACGGTGTTTGACCTCAGGAGTAGTGAGATCTCAGGAACCCCGGTTATGTACCTTTTGTACCTTATTCTCAAAAATTCTGAAGTTTGTAATACCTCTAACATCTGTGGTCCACTTTAGGACACTGTTGAAGTTCCACTAATGTCATTCTTTCCACCATTTTCTGTAGCACACAGACCTGGCCCAGTACATGTGTCAACACCCAGGAGGGCTTCATCCTCACAATGTCAGGGTGAGTACTTCGAGGGGTCAGGACTCCCGTCTGGCTTGCCCGCAGCAGAATTTTGAAACACATCGTCATCACAAAGCAAAGTCCCATGATACTAAATAAGAAGATGCATATTATTGATATTCCGGAGAAGTTTTTTTTTTTAAAGTTTCTCCCTGGGGCACCTGGGTATTTCTCAGGTCTTGATCTCACAGTTGTGGGGATCAAGTCCCTCGTCAGGCTCTGTGCGCAGCAGGGAGTCTGCTTGAGATTCTCTCCCTCTGCCTCTGCCCCTCCAGCTGTTTGCAGTTTTCTCTTTCTCTCAAAATAAGTAAATAAAATCATGGGGGGAAAAAGGTTCCCCTCAAGATATAGAGCAATGTGTAGCCATTTCCAGGCAGCCTAAACTTGTCAGCCATTGCCATCATGCAAACGTGTCTTCAGAAGTACAAACCAATTTAAAAAGAATTGCATTTAAAGGAAAGAAGTGAAGCTAAGCCATAGTAAAATAAATACATCCTTCATGGCAGACTATTGTAGTCTGGGATAAAGTTTGTGTTGTACTTATAGTTCCCCATCAGAATCAGCAAACAAACTACCTTTGTTAGGTCTAAATTAGTTACCTGTTCTATCAGATCCTGTTATAAATGGGACCAAGTTCCATTTCCCAGTCACGGGAATAGAAATAATAATAAACTCTTTAACTCGCTATAATTCTGTGTGTGCTGTGGATGTTAGAAACCACTTGCATTTCGTACTTTTCATTCTCTATGGCTTTTACTGGCATTAATTAATTGATTGGTCCTTGATATAACCTATACGAAATTTCTATATGCTGTACTCATTCATTTAATTAACATTTATATTCTTTTATTCATTTATTCATTCAAGAATGATTGAATGCTTGGTATTATATTAAGTTCTGAGGTTTCAATAATGAATAAGTTGTGTTTTTCATTGTCAATAAGCTTAAAGTCCAGTAAGATATATGGTGGGGTTTTTTGTTTGTTTGTTTGTTTTTTAATTTATGATAGTCACACAGAGAGAGAGGCAGAGACACAGGCAGAGGGAGAAGCAGGCTCCATGCACCGGGAGCCCGACGTGGGACTCGATCCCGGGTCTCCAGGATCGCGCCCTGGGCCAAAGGCAGGCGCCAAACCTCTGCGCCACCCAGGGATCCTGATATATGGTGTTAAATACGTAGTAAGAAGCAAAGTGACCAGGGCTATAGCCATGTTAACTAGAAATACTAGGAGAACTCATAATAAGGGGACCTAATCCTGTCTTGGAAACAAAGAGGAAAAGAAGATTGAGGACAGGGGGTTGGGGAGAGTAAAAACCTTTTAAAATAGCTAGTGGAGATGGGATAGAGATCTAACCAGGCAAACTAAGAAAGAATGTCTAGTAGTGTGTTAAGGACTCTTGGTGAAAATGAAAACCATTAAATTTTCTGCATGATCATGGGATTTCCTTTTTAATGGCAGCACTGAGCAATTCAGACAGAGGAATAGACAAAGTAGAAGTTGGATTGATTCAGAGTTGAGGAGATTGTCGAGAGAGGTTAAAGTCATGGTCAGGCTTCTAAACTGAGTCTAATCTGAAGCAAGGAGGTGAAGATAAGCAGGTTGCTGATAACTTAGGAGAGAGCAGAAGAGTCAAGGATCTAGGGCTATTGATTAAGTAGAAGAACACTCAGAGAAAGAATAACTGAGAACAAACACTTTCAGGCTTGAGTGACTCTTATACTGGGCACTGTGCCGAAGGCTTAGAGGGATAAAAAAACATAGAAGACAAAACTCCTACCCTCAAGGACCTTACAACCAAAAACAAGAGATAAGAAATATGAACCAATACTATTACAGGACATTTGTGAATAACACCAAGTGAGATGGGGGTACATAAGTCTGGAAAAAATAGATTGGCTAGGTGGCTGGGAGCCTTATTTTCTAAGATGTGGACTATATTTCTTAGACAGGAGGGCCATTAAAAGGGTTTGAGTTGAGAGGGAATAACATGATCTGAAGGAAATTTATGTAACTGTGGTCTGTGGGATGGATTAAAGAGTAGGGGGTTCCAGTTAGGAGTTTATTGATGTGGGCTAGCCCAGTGCTTCTCAAACTTCAACAAGCAGACAAATGACCTGGGCATCTGATTCAGGAAGTCTAGGGTGAGGCCTCACCTTCTGGGTTTCTTCTTCTGGGTTGATTGACCAGAGTAATTATAGCTCTAGTAACAGAAATAGAAGAAGTTGATTTGGAGGGGAGGAGGAAGAGTCCTGTTTTAGACATGGTGAGCTGTTAGCTGAGATGGAAATCGAAAGGGAAATGAACAGTAGACAATCAGAGAGGTGATTAGTGCCCAGGAGGAAGATAGATGCTGGAAATACAGACTTGGGGGTAATTGGTACAGGATGTCTGTAGTTGAAGACAAGAGAGTAGATAACCAAAAGAGCAAATACACAAAGATAAAAGAACTGATTATAGAACTTTTGCCTGTAGGGGTTGAAAGAGGAACAGGACAAGAGACAAAAGGAAGCAGCTTTTCAGACTATAGAGGTTTCAGAAAAACTACACTCTCATGGGAAGGTCAAGGGAAGAGACAGTCTCAGGGACGGCGTGGTGGAGACTGTCTTGAAAACTACATTTGACTGCAGTCATACTTGACTACTTTGTGGATTTGCGAGGGATACACTAATAAATAGAGGGATTTATTAGGGGTATGTGGAAGCGCAAAGAAGTTTTCCAGTCAAAGCAAATGGAAATAGGGATGAGTTCCCCAGAGCAGAGGCAGCAGTGAAAATGCTCACTCTGGCCCAGATGGCACTAGCCCAGTGAAATTACTTTGTTCCCAAGAGCCTCCCTGTGTTGAAAACAGGACTAACCCCTGGGGTATGGGAAGCCTCTCTGGAAAGAATCACCCACAATCTGGCTTGATGTTGACTGAGAAAATGCCATTGGATTGTGTTCTGTTGTTGGTGAAGCGTTGGCAGTGTGAAAGGAGAATACAGGTTGCAAAGGATTCAAGAGTGAGTGGGTGGCGAGGTTAGTCGGGGCAGACTGTAGTTTTAAGAAGTGTGGTTATAAAATGCCATCCATTAATACTGTACTGCGTTACCATTTATGAATGTTTGTGGACATATATGTGGAGCCAGGCAGGAAAGGGACCGAAGGGCAAGAAGGTGGGACGCGGGCGTGACTAATTAGCGAGAGCAGTCTACTCGCCAACATGAACCGCATTTTCAGGCTGGCCCACTCAGAAGCTCTGCCTCTGACTCAGCCAGCTGACTCTCCCTTTCCCTGTCATGGTTTCATTTTCTTTTCTTTGGTTTCTCAGAATGATGTAGAGGAGTTAGGCAGGTCTGAGTTTGAGTTTCGGCCCTGATGGTCTCTTGACATGTTTTTAAAGTTTCCTTGAGCCCAATTTTACTTATCTGTGAATCAAAGACAAGCATATCTCCCTCGAGGGTTACTTTGAGGATTATAAAAGGTGCTTGGCTTCTAATAAATGTTTCCCCTTCTTCCTTTCTGTCTCTGGCCCTCAGTTGTCTTGTGCTCCCTCCTTCCTTAGTATTTTCCTGTTGAAAAACATACCTGTAAGCACGTAATATAGCCTCTTATCTCTTTTCCCTGCAATTTTTGTGGGTTCTTTATATTGTCTTTTCCAGAAACATTTATATTTATAGCTGATTAGAAGGTTTAAACATTGGTATAGGAATTTCATATTTTGGTAGCTTAGTGGTTTGATGAATGAATGGTAAAATGAAGAGTGTGTGGAGAACACTGGGAAAGCTCATAGAACCAGTGAAGTAGGAGTCTCAAGAAATCTTTAACATTCTTAAATGACTTGTGAGCCCAATGTGGGACCTGCATGGAAATACATGGCCACAGCTGTGCCATGGTGGGCAACCCCCACCCTAACCCAGGCCCCTGCCCCGGTCAGACCATGCCTCCCTCAGCTTGGCTCCAATGTCTCCTAGTCATTGTTAGGCCAGTACAGGTCCCAGCATCTCTGCAGTTCCTAATTTCCAAGATGTGATGGAAAAAGTGGGTTTATCTGCACAGCTCTGCATCGGCTAGGTGTCTGTGTCTCCAGGAATGCTGGGGCTGGGCTTTTCTTTTCTAAACTGCCAGAACTTGTTCTCAGTTGGCATGGGTCTTTGTAAACACTAATGTTGGTGTTTCAGTTCTCAATTGCCAGTGGCACTGGAAAAGAGCAAAAGACATTGGAATGCTAAGTATTCTTTTTTTTCCTTCAGCTTCTACATTGGTGAGAACCTAGTAATGTCTTCAGTTTCTATGCCTTATAACCACACACAACATTTAAAATATTTGGGCCCAGAATATATTTTTCCTTCTTCTTTCTTTTATATACTCTTTATTCCTTATTCTCTTTTTCTTTTTTTGGTGTATTTTTGGGGGGGGAGGGGGGATCTCTCTTTCCTCTTAGTCAAACGACTGTACTATAGTTTGTTTCCAACTTTGAACTTCAGGCTTTAAAAATAGGTTTAAAAAGATAATGGTTCCTTTATTTCCTAATACCATCTAAAGATATATTTCCCAGTCTGGTCTCCTTGTGTTATGTTTTGAAAAGGGTTTCATATCAGAGAGCCTGGAAAACTTAAGCAGTTGTAAACCTTAGAATATCATTTCCAGGTCAACTTTGATCTCATATGCCAAGTTCATTGGTGGGAAAAAAATTAAATCTTTCACATCTAAATCAATAACTAGTGTTCCAAAGGAAACTTCAAAGTTTCCCTTTAGATTTTTAAGGAAGGGTAATTCCTCCAGTATCAAAGAAAGGAGATGTCAGGAAAAGGCAGATTCCCTTTGTTTTTAGGACATGGTCTACTTATTTGACTTTTCTTGTCTTTTTTTTCCCTTCTCTGAATGTAAAATTTTTTTTTTTTTTTTTTTTTGGTCTCTGAAGAGACACTTTTACTATATTCTTTCAGATGACTGTTTTTGATTTAGAGGAGAAATCAACACATAGTGGCTCAAATCTGCTTAGATAAGGTGTTCATTCCTTCCAGCTTTTCATGTTTCAACTTTTGCGGGGCCTGGCGTACATCCACCACCAACACGTTCTTCACAGGGACCTGAAACCTCAGAACTTACTCATCAGTCACCTGGGAGAGCTCAAACTGGCTGATTTTGGTAAGTTTCCCCTCGAGTCTCCTTCTGGGCTCTGAACAATGATGCTTTTGTGTGCACATGTTTAAAGCATTGACTAGGCCCGGTCTTTGAAAAGTGGAGGCCCGTGGAACATGATGCTTTGTGAGGATGTCAAACTACCATATAGGAAGTGTGTTGGGCAAGAAACAGGGCAAGATTGGGAGCTTCCTAGAATTCCATCAAGCCCCAGTCTAATCAGACCCGAAAACTTGGGCATCTCCACTGCCCCACTGCCAATCTTTATAGAGACGTGTATAGAGTGAACTCTACCTAGTAGGTTTTCCTATATCTGAGTGGATATAAAAATTTTATCAGAATAGATCCAGGATAAAGAGGTAAACCCCACATTATAGAATGGACCCCTGCTGGAACAGAGGCTCCATGGCACTTGTTCCTGCTCACCTATCAACAGAGCTGTCACTGCAGGAGTACCTGAGGTTTTTATTCCCATCAAAGTGATGCAGATTTCCCTGGGGTATCACTGTATCTTTCCATATTAGCACTTATTACAGTTTATAATTATATACACACATATGTTGTGTGGTGATTTTGTCTCTTCCACTAGACTATAAGAATTATGAAGGCAGCCTGAGTCCATTTTGCTTATCAGTGTAAGCAAGTTTTTAACCATAAAAACACCACAGTAGATGCTCAGTTAATATTTGTTGAAAAGCTGGAGCTGGGGTACCACTCTTATCTGTTGGCCAGTTATCAATCAAATGGCTGCACTACAGCTGCAGTACTTTCTTCTGACATAGTAGCTTTCATCTGGATAAGTAAGCATTCAACAGATATTCATTTGTCAATTTGCCATAACAGAGAACTCATCTACTGAGGGTTTTCCCCCAGTTCTAGATCACGTGATTCTGTGAGATTAGGTAGTTGACAGAAGTACCGACAGGGGCTCCTGGGTGGCTCAGTCAGCTGAGTGTTCAACTCTTGATTTCAGCTCAGGTCATGATCTCAGGGTCTTGAGATCAAGCCCCATGTTGGACTCCATGCCTAGCAAGGAGCCCACTTAAGATTCTCTTTCTTCCTCTCCCTCTGCCCCTCCCCCCTCTCTAAAAAAAAAAAGTACTCTTATATTGCAGAACATGAGAGCAATGTGTCCAAGGTCCTACCAAACTAATTAATTTGGATTAGCAGTCCCTACCCTGTGTTTTATTAAACTGGGGATTCCTGGTCTGCAAAAATGGAGGGCGACCGTATTAGTTGTGCATTGAGTCCTATTGCTATTACAGAAACCCTAAATTATAGAGATCGTAAACATGTTAGAAGTTTAACTTTGTCTCATATAACAAGCTGACCTAAGTAGTTGGAGCTTGTATGGTGGCCCCGTGGCGTCCTGACCCATGTCCCTCCGTCATGGGGTCCCCGCCAACCTTAGGGTTTTGCCCCAACTACATGTCTAAAGACGGCTGTCACCTTCTTCTCATTATAGCCTCGAGGAAAAGGAAAGGGGCTCAAAGAAGGCTTAATCCCCCCAAAAGGGCATGATCTGGAAGTTCCCACATCGGTTCTGTTTTTATCATATAGGGAAGAATTTACTCACCTCCCTATACTTAGCTGCCAGGAGGCCACATCTAGCCGCAAAATAGACCCAAACTTGAGAAATTCACTTGACAAGGAGGTCACAAGGGTCAAGAGAGTTGAGTAGCTCTATTAAAAGCCCCCAAAATTTGTGTCTTATTTTTTAAATGTTTCTTATTCTGCTAGTTACTGACTCTGTGGTAGCAAGCATCTCTTCCTGGCTCTGCGGGATGTCCTAGGACAGTGAGTTCTGTGTTTTTCCTCCTCGGTCAGGTCTTGCCCGGGCGAAGTCCATTCCCAGCCAGACATACTCTTCAGAAGTTGTGACCCTCTGGTACCGGCCTCCGGATGCCTTGCTGGGAGCCACTGAATATTCCTCTGAACTGGACATATGGTAAGAGCCAGGGCCAAGAAAAGGAAGAAAATGTGGGTCATTTTACCGATGCAGATTCCTTTATCATCTGTCTTACATTTTAAATAATAGTACTAATAATGACAATCACATTTATATACAGAAACATAAAGTGCTTTCTTTCAAATACACATCTCATTTGACTTTTGCAATCATTCTGCGAGTTTTTATGGTTAAAAAAACTGAGACTCAGAGAGTTCTGGCCAAAGGCATATTCTGAATCTGATATTCTTTCTACCATGCCTCTCCTTCTGGTTCTCCAGTCCTTTGTCTTCCCCCCTTGTCCTCAGAGAAACACACACATCTCCCCAACCACAGATACACACACACACATATACACTTCTACACACTAATGCTCACACATGCCCAAGCACAGTTCAGAGCTTAGGGAAAAAGGCACACAGACCACAATTCAGTAAACCCGATTTTTGCACCAATTCTGTTTCTAATTAATTACTCTGGATTATGCTATCTTGAAAAGTATGTATCCTTTATGTGTCTGTGTTTCTCCATTTTTAAAATGAGGGAAATAAACTCTCTCCATGAGGGATTAAAGGGGGCTATAGTGTAAGTATAAGAATCAGACAGGTGTTTCCAAGTAGAACCACATCATTGGGGAAGCTCTTGGATTAATAGGGTGCAATAGTGAGTGAGTGTGGGATCACTCATCATCCTAGAGAAGCGATGATATGTTACATTATTTCTGGAAATGTTCCAGTTATCTGGGGCCACAGTTAAATTTGTGTGACTTTGCAAAAAGAGCCAACCCCTCAAAGGTAACAAAATATATGGACTTCCTTCAGTTCCTTAGAAGGTCTTATATAAACAAAAGGTCTTGTTTTTCTTTAAAAAAATCAATAATAGATGTTTAAAAAATTAAGTAGTATTCTAAAAGGCTAAACTAAGCTTTTTGATTTCCCAAAAAATTGAGAAACATTGCAGAAATATTCCTCCAGTGTATCTGGAGTCATTGATTTCCCAATACCCAGTACCATTTCTAGAAATATCACCAGCTAGTCAAAATCCTCCTGAAACTGTCAGCTCTCACTACTCTACGCTGTCACTTCAAAGGCCCTGCAGCAGGCTCTGGTTTTCTCAGCACTTAATAATTACTTCCTAGTTGTGCTTACAGGCTGAGTGAAACTTCTACTCATCACTTTTAAACTTTGTTTTATTATGGAACATTTAAAACATTCAAAAAATATATACCATATAGGGGCTCCTGGGTGGCTCAGTCGGTTAGGTGTCTGACTCTTGATCTCAGCTCAGGGATTGATCTCACAGTCATGAGTTCTAACCCCACACTGGGCTCCACATTGAGTATGGAGCCTACTTAAAAGCAAAACAAAACGCACACATGAAAAAAAAATGTACCATATATATATATACATCAGTAATTCTCAACCAAGGCCAATTTTGCTCCCCAGGGACATTTGGCAATGTCTGAAGCTATTTTTTATTGTCACAGCTGAACACACAGCTGGGTGTGCTACTGGCATCTAGTGGGTAGAGGCTTGGGATGCTCCTATGATGCACAGGACAGCTCCCCAGAACAAAGATTTATCCAGCCCCAAATGTCAACAGTGTTAAGATTGGGAAACCTGATGTAGATTAAGAAGCATAATAAAATGGACTTCATGGGCCTACTACCTAGTGTAATAACTAGAACACACCGTCACATTTATATGTGCCCTTCTCCCATCAACCTACCCCTCCACCAGACGGGCTTCTTACCTGAATTTTTTTCTTATTGTCATTCTCTTACCTCTTTTAAAAATAATTAAAAATAATTATTTTACATTTTTATGTGTTCTAAAGATATTGTTTTGTTTTACCTGCTTTTGAGTTTTTGTAAAAATGGTATTATATTGTTTTTAACCTGCTGTGCCTTGCTTTTTTCTACTCAAGATGTTTCTAAGATCATTCATGTTGATCTATATAGCTATGCTTTATTTCCTTTGATGGACATTTCAAATGTTTAGTTTGGTTTTTTGTTTTGTTTGCCTTTGCTGTTATAAATATACTTGGTACTTATATTTAAAGATTTTTTAGAATACTCAGTGGATTTGCAGTGTCACAGGGTATATGAATGTTCAATGCCTTGAAATAGTGCTGAGTTACTTTCCTCAGTAGTTGTAGCAGTTTATACACCAGCCCTGCGTTACAGCCCCTTATCTACATCTGCACCGACTTTATAATCAAGTGGGTAGAATGGTGTCATGTTGTGATCTAAATGTGCATTTTTCTAATTACCAGTGAGATTGGACATCTTTTCATGGATTATTAGCCATTTGTGTTTCTCTTCTATGAATACCTTCTTGTGTCTTTTGCTTATTTTCTTTTGTCTCTGTCTCCCTCTGCGCTCCCTCCCTTTCTTTCCTTCTTTCTCTTTCTTTCTTTCTTGGTTTATACGTGTTCTTCTATTCTGAATACTAACCTTTTATCAGGTTTCTTTTTAAGATTTTATTTATTTATCCATGAGAGACACAGAGAGAGAGAGGGAGAGACACAGGCAGAGGGAGAAGCAGGGTCCCCTCCGGGAGTTCCCCTAACATGGAACTCAATCCCAGGACCCTGGGATCATGACCTGAGCCAAAGACAGACGCTCAACCACTGAGCCACCCAGGTGCCCCAACCTTTTATCAGTTATATGTGTTGCAAGAAGCCTCCCCAGTTCATGGCTTATGCTTTCGTATCTTTATGTTGTCTTTTTGAACAAAAGTTCTTGATTTTAATATTGTTGATCTTATCAATCTTTTCATTTAGGGTTAGCCCTTTTGTTTCTTGTTTAAAAAATTCTTCCCTCCTTGAGGTCAGAATGATATTTTCCAATACATTCTTTTAAAAGTTGTAAAGTTTGTCCTTTCATTTTAAATCTTTAATATACTGGAAATTGATTTTTGTCTGTGCTAGCCAATTGTCTCACCCAATTTCTTCGGTGATCTGTCATGCTAAATCTCTCATATATCAAATTTCCAGAAATGCAGAGGTCTGTGTCTGGGCTCTCTTCTGTTCTGCTGGGGTCAGTTTCTCTGTCCTTGAACCATTGTCCCACAATATTAACTTCTACAGCTTTATAATAATGTTTGATATCTAGTAGCACAAGTGTCCCCACCTATTTCGTCTCCTTCCTCAGGAGTGCCTTGGCTATTTTTCCCCTTTGATTCTTCATATTCATTTTATTTTTTAAGATTTTATTTTTGTGTAATCTCTACACCACTGTGGGACTCAAACTCACAACCTTGAGATCAATGGTTGCATGCTCTACCAACTGAGCCTGCCAGGTGCCCCATGATTTTTCATATATTTTTTAGATTCATTGTTTCAAATTTCATGAAATATCCTCATGGGATTTTCATTAGAATTGCATTGGAATTGTAGAACTCTCTGAGTATAACTAACACCTTTGTAATACTGTTTTCCAATTTTTAAATGTGGTTTGTCTTTAATGCCTTTTTGTAGTTTATAATTTGGTTTGTCTTTCATCTATTTGGTTTGTCTTTAATGCCTTTTTGTAGTTTATAATTTTCTAAGCTCTTACATATCTAGAACAAAGGTCCTTGTAAGCCTATTTCTATTGTTTATTGTTTCTTTTGGTTCTTGCATATGGTATCTCTTTTTCCATGCGTGTTTGGTTATTTTTTATAGTGATACGCTAATTTACTTTGAAATTTGAAATTTCATTTGTGTGTGTGTGTGTGTGTGTTTTTAACATTTATTTATTTGTTTATGATAGACATAGAGAGAGAGACAGAGACAGAGACACAGGAGGAGGGAGAAGCAGGCTCCATGATGGGAGCCTGACATGGGACTCGATCCCGGGACTCCAGGATCGCGCCCTGGGCCAAAGGCAGGCGCTAAACTGCTGAGCCACCCAGGGATCCCTGAAATTTCATTTGTGAGATTTTTTTTGAAGCCTTGAATGAGGTGGACTCCCTCAGGGAAGATTTGCATTTGGTTCTGCTAGGTGCATTATTTCTGAAGAAATTAAGTTTTGTATCTTATATAAGTGTTGGTCTGCCACTCAGATCTTGATTTCCTGGTACCATTCCCCACTTAAAAGAACTCAGACATTTTGGAGAAATGGCCAAGTTTAAGGATAGGGCAGGGAAAGTATAAGATGAGCCAGGAACATCTAAGCCAGAACATTTTTTTTTTTTTTTATAAAGTGGTCACAAAATGACAGGAATAGACCAAAAGGGAAGCAACTTGAAGAAATGCCAACTGGTCAAAGATGTACAACTTGAGTACAATTTGATTTACAATCAAAGCAAATAATGTATATAATGGATTATAACCCACTGCATAAAATAAGAATGTCTAAGTCAATACTAAGGTTAGCCAGCTAGCTGGATAAGCAAGGAAGCACGTCCTTGCAGTAGCATGCCAGCTAATAACTGGAGAAGAAATGTGGACTTAGAAAACCACTATTATGCAATATAGTTGTGATTGGTTCAAGCAAGAATCAACAGTGCCCAATTAGAGCACAAACTTGATGAGGAATAAAAAATTTACATAGTCTCAAAGTACCTCACCACAAATTACTTATCAATTACAAAGGAAAAAAATAGTAACTTTTCAGTAGAGAAACTTGGCAGACACCACCTTCACCAAATGATTAGAGTTCATATTATCAATAATGTCACTGACTGACACGGGGTGTCTCCTTTCTTTTTTTTTTTTAATTTTTTTTAAATTTTTATTTATTTGTGATAGTCACAGATTGAGAGAGAATGAGGCAGAGACACAGGCAGAGGGAGAAGCAGGCTCCATGCACTGGGAGCCCGACATGGGATTCGATCCCGGGTCTCCAGGATCGCGCCCTGGGCCAAAGGCAGGTGCCAAACCGCTGCGCCACCCAGGGATCCCGGGGTGTCTCCTAATATAAGACACTGAGAAGGGTACAGCATCACCTATGTGATTTCCCTATAAAAAATCAAACATCAGATAAAGTAACTCTGTTTGAGGGACCTTCTGCCACATAACTAGCCTGTCCTCTTTTAAAGGTTTATAGGGAGAGGAAAATGTCCCTCTATCCTCTTAGAGTCTGTGGATGAGCCTATAAACTGACAACACATTATTGGGAGAAAAGCATATAAATTTTATTTGATGTTAAAAGTTTTATATGACATAGGGGAAGGGGCTTTATAGAAGGAAAAGAAAACACCCAAAGAAGCAGTTAGTCTTGGAGGCTTTTATACCATTCTGACAAAGGATGGTAAATTTGTAGGTAAGTGATAACAAAAAAGAAAGGGGTTTCTGGACTCTTTAGGGGGAGTAAATTATGGGACGGACAGCCTCACAAGGAGAATTCATGCACTACTTTCAGGCAGATAGAGAGAAGAAGAAAGCTCATTATATGTTTGCTTTTTCTCAATTGCCTTCAGCTCAAAATAATTTTTATCCCAGAGTGGCATATTGTGGGGTGGCATAGTTTGATCCCCTACTGGGTTAAGGTTTTGAAAGGCAAAGATAGACTGAGGAATTGTTCCAGAGTAAAGAAACTAAAGAGACATGCAAATAAACGCAACGCATAGTCCTAGATTGGATCCTGGGGCAAATGGAACTAAGTTGGACAAAAGGTGAAATTTAAATATGGACTATGGATTAGATAGTAGTGTTGGATCAATGTTAAATTTCTTGATTTTGATTATTGCACTATTATGTAAAATAATGTTTTTGCTCTCAGAAAATAATGAAGTACTTAGGGGTGAAGAATTACGATCTGCAACTTACCCTCTACTGCCTCAGAAAAAAACAGAAAAAAATAAAAGTGGCAAAACGTTGGCAATTGTGAATCTGTTTAAGAGAGTTCTTTCTACTATTCTTGCAACTCTTCTTTAAGTTTGAAATCTTCAAAATTAAGTCATCACCAAAATTGAGAAAAAGCTGGTGTTTCACCAAAGATAGCATAAGAAGCACTGCCCTAGTATGTGATCAGTGTTTGCAAATATTTCACATGTGTTTGAGAAGAATACAGATTCCTGAATTGTTGGGTACAGGTTTTACATACGTTCAAAAATTCAAGGTTAATTGTGTCGTCCAAATCTTCATATTATTTTTCTGTTTATCAATCAAAGGTGTGTTGAAATTGCTCACGACATTGTTGATTTGTCATAATTCCATTCATTTTTGCTTTATGTTCTTTACAGCTATTTTCATTAAGTGCAAATAAATTTAAAACTGTTCATTATTACTTTGTGCACATTAGATCTTACTTTTGGAATAATTTTCCTTTCTTTTAGGGTAAATCTCTTAGAATATTCTTTAGTATCAATGGCAAATTCTGTTTTTGTGTCTTAAGATAAACTCTCATTGTTGAAAGGTAGGCTTGCTGGGGATGTAATTCAAGATTGATGCTTATTTTTTCTTAGAACTTTGAAGATATCATCCCCCTGATTGTCTTCCATTGATGCTATTGTGAAGTTTGCATTTAGCCTAATGGTTGAAAAGTTAGCTTTTAGCCTTGTCTTACAAGAGCAGGTGATCTCTCATTTTATCTAGATGTTTTAAAGAATTTTTTTGCCTTTAATATTGTAGAGTTTTCACTTTAAGGTGTCTGGTGCGGGTTTCTTTTCACTCACCTTGCTGAGTATATATTGTGCTTCTCCCTGTTATGAATTGTTTATTTAGTTGGTCATTTCATCTTTGAATGTGGCCTCTATTCCCATCTCTCTTTCTGGAGCTCTAAGGAAAGACTATCAGACCATGTCTTTCTATTATCCACAGCTCTTACCTCTCTTTCATATTTCCTGTCTCCTTAACGTTCTGTGCTGCATTCTGGAGAATTTCTTCGGCTCACCTACCAGTTCTTTATGTCTATCCTAAGCTATGTATCCCTTACATATACAAAATACACAAAAATGTATGTTATTTCATTGGTAAATGTTTCATGAATTTAATCAGAAATGATAACACAGAGTAGAAATTCAATTATGAGTTAAAATCATTGTCATTACTCTTATCTGTTATTTGTTCTTTTTATTATTATTGTTTTGTAAAACTCAAAAAGTAATGTAAAAATAGAGCAATAGGCATCTTTCATTGAGTTTACTATTATTCGTTCTCTCTCTACATAATTATTAGCTCTTGAGTGTTTACATTGCGATTGCTCTCCCCCATTTTTTTTTTTTCTTTTCAGGGTGGTAAAAGAGGAAGGAAGTAGGGAGATTTCCAAAGGAAAAGGGAAACATCCAATTTTGCTAGGCCACAAAACCCCATAGGATACAAACTGGGTGCATTTTTAAAATCTATTTATTTATTTATCCATCTATTTATTGGAGTAGAGAGGCAGTGGGAGAAGGAGAGAGAGAATCTTAAGCAGATTCCACACCCAGCATGGAACCCAAAGCTGGGCTCAATCTCACGACCCTGAAATCATGACCTGAGCTAAAATCAAGAGTCAGTTGCTTAACCAACTGAACCACCAAGGTGCCTGAAACTGAGTGCATTTTAGGAGGCAGGTGACCACGGGGGAGCATTAAAGCCTTTGTCTTAAAGAAACTAATGATACCATAGAGTGCCAGAGCCTCTCGTTCACAGTGAGCCCTGGTGGCTTCAGGGTCAGTGGGGGCCCAGAGTAAACAGATTATGGAAAATACGCAAGTAGGATGTATTGGTTATTCCCAGCACTTAAAATCAACGCTCTTGGGATGCCTGGGTGGCTCAGCAGTTGAGCATCTGTCTTGGGATCAGGTCGTGATCCCAGGGTCCAGGAATTGAGTCCCACATAAGGCTCCCCAGTGGGGATCCTGCTTCTCCCTCTGCCTATGTCTCTGCCTCTCTCTCTCTCTCTCTCTGTGTCTCTCATGAATAAATAAATAAAATCTTAAAAAAAAATACCAACACTCTCTCATCTCCCATCATCATTTTTTCCTTCCTTCTGCCACCTTTTAGACCTTAAAAGATTCTATTAGAAACTTCAGTGAGAATGTTTTAGGATAATTATACCATTTTGTTTTTGTTTTTACTTTTTTTGTATTATGCCAAAATACATAAAATTTACCATTTTAACCATTTTATTAAGATGTATTCATTTGTTTTAGAGAGAGAAAGAATATGAGTGAGGGGAGTGGGAGAGGGAGACAACCCTCAAGCAGACTCCCCACTGACCATAGAGTTCGATGCTGACCCTGAAATAATGACCTTAGCCAAAATTAAGAGTCAGAAGTTTAATAGACTGACTCCATTTTAATAGACACCTCCATTTTAAATGCTACATTTTAAAATGTAGCACTTAGTATATTCACATTATAGTATAACCATCACCATTATCCATCTCCAAAACTTCTCATCATTTCAAGCTAAAACTCTATACCCAGTAAACAAAGACTCCCTATTATTCCTTTCCCCCCAGCCCCTGCGAACCACTAGTCTACTTTCTGTCTATGTGAATCTAACTCTACTAAGTACTTCATATAAGTGCAATCATACAATATTTTCTTCCTGTGTCTGGTTTATTTCACTTAGCATAATGCTTTCAAGGTTCATCCATGTCAGGGCACACTGGATTTTAAAGAAGGATTTATTTTGGCACACAAAGTATACTATTCAAAACTGACTTGAGGCAGCTGCTGGTTTTAAGACTATGAAAAGTTGTTCCTGCCTGAGAGATTGCAGATTCCCTGCTGCAAACTTCCAAATATAAAGAGTGGCTCAAGGAAAAGCAAATGGAAAGGTCATGTCACTGTCATACATTATGTTGTTCTGAATTAATTTCAACAGTGAAAAATGAAATACTGATTCATTTCTCCCAACAACATTTTTGTGTGCTCCTTACACCTCTGAAAAACCTAAAACTCCTGAGATGGTTGATTACCCCAGAGATTGCCTAAGGAATTTGAAGAATCTTTTCCTCTCTTATGGAAGAATTTGTTCATGCTCAGAATAAAGAAAAGGTTAGGAAGAAAGCCAGAAAAAGCAGAAAACATATAAACTGTTTCCTTTAACCTGACTGAAGAAACCCAGTTGGAGCAATAAAATGACCCAGTGCATCTCTCCTTTCTGGAAGGGTTCCACTGGTTGATGCCATCAGGTCTTTTTAACCCTGTGTAGGAAGTTCTCCTTCATCTACATGGGGTGCCCCAAGGGTATCTCCACAAAGCAGAAATCTTCTGAGAAGCCTAAAGATAGGAAGGGTAAGAAGAAGAGGTAAGAAGAGCCACAAGATGAAGATTTAAGAACAAAGCAAATGAGTAAGAAGAAATAGGAGCTGGTTTCCCATCTAGACCTAAATGTTCAGAGTATTTCAAACATTTGCTTAAGGTTAGGTTGGTGGTGGACAAAATAGACAATAGCCACTCAACTTGTTTACAAAGCAAATTAAAAAATATAATAGCTCTGAAGAACAAGTGAAAAAAAATAGGAAGATGTGTTGTGTAGTTTTTAAAGAACAATGCTTACTACCCCTGGAAAGTATCTTTGGTTTTTCAAACTTAAGATACACAGATTTATTTTCTTACTAATGCATTGATATTTATAGTACTTATGGATATTTCAGGTATTGAAATATAATTGATTTAGGAATTTTGTTTGTCTTGCAAGTGTCCTAAGTGAGCACATGGGCACCCAGGGGTGTGTGTGCACACAGATGCACACATAGTCTTTCTATGTGTGTGTGTGTGTATTATATATATATTTATATAATATATAAATAAGTATCCTTAGACTTTATCTGTTAGGTGAGAAAGGTTTTAATCTACCCTGAGGTGAAACTTAAAAAGAAAGACTCAAGGGGCACCGGGGTGGCTCAGCTGGTTAAGCATCTGCCTTTGGCTCATGTCATGGTCCCAGGATCACATTGGGCTCCCTGGTCAGCAGGGAGCTTGCTTCTCCCTCTCCCACTCCCTCTGCTTATGCTCTCTAACTCTGTCAGATGAATAAATGAAATCTTTTAAAATAAAAATAAAATAAATAAAAAGACTCAAGAGAATGCTTGTAAGGCACCAACCATACAAATGCAGATGGAGAATTTCAGCCAATATTAGCATATTATTCTGTAACACAAACTCCAGTGTACTACTTGCATAATGGCCTTAATGTCCAGCTTTCTCCAGTAGTTTACATAGTTTTGTAAACTACTAGTAGAGTAGAAGACAAAGGACTAAGAAGTTGCTAAAGAAAGGACTTCCTTCTAACTTCCCTACAGCCACTAGTACGAAAAAACAAGCTTTTTTCAAGCAATGAAAACCTTTTGAGGGGAGGAATAAAGTGGACTACAGGTTTAAACCTGGCAATGCCCTTGGTTTTAAACCTTGTTTAAAATACTATCTGGCCTTTTAGTGGCTTGTGAGTCCCTGGCGTTTCTGGAAAGTGTTAGGGTACTGGATGGAGGGTTAGCTCAAAAGCCAGTACATTTCCATCTTTATTTCATATGAGTTCATATACAATTACATATATGTTTTATATACACACACACATTTTTTCATCTCAAAATAAAATGGTTTAAGACCTTTCAAGCATGTGTAGAGAAAGCATCAGGGGCCATGGATGGAGACCATTTCGTAGTATTCACCAACTCAGTTTCCTAGTTGACTTATCTCATAATTGACCATTGCTAGCAATCAGGATGCTTTTTTTACCATTTTATTACTATTACTTTTAATCTCCTGCATGTATTGTTTAACTCATACCTTTTATAGCTGTTGCTTTAAAGATAAGAAACCCAAAAAAAAGGATTTTATTTTTTTTAAGATTTTATTTATTTATTCATGAGAGACACAGAGAAAGAGAGAGAGAGAGAGAGGCAGGGACACAGGCAGAGGGAGAAGCAGGCTCCATGCAGGGAGCCCGACGTGGGACTTGATCCCAGGTCTCCAGGATCATGTCCTGGGCCAAAGGCGGTGCTAAACCACTGAGCCACCTGGGCTGCCCAAAAAAAAAAATGGATTTTAAAATGCAAATTAATGAGGAGCATTAAATGGCAATAATTCTCAAAAATTCACCTCAAGATGCTATTTACCAGATTCTTAAGTTATATTTGTCTGATCAAAATTCTTATATCACATATCAAGGTGTCTCTTATACATGAAAAATCATTAAAAAGTAAATATGGTGGCCATTGTATCCAAATTGGCTTTTTCAAAATTGCCAATAATGTGATATATTTTATTTATATATGTGCAAAGTTCTAAAAATAAGCCAGTTGCTTATTTTAAATGTAAGCCAAATACTAGGTCATGAAAACAATTTTTAACTTTTTTGACATGATAAGAGACAATGACATTTCAATTGCCCATTTTTTCTTTTATTTATTTTTTATTTGTTTATTTATTTATTAGAGAGAGCATGAACAGAGGGGAGGGGCAAAGGGAGAGGGAGAAGCAGACTCCTCTGTAAGTGATGAGCATGGAGCCCAACTCAGGGCTTGACCCCGAGACCCTCAGATCATGACCTGAGCTGAAGGCAGATGCTTAACTGACTTAATTTTCTTTTTAATATAAATTCTATCCTCAAACCAGATACAAGATAAAAATTATTCTTAAACTTGTTTACCAAGAAATCTGCTTTCTCCTACACAAGCAATTTAAAAGGAATTAAAAAGCATGTGTCTGTAATCAGATGAAAAAAAATGAAAATTTATAGCATGTAATAAATATATAATATCAAAGACCATATTTAAAATGATCTTGATAATAAGTTTGTTTGGCTTAACTATGCTTCTTTACCATGCCACACAAGAAAATGTCAAGATGGATAAGGGAGTTTGCAAAATTATGTGTTACAGTGAAAAGAATTTGGAGTCAAAGGATAGGACCATGAGGATAATCACTGTGACCAATCACCTGAAACATTTTTATCTCTCAAAAGACCTATATGAAAAAATACTTATATGAATAAAAACATATTATTAGGAAAATAAATCTTACCCCTTGCTGTCCCTAGGAATTACCCTCCAGTTTGACTACCTAGGAAATAAATTTTATATTTCACCCTATTTCATCTATTGGGAGATATACAGTCTCTGCTAAGTCAGGATGTACCTTATAGTTGGTAGCGTCTTACAAAGCCATCAGGCAGGCTGCAGTTATGACCGCAGCTACCACCGCACATATGTGAACATCAAATGCCAGCATCAAGAGTTGCAGAATGGGCATCTGTGACTTGGAAGAAAGTCTTGCAGACAGGAGAGGGTTTTTTTTCCCCTTCTTTTTCAATTAGGAACCAAATGGTTGTGGAGAGGCAGTGAATCAGACATGTTTAGTAGCATTCTTTAAGCAAGAGTCAAAAGTAGGTTAACTCTATATAATTTCAAGGTCAGCTTAGAAGCCCAGCACCGATGACTCTTAGTTTTCTTATGGATTATTTTAAGAAATGCTGCATCATCAAACTCCTGATATAGAGGATGATCCCATGGATAAAAACAGACATCAAAGAGTCTGAGTCAAATGCTGAATGTAAAAAAGTTTTAGGAGTACCCAAACCAATTTATTTCACTTTAGCATTCCATTTTTTGCATACACTAGTATGATATATAATAAAATAATCTAATTAAATGTATAACAGCCCTCTCAATAGCTGCTAAAGAAACATTCTGATTGTGTCACGGTTTAACTTGTAGGAGTTTTTTCTCCTAATAGTTACTTATACTAATGGTGCCTCTTAAAATAATAGCATCTTAGATTCTGTGAAAGAAAGTATTCAAAAAAAAAAAAAAAGATAGTATTCAGTTTGAAGATTCAGTACTTTTGCCTCCTCCCATAAAATGGATAATGAACTTGAATGAGCTGAACCGTTTGCTATCTTTACTGCGTTCCTAAATGATTGCATATCATTTTAACTAAAGCTGCAGGTTGTTCTTTTCTTTTTCTTTTTTCTTTTCCAAGACTTTTAATAGCACCATATTTAACTCCCCAAAATATTTACTGGGAGGAGAAATACTAGTAGTTCACTTTCGCATGTATGGTTCCCTTGAAAGTGTCAGGCTGACTCTTGTTTCCTTTGCTAGGGGTGCAGGCTGCATCTTTATTGAAATGTTCGAGGGTCAACCTTTGTTTCCTGGGGTTTCCAACATCCTTGAACAGCTGGAGAAGATCTGGGAGGTAAGAATTCCTCTTAGGAAGAAGAAATACCTGCATTTCAAACTTTGAACCAAATTTGTTTTAGAGACCCTAAAGTCCATCTGGGTTGAGATTTTATGCCACATATTAAGGTTGTGGAAACTGATATTTGCCACAAGTATAAAAGCACCTTGGGAATGAAGGTGCGGTCAGGAAATCCCCTGTGGTCCTGGAGCAGCCCCTGAACCCACCTGCCCCCAGTTAGGATTTTCTCAGCCTCCCAGGGCAATTTCCACTGTCGCTACTTAAGCACATCCCCTGCCTTGCCACCCTCAGCTGTAATTCTTTTTTTTTTTAAGATTTTATTTATTTATTCATGAGAGACACAGAGAGAGAGAGAGAGAGAGGCAAAGACACAGGCAGAGGGGGAAGCAGGCTCCATGCAGGGAGCCTGATGTGGGACTCGATCCCAAGTCTCCAGGATCAAGCCCTGGGCCAAAGGCAGGCGCTAAACCACTGAGCCACCCAGGAACCCCTCTGTAATTCTATCATATATTTGGCCCTGGGTCCTTGTCCACTGAAGACACTAAATTTCCACAGAACTCTGATGAAACAAAGGCTTACCGTGTCAGTGTGAGAGAAGTACACCATGTATCCCGCTCTTCCTAAACCACATTCCTAGGGTGTGAAGGTGCTTTTGTATGTGCTTCCATTTCTTGACATTTATCCCTACCTCATTTGCACCACGATGTGCTTCATTCTTTCGTCTCTTGTAGCTTATATGCTATGTACCGTAGTCATCTGTATATTCTTCTTTTCTTGGTGATTTTTTTCCATTGTGGTAAAATATACATAAAATTTACAGTCTAACCATTTTTTAAAAGATTTTATTTATTTATTCATGAGAGACAGAGAGAGAGAGGCATGGCATAAACAGAGGGAGAAGCAGGCCCCCTTCAGGGAGCCCGATGTGGGACTCAATCACAGGACCCCGGGATCATGACTGGAGCCAAAGGCAGATGCTCAACCACTGAGCCACCCAGGTGTCCCACTGTCTAACCATTTTTAAGCATATGATACATTAAGTGCACTCACCTTGTTGTGCAACCATCACCACCATCCAGTTCCAAAACCTTTTCATCACCTGAAACAGAAGTCTGTGCCCATTAAGCATTAACTCACCATCCTCCTTCCTCTCAGCACCTAGTAAGCTCTCAATTGTCTCTATGAATTTGCCTATCCTGCGTATGTCCTGTCAGTGGAATCACATAGTATTTGTCCTCTGTGTCTGGCTTGTTTCACTTATATTTTAAAGGTTCATTCATGTTGTAGTGTGTGTCAAAGTGCTTTAAGCTATACTGTTGTTGTCCTGGGTCCTCTCTTTCAAGTTTTCGTCCTTCAAGCAGGCTTCTGGAGCATTCTTGCTAAAAGTGTATGATAAAGGGTTTCTTGAGAGATAGAGCCAGAGTGGGGGTTTTATGTGTAGGGGAGGAAATTTGTCTTCTCTGGAACTGCTTTACAATTTTGAGGCAGAGACAGAATTTTGTTATCTCAACTACAGTTCCAACTCTGAGGACAAAGTGAGAACAGTCACCACATTCTGCGGTGTGTTATCTTTTACACTACTACAGTTCAAGGAGGGTAGAAACTTCAACATTACAGACAGATCCTGAATTAGTGTTTCATTAAGCGTCTACACAGATGAAAATAGGAAAGCTATTTTGGGTTCCATGATATTTGACGTAGGAATTACCTCTTTGAAAGCAACCGGTCCATTCTACTCTCCCAGCCTTTAACCACAACTGTTCTTTACATTTATCCTGAGATCTCACTCTTAGGAATGAAGACATGATGAGAAATCCTGAATCTTTACCATCTTTCTAAAATGCCTGTGTGTGCATGTGTGTATGAGCGTGTGTGTGTGTTTTCATCTGAATAATTGTCACCTCTTTCTGATCATTTTTTTAGAAATCTAATTCTTGTAATAAGTGTTTTTAGCAAAGAATCCCAAATGCAGTTCTAAAATCAGAATAAAATAAACTGTGCAGACTTTAAATCCATTAATCAAAATGCCTTCAGTTTCCATTCCAACAAAGGGAGAAAACAGCCCTGTGCAGCCCACTATGATTTCAAACATAGCATTCACTAGCTGCCTTTTAAGAGCCTTCAGGGAGGGAGTAAGTCAACAATTTTTGGTTTTCAGTTTCCCAGACAGTCAAGTGGACATTTAGTAATTTTCTCAAGTGAAAACAAATTCAATAACTTTCAAATAGAAACTGAGCATCAAATTTCCACATAAAGGATATTGACTTTTTATTTAAATTTTTAAAATCTCAGGCTTAAAGTTTTTAGTATAATACTTAAAAATGTTTGGTTGGTATCCATTTTGTTGGCTTTAATTAAACATAATACAAAGTAACCAATAATTCTAGTAACTATCACCTTAGAGAAAATATGGATGTAGTTGCTAGTTATTTCCTTTGGTGCTTTTTCTTCATTGTCTCTGCTCTCTTTTCATTGTGCTTTGCCAGTCACCAGAAGACATATGGGTGCATGTGAATCACTTGTTTACATGCACATCTGTGCAAATACAGAAGATGGCAGGTTAAAAAAGAAGAATCAGCTTCCCATCCTCTGGGCCTCTCCCACAAAAGAAGAATTAGTCCAGTTGGTTTTTCAAAATGGATTCCAGGATTCTTCGTGTTCTCTCAGGCTCAGGGTGGTTGATAGAAAAAGCCTATAATCCTCTCAGTAGCTTTTCAGTTTGTTTAGGGAATGGATCAAAGAAAGATTTTCCTGGGTGGCATGATTTTTTTTATTGTATGAGAGAAAATAGCACTTCAGTATCTTTTGTTTAAGGAGATCTTAGCAGGCACTGCAAAATGTACCTCTCAGCCAGAGTCCTAGTCAGCAAGCTGGTAGATATTAAGATTCTAGATTCTTCATTGATTATTAATCATTGTTAGGCAATTGACTTCCTGCCATAACAATTGGGCTGGCAACTATATCCAGCATTTTGCAAATGGATTTATTAGATTCTTTCTATGAGAGATGCTTCTAAAAAGACCTATGTTGAGATATGCTTCTAAGAAGAGTTACATTGAATAGTGGTGTAGTGAAAGTTACTGGTATTTCCCTAATATTTCACAGGAACAATGTTATTCTAGCTCCCAGATATAACTGACATTTGGCTTTTATGGTTATAGCAAAAGAATGGTAAAATGATGCCTATAAAAGAACTCACAGTAAAAGCACTATCCCAGATCTGAAGTGTTTTGACTTTGTACTCCAAAAGACTTTTATTTTCATATTAATTACAAACTGGAGCTTCAATTTGGTAAACCAAAGCATAAGTGAGCTCTTTTTCAAGTGATGCTGTTACTTTTACAATCCACCAAAGCCAAATACCATATTCCAGACTGACAGGCCACCAAGAAAACAAGAGGAGATGAATTCTGTAGGAAGGACTAGAGTTAGGTTTGGGATCATTTTTAGCCAACATTCCACTGTCTAAAGGTCAGTAATCTGAATCCTTTTTAATTTGAGCACATTGGGGAACAGCTGAATGATCATGCTGAGGCATAATTCAGGCGATGTTCTTGTCTGTGTGTGTGTTTCATCCAATGTAAGGCAAAGGGAAGGTCACTCCTGTCTCTTTATATCCCCGACTCCGAGAATAGAATCCTGCTATACGGTGACCACACCATAAATATTTAGTGATGAGAATATGACTTTAAGCAAGGCTGTATGATCTACCTTAGAATAATAATTGAGGGGCAGCACAGTGGCTCAGGGCAGCCCAGGTGGCTCAGCGGTTTAGCACCGCCTTGAGTCTGGACCATAATCCTGGAGACCTGGGATTGAGTCCCACATTGGGCTCCCTGCATGGAGCCTGCTTCTCCCTCTGCCTCTCTCTCTCTCTCTCATAAATAAATAAAATCTTAAAAAATAATAATAATAATAATAAAATAATAATAATTGAGTTAGTGAAGACAGTCTCAGGACCTATATTTGGATGCTCCTGAGAAACACAACCAGCAGGATGTATAGAGATACACAAAAGGAGATATATTATGGGAATTGGCTCATGTGATAATGGAGGGTGAGATATGCTGTCCACAAGATGGAAAACCAGGAAAGCTGGTGGTATAATTCCCCAAAGGCCTGAAACCTAAGGGGATGCTGGTATAAGTCCCAGAGTCTGAAGGCCAGAGAACCAGAAGCTCCAATGTGTGAGGGCAGGAGAAGATGGATGTCCCAGCTCAAAAAGAGAGAGACAGAATTTGCCCTTCTTCCACCTTTTTGTCCGATACAGTCCCTCAATCAACTGGGTGATGCCCACCCACACTGGAAAGGGCATATCTCTTTACACAGTCTACTGATTCAAATACTAATCTCTTCCAGAAGTAGCCTCAAAGACACAACCCAAAATAATATTTTACTAGCTATCTGTGCATCGCTATGCCCAGTCAAGTTGGCACATAAAATTAATCATCACAGGATTTTAAGAATACATAACAGTTTGGCCCATGAAACTACAAATATGGGTGACACTAAAGTTTCTTTCCTGCGTGCGTCAGCTGGCAAAACGTGATGTATAAAATGAATTATTCCCTATTCCTCCCTGATCTGTTCTTCATGTCTCCTGCCTCATCTTTCTTTGTCTTTCTTTGGCTTCACATAGGTGTTGGGAGTCCCTACAGAGGATACCTGGCCTGGAGTTTCCAAGCTACCTAACTACAATCCAGGTAATATTGATTTGAGCTTCTGAATGCTCTGAAAATTAGCAACATGAAGGCATTTGCCACACAGAGTGCCCTCCTTTTATTGTTAACTCAACAGTGAAGATAAGTCTAGATGAATTTTTAGAATCATATATTCCCTGCTAATCCTTTTATGAAAAGAACTCTGAAATAGTAGTTGAGGTTAGTTAGATCAGTTCTTCAACTCTGTACAATACCAGTAGCAAGCTTAAGAATTTGGAATGACTATTATTGTGGATTCCACATCCATTTCCAAATATCCAATGGCTCAAAAGAATGTCTCATTGTTGAGCCCCATGACTATTATTGGCTTTGTTTGCTAGGTTATTGTACCTCATAAAATATAAAAAGAAAGCTAATGCAACAGAGGGGAAATAGAGGCTCATTAGGCCTCGCACAGGCCAGGTAAGATATCTCCATATTACAGAAGAGGTCATCCATTGTCTCCGGACCTAACACTTGGTCGTTCTCATCACCCATTTGGTCTTCCATGACTGGCTCCTGGGAATGGATTTGGAAGTGTTGGAGGTGGACTTGCCCATTGGGGAAGTCTTTGAGAAGTGGTCTCAAGGCCATGCCAGAGAGATCATATTACCCAGTAGTCACTTCAAGGATGTTGAGACAGAAGGAAGGAGACAAGAAATGAGCTACAGGATGAAGGGCTGTATCAGAGGCTGGGGAAGCAAGTGATGGCCATACCAAAGCTGGACTCTTGCTGGAAGGACTAAAGGGGAAGGAAATGTGTACAGATAAGGGCAAAATTGGGATAACTATGGCTCAAGTTAGATATTCTAGTCTTTATATTCTGATGCAGACCCATCACTAAATATGGAGTTTCCCCAAATTGTTGTCATTTCTAACTTTGGTATGAGATCATCTTAGAAGGGTCTCATGAGAGCAAGAAATTGTAGGGAGATTACAAAGGCAATTAAAGAGGATAACAAAAGACATAAGAGACCAAGGATATTTTTTCTTCTTTTCTCCAGCATATAATACTTTTGCTCAAATAGCTATACATAAGGATCAGACAACTTAAACCGACCAGGATTGTGAAAACCCTACAGCAAGCTAAAATCATTTCAGCTGCCTTATGAATGATCATATGCACTGCCAAACAGCCTTAGATTAACATTTACAAATAGTTTACCATTTCCAACTATTTTGCTAGAGTTTAGCACCTGAGAAAAATGCCACTCTGGCCACAAAAGGCTTGGAATAGTGCCTTTTCCTTGTGGCCTGAAACAGAGAGAAAAAAGAACAGGCTATTGTAGAGACCATGGTCCAGTCTGTCATAACTCTATCTCCAGTTACTGTGGTTTCTAGGAGAACCTGGTTCTATTTTCCCCACCTTGCCTATCTATACCTCTCCATACCCACTCTGCTCTCCAGGTGAAAATGGAACCCCTCAGCTTCCTACCATGGATACAAGCAGAAGTTTAGGGTCACGGGAAACAATTGGGGTGGTGTCAATACAAAGCTGCTCTGGTGAGCATTTGCTGTTCTTCCAGACTTCAAACATTTGGGTTTCAGGTCGGTTCAAGCAAATAAGCAGTGATCCTTAACAGAGAACGCCTCGGTGAGAACAGTAATGATAGAAACTTGTTCAAAATGTTTCCCTGCCAGATTCTGTACTAAATAAGATAACTGGGTCCCAATAAAACAGCGAGAAATATGTTGCATTTTTCATTTTGCTGTCATTTCAAAGTAATGTGCAATTTTTTATTTATGAAGAGAATTCTCTGGGCCCAACATCAATAGGGTTCATACTTTGCATTGTTTTTCTAGTAGGGATTTGATTTAATTCAAATAAGTCAAAAAATTTTGAACACCTACTATCTGCCAGGCACTATATTGTGTGTTGAGTTTGCACAGATGAATATGGTACATTCTTGGATCTCTGAGAACTTGGGTTTGTATTCATTTATCTGCACTCTTTCACCAGCTCTCCTTATGGAGGGGTGTGATCATTTGTGATCCTCAATTCCATGGGTTTGAGCAGCATGTAGCTGTGGACCAAGCTAAGCTTGTGAAAGGGAGTTGTAACCCTTCCTTAGCTACAAGGAAGATATCTAATTCTGTATTTGTAAATCTTAGAAGTCCAGCATATCTTCAGCATGGAGTCAGTACTACTGATAACTCAATCATAAGAACTATGTTTTAAAAGGGTCATCATCTGTGTTCCAGGACCATCCCCTATGACAACAAGAAGCCCTTTTAAGCCACCCCCATCACTGAGCTGCCATTGGTGCTTCCACCCACTTTAACTCCAGTGATTAAGAGAACAGAATAGGGGATGGGAGCCAGAAAAGTATCACAGAGGAGAACAGTAACACCATATTGGATGATATTTCCATTTCTTTCCTTTTCATTCTAGTAGGAAGATTCCCCAAACTTTGAATTCAGCCATATAATAATTTGAGAGAGCTGAGAGCTCAGAACTCAAAAAAAAAAAAAAAAAAAAAAAAAAAATCCAGTGTCCATCTATGCATACTCTATCCTTTCCCAGACCTCGTCTGGACTGTGTCTAGGAGAACAACACAGTTTCTGTCTGTGTAGGTTTAAAAAAATACCTGGTGGTGACCCCACCTGGATAGGTTTCTCTGGACAATTACCTGTTTTCTTGGGGTACTGATGAGCAAGGGTGGTAGGTTTTCTAGCCATCAATTTAGAATCTTGTGCCTGATTAAATCTGGGCAAGGGAAGAGAGATATGCAATTTTAGACACTAGGCTTCCTTTCTTTTTCTTTTTTCTTTTCTTTTCCTTTCTTTTCTTTTTCTTTCCTTCCTTCTTTCCTTCCTTCTTCCTTCCTTCCCTCCACCCCTCCCCATTTTAAGCAAGCTGGCTGAGAACTCTGTGTCCTCTACTTCAAAGGGCCAGTTGTCTTATTTTGATGTGGGCAGATTGAGAAGTAGGCTTTGAAAAGTAGGCTTTTTTTTTGTTTAATCTTTTCTCCTGGGATAGCTTTCAGAGCAATATATCCAAGTGTCAGTAAGGGGGTTCTGACGAGCACAGATTCCCAGACTCTCAGCAGGATCATTCTCTAACAGAAATATAAAAGTGAAATATTAAAAACCCTGGAACGTGAACTCCATCTGCAGAGTAGCCAGTGGCTTGCCTGCTTGCACCATGGGAAAAAAAGATCTTGAAAAAAGAGGGAGGAGAAAAAAAGCGCTTTGAGTAAGAGGTTTACAGGTTTAGTAGAGCATAGTAACATCCCCTCAAAGAAGTGGGTGTTGCTCTGTGACCCCCCAAAATGCTCTGCCTTTGACTCAGCCGCCAGAACACTCACCCTCCCCCGGCAAAACACCCCCTTTTCACATGCTAACTGAGGCGCCTGTGATTGGCTGAACAATAAACTGGTCACACTTGCTAAAGGCCTGCCATCTTTCACACAATTAGCCAAGACACATTAATCAAACTGGCGGTGAACTGGGGCTGTGCTGGCCTCCAGCGGGGGCGGGGTGGGGGGGTGCCGCGTGCGTTTTGGTCATCCTTAATAAGAGTCCATAGGAAGCAGTAATAAAGAGCAACATGCTGGAGGGAATTCTACTATCAGAAAGTCTTGGAAAGGTTAAAGCCCCAGTTGATGCCCTATCTGGGGTATACTAGGTTTATGGCAGAGAGGATCCCAGCAACTTCGAGCAAACTGGGTATTGGTCTTGGCTACAATCTGCTCATACAAGACAGTAGTGTGGATTTAAAGAGTGGACCCCCACAGACAATTTTACAAAGTTCCCTGGTCCTCTTAGCTTCCCTTCCTGCCCCCACCCCCCCAAAAGTCACTCAAGAGTCCCTCCCCTTTTGAGCCTCAAGGGCTTCAAATCCAACTAAACCGATAGGAATAGAGCCTCTATAAGAAGTAGAGAACCACTTAGAATCAATTAAGAGAAAGTATTAAATGGCAGGGTGTTGGTCCTAAACTAAGTATTTGGAGGACATAAAAAAAAAAAAGTTAATTTTGAAAGAGAGAAAAAAATAAGCTAACGTTTGTACTTTCAGTGGCAATACTTTCCTTCTTTTCTTTTCTAAATTCCCTTTAAATAGATTTTTTCCAATGGCAATATAGAGCTAATAAGATCATACCTTAGGGACCAGTTTGCTACAGAATCATGTAAGGCTTTTAGGAGAACCAACTAAATATTTAGACGTTTCTCAGTGAAAGTAAACGGAGTCCTTACTCCTCTGGAGGTTGTCCAGTCACCATCTCATTAGATGCAAAGATCCTGTGATAAAGAAAAACTTTTTTTTGTGCCCACATGATTGCAGCCCAGTTGTGGTTTTTAATGTGTCATTGATTGTTTCATCCAACTCCTTTTGCTCCAATGAAAGGGTCTGTCGTGGCTCTGTTTGCTTCCTTAAACACGGGTTTTGAAAGCGCTCATGCTGTGTGAGCTCAAATCCTAGTATTAATGTACTGCTGGGTTCATTTCACTACACTCAAAAGCGCTGAGTTTAAATCCCTCTCAATTCCATTTGAGGCACCAGAAGACTTTATCCTTCTCCACTAATGGTTCCAAGTTTACATCTAGATACTGGGGGTCAAGGACAGGAGAGGATTTAGAAATAACAGTGCATGACATTAGTCAATGCATTTGCCAAATTGGCAATTAGTTCCTGATGTGCGTGCAAAGCATTTTATTCCTGTCTCTTTGATGCTTGTTCCCATTGAGAAGGGAATAGAGTCCACAGAGGCCTTCAAACTTTTAAAGAAATATCTGCTGAAAATCATGCCTGATTTGTGACATGAGCTCAGCTGCAGGGAAGCATCCGGGATTATCCTGGTTCTTTCAGCCCCAGGAAAAAACCCTGCACATGGAAAGATTTTCCACTGGAGGAACTTAGTGGAAATCAAAAGGCAGGAAAGCAGTACTAAAAGCCCTGCAGGGACCCGGAATCAGATGACTATAAACCATATAGTCAAATGGATCCTGCGGACACCCAGTTATCCTCAGGACGCCTGCTTTTTCAACTTTTGACCACCAGGTGGAAGCAAGAAATAACAGGCCTGGAATACAGACCGCAGACAGCATTACATTGCAGCAATCTAACCTTACCCTTGGAATGTTTTATTTTGACCTGAAATCCGGTGTGAGAGCTTCACTTCATCTGACACCACTATGGGACAGGTGAGGATTGCAATCTAAAATGATCCTTGTCCCTATTGGGATGACAAAGAGCTACGACGCCTTGGGCTCAAGGGGTTCTGAGCAAGTCTTTGTGTGTTTGCTGTGAACACAATGTAAGATCTGCATCAACATCCACTTTGTCACATGAGCTGTTAGCCGAGGGAGTTACTCGGGACTGAACTCGGGGAAGCTACTGATAAAAGAGGTTTTAATTATGGACAACAACTCCTCACAAATAGCGAGTCTGAGCTCCACCTTGTACTACCTGGGGCACTTGAGGAGGTTCCCTAATCTGCAAAATGGGAGCAATCCTATCATTTTAAAAGCATTCCCGTGCACCAGGCACAGAACACACATAATTGCTACTTCTTATAACCGCCTGCCAGGGTCCATGCTGCGGAGAGTAGCTCGGTTTTATTCATGAGAAAGCAGGTTTTCTCCCAGGTTGGCCCAGAGGTATTTCCTAGCTTGGAGAGGAGTCCGTCCACGTCCAAACCTTGTTCTCTTTCCATTGGCCATATTGCATCCCTCTGTCTCATTTTGCAGGGTGGTTCTGGGAAATAAACGAAATTAGTGAACCTTATCTGCCATGGTTCCTAACTTCCAATGGGTGCACAAAGTAAGTTAGTTCCCATCCTAGTTTCACCCAGGGTGGAAGTTCATTCAGCGGTTCAGTGACTTGTCAGGGTTCAGACTCAATGCAAGTGTATGAGAATTGAAGGTATGCTTGTTTTTTTTTTGTTTTGTTTTGTTTTTTTTAAGATTGATTTATTTTATTTGGGGGGAGGGAGAGTAGGGGGAGGGTAGAGAATCTTCAAACAGACTCTTCGCTGATCAAGGAGCTCCATCTCACCACCCATGAGATCATGACCTGAGCCAGAATCAGCCGGTCACTTAACTGACTCAGCCACCCAGGTGCCCCATGAAGTTATGCCTGTTTTTAAAGTTTAGCTCCCTTAAAATTCTTGACTTCCCTCTAGATGTTAGGCACACCTCCCCGTGCCAGAACTGACTTCTGTGTTAGCTTGCTTAGGCCTAAACCTTGCCTGAATTCACACTCCCTAAGAGCTGACCCTCAGTTTTCAAATTTCTAGCTAAGTCAGTGTGAGCACCTGTGAAGGCTGTCTCTTCTGGTGAAGGCTCCATTCTGCAACCCCCCATCCGCCACTTAAAATGCTGCTTGAAGCCTGCCCACTGTGCCATGGGCTCTTCCAGCAGAAGCCTTAGTGTCTCCATGATACATAATGGGTGGCTACTAAATCACAGAAGGCATCAATGCTATCTTTGTTAATCTCACCCCAAGCTTGGTATGGTAGAGAGTGCTAAAGATTTCTACAGAGCAAACTTGACCACTTCTAGGGTTTTAGTATTTTATACATGCCCTCTAATTGGCACATAGTAAGTCAATAAATATTTGTTAAATGAAATCAGTGACCAGGAGTTAGAAAACATGCAATTCTACTTCCAATCACACCCTCTAGGACTCTGATAATCCTCGTTCTGCCCACTTGGCCAAGAAAGCACACACAAGTTATTATTCAATTTTGGGGTAATAATAACTACCGTTTATTGAGCACTATCTCTGAGTTAGGCACTTTACATGCATTATTTTACTTTGACTCACAACAGCCCTGTAGGATGGGGGCAATGTTATCATCCCTACTTTACAGATGAGATTACTAAGGCTCAGGAAGGGATGTGTCTCACCTAGGGTCACCTAGCCAGGAAGGGGGTGCTCCAGAATATCTAGACCTATTGGATAGCAAAGTGGTCCTCACAGCTGAATCCCACCTTATTTTCCAGCTACCAAAGGGCACAGATGGTGATATGATAATGAAACATGCCCTAGACTGGAAATCAGTTAATAACACTTTTCAAGTTCATTTCCAAATGATTATGTCCTTCTAAGTGGACTTGGTTTTAGAGTCTGTGAGTTTGATGACATGTTTTTGGAATGTAATGTGAGTAGAGTCCCCATCCTGGGACTCCAGCAGCCCTGGCTTGCTATAGCTAATGTGCGAACCCTGATTGGGCTCATTACCATTGCACTTCTGCAAGGCTGCAGAAAGCTCCTGGGGAGTTACTATTAACATCTTTATTAACCCGTCCCCCAAATCAGTCAGTGAAATCCATTTAGATACACAGCCTACTTTGATCTTCATTAATAGTTTCTTCTAGTTTCTACATTTATTTTTAGTTTTCTCATCTTTAATTTATTTGGTGGCAATTATTAGTTTTTAGTGATGAGGACTAGATCATCCTAAAATAGTTAAGATTAGGAAAAATTACAAATGAGTGAAAGCAGGTAAAAAAAAATTTTTTAGGGCACCTCATGTCTAAGTGGGTTAAACATCTGACTCTTGATTTCTGCTCAGGTCATGATCTCAGGGTTGTGGGATCTAGTTCCACCTCAGGCTCCATGCGCTCAAGCAGAGTCTACTTGAGATTCTCTCTCCCCCTGCTGACTCGCTCTGTCTCTCTCTTCTTCAAATAAACAAAATCTTTAAAAAAAACTATTTTTTTAAAGTAAAATCCTGCTAGATTTCTTTCCAGTTCAAGAAAAGGGGCATTAAGATCCTAAATATCATGGAAATGGCTCAACCTGGAAGCTCCTTCCCCACCTTCATGGTCAGTGCCTGGTTCTACCAACCTCTGTAAGGCATAGAGCAAGACACACAAGTAGACTCTCTTGAGGTACTTTTACATTTTAAGGATAAAGCTTAGTGAATTTATTTCACTCTTATTTTTTATCCAAGCATCAATTTTTCATTCATTTAACAAATATTTATGAATGATAGGTGTAAGGAACTAGGAGATTAAAAAATAAAGAAGACATTGATACCTGCCTTCAAAGAATACAGTCTAGAGGGGAAAAATACAAATAATACAATTTGGAAAGTATTATTATAGCAGCATCCCTTAGGGACCTCTGGGAACCCTAGGAAAAAAAGCCCCCTTAGTTTGTCTGGGGAGTTTAGGGACTGTTTGAAAGAAACAGAGCTGGGTCTCAAAGATGACTAAGTGGGCTTTCTCCAGGTAAACAAGAAGGCCAAGACATTCCAGACAAAGGAACTTGACACAAAGAAACAGGAAAGGGGGTTTATTTGGTATTATACCAAGCAGGTAAATTGCTCAAGGAAGCTAGAATGTTAGCTCTGTGGTGGTACATTGCTGGAGATTAACCTGGAAGGGTAGATGGGGACCAGATTGGGAAGTGCTTTGTAATCATCCTAAGGATTTGGACTTTGACCAATAAGCAAAGAGAAGGTACTGGATAATTTTTAACAGGGAAGTGATATGGCAGGACTTAAATTTAAAAATTGCTTAGGGGGCAGCCCCGGTGGCTTAGCGGTTTAGTGCCGCCTTTAGCCCAGGGCATGATCCTAGAGACCCGGGATCGAGTCCCATGTGGGGCTCCCTGCATGGAGCCTGCTTCTCCCTCTGGCTGTGTCTCTGCCTCTCTCTCTCTAGCTGTGTCTCTATGAATAAATAAATAAAATTTTAAATAAATAAATAAATAAATAAATAAATAAATAAATAAATAAATAAATTAAATAAAAATTGCTTAGGACACTATATGTAGAATTGAATTGGTGGTATAACTGAACCCAAGTCTGTCTGCCCGATGCACAGCAAAGTCAATCACTAAAACATAGGGTGTGCAACAAGGAGATCAGAAGCAATGTGGCAATGCTTTAGATTCTAGGAGACAAATATTAAGTCTCAACTAGAGCAGTGGCAATGGAGAAGGAATGGAGGGGACAGATCTAACAAGCATCTATCTAGGTGGTAGAGTCAAGGGGAGGTTATAACTAATGGGATTCGAGTTGTGAGGGAGAAATCGATCTCCAGTGGGTGAATGAGAGGCCCCATCACTGGCACAGAACAGAAAGGGGGAAGAAACAGATTTGTGGAGAAAGTAATGAGTATAAGATCAGAACATTTTGAGATTACGTATCTAGAGGACCACCAAATGGAGATATCTAAAAAGCAATCAGAAATACAAGCCTATGATTATAAGAGTCCAGTGTAAAAATACAAAATTGGAAGTAATCCATTTAAAGTGGTTTTTGAAGCCTCAGTATGAATTCAGTTACCCAACAGAGAGTGTGAAGAGAAAGAAGGCTATGATAGAACCCTGAGGCACCAGGACTGAAGAGTCAGGCAGAGGGAAAGGGGTCTTTGGAGGCTGAGAAGAAGAGCCAGAGGAGCTGGAGAAGACCAGGAGATGATAATAATCAGAATACCATGAAAATCACATGGTCATAAGCTCAGTGGGCGACATGTCTGTATTCCCAGGGCTGAGCACATGTGGCAGCCCTTAAACATTTGTGGAGACTACAGGGAAGTGGTAAATATTGTCAACTGATATATCATCAAACACCATCCACACCAAACAGCATGATCAAGCTATAGCTCAGGATGCCTGGCTGGTTCAGTCCACAGAGCGTAAGACTGTTGATCTTGGGGTTGTAAGTTCAAGCCCCACGTTGGATGTAGAGATTATTTCATAAAATCTTGAAAGAAAAAAGAGAGAAAGAAAAGAAAGAAAAGAAAAAAGAAAAAAGCTATAGGTCTAACATCATTTATAGGGGTGGACAGATGTCCAGAATCTGCAGAAAGTTTATATGCAGGGTTAGAAAAGTGATAAGCTACAAATATGAGTTGGAATGCCAGGTTCAAATGCCAAGGAGCACACTTCATGAGAGCACCAGCTTTCAGCATCCTAATGACCATGGCCAAAAAGAATCTAAAGCCTGGTAAAGCACCAGAAGAACCAAGTTTAGACTCCTTGAGCCAAAGACCAAGGAAGTAAGTGGCTGTGAGGGCATGAGTGTGGTTAAGGCAGAGGTAGGAGAAGAGCTACAGATTTTTGCAATGCAGTTTTAAAGTTACAGCTTGAGATAGTGAAATAAGGCTAACAACATTATCAACTATTTAAATATATGGTATCTCAAGAATGCATTGTACTTGGGAAATTCCAGAGGTGTAGTTCAGTAGGCCACATTATAAGATAACCTTAGGGTGATTGTGGTAAGACTATAGAAACCAGAAAATGTTTTACCTTGAGCTAAGACTCAAGACGGTTCTGGTGATGTTTTATCAATCAACCAGCAATTCTCTGTTGACATGGATCTGTTGTAAATGAGCTTTCTTATTTCACAAGTGAAATAAGCTTTATTTCACAAGACTTATGAAAAAATGCGTTATTTTATCATGGTAGCAACGCTTCTGCCCTCATTTTAATTTTATTCCATTTAGTTCAGACATTAATATGTTCAGCTTTTCAAGTTTCCTTTTGTAAAATACTTCACTATTCCTATCTCAAATTCTAAGTGAATTTAAATGAGAACTTTTTTAAAAAAAAAATGCAGAAGAAGGAGATGGAGAAAAATTTGGTCTATTGATTTACCATCATTTTTGGAAAGAGAAGGGAAAGAAATAAGCTACCCGTAGCCCTATTGCTTTAGAGGCTACTGAAGCCAGAGAAACAAAGACCTCTTGAAATGGTGCGGTGTAAAATGCCTATCTGTGGATCATTCCCTCATTGATTGCTTGCAGCTTAACTACTGGCAAAAATCGATGGGAGAGAGCCAAGGTCATCCGGCGTCAGGTTATGGGCAGGAGAGTGGGATGGCAGGCCACAAACAAGCACTGGGCTTTGGCTCTGCTTCAGAACAGCAACCTGACCATACCCTGGACACATCAGTCCCTCCAGCTCAGTTAATGTAGTTACAAAACAGATGGGGGAAGAGAGGTACAATCTGGCAAGACGTGGTACCTCAAGTTCAATATAATTACGTTGCCTCCTGGGACAACGCTTACAGATCACCCTTTAATGGAAGAAAATATGAAGGCTTCTCATGCTTCGTCTTTCACCTCCTTGAAAAACAGAAGTACGCATCAAACACTATGTTCTGCAATTTTTTAGATACGTTGATTAATTGAATTTTCACAACTAGCCTGATTGAGGCAATGAGCCTCAGAGAAGTGTGTGGAAGTCGCTGATGAGTGGTTGACCCTGCCCCCTCCCTGCTAGACCAGCACCTTCTGTCTCATTTAGCGCCACCCCCAGAAACATCTGGAGATTATTAAGAACAACGATAACAACACAATGACAGGCCAATGCTGGGCTGTCCCCAGGTTCACCGAATCAGACTCTGCGGGGTGGAGCCAGGGCTTCCTTTAGGTTCAGAACTCTCCCAGGTGATGCTAATCCGCAGCTTGGCCTGGGAACCACTGTGTTAGACCACGCTGCCTCTCCAAGATGAGAGGCGAAAACAAGAAGAAAAAGGAATAAGACTAACATTTATTGAGCCCCTACTAGATGCCAAGTGCTTCACTTCATCTAATCTTCCCAAGTAACTGGAAAAGTATTCCCATTTTACAGATCTGGAAACTTCTGAGTTAACCAGAGACCCCAAATCTCAGAGCTCACAGGCAGCAGGAGAGAGATGTGAACCTGGGCCTGCGTTTGTGTTAGTGCAGCACACAGCTAGGAAGCACACCTCCCACCCACACCGAAGACTCAAGAAATCAGGTGGCCTTATAAGAACCAGAGCTCGGACCTCATTAGAACTTCAGTGCAATGACACTGCAAGTTACTGAAGGAGAACAAAGAGGCAGGAACACCTGAGAGGAGAGAGGAAACCACGGTACACATCAGACCAGAGACGAAGCAGAAAGACAAGAGGCAAAGGGTGTAGAAATACTAACCTTACCCTTACTATTCTGATTCTCACAACAACCCCAAGAGAGCAGGAGCTATGCTCCTCTCCCTTCTGTAGATGGAGGAGATGTGCTTGGTCCTGTGAGGTCAAGCCACACCCCCAGGTTACACAGCAGGTAAGCTCCTCGGTGGGCACTCAAAACCCAGCTCCAGGGTCCTAACCACTCGGGCTTCTAGTTGCCTGCCACCACTCAAAGGAAGGACGAGAATAGGATTTATTCTGTTTCATGCGCAGAGGGAGGCACTTTACATTCATTATCTCACAGATCTATGCACTCAGTGAATCACTTTGTCCTTGAGGGGCTAATATGACCTCCAGCTTGGGTTGAGGAAACAGGCTGGCCATGGTTCAACTACCTTGCATAAGAGCTCCTGGATGCCACAGCAGCAGTTGCAAACCCGAGGTTCAGTGTTCGAGCCCTGACTCAGCCAATTCCATATCCGTGTGCCACGAGAACAAAGCTAAAGTTGGAAATCCTTTTAAAATATTAAAGTCGGATGATGGGCATTAAAGACGGCACATGATGGGATGAGCAGTGGGTATTATACTCTATGTTGACAAACTGAATTTCAATTTAAAAACTAAAATACTAAAGGCTCCCCAAACACAGTGCATAGGGCTCTAGGAGGGGAAAAACAAAACGTGGGAGAGCATTGAAATGGATTTCCTTATGTTGATTGGAAATTGGGTTTATGACTAAGGGGAAACATTTTAATTTTGCTTGGCCGGGGAGGAACCCTATTTTGGCAGCAGAAAGTGGTTTGGAAATAGACATTCTAAACAAATACCAGATATTCTTATCTATCTTTACTGATTCTTTGAATTTAGGTACAATTATCTAGAGAGTTCAGCCGTATAGACAAGCTGTATAGACAAGAGCTTCCCTTTGTGTCCACGTGGGACTTTAAACTGCCAGCAGAGTGATTCTCATTTGATTACACCTGACCTTGAAAACTCCACTGAAATCACTTTCTTTGATCACTCCTTTCACTCTACAAGTGTTAGCACTATAAATTCTATTTTTAATTGAACCTTCGAAGTTACAAAAAAAATGTTTTTTTTTTTTAACAGAACAATGTGGTCTTTTTATTTAAAAAAAATAAATTTAGGAAAATAAGCATAAAAGTAAAGGGGTAAGCCCCAGAACCATTATCACTATCAGACAGCCTTCCAGGTCTTTTAATGCATATACAGACATGAATATACCAGTATTATCAAAATCACTTTCTTTCCCAACTGTGATTAAATTCTCTGTTGGATAAACAGGATTGGTGTATTCCATTCCTGTAGGAGCTAAAGAAGAGATCTTTTAAAAACAAAACACATTTCCGGCCCAAGAAAAGCATAAAGCAGAAACATCATTTTAAATGAGAGTTGAAATACTTTTTTCTGGAGCAGGAAATAGAGGGATCTGATAAGGAGCATCAGCTTATAGCCCTGCAGCTCCTCTTATCGCTCTTACATAGAGAAGCATTCACTTAGTACTTCTTGAATGAATGAGAAATTGTCCCTTTTTATGGTGGTTTTATTTAGGGTTAAATAGTGTCAATACCAAGAATAATAGAAACACATGTGTTCACATGTAAACGTTGCAAAGAATGCTCCAAAAAAATGACAAATCTTATCATCATCCACTTTGGATTATTCAAGACAGAATTCACTTCCATTTTTACTGCAAGTGAAATATAAAATTAGTACCATTACTTTTTACCATGCTTGAGCCTTTGAGACAGCCCCATCGCTCATCATGTGACTTTTCATGCATGTTGTGTGCACCCATGTGTGCTTTGTTCTCTCAAATTGTGGGCTCTGCAAGGATGGGGAGGTTTCTGTTGATTTCTTTTGAATTCTCCCCACCACTTGGTACATGTTCTGCACACAGTAGATGTTAAATAAATATTTATTGACTTTAGTGAATATTGTGACTGTATTTGTTTGCTAGGGCTGCCATAACAAAGTACTACAAACTGAGTGGCTTAAGTGACAGAAATCTGTTTTCTCACAGTGCTGGAGGCTAGATCTAAAATTGAGGTGTTGGGGTGCCTGGGTGACTCAGTAGGTTAACGTCTGTGCTCTGCTCAGGTCATGACCCCAGGGTCCTGGGATGAAGCCCCAAGTCAGGCTCCCTGTTTAGCAGGAAACCTGCTTCTCCTGCTCCCCCTGCTTGTGCTGTCAATAAATAAATCTTAAAAAGATATAAAAATAAATAAAATTGAGGTGTTGGCAGGATTGTTCCCTTCTTCCTTTAGGGCCCTAAGGGAAGCATCTGTTCCAGGCCTCGCTCCTTGGCTCGCAGATGACTGTCTTTTCCTTGGGTCCTTTTACGTCATTTTCTCTTAAACGTGTCTGTCTCTATGTCCAAATTTCCCTTTCTTGAGGACACCAGTCATATTGGATTAGGGCCCACTCCATTGACCCCATCTTAACTAATTATAACTGCAATGATCTATTTCCATATAAGGTCAAATTCTGAGATACTTGGGGTTAGGACCTTGATGTATTCATTTTAGGGGACACAATTCAACCCATAATAGTGTCCTTCCACAGAATCACAAAAATTCAAGAGTGACACCTTAAATATTGTTCACTCGGCCTAAATGATGCCTGAACTCTCCTTGCCCAAGCCAAGAAGAACACGTAGAATTTTAATATTTTGGCAATAGGGCTTTAGGGTTGTTTTTGGTTTTTAATGTGTCTGTGTATGTATGCTTTCCAGAATGGTTCCCATTGCCCAAGCCACGAAGCCTTCAGAATGTCTGGAACAGGTAAGCACCACCTTGGAAAGCTGCTCTTTCAACAGGGCCAACGTCCCCTGGACCTTGGTCCACTGAATGCACAGCCCCTGAACACCTCAATCTCTGGGGGCCGTAAGGCCCAGGAAGAAGCCTCTGGGAGAGCCAGCCACCTGTGAGTCTGTTAGTTTTTCTCTATGAACCATTTTACTTTCAGTGAGTTTGGTCATTAAAATTGTTTTGTGCCCCCTCAACCATGCCCGAGGCCCTGAGAATGAGGGAGTGTTGGCCTGCAAGAAAACCTAGTGGGTTTATTATTCTCCAACACAGAGAAACCAAATAACATCATTGAGTGGCTATTGGAGGGGGGGGGCCAACTTGATTCATGGAGGTCATGCTTTCCCAGGCCCTCTCCACGCAGTCCCGGCCCAGACCAGGGCAGACTTTTATTACCAGCTTTCAACAAATCCCTAGTTTCTTTTACAAAGTAAAACAGATAATAGAGACATTCCCGGAATAGTTAGCTAACTAAGCCGTGCCAGGCAACCTCGAGGCGAAGAAGAACTCAGTGTTTTCGGACAATGACCAATTACAATAACCAGTATTATTTGATCTGAGAGTAATTAGCCGAGGCTCTGTTCTTTTTGCTTCAGTGAGGAGGCAAAAAGGGCAGTGAGGAAACCATCAGAGACAGGGGAAGCAGCTCAAATGTCAAAGAAAAACACGCTTTGCTCTCGCAGGTGGGGAGAGGGGAAGAGATCCCAACTGAACATCTGAACGCTGTTCTTCCCTGAAAATGTGCTAGGGTTTACCCCAACCAAATTTCGTTTGGTATTTTTCATGCTTACTGTCCATGGGCTTTAAAAAGCCTCCATGTAGAGTGAATACCAGAGGTCAGAAACAGAGTGGTGGGCTACCAAGGATCCCTTGTTGGGAGGGACAGGCCTCCTTGGGAGGGGAGAATCTCTACTCTTCCTGGCAAGCTCACGGGTCACCTGAACACCCCCCCTTGTTTTGGAGACAGGTTCCAGGGAACCGCTGTTTATCATTTCACATTCAAGATGTGCAAACTTTCTCTTGCCAGCACAGTCGGCTCCCCCACCGCCCCCCCTCCCCAGAGATATTTGGATTTTTAGTACTGCCCTAAGGCTTTCTTCCATTTCACTATTGGCTTCCAAAACAAATGGTAACTCCAAACCTGCAAACCATCTTAATACCCTTTGTGGCTGCCTTGGCCCTGTTGCACAGTTGAAGAAAGTGCCAGAGCCTCCTGCTATCACCATACCAGTCCTTCCTTCTAGGCTGAGCAGGATTTGGATTCACTGAATAGCCCTCTGACTTTTCTGATCACACACGAGACCCATCACCTCTGCCCATTGCCTCACCCCAGCTATCCCTTTGCCTTAGCTCAGACTTGGCACTTCTCTTTGCTCACATCTTCAAATCAAGGAGTAATGTCTAGAGATGTGCTGCCTGACACAGTAACCACTAGCTACGTGTGGCTATTTAAAATAATTAAAATTTAAATTTAAATATAGTTCAATTGCACTAGTCACATTTCCAGGGCCCAAGAGCCACATGTGAGTAGTGGCTAACGTATTGGAGGGGGCAGGACTAGAATATTTTCATCATCATACAAAGGTCTGTTGGATGACACAGATATGGATTATCACACGAGAAAATTCTTGGCTCTGATCTGAGGACTTTGTCATTGAGCTAACACTAGGTGGAATGTTCACTGTGTATTATTTCATTTATTCCTCACAAACCGAAGCCCCAGTTCCAAGAAGTGGAAACTGAAGCTCTAAGAAGTGAAGTAACTTGGCCCCATCACCAGGCTACGTAAGGTGGAACCCAGATTTATCGGGTACACAGGTTTCTGTGACTTTGTCAGCTGAATTGGGTTGCAAGTGTGATGGGTAAAGAGGAGCTGTGGTATCGGTGGCTTTTCTTCAAGTTTTCTACAAGTGACAGGACGGTGCATGGGCCATAAGTACACCTTGAGGGCATAGCCTGGGGTTTGATGGTGACCCAACTGACATGGGCCTAGTAAGTACACATTCACTTGTTAGACTGATTAGAAAATTATAGACGGCTTCTTTGATGTTGTTGCTTCCAAGTATAAGACGTATTTCTTACTGTGGGTGCCTGCTTTCCTGTGTCCTAAACTGGCAGCATTAAAAAAGTACTCCCTCTCCTGGAACAACAACAAAAAGGTCATTATTGAAAAAAAAAAAAACCAATGATATTTTAGAATAATGCCTGCAGCTTAGTTAATAGTGTTGTGCCAATATTAATTGCTCAGCTTTGATCATTTGACTATGGTTGTGTAGAATGCTAACATTAGGGGAAGCTGGTAAACATAACTCTGTGTACTATTCCTGCAATTCTTCTGTAAGCTCAAAATTACTTCAAAATAAAAACAAATTGAAGAATTGAAAAAAAAAACCAAAACAGTGCCCGTTCTATCCCTGCCCTTTTTCCTCTTTCTATGGATCTAAGGGAAAACAGCCAAGAGCCCAGGGAACTCATGGCCAGCGTTGCACTGCAAACAGATAAGACTCTTCCAAGAGTAAATGACAAGAATGGCAGTGGAGATTTTTATACTCAGAGCCGGGCTGTGCTGAGAAATCAAGGTTATTGCCTTAGGCCCCGGAGAACCACCAGATTTATTTATTTATTTTTTATTTTTTTTGAAGATTTTATTTATTTGAGAGAGAGAGAGCGCGCACACGCACAAGCAGGGGGAGCTACAGAGGGAATAGGAAAAGCAGACTCTCTGCTGAGCAGGGAGCCTGACATGGGGCTTGATTCCAAGACCCCAGGATCACGACCCAAGCCAAAGGCAGATGCCTAACTGACTGAGCCACCCAGGTGCCCCAAACCACCAGATTTTAGATGGGTCATATGAAGGCCAGTGGATGGAATGTCACATAACCACAAAGTCTGATTTTCATTTTTTCTTATTGTTTGTGTTTCTATTCTGGACTTCTAAAATTAAATGTGGATGTCCTCACACCCAGGACTTCCTGTTAGGATTGATTTACAATTTTGTTTCTTTTTGCAACTTTTATAAGCCACGAGGTCTATGGCAATTCAGGCCGGCTGGAATGAATTTGTTTTCTGTGCACACAGAAACAGGAACTTTCCCAGACTACTGCTGGAAATGGAAACTGGTACAACGAGCTAGTATTATTAATCTAAAACCTGAATGTGTTGTATGTCCCTCAACCTGGGGATTTCAATTCTCATAATTTACACTAAAGAAATCATTGCACAGATACACAAAGATTCCTCATTGAGGATGTCAGTCACAGCATTAATTAATGGTAGCTTCTCACACCCGAACAAAAAGGAAACAACTTTGATAAAGGTCTGGCTTTGAAAATTATGGTATGCTCACATAACAGAATGCTAGGCAGCTACTAAAATTATATCCAAGAAGGTTGTTCAAAGTCCTGGGAAGATGATCAAGATAGTCAAGTGGAAAGAGTAGGTTATTTCAGCATATAGAGTATGATCTCATTTTTTTTTCAGTAAAACAAAAGATATATCCACTTAAAGGACTAAAGAAGAAAAACTGAACAACAAAGCAATAGTGATTATCTTTGAGTGAAGGGGGTTATCTCAGAGTGATGAGATAGAAAAAAACAGAGAAGGAAAATTAAAACTAAGTGTTCTTATTTTAAAAGATTTTATTTATATATTTGAGAGAGAGAGAGAGATACAAAGCACAAGCAGGGCGAACAGCAGCGGGAGAGGGGGAAGCAGATTCCCTGCTGAGCAGGGAGCCCAATGAGGGCTTCATCCCAGGACCCCAGAATCATGACCTGAGCTGAAGGCAGATGCTTAACCAACTGAGCCACTCAGGTGCCCCAGGATCTTTTCTAAGCATTCTACAATAAATATGTATTATGTTGGCAATGGAACACTTCTTGCTTCTAGAAATGTTACTAGAAGGAGGGGATCATCAGAGGATTTTTTTGTCTTTATTAACAGACTCTCATTAATTGGGTGGGTAGGTTCTCCTAACTGCAAGATATTCCTGTCACGTTTGGTATTTAACATCACAAGCCTAACACATAATATTTCTTTGGGGTTTTTTTTTTCAGATTTTTATTAAATTCTAGTTAGTTAACATATAGTATAATATTGGTTTCAGGAGAATTCAATGGTTCATCACTTACACACAGCACCCAGTGCTCATCATTACAAGAGCTCTCCTTAACACTCATCCCCCATTTAGCCCATCCCCCACCTCCCTCCCTGCATCAATCCTTGGTTTACTCTCTACCATTAAGAGTCTCTTATGGTTTCTCTTTTTTCGGTTTTGTTTCCCTCTACCACATGGTGTTTGTTAACATTTAGCTGATGTGGAAAGGTGCTGGAGGGCATATTAACATTCGTTAATGTCACTTTTCATGCCAACTTTCATTTCTAAGGTAGTGATTATAACCAGTAAAGGATTGTTCTAGCAAGAGTTAGAGAAGGTGGCAAATTGTAGAAATGTGATGATAAAAGCAGTGGATAGTAATCAAGATTATTGATAGCAGAAGCAGAACAATACAAACATGGAAGTAAATTAACATTTTGTGCCCAAAGAAGCAATATTTGTACTCTTGAGGCTCTTCCCTCAGATCCCAAATAAGAGTACAATATGCCAATCACAAGGTAGAGATCGTCAGGACTCTTGTCCGGATTGGGTGGTCCCACTACGAGTGCTGCTAGTAAAGGCTCGTATTCAGGAGGGCACAGACTTGGCTTATCCTAGGAAGACCGAAATGAACTTGGCTCATGGGAGGAATTTGCTGGAGGAATGGGTGGTCAGCAATTGTAGCCTGGAGGCCACAAGCCTGGAACAAATGCTGGCACCACTAAAAGCTTTGATACAACCTTGTGGGAAGAATTGGGTTAGTTGAAAGGAAAATCCTAAAAAAGAAGTTTTCATATTGCTGATGAGTACCTACTCTGCTTTCTTGCATTTGCCTGGTAGAAACGGCCAGTTCTCCTTATAGGAGTCCTTGCTAGTTCTTCCCTGGCTTTCCCAGCCAACCAACATAACATGGTCTAAATACAAGGAGTATGCGTGCCATGCTAACACCAGTTCAAAATAGGTCCCTTAACCTTCCTTATCCAATGAGATTGCAGCTCCTAAGCCCCGCCAATAGGTAGGAATGTGTGGAGAGAACCAACTGCTGACTGGGGAAGTGGGGGGTACTGTGGAGGCAGAAGCTGAGAGATGCATTGCCTCCCCCACTCCACCATCAACACCTATCCACTCACCCACCCCCTGGGGTTTCATAGAGTGGTGGGTTCCAGGCACAATTTTGGCACACGCTTCACCCCACCCCCTATAGTGAGGGTGGACTAGATAAATTTTTTTTTTCCAAGATTGGCCTTGAATGTCCCTCCAGACTGATATGAGCCCCTACTGATCTGCACCACTTTCCTCACTCCAAACCCCCATCTCATTGGCCCTGAAAACCTGTGCCTGGGCAGGGCACCCCAGTTGGAGAAAATACCCTCCGGCCTTTTCTCAGGCCACAAGCTAATGAGCAGGCCTCCGCCCCAGGTTGCCTTCTCTTTTAACTAGCCTGGAAATTGGCAAGGACTGGGGATTTGCAAATCTTCCTCTGTCTTAAGTCTATGAAGCAATTAGTGCTGAGTTTGAGGTAAAGTTATCTGTTTGTAGAAACAGTTTTATGTCATGGGAATCAGATACCTGAACGTTTCCTAGGTAAATCTTATGCAAAAATTAGGCAACTTACATCTCTGGGTGAGGACTTCCAGCATCACTGCATCATGGCATCAGGGAAGGGGAGGGTATCAGTTTTTTGTCGATTCAGGTTGGTATGTATATTCGACATTAAATGAGCCCATCTATTTTTGCTTAATTGGGGATTTCATGGCCATGCTATTTAATTCTGAATGTTGGTCCTGCGGTTAATTGTCTCCTGGAATCTGCAGTTTTCTGTCTCGTGACTTTCCGCTTGTAAACCTGACCATGGGCTCTAGAGATGGGTGTACTTAAATGATTGACACCAGATTAGCAAAGACTTCCAAACATTATAAATAAATGGGGCACCTGGGTGGCTCAGTTGGTTGGGCGTCTGCCTTTGGCTCAGGTCGTGATCCGGGGTCCTGGGATGGAGACCCTTGTCTAGCTCTCTGCTCAGCAGGGAGCCTGCCTCCCTCTCCCTCTGTTACTACTCCCCCCCCCCCCACTCATGTGCTCGCTCTAAGAAATAAATAAAATCTTTAAAAAACATTATAAGTAAATGGAAAATTAAGACTAACAAGTCCTGCAGGATCAGCCCCTGCCACCCTCCCAGTTTCATGTCTGTTCCCTCCCTTCCTTGGTCCAAGCCCAGCCAACTGGCCTTTCTTCCTCTCCTTAAACTGCTCTTCTCCCTCTCATCTCCAGGGTCTGTATGAGCACCAGAGATCTCAGCCTACACTGCCTGCCCCTCCCCTGCCCTAACTCCTTGGCTCTCAGCTCCAATACTGCCTCCTCAGGGAAGCCTCCCCTGACCAGCTCTTCCCACTCTAGGTCTTTCTTTTCTGGGTCTTTTCTTCCCAGGTACTTACACATCTCTAATGATAATTTGGTTAATGTCCGACTCCTCCACTAGACTAAGCTGTGAGAAAGCAGAGTCTCCCCTTCGTCTTCCAGAGCCAACCACCTACTAGCACGTGGTAGTTGCTCAACTAATAGCTTTGGTCATCTCCAAATTTACAGTTCGGCACAGATCAACTTGAGGATTTGTCCTTACTGTTATTTGGGCCCTTGGTTATCTCTTTCTATGCTCCATCTCAGGAGGAACCAAGAGAGCTTCTTGGGTAATACCCTGGGGGCTGAGCTTCAGAAACACTTGTAAATAAAAGTGTTTTCAACCCAAGCTTCAACTTCCAAAACTGCCTCTTCTCCCTCCTTCCCCTCCAGGACTCTATGCCTGCAGCCCTTGGAACATATATCCAACCGGGCTTTTCTGCTTGGTGGGCGGGGTCCCTCAAGGCAGCATTCTTAATTACACATTTCTGCTTCTATAATTATATTTCTGGTCCTTTATGTGTATATACATGGTCCCCGGAGCCTGTGGGGAAGGCCGAATGAGAGCATACTGCGGATAGGTAAGAGTTCCAGTGTGGTATGATTTTTCCACTTGCCGTTGACTTTACAAATCCCAGGAAAATCCTACGGGAAACGCTCTTCTAGCCATCTCCTTTCCTACTTTTCATCTCCTACTCTGCTTTTCTTCTCTTCCTCTTTATTTTTCAGAAGGGAGGCCTCTGGAGAAACTGTTTTCCTCTTCCACTTTTCCAGGTTGGGCAGGGTTCCCGAAGCTGAAGACCTGGCCTCCCAAATGCTAAAAGGCTTTCCTAGAGACCGCGTCTCTGCCCAGGAAGCACTGGTTCATGACTACTTCAGTGCCTTGCCATCTCAGCTGCACCAGCTTCCTGATGGTGAGTGAGGGAGCGTGTGTGTGTGTGTGTGTGTGTGTGTGTGTGCATGTGTGTGTACGAGCACACACGTAAGTCTCAGGGTCTAAGAGTTTTCTCCAAGCACTGGAAAATGATAGAATTTGCAACCAGAAATGAGCTTAGAGATCGAATTGCCTGGAAGAAGCAAAAGGGGACTCAATCTTGCCTGAGTTTTCTGAGTCTCTAAAACTCAAAAGCGCTGGTGGGTTGAGGTGACACAGACCTCCGTCTAATGATCCAAACATTTCACATATACACTCTTAGAAACTGGATGAGATGAAAGTTGCCTCTGTGTTGTTTGTTTTCCCCAGCATCTGCCAGGAGAAGCAAAACCAAAGTTTGCAACAGCCCCCTTCTCTCTCTCCCCGTAGAGAGTAAGATGATAGGTGACATGGGGATGTCACAAGAGGAGAGCTGGCCTGTCTTGATTGGTAATTTGATGCTGCTGAAGGAAGTGCCCGGTGGGGCCCTGGGGGAGGGGAGCATCCTCCCAGGCCTGTCGCCCACAAGAAACGCAAGTTACCCTGAAATCAGCCTTGCTGCCTGGGCCTGAAGTCATCCTCCAAATCTGAAATCTGCTGAGGGATCATGTGGCTGGAGCTCTCCTCAAGTTTCTCAGAATGTGGCCAGGAAGGGCTAGGCGGAGGATGTGGGCAGTCTGGTCGTGGCCTGGCTGTTTTGGGGGGGACCATCCTTAGTTGGGGTTTCTTTGGAAATGATCACCATTCAACTGAAAACAATTTTTAGAAGCCCAAAGCAGGAGAAAAGAAAGCTAATAAGGAAGGTGTAGGGGCTCAGACAGGGGTGAGGGACCAGGATGGCAGGCAGGGGTGACAATGAGGACGGAGTGGGGAGCTGCTGCCCAGGAGGCCTAGACATACAGTCTGGCCAAAGTCTCCAGGGTCTGCAAACGTGGCTCCACTCTATCTAGGACATTATCCTGCCACAGCCCAAAGCTCTTAGTTTGGGGCTTCTTGAGGTATTTTATTATTAAAATGAGTTATTTAGGATCTCCAAAAATAACCATAATCATACAACTGGGGTTAATGTCTTACTTAACCCTGTAGGAAGAGTTAGTCATTAGGATTTATTAAGTTGCCATTAAGTGTCAAGAACATATTAAGTGCTATAAAAATTGAGGGAATAAAGAGGCTTGTCCTTGACCTCAAGGATCCTACAGCGTGGGAGGAAAAGAGGGTGAGGAAGAGGAAACAGGGCACCCTTGTACACATATTAGCACAAATCATATCTAAACAGCTGGAGTCTCTGCATAATCAGCTACAGATGTTGAGAGAATATGTATATGCTAAAGGCAATTCTTTGGAGGAACTAGAATAACTCAAATAAGATAGATTGGACTGGAGGTGAATCTGGATTGGAATCTGGAAGGAGGGGAGGGGCAACCTACAATTCTTATCCCTTTGTACCTCAGCTCCCCCTGCACCCCCCTCTCCCCTACTCCCTTCCAGGTACAGTGTTCCCAGGCCAAGCGCCTAGATCCCTCTTAAGCTTTCTTCTCTCGGGCCTGGGACTTCTAACTACCACTTCAGGCAAACGTACGTGTTCAGGAGTGCATGTGCACACACATACAGTCTCACGTTCTCACACTCGTACACACTCACACTCCCTTCGCTCCACTTAAAGAAACCTCCCTCATTGGCCCTCCTCCAGGATCTATTACTCTACATACTGAGAACCACTGGGGACCTTCAACGTTTCCTAGGCATGAGTTTTACCTGATAAAAAAGTAATTAGCAAGAAACAGTCACTGTCCAAACTGTTGTGTTGTTAGAAACTTGGGTTTTGGTTCTCCCTGGCCATCTGAAGCAGCAGCACCAACAGGGTGCACCTCTGTACGCGTGTGCATGTGGGCGAGCACGCACACCCATGTGCGGGTGTGAGAGAGAGACCCATCTGTATTCCTTCTCTGTTCACCCAGCCACAGAGCCCAAATCTACTTTGACACTTTTAGAAAAATGAAAAGATGGAATCTTGCAGGAGCCTGCCTGTGCTGGGGGAGAGCCGAGGAGTGCTCACAGCAGGAGGGAAGTTGACTTTTCTTTATACATATAGGGGTTTTTCCATGCAGAGTTTAAATTATGCCTGATAAAAGGAGTTTCGTGGATGTTTCAGTTCTTTCAAATTCTCCTGGCTTCCTCCCAATTAAATGAGGTTTGTCAAAGCCACAGGGCTCTGCTGCTGCTGCCTCGGCCGACAAGCACTTCCTGCAGCGACATCTCGAATCCCCGAGGGAGAAGATGAAAGGGCCAGCGCCAAGAGACAGGGAAGGGGGGGCCGGTGGGTGTGTGTATGTATGTGTGCATGTGGGAGGGGGTGCAGAAATAGGCTTCGAGACAGACCGACAGATAGGACGCAGGACAAGTAGACAGGGCAAGCAAAGCTATGAAGAAAATAGGAGAGAAAAAAACAGAGGAAGCCGGAGAGCAGCTGGGGCCAGTCTGTGCACCTTGACAACTGGGGTCCTCGCTGAGAACACCTCTCTAAGGGATGCACTCCCTTGGCCTGGCAGTGCCAGCTTGCTTTTTCATTGCCCGCGGCAATTAGCCTTTATTAAGAGCCTCCTTTGCAGAGAGAGCACCGGACAGTTATCACAGTCCCCAACCTGCAGGGACACAGAATCACCATCTCGGTGGTTGGCTGCCCCAGGCACAAGAATTGTGCCAAAAGAACACATACTCTTGTGAGTGGTTTGTAAAGAGAGTTTCCCTGCCGTAATTATGCAGGAAATTTTGCTCTCTGATGGCATTGCAGTATGGAATCATTTAGGAGCTCATATTTATATCATTTTATTATTCTGGTTTTATTCTGGTTGCAGGATAACAAAGTTGTCACTTTAAAATATATTCTGTTTCCCCTTTGATCTGGGAGATGCCAGCTCTTATTGTCTGCCCTCTGAAGAAGACAATCTGAGCATGAAACCTGTGGCTGGGAAATATGTGAAGTGTGGAGGGACAGCCTAAATCCCGGGGGAGGAGTGGCAGAGAGATTCCCCACGACATGCAAGAATTGATCCCATCTATCCTTGCCTATTTTCCCAAAGCTGAGAATCCCGTACAACACTTTCTCCAGGTTGTGGCAATAAGCTCACAGCCAGAGGAGAGTAGGAGGTTACTTGCCATGAAAATTCAGGGTTTCCAAGATTAGTTTGCTTTTGGAGCACACTCTTGAGGGGAGAAGCATGAATATTAGAATGGCAAGCATGTGGGAACTTCTGCCAAGAGCTGACATTTTCCCTCATTGACTCTTGAACACCTGAAGAAACATTTGTTGATGGAGAAATTATTGGGAGTCTCTCTCAAAACACACCCAACAGCAAGCTAATTGCTTTTGCAGATGGCCAGGGGGATGCGCTCCCCTCTCGGTCACCAGCTCACAGCCACACTCATGGTCCCTGTGGCTGAGCCAGCAGCGCAGAGTGTCAGCTGGGGCAATGAGGACCTAAAATTAGGTCCTTGGCAACTCTCTAATCTTAGCTGCAGGTTCAGCTTCTTCGTTTAATTCCCTTTGCCCTCAGCATGAACTTGGGCTCTGGGAAAGGAACACTGTTTAATGATTTGGGGGTTGGGGGGAGTAGAAAATCATTAAGCTGCCCTTTCTAGAAACTGGCTCCACTCTGTTCTTGCAGGGAGCTTTCCAAATGTTACCCTTGGAAAGTTAAGACTGATTTTGGAAGCTAGCCATTTTGAACCACAGATGCTGATCCACAATTTTTTTTTTTTTTTTTTTTTAATCTGGAGCAGTAAATGCCATGTGATTTAAGAGTCTGGTCCTTAAGCCCTGGTCCTTGATGGTCAGGGCATCAAAGGCTGTCTCTCTTCTCTGTGGGCTGGTCCCATTTTGCTTTCTGAATCCAGACTTGAGTCTCTCCCATTTCTTCCTGGACTAAATCCCCCTTCTCCCTTAAAACAGGTTGCAGCATCTTACAAAAAAAAAATAATAATAATAATAATAATCCTAAAACTTGAAAGCTTACAATTGTTTCACAAGTAATTTTGCAAAAACAACTTACCAGAGTCTTTCTCATCATCAAATGCTTTCTAATTTGCAGGCATGGAAGGCATGGCACTTGCCTCTCCCATACATCACACCACCCTAGTATCTATACCCAGAAGTTCTTCAGTAGGCCTTATCCCTATTGTCCCATTAAAATCAGAGTGATTTTTTGTTTGTTTGTTTTGCTCCAATAAGGGACTTTCAGGCCTTCTTTTAATGATCTCTTTAATATATTGGAAGATCGTTTGATAACACTTTCCAAAACTCACTTCTGGACACTGAATTCTTTTGACTTCCCTTCCCCCCAATATAGATTCTGTTTCTCTTCACTCTTTAATCATTTTTGTTTCCTCATTCTATTCTGAACCTGTTCCAATTATTTTGCTTACCCCTGAGACTATGGACCCATGTAGACTCAGATTTCTAATGTTAGTGGGAGAATTCTGTTCCAGTTCATTCATTAAAAATTTACTGAGGATCATTAGTAAGATACTGAGTGATACAAAAATGAATTACTCAGGCAGTCTGTCCTCAAAGAGCTTATAGTCCATAAGGAAATGAGACAAATATATAAACAGCCACAGTTCAAGTGTGAAGTGCTCTGGGTGTTCAAAGAAGGTGAAAGGAACTCCAGCTATGGGCTTCTAGGATGGCTTTGTGAGTAGGCCTTCAAAGATGATGGGGTCTGGATGGTTGGAGAGGAATGTCATCCTCCTCTTAATACCATCTAACATTATAGTAAAGTTGTCCTCTTTTTATTAATAGGGGCACAGTCCTGACTCATATTCCATCATGGTTTTTACTCGTTATTGTATGGCTTCTTGCAATAATTTAAACATTCTTATTCTTTTTTTTTTTTTTTAAGGTAAACTCTATCCCCAAGTAGGGCTCAAACTCACAATCCCAAGATCAAGAGTTGCATGCTCCACAGACTAAGCCAGCCATCTGCCCCAATTTAAATATTCTTTACCATATACTAGTGAAATTTAGTGTCATTCTTTGTATGCTGATGATTTCAAATTTATTCTGTTTTGCTTTTATTGTCTAATCTATTTAAAATTTAACCAGAATATTTTGTCATTCTAGAGGCCAGGTTTCAGGGGATGGGAGGGAAGGAAGGTTCTGCTCCAAGCCTCTCTTTTCTGCCTCTAGGAGTTTGTAACCTAATTCAGACCACCCTCTCCAACCTTTTAAATCCTCCATTATTCAGTACTTAAGCAGGACAATAAGAAACAAGAAGTTAGGACATGTCCTCCATAACTTCCTCACCTTCTATGCCCAAAGATGTCCTCAAGGGATTCCAGAACATCAGGGAAGATCCTGGAAAGAGTTAAAGGAAGAAGTCACTGACCCTTTGAGTGTGAGATCTCAGAGACTTGCTATTCCATAACTTCATTATATAGATGGAGTCCCTGACACCTCAGGAAGAATAGTGGCTGCCATTTATTGGGCATCTGTGTGCTTTACACAAATTCTCAATTTGTAGACTAACTTATGAGGCTGGAGTTATTATCTTCATATTGCATATTAGAAAATTGGGACTGAGAGAGGCTAAGGAAATTGCTCAAAGCCATAGAACTAGTAAGTGGGAGAGCCCAGGTTTGACTTCAAATCAGACTCCTATGCCACCCTTCCCACTACTCGTTGCTGCTTACTAAAGATTACATGGGAACTTAGTAGCAAAACTAGGATTAGAACCAAGGTCTGTACCCCCAGTCCTGTGACCTTTCTATTGTTTCATGTTCTATCTATGTTTGTTTTAGAGCCTTCCCAAGAAAGATTGCACTTGCCCCCAGGTAATATATTTAATATCTCAGAATTAAGAAGGCTCATTTTTTTTTTTTAAGATTTACTTATTTGTTTTAGAGAAAGAGAGCACACACACAAGTGCACGAGTAGGGGAAGGAGCAGAGGGAGAGAATCTTCAAGCAGACTCCCTGCTGACTGGGGAGCCCAGCTGGTACTCCATCCTCCCCCCACCCATGAGATCATGACCCATGAGATCATGACCTGAACAGAAACCAAGAATGAATAGCTTAACTGACTGAGCCACCCAGACACCCCCAATTTGATTTAATAGAGATTTAATAGAGATACCACTGCCTTCTTCCTTAATCCGTAATGTCATCTTGTCTTGGTTTATGTTCCCTTTCTTTTTCTTTTCTTTTTGTTTTTGTTTTGTTTTGTTTTGTTTTGTAATACACAGTCACCTTTGGATTTTAAGATTTCTTAATCAATAGTGGTTCTTTACTTGTTTTACTATAACTCATTCAGTTTTATAAGGTAATTTCAGGAGTCCAACAAAAAATTGGGCAAAGGTTTAAAATAGCATTTTACATAAGGAAAACAAAAAAAAGTACCAACACATGGAACAAAAAGACAGCCTTACTAGTAATTAAATATATACAACTAACTCATAAGAAGTTATTTTTTTCCCCTCAGCCTAATGACTCCCAGTATTAGTGAGATTGCGGTAAAATGATTTTCCGCTGATGGTGTTGTAAGATGGAGTAACCTTCGCAAAGCCTTATGGCATACATATCAGGAGCCATAAAAATGGTGACAACCTTCAACCCTATCCATTGGTTTCTGGAAATTATTCAAAGAAACAATTGAACAGGAAAAAAAAAAAAAAGAACCCTAGATGCATAAAAATGTTCATTGCAGTGTTGTCTATAATTTTATTTTCAAACTTATAAAATAAAAACAAAGAACCTAAATATTCAACACTAGAGAACAGGTTGGATCATGTTGTTATACTGACTGCATATAGTCCTATGTAGCCATTTAGAATAATTCCCAAGGGTGTGAGGTAATATGGATATATTTATGCTATTAGGAAATGAGCTAAAAGAGAGCAGGATCCAAGACTGCATATTGGAATCTACCTGTGAAAATGTATTTTGCAAATCAACAAAACTGAAAGATAGCATACGAAAATAAAAATGCTTTGGGAGCTTAGGGGGATCCCGGGTGACTTTTGTTTCTTTTTCAAAGTTTTCTTTAACTTCGACGTTATATTGCATCTATTGTTTAAAAGAATGAGGTAGGGCAAATGGTAGGGGAGCCCAGGCCCTGGAAGGAGAGTTAAAGGACCTGCATTCTCCAGTTTTTCCAACATGGTGTGCCTTATTGGCCTTCAGAAACCTCCATCTCTCAGGCTACACAATGGGTTAACATTAGTCTCCTTTACCCCAGATTGACAGAATGTTTATTTTAGAAATCTTTTAACTCACTGAATGCAAGGGTTCACATAAATGCGGTCCTAGGAGAATGAGAGGTGGGAGGGAGAGGAAAAGATAAATAGGCACTAATTAATTTTAAAAGGAGCGATCATCTGCTTTAATCGGAAATGCATATGTGCTGCGCCCCCAGTCAGAGCTTTAAGTGCACTCCGTGAGTTAGCACCCCCAGCTGCAAGTGGCACCGTGGGGTCCTGTGGCCTTTGAAGACCCGAAGCCCATATACAGGCAGACCCAGGAGCTAAGGTGGCGCGGGGCCCACGCTCAATGCCCTGCACGGAGCGACTCCAGCTGATGCACTGATTACACTGGTGTGTAAGGGCCGTGCAAAAGCCATGTGACGGGGAAATGACAAGACATTTTGAAACTCTGGTTCCATTTCCAAGCTTTCTCTTCAACTCGCGCTTTCTCTTTTAGCCATTACAGGCAAGTAAAAGAGATTCGATTATCTTGTTTCCTCTGAAGGGTTGTTTAGCCCCTCAATCCCATTAAGTCACTTTCTGCAGCGCCGTGCGCCCAGCCTTCCCCGGGTTATCAGCCCAGGAAGAGTAAATGGAGACACCAGGATCGGATTTCTAAAGGAAGGAAAGTTAAAGTTTGAAAGGGGTGACAGCCAACAGCCAGGAGCTTAGGAACTCAATTAGCCTGAAAGACAACTCTCTCATTATCTCGTTCCGAAATGATCTAAATACAGAAGAATCTAAAAGTTTTAAATAAACTTGTCCTACTGACTGTCTAGATGACTGAATTTCCCTTCTCAAAAAATTTTAAACACCCACTTTCGTATTTATTTATTCTAAGTGTGAAGCAGCTGTGATAATTATGCTGTCAGATTCAGTAAGCTAATGAGGAGTCAGTCGAATGGAAGGTTTTGCATCTGTGGATCGCTGCAGGAGAACCGCTCGGCTGCTTTCTTCCTTCTTTTTCTTTCTTTCTTCCTTTTTTTTTTCTTTTTCTTGTTTTTGTTTTCTTTTCTTATGAGTCCAAAGGAGAGTTGGGCAGTTCCAGGCCAAACTGGAATCCCTCTGATTAACTGGTTCCCCTCCCAACACTGTTTCACTGGACTATTTCTGTGTGTCTCTCTGTGTCCCCAACTTTCCCTCTCCCTCTCTCACACCACTCCAATTCCCTTTTCTCCCTTCTTTCTCAGCCACCAATTCCTCCTCCTTCCTCCTCATCTCCCCTTCTTTCCCCTCCCCCCTCTCCTTTTCCCTCCTCCCTCCTCCCTGGCTTTTGAGGTGCTGCTGCTTTTGAGGGACAAGGAGGCCTGAGGGAAATCTTCATGCCACTGTCCCCAAGGCAAGAGGACACTTCTCCCTGATGGAAATTCCCAAAGTGGTTTGGTTTGGGTTTGAGTTGATTTAAGAGTAATCTGTGAAGTTCCCACACTATTTTAGCTGTTTATTTATGCTATGACGGGAACTAGAAAAAAAATGAATGCGAAATTGTGTATTATAATGTACCTGTGAGAATGTATTATGCAACCAACAAAACTTGATGTCCCCCCTTTATAGCCTAGCAAGTGTGTCGATCTAAACGCAAGGACTCATGGCCTTGGACGCAAGGACACAAGACTACTCATGGCATCCAAGGCAGATATGTAGGCCTATAAAGGCAGAGATGGTCCTGCAGGTTTTTTCTTCTCTTTGGGTGTGAGCACCCTCCAGCAAACAATATTAAGGCATTTTATGTTTTTGGTGTGCCAAAGCTAGAAGCTTCTCTTTTTGTTAAATTGTGTAATATTTACGGCAGCTCGGGTTGGCGCAGATTGTGAGCCTTGGAAAAGCAATGCCCAAATGAAAGGATGTCCGATGTAGGTTTGCGGATGTGCTTTGGTGACAATGTGGCTGTTGCCTCTTGCTGTTTTTCCCAGGTGGTATCTATGCTGATGGCTTGGAACAAAGGCTGCTGCTTATTAAAAATACAGTGTATCAAGAACAACCTGCGATGTTTCCCATATTATCTCCTTTAAACTTACAGAAATCTGCCAGGAGGTTTTACTATCCCCATTTTGCAGATGAGCTCCTTAAAATGTTAACCTTGGAAGGATTTGACCTATAACTTTAGCATAGTAAGCACCCAAGAATAACACTCACTTAACAACCAAACTGCCAGCAAACTGAACTAACCCAATACATAAATCAGAGGGCAAAGGTAGTGTGTGTGTGTATACACACATACATACACTATATATTTATATATGTACGTGTGTATGTTTATATACGTATACATTTATATATTTATGTATTTATGTATATATATTTCAATTTCTTTTAATTTACAAAAGTTGTACCATAGGGTCTATTTAAATAGATTGCCTAATGTAAGTAATGCACCAGGATTCTAAAGTTTCCAAAGCACATCTAGCCCCAGCATGATGCTCATTGCCTGCCATCGCTGGGACTACTGTCCAGACTCCTTGGCTTGATATTTACTCCCTTCACTATCTGGTTCCGACTCATTTTTCCTACTTCATCTACTAGTCTGTCTTGCTCTAACTGTGCAAGATTACTTTGCAATTCTCTCAGACACTTTCCTTCCACCTTGCCTTAGCTCATGCTGCCCCCCCACCCCCGCCACCAGCCAGCAATATCCTCCCTAGAATTTCTTGACTGTTGAAAGGATAGTCTTCCTTCATGGCTCAAAGGCCACTTGTCCATGCGTTTCCTGTGCTCCCTGGGGGACACAGGAGAGAGGCCATCCTAATTCTTTACTTGCACCTCACCTTCAGCCCTGGTTAGTGTGTATATCCCCAGTCCTGTTCCTGCTTTTGAATCTTCAACAGTATAACACCTTACCCAAGTGCTCATTTGATAAATGTGTGTTGAATTGAATCAAATAAGAAGCACTTGACAGGGATCCCTGGGTGGCGCAGCGGTTTGGCGCCTGCCTTTGGCCCAGGGTGCGATCCTGGAGACCCTGGATCGAGTCCCACGTCAGGCTCCCGGTGCGTGGAGCCTGCTTCTCCCTCTGCCTGTGTCTCTGCCTCTGTGTGTGTGTGTGTGTGTGACTATCATAAATAAATAAAAATTTAAAAAAAAAAGCACTTGACAACTATTGGTAGATTCAGTAAAGCGAGTTGCCCATGAGTCAGTATAAATTATTGGTTGTGTTTTGATGTCTCTGCAGGTGACAAATATTACAACAGACATTAAAAATACACCATGAAACATTCCAGGAAATAATATGTTTGTGCTTCTCTCTTTTCTTCCCTACAGAGGAGTCTTTGTTTACAGTTTCAGGAGTGAGGCTAAAGCCAGAGATGTGTGACCTTTTGGTCTCCTACCGGAAAGGTCACCACCCAGCCCAGTTTAGCAAATGCTGGTGAAAAGAAGGAGCGACATCACCAACATCCTTTCAGGTAAGTGGTCCCAACAGTGAGCCTCCTTATGAATAGAACTGAAAATCCATCACTGCCAGGTGGAGAGGACATTATTCACAGATTCAGAGCACCTCTGTGCTGTGTCTTTCTCGTTATTCCCACTCTAGGGACCAGTGGCCTAGCCTCTAGGCTGTGAAAGGAGGATGGTAATGTGCATCACCTGTCTCTCTCACTCCCAGAGGAGAAGACTCCTAAGACAAAACTTATGGGTCATTATAAAGCCTTTAACTGGTACATGTGCAATAAAGTACCACACTGGCATGTTACATTCCCTAAACTGTGTAGTTCTCTCCATCAGCTGATAGGACAAATAAGAGCTCCAAGCCCATCCCCATTTGCTCAAGACTGAGGAGTGTCCTGGGATGTGTGACATTCGGTGCTAAAATTGGCACAGCCCTGGGTAAACCTGGATGGTTGGTCACCATGGTGGTGCAAATTATACCTGGCCTGCCCCCAAGTACCAGGGAGGGCCTGGCCCCACCCAGGAGATGATTTTAGATGCCTGTGAGAATCTAGTCCTGCCTGTTCCCGGCTTCTTAGGCTACCCCTTCTGCACAGTTGATTCCAGGGAGTTCTCTCAGTGAGTTTGGGGAACACAAGGACCTGATGGGGGAACCATCCACAGTGTCTCAGACACAGCTACTCTCCTCAATCAGCCCAGGGTAGCCCAGCCTTCTAAGGTCATCTTTAGGAGGAAGGGTGGTATGGAGGATTCTTCTGACATGACCACACCCTAAAAGGAGTTCTGGGAGGCACAGGAAGCCAGGTGGAACAACCTCAAAAGCCATTAAAGTATAGGCACCCCTAGATATTACAAGAGCACTTTCCATACTGGGCCTTCCACAGTGGGGAGAGGGGACAGTAATCCAGATAGAGGAAACAAGGTGGGACCCACACACAAAGCCAGCCAATCAACTGGCCCTTTAGGTGACCTAGCTACATCCCAAGCCACAAGTGTTAGACTGTGATTTGACCACCCATTTGGCAACCACAACTTGGCCATGCTTCCTAACAGAACTGTTGGGGCCTAGATGGTAACTACTGACATGCTCCCCACACCTGCCCCCTTGTAACCTCATCCACATGACAGGATTCAGTTCTTTACCACTTTCTCTTGGATCTCTCTTTGTCTATTGATAAAGGCATGTACATATCAGAGTTGTTTGCCTTCTGGATTTTCTAAAATCACTGTATTTAGAAATTTGGAAAAGTCAGGGAACTTTAGAATTATAGCTGTTCCTCAGAGCACTTTATGCAATATCCAAGTTTGTATATTTTGACAACACACAATTTTACAATAGGCAACACAATAATATGGTATTTCCCAAGCCCCTGGGATTTCCTAAAGCAATATTTAGGAAACAATATTTCCTAAAGCAGAGATTTTGCTGTGTAATTATGTCACTTGAAACCCCACTAGTTATAAGCATAGGGTATATCTAAGCTACATTCTATAAAGTGCAGGATTTACCCTTCATAAAAGTATCAAAGACATTAATGGAAGTGGTCTCAGATGGTGGTGTTCCATTAGTATTACTATTACTTCTGGTATTGTCGTTATTTTATTTTACTAAGCAATCAGAAAGTGAGGCGATAACCCTGCCTCCCTGATCTTCAGAGACTTTCCACAAAGGATTGTTACCTACAGATAAAAAATGGTCACCAGGGAAGGTCAATTAAATGCAGTATGTCAAACTTGGCGCCTGTGCCAGCAATTGAGAGAGGGAGGAAGCAGATTTAGCCTCTATTGGAGTAACCTCGTTGATATCCCTAGGCCCTTGGTATTAATGTAAGGAGATAAAACCCGTAGGAGATGAATCACAATAGGGAGAATCTAGAGCAATTAAACTGTTTAATAAATGGCTTGGGATCAGCAAAATCTGGGTGTGCTGTAGTTAAACAGACTAAAGGTAATCATATGGACACTTGGGGCCTGTAAACCTTTTCCACTAAATTGAATTTATGTTAAAATATTCACTTTTCAGGAGATTCAAAATGTAAATTGGGATATTAGGACTTGTAACTGGCAGCAATGCCTCAAAATTAAAACTCTTATAAGATCCTCAAAATGTCAGTTTCAGGAATGGGAAAAAAAACGTACAATGATATCTACAATAGAGAAATAGAAGGGAACTAAATTTCCTGGGTACATATTGTGTGCCAGGCACTATACGCATATTACTTCAAAGCTTGGCATGTTTTGAACAATGGGGTATGATATGGTATAACTGCAGCTTGTATATCTGGAGATGGATTTTTATTATTTTTTAAAGCTCTTTTGGTTCTTAGTACCAGGGGTAAGACACAGTCTCTGTTATAATTTATTACCTTTTCCATCTCTCTATATAATTCCATCAATAACTGTGTACTAATGTTGAATAGGTTTTCCTTACTCAATCTGACTCATATATTTTGATTTTGTTTATTTTTCATTTGCTTTTAGGGCTACATGACTGCTGTTTCAGTTTTAATTTGCTTTGCCATAGTAAGAAGCTTCAAATCTAACTGCACAATGGACCAGAGTTTTCATACCATCACCTGTGATCTGGAATATTGTAGATACGAGGTACAAGGTAACAGACATGATATTTGAAGAAAAAGCAATGAATAATTATTGCTGTTGTTGTCTGCGTAGCATTTAACATTGATTGGCTCAAAAATTAGACAATAGGCTGAAATTGTCTGAGAAGAGGATTTCTGAATATGTTCATCTATTTTGTGATCTGAAAGAGAGATCCATGGGCCAGAAGGACTACAGGCCAGATGAAAGGCTAACAATTAAAAGAATCTGGAGACAGAGCTGGTGCTTACAAGGCCTGTCCCTCCTGTGTTCACTTACAATTTCCCCCAACAAAAGGACTTCTGTGGCAAGGAGAGGATTAGTCTAAAGTTCAGAAGAGTCTCAGGGAAGATGGTTTCTTGGATAAAGTTGTCAACAAAAGGACTTGCTTAAGACTCTTTGTTAAGATTTCCTAGGGGGCGCTTCTTTCTTCATTAACTGGATTATCAAAACACACTACTACTCCACTCTTGCTGGGTTTTAGAAGTTTGGGTTGAACTCCTGCTTTGATTTAAATTTTTTGGCTATCTGCTTCTACTGAATCCCGCTTATCAGTGATGATAGCAAAAGTGATGAGGAACCTAAGCTCTGATTTGATGGTGAGATACTGAATAGATAGATGAGAACAAAGAGTTCCAAAGATGTAATTCAAGCCCTGCTGCACCATCAGACACACATGCATGTGTGCACACACACAACCCTCAGATAAAAGGAGAGATCTGTCTCAGCTAACACATGTATCATTTTCTACAATGACTCCTTCTAAAAGAAGCCAGGGAAACTCAAATTACTTCACCCAGGGATCATCTACTCAGGAAATGTAGTAACCTAGAAATCAGAGACTTCTATATATCCTTTAGAAGAACGAGGAAGAACTAATTAAAAAAGAATTAAAAGAATAATAATACCTATGGATGCAAAGTCTGAGATGGAAAGAGAAAAACTGCATACAAGTGGCCCCCAAAAATCTACCTTACTATTTGATTTTAGTAAGGTATTTAACTAAACTTCTCCAAATACAACTGGAATATGAAACTGTGTGGGCTGGATTATGGGAAAAATATATGTGCTCAGTGAAAATGGTTTTTCAACTTAGGGAAAAGCCAGTAGTGGTGTGGTACAAGGTACAGTCTTAAGCCCCATTCTGGTCAAATATTTGTATTAATCACTTGAATAAAATCAGAGAAAGTACAGAATTTATTCATGTAACTCACTAATATAAGTAATTATTATTATTCCTTCTGTCTTACAAAAGAGGAAACTGAGACTCAACGAAGTTAAATAACTCATCCATACCAGAGTTAAGATGCAAATTAGGTCTGGCTGTCTCCAATGTGTGTGATCTTTCCAAAAATCACATACCTATCAGATCTGTAAAATACACAAATCTTGAAGACACAGCTGATATTTAGCATTGGATTGTGATTCAAAAGACTGAGACCTTGCTAAAAGCTGATGCACAGGGGCATCTGGGTGGTTCAGTTGGAACTTATCCCTCACCTTCTCCCTCCACCCTTCTCCCACTGCCCCACCACCCACTCGTGCTTGCTCTCTCTCAAATTAATAAAGTCTTTTTTAAAAAATTTAAATTTAGGGACACTTGGGTTGCGCAGTGTTTGAGCATCTGCCTTCAGCTCAGGGTGTGATCCTGGAGTCCCAGGATAGAGTCCCACATCGAGCTCCCTATGAGGAGCCTGCTTCTCCCTCTGCCTATGTCTCTGCCTCTCTCTCTCTCAATCTATCTCTCATGAATAAATAAATAAAATCTTTAAAACAAAAATTTAAATTTAAAAAAGTTAACGTGTATGTATAACTATATACCTATTAGAATGGCCAAGTTCCAGAACACTGACAACACCAAATACCAGCAAGGAGGTGGAGCAACAGGAACTCTTGCTCATTGCTGGTTAGAATGCAAAATGGTACAGCCACTTTGGAAGACAGTTCGGCAGTTTCTTACAAAACTAAATATACTCTTACCACATGATCCAACCATCATCTCATGCTCCTTGGTATTTACACAAAGGAGTTGAAAACATGTCTGCACAAAAACCTACATAACTTGGACACAACCAAGATGTCCTCCAGTGAGAGAGTGGATAAACAAACTGTGGTACAACAGAATATTATTCAGCACACACCAAAAAAAAAAAAAAAAAGAAAGAAAGAGCTATCAAGCTATGAAAAGACACGAAGGAGCCTCAAATGAATATTACTAAGTGAAAGAAGCCAATTGAAAAGACTACATACTGGGGCCACCTGGGTGGCTCAGTCAATTAAGCATCTGCCTTGGGTCATGATCCCAGGGTCCTGGAATGGAGCCCAGCCAGCTCCCTGCTCAGTGGGGAGCCTGTTTCTCCCTCTCCCTCTGCCCCTCCACCCACTTGTGCTCGCTCGCTTTCTCAAATAAATAAATAGTATCTTAAAAAAAAACAAAACTACATACTATATGATTATGGCTATATGACATTCTGGAAGAGGCAAAACTATGAAGATAGTAAAAATGTCAGTGGTTGCCAGGAGTTTAGGAGGGAGGGATGAATAGAATGCAGAGGATTTTTAAGGAAGTGAAACTAAGTATGATACTATGATAGTAGATACATGTGATTATAATTTGTCCAAACCTGTAGAATGCACAACACCAAGAACAAATCCTAACGTAAACTCTGGGTTTAGGATGATAATAATGTATCAATGCAGGTTCATCAATTATAACAAAAGTAAAAAAAAAAAAATTGTAAAAAAAAAATTATAACAAATGTACCATCCTGGTAGGGGGAGGCTATGCATGTGTGGGGATAAGGGGGTATATGAGAAGTCTCTAGCTTTTTGGGGGGAGGGGAGAGTCTCTGTAACTTCTAAATGTTGCTGTAAACCTAAAATTGCTCTAAAAAACAAAGTCTATTAAAAACAAACAAAAAACCCTAAAAGCTAATGAACAAACCAGTACAACATTTATTCCTATAAAATTTTATCTGATTTAATTTCTTACACTTTAGATTTAAAATGTCAACAACTTAGGTAAGGCTGTGGTTTAATGGAAATTGGTACTTTTTAAGTACAATGTGTCTGGCTGCCCATGAAAGATAATACCAATACTTTTAGGTGATATAAATGAGATAATAAGATGGTGTCCCAGAGAAAGGAAATAGTTTACATTGATTAGGTCCCATCTAAATTATCACTTATCTACCCATCCTACTTTAAAACAAAAAGATTTTATTTATTTATTCATGAGAGACACAGAGAGAGAGGCAGAGACACAGGCAGAGGGAGAAGCAGGCTCCACACAGGGAGCCTGACGTGGGACTCGATCCTGGGTCTCCAGGATCACACCCTAGGCTGAAGGCGGCGCTAAACTGCTGGGCCACCCGGGCTGCCCCCATCCCACTTTAATAGAAAAATCGGGGGTACCTGGGTGGCTCAGCAGTTTAGCGCCTGCCTTGGGCCCAGGGCGTGATCTCGGAGTCCTGGGATTGACTCCCACATTGGGCTCCCTGCATGGAGCCTGCTTCTCCCTCTGCCTGTGTTTCTGCCTCTCTCTTTCTGTGTCTCTCATGAATAAATAAAATAAAATAAAGCTTAAAAAAAAGAAAAATTATATTGAAGTAAATATTTACTGTGCATCTATTAGTTTACAGATCTAACTCTGTTTAATCCTCTTCATAAGACTAGAAGGTAGGTGTAATTATTTTGCAAGGAAGAACACAGAACCAAATTTAAGTAGATTTAATGATCAGACTCTTTGTCCCCAAAGTCTGTGTTTTTCCCCACCCCTAATGGCAACTCTGTGCTGCATGCTCTAAGAAGGCCTACTCGGAGAGAGGAGGGCATGGAGACCAAGGCACAAGGAGGAAGAGCCCAAAAAGAGAAAACCCAGGGGGCAAAGAAACTCTCTCCAGAGGACTGAGGGTTCTCACAGAGCAAAGAGGCTGGCCCTCTACTGGGTGGCTGTGGAGCTAAGGTGAATACACGGAAAGCTCAGACATGCTATTTTTGATACAATAAGAAGAATCCTTGAACAATTTCACTTGTCCACCAATGGAATGAGTTCCCATGACAGTAGTGGACTTTCTCTGACCCCAGAAGATATAGAAAGCTGTAGGAAGGATCCTCATGTTGTAGATTAAAACAACTGATTTCTAGGGTCCCATTCAATCCCAAGATGGTTGAATAAAGACTTTTGAACAGCTGTGGACTATACATGGAATTATAGTAAGATCATATTATTGCAAGAACAGGTAGACTTTTGGTTTTTTTAAAGATTTTTTTTAAGGAGGGCAGCCCTGTGGCTCAGCGGTTTAGCACCCCCGTCAGCCCAGGGTGTGATCCTGGAGACCCGGGGTTGAGTCCCATATCGGGCTCCAGCATGGAGCCTGTTTCTCCCTCAGCTTGTGTCTCTGCCCCTCTCTCTCTCTCTGATGAATAAATAAATAAAATCTTAAAAAAAAAAAAAAAAGAAGATTTTTTTAAGGGACATCTGGGTGGTTCAGTTAAGCATCTGCCTTCAGCTCAGGTTATGATCTTAGGGTCCTGGGATTGGCCCTACTGGCAGGCTTTCTACTCAGTGGGGAGTCTGCTTCTCCCTCTTCCTCTGTATCTGTCCTTCCACATTGCCTGGGCTCTCTCTCCCTGTCTCTCTCTCTCTCTCGTTAAATAAATAAATAAATAATCTTAAAGATTTTTTAAAAGTAGAAATTGACAAAACTATTCCTTTTAATTATAATGGAAAATAAATCATGCTTGTGCTTTATTCTTTTTCTCCTTTAATTAGTGGATCTGCCTATTCAAAAACTTAATAAAAATTATATATAAAACAACAAAACATCATTCCAGTCTTTCTCCTTAATTTTGTAAAAGGAGCATTCCTGGTGTTTATGCATATTTTTTCTTCCCATGTTTTTGTTGTTTCTTTTGTATAGACAGACACCTGACCTTTAAATACATAATTTATAATTCAATTTGATGTGTTAGTTATTTTAAGGATTCTTACTCAGTCACTAATGCTTACTCACCTAATATTTCTGTCTCCCAGGCTCATAATTGGATGGTACTTCCTGGCTCTCTGATAAGTGGATAAGGCTGTATGATTAGTGCTCACCAGTGAATTATGAGTAGAAGGGATATGTATCATTTCTGAGCCATGCATTAATTTCATTGCCAGTGCAAGACCCTCCAGATCTTTTTATTTTTCCTTCTGTTACAGTGACTAGCAGTATTCAGGGTGGCCCCAGAATGAGGAGACATAGAACAGAGTCCCAGATGACATATGATGAATATATAATGAGAAAGAGAAAGAAAACTTTGTTTTAAGCCACTAATATTTGTAATATTTGTTATCTCAGTATAACCTAGCATATCCTGACTAGTACTGGGTCACTGTCCAACATGATAGTTACAAGCTATATGTGACTATTTATGTATAAATTTAAATTTAATTAAGTTAAAAATTCAGTTCTTCAGCCACACTAACCACTTCAAGAAATCAAGAGCCACACATGGCTAGTAACTACCATAATGCACAATGCAGCTATAGAACATATATATCATTGCAGAAAGCTTTGTTGAACAGTGATGACATACAGTAGTAGCACTTTAATGAGAGTTGGTAATGATATCTTCTTACTTTTCTTGATACTTTAAGTATGCATCTAATACCACCCTGGAGTTATTCTCAAAAAGTGTCACCTTTCTAAAAATCTCTGGCAGTGTCCAGTGGAGATTATCTTCTGGAAGAAAATAAATCACTCTGGGTAGTTAGAACTACCAGAACTAGCAGGCTCAGAGGTCTTTTCCTATAGGTACATTAGCAGAGGATTGACACCTCCTTGTTACTCTTGAGACTTTTCATAAATGAATTCTCACAGTAGTTTTTAATCCATCCTCTAAGTAGGTTAATGGGCACCTGGTATAAGATCCTAGATGCTCAGTAATAATTCATTCAAGCTTATGAACATCCTTGTAAACAATTGTTTCTATTGTAAGAGCTCATTGAATATTATAATAAAAACTTTGTAGGACCCCCAAACTGAATCCAAATATAAAATAATTCTCCCATCTACTCATTCAACAACCAACTAGACCCTAGAAATACAAAAAGTAAAGTTCCCCCAAGGATTTTATAGTCTTAATGGAGAATTAGATGGAGATAAATATAAGATCCAGTGACAACATATCCAACTGTCCTATCATGGAGGAGATGGCAGTCAATCCCTGTCTAGAAGTGAGACTTTGCTGAGCAGGCAATCAAAGGGGTGAAAACAAGATAACTCAAGTATAACACTGCATGCTAATTATACTTCAATTAAAAATAAATAAATAAACATAAATAAGATAGCCCTGTGTGAGGGAAATACAGAAGGGATAGGATATTTTTTTAATTGAAAGGGAAAGAATTGAAAGAATAAATCGATTAATAAATTTATTATTATTGATTATTAGTATAATAAATTCAATGGTTAAATCCATGAGGATATTATTTCATATAATATGAAATATTATAAGTAAGTGGTTCCAAGATTGATTAATGTCAATGACATCAACAACCCAAGTTCTTTCCATCTTTTTTCACTGAATCTTCAATGTCCTTCATTGCCTTATTCTCAGACTGTTCCAATCATTATCACCAGATGCTGCCACAGTTTCAGGAATCACATGGAGGTATAACAGTTATAGAAGAGGGCATCTCTTCCTGTCTGTTTCTTTTTCAAAGAAAGCACTTTTGTATTCACATCTTAGTGATCAGACTGTCACATCTCTACTCCTAAATTACTAGCAAGGGTTATTGATGAACTGCTTTAGAATGGGCAGGAATCACTCCTGATCTGAAGCTGGGATCACCTTTCCTGAGATGTGAATTCCTGAATGGTCACAGCTTTCTCCTAAGTGGAGAAGTGGGAACCACGGTTGAACAGAGAAGCAGCAGTTGATTGTGGAGCACAGGGAGCAGGGTGTGTGGGGAGTGAAGACTGGCTATAAGCTTTCCAGTATGGGGCCTGAATAACTTGTTATATAATTAATAGGTAATTAGTTATGTGTTCATTTTGTACATCTTAAGTTTGAAGTATGCATCAGACAATCATAACTGCTGACCTGAGACCAGGAAATGAGGACTGGCTATATGTGGGCATCACCCACACAATAATGTCCTTAAAGTCTCAAAGATGTGACTGCCCAAGAGAACATATACAAAAAGAAGAAGCACCAAAGGAGACAAAGCATTAGTGGCTAGATTTTGTGGGTTGGAGGGATGGAGCAAAAAACAAGAATCATTCTGGGTGACAAAAGTTAAGGAGAATTTTCTAAGACTGAATGGCCTTCAGAGAAAAATGTGAGGGGGCTGTAAACTAAGGCAGGCCATGGATGGTGGTGCATACTGGTCATCAGTGACCTATAAGGGAACAGTTTTTATGATATGGTGGTGATGGATGGAAAATACAGTGAGTGGGTTAAAGAGTGAGTGATAAGAAAGTAGAAACAGAGAATATCTTTCAGAAATTATCATGAAAGGATGGAAAAGATGGAATACTAGCTAAAGTATGGAAGGGCTGAAGAAAAAAGAAAGAATTTGGAAACATCTGTGGATAATCTAAACACAAGAAGCATGCTCCCTCCTTGGACTTCTGCCTGGATCCTCCCTTGTCCCAAACAATCACACAGCAACTCCCTTACCTACATCAAGCCTTTGCTTCAGTGCTGCCCATCTTCTTTGTAAGATGGGGATGGTAATAGTACCAGCCTCATTGAGTTGACTGGGACGATTAAATGAGTTAATACATTTCAAGTATTTTGGATACTTTACAGAATACTTGGCAGATAGCAAGCACTATAAAAAGTAACTAGTAGTAGCAGTACTGGTAGTGGTGGTAATTGTGGAGGTGGTGGAGGTTGCGGTCATGGTGGTGGTTGTGGTGGTGGTAGTAGTTACATGCTGGTAGTAGCCATAGTAAAATAGAAGAAAAAAGGACCAGGGAAATTAAAGGTGCCAAGGCCAGGGGATTCTAGTTAACAAGGTAAGGCAGGAATCTAGGAGGGCAATAAGAAATCAAGTTAAAGAATAAAAGGGTTAGTTGGGGTTTAGAATAAAGTTGGGGGGGGTGGGGGAAGGTGACCATACCTGGTTCTGATTGGTTGTGACTATGGTTCACTGTGGTGAGCCTGGCTAGTTAAAGTTGCAGGCACTTTTTTAATGAAGTAGAATATAGTTTTATTAGCCTCTTGCTCTAATAAACATTCAAAAATAAAGATAGATGTTTTAAATATAAATGTTTTTCTTTCCAGACAAATTTCAATTCCTGCAAACCTGTATTAAATAGTGGCACTGATTTTTTTTTGTCCTCTGAGATTTATCTTTTTTTAAGTTTTGTAATTTGCATTTTGTAATTTAGTTTTGCATTTTGTAATTTATTATGTTTAAACAATATGTGAGGGAAGATCTAGGGGATTTAAGGCAGGAAATGCGAAAGGCCAGGCTAATAGTACTAACAGAGCCCACTACAATGGCCGCAGAGGGCCACACATCTCTAGAAAAGACAATTCCCCAAAAGGGTGGCTGGGGAAGGCAGATAAAAGACCGAAGTTGGGTCATGTGACAGGTGTCACTTGAGTAACGGTACTGGGGCCAGAGATAAAAGCCCACTCCTTCTGGTCACATGACACAGCTTCATTACGCTCCCAGCAGGGGGTTAGAGAGTCTGGATGCCATTTTTACTTATTTATTTATTTGTGTGTTTTTTTCCCCTTATTCTGTGATAATGAGAAAATGTTTAAACTCCCATCTCTGTGTTTAAACATTTCTCCCTGCTGACAGCAGCGGGATACCCCTTGATCAACTGTCAGATTGGAAAGTGCAATTTTTCTGGAAAGTAAACAGCATGTTAGCTGGTTGGAAATAATTTTCTGTTTATTGGTAGCTGTTAGTCCAAGAGTGATGGAGCCCTGTGACAGCACTTGTCAACTGAGGAATAAGAAACAAGTTTGGAAATACCTTTAAGACATAGTTTTGACAATAGGGCCTATTTTTTGATAGAAATGTACTCTCAAAAAGTTAAGTTAAAATGGGCAAAAAAAAAACTTTCCCAGTGTTACCAGCTCCTGGAGATCCTTCTGGCAAAGCTGACAGAGAGTCAAAGGCAAACTCATGGAATGTGGGAGTTGGAAGGGTCCTTGAAGTCCTGCCCCCCTTGTTACCACTGAAGAAACTGAGGCTCAGCCAAAGACATTCGGACTCTTCTCACAAATAAGAAGAAAATATATTAACTATCAATATGATAATGAAATAAAGGTTATATTTGCTTTACAAATTCATGTATGAAAATAAATGGAAAACACCAGTGGAAGCTTTTTAAACATTTGGATGTACATAGGCTTACCAACCAAGTTTAAGGCCTGATGTATACTGTGGATCTTTTTTTGTGGAGTGGCTAACAAAACATCATCATAGTCCTTCATGGATTAAACATACTGTCATCAGAAAGAAATGGCTCCAATAGAAGTAATATATATTCTCAAGCTGTATATGGTAATCAGTCCCATATCTATCTTGAATTAGGCTAAATCTGAGGTCCTGATTTGTCTCAGAATTTGCCTCACATCTTCCTCATAGAAAAGTATTGCCAGGTGCCAACTAGGAGTCTTCATGTAAAGGATTCTAACAACTAGATCAAGTCCTATATGTGCAAATGTCTTCTCCCCCATATCGTAAACAAAGCGAACAGGTCCTCTCCATTCCCATTTAATAGCATCACCATCCGCCCAGTTCCCTGATCCCCCTCTTACTCACCTCCAAAATATCTTCTAATCTGTTTTCCCCTCTCCATCTCCATCTTCACTGCCAGGCCACAGACCTGTGGTTCTCAAGTAAGAGCATCAGCATCACCTGGGAAAAGGTTAGAAATGCAAACTTTCAGGCCCCATCCTGGATCTTCATAATTGGAAGCTGAAGATGGGCCCAGAAAGTCTACATTTTAAGAAGCCTTACAGGGGATTCTGATACACTGAAGTTTAAGAACCACTGCTCTGGTGGTACTCTCCAGACCTTGCCTGGTAGTCCCCTAACTGGCCTTTCAGCCACCAATCCTTTCTTCTCTAGAGACTTCTCCACACCAGTAGTTCTCAACGTTAGCTGAATTGGATTTACCTGGAGAGTTCTTTTTTAAATACCATTGCCTGGGTCCCCTTGCTGGGAATTCTTGTTTGATCTGGTGTGTAACATTAGGCATCAGGATTTTTTAAAGCTCCCCATGTTATTCTGATATGCAGCCCAGGCTGATAATCACTGCTCCACACTGGAGCCAGGGTTCTCTTGTTATACCATCAGTGTCCCCCTGGAAAAATCTCCATCAGTCATAGGATAATTCTGGAAAGGATGCTTCATATGGCCCTGACAGACCTCTCTAGCTGGTTCCATCATCCTCCAGTCTCTACACTCAGCCACACAGAATTTCTCATCATTCTGCATAGCCCTAAAATTTTGCACGTTCTGTTCCCTCTGCTTGCAATATCCTTCTACCTTCTGCCTGGTGGATTCCTATTCATCTTTAAGACTCAGCTCCTAAGTCCTTCCCTGACTTCTCCAGCCCACCGTTAGTTGCTCTCCACCCTGGGATCCCAAAGCACTCCTTTGCTATTATATCTATTACACAGGATTGTAATTATGAGTTGACACTTCCTCCTCATTTACTAAAACTGCATCAGGAGCAGGTCAGAAGAATGCTTAGCTTTTTAATTTTATCCCCAGTGTCTAGATAGACATTGAGAAGATGTACAATAAACATTGGTTAAATGCCCAAATTGAAAATATAATCAACAACACTTGCTATCTTTTTTTTTTTTTTTAGAATTTATTTATTTATTCATGAGAGACAGAGAGAGACAAAGACACAGGCAGAGGAAGAAGCAGGCTCCATGCAGGCAGCCCGATGTAGGACTCAATCCCAGGTATCCAGGATCATACCCTGGGTTGAAGGCGGCGCTAAACCACTGAGCCACCCAGGGATCCCCACTTGCTATCTTTCATTGAGATCAAAGCATAGCACCATTCTGCTTTTCATTCCAGAAACAGTAAAGCTCGTATAGCTTGATTTATATATATATATGACAAGGGGTCAACCAGACCTAAGCTCTGTTACTTGCTGGCCTTCATTTGCTAATCTTTAAGACAGTGTCAATAATACTTGCTCTGGCAATGTCCACAGTAGCCGAACAATGGAAAGAGCCCAGATGTCCATTGATAGATGAATGGATAAAGAAGATATGGTATCTACACGGGAATACCACTCAGCCATCAAAAAAATGGGGTCTTGGGATTTGCAACAGCACGGATGGAACTAGAGGGTATTATGCTAAGTAAGTTAGTCAGAGAAAGACAATTATCATATAATCTCACTCATATGTGGAATTTAAGAAACAAAACAGAATCATAGAGGAAAAGAGGAAAAAATAAAACAAGACAAAAATCAATCAGAGGGAGACAAACCATAAGAGACTCTTAATCATAGGAAACAAGCTAAGGGGGGATGCCTGGGTGGCCCAGCGGTTGAGCTCCTGCCTTTGGCTCAGAGCGTGGTCCCAGAGTTCTGGGATTGAGTCCTGCAATGGGTTGTCTAAGGGGAACAGCTTCTCTCTCTGCCTGTGTGTGTGTGTGTGTCTCTCTCTCTTTCTTTCTGTCTCTCATGAATAAATAAATCAAATCTTAAAAAAAAAAAAAAAAAGGAAACAAACTAAGGGTCACAGAAAGGGGGATGGGGTAACTGGGTAATGGACATTAAGGAGGGCATGCAATATAATGAGCACTCACTATTACATAAGAGTGATGAATCACTGGGGCGCCTGGCTGGGTGGCTCAGTTGGTTGGGTGTCTGCCTTTGGCTTGGGTCATGATCCCAGGGTCCTGGGATGGAGGCCCACATCCGGCTTCCTGCTCAGTGGAGAGCCCACTTCTCCCTCTCCCTCTGCCATTCCCCCTGCTTGTGCTCTCTCTCTCAAATAAAAAATAAAATATTAAAAAAAAAAAGACTGATGAGTCATTGACCTCTATCTCTGAAAACAGTAATACATGATATGTCAATTAATTGAATTTAAATTTAAAAAAAAATAATACCTGCTTTGTAGAATGAGCATGAGGATTCATCATCTAACACTCAGCAGCATGCCTGACACAGAGTGGGCACTAAATTAATTAAAATTTTTATTATCATACTAAGTAAAACTGTAAAATTAACTGAAAACAAAGTTGAACTGAGCAGCCCATGTGTTTATTCATGGGTCTCCGCCTTCAGTGTGTGAGGAGGCACTGTCATATTTATCTGTGTGTTCTCTGGGGCTGGAACACAGTAGGTAATCATTAATTCAATCACTCACTCAACAGCATTTATTAAGCTAATGAATGAAATAAATAATATTTGGGTTGGAAGGGGGCTGTATGGGGATCATAGGCTCACATATTTGCCCATCTTACCAAATGGAATCCAACAATTTTGGCAGGTGGGAAGATATTTAGAAATCATCTTTAAAATTTCTTATTTACAGGTGAGGATATGGAGATATCCAACCAGGAAAGCTATTTTATTTTTATTTTTTGTTAAGCATTTTATTTATTTATTCATGAGAGACAGAGAGAGAGAGGCAGAGACATAGGCAGAGGGAGAAGCAGGCTCCCCACAGGGAGCCTGATGTGGGACCTTGATCTAGGACCCAGGGATCATGCCCTGAGCAGAAGGCAGATACTCAACCCCTGAGCCACCCAGGCATCCCAAGAAAGCTATTTTCACTTCAATACTTAATACAGAATTTCTAGGTTATGAATCAATGCTGACCAAGTAGGAATTCAAGTCCATATTTGTAGAAGTTGGTCCTAACAGTGCCTTGCTGAGTGAACTAGGATAGCACCTGATTTTCCACACAATGAGAAACTGGGAAGTTGAGAAAAATTTTAGAGAAAAAAAATCACAGGTGGCACCTTTGAGTATTGTCGATTCCAGACTATATATTAAATTAAATTAAATTAAATTAAATTAAATTAAATTAAATTAAATTAAATCATCCTTACCCAGTATGTATTTGAATTTATGTTACTGTCTCTTCAAAAGGCAAGCATAAAACACAATTTGGGTCATTTAACAAGTGTTTATTTAAGCAATAATAAAACGGATTAAAGTGTTAAGCAGATATAATTGCAGAAATAAGCCTCTTTTTAAAAATCGCCTCAATTGGGGTGCCTGGGTGGCTCCGTCGGTTAAGTGTCTGCCTTCTGGTGTCCTGGGATCAGGTCATGATCCTGGGGTCCTGGGATCGAGCCCTGCCTCAGACTCCCTGCTCAGTGGGGAGTCTGCCTCTCCCTCTCCCTTTACATGCTCTCTCTCTCTCTCTCTCAAATAAATAAATAACTCTTTTTAAAAAATAAAATAAAAAATAAAAATCACCTCAATAGATGTGTCCCCAAAACCGGAGTCATTCCCAAGCAGTCTGAAAGCTACTTTTAGCTTTTAAGGCCATCTAGTGTGGAGTTTCTGGGATGAACCAGAGTGACTGGACTTGGATGTTAAGAAGGCTGCTCTGGTGGTATAATTGTGATAGCCGGAGTGTTGGTCACAGATGTGTGGCAGGAATATCCAGGGGGCTTTATGACAAATGTCCCATACCACTCAGCCTCCATGCCCTGATCTACAGGAAGCACCTCCATGTAACGCCCTTCCTAGGAGGCACCCACACTCTCCCCTAATCCTTGTGTGCAAGCCCAGAAATGAAACTTAGGACTTTATCAGTTTGCTAGGGTTTCCATGACAAAATACCACAGACCGGATGGCTTTAGTTATTTTCTCACAATTATGGAAGCAGGTAGTCCAAGATCAAATTGGGTGCAGGGTTGATTTCTTCTGAGGCCTCTCCTTGGCTTACAGATAACACCTTTTTACTGTGTCCTCACATGGTCATCCCTTGGTATGTGCTATCTGTGCACTAATGCCCTCTTACTGAAAGGACACTAGGCCTCACCCTCATTTAACTTAATCACCTATTTAAAAACATTACCTCCAAATACAGTCACATTCTGAGGTCTTGGGGATAGGACTTTAATATATGAATTTTGTAGAGGGGACACAATTCTGCCCAAAACAGTCTTCTTAACTGGAATACTGGCTGCTGACTTCTCTCACGCAGAAGAATGAATGAACGAATGATGAACGATGAATAAATGCTCTAGACCAGCCAGACACTAACAATGCTATGTTTTCCTTATTGCTGCTATGTAAAAAAGCACTATTGGGGGGTGGCCCCAGGCAGGAGTGGGGGTCAGCAGACAACAGATAACAGGGCTGCTCTCCAGGAACACGTGTTAGAAAAAGTGCTTGATCAGAGTGTCAACTTGTGGGCCGCGTAGGAACACTAAGTGGTTTTGTCTGTCACCTCCTCCACCCCCCCTGGAATTTGGCCGTAATCTGATGGAAACACTTTGCCTACTTTCAGGAGAATTTTCCACTATCAGTAAGGCTGTTTTTCATACTTAGGCTATCACCAAAGGCTTTCAGAACAGCAGCCCTGCTCTCCCCCTGGGAGGCATGCGGATCTCAAGGGCAGCGGGATATGGGCCCAAAGCCACTCTGTGCAGAATGTTCTATTAATTGAGCTTTTCATTCACATTTAATTATAGCCCGTTTCCCTGAGCAGTGACTCTGGGCTAGATGGTGCTCCTGCAGCATCTCTTCATTTGCCCTACTTTATTGCGGAAAAAATGTGGGGGGCTACATGACAGATAAGTGATGAGCAGGCAAGCTGCTTTCAAATCCAAATTCAGCCCATGTGTTTCCAAAATCCATGGCTGAACCCCTACTCTTGCTGTCCTCATGTCCCTGTGAAGCTGTCCAACTGGCCTTCATAAGCAGCTATGTGAGAAAGGGTTACACGTGCCAGTATGAGAGTCAGAATGTCTGACTTCACAGCATTGGAGCTAAATACTTTGGGGCAAATCATTTCACTTCATTAGGCCTCAATTTCCTCATCTGTAAAAATAGGTCCAATCATAGGACCTATTCTAAGGGGGTTATACTGAGGCTTTGAAAGGGTCTGACCCACCAAAGGTATTCGATAAATGAGGGTTACTAGTATTATTACCACACCATAAATACAATCAAAAGTACAGATTTGTAAAAATAAATAAATTAATTAATTAATTAAAAATTTTTTAAATTACAGATTTGTTCCCACCTAGGGATGAATAAGCATATGCATTTTATGTAGACTGTGTGTCCATGAAAACGAGAATAGCCACTAACTATTGAGCACTACTATATATCATGCAGTAGACTACGTACTTCATATATATCACCTGGTGTTTTACATATGTGACCTTATTTATTCCCTGTAGCCATCCTCTGAGGTAGTTAATATTGTAATTGTCCTATTCAGATGAAGAAATGAAGTTCAGAGAGTTTGAGTGACTTGCTTGAGGTCACACAGCTGAAAAATGACGGAGCTGAACTTTGGTTCCTGGATTGACTCTAGAACCTATGCTTCTAGTCACGAAGATACACAATGTCTCTCTAAAGTAATAAACTTGGGCAGCCCTGGTGGCTCAGCGGTTTAGTGCCGCCTTCAGCCTAAGGTGTGATCTGGAGACCCAGGTTCGAGTCCCACATCAGGATCCCTACATGGAGCTTGCTTCTCCCTCTGCCTGTGTCTCTGCCTCTCTCTCTCTGTATCTCTCATGAATAAATAAATAAAATTAAAAAAAAATAAAGTAATAAAAAAATCTCCAAAGTTGCTACCCTCAACTATGTATAATTTTTTTTTATTGTTTTGAAAGGTGACAGCTTATCCCATCAATGCTGCCATTGTTCCTACTCTGGCCCTCAGAACCATCCACAACCCTCACGAGAAAACTAGTCTTATTCAATTATATCCACCTCATCTTTTAATCTAACATGGTATTACTTAAACTCAATTATTCACCTTATTCCCCAGTCTTTGATCTAAATGAATTTTGGCTGTTGTTAAAAATCAAATCCACCTTTAAAACATAAATATTTGCCTCCATCAAGACACTCCAAAGAATGCACTTAAGTGTTTAAAAAAGAAATGAACCAGAGCATTTTTAACAGTATTTTTGGAATAAGTGATTCGTCTTCCAAGGAGACTGCTTTGAAGGGGAGACTCATGTGGGATGCATAAGCTCTGGTATGTTTATTTAAAACATACCTTAAATTTCCTCATATACATTCACAAGAAACTTTCCTGGAAGCCCCAGACACTCAATTCTGTTAAGGCGGGGGAAATTCATCAGGTCACTGAGTCCTTTTCAATTGTGTCTTTCCTGGACTTCTAAACTTGTATTCAGTGGATTATGAACATGAGCAAAAGAGTTCCTTGAGGAAAGGAACCCCCACCTAACAGGGATACTCCCGCAGACACCCTGAACCAGTACTCTGCTCTGCAATGCTGAGCCCTACCCTAGAAATGCAGTTGGTAGCTAGAGAGAGAGAGTTTTGGGTTCTGAGGGGACAAATGAAAGTATTGGTACAGGATTTTTTTTGGTAGGAAGTCAGCAATTCTCTCATTCATGGAGCTACCCTGAACTTAAATGCCTGTCAGTTGCTAGAAATCAGGTGTCACATCTGATTTGGTGGCAGTGCTGGATAATTTTTGACAAAATTTCTCCATGTGATTTTTACTTGGCCTCCCATTTGATGGTCAATTCAATGTCAGACGTGTGGGACTATCCTTCCACAGCCTTTCTCTTGATGAGTCAGGGTGGCTACCCCAACCTAAACATTCTAATTGGGGTTAGTCACTATTTCAGACCCTACTTAAATCCCTCCTTTCAAATTGATTCAAAGCACAGACCTACTTTCCACAGTAATCCAACTTTGGTTTCTTTAGACTCTTGTCATTTTAGCTATGCCTACACTGCTGCCCTGCTTCTCTGAAAGCTTCCTCCCCCAACCATACTGCGTTTCCCAGATGTTCACAACCCTGAAATATCCCAGATGACAAAATGTATACACATTGTACTTGTCCAAGTAAGTCCATCTTCACTTACTTTGGTCGAGTTCCCATTTGTCTTATCAAAACAGTAAAAATTTGATTAGTGCAATAGGTAAAATAATGCCCCCCCCCCCCCCGAAGTCTGCATCCTAATTCAGGAATCTGTGAATATGTTATAGCATATGGCAAAGGGGAATTAAAGTTATGGATAGAACTAACATTACTAATTAGCTAACCTTAAAACAGGGAGATTATCCTGGATTACCCAGGAAGGCCTAATGTTATCATAAGGTCTTCAAAAGTGTGCAACAGAAGAGGAGCTTAGAGCAATGTGATGTGGAACTGAAGGCAGAAGAGGAGGTCAGAGTGATGTGATATAGAACGGGACACACTACTGCTGGCTTTGAAGACAGAGGAAGTTGGCCATGAGCCAAGGAGAATGGGTTGCTTCTACGAAGCCAGAAAGAGCAAGGAAACAGATTCTTCCCCAAAGCCTCCAAAATGGAATGCAATCTTACTGAAACCTTGATTTTAGCCCATAGAGACCCATTTTAGACTTATGAACTACAGAATTTAAGATAAAAAATTTGTGTTGTCTCAAGCCATTACATTTATGATTATGTGAATTGCTACAGCAGCAATGGAAAATACAGTTAGCTAGGGCCTAAATAACCTGAAAATACAATTCACTGACACTGTTTCTGCTTATCGCTTTCAGGAGAAGTATCTAAATCTCTAGAAAAGTCTAAATTAACAATTGGCTTTTAAAGGTTCAGATTGGGTTCTCTCGAAACCGATCCTGACATGGAAAGTTGGAGGCCACTGGTTTCTTAGGAAGAGCTGGGGGGGGGGGGGGGGGTAGACCTGTAAAGGGTCTGGGTCACAGCAGAGGGAGACGCTGGCTGCAGTGCAGCTGGATCTGAGGACTTGACAGATCCCATAGGTAACCCTGGAGCTGGGGCAGCCCTTCAGAATTGTCCCAAACTGAGGCAATGGGCTGAACTCGTGTTTCCACATTATCCAGTCTGGGAGGGATAAGGATCTAGGGTCAGGGCGTTCCTAGCGGTGGAGGACAATGCCCCGCTAGGAACACAACTGTGAGTCATCAGCAGCTGATACTCCCAACAGGGGGAGGACTGATAAGGCCAGGCCTGAGGAAAGGATCTGTGTAGGCTCTATGGTATTCCCGGCAAGCAACCAATATTTCCAGGATATGTGAGATCTGAGATCCATCTCTATTCCATCTTGTCTTGATACAATGGATAACAAGAAGAGCTGTTACTTGTGCAATGCTTCTTACTTAGCAGCTACTATGCTTAAGGGCTTCGCACTCATCCTCTCCAATTCCAGCAAATAACCACTGTTAGTGGCATTTTACAGATGAGGACACCAAGGCTCAGAAGCTCAGACGCGACCAGTCCCAGACCACCCAGCTCATGAAGGGAGAGCCGGGTTTTGACATCAAAGCCAAGCCACTTCATCTCTAGCCCACCACAGGCCACATGGAGCAAGTTCCCAGGAAGCGAATTAACGTTTACAAACATCAATCTGACACCGCAAGATTCTTGGCCCTCAAAGAAAGATAAGATTATGTTCGGTAAACTCTGCTTCCTAAATAGGAAAAGGGGCCTGAGACCAAATGATAAGATATTAAACAGGGTTGAAATGAGAAAGAACTTCTGGTGGCCCAGAGGGTGGAGTAGATCAAGGTTTGTACTACACACTGTAAATCAAAGTTAATTATATTTTTGCTCTGCATTGTACGTGGTGAAATGGGTCATAATTTTACATGTGCCTCAGTGTTCTCTTCCCCAGTGGCAGCTCCCAGGGGAAAAGCCTCAGGTCGGTCTGCTTTACCTTGCATGGCCCCTAGCACCGCAGCAACACGGGACAACAGGTAGGAAATACCGTTTGATGATTTTCTTCCCTCGCAGCCGTGACCCAGACCCTGTCTAGCGGCCTGTAACGCAAGATCAGTCATTGTAGCATTCTCCCTGCAGGTTGGATCTAGAAAATATGGTGCTCTGAAAAATGCCATAAAAGCTCTCTGCTTTAATAAGAATCCTGGTGTCCTGTGATGGATGCTATAAAATCGAGGACTGGCTGGGGGTGTTCATAGCTGCGTGGGTCCATTAACAATGTCTGGTTCTGTGGCAACATACTTCATATCCTGGAAAGGAGAAGGTGGTCACCAGAGTGCAAAAGCGAAAGCATTTATTATAAATAACACTAGGTGACCCTGGAGTAAACACAGCTGTGCCCTCGTGGTGTCTTGTCAGGGGTACTCCCTCAGTAGATTAAAGAAATCCATGTTTTATGGGGCCATTACTTATTCTGTATATATACCCCAGAAGGCTGCTTTTCCATCAGACCTTGCTTACCGCATATAAGGTTTCAAGCCCTGGAATTGTATGAAGCGGAGATGCTTCACTGGAACACTTACACTAGCATGCTCTGATATTTTCAGCGGGGGAATGAGGATCAGCTCCTATTTGTTCCTAAATGATTTACGCAGCTTTCTGGCTCTGCGCAACTTGTAGCTGTCCTACTGATTTCTCACAGACTCTTCTCACCCACCCCTGACACCCTCTCCTGCAGATGCAGTGGGTAGAGAACATGAGACTTGATTTAGGAATGTCATCTACTAGCTACAGGGACTTGGGGCTGTGCCTTTAACCTACTAAGCCTTCTTTTTCTCATCCTTCAGCGGAGAGAATGAACTCTGCTTCTTGGAATTGTGCTAAGTTATATGGAAATGAGGGGGGCAGAGTGGGAAGACAGTAGGAATACACAGTGAGACTCTTTAAGTTGCTGGGGAATACTAGAATATATGTGAATATCATCACAGTTATATAATATAATACATTATATACATGTTGGTAAATATATGTGTTTATTAAATATGTAAATTTAAGATCAGACGACAGTTATTTGGCTATCACATATGCATATGTGTATGTATATATGTATATCTAAAACCTTTGTGGGATTGTTTCTACTTTTTGTCTATGAACAATGCTACTATGAAGATTCATGTATAAGTTTTATGTGGACACATGTTTTTATTTCTCTTGGGTATATACTTTGGAGTAGGATTGCTGGGTCATATGGTATCTCTCTATGTTTAACATTTTGAGAAACTGCCAGACTGTCTTTCAAAGCAGTGGCACCATTTCACATTCCCACCACTAGTGTATGAGAGGAACCTATTCATTTTAACGCCAAATTCTCATTAACTCCTATAGGAATTCCCCTTTGGATTGAAGGACTGGCTCCTGGCCCTTAATCCTGAGGGAAGAAGTAGGAAGTGTTTGTTGTGGCTGCTTTTGCTTTCAGGCCTGCTTGGAGCTTGTCTTAGAGTATCCAGGCCACCCCCTTTGTTTTAGGCCGCCTCGATCTCTGGGATGGTTGGAATAGAACGTTTATTTTCCTGTTTCTTAGGAGTGTTTTGAGGAGGGAAGTTCTGTGTGATCCTTGGAATAGAATAGCACAATTTTATGGAGTCTGTTGGTGGTGGTTGCCACAACAAAATGAATAGCTATAATACTTAAAATTATTGAATGTTAGCCTTGGAAGGGTCAGTAAAGCGACCATCTAGTCCAGGCATGGTAAGTAAGCTGTGACTCACAGCTTACTTCAGGCTGATCGGTTTCGGGTATGTGGGATCATGGAGCTCCATCCCGGCTCAGAGAAAGGGCTGGGATTGATTAGCAATGTCTGCCCTGGTGACAGGAGGGTATCAATGGTGGCACTTATGCTTCCTATTTGCTTTCTCTAATTAAAGCCAGCCATACAACAGCTGAGGCTACAGTCCGGGTCACACAGCTGGTTAATTATCAGAGTTGGAACAAGAATCAGTTCAATGTTTTTTCCTCTGCACCATACTGTCCCCAGTTCTGTAAAGTGCCTCATAAAGGGTCGATTTAGGGACAGGGATAGTGTAACCAAGTCAATAGGGTCAATTTCTTTCCTGCTATGTTCAGCCAATTCCCATCAATGCCTGCAGGAATTACTTCATCAGGGTTAACTAGTTAATGATTATAAAGTCTTGGTAAATGCTAACTAATAAAGAGGAGGCCGTTCCCACCTCCTGAACCCCCATATCTGCAGCTATCATGTGGAACGCCCTTTGAAGTCCACAAACTTGATGCATTTGTACACAGGGAGTGTAGAGCAGGACGGGTTTGGACCAAAGTAAAGAAGTTAAGCTCCTTCTGATTTGAAAGGGAATGACTGTGTGTGTGCTTTCCACTTGAACAAAGAGAAAAGGAGCTCCATATTCAGTCCTTAGTTCAATCAAACCCCAGAGTCATTCTGGGGGAGAAATAGGATTTTTCTATAGGCAAGAAATGAATATTGACCATAAAAGATAACCATTTTTTAAATTCTCAAATTTATTTGAATTTCATCAGAATGTAAAATATGTCTGAATTTCTCCTTTTCTACACTATTAATGAATTAAATTATATACCAGCAAAAAATTACCTTAAAGATCTCAGAGACCTTTTGCAACTAATTCCTTTATTCTTTTTAAGTGTTATCATATAAGAATAGAAATAATATGAAAGTGATTTCCTTTTCCTTCTATCCCTGTACCTTCTTTTTTTCTTTCCATCATCCCTTGAACACCTGTATTCAATGTCCGGCATTGTCAGGATTCAAGCCAGTGAGCCACGGTCTCTGTGCCTGAGGAACTCCATCCAGCAGGCTTAAAGTCACAAACTCTCCTACCGCCCATGGAGGAAACAAATTCAACTGCCTCCAGGGAAAGGGAAGGTTCTGGAAGGCAATGCGGGAGCCAATGGGCAGAGAAGCAGGAGACAGGCAGTCCATGGTCAAGATGCACAAAGGCACAGAAGGCTTCCAGAATGGCAAAGTTGAAGATGCTGAAGCATAAGGTGGATTTGGAGAAATGTCATCAGAGAACAGCAGGAAGTGAAGCTGGAAGAAGGGACCTCTCTTCCCAGACTCCTGGGGTGAGCCTGGCTCCAGACCCCTTCTGTGGAAAAGATTCCTGCATTTTTCATCAAACTGCTAAAACTGAACCATGAATACAGGCAGGGATGTGTGTGTGTGTGTGTGTGTGTGTGTGTGTGTGCGTGTGCATGTGTGTGCATGCATATGAGAGAGAGACATCACATTTTATTTATCCATTTATTCTTTGAGAGACATTTGGGTTGTTTTCACATTTTAGCTTTTATGAATAATGCTGCTATGAACATTTATATACAGGTTTTTATGTGGCCCTATGTTTTCATTTCTTCAGGGTATGGACCTAGAGGTAGAATTGCTGGGCTATATGCTCACTCTGTTTAACATTTTGAGGAACTGCCAAACTGTTTTTCCAGATACCTTTTAAAATCTAAATTTAAAGGTAACTTTAAACCTTCAAAATATATGACATTCCTCTACAATCGCACACAGCAATCTGTGCTCCTCAAGGGTTGTGTGTTTATCGTTGTGAAATGGCGAAACTAAAACCATGCAGTAATGAGGTTGATGTCTTTTATTCAAGGGAAAACAATCCGTGGGTTGGAGGAGCGCGGTGCCTAACAAGCAGTGGAGCGAGCACTCTTCCCAAGGGATTTGGGGCGAGCGCGAGTTTTACCATATGTTAGAGGCAACAGAGGCATCGTGGAAATAGGGCATGACTGGGGAGGAGGTTGGGAGTTTCCTTACAAGGCCAGCAGGTCCTGTTACCCTACCCAGGGTAAGGTAAGCTAGCTAAGGCTGAGTTGGAGGATTGTGACTGGGGTTAGAGTCCCTTGACAGTGAGGTATATTCTGTAAGCACAGGCTGACTTGGGTTTGGATTTCTGATATGGGCTGAGCCCCAGGGAAACTTCCTTCTTGTGGTTTCCAATATAAAAACTAGCTATATCTGTATGTTAGCAGGACATGTTTTATTCCTGCAGTTCAGGATTGGAGCCTCATGGCACTCAGTGGGGCTAAGATGAAAGGGATCTCCATCCTCCCAGGGGAAATCCCAGGTTAGTGTCTCAGACTCATGAAGAAGTAGTTTCCTTCCTGCCTGGCCTAAAATCTTTTCTTGGTTTTATATAGAGATATTGGCTTTGATCAACACGCACGTCCCTTAGATCCTCCCTCCCTCGAACACTGGATCAACGTCTATGGGATCCGTTAGGTTGAAGGTAAAGGCCTACATTTTGGGGGGCTTCTGACTTCCCGAAGTAATACAGGGAAGGAAACACCAAGTGAGACCCTCATCATGAACAGAAGATCGGGCCATACTCCCTTGATGATTGGGTCCCAGAAGCTGAGGTTGAGGAGGGCGATGGGATAAAGAAAGGTGTCACTGAGGCAGCCAGCAAGTCTGGAGTGGGAAGGGCCTAGCCTACAGAGCTGACTGCCCACCCACTATATGCCAGCTGCTCTAGGTCCAGTTCCTCCTTTATCCCCATTTTTAGGGAGGAGGAAACCAAGAGCTCAGTGATGGAAAAAGGAAGAGTCTGATGCCCAACAGCAGTCGAAGGCAGAAGTGAACTGGAGACGGAGTAGGTCTGAGTACCCAGATTAGCCTCGGAACCGGGCCACCATCTCCGCCATCTGGAGCACAGGGGCTGGAACATGCGTTCAGTGGCCCTCGGGCACCAGCACCTGGCCCTGCCCAGCAGAGCGGCTGTCACTGCTATTTTGGAGGCAATCATATATTTTTAATGACCTGCAAAACCTCCCTGTGAGAAGGGAGGGAGAGTTGAAATTGCGGCCAAGCAATTTGCATTGCGAATCAAGTTATCCTCCCTCTTGCTCTCCAAGAATATGCAGAAATAAATGCCTCCTAATGAACCCTGGGGGGCTGAGGCTTTGATATGAATTCTGCTGGAGGGGTAAAGAGTTCCAGCCAGACTGAGACCCAGCGTGAAGTTGAAGCGGGAGGGCCAGGGCAGTCCCCTTCAGAGGGAGGAGGAAAGGAAATTGGATTATCTAGCTAGCAGTTGGTGTTTTTCTATCTCTTAAAAGCACAGATGAGAGCTCCCCACCTTCAGATGGGGGGAATTTGGTTTATCCCTATTTAACTGGCCAGCTCTGCACCCCACTCCAGCCTCCCCACCCTGGCTTCACTCATCCTTAAGCTCCTTCCGTACTCCCTGGACTTGCAGAGAAACAGGAGTTCCAAAGCCTTTGCATCTTCCCAAACTAAAGAAGATCCATTAGGGATGATAGCTAGAGGGGCACCTGGCTGGCTCAGTTGGAAGAGCCTGAGACTCTTGATCTTGGGGTCGTGAGTTCAAGCCCCACATTGGATTTAGAGATTACTAAATAAATAAACTTAAAAAAATAAAGATGATACATAGATAATAGACAATAGATAGGCAACCTTTCTATCTTTTAAAGTCAGGTAGTGGGGATCCCTGGGTGGCTCAGCGGTGTGGCGCCTGCCTGCGGCCCAGGGCGTGATCTTGGAATCCCAGGATCAAGTCCTGCGTTGGGCTCCCTTCATGGAGCCTGCTTCTCCCTGTGTCTCTGCCTCTCTCCCTTTCTCTCTCTGTCTCTCATAAATAAGTGAAATCTTTAAAAATAAATAAAGTTAGGTAGCCGTCAGTTCTGGCTGCCTCTCAGAAAACACCAGCCCACCTTCCCTCCCCCACCACCTCCAGGGTCTGTGTTTACTCAGCACAATGAGGTGTGTGTGCAGGCAAGTATGTGCTTGTAGGAATGAGCCCTGTGGGGGCTGGTCTGGGAGGTGAGTGGTGTGGGTCTGAGGGCATGTGGATGCGGTATTTGTGTGGGCTTGAGAGTGTGTGGTAATGAGGGTTTGTGTGGACTTGTGAAAGAGAGGAGGTGGAGAGACCTTTCACAGCCTCCCTCTGGGAATCCATGGCGATGAGCACAGGCCCAGCTTGGACAAAGGGAATCCACAGAAGATCCCGAGCTCCGTGTTGGCTCTCTCTGCTGCCTCCTTGCCCCAACACCTTTCCCAGAACTGCAAGCACATCCTACAGATCAAGACACATCTTTTACAGCTGGTGCTGCCTGAGAGGAGCCTGAAAGCCCAGCAAAGTCCCTGGTGGGAAATAAAACCTGGCACCACAGCGCATGGGCTCTCCATGGTTAGACGAGTGGGTGTACCCTTCAGACAGCCTGGTCAAAGCCCAATCCACTGATTCTTCTATCTCTCTATTTCCTTATTTGGAAAATAGGGATAGTAAAGGACCGGTCTTAGTGGGTTGTATGTGCTAATAGGAGTTATTATTGGGGTGAATGGGTTGGTAACTGCTCAGTACTTGGGGCTCCCATTATTGCAAGCAGTATTGGGATAAGATGACTTAACGTTTTTAAGATGTTCAGAGGGATAGTGAGCAGAGGGTCATACCCAAGGGAATAAATAACCCATGCTTTTAGGATCTCCTTATTGGAGATGGCACTGTGTACACAGGTTTGAGGAACTTGTCTACATCAAGACACCCTGAAAAAAACAAAAGAGAAAGGAGAGGAAACGTTACAGATTAAAAAGAAACATGAGTCACATTAACCAAATGCACCTGGGAACATTGATTAGATCCTGACTTAAGTGATCAAATATTTTAAAATTATGAGACAATCAAGAAAATCTGAATGCTGAATGAATATTTGATAATAGTATGGAATTATCAATATTTTTAGATATGACTATGGTATTGTGGTTATGTTAAAAGACCAGATAGACTTTATCTCTTAAAAAATACTGGAATGGGTGAATTGATAAAATGTTTTGGATTTACTTGAAAAGAATCTAGCTGACGGTGGGGGCAGTTTGGAAACAGGGAAGAGATAAAACGAGATTGGCAAGATGAGAGTTCAAGGGGCTCCATTATATTATTTTCTCTAATTTTGTGTGTTTGAATATTTCCAAAATTAAAATATTAAGGAATAAAAAACCAAGGCTCTTCTGGACCTGCCACTTGGAGAATGGCTTCTGCCCTCCCACAGTGTCACCAGGACAAGATGATTCGGTCAGGCCCTTGGACCAACAGGGAGGGGCACAGCTGAGCACTGCTTTCTAAGCCCTATAAATCAACAAGCACAGCTGAAGCCATTTATTAGGAAGCTTGTTAATAAGAAAAATCTGGTTTCAATGGGTCATTTTATTAGGGAGAGGGAGCAAGGAATGATGGAGAACAGGGCTGCCCTAGCAGTGAGGGGGTTTATAACCAGTGCCAGGTCTCCCTCCCAGGTAAGAGTTGGATTGTGTTAACCCTATCACCACCTCCAACCCTTTTCAGGAGGATGGTGAACCCAGAGTGCTAGTAACAGGAGTAGGGGACAGGCCAGAGCATGTGCAGGGGGGAATGCCACTGGCTTATCTACTTCACCAGAGATGCAGGTCTTCACAGGGGAGCTGGGGCCTTCTGCAGTGTGCAGAGACCACGTCCAGCAGAGAATCTCATGGATGACTGAGGGCAGAAAAGTAAAGGGGGAAAAAAAAAAAAGAAAAGTGAAGGGGCAACAGCCAACTTGATAAGATGGTTTCAAGTAGAGTAATCTGAGCCAAAGAGAGAAAGAAGGCCCCCAGGAGAAGTGGGACTTTGAAGGGGAATCTTAATGGAAAGGGATCCAGGAAGTGGGGTGCATGGGTGGCTGAGTGGTTGAGCATCTGCCTTTGGCTCAGGTCCTGATCCCTGGGTCCTGAGATCAAGTTCCGTATCAGGCTCACCGTGAGCAGCCTGCTTCTTCCTCTGCCTATGTCTCTGCCTCTTTCTCTCTGTGTCTCTTTTGAATAAATAAATAAAATCTTCAAAAAAAAAAAAAAAAAAGGAAAGGACTCTGGAGGGACCCTAAGAAATAAATACTAGAGCCAAACCAAGGTTAATGCTTGTGGGTAAATTGAACTAAAAAGTGGTTTTGAGCCTTAGAGGTGCCTTAGAGGGTCCTATGACTTAGCTTGCTCAGCCAAGGGCTAAGAAGGCCCAGGTACCTGAGTTCAGGGCATAAGTAGTGACAGCCCAAGGGCAGAGTCTCTGGAGGAACTACAAACTCACCCTTCTCTCCTTTCTTAATTTGCCAGCGACCCAGGGCTGCTGCAAGGGTCAGTGAAAGAGCACTGACTTTGGAGTCAAAAAACCCAAGTTCCAGTTCCAGCTTTGCTATTTCCCAGGGGTAAAGCTTTGGGCCATCAATCCTTTGGACTTTCTCAGCCTCAGCTTTTCCCTATTGGCTAACAAGATGAACAATACCTGCTTCACAGAGTTGCTACAGAGGGGTATTTGTGCAGTAAAAAGTGCATGGGATTTGGAGAGTAGGTGCCAAGGAGGACTGAGTGCAGGCCTCACCAAACTATGAGCCATGTGCCTTCAAGCCAGTCAGTTGATGCCACTGAGCCTCTATTTCCTCACTTGAAAAATGGGAGAGTAGTACTAGCTTACCAAGAAAACATAAAGAGAAAAAATGTAAGTAATCGGCTCAGTGGGAGGCCTTGCACAGGTGACCACTCAATGTTAGCAATGGGCATTAATATTATAAAACATTAGAACATAAATGAGACGAAATGTGAGAAGTCACTAAGAATGTCACAGAGAAAGCACCTGGGGGTCAGAGAAGGGAGCTTGGGTCTTGCCAGACTTGGGGTCATCTCAGCATTTACCTTGTGTACATTGTTTTTATCTCATCGCTTGGAGCACAGGGGTCACTTGGTGTCAATGTAGACACCCTCGGCTTTGACACTCGATGGGCTTGGAGGTGTCTATTAGATCAATAAAGACTGTTGAATGATTGAGAAAAATGTGCAGAAACTATAGCACGGGCATGATCCGAGCTTTAGGAAAAGAGGGAGCTTAGAGATTAGGAAACTAAAAAAATGTTGTTGTTTTCACCCTCGAGTTCAACGGGATAACTTCAGAAAGACCTCCAACATGAAAGTGATTTTTAGGCCAAAAATCTTAGCACCAAAGCAAAAAAAAAAAAAAAAAAGGTCCTGTTTACATTATTAATACTTTAATACTCCTGGGTACACACAGATCTTTAAATAAGGACCTGCAGACAGTCATCTTTCCCAGAGTCTGTACCTTGTGGTTACTGCAGAGACAGTTACGGCCCTTCCCTTCCTAAATTAAACCTCATCTACTTCACCCACATTTGTTCTTGGCTCCTGCCACCAGGAACAGCCCTCCCGCACTGGCTGGTCCCCAACCCTCCCACGGAGCGGGAGGCGACCCTCGCCGGAGGCCTGGATGTTTTCCTTGCCGTCTGCCCCGCTGGTCCCCCGACGGTAGACGCCGGGGTGTGAAACTGCACACCTACAAGGTTGGCCTTCTGGTTCGGGGGGCCCCAAGAGGAAACCCGCAGTCTCTCCATTTCCTGTGGGTGAAGAATTATGCGATTGAAACAGATCATACCCTCTTCCCCTTCCCGGGTCACACCAGCCCAGCCCAGCCCAGCCCAGCAGAGTTAGGAAGCAGTGGCAGCAAGTCGAGGCTGGCCTGAGCCCCCAGGATCTGCAAATAGGGGTGCGGGCTTCCAACTGCTTGCTTGTGTCTCCCCCTCCTCACCCCCTCCCTGCTGCCACCTTCTCAGTAGGGGAGCGGGGAGCTGGAGCCCGTGGCCTACAGGGCCAATTCCCTCTGGGGGGCCTTGGCCACCCCCACTCGCTGGCTGCTGTGTTCCCCTTGCTGCCACTTTCTTCTCTCTTGCAGGCTGATTTAAAACACTTTGAGTTTAAAAAACAAACAAACAAACAAAACACTTTGAGTTTGTTTTAAGATTTTTTTATTTATTCACAAGAGACACAGAGAGAGAGAGAGAGAGAGAGGCAGAGGGAGAAGCAGGCTCCATGCAGGGAGCCTGACGTGGGACTCGATCCCGGGTCTCCAGGGTCACGCCCTGGGCTCAAGGCAGACGCTCAACCGCTGAGCCACCCAGGCTGCCCTGAAACACTTTGAGCTTGAAGAGGTTTGTGTCGAAGTGTGACTGCTGCTGCCCCTTGGGCTCCAGGCAGGGAAGACACACCCGGTTGACAGGGGACAGCACTGCCCCGGGTGCCCCAAGGGCCCCGCGTGCTTTTTACATGGAAATGAGCAGCCACTTGGCTCCTTCTGTAACTAATCACCACTGTTGTTGAAATATTACTACTTCTGTTGCAACCACTAATGCCCCAAATGAGGAACAGGCGCTTCGGGGTGACATCAAACATAGGATGGTCACTTCTCATTTGCCATTCCCAGCCCTCCCAGTGCACATCCGGGGAAGGCCAGAGTGACGGCGGGGTCAGGCTGCTGCCTCTGTTGGCAGGGTGGCAACGGGGCCGGGATCTGCCCATCTCCTGCTTGAGGATTTCAAATGTACTTTATTTCTCCGATCATAGCGTATTTTAATGGGCACCCAGTGCTTTTACTTGGCATCAGTTACGAGTTGGTTTTGAAGCAATTCAGTATTACACCAGCTGGGATGATTACCGATCTCTCCAGTGCTTTAGGGTGACTGCCAACAGGGGACCGTTTCCATCCTACTCCAGTTCATATCGCTGTGTATATATGTCCATGCGGCAACACAGCAAGGGCTCTACTGGCTAACAGGACCTCCTCCTACTTGTCGTGGAAATCAGAGGTCCAGTTCCTTGGCTGTGCCTTGCCGTCGTTTGCCGAAAGCTTTGAATTTGGAGGTGACTTAGCGTTTCTGGCCAAAGGAAACATCATCAAGCTAAAGCCAGAGCTGCAGCAACCACAGCTGCTGGTTTGATGCAACTTCAAATCAAGTCCACCTGCAAAGAGCCCTAAAAAAACCCCAAAAAAACAGAAAAACAAACAAACAAAAAACTGTCTCCTGTTTAAATCAGGGGTGCTTTGCTGATGAAGGTTTTGGGGTGCATAATCTGAAAAGATGTATAGGGGAATGAATACAAAGAGCATGGGCCTTGGAGCCCACGTTTGAGTCTTATTTTCATGCCTCACTAGCTGTGTGAACTTGGCCCATGGTTTGCCCTCTTTGAGCTTGTTTTCTCATCAAAAAACACAAATACTAATAATATTGGATTGTTATGAGGGCTCAAAGGAAGGTGGATAGGTGATTAGCACAGTGCCTGGCAACCAGGGGGGGTCCATAATGAAATGATCATAGTCATGTTGACCCTGGTGTCTGGTGCCCTTCACGGACCGCCCTGCGCACACCATGCCAGACACACCTAGAGTCCCTTAGCACAGTGATTAGCTTATAACTTACTCTTGTTTCTCATGGGCCCTGGATCCTGGGACACCAGATGGAGGTCATGGTAATGACAGCAACCAAACTTTGCATTTTCCTTCCTGGTTTATAAAGCACAAACACCCACGCTCTATTCAATCCACATTGTAGGGTGTATGTGTAGTATCATTTTTTCCAGAGAAAGCTAAGGCCCTGAGGGGTTAAGGAACCCAAAGTCACACAATTACAAATGATGAATCTGGGACTGAAGTTCAACATTCATTCTCCCTCTCCAAACTTCCTGCTACCCAGCACTCTGAGGGTAAGCACCCTCATGCCCCCTAAACAGTTACCATGCCCCATGTCCCAGGGCTATCTGCTAGGGAATTAGCTTAATTACCTGTGACAATGTAGAAACAGCTATCAGTGGGTTACCTCTCCCAGATAAAATATTTGTATTTGGATGGGGGGGCGGGGGGGCTTCTGTTGACTAGCCTTCACCCAGAGGATTTACTGTAACGGAGACTTTCAGGTCTCGTGTGGTGAATTACCTTAATGCCCTGGATGACTGCCTTTCCTTCCTATGTAGACTTGTCACACACACGGCCACATGAAATAAAGGGGAGGCATCACACAATTGTAAACTTGTCAGAGATCTTTAACTCAATAGGACGTAGCCCAGTGGTTGGGCTTCTGTGTTCCAGACTTAACCCAATCTTCTTTTCCAGCTGGCTCAGCCACTGGGATCTGGCCAAAGGGAGTGAGTTAACCTTTCCCAGCTGAGCTAAAGGAACCATAATCTTTTCAATAACATCCACATCGCATCTCATTTGTTCTTAACGACATCCTGTGAGGTTGTATGAGTTAGGTACCATTTTCCCTTACACAGATGAGGATGCTGAGAGATCCAGAAGGCTTAACTAAGTTGCCCAGGATCCCAGGCCAGCATGCACTGGTATCCAGATCAGTCTTTCCCTTTTAGAATGGTGGATTTTCTACTCTTTCCTGCAGACCCTGCACTTCCTGGGTGTGTATGGAATGAAGCAACTACAAGTTTATCCTCCCATAACGCTAGGCACTGGCCAACCCTTGACTCTGCAGTTGAAGCAGTAAATCATGGAGACTGGAAGAACCCACAGAGACCACCCCGTCCACTACCACGTTGCATTCGGGTGTGGACCCTAGAACTCCGCTATGATGTGGGTTTGGAGAAAACCCAGAGACAACTCCCTCCCGTATGGAAGCAAGGAGAAGCAAATGCTAGCTGTCTTTGTAGGTGGAGGGAGAAGTCAGGGATTGACCTAGTTATATAGTCTCTAAGGATATAAAGGGTTACCTATGTCTGTCATCTCCCCCTAGGACTAGCAAGAAATTGTGGGTTTAAATCCTAGCAGGAAAATTCAGGATTAGCATTAGAAGGAACCTTCTAACCATGAAGGCCACAAGAAGCTGAAGCAGATTCATATGAAAGAGGAGAGGAAGCTACTTCTTTGGAGAGCTGTAGGAAAGAGGTTAGCCGCTGGGTAGGGAAGCATACCCATCATGAAGATGAGAAGATTGAGGTGTAGGATTACTAGATTTCCCTTTGAGCCTTGTGGCTAAAAACTGCTAGAAGACACCATATAAACAGAAAGTGTAACTACACTTATTTTTAATTGAATAATCATTGCTTCCAATTTGGGATGATTTCAACAATGCCCCTTCTTGTATTTCTATTTTGACTCTCCAGGGGGAAATTTGAAGTTTCCTGGTAATTTATAATTTTAACCACAGTTTTCCTGAGGCAGTAAGTTTATATGGGAAAATAGTTTACTCTGAATCTTAAAATTTTTTTCTATGTTATAATTTGCCATCATACTAAACACACATGTTATTATCTCATAAGCTCATAATTGCTGACTCCTCTAACCCCAACATCTCCAGAACAGGTAGTTCTTCTTCAAAGAACATACCATTGCAATATTGGTACAAAATTCAGGTGCCCCTATGTGACAGAGAGAGGAGTTTAAAGAAATGGAAATGACACCCAAGAAACAGAGAAATAAGGACATTCTGTGATCCTGAACTTTGAAGCTTTCTCCTCCATGGATTGGAATATCCTGTCCTTCATGTATGCAGATGAGGTTGCTGACTCAGGTTGCTGACCCAGGGGTCATGTGCTCCACAGCCTTTCTGGGAGGCGATGGGTTTACACAAATCCAGACGTACTTTCTCGTCCTCTCTCCCTTATGTTTATGAGATGGCTCCCAGATGAGTGAGTGGAGGCTGGGGGTACTGAATCACCAGCCTGCACGGGTAAGCCTATGACCTTATTTCATCCTGAGCTAGCCAGACAGCATGAACAATAAGCAATTGAATCATCCATCAAGACTATATTACAGGATAGAGCCGTGTCTCCCAACATCTCATACGTGGCACTCGGATACAACAATGCAATATAATGATAACAATCTGGGATAAATAGATAAGGTTATTTGCCACCAGCCAGGTGACTCCAGCCACTCCAGACCTTGGCTGGATATGCAGTAGCTGAAAGGCCAATATTTTGTAGCACATATTGAGAGGCTCTAGAGTAGAGCAAAATGGCTAGGGTAGAGCAGGGCCCGGTGGGAGAGGGCTCTGAAGTTAGATAGCTTGGATTCGAGTCCTGGCTTCGTCACTTATGACCTTGGCTGTTATGTAATCTCTCACTGTCTCAGTTTGCTCACAGATGTGAAGGGGTTAATAACAGTACTTCATAGGGCTGTTTTTGTTTTTTTTGGTTTTTTTTAAGATTTTTTTGGGGATGGGGGTGCACCTGGTTGGCTCAGTTGGTTAAGCATCTGCCTTCAGCTCAGGTCATGGTCCCAGGGCCATGGAATCAAGCCCCAGATCAGGCTCCCTGCTCAGTGAGGATCCTGCTTCTCCATCTTCTGCTCCTCCTGCTTGTGCTCTCTCTCTCTCAAATAAATAAAGTCATTTTTTAAAAAAGATTTTGGGATGCCTGGGTGGTTCAGCTGTTGAGTGTCTGCCTTCAGCTCAGAGTGTGATCCCCGAGTTCTGGGATCAAGTCCCACACCGGGCTCTTTGCATGGAGCCTGCTTTTCCCTCTGCCTATGTCTCTGCCTCTCTCTCTCTGTGTCTGTCATGAATAAGTAAATAAAATCTTTTTTAAAAAAAAAATAAGTAAATATGGGACGCCTGGGTGGCTCAGTGGTTGAGTGTCTGCCTTCGGTTGAGGGCCTGATCCCAGTCTCAGGATCAAGTTCCACATCGGGGTCCCTGCAGGGAGACTGCTTTTGCCCCTGCCTATGTCTCTGCCTCTCTCTCTGTGTCTCTGGTGAATTAATAAATAAAATCTTTAAATAAATAAATTTTTTAAAAGATTTTATTTTTTTAGGTAATCTCTACACATAACATGGGATTCAAACTCACAACCCTGAGATCAAGAGTCACATGCTCCACCAACTGAGCCAGCCAAGCACCCTTTCATGAGGCTGTTCTAAGGATTTAATGAGTTAATACATGTAAAGTGTTTAGAAATGTTTGGCAAAGAGCAAGCACTGTGTAAATGGCAACTACTGGGGCTCCCGGGTCTGCTTCCCAGCAGAGAGGAGCAAACATAAACAGCGCCACGCTCCAAATCCAGTTAGAATTTGCAGTCAGATGATTCATTGTCTTATCAGAATCTGTGCCTCATCTCTTCTCCCCCACCCCTTCCTATCTCCCCTTCCTTAATGTGGCTGTGGATGCCTGAGAGGTAGTAGTCAAGGAAGATAGAGAATTGACCTGGGAGCAGGAAATTCACATGCCGATTCTGGTTCTTGCACCCACTCCAGGTAGGCTCCTGCTGGATATGTCACCTCACATCTCTGGCCTTCAAGCTCCTCATGGATTGAGAGACAGTGGTGGACCAGATGACTGCAGAGGTCTCTTTCTGCTCTAATATGCCATCGGCTGTTCTGTGGTACAGAATTATATAGTACGGCATGTGTGTGCCCAGTGGCTAGGGCCTCAATGTGCAGCACCAGTGTCTAGGATGATTAAAACAAAACAAGTTCATGTTTACTGTAGATCAAAACACACCAACACATCCCCACCTGCAGTAAGAACTTCAATTTACCAATGTTGCCCTCCAATAGCTGAATTCTAAATTGGAGCCTTTTTTACTTCAAGAATAAATCTGTAAATATGTCTCCTAGGTAACATCTTGTTAGCTTCGTTACTGAAAGCTCTTGAAAATAATAAAACTGTATCTCTGTTTAAAAAGTCAGTAATTCAGACATCTCACTTAAGCCTCCCACCCAATTAATCTGAATTAGTAAAACATGTTCATTTCTGCTCAGATGAGGACATTGGCTAAAGCACACAGATTTATATGCATCCATGAGAAATAGAATTTTTAAAATGCCATTTCCCAGCATCTGGGGTTATTCTTTCCTAGGTCTGTTTTATTTTGAGGTGGCCATAACAGGTATATCCTTCTTGCTATTAAAAATTAATATTTTAGTCCAAATAGTTACTCAGAAATAACAGCCAGAGCAACATCTCAGTTTAATCCTAATGGTGACAAGAACTATCTCCCACCTTCAGTACCGAGGAGAATTTGCTGTCCCTTTAGCCTACCCTTGGGGGAGGATGGTCCCCTGGAGCCATTTCTCACACCTCCTGGAAACCAGCTGTATGGCTCTTGCAAAGCCACACCAGAATGTCCCAACAGAGGGGAGGCAGGGCAGAGACCTGTGGCCTGAAGGATTTAGCAGAACAAAGTCCCACCGAGCAGGGCCTGCAGCTTTACTTTGTTTTCACTGACAGGAGTGCCCTTCCTCCGTGAGGCCCAGCCCAGGCCTGTGTGAGAAAGATTTCCTGGAGTGTGGACACCTACCACAGGCTCAGGACACTGCCAGTCCCACCCAACGAGTAGAACAATGTTTTTGAAGTCTTGGAGAGAGCTCTGACCTGCCCCTCAGGAGCAGATGGGCTGGCAGCCTGGAGCAGAGCCAGGTCCAACAACTGATCATCCGCAGAGGTATTTTGGGGGGCTGCAGGGGGACAGTAGCTCACATGGACCTGCATCCTGGAGGGGGAGGAGAAGGGCAAGATGAATGTGGCCAGGACTTTTATTGCCTGCTGCCTTTGACAAATGACGATGGTTAGCAGAATGAGTTCACCAGCAAAGAAAACACAACCTTCAGGGCAGCCATGGAGCCCTTTGAGAAGTGTATTTTGGCTCTCCTAGTAGCACAGCTATCACCCAGAGAGAAAGAAGCAAGCCCCGGAGTACAGCCTGGACCAACCAGGCGCTCCCAGGATTTGATTCCTGTGGGAGATGAATAACAGCCCCCAAAGATATCGAGATCTTAATCCCTGGAGCCTGTGAATGTTACCTCATATGGCAAAAAGGACTTGGCAGGTGTGATTAAATTAAGGATCTTGCGATGGGGAGATTATCCTGGATTATCTGGGTGGGCCCCAAATGTAATCACAGGTGTCCTTATCAGAGGGAGGCAGAGGGAGATTTGACTCCAGACGAGAAGGTGATATGATGACGGAAGCAGATTGGAGGAAGGGACCACAGGCCAAATGACAAGGCAGCCAAGAGAAACTGAAAAAGGCAAAGGAAGAGTCTCCTCTAGAGCTCCCTAAAGGAACCGGTCCTGCTAGCACCTTGACTTTCATCCAATGAAACTGATCTCAGACTTCTGGCCTCCAGTAAGTGCCAAAAGATTATAAATGTATGTTGTTTTAAGCCACTAAGTGTGTAGCCATTTGTGTCAGTAGTAATAGGAAACTCAAAAAGTTCCCGTGGAGGTCAGGGGGATGCTTCAGCTGCAAGGTCTCCCATTATGGCAGAGGGACTCCTGAATGACAGAGAGGAGCATCAGTGCAGGTCTGAGGAGATATTCCCACAGCCTGAGCACCACATCTTTGGGCAATGCTAGGAGTGTTCACAGCAGGGATGGTGGAAGGACACTGTCCTCTATCGAGCACCTACGTGTGCTTCACTGTTCACGTATTCTCTTACTTAACCCTCAAAGCAAAGATGCTAGCATTTCATTTTCTGATGAAGACATTGAGCTCAGAGACTTCACTTGCCCAATGTCACACAGTTGGTCAGCAGTTCCCCAGGGATATTCAGTTGTACACCCGACCTTGCGTACTCCTTCCTTAGGAATCTTCCAAAGTAAGAGATTAGATGAGGCAGTTGCTATGGCTGTAGTTCCAAGGAGTCCATTCATCCATCCATCCATTCATTCACTAAATGAATTAGCACCTCCCAGTATTAGGTCCTGTGCCAAGGGGAAAGAATGACCTCCTGCCTCAGGTCACTTACAAGCCAGGAACACTCACAAGACAAGTTATGTGGGCATTTCCCTCTAAAAAGCCCATCACTAGGCTGGCTCCTGCTACGCTGTCCACATCTTAGACCAACTTCGTTGGAGTTCATTGTAGCTTCTGGCCTCTCCCGAACATGTCATTTTAAGAGTCTCTGATGGTGACACTTCCGTTCACTTTCACTCATTTTTAGGTTCCATTGGATAATCTCATTTTTCTTCTGGGAAGTCTTTCCTGATATTCCTCTCTTTCCCCACACCTGCTCACTGAGGCTGGGCAATGGGCCTCTTCCCAGTTTCTTAGAACCCAGGGCTCCCATCTATGATGATGGTCCCCACACCTAATTATTTATTGTGCGATGTCTACAGGTTTCCTGTAGAGAAGCAGAGAAGCTCTACCAGCCAGAATAGTACAGCCCCCAATGCCCACACCCAAATCTCTGGGGCTATGCCTATGAAATCGTTACTTTACCTGACAGATGGGCCTTTGCAGATGGCATTAAGGTGACTAAGCAGTGAGCCCATGTGGAGATTATTCTGGATGATGCAGACAACTTTCTTTGATTGGGATCAGAGAGATCGGCTCCCCTCCCCCCTCCCCCCAAGAGGAATCAGCCTCCAATGTGAGGAGGGTTTGGTGTGTTGCTGGTTCCCGCATGTAGGGACCCAGGCGCAAGGATGGGGGGGGGGGGCAAAAAGGTGGCCCCTGCTGACTGCCAGCAAGGAAAAGGACCTTCAATCCTCAGCCACAGGAGACCAAATTCATCCAAGGGCATGGATGAGTGAGCTTGGAAGACAGTCCTCCCCATAGCCTCCCAGTTAAGAGCCAACACCTTGAATCTAGCCCACAGAAGCTGGGATGGAGACGAGCTGTGGCACGTCTGACCTGGAGACTGAGACAGTGCATGTGTGCTATTTGAAGCCACCGTGTTGGGGTACCTGGGTGGCTCAGTGGTTGAGCGTCTGCCTTCAGCTCAGAGCGTGATCCCAGGGTCCTGGGATGGAGCCCCACATCGGGTTCCCCACGGGGAGGCTGCTTCTCCCTCTGCCTATGTCTCTGCCTCTCTCTGTGTGTCTCTCATGAATAAATAAATAAAATCTTTAAAAAAAAAAAAAAAAGGCCCATCACTCACCACAGGCAAGGACAACTGGAACAGAGGATTGTGCACAACCACAATGAGAATAATTTTATTTTACCAAGGAGGAATTAAGTCTTGGCCTTGTTGGTGACTTGTCAGAACAGAGGGAAGAGGAATCAAGATTCTTCATGCCAAGGGGAAACCACTGGTTTGCAATCGGAGAGTTTTCCTGGAGGTGTAAATAAATAAGTTTCCTTTGGGCCCCAACACACCCTGCACACCAAGGATGAGTGTTGGTTAATGCCAGTTTAGGGATATAGGCTATGGCGGGAACAGTTCTGCTAAACTTGATCCAAAGTTTAGCATGGACTAACTTCTATCACCTCAGGCTCTGTGAGAGGCAAGAACAGGACCTAAAACTTGGGCCTACATCAGCTGCTCTGTACCTGGGGTGTAACAGACAGGCTCTGTTGGGTTCTTACTGGATATTCCTCTCTTCTTGTCCTTGCCCAGAGATGATGCTGACTTTGTGTCCCTTGTGGTCTGTTGTTATTTCAGATAGGATGCTTTCAGTTGCAAATAACAGAAAATCCAATCCAAATCAGCTCAAATTACCAAGGCATTTTATTGGCTCCATTTAACTGAAAAGTCTAGGAATAGGGCTGGCTTCTAGGGAGGCTTGTTCTAGTGCCTTAAACGATGCAACCAGACCTTCTTTCCCTCTCATTTCTCATCTTCATTTCCTCTTCAGATTCTTCCCACATGATATTTTCTCCTCATCACCCCCCAAGAGGGCTGCTAGTACCCCAAACTCAGTCTTATTGGCCTCAATGTTCTGACAAGGATTATGTTCCCAACTGAGAGCCAACCAAGAAGGCCAAGAGAAATGTAACGCACTGATGGTTGAAAGCAGATCGCACACTCCCTATCTAGGACTGGAGGTGGAATCATCTAGGTGCACATAGCTAAGGGGAAGAAAGACAAGTCCCAGCGAGAAACTGGGGATGTTACTAAGAAGGGAAGGGGAGAATGGATAGATACTGGGGAACCAACCAAAATGTCTATGAAATGTCTGTAAGACTGATAGAGTTTTGTTGTTGTTGTTTTGATCTTAAATGAACAAATTTTCTACCCTTCTTAATACTTCCTTGAAATGAATAATCTTGCAAGGGCTTCCTTAATTGGGTACTTATGATATCACATACTCCTTAACACTCCAATGAACAGATTTCATCTTCATTAAGGCGACAGAGCTTTTAGATGTCAGCTCTTCCCTCTGTTCCCTCTCTGTGCTTCCCCTAAAAGAAGTAGTGCTGAAATATTGCCCTTGATTAATCACAGGCCAATTATCTAGTTTGTGGATTATCAGGACTCCTCCTTTCTCTTCTCTGCCTTTTAGCCATCCCCCTGCTCATTAACAAGCCTGCCTGAAAAGATAGGGTAAAAAAAAAAGAAAGAAAGAAAGAAAAGAAAAGAAAAAATAGAACTTAAATCAGCCAGTTTAGCAACTTACCAACCCTGGAAATTTTTTTGAGGAGGAAATTGAAAAGAAATGATGGCATGAGATTATCTTGAATTTCTATGATCTGTGATAATTTTATTGACCCCTTCTCAAAGGCCCTTCCACCTCTACCCTCATCCTCCTTAGACACAGTGAAAAAAGCTGAATTCTCCAGAACAGGCACATTCCTTAGACATCCAGACATTTCAAATAGCTCTACTCCTATTCTCTCATTTCCCTTGTATCTCAATAACTTCTTTAAATAAACTTTTTCTTTTTTTAAATCAAGACAATTGCTTTTGAGATCTGTTGGAGGATAAACTCAACCCTGCTGCCTAAATTGAGAATTCAGGCCCCATGTCTCAAGTTTCCTAGAGAATAAGAATCAGATAAGCATAGTAGTCCTTGCTGAATCAGGTGAACAAAGTAAAGGGGGTCATGGGCAAGGTGGGGCCACTGAGCACCCCTCCCAGCAAACCAGAGTACCCCCATCACCTGCACCAAGCATCTGGCCACCATTTCCACTCACCACTCACATCTAACTGATCCCTTCTAACTCTGGTAGGCTGGACTAGAATGGTGATGATCTCCAAGGGCTTTGGTCTCCTCAGCAGAATTTAAACAAAAAGGAAAAGGGTATCTTTTCTATTTTTCAAAGAACATTTTCCCAACATCTAAAAACACATTATTTCTCTTTGGGATTTGTCTTTCTCCTAACCACACCTGGTGGAACAGAAACTATAACAAAATAGACTGGTGGCTTATAAACAACAGAAATTTATTTCTCACAGTTCTGGAGGTAAGGAAGTCCAAGATCAAGGCACCAGCAGATTTGGTGTCTAGCAAGGGCCCACTTCCTGGTTCATAGCTGGTCGTCTATTTGGCTTTTCACTATGTCCTCACAGGGAAGAAGAGGACAGGAGCTCTCTGGGGTCTCTTTTGCAAGGCCACTAATCCCATCATAAGAACTCCACCCTCATGACCTAATCATCTCCCAAAGGCCCCACCTCCAAATACCATCACGTTGGGAATAGGTTTCAACCTATGAATTTTGTTGCAACATACACAGTCTGTAGCAGGACTGCCACTTCCTTTTCCTGGCCATGTGGCTTGGCCCAAGTGGGCAGCACATTTATAGGCAGAGTTAAGTCCCACATTGACAACCTCTCCTAGCAATGTTTGGAAGGGTCTCAAGCAACCCATGTCCTTGGCAACGTAGTGGGGATTGTTATCATGGCAGCATAATGCGGTGCTGGGCTCAAAAACAGAAAAAAATGGACTCCAGAACACTTCTGCATCCAGCCCTGTGGCCAAATGAGGCAAGTGACAACCTCTCTGAGCCTTAATTCTCTCATCTGGAAATGTGAACCCCAATGAACCTCACAGCGTTGATCTGAGGATCAAATGCACTAATGCACAGAAATGTATGCAAATTGTGCTCCAAATTTGGATCCTGATAATGACAATCATGATGCCAGCATACATGCCTGCCTTCTAATGGCCACAGACAGTAAGTGAGTCAACTTGGGAGCAGGGCACATCCCATACTGGAGCACCCATGGATGCCTTCCCTCGTGTGGGTAATTGGCTCCATAAAAATCCAAGTTCCAACTCTGCTCAAACTTGGTTGACTTCACAGCTGCCTCTCATCCCCACTGAGGGACATGTCATCGTCCCATTGCCCATCATTTACAGCTCCCTCTGCCAACTGAGGATTGAAAACATCTGTCTTTGGCTGTATGATTTCATTCGCTTCTCCGGTCTCATTATGGCCCTGATGATCAGCACCAGGCACTGTGCTAAGCGCTTTACATATACAACATTATGTAATCCTTATTTGTAGGTGACAGTATAATAAGAGTTGTTGTTGTTATCCCATTTTAACATGGAAAGAATCTGAGGCCCAGAAAAGATTAGTAACTATAACTTTCTCAAGATCACATGGCTAATAAGAGACAGAGCCAGGTTTCAAAACTGCCAGGTCCTGCACAACTGTGCATTCTCTAACCATTGAACTTTACTGCCTCTCTGTTCCCTTTGCCAGATTGCAGGGAAGACTCCAGCAGGTTAAGAGGGACAGTCGGGCCTACCTTCTCTGGGCCCTAGAGAAAGGCTAGAGCTTCCTTCCTGGATCCTGGCACCTCCTCCTTGAGATGACTGGGCCCCTGGATCCCACTAAGTTTAACGCAGCACCTCTGGATGAGAACCTACTCCCCGACCCCCACCCAACAGGCTCATAGATAAATGGATGCCCAGGAAGGGAATAGATCCTTACATCAGCCGGGTCTCAGGAACCTGAGGATTAATTGCCCTGCAAGCAGCTCGTTAGAGGCTGTGTTGGCAGATGAGGGGAGCAGCAATAGAATCAGCCAATTAAGCAGCCAATGGTGCTGAACTAAACGTGACCTCGTACTTAATTGTGGATGTTGTTTCTCAGCAGTTTCTCACCAGTCTGGGTTTGGGAGAAAGAATGGGACGGTGAGGGGAGGGTGAGTGGCAAGAGGAGACTCCCATTTCTTTCTTTCTTAAGGAGGCAGTAGCATCAAGGATTCAGTGATTTCCAGCACAGCACAGTTGGGGAGGGGTAGTCTGTCTCTTGGCTGTAGCCCTAAGGCAGCAGGCAGATGACAAAGGGACAGGGCCTTGTCAGTTGAATGAAACATTTCCAAACAGGCCAGAGAACCAGACTCGGGGCCCTATCATTAACGGGTTGGGGGACAGTGCCAGAGCCAGGAGCCTGGGCTACACTCTACAGAGAGCTCACGCAGTTTGAAAATGTCCCTTTCCTCTCTACACATGCCACCAGCATGCCACCAGCGTGATTAGGGAGCCCTGGGCCCCTCCACACTTTCTTCCTAAAGCACCTGGAGCACCATATTCAGAAGACCTGTGAGCTTAGGAACTCAGTGGATCAGCGGCTCTGGGGGCAGAGGAGACAACAATGCCTCCCCACCTGCTGGACTCCAGCCAGTCTACCTCACCAGCGCATCGGCAGCAGCTGTGAGGGTGCCTCCCAGAGCTCCCCCTCAAGAGACAACTTGCCTTTGAGCTGCAAGGAGTGCATGAGCCGACAGTCTCCAGGTGTTAGAGCCTTCAGGCCCCACCTCAGCTCTGAGGCCAACTCAGGCAGTGACTGAGCACCCAGGAATACTAGGGCCTGGCGGACTCTGCTAAGTTGGGACTCCCCTCACAGGCAGCCTCTGCTGCAGAGCTCCCTGTTGGGTTGGCTAAGACTTGGCCAGGTCTGTGATGTTCCAAGGCTCTCCCTACCCAATTCTGCTTCCTTACCCTTTTATATTCCCCTGAGTCTGTCAAGTCTGTCCAGGCTGTCAAAAAAAAAAAAAAAACACCATAGCCTGGGGAGTGTGTGGGGGGTGGGTGGGTTAGACAACAGACATTTATTTTCTTACAGATCTGGAAGCTAGAAATTCAGGATCAAGGTGCCATTAGAGTTGGTTTCTGGTAAAGATCCTTTTCTCAGCTGGTAGATGGTCACCTTCTTACTTTGTGCTCATGTGGCCTTTCTTCTGTGTAGGGAGGGAGAGAGAGGCTCTTTCTCTTCGTATAAGAAGAGGCATAATTGGACCAGGGCCCCATCTATATGATCTCACTTGACCTTAATTACCTCCTTAAAGTCTCTACCTTCAAATCCCAGACTCCCAGAAAAGCAAATATGATCCCCAAACTTGAGATGTTCTAATCAACAAGGGGAAAAGGCTGGAGAAAGTTTTTACTTCTCAAACGTAGATTCTAAGTCTGCAGAGGTTTCTGACAAGGCATAGACATAGACTGATTGCCTCCACAATGAGTGAGGTGCCAAAGGTAAGAGGTGTGGAGCCTACCTTGGGAGCAGTCTGTTGAAGGTGGGTTTGGGTGATGAAGACACATGGAGAATAGAAACACCAGAGATACAACCAGACAAGGAAACCCAGAAGAGGGAGAGATTATCTCTACTTGGGAGGACCCAGAGAACTCTTTAATACAGGCAGCATTGGGGTTTGGTTTTGGATGATAGGAAGGTTGGGCATTATAAGCAAAGGAAGAAGCAAAGGGGATTCAAGGCACAGTGACCAGCCCAGCAGCATGGAGTGTGTAGTGCTTTAAGACAAGGTTAGAATGACAGAGTGTATTTAAATACTGGAGGACTTTGTTTTGTTTAAAGATTTTATTTATTTATTCATGAAAGACACACAGAGAGAGAGAGGCAGAGACATAGGAAGAGGGAGAAGCAGGCTCCATGCATGGGAGTCGATCTGGGGACTCCGGGATCATGCACTGAGCGAAAGGCAGACGTTTCAACCGCTGAGCCACCCAGGTGTCCTTAATTAATGGAGGACTTTGAATGCTAAAATATTTGGATTTTATTTTGTTGGTATTGGGAAGCCATGAAAGGATGTCTCCATAGGAGTGATCCAATCAGAGATTTAGAAATACAGATTCTTAGCAGGTCAAAAATGTAGGGATAAGAGGTGAGTAGAATAGTTACAGGCTTTTCTAACAGTGAAAACAGAAATGATAAGGGCCTGACTAGATCAGAGAAGAGGCTATGGAAAAGAAGGGTGAGGTTAGAGATTTACTACAGAGGAGAATGACCAATAAGATCCGACATGGGACAAGGGGATACAGAAAAAATGTTGGGGTCATGAGTCTGAATGATCTACAAAATAACCTTAGAATGGACTGAGTCGAAAGGGAAGAGTATGGGCTGAGATGAAGGCAGTTGGACATGGAGTTCTGAAGTCTGGGAGAACAGTAAGATTAAAGATAGGATTCTGGAAGTCATTCCTACTGCCATCTTCACACTTCCGGTTCAAGTGCTGAAAAAGAAGGGAGAGAAAGTGAAAAGAGAAGAGAGAACCCAAAACCAAATCTTGAGGCAGCCTCCATTTACTGGAACTGGGTCCAGGGAATGAGTGAGGGGACATCATCAGAGCATCATGGGGCAGAAGCTCTGGAAAGAGTTCTAAGTAGAAGGGATGGTCGACAATGACAGTGCATGCTATAGAGAGGTCACTTCACAAAGGATAAGGATCTGGATTATTGAGAGACTACAGGGTGGGGTGGGGGCACATTGGGGGTGGGACCAAAGGTGTGACAGGGAAGTGAGAGTTGTGGGCCGAGGACAGTCCTGCTGGATTGAGGTAGGACCTACAGGCAGGGAAATGAGGTAGGGAGGGCTGACTCCTCTCTCAGGACGTTTGAAGGTCAAAAGGAGGGAATCCCTGGGTGGCTCAGCGGTTTAGCGCCTGCCTTTGGCCCAGGGTGTGATCATAGAGTCCTAGGATCAAGTCCCACATCAGCTCCCTGCATGGAGCCTGCTTCTCTCTCTGTCTCTCATGAATAAATAAATAAATAAATAATCTTTTTAAAAAAATCAAAAGGAGAGAAGGCAGTTTATGTAACAAAGCCTCAAGAGTTGTTAATCTAAGAACATAAAATTTTAAGAATTTTTATTTGAAAATAATTTCAAATACACAGAAAAGTTGCAAAAATATAAATTGGACACAGAATACCTACATCTTGCTTAGATCCACCTATTAACATTTTGCCCATTTGTTTCATCATTTGCTCTCTCTTTATATATGTAGACATATATGTAAATAAGTGTTTACAAATATCCATATGTTATATAAAACATTTTTCTGAATCTTTGGAAAGAAAATGGTACATCATGGCTCTTTACCCCTAAATACATCAGTGTGTATGTACTAAGAACAAAAATATTCCCTTACATAACCACAGTATATTAATCAACTTCAGTAAATTTAGTATTAATACAATCCTCTCTTCAATTGACCTGATAATGTTCTTTACCTCTTTCCCCCCCAAACTGAGGTGAACGGGCAAGCTGGCCTTTCTTCATAGATTCTCAGCGCTGTAGCCCCACCGGGGTGGGGGAGGGTCTGGGCCAAGGGGGGTGGGCTCCTCCATTAGCAAGCACTTAAGCTGTATTTCAGTTGCCAGTGGCCATGGTTCTTGAGAACATAGGCAGGATCTAGGTCTACCTAGGAGGTGAGCAGAGGTCAAAAGAGAATTGTGTAGATGTGAGTCAGGCTGACCTCCGTATCGGTTATACTCCTGGCCTGCATAAGTTGTTATTTTAGAAGAATTCCTTTTGGTGTCCCTTCTCACTTTTTTGCAAAGAAAAAACATTTACCAGTCTTTTAAGGCTTGTTCAGCTCAGGGGACAGTACTTTACACTGGCTCTGTATTCTCTTTGGGCAAAGGATGCATTTCTGAGCCTACATTGAGATATCCATGTCTTTGGAAATGGATCCTTCATGGAATTCAAAGCCATCTCAAGGACTTTATTATTTGCTTAAATGGACAAATTGCTGAAGCCGTTCTAGAAAGATGATATGTTTCTGCTAATATCTTCAGTGTTTGGCCTGTGAGGGATGCCTTCAGGTTTTTATCCTTTTCGATGCTGTTCACCTCTCATCTTGGCCACTTCTAATTCTGAGACATAGTATATCTGGTACTTTATCAACTATAAACACAAAAACCATGTGACAAGAAGGTACAGAGGTGTTTCTGACCCGAATTCTTTTATTTTTTTTATTTTTTTTTCTGAATTCTTTTAGTAGGATTATTTGGCAACATAGAAATTTGTTCTCCCTAATACCTCTTTGTGGGTCTTGGCAATCCCATTATTTCACACACTTCTTTTTACCATTTGAAAGTTATATATCCCATTGTATTTCCTTTTTTGTGTTGGCTGCAAGAAATTCCAGAGCCATATTTACTTAATATGTCAATCGCAACAAATATATTAGCATAGATGGTTCTTTTGTTTTATCTCCATCTACCATATCTATGTATATATTTGGCTTTTCTTCTATTTATATGTATCATCATTTCCCATATCTCTATGGTTATCTATGTATAAGTATCTTTTTACATATGATTTTCTTGTACATATTTCCTTAATATTAAACATCCTAAAGTCATTTTTGGAAGCAAATGGGTGCCTCATAAATATATCATTCCTTACAGGACACTTGTCTCATTCTAGCCATTTATTCTATCCCTTTCACATATAAAAGCAAGTCTAAGACATTTTCTCTCATGCTTGTTAACTACCCCTCCTGGTCCCAACTATAAATGGCCTTGCCACAGAAGGCAATTTGGTTTGGGGCAGGAGCTCTTAGTTAAAATAGAAACTTCTCTTCTTGGATTACATCCTGGGTCCCTGTGTTTATTCATTTTCTTCTGGAGAATTTGAGTCTGATTCTGACATAAACCAAAGGGAATGTTGGTCCAGAGGGGCACTGACTTTTATAAGAGAGGAGAGAAAGCCTGGTCTTGGGGAGGTGGATGCTCCCCCAGCCACAGCAGAGAAAGATGAGAGGATTAGAGGGCGGAGTTTCCTCACAGGTGATCCTTCTTACCAGTGGGGACTCCTGATTGATTACTGGCTGAGATCTGAAGAGTAGAACCAAGAACATCAATAGACAGGTCTGTGAGGAACTTTCAAAGTGTCTTCTCCCTGTGAGATAGAAGATATCCCAAGTCAGGGGAGATACTTTCTCTGCTGGTTGGTTCTGGAGCCAAGGCTCTACTGGCTTTCTGCATGTTTCTAGGAGAAAACAGAGAAGTTAAAAAAAAAAAAAAAAAAAAAGATACATAGGGGAGGTCATTTTGCTTTGTCTCCATATAAAATATAATAATAAAAGCTAACATTTGTACAGACTTTTCAAGTGTCAGATATTTTTCCAAGCACTTACACACACACACCACCCAATAGATAAGTATATTATCATTATCCCCATTTTCCAGAGGAGGAAACTGAGGCTCATGAGGGATAAATAACTTGCCCAAGCTCACACAGCTAGTAAGGTGGCAGAGGTGGCTCTCATACCCTGGAAGTCTGGCTTCTGAGTTTGTGTTTCCTATCCCTGTATTATAAACTCATCCAGCAGCCAGCACACAACTTTCAGATGGCCCCTATCCCATGCAAGCCAGAGGAAACAGACCTCCTGAGTCCCAAACAGGGTATCATATTGCTCTCAAGTCCCTGAGAATTCCAGAGAAAACTTGTTCACTAGAATTGTGTCAGCCCATTTTCTTTCCCATGGGCCAGAGACAGTATAAAGTGTGCTGATTTACAGTCTAGCTGGAAGTCTTTTTTGAAGAATTTTAGAAACATCACTCTTCAAACTTCTAGAAGAAGGTAAGAATTTAGATCACATATTCATTTGAAACACAATGATTAGGGGCCTAGTGCATGCCACACACTTTGCTAGGTCCTGGAGAGATAATTCAGCTTCAGGGGTCCCTGCTCTCAGAACACTGCCAGTCCCAGAATATGATGCAAGGGGATAAAGAGGGAAGGATGCTTCAACAGGTAAAGGAAGGCCTGAGTTGGGCATCCCATCCTACTATTAACCAACCACTGAGATAGGCTGTCTCATACATCTCTAATTTTTCAAAGAGGCATCCAAAAACTGCAGGGAACACTTAAGATGATTTTATTCAGGCTACTGAAACAGGGAGAAAGCTTATTAATGAGGAATATATCAAAGAAAAGGAAGAGGCCTGAGGTTTTACAGGCAGGTAGACAAGGGAGTCAACCCTAAGTCTTACAGGAGTCAAGCAGAAGAATTATCTTGAAATATTCGAGGGCAGACAGGGTGATCCTTTGCAGTTAGCCATTTCCAGGGCATAGGGTGGGGAAGGGATTTCTCAGTTGTTGCTGTTTCCTGGAACATGGGGCTTCACTTAAGTTCAATATCATCACAGGGCTGCATACTTCCGGGTTGCGCAAGTGTATAACCAAGGGGTACCTAAAACCACAAAATTAACTGGAAAGGCTTCCCCAAATATCTATTTTTACTTGAAATTGTGGGGACAGAATCACTACTTTATATAAAACAAATACAGAAAAGAATTGAAATATTTAGGATTTTAAAGGTAAAATCGTCAAAGAGTTCATCCTTGACGTAGGATCCTGAAATAGGAACCTGTCTCTCTGGATCATTTGGAGTATCTCCGTAGAAGTTGAGAAGTTATTTATTCTTTTATTGAATTCCCACAGCAACTCTGATAATACATGTTTTTTATTAAAGCTTCACGGGGATCATATTATCTTTATGTCAGGTTTTATTTCTTCATGTGCTTCCATAACTGTCTTTTTTCTAACCTTAAAATTTTTTTAATGACAAATTTTTCATTCTGGAATATTATAGAAATGTTGCAAGGATAGTATGGAGAGTTCCTGTACACCCTTTACTTGTATACCCAGTTTCTACTAATGTTAACATCATTTTTTAAAGATTTTATTTATTTGTTTATTTAAGAGCACATGACCACACTCTTGAGTAGGTGCGGGTGAGGGGAGGGTTAAGAGGGAGAATCTCAAGCAGACCCTGTGCTGAGCACTGAGCCCGATGTAGGGCTCCATCTCACAACCCTGAGATCACGACCTGAGCCAAAATCAAGAGTCAGACACTTAACTGACTGAGCCACACAGGAACATCTAATGTTAATATCTTACATAACCACAGTACATTGGTTAAAACCAATAAAATTGGGAGGCTTGGGGGGCTCAGTGGTTGGGCGCCTGCCTTCAGCTCAGGGTGTGGCCTTCAGGTCCTGGGATCAAGTCCCGCATCGGGCTCCCTGCTTCTCCCTCTGCCTGTGTCTCTGCCTCTCTCTGTGTCTCTCATGAATAAATAAATAAAATCTTTAAAAAAAACATTAAAATGTTAGCCATTGATATTAACTAAAATGCAGACTTGATTTAAATGCCACCCATTTTTCCACCAATGTCTTTTACTGTTCCAATGTCCAATCCATGATTCCACATTGCACTTAACACATATGCCTGTTTTTTTTAAAGTTTATTTTTAAGTAATCTCTACACCCAATGTGGCTGAACTCACAACCCTAGGATCAAGAGTCACATGGTCTCCCAACTGAGCCAGCCAGATGCCCCAACATACATGCCTTTTGATTGAATCTTTCATGAGGCCTACTAAGTGCCAGGCATCATCCTATGTGTTGGAGAGCCCCTGAACCCCAGAGCCCTGGTTTATGGGCATATAAAGGACACTGTGGGGACAGTGGCTTATTGTCTGCCCTGTCCTACTGAGATGTGAGGAGTTTTTATGACCAAGGACTGTGGGTTTGAGGCTGAATCCTTTTGCAAACAGACGTGCCAGCTCTGGTGCACACTCACTGGCTATCAGTGAGAGGGGCCTTGGTGCTGGAGTGGATGGGTTTCCCAGCCCCTGCTTCTCAACTCCTGGCAGCATTTCTGAGCTCGTGGTGGGACCTCTATGAGTCTCCCCGTTGGGATGCCCCTCTGGAGCCCCGTGCTGAAAGGTTAGCACCTTTGAAATTAGATAAAGGGCATCAAGACACAGCTGTGTTTGTTTTATAAATTAAAGGGGCAAATCATTAAAAGGATTGTTTTCCTGAAAATAAAGAGATTAAACAGGTCTCTCTTCTCCCCTGCTCCTCACTCCTCTTTCTCCAGTTTGTCTCCAAAGGACTCCAGCTTCATGTTAAAGAGCAAAGAATTATCTCTGCTTCAATCTTGGGGACTAGGCTGGCTCCATAACAATTATAATCTCTTATCTGAACCCGCCTGGGGCAATGGGGCCACTGAAGCCAAATTCTTTCCAGTATTAACTGCCATTCAAATGGATACAGGAGAATAATTGAGCCAGGTCCTTTAATGTTGGGGTAGGGGGTGGCCCAAGGTGATTCTCAAACTCCCCTGTTAAGGACTTTTCCCTTAACCCGCTTCTGTAGAAAGTTTGGTGCATATTGGAAATTTAAGATTTTAATACACGAAAGGAGGAAAGAGGATGAAACAAGCATGTGAAAGTGCTTAGAAATCACCTGACACTCAGTAAGTACTCAGTTAACGTTAGTCATTGTTACTATATTTCAGAGGTCTGTGAGGGACATTTGTACTTAATTAGGAAGACAAGGAGGAGCCTACAGGGTTTTTTAGAAGGATGACATGGTTGGATTGGGATGGTGGTCTTCAAGGAGTTTACAAACTAGTAAGTTCTGAAATCATGCACACAGAACAAGACACAAGGTAGTAAATACAGTAATTAATTAATAATAATACAAAGTCACTTTACCTGCATGATGTCATTTCATCCTCCCATCACGCCTATCCGGTCACCATTGCTTTATCCCCAGTTTACAGAGGGAGAAACAGAGGTTAAGAAACTAGTAAAAGCAGAGCTCAGAGCCCAGGTGGTATCCTACATACCCTTCTCCCAGGGAGGTGTGGTGGGAGTCCCGTCTACCCACCCACTCCACAGCCAGCTCCATCCCAGCACATCCTGAGTGTTGGCTTCTCCCTTTTCTCTCAGCTGGGAACAACTTGAGGGCAGAGTCCACGTCTTCTCACCTGGGCATCTTGAGGGCTAGCAGAGACCGACCTGTGTGGAAACTCAATAAAAAATGGTGTCAAATAAGGCACAAATAAGGCACAGGTTTGCCTGGATGGTTCAGTAAGAAGAGCATTCATTGGGTGTAGAGATTACTAAATATAATAATATAAAATAAGCAAACGAAGAAATACACAAAGGAATGTGAGCCCCCAGACATCCCCTAAGAACTCCTGGCATCCTTGTTCTGTTGACTAATCTCATGCTCCTATTTCTTTTTCTGGGACGAAGGGGTGAACCTGTGGCCTATTTTACCAAAACATCATGGGCAATTAGCAATGGGAACTCTAAAATGCTCAGAGAATGCAAAAATGCAGCCAATGTAATTAACTGTGGTCTGTTCCCTGACCTCCATAATGAAAGAAGATCCTTAATTTTTTTTTAATGGGAAAATAAAGAGCTTTCCCCCGTCAAACCAGCATGGATGTTCTACTCCATGAGCAAATGCTGAAGCGGCCCAGGACATCAAGATGGAAAATAGTCTCTCAGCCTGGAGGTTTCTAGGGTCAATCTATAAAGATAAATGCTCTGTGAGATTTATTGTGCCCGTGAGAGACTTGGAGAACTGGGATAAAGCTCACGCTCTGCTTGTAGCACAGGCAGTCTATGGAAGGAAATGAACTCTCCCAGTCAACAGTAACAAGATGGGCTCTTCCAGAAGACAGTAGAAATTCTTATGGGAGGACCCAATGTTGAGCTTTTGCTCAATTTCTGGAGCTCCCTCCAGGCCTCTGAATTACCCACCAAGAAATCCCTAAGGAGAAATTAGAGAATGAGGAAAATAAGGCAGTCCACTTTGTATGGTGCAACAACAACAAAGCCCTACATGTTAAAATCCTAAAGGGCCCAGGGCACCTGGGTGGTCCGGTCAGTTAAGCGTCTCACTCTTGGTTTCAGCTCAGGTCATGATCTCAGGGTCCTGGGATGGAGGCCTGTGTCAGGCTCTGTGCTTGGCGTGGAATCTACTTAGGATTCTCTCTCTCCCTCGCCCTCTGCCCCTCCTGCTTGTGCTATCCCTCTTTCTCTGTCTCAAATAAATAAATAAATAAGTACTAAATGGCATGGAATGAAAGACTAAGCAACCCTCAGAAAAGTCCCAAAAGACAGGCTGAGCCCGGCCAGCATTCTCCTGAGGGGAGGCAACCCCTGCTACCAGCAGCTGGGTGAGGAGCTGGGAGACAGGTCTCCTTTCCTTTCCTTCTGCAACACTTGACCACCTCCCTGGGGCCTAAGTAATTTAATGATGCAGAACTTCCCTTTCCCCTAATATTGAGCTCAAGCTAGGCCATTTCTGGTTCCCACAGGTGTGTGCAGGTTTGAGCCACTCCGTGCTGCTGTGAAAGCTTCAGGCTGGGATTTGGAGCACAAGCAGGGCAGGGGCCTCTGGGTTTAAGAGGCTGAGTGGGCAGCAGAGGCTGACGGTTTGCTACTGTACTGCACTCCAGAAGACAGGCCTCTCTAGTGCACCCGACCTAAGGCCGTAGCCAGCTGAGGAAAATGAGGTTGGTTTCAGCTGGGCATTTAACAATTGTTTGCCTCTTAGCTTATTTCATGCTATTTTATTTTATTTATTCATGAGAAACACACAGAGAGAGGAAGAGACATATGCAGAGGAAGAAGCAGGCCCCATACAGGAAGCCTGATGTGGGACTCGATCCCAGGACTCCAGGATCACACCCTGAGCCAAAGGCAGGTGTTTAACCAACGAGCCACCCAGGTGTCCCTATTTCATGATTTTTTTTTTTTTTTAATTCAGCTTTACTGGGGTATGATTGACAAAATCGTAAAGTATTTAGAGTGTACATTATGGCAATTTGGTATCCAAATAAACTATGAGAAGATTTTCCCCCTGCTAGTTAACTAACATATCCATCATCTCACATATTTACTTGAGGAAGAGTGCACACAACTGGGGAGAGGGGCAGAGGAAGAGGGAGAGACAGAAGCTCAAGCAGATTCCCCACTGAAAGTAGAACCCAACGAGGGGCTTGATCTTACAACCCTGAGATCATGATCCGAAATGAAATCAAGAGTCAGACGCTTAACCAGCTGAGCCACCCAGGTGCCCCATCACATATTTATCTTTTTTTAATGAGAACATTTAAGTTCCACTCTCTACTCAAATTTCAATCACATGATAGAGTGTTATCGACTATCATCGTCATATTTTACATTAGATCTTTGTGCTTTTTATAATGAAAAATATCAAATATGTAAAGAAGTAGAGATAGTAATATAATCAACCCCCCTATATACCTCACCTAGACTCAACAATTAACAGGATTTTGCCACATTTGCTTTTTCCTTTTGCACCTTTGCTGAAATGTTTTATTTTAAAGCAAATCCAAGATCGCATGTCATTTAAATCCTAGACACTTCAATCTGCATCTCCAAAAGAAATAAAGACATGTCTTATACAACCACAATACTATTATCATGCCCAACAAAATAAATAATAGTTATTTGGTAGCCTTCAATACCAAGCCTCTCCCTCTAAGGAAGGATACCTTGGGCTTAGAATCAGGGCTACGGAAAAGCTCCCCCGGAGCTATTTAAGGGGGAAGAAATTCCAGCCACAAGTTTGTTCTCCAAGCCTCAACCCAGAATCTTTGCCTTTGTTTTGCAGGGGAGACATTTCCCATAAACGTCTGCCTTACTGGTCTTGCAAAGACCTGGTAGTCTCCTACTCCCTCAGCCTCTCAAACAGGAGCTTGAGCTCTCCTGCTGTAGGAGCATCCTCAAACTAGAGTGTATCGGAATCATCTGGGAGGTTTGTTGAAATAACAGATTCTGGGCCCCGCCCCCAGAGTTACTAATTCAGTAGGTCTGGGGCCGACTTGAGAATTTGCGGCTACCAAGTTCCCAGATGACAGGATTCTGCTAATCCTGGGACTGCACTCGCAGAGTCACCAAACTACAGTCAACCACGCAAGTGGATCTTTGCAGGACAAATCTAGAAGCCAGGACTGCTGTCCCCGCCTGTTGGCTGCCTGCGGCTGTGGCGGCAGCTCTCCCGTGCGGAGAGCCATCTGTGTGCGGGCAGGGATTTGGGATCTCTTCATTACCCTAGAGTTATTCCCACTGCTGACATACTTGGGCATACATCAATTCCCACGAATTGGGTTTCTGGTGCCTTTTTACCTGGTAACTGGGCCCAGCCTCGCTCTGCCATGACCAGGCTCCTCACCTGGACTCCATTCCTTGATGGACCAGAGTTCTCATCCTCCGGGCTCAGTGTCTTCCAGCTGGGTAATCTCGCACCAGGTCCTTGACTTGTCCTGGGGGTTGGCTGGCTTTCTCCTGTCCCTACCAGGGTACCCGCAGCAGTTGTGAGGGGACATCCTTTCCTGTTGTCTTCTTCTAACACACACAGCGCAACTCCTTTTTCTAATTCATGCTACGGTGCTGTGCCAGGCCCTAGTCTGCTTCTCTATCAACTGCTTGCTCCACCCTCATCCTGGATTCAGCCTGAACTGTTGAATAATGAGTCCCATCTGGCTCCCAGCCTGCAACCATACTTACTCGCCTGTCCCTCCCAGCCCCAACCCTTGCAGTACACATGCTTTCCAGCTGGTTCCTTCTCAGCCTAACCCACACTGTCACTGGTTCCACAAAGGTCCAAGCCTGAGCCAGGTGGGCTTCCAGAGGCCAGAAGAAGCTAAACCAAGCCATCTGCAACTTATCTGCCCCTGAAATGAAGATTCTGGACCCTGGGGGTGACTGGGGGTGACTGGGTGGTTCAGTAGGTTAGGTGTTTGCCATTGGCTCAGGTTATGATCTCAGGGTCCTGGGATCAAGTCCCAAGTCAGGCTTCTTGCTTAGCAGGGAATCTGAGTGTCCCTCTCCCTGTGCTCCTACCCCTGCCTGTCCCTCTCTCCCTCATTCTCTCTCTCAAAAAATAAATAAAATCTTTTAAAAAACTCTGGCCCTTGAACATTATTAAAATTAAAGGCAACATGCCTGAGTGGCTCAGCCGGTTAAGCATCTGACTCTTGATTTTGGCTCAGGTCAAGATCTCAGGGTCATGAGATTGAGCCCTGTGTGGGGCTCCATGCCTCAGCGGGGAGTCTGCTTGAAATTCTCTCTCCCTCTCCCTCTGCCCCTCCTCTGGTGTTCACTCTCTTTCTCAAATAAATAAATAAATCTAAAAAAATATATTAAAGCCAGGGTACCTGGGTGGCTTAGTCAGTTAAGCATCTGCCTTTGGCTCAGGTAATGATCCCAGGGTCCTGGGATGGAGCCCTTACATCGAGCTCTCTGCTCAGTGGGGAGTCTGCTTCTCCTTCTCCCTCTGCCTGCTGCTCCCTGTTCTCTCAGATAAATACATAAAATATTTTTAAAAATTAAAGCCAACATATGACAGTTCATGAACCAAATGGCCCCTCCCAGACAGGTTGACGGCTCTCTCTTTAGATGAGGATACTTGCCCCAGGACCCAGTCTCATCCTAGCAGCACCCAGTTTGTTTCTCAGAGCAGTAGCTGCTCCCAAGTAATATTGGGCCTGCTTTTCCTCATCCCTCAGAGGGGCTCCTCTTGGGCCTCAGACCCCTTTCTGCACCAAGTCCTCAGTTGCCCTGCCAGTTAGTGAGTCAAATTTACAAACCCATTAACCCCAGAGGAGGGTCCAGAGACAAAACTTAAGCAAACAGGTAGGAGGGCCCCATCCTGGGAGAAGGCATGGGTGTGATCATCCATTCATCCATCCATCCAGTAAATCCAGTAAACATTTCCTGAATGCCTACGAGGACCAGGGACTCTTCTAGACACTGGAAGTGCCACAGACAACCACATGGAGAAAATCTTTTGTCTTCACAGATATTGTATTCCAGTGGAGGAGACAGGTGATAAACAAGTAAATAAATGAAAAATATGTAGTAAAATAAGACCCTAATATCTAATTTCTTCTTCAGAAGAAGAAAATGCTAAGAAAAAATAATAATAAAGCAAGGCAGGAAGATATAAAAATGTTGGGGGGGGATCCCTGGGTGGTGTAGCGGTTTGGCGCCTGTCTTTGGCCCAGGGCGCGATCCTGGAGACCCAGGATCGAGTCCCACGTCTGGCTCCCAGTGCATGGAGCCTGGTTCTCCCTCTGCCTGTGTCTCTGCCTCTCTCTCTCTCTCTCTCTGTGTGACTATCATAAATAAATAAAAAATTAAAAAAAAATGTTGGGGGGGCAGTTAAACATTTTAAATGGCTTGATTTGTATAAGAAACAGAACGCCTCCCTAAGAGAGTAACCTGGAAGCGAGGGCCTAACTGGCCACTGACAAGAGAAACCCAGAAACACTGAGGAGTTGGCAGTTATACAACACAGAGGAGAGAGGCTGTGTCTCTGTGGAGCCAGCAGTGAAGGGAGCTGAAGGGTGTCGCCAATTCGGTTTTGAAGGCACCAGAAACAGGCGAGCAACTGATGTGCTTTCTGGCGTCTCTGGGGGGCGAGGCCGGTTGGGGGGTGAAGCCAGAGTACCTTCCCGGCAGGTGCCACAAGACAGGCGATGACTCAGAGGGAGAGAAGGCACCGCGGGTTCAGAGAGCAGCTTCCCAGACTGGGCCCTAGAAGAGCGAGAGTTAAACTGAGCCAGAGAAAACAGAGGACTCGGGAAGGAAGAGTGTGAAAATCAAGATCAGGAAGGACGATTTTATCTTTGGCTAAAGGCCCTTGGAAGCCCTGCAGATTCCGATTCAGATGCTGGGGAAAGAGCAGCGGGAGGGCCCGGGGGAGGCGCTGGCCCACAGCCAGCCGTGGACGTGGACAGGCCGAGAGGAGGGGAGCGGGGAGCCGGGAGAGACGCGAGGGAGGCAGCAAGCACAGAGGCCTGCTCACCTCCCCTATCCCTGTTTACTGTTCTTCTTCTTCTTTTTTTTTTTTTTTTAAATTTATTTATTTATTTATTTATGAGAGACACAGAGAGAGGCAGGCTCCATGCAAGGAGCCCGATGCGGGACTCAATCACAGGACTCCAGGATCACGCCCGGAGCCGGAGGCAGACGCTCAACCGCTGAGCCACCCAAGGATCCCTACCTTTCTTCTTCTAATGATATGATGAGCTCGCATCCCTGCTGGTGCCAGGACTGCCTGAGCCTCGGCCAGGTGGGTCCCACATCGGGGAGCCCCTGGCTTGCAGGGCCACACAGGGCGGGTGGCGTGGGGGTCACGGCTGTGGGGAGGGAGAGGCTGGGTCGGCTGCACAGACCTCCAGGGAACAAAACACTCCTCTCCTCCTTGGAGTTGAAAGTAATCCAGTAGATTCATTTCCTCTTTCTTTCTTTTCAATTTAATTTAATTTAATTTAATTTAATTTAATTTAATTTAATTATTTTATTTTATATTATATTATATTATATTATATTATATTATATTATATTATTATATTTTTTGTGCTGTTCATGCCTGTTGTGGCAGAGCCATAGACTCTCCAAGGAGAGAGATTTTTAAACTACCTCTCCCCAGGGCGCCTGGGAGGCTCAGTCGGCTGAGCGGCCCCCTCTAGGTCATGATCTCAGGGCTCCCACCCAACAGGGAGTCTACTTGAGGACCCTCTCCCTGCCTCTCCTTCCCTCCCTTCTCCTCCCACCCATATCTCACTCTAAAATAAAGAAAGGTGCTGTTTCTCAAATAAATAATTAAAATCTTAAAAGGGGGGGTGGGCCTGGGTGGCTCAGTTGGTTAAGTGTCTACGTTGGGCTCGGGTCATGATCCCAGGGTCTTGTGATCAAGTCCTGCTTGGGGCTCCCTGCCCCATGGAGAGTCTGCTTCCCCCTCCCTTTCTGCCCCTCCCTCCCACTCATGTATGCTTGCTCTCTCAAATAAATAAATAAAATCTTAAAATAAAGATAGGTGAATCTTAAATAAATAATAAACTACCTCTCCCTTTACTATGTCTCAGCTCCTCCACCTATGCTGACTGCATGTGTGTGAACCCCCACAGCATCTCCACCCCACACAAATCTTCATGCCCAGCCAGCTGTGTTTCATCTCCCACTTGTTTTTTCTCAGGGGGGGAAATCTCTTGACTCCCCACCTTTCCACAGTACCCTGTAGAAACCACTTCATTGTCCATTTATTCTGGATTTTTCCCTCATCTTATGCAACCTGCTTACACTAATCAACATCCTGCCTCTCACTGCCTTTCCTTTGCCAGAGTCCTCAACACACAGAGGAAGGAAAAGCACATCAAGTCTGTGTGGTCGTGGGACGCCTGGGTGGCTCAGTGGTTTAGTGCCTGCCTTTGGCCCAGGGTGTGATCCTAGAGTCCCGGGATCGAGTCACACATCGGGCTCCCTGCATGGAGCCTGCTTCTCCCTCTGCCGGTGTCTCTGCCTCTCTCTGTCTCTCAAGAATAAATAAATAAAATCTTATAAAAAAAAAAGAAAAAAGTCTGTGCGGTCAGTCATGCCAAATCCTCATCATCCGGTCACACCACCTTCTCCAGGTCTCTGATTCTTCCTGGTTCACATTTTCTCTTTTCCCTGTTGTCATCCTTGGTGCCCTCAACTTTCATGTCAATAACCTGTTCAGCGGATCCCTGGGTGGCTCAGTGGTTTAGCACCTGCCTTCAGCCCAGGGCATGATCCTGGAGTTGTGGGATTGAGTCCTGCGTCGGGCTCCCTGCATGGAGCCTGCTTCTCCCTCTGCCTGTGTCTCTGCCTCTCTCTGTATGTGTCTCTCATGAATAAATAAATAAATAAATAAATAAATAAATAAATAAATAAATAAATAAATCTAAAAACAAAAAACAAAAAAATCTGTTCAGTCCCTTGCCAACCCTCTTCTATGCTCTCCTCCACACTGATGACCTTTCTTCTCCAGTATTATACCTGTAGCTAGACCACATTTCAGTTTTCTCCTCCCAAGACACTGAGCATGGTGCTCTCTTAACATGGTCTGCTCACTCACCATCCATATCCCCACTTCCTCACCACTGTTGGCTCTTTATAGTTTATACAGTCTAATACCCCCCTTTGGTCTACATTTTCAACACACATACACACATACACTTGGACACCTCTCTGGGCTCTACTTGCCTTCTTTCTGATCTTCTTTCCCGCCAATGAGCACAGTTAAACCAGAGGAAGGAAATATCCTCTATGCAAAACTACCTTCTCTTCAAAAATGATAACAAAAAAAATGATAACAATTGGTATTGTGCACTGACTATAGATACTATTCTATCCTAAGAACTTTATGTTGATTATCTCTTCTAATCCTCACAACCCATGAGTTAAGTACAATTATTACCCCAAAGCACAGAAAAGGAAAGGAACTTGCCCAAGGTCATGCAGTTAGAGGCAAGATTTAAAGAAAATCTATTCTATTTTAGTGCCACAACCAACTCTCAACCCCCGCCCCCGCCAAGTTACATGGAATAGGTGTTGGTTTTCCTAAGATTTCAGTGGCAGGATTCTTGTACCTAGAAAGTTCTTGTGATTCACTATAACCTGCTGAGGGCTTCACACAGAGGAGGAACTCAATAAAGATATAGTGAAAGTACTTAAATTACCAAAATCTGATTTGTGCATAAAATTTAAGACCCTCAAGTTCATGAAGCGAGCTCCACAAGTGAGATAGCTAGGAAGAGGGAAACTTGGATGAAAGGCATAAGTGTGCATATTTGAAAAGCAAAGTTTTTGTTCTACTTGAATTAACAGATGGTAAAATGTTGATGACACTGTAATCTATGCCCATTCAGACATAAATTTCCAGCAGTTGGTGCATTTACATTCATTAAAACAACAACAACAACAACACGCTTGGAATAAACAGCCTTGCAAACATTGCCAGGAATTTCTTAAACTCAGATTCTTAATATGATCCCAGAAAATGTGATATGTTCTGCATCCAAGAACTGATCCCTGGAACAAGAATACCAGTGATAAAGAAATCCACTGTTAACATAAGCATGCAAATACAGGCTGTGGTGCTGAGGCAAAGGATATTGGAGAACTGTGTTGGGATCTTGAATGGCTTGTGGTTTACCAGGCAGTTGTCATTGTCACTTGCTGTGTGGAACAAAGGCATAATGACACGTAGAAGCTCTATCATCTTGCTGAAAAGGACCGTTAGCCATGGCCTACAAGATAGGCTTTGAATTGGCAACATAGATATGTGTCTAAACTTCAGTCTTTTCTCTTAAACTAATTCCCCCAACATTGAGGCAATTACTATTGAGGCCAGCTGCTCCTGGCCAGACAGGTGTGACCAGCATGGCAGTGGCCTGGCATCTCTCTCTGAACTGGTCAAAGGCAAAAACAGAAAGAAAACAAAAACTTTCCAAGATATTCTAAGGGTAAATGCAAGAAATAGGGGGAATGTTTTAAGAAGTGGCTTAGGACCACAGAGCAAGGATAAGCCACATTATAGTGTGTATACCAGTAAATGAAGAGAAAGAACCACCTCAACAGCAGATCGAGAATCTAAACTCAAGTTCCAGAGATTATGGCAGTTGCAGCTTTGGTGAAATCTCACAACTCCAGGCCAGTTTCATTTGTTGTTTAAGAACATATGTCTTTTGGGACACCTGGCTGGCCCAGCGGTTGGGCATCTGCCTTTGGCTCAGGGCATGATCCCTGGATCTGGGATCAAGTCCCACATCAGGCTCCCTACAGGGAGCCTGCTTCTCCCTCTGCCTATGTCTCCATGTCTCACTCTCTCTCTCTATCTCTCATGAATAAATAAATAAATAAATCTTAAAAAAAAAAAAAGAACAGATGTCTTTTGATGTGGAGAAAAAGGAACCCTTGTGTCCTCCTGTTGTTGGGAATGCAAACTGGTGCAGCCACTAAGGAAAAGAGTATAGAGGTTCCTCAAAAAATTAAAAATGGACTTCCTATATGATCCAGTTATTCCACTACTTTGGGTATGTACTCAAAGAATATGAAAATATTGATTTGAAATGATTTATGAACCCCTAAGTTTATTGGAGCACTATTTACAATAGCCAATGTAGAAGCTGCCCAAGTATCTATCAATAGCTGAATGGATAAAGATGTGGCATACATACACAATGGAATATTACTCAGGCATAAATAAGAATGAAATCTTACCATTTGCAACATGGATGGATCTAGAGAGTATGATGCTAAGTGAAGTAAGTCAGTCAGAGGAGGACAAATACTGTATGATTTTACTCATATGTGGAATTTAAGAAACCAAACAAACAAAAAAAAGAGACAAACCAAAAACCAGACTCTTAACTATAAAGAACAAACTGATGGCTGCCAGAGGGGCGGTGGGGGCGGTGAGGGCAAAATAGATGAAGGGGATTAAGAGCATAATTACCATGATGAGCACTGAGTAATGTATAGAATGATTGAATCACTATATTGTACACCTGAAACTAATATAACACTGTAAGCTAACTATCCTGGAATTTACAGATTTTTTTAATAATAGATAATAAAATAAGTTACAATCTATAAAAAAAATTTTTTTAAACAACAGATGTCTTTTAGAAGTCAAGTGTCTGAAGGCAATTAGCTAATAGTAACTCAGTGGGCCACTATAAGCATGTCTGATTGGCAATCAGCAAATGATGCCCAAAAGGGTGGGAAAATAAGTTAGAAGCTGGAGATGTGGGGAGACTGGCTTTCCCACTCATTGCTGGGGAGCGTGAATGCTACATCATTCTGTCAAGAATCAAGCAGTGCCTAATGAAACTTCAAATGTACATGCCCTTGGTCCCAGCTGTCCCCCTCCCGGAAACCTAACCCACAGAAGTGAGAGCACCTGAGGGCGATAACACGTGTGCAAGAGTATTTATTGCAGTGTTGTGTGTGCAAGCAAAAAACTAGAAACAGCCTGACGACCTCAGTATAGGACTGATTGAATATGTGCTGGGCATCTGTTGGCTGCCAATTCATCACCATCTGTCCCTTTCTTCCTTACTAACAGAAACTCAATTTCCTTTAGGTATCCATTTGCAGGGAGAAGAGCTCTGTAGCTCCAGCTCCAGGAGAAAACCTATATTAGTCTAAAGTGGGGTGGACTTGAAATCTCCAGTTCCACCCTGGTCCCCAACTCTTCCAAACTATGTGAGCTGGGTGTCACTCTAGCGACCCGAGCCCTATTTCCTCAACTAAAAAATGCTCCTTCCCTTCCCACACTTGCCCTGCCCCTAGGTAAGGTTTTTTTGTTTTTGTTTCTTAAGACTTTATTTATTTATTCATGAGAGACAGAGAGAGACAGAGACAGAGACACAGGCCGAGGGAGAAGCAGGCTCCATGCAGGAAGCCCGACGTGGGCCTCCATCCTGAGTCTCCAGGGTCACGCCCTGGGCTGAAGGCGGCGCTAAACTGCTGAGCCACCTGGGCTGCCCTATGGTAAGGTTTTTAAGTGAAATGATATAAAAGTATTTTGCAAACTTCTAATCATTCTACCAATTTAAATGGCTATAGATTTTGGAAAAGTCAGCGTCTGTGTGTATGTGTTACACTTTGTATCTCTGTTCCCCTCCAGGCCCACAGTCATGTTGCCCCTCCTCAACCCTACAGTCTTCCTTTTTTTTTTTTTTTTTTTTAAGATTTTATTTATTTATTTGAGGGGGGAGGGGCAGAGGGAGAAGCAGACTTCCCGCCGAGCTGGGAGCCCAATTCCAGGCACAATCCCAAGACCCTGAGATCATGACCTGAGCCGAAGGCAGGTGCTTAACTGACAGAGCTACCCAGGCACCCCAGCCCCACAGCCTTCCTGCACATAGACTGAGGAACAGCCAACCAGGCCCCTAAGCTGCACCAGCTCACTGCTGGTCTTTCTCCACATGGGACTCCAGCCAACACTTCGATTAACTTTTAACCAAAAAGTGATGATGGCTGTAGGACCCAGCTGCTCTTGCCTTAGAAGGGATTTCTCTCAGATTTTCTTGCTCATGACTCATTACTAAGATATTTCATCCATAACCATCATCTTTCCAAAGAGGAACATTTAAGAGTTGCTTTCCGGATCCCAGTCATCCTGTCCACACTTAGGATCACAGATGCTGATTTAACTTGAGGAGACATAAACATTCACTGGCTTTCCTCCACTTATTCCCATCCTTCTAACACTATCTTTCCCTTTCACACCTCTATTTTCTCCTTTTCTTGATACTAACTCCCTTGTTCACACTGCCCTATGCTCCCTTGGTTTTCTTTGAACGCTCAGTTTTTCTGAAATGCAGTTTCCCATTCTCTGTGTGTAGAAAACTTCTTGCTCCTCCGATGGGGTAGGAATTAGCAAAATTTGCTCCCAACACTGCTGTGTCTCTTATTTTTTGTTATTTCTGAGCAGAGATGCCATTTTGGAGTGTGTGTGTGTGTGTGTGTGTGTGTGTCCACTTGTGTATTTTTAAATACCCAGGAGTTGGGTCACTTGGGGATGAGCTTGTATAATGAGCATACAGAACCAAACTTAACCCATTTGGTTATAATGAAAAGTTGTTTTCTCCTAAGAGTACTTTGAGGCCTGGACAGAGTAACAACATATGGGGGAGACAAGTGGAGGTGAGAAGGTGTCCCAGGGGACCTGGAAGAAACACTGGGGATGGCTCAGCATTAAAGGGAAGCTGGGTCACATAGCAGGGAACGCCCAGGTTGCCATTTGGCACTGGTATGTGGAACCTCCAGGACTCCTTGCTTCAGGTTTCTTGTCTCCTGCCTGGCCTCCCAATGCCTCTGTAGCCTAAGGCAGCAGGACCACAAAGAAATGTCACAGAGAACACCCACGTGGTAGAGTCTGACAGAGCTGGATTTGAATTTTGACGCTGCTTCTTGCTATTACCTTGGGAAAGTCACCTCTCTGGGCCCCAGTGGCCTCTTCTGTGGAGAAGGAATGATCATGAGGGGGAAAAAATGCATATGGAAGCCTGGGAAGAAAAGGTTTGTGGTAAAATGAGGGAAGCTCATTCTGCCTTCAGGGAGAAAATTAATCCCATTAAGGGAAAAAGAAAGCTAATCCTACATAGTGGGTATTAGCTACAGCCACACAATAAGAACTAGCTGAGTAAACTAACTGCCCTTTGACAAGTTTGCTCTAATTTTGTCAGGCTCTAGTCTAACCTTCTGAGGCTAGGTCTAATTCTCCCTGGATGGACAGCTATTTCTTTATTAAAAAAAAAAAAAAAAAGGCATTTGTCACTTTATATGCACATAAGCAAGAATAAACCATTAGTCTCCACCCGCATTATAGACAGGGTGCAGCTTGATGCCAGCCTCCTCAACAACTGCCCCACTACATGGGGATTTACATGGTACCCTGGAAGGGACACTTGGGCCCTACTCCGGATTCTGAGACCCCTTGTATGACCATGGCCCGATCATTCACTTACCCTCCTCTCGGGGCCTTGTTTTTTCAAGTGACATAAGATGTTGGAATCAGGAGCTCTCTATAGTCTCCTCCATCTCAGACCTCCAATCATTCTGGCCATAAATGAGAAGCCTTGACCTTATCTCTAATGAACTCCTGTCCCAGACATGAGTCTTCCCAGAGAGTCTGCATTAACTACAGAACAAGAATCCCAAGTCCACAACCACCACAAAAGGAAGACACCATAGGCCGGGCTAACTTTCCAGAAACTGTTAGTGGACAGCAGGGCTAATCTTGTGGTGGTAAGGAGGGGATCCTCCAAATCTTGCCCCATCTGGGCTCCACTTCTCTGCAAGAGGACTGAGTCTTAGTGGCTTCCAGGTGGAAGAGACTCCTCCCTGCATTCCCCCGTTCCTCAACATCTACAGAAACATCCCCACATAATGACTTTTGTGAATGTGCCCCAGGGGCAAGGTGATCATGTATTCTAGAGAGAAAGAAACACCCTCAACCACGCCTGCTGGGGGGTGCGGGAGGCCAGGACCATTGTGTCCCCGCTGGCTCCATTATAAACCTGTCCACAGAGACAAAGAGGTCAAGTTCCATTGGAGTCCCTATGTTCCACTGAAAAATCACCACAGGCCTCCCTGGTGCCCAATATCAGAAAATACCTGTACCCGTTGTAAACACATGACGCAAGCCAGCTGGAGAGGGAGCAGGTGGGGCAGGAGGCAAACTGGCATCACTATCTATTTTAGGGCTACAAAACCTTCTAACAACAGGCAGATACTGGTTTAGGCAAGAAAGAGGAGCACAGCGTTTTCATGGATGACGAGGCAAGGGTGAGAAGACACTGCTCCTCCGTTGTGTGTTGACAGCTACCCTAGCCTTCCCCACCACTCCTCAGCTGGTCCCACGACCTGGGCCTCCGTCCACGGCCCCCTTCCCTTCAATGGTCAGCATTGTTCAGGGAATCTCTTCCTTTTGTTTTTCCATCCATTTGTACCTCGGCTCATTTGTTTTCCATTCTCAGGGGCAATTCATCTGTTCTTGGGCCCCACAGTGTCTTTCTCCCCTTGATTCCTAGACAAGATGCTTGGACAGGTCCATTGTCTTAGCAGTGGCCAACTCATAGTATTTAGTGAAAGTTATGTTTTAGAAAGAAAAACCAATGGGGATTCCAGTTTCTATCCATGGTAACTTCTGGGAAGTTTGGGAGTGGTGCTGCTGCTGTGTGGCTTGGCCTTTGTCCTCTTCGTTTGGGCTTTGGCATAAGCCAAGTTCCACAGGGAAATTCCTGTGATGCCAAGATAAAGGGCAGAGCTCTTCCCTGTTTCTCTCTGCCATCCTGGGCCATTCTAAAGGAATTATAAAATAATACTACAGTGATAGAATGAAGGGAAAAGAGTTTAAGGTCTTCTTTTCGCAGCCCTTTATGGCTGTTCAAGAAAAGTGGATCAGAGGGGATAAAAGAAAAAGTCAGTGTGGTTCAGGGCAGTTTGGACCTAGGCAGTTCTGTGTGGGGGAGGGACAGGGCTGGCAGGAAGAGGTTTGCAACAACTCAGCCTAGAAGTCCCAGAAAAGTCTGCAATTGTACAGCATTTTATCACTGCACTAGTAGGCTTTGCCCGGGGTGCACCAGAGAAATTTCTGTTGCTGGGACCACTGTGGGTGCAATTAGCACAGTTATTAATGTGCCACCAACTATGCGAGTGGAGGGTGTGTCCAGCCCCATCCATGGGCTCTTTTGCTTTGGTTTTCATTTTGCCACAGACAGCAGGAGGCCTCTGGGTTATCCACAGAACTGTAAAGATAATGAATAGCATCTCCTGTCTCCAACAGAAAACTGCACAGAATTATCGATAGAAGAAATGCCGCGAAAGAAATGGTTGTAGGAGTCTTGCGGGTTGGTTCTTCAGAAATAAAGGAAAATAAACCCCCAAAATAAAGGGAAGATACAGTTCGATGGGGAATTATTCTTTTCCCAGGCCTTAGGTTTTCCAAGCAAAGTATGTGACAGGTAAGGAAAGTATTTCCAAGCAAATCTTTAGGGCAGCACTGAAAAAGGGTCAGACTCTCCACCCTCCACCCAAGCCTGGGGGCTCGTGATGTGTGTGTGTTATGGGCACGTGCGAGCACATGCACACCTCCGCTCTAGCCCCGGCGTCTACACAGAGGTCAGGAAACGCCACCAGCCCTACCAGCCTGCAGGGAGGCCGTCTCATGGAGCCCGACCGCACAAAGATACCTCTTCACCATGGCGAGGCTCAGCACTCTTGGCAGAAACACTTGGCACTGGCAGGAAATCTCAGCAGGGCGGCTTGTTTCCGCTCATCAAACACCAGTAGCTTTCACCGAGAGCAGCAGAAAATGGGAGAAATGTGTCTGATCGCATCCGGGCTGTGTGTCAGCACTTTTCTGAGGCAGAGTTAGTTGGATTCTAGCTTTGAAGAAGAGGTTGTTACAGTCTTCTTCTGCCCCACAGGATCAGCCAAGAGAACAGTTGGCAGGAACTCACCTGAAACTCCGCTGCCCTCCCAACACCTCTGCGGCAGCCGTGAGAGGGTCAGCTATTGGGAAACACAAGTTAATGACAGATCCCCCTCTCTCCCTCCTAATCACGGAGCACCCAATTACTCAAGAGAAATGAATGCCTGGGAACGATCACTTGAGCCTCTTGCACTCTCTCCATAACCACCCCAACTCTAATAGCTGCCCGTCTGTCTCGCTCTTGTTGGCCCCACCAAAAGCTGGCCAAGGAGGGGAAGCCAGATGTATACTCCATGTAGCAATATGGCTTGCACCTGCTCAGTAACTCTCTCTCAAAAGAAAAAAAAAAAAAGAAAGAAAAGAAAAGAAAACCTAGTGAGTGAGAAGTCTGTGAATTAGCAATGATCAAGGATTTGAGAATTGAGAATGCCCAAGCGTCCCCCACAAGTAGCTGTTCTTATAACCAGGAACCCACAAATTCCCCCTCACAAGAGATACCCAGGACTCCTCTCCTTGCACTACAATTTTCTGCCCAGGCTAGAGGAGGGAGTGACAATTTAGAAGACAGGATTTGTGCGTTCCTCACTTGGATTCACTCCTAGAGGCCCGCCTCACACATCCAGCAGTACAAAAGGACTCCTTTGAAGAGTATGCTGCCTGGAAAGTCAGAACTCTTTTTTTTTTTTTTTAAGATTTTATTTATTTGAGAGAGAGAGAGAGAGAGAGAGGGAGAGAGAGGGACCACACGCAGCTTGGGAGTGGGGGAAATGGAGAGAGAAACCTAAGAGGACTCCACACTGAGCACAGACCCCAACATGAGGCTCCACCCCAGGACCCTGATATCATGACCTGAGCTGAAGTCAGACACTTAACCAACAAAGCCACCCAGGTGTTCCTGGAAAGTCAGAACTCTTAAGAAAGTAAATTTATTATTATTTTTTAAATTAATTTATTTTGAGAGAGAGAGAGAGAGAGTGCAGGGAGGAGGGGCAGAGGGAGAGGGAGAATCTCCAGTAGACTTCTCGCTGAGCACAGAGCCTCCTGACATGGGGCTGGATCTCATGACCCTGAGATCACGACTGGAGCTGAAACCAAGAATCTGATGCTTAACTGAATGAGCCACAGAGGCACCCCAAGAAAAGTACATTTAAAGAGATTGCCTGGGGATCCCTGGGTGGCTCAGCGGTTTGGCGCCTGCCTTTGGCCCGGGGCGTTATCCTGGAGTCCCAGGATTGAGTCCCGCATCGGGCTCCTGCATGGAGCCTGCTTCTCCCTCTGCCTGTCTCTGCCCCTCTCTCTATCATGAATGGGTAAATAAAATCTTTTAAAAATAAAAAATAAAAAAAAATAAAGAGATTGCCTAGAACAGTAATCTCTGAAATATGCTCATACTCATCTTGAAGTTGAGAAAAGTCAGGACAAGTGATTCAAGATGGTGGTGGAAGGCAATGCCTACCCTGTTTCACAGCCTATTGTTTGTTTGCTTTATGCTTTTTGATTTTTTTATTGATTTTTTTATTTGTGCATATTAAAGTCCTTTTTTAAAAATTTTTTTATTTGTGCATATTAAAGTGCACAAATCTGGGATCCCTGGGTGGTTCAGCAGTTTAGCACCTTCCTTTGGCCCAGGGCGTGATCCTGGAGTCCCAGGATTGAGTCCCATGTCAGGCTCCCTGCATGGAGCCTGCTTCTCCCCCTGCCTGTGTCTCTGCCTCTGTGTGTGTGTGTGTGTCTCATGAATAAATAAATAAAATCTTAAAAAAAATAAAGTGCACAAACCTTAGATAGTTTGATGAATTTTTGTAGACGCTTACAGATATGTAGCCCCCCACGCACACATCAACCATAGCATATTTCTAGGAGGCTCGCTTGTACCCCTTCCAAGTTAACATCAAGCTCCAAAATGAACAACTCTTCTGACTTCTGTCACCATAGATAATTTTGCCTATTCTAAGACCCCACATGAGTGCAATCAGTACATACTCTGGCATCTGGCTTTTTTTTATGTAACATTTTGCCTGGGACACTGGTTCGTGTAGTTGAATGGAGGGGTAGCGTGGTCTTTGTCATTGTTGAGTTGTATTCCTTCATATAAAAACTCCTACTCTGCTTTAGTCCCTTCTGGCATGAGTGAGAGAGGGGCTGCATGGGCTTGGAGCTTCTTCTGGGCAACCCAGAGATGAAGGCCAGAATCCAGGCATGGCGAACAGGAAATGAAAGGCTGACAGCAGAGTCTTCAGGAAGGAAGGAGGGGAGCCAGCTCTGCTCTGTTGGACCATTTGGCGTGGGCACTCCTGCTGAGCAGGGAGGCAAGGTTTCAGGCCAGCCTCTCTCCCAGCCCCCAGCAACTGCTGCTGTTCTTAGGCCATCAACCCCCTCCCCAAAAGCCAGCTCCCTGGGGACAGGAGGGAACCCAGAGCCCCAGAGGCTGTTCCACAAACCAGTGTGAGAAGAGACCTTCCCTTTTCTTTCCCTCTGGCTGACTAGCCAAACCAGTCGAGCATGACAACAGTCTGCCCATGAGAGCCAGTGCCAGCGCGAAGCATCTGTTTCTATTTCTCTCCTGTTTCCCGTGGGTGGTGGGTGGGAGCTTACTCGGCTCCTCTCCACTTTTCCCTCCTAATCACAGTCATTTGTTTTAACAGGACTGCAAGCGACTGTGGCTACAAAACCCAGGCAGTGCCCACACAAAGCCAGTGAGCACCGGCCGTTCCCACATCCCCAGGTCAGCCTAAAATGAAATTAAAACCGCCCGCTCTACCATTATCCTCTTTCCTGCTTGTTTTGCAGGGCCTCTGGCTACTTTTAGAATTTCCCCACTGCCTGATGTGGCCTCTAAATACCTGACCATCCCTCCTCAGGTTTCCAAAGACAAATGCCAGGACCTAGTTTACATATGCCCAGGGCCTTAAAGAAGACCAAAGAACCATCCTTTGCAAGGGGCCTGGCACAGCTGCTTTGGAAAGGAGAAAGCGCTCACTCTGGGTGTGTACTTGCTGAGGAAGCCTTGATCCTAATGAAAACAGAAGGGAACTTGTGAAAATGTGAGAGGAGCTGATTGCCCAGGCAACAAGAGCCACCCCCAGCCACCCCAGCCATCCACGGTACCTGACTTTTTCCATCCCCAAACTGAGGGCCCTGGATGGCCCTCCACTCAAGCCCCCACCCAACACCAAGTTATCAGCCTGGTTCCCGTCGTTGCCACATACCAAGTAGACCCTCAGCCCAGCCCCTAAGCCTCTCTCCAATTCTCCACCCATAAGCATCCCCCTTACACACACACTTTGCCCGTAGGGCCAAAGCCTTACCTGTGACCTCAACCTTTACACGAGTTGGGAAGAGGAGCTGCTGCTACTGCCCCACACAAGTCAGCTCTCTATCCACGTGGCCTTGGGCCCAATCCCTATGATGCTGAATTTGTTTCTACATCTGCAAATACCCTTCTGGCCTACTCCATAGAATTGTTTCTCACCAAAAAGTAATACATGCTTGTTATAAATGATTCAAACAACCCCAGGAGTTTGGCGGCGGGGGGGGGGGGGTGTGTGTGGCAATTTGTACCAATCTCAATTTGCTGCTTTTGTCTATAGTGGGTCCAGGGAGCTTCTGTCTGCTGCCTGCCTGACTCCCTCCTTCACTGGGGGTTTGGACCTACAGAACACTCCTTACTATCTAGGAATAACAGTCAAGTTCCCTGGCATTTATTGTGCGCCACGCGCTATGCCAAGCAGTCACGTCCTCATCTCATTTAATCCCCATAAAAATTATCTGAGTAGGTAATATTAATTCCATTGTATCTAGGAGGAAATTGAAGCCCAGAGAGGCTAAGCAACTTGCCAAACATCACACAGGTAGGAAACAGAGGAGCCAAGATTCAACTTTAGAGTGACTTATTTCAATCACTGAGTTATACTTGCTGTTAGGGGTTAAATTGTGTGTCTCCCCTCATCCCACCACTGTCATTCTTTTATGTTGAAGCCCTAAGTCCTAGTACCTCAGAATTTAACTATACTTGGAGATAGAGGTTTGAAGAGGGAATTAAGTTGGGGTGCCTGGCTGCCTCAGTGCATGTGACTCCTGATCTCAGGGTTGTGAGTTCAAGCCCCACATGGGGTGTAGAGATCACTTAAAAATGAAACTCTTTAAAAAAAATAAAAATAAACTCCTCTTTAAAAAAATAAACTCTTTAACTTTATTAAGTTAAAATAAGACCATTAGGGGAACACCTAGGTGGCTCAGTGGTTGAGCATCTGCCTTTAGCTCAGGTCATGATCCCAGGGTCCCAGAATTGAGTCCCACAGCAACTCCCCGTGGGGAACATGCTTCTCCCTCTGCCTATATCTCTGCCTCTCACTGTCTCTCATGATTAAATAAATAAGATCTTAAAAAAAAAAAAAAAAAAAAAGACCATTAGGTTGGGCCCTAATCCAATATGACTGGTGCCTTTGTAAGAATTGAGGGAGACAACAGGGATATGCTCATGCAGAAAAGAAGACCATGCTAGAACAGAAGGAGAAAAGAGCTATCTGCAAGCCAGAGAAAGGCCTCAGAAGAAACCTGCAGACACCTTGATCTTGGACTTCTAAGTCTCCAAAACTGTGAGAAAATAAATGTCTGCTGTTGAAGCCACTCAGTCTGTAGTATTTTGTTATGACAACCTTAGCAAACTCCTATGACTGCCTCCCACCTTCTTTTGAAGATGGCTCAAACCTTGGTCACTGTTCCAGCTGGCCCTACAGGCTGACCAGCCCCCAAAGGAGGAACGAAAACCTGGGGGGAAAGACAGGAGGAATGGAGACAGGGAGCCCCACTGTGACCCAGTCCTGGGCCCACTCCTATGGTCCTGGGCCTTTTTCTACCAGGTGGCCCTGGGGCACACCATCCCCTCCTCACATCCTTGCTCAGGAGTGGGGTCTCCTCTGAGGCCCCTGACTTCACCTGATGGAAGAAGACGCCCCATCTTCTTCTAGCCAACAGGACCACAGATGCATATGGTCCCTTTGGAACAAGCAGTGTGTGGGATCTGTGCTGAGAGAAAACAATTCTTGGTGCAGAGCAGAGGGTGTGAGGTCCTGGAACGGAATATGAAGGACAGTCATCATTCTGGCAGGGCTGCTGCAGGTGCTGGGGAAGCCTCTGGAAGGATAGAGATGAGAGAAGAGAAGCGCAGGTGGGTGGTGACGAATAGGACAGGCTTCAGAGCTGCCTATGTGGCCCCTTTTCCTGCCTCATCAGCCACCCTGGCTTTCTCTCTCCCCTCCCCCACTTCTAGACATTAGCCTGAGGCCCCAGAACTCAGTGACATTTATGTCAACCCAGCCAGGTCAAGAACCTGCCTCGTGTCCCTCCTAGCGTCTATGGCAACATGGACTTGGAATTCCAAGACTTGCTGCCTTTTCACTCCTGACACTCTGCCCCAGCCTCCTTGTATAAGCTTCCTACTGCTGCTGCCACAAATTACCACACATTTAGTGGCTTAAACCAACACACATCTATTAGCTTCCTGTTCTGTTGGTCAAAAGTATGACACAGCCCATGGCTTAAAACCAGTGAGGGCAGCGCTGCATTCCTTTCTGGAGACCAAAGGAGAGGATCTTGACTTCCCCAGCTGCCTGCATTCCTTGGTTCATGGCCCCTTCTGCCATCTTCAAAGCCACCAATGGCCGGTCTTTCTCATATTGTATCACTCTGACTCTCACCCACCTGACTCTCTCTTTCACTTACAAGGACCCCTGTGATTACACTGGGCTCCCCCAGGTAGTCCAGGATTATCTTTTTCTGTTAATTTCAACTAATTAACAACCCGAATTTCCCCTTGCCATACGACATATTCCTGGGTCCTAGGAATTAGGACCTGTACATTGGGAGACCATTACTCTACCTCTGACACCCCTAGATTTATTTCCTCACCTCCCAGGGAGAAGAAGCTACTCTAAAACACTTATGCTACCCCTCTCCCCCAACCTTCTTTGCCATCTCCCACCTCACTTCTCCTTCACAATAAGTCCTATCCTTTAGCCCACCCAGTGTGGAATCAGCATCTGCAGACTCTGAGGTATCTTTCTGGACCCATTGGGCACCTTCTCCAGGATGCCTGTTCATGTGGCATATGTTGTCAAGACCTAGGACTGGCCATGGGAACAACGGCTGCCACTGATGGCTGAGGTCAGGCTATATCCCTTGAGCCTCTGTGTCCTTACACCTCAGGAGGAGGACATCACAGAGGGTTAAGGATCCCATTTCTCAATACTTGTGACCATGATGGTGCAATCATCCAAAGCAACTGATTCCTGAGAGATTAAAACTCACCCAAATGTCAGGTTGCTAATCTAAGAGACAAGGCAGATTGGCCACACATCAGAACACCTATTTCTCAGGGCGGAGCTAGAAGGCTGTTTGGTTGGTGAGCATAGACCCATTGGAAAAAGAACTTCAGTTGTCTGGTGGGATTGTTCCCATCACATCATGGAAGCTTGATGGCACAATTTCCCAGCATCCAAATACTCTTGTTAAGTGTCCTGAGAGGTTCCCATTGAGCATCTGAATAAGTGCTTCCTACAGATTTCCTCTCCCCCCTCATGGCTCCAAGATGCCCCCAAACTTGTGATCTCTTCCTTCCTATCCTGTTGATACACCTCAGAACAGATGCCCAAGGCCCATGTACTTTTATGCAAAGCACATACTGAAGCTTTCTCCATCCACAGGTGTCTAGGGGAGGCACAAGCATTTGTTGCAGATAGAGGGGGTGGTAGGAGAATGGGGGTGGGGGTCCACCTAGCCCAGAGGTGGAAACCTTTCTTGCAGGCTGTGAGATAGAACTACAGAATGAGAAAGTTGAAAGAAGGAAGAGAGACCTCAATTTCATTTGATCCAGCCCCCTCATTTTACAAATGGGGAAAATGTAAAAACAGTTTGAAAAATTAAAGTTTGTGTATAATTATTGGTGTTATTGTCATCTTCATCATAATTATCATCATCATCATCATCACCACCACCACCACCACCACCGTGATTTGGGAGCCTGGGTTCCACCATCCACTGGGGAGTCACTTCATTCAGGGTCTTTCCTAGGAAACTGGGTTTTCTCCCCTCCCCTTCTGTGGAGCCCCTACACACTCCCCTGGTTGTTAGACTGAAAAGGGGGATAGCCTCCAGCTCAGGAGCATCCTTGAGATGCTGAGAGCTGACTCCTGGGCAGCCATGGGATGCACTGGCCTCCAACTCCCCTGTCTGTAAACAACTGGGACAGGGAGGCTCAGTACCCAAGAAATCCCTCTGATTGGGAGTCCAAATCTCTGGACCATCATGGGAAATGCTGCAGGAGGCGGGTAGGGCCAGGCGGCTTTAACTTGTGGCTAACACCAGTGGAGCACTGACCGCATTTCAGACACCGGTGCCTTAGAAGCACTATTTCATTGGGTCATCACACTGAGCCTTCACAACCACTCCTGTTTTGCAGATGAGGGGCCTGGGGTGCACAGAGGATAAATAACTTGCCAAGGCCAAGAGGCTGATAAGGGACAGATCCAGGATGCGAGTCCAGGTCCAGCTCCTAATCCTGGTCTGCATTTCTGAACAGATGCAGAACATTCTGGGACCCCCTTCTCCTTTTTCCCTCTCGCCCTTCACCTCCCCTTCCCCACAGAGCTGCCAAGCAATGACTCACATCCATTTCTTTGCCCAATCTGTCCCCCACCCCATACACACCCCCACCCCCAGCCTGGCATGCTATTTCTGGAGCGAGGAATTATAGAGGAGCCTGGGAGCTGCTGTTTTCAACTCTGACCTCTAAAGCAGTGAAGCCAGACCCCTCACAGGGCCCTGCCCCCCTGGGGACTTCCTAAGTGATGATGAAGATGGTGTTGGTGGTGATGACAGTTGGAGGAGAACAGGAGGCTGAAACGTTAGGGACGGGGCAGGACAAACTGAGGAAGACTATAATTTGCTAAACCCTGCACCAAGATCTTTGCCAGCCACAAAATTGCTATGCTCATGCCTGGACTTCCATTCCAAGCCGGATGCTCTGCGCGGCCATCCGGGGGGGCCTTGCCGATGCCCTGGGTGTGGAGCCAGAAGGGGACTCGGGGTCCCCTCGCTCCCACGGAGGCCCTGACGCCTGCGGGCGGGGCGCGGCCTCCCCTCGAGGCTCCAGGGGGCCCCGAGGCCGAAGCAGGGGCAGCTCCCTGCTGTCCCCACCCTTTGGACCGGTTTCCAGTTTGAGACACTTGTCAAAGCCCCTCGGAATTGCCGGGGTAGGCACAATAGAAACATTCATGTAGTTACAGGATAATAATTATACCTTCCACGTAGGCGCATAACACCTTCCTCCCCAGAGCAGCGCTTCTCACATTATCTCATTAATCCTCCGTCCCTGGGAGGCAGGGAGGGCCTGGCGGGGTGACCGAATTCACGGAGGGCCAGGGCAGAGGGAGGGAAAGGGGGGCGGAAGGTGCTCGCCCCGGGTCACACGCTTCAGTACTTGGTTTCTGGGGCCTTGGCCAGGAGTCAGAAATAGAACAGTCCTGTTGCCCTCAATCAAGGGTTTTGGTGGGACTGCACCGGGCGGCCCTGGGCACTGTTTCCCTCAGTCCTGGCAACAGCCTTGTGAGGCTGGGATTATTGTGGTTCCCATTTTACAGATGGAGAGACTGAGCTCAGAGAGGTAAGGTTTCTTGCCAATGGTATCAGAGGCAGTGTGGCTCCACAGTTCCCTTTTGCCTTCTAGCAGACCCCTAGGAGCCCGCCCCAAATCAGGTTTCCTTCCCAGAGCAATAATAGGTAAACAAAGGCAGAGCAGGTTAAGCCAGGGAGAGGGTGACGCCCACCCTTGGCCCCCAGGGGGTCAGAGCTGTAACTGGGCAAGCAGGAGGCCACAAAAGCAGCTCATTATGTAGCCTTATGGAATCAATAGAAAAGGCCTAATTCACTGAGCCCTGCATCCCACCCCCGGCCCCTCCACCAGTCCCATTCCGGTTTCCTGGCTCATCCTTTTGACACGGGGACAATTACAGCTATTCATACGCACCCCGAGGCCACCTGCCACGGACCCATTCTCATGCACATGGAGCTAAAGATCGGGCACAAAGCAGGCCAATCTGGGCTTTTCCACCAGACCTGGGAGGGGACCTTCTGTGCATAACCCCTCTCAAGGCATTCGGGACCTAGGAGCCCCTGCAAATTCCGGGGATCCGTCCCGCCCTTGGAGCTCAATGCTGGAGACTTCTCAGGCCTGCTCACCCACACCAGGGCCTCACATTTGTGATGGAAGTTCAGCCTCTAAGAAACTGGCCTTTGGAATCAAGGCTGGGGTGGTGGTCCTGGGCAAACACCTGCTTTGAGAGTCCGAAGTGCTGACCCCACACAAAGTCCCCTGCAACTGGCCCTGGACCCAGCCTAGATTGGCTCAACGAAGTCGATCGTTACATTTCCAGGAATTTTGTGAGATGTTGAAGTCTCGTTGGTGGCTTGAAGTCTGCCACAGTGGAAGTACTGAAGTCAAATACTACAGGCCAGCTCCACCTTCTCCCCAACCTTCTCCCCAACCAGCTGTTAAACATTTACCAGCCTACCACTGCCCCAGGCTCAGGAGCTCAGCCCTCCGAGAACCTCTAGGGCAGTCTGAAAAACTGAAGCCAACCTCTCATGGGGGCCAAGTAGCAGGGTGAGTAGCATTCTTTTTACAGCATAGATGGTCTTGCTGTACTTCTACACATATCTTACTACCTTGGAGAGACGTTGTCCCTCTAAGCTCCTTCGGGAACTGAGGTGTTATGTGGACCCAAAGAATGAATTCTCAGTGTGAAGAGACTGTCCATCATTGGCTGTCCCATCTCTGCACTGTCACTCTAGCCTACACGTTGAACCATGCCTTCCGCACAATTATTGCAAACATTTGGCAAATTAGACAGGCTTGATTTTTTTTTTTTTAAGTTTTAGGTTGCTCTACTTGGACAATATATCCAACCAATATATACACCAACCGATAGGTGTCAGAGGCAAAGTTTTACAAAGAAAACGTGGTCTGGCTGGCTGTAACTCAGTTGCTGTCTTTGAATTTAGGATGAGGACAAGGCCTTTCCGGGCTCAGCTCGGAACGCATGGCCTGTAGCTAAGACTTCATGTGGAATCCCTCAGGGTGCACCTCAGAGTGACGTTAAGTGGCCCCACTGACTTCATGAAAAAGAGTCACGGAATCTTCATAGGAAACAAGAAGGTCGTTTTGGAGGTAATTTTTACAGTGAAATGCCCTACAAGACTGAGGACATGAAGGGAACAGCGGCCTCCATGGGGTTTTGCTTTGTGCTTGAGCATAAAGTAATTAAGAATGTGAATAAACAAGCATTGCCAAAATCTCCAAACACCATCAAGCAAATGTTCAGCTGAAGCATTACAATTGCTATCTCTGTGGGAGGCATTTATTTCACCTGGTGTATTTCCAACTCTGAGCCTCCATTCCCATCCGCAGAGACTGCTCATTCCCCAAAGGTCCCTGTGGCTCCCAAACTCCATAGCTGGAGGCTTTTCTCTGGGACTCCAGACTTCTGCAAAGTCTCCCTGCACAAATCTCCTTGAGCCTTGTCTCTGGGCTGTACATTTAGACATCTTATCTCTTCAACTGGGAAAAAAGAAGACTTAAATGCCATTCATTCACACAACAAATATTTACTGATCATCTGCCATGCTTCAGGCATTGTTCTAGACATTGAAGATGCAGCAAAGAACAAGATGGACCTGTGCCTGCCCTGGGGAAGACAGAAGAGTAAACAGAAAATTGGGAGCACATTCAGGGGGTCTCCCTACCCCAGTCTTGGTGCATTGACAAAAGCTTCCCAGAAAGTAATGGTTCAGGTGTGACTAAAGAGGAAATAGGAAATATCTAGATCAAGGGTTGGCAAATTTTTTTCTGTAAAGTTCCCTATAGCCCCATGACAGTACAACAGCCAGATAGTAAATATTTTAGGCTTCGTGAGCTTTATAGGATCTGTCATAACTCCCAGCTCTGCGTGGTAGCGTAAAAGCAGCCACAGGCAAAAATGGAAGTGGAATATGTCTGGCTGTGTTCCAATAAAACTTTATTTATGGATGCTGGAATTTGAATTTCACATTTTGTTCAGGGTCACAAAATAATCTTCTTGTTCTGACTTTTTGTCTACCATTAAAAAATGTAAAAATCATTCTCAGTTCATGGGCAGATTTGGCCCATGGACATTTGCCTGCTCAACCCCTGGTATAGATGAAAGGTATTGGTGCAGAGGTGGAGGGTGGGGTTCAGGGTTTCCCAGCTGAGGGAAGGCCTACAAATGGCAGAGAAGGAGGTGAGACTAGGTGGGACCCTGTGAACCCTGGAAAAGAATTTGGACTTTACCTGTAGCTCAGTGATAGATTTTCAGTGGAGGAATCCTTTGTTAAGCAAGTATTTATTGAGTGCCTACTGAATGCGAGGCACTATCTAGGGGGGCTACTTTAGAATGAGCAGCTAGGAAAGGTTTTCTAGGAGTTGGCATTTGAGCTGAGACCTGAACTACAAGACTGGTTTATGGAGTGATATAACCCTTAATTCTTACAATTAACTGTGAGGAAGGAGCAACTGATGTTCATTTTACAAGTGAGAAAATGGAGACTCAGCAAGGCTAAGCAGGTTGCCCAAGGTCACAGAGCTAATAGGTGGCAGACAGCCAGGATTTCAACTGCTCTGGGTTCAAACCCTGTCTGCGGCATTGATTAACGACGTAATATTGACTAGTGACCACCTCAAGAGTCCCCGTATCTTAATTATGAGTTCTCTCTTTTTTTCCATCAAGAAGAATGTCTAGGGTGCCTGGTGGCTCAGTCATTTGGGCGTCTGCCTTTAGCTCAGGTCAGGATCCCGTGGTCCTGGGATCAAGCCCCACATCAAGCTCCCTGCTCAATGGAGAGTCTGTTTCTCCCTCTCTCTCTCTGTCCCTCCCCCTGCTCGTGTTCTTTCTTTCCATCAAATAAATAAATAAGATCTTTTTTTAAAAAAAAAAGTATGTCTAGTGAAGTTTGTTCATTCAAAAAATATGTAATGACGGACTTCTATGTGCCAGGACTGTTCTAAGTGCTTGAAACTATGAACAAAAAAGATCCCTAGGCCCTCAGAAGGTAAGGAGAGGGAGCTGGAATTTTTAGATGGTCAGGGCAAACCTCACTGAGGAAGTGACATATGAACAGACTCAAAAGAGATGAGGGAGTTCGCTATGTATTTTGGAAAAGGGTTCCAGGCAAAGGGAATCAGTCAGTGCAAAGGCCCTGAGGCCGGAAGCATGTTGGGATGTTCAAGGAATAGCTTAGGCAGTCAGTGTGGCTGGAGAAAAACAAGAGATGTGGAAAGTGGTGGAAGATGATGCCTGAGAGGTAATATGGGGATGGTGGAGAGGGGGTCAAGAAAACTCAATTTGGTTTTACTCTGAAGTTCACTATCTTGAGCCTCAAGATGTAGATTCCTTTAGGTCCCTCGAAGCACATGATCCTGAGGTTCTATGACAAAGAGAGCACCATCTGTGCCCATCACCACCCACTGTGACTGTCAGCCAGGTTTGCCTCAGCAATAAGCAGTCACCCAAGGAGAAATAGTGGCATTGGGAAAAGACTGGGAGAGACTCTTCATCAGACCCCAGACAGAAGAATATTAACGAATAGGGTGGCTATCTGCAGTATGAGGTAGCCTAGGTTACACAAAGCTCCCTAACTCTGAAAAACCCCTGGCTCTTAGAAAGTGGGATACATTACTAGGACATATGGGGTTCAGGAACTATGAAGGAAAGTTTCAAAAGCTTTAATTTTTTTCCCCCCAAATTCTTGGTATTTTGCTCAAAACCCACCTGGTTCTAGCCCAATCCCAGGATAAGAATACAGAGGAGGCAGGCTAGTGTCTGGGCTACTCTAGAAAAACCCTCAAAATACCCTTCCCCCTCTAGTTCTTGGCTGAGAAACTTTGGGGAGGGGGCAAGAGAGGATGGGGAGATGCGTCTAAACCACCGTGGACAGGCAGGACACTCATTCCCCACTCCTATTATGTATCCAGCTGACTCTGTGCCCAAGCCTTCTGGGTTTTTCCTTTGGGGAATTTGTTTTTATTTTCTTCTACATCTGTTTCTGAATTTAGTTCCTTTGCCTGAAATAGATCAGTAACGGCCTCAAACTGGGTCTAGGGTTGAGACTCAGACCACTGGGATTTCTAATGGCCTTCTGTCTCCTGCTGCCCTGAGGGAAGCAGCAGAGAACCCAAGAGCATGTGCCAGCATAAAGATTGAGGTGTCCCTCATGGAACTGGTCTTGAGACAAATATAGTGACAGATCTTCTTGACTATCCAACAGAAACAGACTTTTATGCGAGTTCCAGAGAATTTCTTCTGTGCTTAAGGAATCTAAAGATCGAAACTAGACAGGTTCCATTTCTGCCAAGAAATCCACTTTCTAGTCAAGGAAAATTCTCGGAGCCAAAAGCACACTCCACCACCCCGCCCCAACATGCACTACAGGGCACCTGTAAATAAATCCATTGTCTTGTCTGAGCTCAATGTGAATTCCTCAGCGGTTAAAAATGTTGGTTTGTTTTTTCCTGCTCTTTACAGGCTGGTATAATTTCATTAGATACATTTCCTTCATTCCTGCTTTGCTACCCCCAACCAAGAATCCTTTACCTTTTGACATCCTTCTCTTTTTGCATCTCTGAGATCTTTACAGGGCATTGTCCTAAGTTATTTCCCCACAGAGAATTGTCAAATAACCAAGTAGCTGGTCCACTTACTGTTCCATTTACTCCTTACCACTCTTGGAATGCACTCATAACTGAGGTTTTCTAAAGACACATCTAAGAGGGTGTGGAGATGCACAAAGAGACAAAGATACCTTTTTTTTCTTTAAAAATTTTATTTTTAATGGCATAAGTCTTTTCTTTCAACATTCAGGATGCAAAGAGATTGAGTCCTGGGGAGAAAGATGACTATTCCCGAGTCAGCAGGGAAAGATTGTGGCCTTTTACCTCCTTTGTCTTCTATCTGGGGCTCTACTCGACCATCGTCCCTAAGTATTTCAATAGAAAATGTTCTTGTTACAAACACCGAAGACCAGCAGGCTGTGAAATGGATTTTTCAGCCCTGAGAGGGAAACTCTGGTCTAAATAAAAGCTAGCCAACCAGCCTCAAGGATCTCGAGACCTATAAGAAGTAGAGTTACAGCTGCCTTTCCTGGGGACAGGAGTCAGAGTTGCCGCTTGCTATGCCCGGTATAATGGGGCCAGGCAATCTAGAAGTTAAGAGCAAGGATGCAGGTTTATAAAGCATGTGCCTGGCTTACGAAGTGCCTCAACTTCTTTCTGTGTTAGCTTGGGTAGGTTACTTAACATATCTGTGCCTCAGGCTCTTTGTTTATAAAATGGGGATAATAAAAGGAGCTACCTCTTAGGGTTGTTACAAGGATTAAATTAGATAATATATGTAGAGCAATTAAAACACTGCCTGGAGGGGCACTTGGGTGGCTCAGTTGGTTAAGTGTCTGCCTTCAGCTCAGGTCATGATCTCAGGGTCCTGGGATGGGGCCTCCCACCTGGCTCCCTGTTCAGTGGGGAGTCTGCTTCTCCCACTCCCTCTGCCCCTTCCCCTGTTTGTGCTCTCTCTCTCAAATAAATAAATATAATCATAAAAAATAGAATAGTTTCTGGTGTATCATAAGCATTATATAAACATTAGCTATTTTTTATTATTATCTTTGCAGTAATAATCTGATGGTAGATAAAAAGCACGTTTCTCCAATGGGCTCTACAAAGCAAGGTTTGGGCAAATCCTTCATTTCTTCAGATATTTCCATGCACAGAGCATGGCCCCAAGTGCCAAGCCTTTATGAATCCATCAGCCCATGCCGAGATGCTTGAATCCTAAGTTGTCACTGCAGGCCTGTCCTCCTGCTTGCTGGCACTGAGCTGGCGGCCAGTCCTAGCCCCACCTCAAGGTCAGAGAGGAAAGCAACAGAAGGCCAGCTGCTTCATCTCCTTCGGTCTGGGGGGACATGGCAGCAGGGAGCAGCAACAGTTGGGGCTTTGGCAGGAGGAGTGAAGTCCCCAGCCAAGGAGTGGCCAACCAAGCATGAGACAGAGTCTTGCTCTCCTCCTGTCATATACAACCCCCAGCACACACACTCACCACACTATATAACTCCCCAACAGACACACGCCATCCCCAACACACGTAACACCATAGTACTCCCAATACTATACGACGCCACACCGTACCACACACATGCAACACCCTCAATACTACATAATACATCAACATACATAACATCCCAACAACACACAACACTCCCAACACTATACAATACCCAACACGGATGCCCCCAATGGTAGCTAATACCCCAACACACCTCACCTCACCTCAACACCACACAACACTTCAACATACAGAGATGCTGACAAAGCTGTCCCGTTCTCTTTGCCATTTGCTCTAGGACAGATCTGAACAGGGAAGCACTCTTTGAAAAACAAAAACAAAAAAGATTTTGTTTTTAAGCAATGTCTACCCCCGACGTGGGGTTTGAACTCACAATCCCGAGCTGAAGAGCAGCATGCTCTACCAATGGAGCCACCCAGGTGCCCCTAGGGAAGCACTCTTAACTCTCATCTGTGATGTAGGACTAAAGTGGAAGGTGAAGGAAGGTGGCAGGATGGTGCACAGTCATCAGAGTTAGAGGGACCACGTGGATCTGGGTTCATCTGTGTACGAGCTGTGGAAAAGGGAGTTCATCACCCCACACTTCATAATAATGCCTTGTCCACAAAATCATAATAATGCCTACATTCAAAGAGTATCTTTGGTACTGACTTAGATAATAACTGGAATACATTCGACAGAGGTGCCTGGTCTGCAGTCCTGCCCTGGGAAACGGTTGTGGTTGTCGCTCTTGCTGAAAAGAGGGCGGGCACAGGGAAAGAAAAGGGATGCGGAGGGACCCAAGTGAACCATCAAGTGAGGGCAATCTCCCCACCCCAGAAAGAAGCCAGTACCCTGTGTCCTCTCCTCTGAGGATGCTTTCCACAGCATCCTCAGAAAACCACATCTGTCGTGATCCCCGCTTTGAGTCCTTAAAGGGGGAGAGCCATTAGTAGATGCACTAACTAGTATCATATTATTGACCCAAACAGTTATTTGACCAGAAGAATCCTTGCTTTGTTATCCCAACTGCCTGTCAGCAGGAGACAATGTGGTTGTTTCACATGGTCAGAGAGTACCAGCCCCCACCGCGTTCTCATGCAAGACCATTCCCCACAACTGAGCCCTGGGCGGGACCCCAATTTACTCATTAATGACCAGCCTGTGTTGAGACATTCACCCAGGTTCTTGCTCTCAGCCACAGCCAACCCATCGTCCTCTCGGATAACGGCCCTTTCCCTTTTCAGGCTCCCAGACCGCTTTGGGAATCTGGCGAAAGAGACAAACTCTTTGCAATTTTGTTCCGACTGGTGTCTGGGCCCCCTGAAGCCCCCCCGTGCAAGGAGATGGGGGGCATTGGCACCTGCTTCCCTTCACGGCCCTTCCCTGCAGAACAGACTGGAGTTTGGCTTCCCTGCGGATCCGCGAGGCCTTCCCCTGGTGGCCTGCACGCAGCCAGCTAGGTGGACTGAGAGGCCCGGTACACACCCCTTGGCCCTGCTTAGACCTTGGGTTCTGGCAGAGAACCCAAAGAGGGCCAAGTGGGGTGCACACACACCCCCTCTTCCTCCAGCAGCAGGAGGGAGCTGCAGAAGCTCAGTTGTCTGCACAATTTTCAGATTTGCTTAACTACCCTACATTTCGTGGAGAGGGAAGGACTGGGGGAAAAAAACACCATGGGCCAATTCCCCAATATTCTACAGCCAAAGAGAAGTATTTGGCCCCAACCAGGTACTGGGGAGAATGGAAGCTCTCACCCACGCCGTAGCTCAAGTGGAAGCTCGCAGTGCTAACTGACATAAACAGGGTGCCCATTCCCTGCTGCAAGCCATGGTAATCATGTAGCTGAATTCCCTCAACAACCTATGTGGTCGAAACTATTATTATCCTCATTTTATAGATAAGAAAAAAGGAGCACCGAGGTAAAATAACTTGCCAAAATCCCAGCATGTAAGAGCTAGGATTTGGCCCCAGGGAGTCTACCTCCTAAGCCCAAACTGCTAACCTCTACTAGGCTGTACCACCCCTGCTATCCTTTGCCTCAGCACTGTTATTACAGAAGTGGCGAAGGGAAAACGGGAAAAAATAAACTTTCCCACAGTGCTCACCTCTGGCATCCTCTCCATGATGTCACACTCCCAACAGAAGTGAATCTAGGGAAGTAAAGGAACTGGGGAGCAGGGTAGTTTCCCTGACGCCCTCTGGTCCCTCCCACCCAGAAACAAAAGGCGCAAGAGAGGAATGGGTGCTGAGCTCAGTGTCAAAGGGCTCACTTCTCTACCAAACTAGGACATCTAGGCTTTCCAGATGTAGACCAGGGGACCTCATCCCCCCCCCTTTCTCCACCCAGACCCACTCCTTATGAAAGTACCTTCTCATGGCTGCAGGCCAATCTCTTCACTGGCTCCACAGTGGCCCATGTGACAGTAGGCATCAAGACTCTAAGCACATACCCTGGTGGCCACCAAAAAAAGGCACCAGAACACTTTCATCTGAGTGATGGAATTGAGATATAGCTTTCCACCCAAGAACTAAAAGAGAAGATGAGCTGAGTCTAGGTGTTATTATGTCCTAAGTCACTTGTCACTTCAAGGACCTAACTATAATTCCTGCCCCAAATTCCAGCTGTGAGTGCACCCCCTCAAGTACAGGCTAGGTACAGAAGACCAATAAATAGCTCATTTCACCATCACATCTCTACCAGCAATATCATGGTAGCGTAAACAAGACTACATTTTTTTGTTTTTAAATATTTTATTTATTCATGAGAGACACAGAGAGAGAGAGGCAGAGACACAGGCAGAGGGAGAAGCAGGCTCCATGCAGGGATCTCGACGTGGGACTTGACCCTAGGTCTCCAGGATCAAGGCCTGGACCAAAAGCAGATGCTCAACCTCTGAGCCAGCCAGGAGTCCCAACAAGACTATATTTTTTTTACCAAACTCACATACTTTTAGACACCTGATAATGCTAGCAGAAGCTTCCACATCCAAAATGCCAGAAGGGGGAGACCGACTGGTTCAGTTGGTAGAGCACATGACTCTTGGTGTTGGGGTCATGTGTTCAAGCCCCACATTAGGCATAGAGCTTACTTAAAAAAAGAAGAAATAAAGCCAGAGGGCTTCTCTGAAGATATTTCAGATATTTTTTATTTTATAACCATTCTGATTGACATATGAGAATAGCACAGAAAACCCATCTTTGTCACCATGCTGGGATCTTGATGGAAAAACCCAGAAGTATCCAGATGTACAACTTGACTTCTTCCCATGCTCCTGATACCCCTTAATTGACTTTCCTTTGTGAAGGACCAAAATGAGAGAATAGTTTAGAAGATCTGAGCAAAATCTAGAGAAAGCCTTCTTCTACAGATTTGGGAGCTGAGACTCAGGGGAGTCAAATAATATCATGTACAATATCTACTGGAAAGGTCCCTGTGTTTGGAGACAGACTTGGGTTGGACTGCCTCTCTGACCTTGGTGTCATTATGTAGAAGCCTCAGTTTTCTGGTCTGTAAAAGGGGGCCATAAGCCCCATCTCACAGAAGAGATGCAGGGATTACATGGGGTACTGTAGCTTGTGGAAGGGCTTTCGAACATGTAGTGGGTTGTGCAAACGGTGTTATTATGTATTATGAAAGGCTTACCCCACCACACCACTCTTGTTCCTTTCTCTATTGAAAAGATCAGAGGAGCAACGGTGGATGATGGGAATGTTTGTGCTGGCTTTACACACGTTCGGTTCTCTTTTAATTAAGATCCTATCTTTTCTTTTCCTCAGGATGGGGGAGAGCCTGGCCTGGCCTTAACAGCCTCCAGACCTGCATATGTCACTGCTGTCAGTAGAGGACAAAACCCAAAAGGAGAAGGAGAAAAATAAATCTTTTGTTTTTGAAGCTAAATAGCCCAAAATGCAGCTAGAAAAGTTCCATAAAGGTTTGGCTTTCACCAACACAGAGTGGAAACAAAGCTGACCCCTCCCCTGGCCATGCCCTCTGACCCGTCTGCCCGGAAGACCTCTGCTCTCTCAGCCAGTGGGTTTTCCTTGAGGGCTGTTTGCCTTTGCAGGTTGTGGAGGGAGTGGTTTCGCACCACTCCAGGTTCGCACCAAGCCCAGGTTTCCAGTGGCTGGAGGAGCTTACAGATTAATAATTCAATAATAATTGTAATAATATTACAGATTAATATTCCAAACGGTGCTTATGCTGTGGTGCTTTCTCGTGCAAGGTGCTGTCCTGGAAGGAATATGTTACAGAAGTGACCCTCCTGCCACCACTTTTGGAGATTCAGGGCTCAGACTGTACATACTTAACAGTGGGAATCTCCTTCCCTTCTGTTGTTTCCCCCTGCCCCCTACCCTCACCCTGTATTTATTAAACCCATCTCCCTGTTTAACAGGGGTTGTATTTCCTCTGGGCTCTGTTCAGTTTGGGTCTATGTCCAGAGATTCTTTTTTTTTTTTTTTTAATTTTTTTTTTAATTTTTTTATTTATTTATGATAGTCACAGAGAGAGAGAGAGAGAGAGGCAGAGACACAGGCAGAGGGAGAAGCAGGCTCCATGCACCGGGAGCCTGATGTGGGATTCGATCCTGGGTCTCCAGGATCGCGCCCTGGGCCAAAGGCAGGCGCCAAACCGCTGCGCCACCCAGGGATCCCCCGCTGCGCCACCCAGGGATCCCTATGTCCAGAGATTCTCAGAAAATGTTCATAAATCCCTTTAGCTCCTTTAACATAATTGATAGTAATGCTCTGTCTGCTGTGCAAGTTGCCACTGGCCACAAACGTGGAGCTGGGAAGAACATTGTATCCTTCCTTCAGATACAACCTCAGGCCAGGAAGGCCCAGGCCCCCAGGATGAACTTAGAAGCAAAGGTGAGAGGCTGAGGTGATTTCCAGTCATGGGGGCAGGGTATCCCCTCTTTCCCAAAGTCAGTGAAGTGTTCTGTCGGCAGGGGTATTCTCACTGGCAGCAGGTGAGGACAGACCAAGTGGGGGGAGCTGGGAAGCAGAGGACTCAGTGCTGAGACCCATCTTTGAAGTCTGCTCATTGGAAAAATGGAAGAAAGGAGAATTGCCTTCTCTATTTCACAAAAAATGGGGGAGGATAGAAGGTGGCAGTGATTTTGGAGGCCTTTATACACAGTCCTGTCGTGCCTCGGCTGCAAAGCCCTGGCTCCCAAAGTCTTCATGCTGTCTCGTTGCCAATGGCATGGCAATGATCAAATGATAACACGGATTTGGAGCCGGACACGAGCAGAGGCCCCCTGATGAGCCCTTCTCCTGGACTATCTCATTTAACTCCCGCAGCAGCCTATTGATTACAAATTTTTCTTACTCCCCCTTCACATGGTGAGGAAACAGGCCAGCAAGGCTGAGTAACTGGCTGAAGGCCACGCAAGGTGGCGGTAGCGCCAGGTCTTGAACCTGGGTTTCCTGCGTGACCCTGAGCAAGCTACTTCTCCAAACCTGTTTCCTCATCTGCTGCAAATAAAAGAACTGCATAGGATGATCAACAAGACCCCTTCAGGCCTAAGGATACTGGACTGCCATTCCCAACATTTCTGTTGGAGTCTATCAACAGGCCAAGCCCGCCACCCGTGGACATCCTTAACGGATGTCTGTGGGGTGGATGAACCGGCAGCAGGGTCAGCCCCACTGCATGCACCTACTCCCAAGAGGGCCTCCCTGGCTGCACGTACTCCCTAGAGGCCCTCCCTGGCTGCACCTACTCCCAAGAGGCTCTCCCTGGCTGCACCTACTCCCAAGAGGGCCTCCCTGGCTGCACCTAATCCCAAGAGGGCCCTCCCTGGCTGCACCTACTCCCAAGAGGCCCTCCCTGGCTGCACCTACTCCCAAGAGGGCCTCCCTGGCTGCACCTACACCCAAGAGGGCCCTCCCTGGCTGCACCTACTCCCCAGAGGGCCTCCTTGGCTGCATCTTCCAGGCCCGGTGGCTCCTGTCGGTTACAGCAGAGATCTAGCCTGTGGGGTCCATGCCCAGTGACAGGAAAGCTCCTCAGTCAAGAGACCATGGGCTGCAGAGCCGGCCAGATGGATGTGGCTTTTCCCAAACAGAGGAAATACTCTCCCTGGCACCCAGCCTCCCTGGCTCTGTGAGCAAACCCAGAAGAAAAGCCACCCTGCAGCCTGCTGACAGGCATTGTGATGGCAGCCAGCCAGCTGGTGCCCACAGCCCTCAATCAGCCCATTCTCCTCACATCTTCCCTGGGGCGCTGCTCCGTTCCTCTCACAGGGTCCCGAGAAAGGAAGCGAGCCTAGAGCAGATTGAGGCAATCCCGCTCCCAGTCCGGTCTCTCCACAGGGCGATTTCAAAAGCTTGACTCTGTGGGAGTTGCTGGGGAGGCTCCAAAACCGGAATGGCTTCAGAGCCTCCAGAAAGATTTCCTGTCTCACCTTCACCCCCGCTGCCTGCTCTTCCCAGAATATGAGACACATGTATTCCGGAAAGCTCATGTTGACATGTGAGATTACCTTCTGAGGTGCCATAAACATACCAGAAAGGAGAGTCATATTGCAGTGAGAGGAAGAGAACTTAGCCATCAACTGACTCCCTTGGCACAACCTCCAGAGAAGACCTCAGCAGCTCTTTGCCTCAGTTTCCCCTAGGGCAAAAATGAGGCCCAGTCCAATTTGTGGCCAGCCCAACTGTGGGAGTAGCTCTGAGACTTCAGTTTGTATTACCAGATACAACATGACTCTTGATGTGAAGACTTGAATTTTTTTTCAACTTTACTGAGATGATTGACACATAACATTGTATAAGTTTAAGGTGTACAATGTGTTGATTTGATACATTTATAAATTACAAAATAATTACTACCATAGTAGTAGCCACCACCTCCCTCTCCTCCTAGTTATTTCTTTTTTGTGGTAAGAACATGTAAGATCTACCCTTGTAGCAACTTTCAAGTGTATGATACAGTATTATTAACTATAATCACCATGCTGTGTATTAGATCCCCAGATCTTGTTATCTTATAAACGGATGTTTGTACCCCTTGACCAATATCTCCCCATTTCCCCCTCCTCCAAACCCTGGGAACCCCCACTCTACTCTCTGTTTCTCTGAGTTTGTCTTTTTTAGATTCCACATATAAGTGGTATCATCCTATATTTATCTTTCTGTCTCTGACTTATTTCATTTAGCATAAAGCCTTCAGAGTCTACCCAACTGGCCACAAACGGCAGGATTTCCTTCTAGATCTAATTATAGGATAAAAATTTTTTTCTATTTATTAATTCTTGGGTGACGCTGATCTCATGACCTATGTACATCCACACCAAGTTGCTGAGAGTCAGAACAGAGAAGGCCTTAGTTAGCATTGTTCTAGACCTGATCCAACTTAGGAAATTGATTTTTTTTTTTAACCTCAACAGAACCACCTGTTCCCTGCAGCAGCTGGTAGATGAACTGCATGTGAGAGGTGTTGATTTTGTGCACCCCCTGCAATCCACTTGTAAAGTGCAGGGGAGACTCCAGGTCTTCACTGACAGCCCTAGAGACCAGTTAGTCCACCACCCACAGAGTCAGAGCTTCTCAAGAATCCCCTGCTTCCTTCTACATGCATAAGCAATTCTCCCCAAAGACAAAGGAAAAAAAACAGGCCCTAGAATGTTTTTCAGGTTCCTCCCAATCACACCTTCTTGCTTCTAAGCAATTCTTATTTTCTCCATTGGCTAATAGACGGGAATGTGTATTACCAGGTGTGGTCCAAGGATGTAAAGATACTATTTATATAAAAAAGCATCTCCATGGGCATGAGGACAGCCAGGGCTAATAACCAGAGATAAGCAAGTGATTCATGTGGCTATCTCTGCTTCATTTTTCTCCATCTGTAAAAAGGGAGATGTGCTTCCTTAGCTCTTTGGGATGATAGAGAAACGTGAGATACCAGGGCAAGCATTTGGGCAATAAAGTTTAAACATACTTGAGGATTGGAGGGATATTTTAAAGTTGTAAAAAAAAAAAAAAGTTGTTTTCCTTTGATAAATTCACAAGAGAAAATTATTATTTTGTGCCCAAATTTTGTGCCCAAAATTATTATTTTGTGTCCATACATCCACTATTGTATGGATTTGGCAAAAGTCAGTTGGATAGTTTTCCTTTACCAGGAGGCTTCACTGACCAAATTCTGCTACCACAAAAATATGACCCTGCACCCCATCCTTATTCAATTACACCTCGCCTTCCACCATGACTATGTGATCCTCAGATACAGCAGGTGGCTTTGAGACAACTTCAAGCGGGGTTTCTAGGCCCAGTGATGGTTCTGTGCAAACCCATTCAGCTCTTCTCAAGTGGTCTCCTTGGAGGCCATAGTCAGGTTTAGCCAGGCAAGGCTGGTCATGGCAAGAGCCACAGACCTGGAGTCGTAGCAAGAACAAAGCTGACAGATTCATGTGGGGCAGGAACCTGAGACCTCAGATGTAGCTGAGCGGTAATCAATGAGGCTGAGCAGCCATTCCCCAGGGTTAACACTAATAAGTCCCAAGACATACTTAGTCACCACTCAAGCCATTAGATAAAGACACTTGACCACCCAGACTGGAACTATAGCTCTTCATTTAATTATTTTACAGATTTTGGCATCTCTCTATAAATTTGTTTTCAGAGTTTTTTCTTTTACAATCTAAAAATTGGGGTTTTTTGCTCATATATATTAAAAGCCCAAGACCAATGCCCAACACACTAGTAGATATGAAATAAATACTTATTTTTTAAATAAGTTCATTCGGGGCCGGGTGCCAGGGTGGTTCAGTTGGTTGGGTGTATGATTCTTGGTTTTGACCCAGGTCATGATCTCAGGGGAGTGGGATCAAGTCCCATGACAGGCTCCATGCTCAGCAGGAAGTCTGCTTCTCTCCCCCTCCCTCTGCTTCTCTACCCCTGCATCCGGTCCCATTCTCTCTCTCTCTCTAAAATAAATAGATAAATCTTTTTAAAATAAATAAAAATAAATTCATTCATTCATTCAATAGATATTTACTGAACACCTACTAGGTACCAGACATTATTCTAAGCCTTAGGGGACACTACAGTGAATAACACAGACAACAGTTCCTGACATCAGAGACCAATAAACAAATAAATATATGAAGTCCTATATGAAGATAAATTAGACAAGGTAAACTTGAGTGAAATGGTGATAGATTCATAAGGGAAACTCTGAAAACATTTGAGTGAAGACCTGAGTGATATGAAGAAGGAAGTTGCAAATAAATCTGAGACAGAGCATTCCAGGAAGATGAAACAGCAAGAGCAAATGCCCTGAAGTAGGAATGTGCTTGGCATTTCTGAGGAACAGTAAGGTGGCCAGTGGCTGGAAGAAAGAGGAGTAAGAAGGGATGGCTTTGAGGAGGCTGCCATAGGCCAGAATAGGCTAGGTCTTGAAGGCCATAGTAAGGCTGTGGAATTTTATACTGGGTATGGTGGGCAACCATGGGAGAGTTTTGAGCAGGGATGTGATATGTGATCACACTGTGGACAATAAAGTGCAGGAGAGGGGCACCTGGGTGGCTCAATCCCTTAAGCCTCTGCCTTCAGCTCAGGTCCTGATCTCAGGGTCCTGGGATCCAGCCCCACATCAGGCTCATCAGGCTCCCTGCTCAGCGGGGAGTCTGCTTCTCTCTCCTCTATTCCTCCTCCTGCTCATGCTCACATGCTCTCTCTCTCTCTCCAATAAGTAAATAAATAAAATAAAATAAAAACTTTAAAAAATAAAATGCAGGAGAATAAGAATAGAAAATAGGAGACTAAAAAATAAAAAATAAAAAAATAGGAGACTATGACCGAATCCAGATGAGAAATAAGGGTACCTTGGGCCAAGGTAAGGAGGGTAAGAAGCAGTTATACACGGGACATACTCTCAAGGTAGAGCCAATAGGATTTGCCAACAGATTGGAATGAATGAATCAAAACTACTTAAAAAAAAAAAAATCTCTCAGGCAGCCCCGGTGGCTCAGTGGTTTACCGCCGCCTTCGGCTCAGGCGTGATCCCGGGATTCCAGATCAGGTCCCACCTCAGGTTCCCTGCATGGGGCCTGCTTCTCCCTCTGCCCATGTCTCTGCCTCTGTGTGTCTCTCATGAGTAAATAAATAAAATCTTTAAAAAAAAAAATCTCTTAACAAGCCAATTAGGCCTCTTTGAGCTAAGAAAAATGTCTGTGGAGGCTTTTAATTTATATATTCACTTTCCTTAATTTTACTCAGTTCTTTAGTCATGGGTTCTTAGATTTACTACAGCAATAAGCTTTTAGTTATATGCCCAAATCAGGCTCCCCTTGACCATGTTTCTCATAAGCCAGACTCAAGAGGTTAGGACCACACAGATTCATTCATTAGAAATGCCATTACTAATTTGCTTATTCTGTATGCTACCTTGAGATAAGTAGGCCTAGAAACATTTAACTTGTCTAGGAAAACATGCTGCTAAACTTGAGGACATCGATGAAAAGTACCAATGGAAATTGTGGTGTAAAGGCTGTATCATTTTTCTAGTAATAAAAACTATGGGAAAACACTTGTTTTTTAAAAGAAAACATTTTAAGAATCTAAACACGTGAAGGGGAAATTTCATTCTGTTTCAGAATCTAGGCAAAACAAGCAAAAGAAAACAAAACCAGAAAAGCCTCATAACTTGATTACTGATGTCACTGTGAATTATCCTCTTTGTCATTTCTATCCATAGCATAATGACAGACACATTACATGCCTGAGGTCACACTCCAGGCTGAGGCCTAGACCTCCTAGTTCCCTTTTGCCTAAACCAGATACTACTGGGGCAAGATGGATGGATCTAAAGGAAACCTGGTGAGGATAAAAATAATTTACGGGGAGCATAAATATGCTATTTATTGGTTTTAATACACCATGCTTCATCCTGCATTTTATACAAGGTGTACTTGGATCAGAATATCAGAGGTTATTAAAAAATGAGGTTTCCCTGCCTAGAATCATACAATCACAGATACACAAGAATGTTGAGATTATCTGGTCCAGATTTAAGATATTTGACAACTGGAATGTCAGGCCAGAAGACAGCTGGACCCCTGGACTGATGCATACTAGTTCGATACCAGCCTTGAACCCTCAAGGAGCTTGACATCCAAGGACATGGAATGACTTGACTGTGATCACATACCAGGCTAATGGATGAGCTTGTCCCAAAACCCCCTTTTGAGAAAAGGGGGAAGCAGAAGATAGAATGCTCTGCCAAAATATCCAGGAAGCTGGATGATGTTGGCAGAGGTATGGGGATTTAGGGACCATTGTACATGCTGATGGGAGTGTGGGCTGTTGCAGTAGTTCTGAAGAGCAATCTGGCACATTTGGTGAAATTAAGTAGAGGTAAACCTTATAACAGAAATTATATATATATATTAGACCCACTTCTGGGTCTAAATCCCAAATACATTTCTAACTTATAACGCTGGTTGCAGCATTAGTCATGGCAACGCAGAACTAGAAGCAATTTGAATGTCCATACTGGGAGAGTGAAAAAGTAAGAGTGGTAAACACACACCATGGAATATTCTGTAACACATAAAATTTTGGAGCTAAGAAAAAAAAAAAAAAAGCAAAAGGCAACATGAGATACGTAGTAATACCATTTATAGAAATAAATACATACTGAGAAAATTTAACGCTGCAACTTTCACAACCCCTGATCCCTCTGATCCCTTTTCTGGATTATTTTTTCCATAGCACTTAACACCTTCTAACATACTGATAATTTCTTTTATGCATATAGATTATTGTCTCTCATCTCCTGTTAGCATGTACGTTCCTTGAGGGCAGGGATCCCTGATGGTGTGTTGTTCACTAAAGTATCCCCAAATGCTGGGTACACAGTACTTATTCAACAAATGCTTGAATAAATCAACGAAAAGGACAACAATATACATTTTGCAAGAACACCATATAAACCAAAAGAAGAACCACTTTAAGCATATGAGAATAATGCTTAAATAAGACCTCAGGCAGAAGGGGCAGGAGGGATGAGATGGAGACTGGAGGGGCCAGGCTGTGCAGAACATCCTGGATGAGGGCAGCCTGGGTGGCTCAGCGGGTTAGCACCGCCTTCAGCCCAGGGTGTGATCCTGGAGTCCTGAGATCAAGTCCCACATTGGGCTCCCTGCATGGAGCCTGCTTCTCCCTCTGCCTCTCTCTCTCTCTCTCTCTCTCTCTGTGTGTGTGTGTGTGTCTCTCATGACTGAAGAACATCCTGGATGATGGAGCATATCCGTGTTTTCTTAGTTACATTCTCCCACCTCCCCTCAGCTGGCCTGGACTTGAGATCAACCATGCCTAACTTTTCCAAGACCTCAGGTCTTGAAAACATAAGCCTCATGACCATACAGAGCCCTGTCCTGGGAGACCAGCATTCAGAAAGATTCCAGGTGAATGGCTCTCCCCAACCCTATTTTAGAAAAGGAGTTAGCTGCAGGAGACTGTCCTGGGGTCTGCTCAGGCCCCTTAGAAGTTGGGCCAGATTTTGGATTTGGAAATCCCAACTGGTTCACATGCATTAGCAGGTTTAAAACGAAACAAAGCCTGTATTCATCCTAGAAGGTACCTTATAAGTCATTGTAAGCCATCAGTTTCCTCACCAGTAGCAGGAGAAAGATCTCAGGAGCTTTGGAAAACAAATTCTCAAACTTAATCCCCACGGAGATTTGAATTCAAAAGATCTTAGGGGGCCCAGGAATTTGTTCTGTTTGGTTTTAACTGCCCAGGTGATTGTGGCCCAGCCAGGACCAGAGCTACCCCCCCCCCACCTCCCCACCCCCGTGGCTCCCCACCGGCCAACCGGGCTCTCCCCAGGGAGGCAGGAAATCTGCGCTTCCCTCCAGCCCCCTCAGGAATGCGAGAGGGGGCGGCAGTGGGGAGGCGGTCGGACCTGGGGCGGAGGTGGGCAGCGAAGGGGCCGAGTCCCCGTCGGGCCTGCTGCAGCGCCGGCGCCCCGGTCACCGGGAGACCTCACGCGCGCGCACAGGCCCGAACCTGCCCCTGCGCCCAGCGCGCTTCTCCAACTGCTCCCTCCGCCCGCGGGAACAAAGGCGATTGTTCTCCCGGGAAAGGACCGCGGGGGGAAATGTGTCCACCCCTGCCCTCCTCCCCCCCTCCCCTGACTCTTCCCCCACTTTGGATCCCTGGGAGGGAAGGGAGCCTACGAGGCTAGGTCCCCTCTCCAGCTGGAACCCGCACGCCCGCGTGTGCGACTGCTGCTTGTGCACGAATCCCTCCCTCCCCGGGCGAGCACCCTCGGAGACCGGAGGCACATTTTGTCCACACCCGCAGGATGCAGTGTGGATAGACGAGGGATCTTAAAAAAAAAAAAAAAAAAAAAAATGCACGTTTGGCGTTGCCAGCCTTCCTGTGGGAATCATCCTACTGCTTACAGGATGGATTGGGCCTGTCCCTGCCCCCACCTGATGGAGCAGTAAACTGTAACAAGAGAATCTGGCTCAACAAGTTTCCGATTCAAATGTTATCTTGTGGACAAAGAACTCTTTGAATATGGTTTTTGTGTTTGGCTTCTTGGGATGAAGTAGAAAGTTAGGTTTTCACTGTTGCTGGAATAGGCTCTGCTCAGCAGTGTCTGGCTGCTGCTGGTGGAGAGGGCAGTGTGGGCTGGATGGGGACAAGGGGACCCGGCGGGAGGGCTGTGGCCAGGCCTTTGCCTGCTAATGAGCACCTGGATATCGGTAATATTTCCCTCTAGGAAGCTGCCCAGGATCAGGCCGCGGGTCCCCTGGGGTCACCACGTCATCAGTAAGCAGAGGGCCCCTTTCTCCAAGAGCCCCTAATCCAAACATGCTTGGGGCAGGTGATTGATAGAAAGCTCCCATTTAAAAAGGTTTCCAAATCCAAACAGAATGTGTCTGGTTACTGACAAAATTAAATTACCCTCCGTGCGGGAGGAACTTCTTCCAGTGAAAACAAATTCATAGTTAACAGATAAAATACAAACTCGGGCATAAATTCTTAGAGGCTTTTAACAGCAAGCAAGTGTGATTGTTAACTTTACAGGCTGATTTTATTTTAGATTTGTCCCATTTTGATATACTTCATAAAGGAGAAGGTACAAGAGCTGGTTTTGGGGGGGGGGTGTTTGTTTTTGTTTTGGGTAATATTTGAAGGGTCAAAAGTCCAATAGACTGGTTGAAAGTACCTAGAGGCTCAGGTTTTACTGCACCTCTTCTCCTGGCTCTTTCAGAAAAAGAGGAGAAAATACCTCTTTTTCTCCCTAAAAACACAACAACTAGCCTGCCCAGGAGAGAAGGAAAAGGGAGACACTTTTCCTGGGCGGTGGCCTGTCCTTCTCAAGGAAAGATTCCACTTAACACCCGGCCTTCGTGGACGTTTCTCATCGGTCTTTCGCCTCACTTTTGTTCCTTGTTAAGTTTCTGCTTCAGGCCGCCACAGTTCCGGGCCCGGAGAGGGATCTAGCAGGCTTCAAGGGAACTAATGTTTGCGGACTACATTCCCGTTTACAACATGCTTTCACTCGCCATAACTCAGCCGGATGCCAAGAGAGAGGGAAAAATGTCCTCTGGATTTAAAATGCTTAGTTTGGGAAGGGAGCTCGGATTGCAGAAAAGAAACCTCCAGAGAATGGTACAAGGCCTCGCTTAATCCAGGTCTGACCCGGGAGAGACATATCAAAAGTGCTGCAGCCCAGAGAAGAGAGATCAGTGAGACCCGGGCCCCCAGGTGCGCCCATCCAAAGAGTCTAGAATTTCCAATTCTCTGGGTTTGGTTTGTTAAATGTTTCAGCTGGAAAGATGTCTTCCTCTGAGACCGAAACCTCAACAATAACGCCCCACTCTTTCCTTTGAAGCCAGTTTCGAATCTCTTCCCTGACCCAGAAACTTTATCTCCTACATCCTCTGCAGTCTTCTTGGTTACATCCACGGACGTGAAGCCGGCAAGTCCAGCTGGACCCTGCCACAGTTCTGTTCTGAAGAGGGAGATGTCATCAACATGGGTTTATGTTTGGGGGAAATTTGCTTTTATTTTGTTTTTGATTAATGCGCTAAGATGCTACATTAGGGAAGGCGCCCCTCCCTCCCCTCCATTCGTGGGGCCCACAAAGCTGGTTGGGTTCTCCGGAGAGCAGCTGAGGCAAATGTGAACATGAGCGTTCCCAAGGCTTGGCAGGGCTGCACGTTTCGAGGCGATGGCTCTTCCATCACACTGTCATCGCAGTGGAGGAAACACCCCAAGCAGCCCAGCTGCAGCACTGCTGGCAGCAGAGAGCTGACCATGGAGGGAAAGGCACCCAGCCAAGCCTTCCTGTCCTTCACAACCTGCCTGTGATGCCTGTGCTAAGTGACAGGTTCTTCAGTGGCCATGAGACCACTGACCCATCGCTGGGCTGAAGCAGTCCTCAGATGCCATGCTGAGCAGTCTCGGGAGGACTTCGGTGTGCCCCGTGTTTCCATCACTACCATTTATTACCACTGTTATGAAACCACCCCATCCCTTGATACGCTCCAAGACAGTCCCACCTGGGCCCCCTTTCAACCAGATGGCCATTCATTGGTATGGTGGAGGTTTTAAAATTCAATTCAGGGGCACCTGGGTGGCTCAGTGGTTGAGTGTCTGCCTTGGGCTCAGTTCATGATCCCAGAGTCTCTGGGATTGAGTCCTGTATTGGGCTCCCTGCAGGGAGACTGCTTCTCCCTCTGCCTGTGTCTCCGCCTCCCTCTGTGTGTCTCTCATGAATAAATAAATAAAAATTTTAAAAAATAAAATACAATTCAATTCAGAACAATTGAATGAGCATCAATTATCTCAATTCACTGCACATTTATCAATCATCTACATGCCTGCCAATGGGAATACAATAGTGAGTAAGGCTGGCCTTCAAAGTTTAGCAAAGGAATGTCCAGAACAGTGCTAGTCATTTATTCTCCAATTTTCCTGAAAAATTCCCAGATGCTCTCTCCACATTTATTTGGCTTCTCCTACAAAGGTAAATACCCTCAACAGTTGGCTAGAGTATTAGAAAACAAGAGTACAAACGACTGTTTATAGTTAATAATGCTGCAGAGTTTATTTGAAAGTTACTAAGAGTAAACTTAAAAGTTCTCATCACAAGAAAAAAATTGTAACTCTGCATAGTGACAGATGGTAACTAGGCTAACTGTGGTGATCATTTTGCAAACAATACAAATATCAAATCATTGTGTTGTACACCCGAAACTAACACTATGTCAATTGCACCTCAATAAAAAAAAATTTCTTAGACTGTTTAAAGTCAGACATGGGTTAGAGTGCCTGGGTGACTCCTTCAGTGGAGGCTGAGACTCTTGATCATTATTAGTTTGAGCCCCACTTGGGCATAAAGATTGCTTTATTTTATTTATTTATTTTTTAATATTTATTTATACGTTCATGAGCGACAGAGACAGAGACACAGGCCGAGGGAGAAGCAGGCTCCAAGCAGGGAGCCCGATGTGGGAATCAATCCTGGGTCTCCAGGATCATGCCCTGGGCTGAAGGGTGCGCTAAACCACTGACCCACTGGAGCTGCCCTTGTGTTTTTAGCTGGGGGAAGTCAGAGAGTGCTACAAGGGAAAATTACAACTTTTCTCCTTTCTTCATCACCCTAGACAAGCAGAAAAAATAACTTTGAGTTCACCCAGGAATCATGCGCTCACACCAGATCAATAGTTTATAGCTGAGCCTACACAGTGGTTAGTACACAAAAATAGAGAAAAACTTATATGTTGACTTGAGTTTAATTATACAGAAAGGATTTTCAGTTTTAAAGATAATCTTTAGGGGTGCTTGGGTGGCTCAGTCGGTTGAGTCCTGATTTCCTGATTTCAAGTCAGGTCATGATCAGAGATGTGAGGTCAAGCCCCACATCAGGCTCCACACTTGGAGTCTGCTTAAGATTCATTCTCTCTCTCTCTCTCTCTCTCTCTCTCCACCTCCTCCCCACTCCCTTCCTCTCTAAAAAAAAAATACATAAGTAAAAACTTTAGTTTTGGCTTATTAGGCCCAAGAAGATAAATGAGACAGTTACCCCACATGCATGAAACAATTTCTTTCAATCAACACAATAACCATAAAGTGGTTTTCATGACATCCATTTTAGATCTGGTATTGAGACCAATTCACAATTTGGGTAGAGTTTTTCTATTTTTATTTCCAATACATTCATATGTATATTTTTCACCATTTAAATCAGAGGGAGAAGTTTCATCTAGGATTATTTTCACTCATTAATTTTAATTCATGTGCCTCTGGAGAATGTATCTTTTGTACAATTTTATTTCCAAAAAACCAAAGGAAAACAGAAGATGAGGTGCTATTGGTTAGTTCCTTTAAAAGGTTGTTTGGAGGGGTCTCTCCCGAGCTGCTTTTTTTTTTATAAGTCATATTTCAAGTCTTTGATCTTGACAGCCCTGAAATACTACCTTACCATTACATCATAACTATGAAATGGCTTTTGTTGGCTAGTGCAGTGACTTTTCAAAAAGTTTCCACTAAATACACAAATACTACAGTGAAAGGATGTCAGATATTCCAAATGATTAGTGATGGTATTAAAATTGCCAGTATTGCCATATATTGTACCCCTAAGAATTTAGAATATTTATGGCCAGGCCTTCATCTAAGTAGTCTGTTGGGTTTTTTTCCTCCTTTTTACTATTTTTTTTTTCCTTTTTAAAATGATGGATATTTTCTCCTTTGCCTTTTTCACATGCTTTGCTATTTCTGAAAGCCATTTAAACCATTTTCCCAGCGTATATTCATACAAGAGTCAATAGAGCCACTGAACCAAATAATGTTTACTTCCATCTCAAATATTTATTAATTCAATAAATATTTACTGTAGAATCATAACATATCATATGACATAGATTCAACTATGCACATTTGGCCCATTCCCCACTCCCTACCCCCAAAAGAAAGAGAAAGATAACACTTTCAGTAGTGTGGATAATCCAACCACCCATCCACTCACTCAGTAACAGGACCTAGAGTGGACCTGCTGTCAGCTTGGCTGGTTTTACTTCCCTTGTACCTCTCAGAAGTAAGGGTGAATGTAAGGCCAGGGCTTGAAAGTGAAGTGTTTGGGGGTACATCAGGGCCTCTAAATAAGGGCTAGCTGATTCATCTGGTTCCCAGCCAAAAAACAATCAAACAAAAAAGCAGTCTGATCCACTGCTGGAGAAAAACCTGGCTCTATTGGACCCAGCGAGGGCTGTCCCTATATTCCATTTCATAAAACATTAAAGGGGTTTATCAAGGATAATCTTGACTCTAAGATTTATTTGCTGTACTCCTTGTGATAGATACAATGCAGGTAAGTAAGGTACACCTGCTGTATAAAAGTTTGTCCTCAAATTACAGGGGGAAATTCCTAGTTCGCTTAGTGAGCATTTTAGAAGTATAAGAACAAGTTTATTCACACACATGCATATACATACACACATATAACCTGAGAATGAGTCACACTTTTTAGAGTGGGCCAATCTTGACATGTTCTTTCTAACCTAATAGTTTGTTTCACTAATCTTCACTTTCTCTATTAGGAACTGTGAGGATGTCAAATGATATAAATTTAAGAGGTGAGATAATAAGACATTTATTTTTAAATTTCTGTTTTTAGAACTAATTATCAATAGAGTTGGAGATTTAGTGGTTGGTGTGGTGGCTTTTTAGTAGAAACTAGTGATTCAAAACCAGAAGTGTAGGGATGCCTGGCTGCCTCAGTTGGTGGAGCATGTGACTCTGGATTGTGAGTTCAAGCCACGTGCTGGGTGTAGAGATTGCTTAAATAAATAAACTTAAATTTTTAAAAAATTAATCTTAAAAAATAGAAGTGTAAACAGAGTTTTATTTATTTACTGATCACTGAGACACATTAGCCAATGGGAAGGCTTTTATCAATAATATATATAATATGTATATTGTGTATACTCATGCGCCATAACATCAATCATTAGATGATACATACACGCTAGTTCCAGTGAATTGCCTCCTTGCCTGTAAACGGTCTCAGTTGTACCAGATCTGAAATGCATCATGCCAAACATTTCCTCCTAATTGTTTTAACGAAGGATCTTTTCAAGAAAAGTTAATCCACCTGTTTCTAATTCAGTTACAGCTTATTCCCTTAAGATGTTACCTTGCCTGAGCTAGCTCTATTAAAAAAAAAAAAAATCTTTTTACTGTCTTTTTTAAGGTTTCTTTGCAAACAGGTGGTCCTTCAAACGGCTGGGGGCCTCCCCAGCCCTCAACTCATGTTTGATTCAAGCTCAGAATGAGCCTTGTTTAATCAATTGGACTCCCCAAGAGGTTGGAAAACATACCACCCCATGATGGAAAGGAGAGACTGCGAAGCAAGCATTGAATTTTCTCACAACTCAAATCTAATCTTTTCCTCTCTCCTCATAAGATCAAATGGAAATTGCAAAGGTTACATGCAATACCTCATTCCAGCTGACCTTTTCAGTAAAAGAGAAACAAGAGTGTAAGACAGAGAATGTGACTTTTAGACAGAGGGCCATCTTGTCTGGGGACAGGATCATTGTGAGGATTACATCCGCAGATCTTGGTAGCTTTATTTTAGAACTAGAAAGGGTGGCAGGAAAAGCAAAGAACATCCTCATTAAAGCTGATTTACTGGAGAGGCTCAAAATCCTCCTTTCCTCTTTGGTATCACCCAAGTTACTCATGCCAATTTGTGAAGCTGCACATCATTATTTTAATTGTCTGCAGCCCTTGGGTGAGTTTTAATAATCTCACTAGGCTGGCTACAAGCAGGACTCTGGACACTACAGTTTTCACAGAGATAGTAGGTGGTCACCAAGTCCGGTGAAACTAAAGGACTATGTTCATTGACAAGCTTTGGAACAAGATTTGGGGTATTTTCCCCCCTAATCTTATAACATAGGAGCTGCCTATCCTCTGATATAACATAAATTGGAATCAGGCTGGGGCAAAGGTTTTTTTTGATCAACAAAACACTGCACAAAAAATAGTCCTGCATTTCCCTGCTTTCTATAGCTCTCTCTTCTATACGTTTATCCCTGCCAAAAATATTCCCTTTTCTCAAACCTTCCCCAAAACTTTCCTAAACCACTGAGCCACCCGGGCTGCCCTACCCAAAACTTTCCTAAAGGAAAAAGCCCTAAACAACAGCTCCCATTGCACAGAATGTTAAGTATCAGGCAATGGACTGTCAGTGAGTCAGCTTCAGAAAAAGTATTTAGCCAGAGCGAAGGGAAATCAGCCTGTGCTAGAATCAGCTACACTTATGTCCTTTCTATTGCTATTCATTTCTCCTTATGAAGCGTCATACGTCTTTCGCTCTGGAGAACCCTCAGGACTGTATCTCAAATAACCCCCTAAGCCCCCAGCTACAGAGCTGATAAACCCCAGATTCTACCCACAGCCTTGGATGCATCCTGCCTGAACTTCTGCTCTTTAGTCAAAGACGCTTGATGAATGGAAATTTCAAACGTTCTTTGGATGCTCCTGATATTTGAATCACTGTTTAAATGGGTTGAAAATTAAAAAGTTTGGAAACTTTTTTAAGAAAGGGAAGAAGGTGAGGGCAAAGAGGGGAACTCTCTATCAAAAAAGTAGGTGAATCTACATTATCGCAGAGCAGATCCATACAGTAAGCCATACAGTGGTCTTCCGGAAAGCAAGTGTGCTGTGAGTTACATTTGGATGGCCCCATCAGAGACTATGATTGTTGTTGTTGTTTTTTTAAGATTTTATTTATTTATTCATGAAAGACAGAGAGAGAGAGAGAGAGAGAGGCAGAGACACAGGTAGAGGGAGAAACAGGCTCCACGCAGGAAGCCTGACATGGGACTCAATCCCAGGTCTCCAGGATCACACCCGGGGCTGAAGGTGGCACTAAACTGCTGAGTCACTTGGGCTGCCCTATGATGATTGTTAATACAGCTGCCACACTTCTGTCCTTACATTTTTCTTTCTTTCTTTCCTTTCTTTCTTTCTTTTTTTTTTAAGATTTATTTATTTATTTGATGGAGAGAGAGAGAGAACACAAAGAGGGAAAGTAGCAGAGGGAGAGAACCAAGCTCCCTGCTGAGCAGGGAGCCTGATGTGAGGCTCAATACCAGGACCCCGAGATCATGACCTGAGCTGAAGGTGGTTGCTTAACCACTGAGCCACCCAGGTGCCCCTGTATGTTTCTTGTAACATTCTTCAACACTACTCCAGATTGGTGTAATTCTAAATCTCCATGGCTACACAGAGAAAAATGAAGTCCAGCTGAAGTAGAAGTAGAGAGATCTTCTTGTAGTTTTGCCTTTAAGTGAGTACTGACAAACAAGGAAGTTGAGAAGGTGAGCTGGGCTCTCTGGAGAATCTCTTGGACTGGAAGACAGTTGTGGCCCACTAGGAAGTTCTCCAAAGTAAAGGGCAAGATCTTTAGTGCCTACTGACATTGCCAGAGAAATTGGCATGGAGGAAGTCAGCCCGCAAGGGCCCTATTAATAAAGACCTCAGATTTACTGGCACACATGAGGCAGATCGATGTGACAAGGAAATAGAGAAAATGAGGTGAAGGCAAAGAGGGAAAGTGAAGAAGTGAAGTCACCAGAGTTTCATGGATGTAACGATCCCATGAAGGACTGCAGAGCAAACATTGAGGGCTGGTTGTTCTTGAGATTCAGAAAAAAAAAAAAAAAAGAAACTTTCTTTAAACAAATCAACAACATATTCCTGCCATGAAGATAGGAAAAGCTGGGATGCCTGAGTGGCTGAGTGGTTGAGCATCGGCCTTCAGCTCAGGGTATGATCCTGGAGTCCCCAGATCAAGTCCCACATTAGGCTCTCTGCATGAAGCCTGCTTCTCCTCCCTCTGCCTATGTCTCTCTCTCTGTGTCTCTCGTGAATAAATCAATAAAATCTTTAAAAAAAAAAAAAAAAAAGATAGGAAAAGTAGTGATGCCCAAAATCATCTCCAAGAGCACCAATCTGTTTGATTTCCCAATATTCTCTCTTCTCTTCCTTACAGTGCAGAGTGACGTTAATTTATTAAGCCTACGTGAACTTGGGATCCCTGGGTGGCTCAGGGGTTTAGCCCCTGCCTTGGGCCCGGGGCGTGATCCTGGAGTCCCGGGATCAAGTCCCACATTGGGCTCCCTGCATGGAGCCTGCCTCTCTCTCTCTCCCTGTGTCTCTCATGAATGAATAAATAAAATCTTAAAAAAAAAAAAAAAAAGAAAGAAAAAAGCCTACGTGAACTGAGGTTAATTTAATTTTGAGGATTTCTCAACAGGCTTCAGATCACTGGACACTCTAGGTTGTTGTGAAACTATAGCTGGAAGTCCCTGCCATTCTACAAATCTAGGCCCAGAGGTGCAGACTAATCACCTCAGGCAAAACAAGAATAATAACAGAAGCCTCCTTTCCCAGATACAAGTAAATTGGGAAAAAAAAAAAAAAAAGATTTTATTTATTCTTTTGAGAGAGAGAGAGAGCCAGAGAGCACAAGCAGGGGAAAGAGCAGAAGGAGAGGGAGAAGCAGGTGCAATCCCAGGGCTGATCCCAGGCTGGGATCATGACCTGAACCAAAGGCAGATGCCCAACCGACTGAGCCACCTAGGCGCACCAAGAAGAAGCAATCTTATTTGCTAAATGAATTCAGGGCCTCTGAGATCTGCCCTCCAGCATCCAGCTGTGGCCTAGCACTAGCTGCCTCCGCTGTGTGAATGGAGACAGTAGGATAAAGGCCTGGCTAAGAGCCTTCAAAGGTAAATCAAGCAAATTGATAAGTTTCCTAAACAAAGAACACACACAGGCACAAGTACTTGACTGAGGACAAAATTCTGTAAATGTTTCCTTCTGAGCAAAGTTCAAGGCACAGGCCAGCCTTTCCCCCAACAGAAAAGGAGAGAGATGATAGAGACAATTACTCCATCAGGACTCACTGGTTTTCTTTGTGAGGTCATGATTTTTCATTATTTGCCAGAAGTAATAATGTACATACTGAGACAGATAAGCCATCTAACACGAACACCACTGAGTTTACAGCTCAATCTCCTGTTAGAAAAGAAGTCTCTGAAATTCTTTGGCTCTGACACAACTCCTTCCTATGCCTCTAGACCAGGCTTTTCAGAGAGCAGCAGGGAATGTTTTCAATCCTCTCCAGCTCAAGGCTACATCTAAAGGGAAGATAGACAGGTTTAGCTTCATCTAGGAAAGCGGTACAGCAGACTCGTTACTGAATATCTGCCTTCTGCGTGTCCTGTGCTGGGTGCGGCCCTGGGGCAAACAGAGGAACAGCACCCAGTTCCTGCCCTTGAGAAGTTCATGGTGTAGTAGGGGAGCCAGGCCAGAGGCTGCTCCTGAAGGGGCGCCATGGTTGCTAGGCAGCTGGTCCAGAATAGCTATTCAAGTTGGGAAGTCAAGTCCTGCTTTTAGCTCTGCCCTTTGACATGTGAGATAAGTCACTAGTCTCAGGATCCTCTCTGCCTACAGTGTAATGTATATAATTAGGAATTACTTAACATCTCTCCTATAATGAGCTAAGGTTGCATATACCTAGATATATGTTAATGATTCAAATTAAAAGGGAATATAATTCTGTTCCCAGGTCATCTTGAGTAAAATCCAAGCACCTTTTCCCACCACTCTTACAGGTCACTATTTTATTTCTTTGGTGTCCTCCAAAATGTCATTCACAAATTCAGTAACTATGTGTAAGAAAATGAGCAAATGACTCAAGAATCATTTGGATTTCTTTCAATCATTTGCTGGATCCTCACATTAACAATGTCTAGCACTTAAACAACTTTGTCTTTCCCTCTGTCGTGGACATCTGCCCCATGATCCATTTCTCCTTTTTCTAGTAATATGGCTTTGGGAACTATACCTTCTTATTAGATATGATCATAGTGGTTCCTTTATACAAACCTAAGGTAGGCGAGAAACATAACAATCTTGAATGTTCTTGAGGATGGTCAGAGCTCAACAGATACTGAAGTATCCTGAAGAGATTATTCCTTAATTCCTGTTGTCTGGATCCCAAGACCTGCCCTGGCTCCCATCCTCTCTGAGCCTATATTTTCTGCTTTCCATTTCGTTCTGTGACCTACCTTTATATCCTAAATAAATACCTTTTGTGCTTAAATTAACTAGAGTTGGATTCTGTTGTGCTTATAACTGAAGTATTCTGTTGTACACACCTTCAGGTAATTAAACTGGGACACCAAAATAGAAAAAGAGAATTTTCAGAGCTAAAAGAAGTCTTCAAAATCTAGTCCAACCCTTTTATTTTGCAGACAGTTTGACCAAGAGAAGTTAAGTGACGTGATCAAAATCCTAACATTGGTTGATGAGAATCAAGCCCAGAACCCAGAAGACCTGGCTCCCTGTCTTATACTTTTTCACCATTTCCTGTCCTCGGGCCACTTCTAAGGTTATTGTATATGGCTGTTCTCATTAAGTAGTTACAACACAGGACATAAAGTTCACAAAGCCTAGAATATTTACTATGTAGTCCTTTACAGGAAAAGTTTACCTACAACTGACATACATAATATATAAATGAATGAATGTGAATATGTTCTAATAAAACTTTATAGACACAGAAATTTGAACTTCCTACCATTTTCACATGTCTCAAAATATTCTTCTTTTGATTTTTTCAATAAAAATGTGAAAACCATCTTAGTCAATGGACTGTACAAAAACAGGCAGTAGGCCAGATTTGACCTACAGACTCTAGTTCACCTGGTTAAGCCAGTTTGAATTAGGGTTCTGCTACTTGCAATGAAGTACACCTACTTGGTACAATAAAGTCATCATATGTTTATTGATAGTCTGCTGTGCACTATGCATACAATAAAGAATAAGATATAATCCCTTCCCCAAGGATTCAAGGCCTTCCATAATGATAGTCACCATTTATTGAGGATTTGTTACAATGTGCTAACTGCTTAGCGCTTTCCATGAAGTATCTCATTTAATCTTCATTAACAATGCCACAAGATGGTTTATATTATTATTCCTACTTTAGAAATGAGGAAAGTGAGGCTCAGAAGTACTTGCCCAAGGTCACCTAGCTAGTGGATGGTAGAGCAAGATCTGAATCCAGGTTGCAGGACTCTGAAGTCTGGGGACCTAACCACTGTGTTAAATGAACACTCCATAGGGTGCCTCCAACCTACACTGTGATTCCCATTATCCACCTCTGCCTTCTCTCAGACTGCAGGATTCACCGTGCCCCACACCTGTCCTGCACAGCTTTCCCTGCAAGGCTGCTCAGCTCTCTATCCTAGTCTTTTGACCATCCCAGCCACCAATTCTTAGTAACCACTCCTTCTGAACACCCATAGCAGCTGGTGTCTAGATTACTCATTTTAAGCTTATAGAGGGTTTTGATTGTCATTTCACTTTTTCTGTGTTTGTTCTCTCTCTACTAGTCATAGTATCAGTAATAGGGGGTGGGAACTTCCCTCTGCCTCTCTGAGTAACCTCAGCAACAAACACATAATAAGCTGAAAGTTGGGAAGAAAGAAAAAAAAGCAAATGAATGTGATAAAAGGATAGATAAGGCCACTAAAGAAACCATTAAAAACCAAACATCATCACCTTCTATAAATGAGAAAAAATAAAGACATTAAAAAGTTCAGGGGGTCCCTGGGTGGCTCAGTGGTTGGGCGCCTGCCTTCAGCTGGTGGCATGATCCTGGAGTCCTGGGATGGAGCCCACATCGGGCTTCCTGCATGGAGCCTGCTTCTCTCGCTGCCTGTGTCTCTGCCTGTGTGAGTGTGTGTCTTTCATGTATAAATAAATAAAATCTTTTTTAAAAAAAAGGGGGTGGGGAACCAAACACATTTGGGACATACTTGAGGAATAAAAAGTTAAAACAGAGGGTCAAGACAAGGGTAAAAACAACCATTAAGAACGGAATAGAAGGGTGCCTGACTGCCTCAGTCAGTAGAGCATGCGACTCTTGATCTCAGGGTTGTGAGGTCAAGCCCCACATTGGGTGTAGAGATTATTTTAAAATGAAATATTAAAAAAAAGAATAGAAATAAAGGACAAATTAATGTCTATACCTGAAAGAGAAGCTTCCCCACCCCTAAAAATAGAACTGAATAAGACATAATACACAAAAAGAACAGAATACAGAAAAATTTCTCCAAACCCAAGAAACACTTGAATCTTCAGATTAAAAAAGCTCACTATGAACTAGGAAAATTTGATATAGAACCATCAACAAGACATCAAGAAGGGTGCCTGGCTGGCTCCCTCTAGTCAGTAGAGCATGTGACTCTTGGTCTCAAGACTGTAAATTCAAGCCCCATGTTGGGTGTAGAGATTATTTAAAAATAAAATATTTATTTTTTTAAGTAAAATATTTATTTTATTTTTTAAGTTTTTTTAAGTAAAATATTTAAACAAAAAAATATTTAAACAAAAAACCCCCAAGATATCAAGAATAGAGAAAGAGTTCTTCAAGCATATGCAAGCATAAAGTCTAGAGCTCTACAAGGGGAAGATAATAAGCCTGGCTTCACCCCTCTAAATAGCAGCATTCAATGCCGGAAGGTAATGGAACACTGCCTACAAGGTTCTGAGGGAAAGAAAAGGTGAATCAGGAATATCACAGTCCTACAGACGGGGAGCAGTCAGACATTCTCAAAAATGAAAGAATTCAGGGACTATCAATGAGTCCTTCTGCAAGGGGAAGTGGAGAAAAAAACTACTTGATGGTGAATTATAGACATTCAAGAAACCGATCAAATTAGAAAATTAGTAATGTAAAAGTTTGATTAAAAGACTAGCAGCAAGGATGCCTTGCTGGCTCAGCAGTTGAGCATCTGCCTTTGGCTCATGGAATCCAGGATCAAGTCCCACATCGGGCTCCCTGCATGGAGCCTGCTTCTCCCTCTGCCTGTGCCTCTGACTCTCTCTGTGTGTCTCTCATGAATAAATAAATAAATCTTTAGGAAAAAAAAAAAACAAAAACTAGCAGCAAACACTCACTCCAGAGAAATAAATGGACATAAATCAGAATGTAGGTGCTATAAACCCAAACAAAATTTTTAAAAAAGATTTTATTTATTTATTCATGAGAGACACACAGAGAGAGAAAGAGGCAGAGACACAGGCAGAGGGAGAAGCAGGTTCCATGTAGGGAGCCCAACGTGGGACTCAACCCTGGGTCTCCAGGATCAGGCCCTGGGCTGAAGGCGCTAAACCGCTAAGCCACCAAGGCTGCCCAAACCCAAACAAATTAAAAATAATAAAAGCATCCCAATTTGGGAGACAGGAAGAAGCCGAAAGCACTGATACATCTCATCACCTAGCAAGGGGTCAACCAAAGATACCCACCCACTTTTCTTTTTTTTCTTTCTTTTTTTTTTTTTTTTAAGATTTATTTATTCAGAGAGAGAGAGAGAGAGAGGCAGAGACACAGGCAGAGGGAGAAGCAGGCTCCATGCGGGGAGCCTGATGTGGGACTCGATCCCGGGTCTCCAGGATCACACCCCGGGCTATAGGCGGCGCTAAAACGCTGCGCCACCAGGGCTGCCCCCCACCCACTTTTCAATAGATTTTTTTCTTCTTTCTTCTTCTTCTTCCTTCTTCTTCTTCTTCTTCTTCTTCTGCTTCTTCTTCTTCTTCCTTCTTCCTTCTTCTTTCTTCTTTCTTCTTCTTTCTTCTTCTTCTTTTAATATTTATTTATTTGAAAGAGAGGAAGAGAGAGTACAGAGGGAGTAAGAGAGGGAGAAACAGACTCCCCACTGAGCGGAGAGCCCAATGCAGGACCCCAGCATCATAACCTGAGCCGAAGGCAGATGCTTAACTAACTGAACCATCCAGGTACCCCTTGATTTTCATCACATATTCTTCTTTTCTTAATCTTGGAGTCATCTTTTAGGAACTGATGTATCTTGTCTTTCAGGAACATTCAAAGTTTATCAATTTTACCTGAGTTTCTTTTATCTGTTAAGTTTAGGTAAAACCAAACGTAATGTTTTATTTTTATTTATTTATTTTTAAAAGATTTTATTTATTTATTCATGAGAGACCCAGAGAGAGAGAGAGAGAGAGAGTCAGAGACATGGGCAGAGGGAGAAGCAGACTCCATGCGGGAAGCCTGATGTGGGACTCGATCCCAGGACTCCAGGATCATGTCCTGGGCTGAACACAAACACTAAACCGCTAAACCGCTGAGCCACCCAGGCATCCCTATTTATTTTTTATTTATTCATTTGAAGGAGAGACGGAGAAACAGAGGGAACACAAGCAGGAGGAGAGGCAGAGGGGGAGAGAGAAGAACAGACTCTGAGCTGAGCAGGGAACCAGATGCGGGAATCGATCCCAGGACCTGGAGATCATGACCTGAGCCAAAGGCAGATGCTTAACCATCTGAGCCACCCAGGAGCCCCAAACCTAATGTTTTATTTTTAAAAGCATGCATAATAGGATCCTGCTACTATAAAATTATTTCTGTCTTATATATGCATAAAATGAAGTCTGGAATATATCTATTAAGTGTTGTTATTTTTGAATGGTAATAGTAACAACAGCTAAGTCTTATTGTGGACTACACTATGTATCAGGCACTATCTTAAGTACTTTATATGCATCTCCATGTTTAATCCTCAGGAGATTCCTAAAGGATAGGTACTCTCATCACCCCTACTTCACAAGTGAGGCACAGGGTTGCTTCCTAGGGTGACATAAATGGTGATTGGGAGAGCTGAGTCAAGCGCAGAGCTTCAGGCTCCAGTCTGTGCTCTTCCCCATTACCCTCCATTGCTTCTCGACTAGGTAAGTCATTTGTTGTTTTTCTGTACTTTGAATTTGTAATTGATGATTACGGATCATTAAAAAAAAAGTCATTACCAAATGTTAAAAGCGCTTCCACAGGAAAAACAGGATGAATACTCCCAGGTTTAATGCAGGCCAACTGAGCAGAGCCTAAACCACTTCTCCCCCTCTCCCCCCTCCCCCCCACATCCCTGTCTCCAGACCAGTGATCTAGCCTTACCTTGGAGGCAGAAGGGAGCATCCAGAGGATAAACTCCTCAGCAAACCAGCACAGGCTTTGGAACAATAGGGGGGTCTGAACTTTAATGATAATCACTGCAACGGGGTGGATCGAAATTCAAAACAGCATACCTGTATTTTACTGGCTTTGGGCAGATTAGCTGGAGGAAATAAGCATCCTTAAGGGATCATCTCTAAGAAAGAAGAAAATGCGTAATAAACAAAAGGTCTAAAAAGTCCCAGGTGTACGCAGTCACGCATCCAGGTTACTGCATCTCTGAACCACTTGCTAGACTGACACGGCTTCATTTTCAATGACACAGCTTAGCCGGCCTGGCGCACTCTGCGGTCCCCGAGCTATATAATAAGGGTGGTAATGGGGAGCGGCTCCCGGGAGGGCGGAGGAACAGCTGTCGGTGTCACCTGGGAATGGCGCCCACATACAAATCTCATCTCTTTGACAACGATTCTAAAGTCCCCCTGTCACTGTCACTCACCCGCAAAATTAATGACTAAAGGGGAGAAGGAGAGGAAATGCCTAGGCCCTGAAACGGAGAGAAAGACTGAGAGAGGGACAGAGCAAGTTAATAAATAAAACAAGAGCCTGAAGGGAAGAGCTGCTTTGTCAGAATATAAATATTTCCCTTCCCCTTTTATCTTTAATGTAGTGTGAGAAGCTTATTAAAGGGAAATGCATCTCTGTCCCTGGAGCCCTCGCTCAAGCCTTGCGGGGAGCTGCCTGCAGAACGGGCCGCCGACCCCACGCTCATAAACCCTTCCCTGCTGGAAGTGAGCGTGCGGCGCTAAAGGAGGCTAAAGGAGGGTTGAGGGAAGAAAGGGAAGCCATTGTGGCCATTAGGATCCTTATCTTGATGGGCCTGGTGTCATGTTATGCTAATCGCTGGGTAATGCTGAGAGACTGAGGCTGAGGAATGCCTGCCTTGTCTGCTCAAAGGCTTGGCTTGACATTCCGAGGGAAGCTGGCATTGCCAGACTTAGACTCCACTCCATTGGAGGGAACAATATCCAAATTCAGACAAAGGGGAATTTGTCTCCAAGAGTAAGATAGGCTTAGAAGCTGGGGGTGGGGGGGGTATGGGGAGGGGGCTCCGTGAGTATTCCTCCTCCCAGCTGCCTCTCCAGGAGACCAGGATTTCAGGTCCGCTGAGCTCTGGGGCTGGCACATCCCTTCTGACCATTTAGAGACATCCGGCCATGTGGTTACAGGAGGATAAGCCCCCCATTCCTCAGGTGCCATGTTCTAGCCCAAGGCCGGAGTGGGAGTGGGGGGGCAGAGACGAGGTGCCTCTGCTTCATTCTTCTCAACTGAGCTTTCCAGAGAAGCTGGCCTCAGTGGCTTTACTGCTTTACCCATCCCACAACATACCCAAGCATCTTTATTTCTACAAAGTAATTGATGGAGAGGACACAAATTTTTTTAATCGGCTCTCTTGCCAGGGAATTCATTTATCTCCTTGCACTTAGCAAGGTTTGCTGCTATTTCAAACCCCTCAGGGACCACATAATCACTCCCGCTGCAGAACCTACTTCGTATCCCCATGCAGGCTCCTCCCCGTTACGATGTCTTTTTCTGTCTCATCCTTGCTAATTTTGTGCATCTGATTCTCTTTCCCACTGAACCTCACCTAGGTTGGAATAAAGACACAGCTAGTGCTCAGTTATTGCTATTCCACTGTGACTACCACTTTCAGGACCAATTATATCTCATGGCAATGTCTGCGTTACGAGGAAGTGTATAATTCAGGCACAGTGAGCCATTCTTAGCGGGATCCTAGGGGAATCCTTGCCCACCATTCTAAACATTGCCTAGGAGCTATTTACAATATGCACCTGATTGAACATTCCACCTCCTGCATAAGCCCCATTTCGCCTCCCTGAAGCCCCAGCTGCCCGCTTTGGGGGCCTGGAAACTTGAGAGGGTCCATTTCTAGTGTTCCCACAAATAGTCTGGAGGAGCAGGAGGTGGGGGAGGAGGGTGGCTCACACTTACCTGAGGGGCGGTTGTGTGAAAGAGGGATTAAATTTGTGCTGTGAAGATCAATGAAAGCCTTGGAGAGGCAGATTTCAGTTCAATATAATGAAGGACTTTCTAACAATTAAAGCTATCCAAAAAATGGGAACCCCTTAAAAAGACCCTTCTCTCCCTGGAGTTCAGGCAGAGGGGAGATCCTTCCAGCCAGAACTGTGAAACGGCTGGACACACACACACACCTGCAGTGCCTCTAGTTCTTGAGCGAGACGACCTGGGTTCAAACCTCAGCCTAAAACCTACTAGCTCTATGGTCTTGGGCAAGTTTTTTAGCCTCTCTAAAAAAATGCAGATAAAAACACATTAGTCTTTCTAGGCAATTGTGAGAGGTTTTTCGTTTGGGTTTGTTTTGTGTTTATCAAAAGAATCTGTAGTTTCTGAACAGTAAGATAGTGTTCTAAGCCCTTGTGTGCTCAAAGCTCTTCCTGATTTATAGACATGATAAAGAGAGGCCACCATTTACCAGCAACTACAACATAAAACAGAATTTTGTAATTGCTATTTTACATACATACATAAACACAAATGTTAGTGTTGAAGCTTTTAGAAATTGTGATGAGGAAAATTCTCTTAAACCAACAAGTTGAACTGTATAGGGTAAAGAAAGGTAGGAAACAATAACTCATTTATTCAGCAGGTATTTATTATGCACCCAGCTAGTGCAAAGCTTCTTGGGAAATGCCAGGATGGCTTAAAAAACAACTACTGCCTGCTGGGGGCTGGCCAGGTAGCAAATAATTGTTTCTGACCCCTCCACTTACAAAAATGGACAGAGTTCCACAGGCTCTGAAAATTTTAAGTGCTCTGTAGGGCATTTTGCATTGGTTTGTATCCACATGAAATGGGCAGGGCAATAATATAAAATAATAATATAAACACGGTAGGAAATGGATCACCTAATTTTCTCCCTATTTTCCATTAGAAGTTCAGTATTTCTGAAGACTGATGAACTCTATGTGCATTTTGCCTAGGAATGAAAAATAACTTTATTTCATTTGTACTTAGCACAGTTCTTGGTTCTGAAAGCCCAATGCCTAAAAAGGACATTGGTAGGAATAAACATGAGATGCCCAAAATATCTCTTTCCTATGGGTTGTAGACATCCAGATTTGGAAAAGAAAGCTTTCCCTTCAGTAGCTCCTGTAGTCTGTAGCAACTGTCAAATATCTATTTCTCTTGCTTATTATTTTTTAAAATATTTTATTTATTTATTTGAGAAAGAGAGCATGCTCACAAGAGGCAGGGGAGGAGCAGAGGGAGAGACTCTCAAGCTGACTGCACTGAGCAAGGACCCTGATCAGAGCTCAATCCCACAACCCTAGCCAAAACCAAGAGTCAGACACTTAACCAGCTGAGCCTCCCAGGCGCCCCTCCAGCTTATTAATTCATTGGAAATATGCAGACAGAAACATGACTTTCCCTGGCCCTGCCATTTCTACAATATTTTCATTCTCAACTTAGCATAGTTGGACGCTGGTAGCTTTCTGAGAAACCAGAAGTTTCAGCACCCATGTCTGCCTAGACCAAATTGTCTTTTTAAAGCACAAAGAACAGTAATACTTACCCTTTATTGAGCATTTACAACATTCTAGGTACTAAGTTCATCGTATTATCTCATTTGTACTTCACAATCCTATGAGGTGGATGCTGGTATCATTACCATTTTACAGATGAGAAAACTGTGGCCCAGAAAAGGAACTTGTCTGAAGCCACCTAACAAAGATTCAAATCCATAAAACCTGTGCTCTCAACCATTGCTATCAGACTGCATCTCCAAAGAAAGGGGAGAGGAGTTCCCACTATAAACAAGAGCTTTCCAAACAGTTAATGGAAAAATGACTTTATCACTCCCCACAGACTGAGAAAGGTGAGATGGCTACCTGGGGACACCCACTATCCCATGGAGGTCTGTCCCCGTCTTGGGATGTTCTCCTTGACAGCTGGCTATAGCAGAGGAGGGAGATAGAAACTCATAGAGCCTTCCATAGAAAGCACAAGATCACCCTATCTGTTTGCTCTCCGAGGGCTTTCTCCAGACCAGACATACTTAGGTGTTTAGGAGGTTCATGGTCTTAGTGATAGACTCAACTTCCCTCTTCTTCTTTCCTTCCCACAAGCTTTTGTTTTCCCCAAAGCGAGAACTGGGTTCCAAAGGCCTGTTCTTTTATTCATTATCTGTGTAATTTTGAACCTGTCTATACCTTGGTTTTCCATCTGCAAAAATGGGTCCAATAAATAGTAGCTACTCAAAGGGCTGTTGTGAGAATAAAGATTCAAGGAGATGGTGCGGGTCAAGTTCTTAGCACAGTGCCTGGCCACGGCAAGCACTCAATAAATGCGAACTATTAACAAAAATAGCAATGATACAACTAATACCAGATGTTGGAGTCAGACAGCTGGCTTTCTCTTCACTGTTCAACTGGAATTTAAGTCAGGATATCATCAGCCCTGGGTGCTAAGACACAGCAAGACCAATATGGTCCTCAGAACCAAAGCCTTAAGGTAGTGGGTAATCTCTGAGCTCCAAGGACCAGCTTTATAAATTTAAGGCTAGGGGAAGAGGAGGAGTGAAGTTTCACAGGTAAACCAAAGCCCCTTTTGCTAGGGTGAGAAGTCTGTCGCCTATTTTGTTTATCTCTTCTCTAAATGTTTCCTCTCCCGCCTCCTGGGATGTCTTCAAAACTGCTCCGTTTTGGTAGCAGCTCTTTACAAGTCTGCTGGAGGCCACAGGAACAGGCCAACAGCCCTTTCCCCAGCTCAAACAGCCAGCGGGAGCAGCCCCACGGCCCTCCCCCTGCCGAGGTTCCTGCAACCCCCCTTTCAGTGGCTTCCTGACCAGGCACAGCTGGGGAGGGAGGGTCAGCTCTGGCTGTGGCTCCAGAGCAGGGCAGCGGCACTCACCTGCTTCCCGTAGATCGCCCAGGCCCAGCCAACCCGAGGCACCTCGCCTCGCAGGTCCCTCTCATTTTTCACTCCAGAGCTCACACAAGCCCGTTTCCAGAGTGAGGTGAGCAGGAAGCAGAGATAAATAAATAAATTGATAAATAAAGTGGGCCCATTCTGTGCAAAGCTCTTGGATAAAGCTCACCTCTAGGAACCAAAAATGTGGATCCTCATTCCAGTTCTTTCTGTGAACTCTTGGACAATTCAATCCACCATCTTGGGCTTCGGTACTCTCATCTGAAAAATGAAGGAAAAGAATTACCTCTGATGTACGTTTCTGAAAAATCCCCCAAAACCATTCTTCAACTCGGCCCCTCCTTTTTCATGACAGGATGGGCTGGCTCCCAGCTCAGGGCCCAAGTCCTATTATAAGTTTGAGACACACTCAAGGTCACCACACAAAGCCAGATTCGTTTGTTCAACAAGACTGTAGAAGTTCCATAACAGCAGGGACACAGTATACTCCCAGCGCCCTGCCCAGAGCCTGCCACATGGTAATCTCTAAAGACATTTAAATAAATAAATAAATAAGTAAGTAAATAAATAAATAAATAAATTCCATGTGGTTTTATTTCATCCTTTTCAACCTAAAATGTACCTTATTCATTCGTGCACTCAGCCACTTACGGAGACCCACCGTGCCTAGCATGCATCTCACCGCAGTGTAACTCCTGGGGATTTGAATAAACTTCTGTGACTACTTATAAACAACACAACGACTAAGGAGGCAGAACTAAAAGCAAGGAGAAATTCGTCAATATATTAACGAGTTAGCTAAGAAAGAAAGGACTTCTCTGTTCCCATCCCAGAGACTTCTGATAGCCAACATTCTAATAACAGTTGCTTTAACCAGCTTCACACTTTCAAAGCCAAAATTAACACCGTACAACGAAAGGCCCCAAATAAATTCAGAAGGTAAGACCTGAGCTAAGGAAGGCCTTTTGTTTCCTAGAGAAGAAGAAACACCTAAAGCCCTCTCTAGTCTCAAGCCAGCTCCCCTGCCCTCTCCTAACCACCTCATCATCCTGCCACCTCCCTTGGGGACCCGCCAGGTGGCTCGGGCCCAGCCGAGCCTCCTCCCTCAGGTGAAGCCATTCTCAAATTAAATCACAAAGAGGGAGCAGCCAGTCTGCAATGATCTGTGTTTATTTAGTAAATGGGTTGATTGCCCTCATTTGTGGAGATTAAGAGTTAATTTCCCAACGCAAAGAGAACAGATTTCTCGAAGGGCAGCCCCAGATAATTAAGAGGAAAAAAAAAACACAAAAATTCAAATACCCCCCTCCCCCAATCCCGCCCCTTCCCACCCACTTTTGGCCTCTCCTTGGCCTTTGCAGCCAGGTAGCCACAGGCCCCCGTTTCACTGAAGTTCTGACTGGGGAGAGGAGGATTTGGTAAACAAAGGCTTAGGAATTCTTTAGACTCCTTTTAAACTGACATCTGGCAAATTCTCTGGCAAATTTGAGATCACATAACAAGTTTCTCTACCCCACCCCGCCCCCACCCCCTCCCTGGCTTTGAAAGGCAAATGTTTTGAGGTTTGTGTCCTGTCCCCTCACAAAGTTTTTAATCAAGTGGAGTCAAACCACTTTGTCTACACCTTAATTGAAGAGCCTGGCTCTAGAGGTTAAAGTACTGTTTTACAATAACGAGGAGGAGGCAGGAGAGGGAGACGGGACTAAGTGGAAATGTGAAAGGGAAGAAAAGCCATGGGCAAGTGGCCCTTAAGGGCACACTCAGTGTACAGCACGCCTGGCCTTCTTCCCGGCACCCATTGGACACAGTGCACAGATAGCAAGCCATGAGCCTCCACTGGGCCAGTCCCCGGGAACTGGGGTGAGACTGGCTCAGCTTTGCTGGGTAACTTCCACATAACACATGAAAACGCCCCTACTGTGGGAAATCTCAATCCAGGTGAGGAACCCCCAAATAGAACCAGCCATAAGACCTCAGAGCGGGCCCAGCTTCCTCACTTCACTGATGAAGAAACGGGCCCAGAGAGGTAAACCAACTTGCCTGAGGCCAAAGGGCTCGTGCCAGGACCAAGATCCTCAGAATTCTTCTCATTTCCCTGGCTGTACCTGGGCCCTTTCCTCTGCTGGATCCTGAATAGAGATATGTACTACATCCATCTCAAGACAAACTTTCATACACTTCGAAAGACAGTTAAATGACTTCATAGATAATTCCTACATTCCAAAGACTTTATAATCAATCACTCAATTAGAGCAACTCCATGTCAACTACAGTCCTAGGAGGTATCCATTCAAGTTCTTTTTTTTGTTTTTAAGATTTTATTTATTTATTCATGAGAGACACAGGGAGAAAGGAAAAGACATAGGCAGGAGAAGCAGGTTCCTTGCAGAGAGCCCGATGGCAGGACTCGATCCCAGGACCCTGGGATCACGAGGCAGGTGCTCAACCACTGAGCTACCCAGGCGTCTCCTTTTAAATTCTTTATCCAGAAAAATAAATAAATAAATAAATTCTTTATCCAGGCCATTGAGCAAGATGACAATGGCTGCAACACTGTCATTAGCCAACCCTGAATGGATAGGTCCCTGGAATGGGCTGGCGGTGGTCCTTGGAGGTCAGCCTTCTGCTGCTGTGGGCCAATCCCCCAGGATGAAGTCAGAAGAGTTTTCATCCTTTCCCAGACACAAGAGTTAGTGAGATTCTCTCCAGTTATTAGGAATAAACAAGCAGTCAGGTTGCTTCGCTAATGGTGATGGTAGGCTTCTAAGGCAAGGAGCTAGGAAACGCCTCCTGTAACCTAGTCTCCTTGTCTTCTCCTTTGGAAATGGGTTCTTTCTCCTCTTCCTTCCTTTCTGCCATAGTCTTCCACCAGGAAGACACTGCTTTCCTGCCTTTCTGTCTCCTCCTCCTGTTGCTACCATCTTAACGGCTTTCTCCATGCACTTCACTACCTCGTGGCTTTTGTTTCCTCCAAGGTTCTATTGCTTTCTATTTTCTGCTTGTTCCTTTCTCAATGAGTGTTTCTCAGCTTCTGCCACTATATGCTACACTTAGACTCCCCAGATGAAAGGATCTGATTGGGTACCACTCTGTACCCAGTCAGCACACCAGTTGGACTAGGTCTCATGCCAGACAACCTCATGGTTGGGTCGGATGCTTGCCTATTCCTGGCTCAATCATCTGAGGTGAGGGTTCACGTGGTACAAGGTACAAGGATGGCAATGTCAGTCTGAGGAAATGCTGTGGATGAACTGTGGGAGTAGCAGTTGCTACATTTTAGAATTGCCACCATGAACTTCTTAACTTCTTGAGGCTCATGAATAAAGTCCCAGGCCCAACATCACATCATCCAACTACTTCTGTCTCTCTCTTATATCTCTCACACACACCTCACATACCCCATCTTCCCTTATGCTTCTCATTATTTCATCCTTCAGTTCAAAACACAATCAGGTAAAGTGAGAACTTTACAACAGACCAGAGATTTTCTATAAGGAAGGCATCAGTGGCACAGTACACTGCTTTGGAATACAAGTCTGGGTCAGTGGTTCTCAAACCTGCCTAATCTTAAAAAAAAAAAAAAAAAAAAAAAAAAAAAAATCACTTAGTGAGCTTTTAAAACTTAAACCCCGAAATCATGATTTGGAGGTCATGACTATTGTGAGTCTTGTTTCTGCAGCTTCTCCTCCTTCTGCTCTGCTGACTTGGCCTGCCAAGATGCTCTGATGGGAAGGGCCTGACACACTGACCATAGTAAACAGAAAGAGTGCCCCCACATCTCCTAATCTAGTTCCCTACTGGCTCTAGTTTCAGCAATGGAAATTAAACTGTCCCTTGAAAAATCAGAAAAGAAAAAATAGTAAACATTACCAAGTGGTTTTGAAAACTGCAGAGGTATAATACTCAGTGGGGATCATAACCAATCTGGGCTAGATATCTCAAGTCCAGAAATTCTGGGGCTCCTCTAATTTTTGGAAGGGCTTTAAAAAAAAGATTTTATTTATTTATTCACGAGAGACACACACACACACAGAGAGGCAGAGACACAGGCAGAGGGAGAAGCAGGCTCCATGCAGGGAGCCCAATGTGGGACTTGATCCCAGATCTCCAGGATCACGCCCTGGGCCAAAGGCGGCACTAAACCACTGAGCCACCCGGGCTGCCCTGTAAGGGCTTTTGCTAAGACATATAAAAGGACAAAAATTAGTGATGATTACCAAGAAGATATCAAGTAGCAGTTCAGTGCAAAGCGAAAAATGTTATATAAATCTAGGTTTTAGTCCAGACTTTGCTACTATAAAAAGGAACTGGTACCTAGAAACTTGAAGAATTGTTACAAAATTAGAAATATTGTACCTAAAGCACCTGGTACTTTACAAATGACAATCATTCTACTAAAAATACAACGATTTTAATGCTCAAAATAACCTGAAGAGAGTAAGTTCTGTAAACCCAGTGGTGTGCTAAAGCCAGCTCTGCAGGGAGAGCTGATTACCTGCATCTTTTCCAAAATCCAAGTTTAGTAACATAACGTTGGCTTGAAATAAGCCACAGTAGCAGTATTTACACCATGGAAATTGGCAAATGTACAGATCAGGGCTTTTTCTTAGAGAGCTGGTCATTAAATATTTACCAGCATACTGCTGAAAAAAAAAAATCACGACTTTAGCAAAGAGCCAGAGCCCCAAAATATGCACTGAACTTGGTCTTTTGTTTCTATGATTTGCATCCATATAACCAAACTAGGATTCTGTCTTCAGGAATTTTTGCCCACAGATCACAAAGCACTGCATAAATATCTCACTAATTCTCCCAACACACAAGGGAGCAAGAGAGGTTAAGTGACTTGCAGAGGCATGACAGGAAATCAATGGTGGAAAGCACAACTTCACCAGTCTGTGCTACCCACCTCTGCCAGCCGTCCTACCCGTCAGTACTGGGCAGACTGGCATTAAACGCGTAGGTAGCAGTTACTAACAGTGCTTCATCTCATAACCCAAATAGCCAAAGTCTTGTTCTAGAGACGATGATCCAAATGTTCTGTCCTTGACTACAGATTTGACTCCCCAAAATGGTCCACCCTTTCCACCTGGAGGTTTCTCCTCAGGATTGCTGATGGTCATTCATTAATCAACTTCCTCCACATTCTTTCTTCCTCAAGTCCAATGGCATGTATTTGAAAAAATGGCTGGCCACATTTAGGTTTCTGTTGGAACAGATGCAAGTGACATCATAACCAATCAACATGCATTTTTAAAAAAGATTTTATTTATTTATTCATGAGAGACACAGAGAGAGAGAGAGGCAGAGACACAGGCAGAAGGAGAAGCAGGCTCCATGCAGGGAGCCCAACGTGGGACTAGATCCCCGGGATCTCCAGGATCAGGTCCTGGGCCAAAGGTGGCGCTAAACCGCTGAGCCACCCGGGCTGCCCTCAACATGCGTTTTTATTTGTGACCTTCTCTGGACTCCCCAAGGGCAGGGGCCCAAGAATTGTTTCTCTCTGTGACCTCATCTCCATAATAGTTTAGGAATAAATGAATAACCCTTATGATAAACTGTCTCTAAAATGGATCCTAGTGATCCTCACCCTCCAAAGGGTTTTCATGCCCTAGAGTAATCCCTGCTACTCCTTGAGTGTGGGTAGACCTAGTGAATCGCTTCTAATGAATAGAATATGGCAAAAATGACCGGATGTCACTTCCAAGATTACACGAAGACTGTGACTTGATTGCCGTCTTCTGTGTTTTCTGTCTCTCTCTCTCAGCATTTGCTCTTGGGGAGCAAGGTGCCGCGTTATAAGTGGCCTTAGGAGAGGCCCACAAGGCAAGGAACTGACATCTTTGGCCAACAGCTAGTGAGAACCTGAGGCCTGCCAACAGCCATGTGATGACCTTGAAAACAGATACTGTGAGACCTGCCAATAGCCACATGAGTGAGTTTGGAAGTGGATCCTCCTCCACTCAAACTCTGAGATAACTGCAGCCCCAACCAATACCCTGGTCACGGTTTGCTGAGCAACCCCAAGCCAGGGGATGTAGCTAAGCCCATCCTGATTCCCAACGTACAGAAACTGTGAAATATTAAACGTCTGTTGTTTTAAGCTGCTAAATTTGGGGGGTAATTTGTTATACAACATAGATAACTAATGCGACCCTCAAGCATCAAGAAAAATGATCAAACAGATTGAACGATATAAATTACCTCTACTGGGTGGGGCCTAGCACACCTATCAGGACTTCAGCACGGCTGCCCTCTTATTCAATCTAAACATCTCTAACTTTCATTACAGTTGGAAGTCCGCTTAGGGATAACAATGTTCCCATTCTGGGAATGATCCAACACCCCAAACTAAAATGAAAGGAACTCAATGGCAACTTGGCAACTTGAAATTCCAAGTCCTTAATGTTATAAAGTCAAAAATTGGTAAAAGAGAGGCCAAAAAGGAAGTATATGTTAAAAGCTGCCCTTTCTGGTCTCACATGAGTAATTCTTGCAGCTGGAGTTTCACTACAACCACAGGGTTGTGGTACCACGAAGGTGGCCATTTTCAAATCTGGCCTGACATCAGAATGTAATTCAACTAGATAAACCTGGGACTTGGCCAAAATAAGTAGCATTTACATAACTGGAGCCAATGAATACCATCACTTTTCTATGAGACCATATGACTATGATGTGAAGAAATAAAAGCCTTTGTTGTTTTAAAGGGCAGGGACAATTGGAAGTTTTGCAGCAGACAGTTACAAAATTTTCCACCCTTAGCTCTCCAAAGAAGATACCAGTTAGTGGCTTTGGGAGTTGGGTGTGGAAAGAATTGCTTGGAAAAGAAAATTAAATTGATCCTGGACAGAATGTGAACCAACATTACTACATTTATCATAGAGTCTAAGATAGGCTATTTAGCCCCCTACATTGTGAACTTGCTTTTCTGATCTACTTCCTTTTATTACTTAGCTCCTTGAAATCATAGAATTCTGTATTGGGCAAGGCACAGAAGGCTACCACACCCCTCTCACAAACAGCGAATTCTTGTTTTTCAGAATAATTTTTGAGTGGGTTTTTAAAAATCACTTTAGAAAACAAAACACTCCAAAAATTAGTCTTTGCTTTTATGCTTTTTGCACTTGTCTGCTTACAGTGCTCTAGGACTCAGGATTCACATCGGTGATACTTTCCATCTGGGATAGGTTTTCTGCATCTTTTGTAGACTGTAGACTATTTTTTTTTTATTTCATTCATCTCTTGTATTTTCTTAAAGGGTTCTCCTTTTTTCTTTTTAATTATCCCTATTACCTATCATCAGGGAGCTGTCTGGGGCTATAATATGGGGAGTAAAAGCTCATCAACTAAACTGGTTTTAGCTGTATTTGAAACAGAGTATTTTATCCTGTCGGTTTTCATTTTATTTGATGACAGTGCTTGCAATTTCTCCCTCAATAAGCAAAGATGACTTAGATCAGTGGCCTGATGAATAAGCATGAAAATTTGATTTAGAAAAGGAGGATATCCAGAAGCTCACAGAGAGAAAAAAGGATTTCCAACCCCCTACCACACACACTTTAAATGACAAAGCAAAGCAGCAGCATTGTCTTTAAACAACATCTTTCAAGGCAGTATCAATGCTCCCCAATGTTAGGTAGTAAGAATAATAATTTAGAAAGAAAAAGAGAAGCCTTTAAATATATATAGGGAAGGAATAAAATATTTTTAAAGTAAATGTCATTAATCCTTTGTATTAACTTGGGGCAGATAACCCAAAAGAAAACAAATAAGATCCTGGGTGTGAGGGGGGAAACTGATGCTCGGGAAGAAAAAAAAAGGGGGGGGGGATTCCTGTTGAGCAGCGGATGGAGAATGTGAGCTGTCTGACACCCTACCTTGGCCCAAATGATTCCGCTCTCCAGATCCATTAACAAGAGTGGGAAAGGACAAAGAACTGTGAAGTGGTAGGTAAGATGCTCGGTAAACTTCAGTAATAGAAAATAAAGAAAAACAGAGGAAGCCAAAGTCTCCAATGGAAGGGAACCCAATGAATTGTCTTACATTTCAGAACCTGTTTTTTCTTGCTGGAAAAGCAGCTCACCCGAGTCAGCAAAAGCAGTAACTTTTACAAACACGCAACCTGATCAGAAATCTCACAGGGACCAGCGCCTGGAACTGAGGCTGGCAGAAGGAAGGGCTCAGCCAGGAGTAACGTTTTCTTAAGCATAGTATTGGGTGTGCATGTGTGTGTGCATGTGCGTGTGCACGTGCGCGTGTGCATGTGCGCATGTGTGTATCAGAGACAGTGAGAGACAGATTTAGCCTTTCTCAGACTGTCACTTTCCTGCATGGGAATTCGCGATACTCCCTGCTTCCCGGAGAGAGGGGAGAGCCCCCCCCTCCCCCCCGGTGAATTCTGACCTCGCCCGGAGTAACCGGGGAGCTCACGGGAGCACCCAGTGCCGCGAGCAAGACGGAAGATTTGACCGGGAACAAAAGACCGCTAGCCCGTCAGAAAACGCCACTGGAGCACACGGGTAACCTCTCTTTGTGTTCTGAAAACTCCTTAATTAGCAAGTGCCCTGGTTTCTTACACGCATTTAAACTCCTCTCCGCGCGTCTCAACTACAGGATCAGGTCGCTGCTGCTGCAGCGCAGAGGGGACCCCGGGTGGCCACGCGCCCGAGATCCAGGGAAAGCTCCGCAGTCCAAGGCGCGCTGCAAGCCGTCCCGTGTGCCCGGGCGTTCGGTCTCAGGTACTTTAAAATCATCCCTCCCCGCGTCCCCCCGCCAACCCCTAGTTTTCCTGGAACGGCTCAAAAGCCACAGCAGACTGCTAGGCTCCCGGCCGCGCGCGCGGGCGGGGCGGCCGGGGGGCCCCGGGGTCCCCGAGCCCCCTCGGAGGGGTCTGCACTTCCTCCCGCCTTAAGTCGGCCCCCTCCTCCCGACTCCCGTCTCTGGGACGCGGGGCCCCTCCTCCCTCCTGCTGCCGGGAGAGGGGGGTGCGAGGGACTGTGGCCTCACGTGGTCTGTTTGGGTCTGGGGAGAAAAGGGCGACCTGGGAGGCGCACCCTTCTCGCTCGGTGCCGAAGCCCGCACTTAGGGTCCAGCTGCCCCCAAAGCGCCCTGCCAATCCCAGCGCTGCGGGCCCGGGCAGGGCCACCCTGAGTGACCCCGGGTCACGTCCCTCTGCGCGGTTCCCAGCGGCTCCCAGGAAAGCCTCCCTCGCCGCGCCCTCCAGCTCGAGACGAGCGTTTCAGCGGACCCGGAAGAGGAACACATCTTTATAAGCCAATTCCCTTTCTGGTGCGTTTTACCCCCCACCCCCCACCCCTCGAGCGAATTCACCGTAAAAGTTTTTCTGAACTTTTCCGTCCCGGCCCCCTGCCCCTCCCCTCAGGAATCCGCCCAGAGCGCTGCAGGCTCCGCCCCCCGGGCCTCCCTCGCCCCGCCCTCCAGACTTCCACCCAATCCGGAGGCCGCCACACGGAAAACAAAGGCTGCCATTGGGCCGCCCTGGAGCGCGAGGGCCCGCCCCCGGCGTGGTTTGTGAATGGGGGGAGGGGAGGGGGCGGGGCGGCCCGGAGCCCCGCGAGCCCGACGCTTCTTCTGGCGAGTTGCGCGACTCCGAGGCGTTACTCTGCGCTCCCTCCCGGCGGGCGGCGGCGGCGGCGGCGGCGGCGGGCGGGCGGGCGCCGGGACACTCGGGCCGGGGCTTCGCGAGGCTGGAGAGGCCAGGCCCAGGCCGCGGGCAGCGGGCCCTCGCGGCTTCGGACGCAGTGCGACTGGATTTCCAAAACGAACTCGCTGAGCTCTTGGCTGCAAAGCGCCGATCGGACTCGGAGCGAGGATCGCCCGCTTGGCAGAAACTTGGGGGCCGAGCTCTCGGGGCTGGAGAAGGAGCGGGGGAGTCGGAAAGGCGGCGGCGGCGGCGGCGGCGGCGGCGGCGGCGAGCAGAGCCTCGAGGCGAGGAGGCGGAGCAGCACCGCCTCGGCGGCGGCCTCGGCTCGCGGGCGGCGGCGCCGGCTCTCGCCCGCCGGGGGCCGGACTCGGCGCGGGGGGCGCGTGCGGAGCCGTGCGCTGTGGGCCGGCCGACTTTGGGCAAACTTTGAAGGGGAACCCGAGACGCTTGTTGCTCCTCGCCGCGGAGAACGCCGCACCGTTACGTCGCCGCGGGAGAAGGCGGCGGCCCCCGTCCGCGCCCCCGGCCCGGGCCGACGAGTCCGGGGCTCCCGGCGGCCGCCCCGCTGCTGGGCCGAGACGGCGGCGGCGCCCCCGCGGCGCGGGCACCCGGGCTGCAGCGCCCTGAGCTCCGCGCCGCCCACGCCCCGGCCGCGGCGCCGGGAGGACTCTCATGCGCCGGGCGCGGCCGCGCCTCCCCGGATCCAAGCCTCTCGCGGCCGCGTCGTCGCGCTGCTCGGGCTGAGAGCGCCGCCGCACCCGTGGCCGGCGATGCGGGGCCCCGGCGCGGCCGCGGCGCGCTCGCCCCTGGGCCTGTGCACCCTGGCGCTTGCGCTGCTGGGCGCGCTGCCCGCCGGCGCCGGGGCGCAGCCGTACCACGGCGAGAAGGGCATCTCGGTGCCGGACCACGGCTTCTGCCAGCCCATCTCCATCCCGCTGTGCACGGACATTGCCTACAACCAGACCATCCTGCCCAACCTGCTGGGCCACACGAACCAGGAGGACGCGGGCCTCGAGGTGCACCAGTTCTACCCGCTGGTGAAGGTGCAGTGTTCTCCCGAGCTGCGCTTCTTCCTGTGCTCCATGTACGCGCCCGTGTGCACCGTGCTGGACCAGGCCATCCCGCCGTGCCGCTCCCTGTGCGAGCGTGCCCGCCAGGGCTGCGAGGCGCTCATGAACAAGTTCGGCTTTCAGTGGCCCGAGCGGCTGCGCTGTGAGAACTTCCCCGTGCACGGCGCCGGCGAGATCTGCGTGGGCCAGAACACGTCCGACGGCTCGGGGGGCGCGGGCGGCGGCCCCACGGCCTACCCGACTGCGCCCTACATGCCGGACCTGCCCTTCACCGCCCTGCCCCCGGGGGCAGCTGACGGCAGGGGCCGCGCTGCCTTCCCTTTCTCGTGCCCCCGCCAGCTCAAGGTGCCCCCCTACCTGGGCTACCGCTTCCTGGGCGAGCGCGACTGCGGCGCCCCGTGCGAGCCGGGCCGAGCCAACGGCCTGATGTACTTTAAGGAGGAGGAGAGGCGCTTTGCCCGTCTCTGGGTGGGCGTGTGGTCGGTGCTGTGCTGCGCCTCGACGCTCTTCACGGTGCTCACCTACTTGGTGGACATGCGGCGCTTCAGCTACCCCGAGCGGCCCATCATCTTTCTGTCGGGCTGCTACTTCATGGTGGCCGTGGCGCACGTGGCCGGCTTCCTGCTGGAGGACCGCGCCGTGTGCGTGGAGCGCTTCTCAGACGACGGCTACCGCACGGTGGCGCAGGGCACCAAGAAGGAGGGCTGCACTATCCTCTTCATGGTGCTGTACTTCTTCGGCATGGCCAGCTCCATCTGGTGGGTCATCCTGTCGCTCACCTGGTTCCTGGCAGCCGGCATGAAGTGGGGCCATGAGGCCATCGAAGCCAACTCGCAGTACTTCCACCTGGCCGCGTGGGCTGTGCCCGCTGTCAAGACCATCACCATCCTGGCCATGGGCCAGGTGGACGGGGACTTGCTCAGCGGGGTGTGCTACGTGGGCCTGTCCAGCGTGGATGCGCTGCGGGGCTTCGTGCTGGCGCCCCTGTTCGTCTACCTCTTCATTGGCACGTCCTTCCTGCTGGCCGGCTTCGTGTCCCTCTTCCGTATCCGCACCATCATGAAGCACGACGGAACCAAGACCGAGAAGCTGGAGAAGCTCATGGTGCGCATCGGCGTCTTCAGCGTGCTCTACACGGTGCCAGCCACCATCGTCCTGGCCTGCTACTTCTACGAGCAGGCCTTCCGCGAACACTGGGAGCGCACCTGGCTCCTGCAGACGTGCAAGAGCTACGCGGTGCCCTGCCCGCCTGGCCATTTCCCGCCCATGAGCCCCGACTTCACTGTCTTCATGATCAAGTACCTGATGACCATGATCGTGGGCATCACCACCGGCTTCTGGATCTGGTCCGGCAAGACTCTGCAGTCTTGGCGCCGCTTCTACCACAGACTCAGCCACAGCAGCAAGGGGGAGACTGCGGTATGAGCCCCGGCCCCTCCCCCACCCTCCCTTCCCCCATCCCCAAGCAGGGGGAGAGACGCGGGAAGGAGAGAACTGTTGAGGGGGGTGGGGTTCTGGAACCTGCACACCCCCCGCCCCCTTCCAATGAGAAGTGACCTGGAAGAGAGATGATAGTTGTAGATTTGGGGCGAGGAGTGGGTTTGGAAAAGGAGGCCTGGGTGGAAAGACGGTTTGGATGAAAAGACTTATGGCAAAGACTTGCAGAAAGAGGATGATGATGATGATGGTGATGATGGTAAGGCTGATGTTAATAATCACGCCCGGTGCGGGGCCAACCTGGGCCTGTCGAGATTGAGCCCAGCAGAGATGGCTCGGAGTTCTTCCTGGCCCCGGGGCTGAACTGAGACTGAGCGATTCCCCTGCTGCAAGACAAGTGGCCTGTCCTCACTCCCGTGAGGCCCGGGTGAAAGGTACAGCTCTGTCTGCGGCGGCGGCTTTGTTGGGAAAAGGGAGGACTCCCTGCGGTGTCTTGTCAAGCGGTGGTCAAACCATAATCTCTTTTCACTGGGGCCAAACTGGAGCCCAGATGGGTTAATTTCCAGGGTCAGACATTACAGTCTCTCCTCCCCTGGCCCCTCCCGCCTGTTTTTCCTCTCCTACTCCTTTCAAGTCTTGTAAAATAAGCATTTGGAGGTCTTGGGAGGCCCGCCTCCTAGAATCCTAATGTGAGGATGCGAAAGAAATGAAGATAAACATTTAGAGTTGAGGCAAAGGAGATGAGTAGTAGGTATTTCTGCTTTTTTATTTTCTGAGGAAGGCAGAAGGAAGAAGGTATTTTATTTGGTTTAATACCCTGAAAAGAAGTGATGACTTGTTGCTTTTCAAAACAGGAGTGCATTTTCCCCCTTGTCTTTGTTGTAAGAGACAAAAGAGGAAACAAAAGTGTCTCCCCTGTGGAAAGGCATAACTGTGAAGACAGCAACTTTTATAGGCAAAGTAGCACAAGTCAGAGGTTTCCCTTTGGATGTTAATTTGGCTGAGATAAACATTCCTTTTTAAGGAAAAGTAAACGGCACCGTGCTTCCCACGTATACCCCAGTCAGTCAGAGGTTCTGACTTGGCTAAAGGAAATGCAGGGGGTTTTGTTGCGTTTGTTTTAAATAAATTTAACTCAGAACACACAATCCTATCTACAGGCTCTGTTCAGATGTTCAGGGAAATCTCTCCCTTTATTATTATTTTTTTCTTCCTATAAACCTGCCTTTAGGTTTTCTATTTTCTTCTGATTTGAATCCTTCAAGATAAAAGGAAAAGCATAATGCCCTCAGCCTCCATAATAAAGAAGTTAAATTTTTTTAAAAAAGTAAAGAACCATTTTGTCCTGTTTTCTTAGTTCCATAAATCCGTTTATAAAACATCATGTGTATGCTGACCCTGTCTTTGTGTGGCTGGGTGGGGAGGTGACCTGCAGAAATGGCAGTGAATGAAGGGGACAGTTCAAACCATGGGTCCCATTTTTAAGGAAAGTCATTAAAAGAAGGTAAACTTCAAAGTAATTCTGGAGTTCTTTGAAATGTGCTGCATGACTTAAATTTATTAATCTTAAATCATGTACTTTTTTTTTCTATAATAGAACTGATTCTTTTGCATAATGCTCTAAAGCTGAGCAGAGAATCATGGGAGGTAACCTTTATTCCACCTCTGACACCACCCTCCAATCTTGCAACACTATTATATTTCTCAAAACAATTTTTAAATGCTGTTTTAAACAGTTTTTAAACCATAGAGGGTACTGTCAGGAGTACACGTTACTTTATATATGTAATGTTCAGTTGAGTGGAGCTGCTTTTTATATTAAAGTTAACATCGAACCTTGTATTTCCTAAACCTCCAAAATGAGTCTCATTTGTCAGATTTGAAACATCCACTACACAGTTTTTGGCATCTTTTGTGTTGTATCTCTTGCATGTGAAATTTGTAAAATAGAGACAAGTGCAGTATGTATATTTTGTAAATCTCCCATTTTTGTAAGAAAAATATATATTGTATTTATACATTTTTACTTTGGATTTTTGTTTTGTTTTGCCTTTAAAAGTCTACAAGGAAGCCCCACTTTATCACATGTACAGATCACAAAATAAATTTTTTTAATACAAAGTGAATGTTTATTTAGTTTATAATTCATATATATCTTTAAGCCAAAGAACAGAACTCTATGTTATGAAAAGGTATAGAGGGATACCATTGGCTCTGTCCCTCATGTAGATGTTCTATATTTGAAGTCTTCTCCTTGCCCTTTAAAATACAGTGTAATGAATGCCTTATCTGTCCTTTAATTTTTTTTTTTCTGTTGCTGCTTCCTGCCTACCACCACACTACCTTTCCACACATCCCTAAGCCTTTTCGTATCCTGCTTTGAATAACTTATGGAAGGTATAGGACAGGCATCTCGTTAAGAGAAGTGCTTATCCGATCCATGTTTTTACCACTCTTCAAAGATGCAGACCATATTTGAAAGAGGACTGGAAGATATTTTCGGTCTGCTTTTCTGGTGATGTTTTCTGTGGGAAGAATTCAGTGAGTATATTTTGTTTGTCTGTGTATGTTTCTTTTTTTAATTGTTTTTGTATTCCAATGCACCTTACCTAATTTGTTAATTCTTAAATCCTTTCGGTTCTTGTGGCTGGAAAGGCAGTAGAGGGTTCCAGTTAATAGCAAAGGCCTTTGGGATGGAGCCTTCTCAGCTGTAGGCTTCACTCTACCTTCTAGGTCAACTGAACCAGAGGTCAAGTGATTCCCCGAGGTGGCAGTGACTCAGCAGCTCCGGCAGGAATAGACTCCAGCCTGACCCCAGGATGGCCTCAAGCCACTGAAGCTATTCTTTTCTCTTTTCGGAGAGGCTAACTTTGGAATCAGATTAGACTGAGAAGCCTTCCTATCCAGCCACTTTGATATTAAACAGTCCCTCAGGGAAACGATAAAGGCATTCTAAATACTTCCAATTCCAAGCCTCACTCGCTTGCCTTTTTTTTTTTTCTTTTTTTTCTTCCCTACTCGTTTCTCTGCTTTAATTCAGGTGCCTATTTCCTGGCTTTTCCTAACAGTTGCTTCATTCTTGGGCAGCCATCAAGACCCAGCAGCAGACTGGACGCTGCTGTTTCTCCTTCCCTGCTTCAGCTCTAAGCTTCTGTACTTCTAAAGCTCAACAGAAACAGTTCTGTTTTTGTTTTAATTAACAGGCTTGCTCACATGGCTGGTGTGTTTTACAAACACACAGAAGGAAAACCAGTGACAGTCCTCACCAGGAGGAGGAAGCCACGCCGCTGCACTCTGTGCAGAACATCTTTTAAGATCCTCCTGGGTTTTGAACATCACAATGGCTGTGAGGTCATCTTAACCTGTGAAGATTTTGGCATCAAGGAAGGAAAAAAATAGCGACTTAAAGGCTCTTTAGGTTTATCCAGTTTTTGCTCATAAAGTGACACCTTTTAGGTTAAAGCATGCCTCTTTTAACACCACACTAATACCGCCTGTTAAGAATGTTTGCTTTTAGAGTAGGTCGAAGGCTCCCGATGGAGTTTTTTGCTCACAAATTAACTGCTAAAGGCACTTAGACCCTTGTGTGGGGAGAGCTGTGTGACTGCTCCTATAAATGTGTCCCCCCTCTTGTCGGAGCTGCCTCGTTCTTCAGGGTGCTCAAAGATTGAAGAGCCTTGGTCTTCGGTGAGGGAACAAAGACTGAATAAATTACTACCTGCTTTTTTGTAAGCAAAGATAAAAGTGTTCAGTCTAATTCCTTTCACGTTGGGGTGCGCCCTTACACAGTTGATTCTTACCTAAGAATTTTAGAAGCTCGCAGATTTTTAAAGAGACACATCTTAGCAGAAAATATGTGAGGGAGACTGTTCATGAAAGGGCATGTGTAGGGTTTAAGAAAAACATTGGCAGCAGTTTGGTGTTAATCCCTAGATAAGGAGCAGAAACACTTGTGAAAATTTTCTGTAGTTGATAAAACAAAATTATTTACACAATAACCATACGCAACACCGAATCTTTTTGAGTAGGTATGTGAGAAATCCTGGCAATAAATAAATAAATGTCCTGTGGATGACATTTGCCATTAAAGATTTTTTTTTAAGTGTGCTTAATAAAAAGTAGTGATACTAGAAATTCTCTTGGTAGAACTACAGGAGTGTAGCAGCTGTAGGTTTGAGCCCTGTAATCACACTGGGAAATTCTCTTCTAACTCTCTCATCTTTAATTTCACTGAAAAGGCAGGTAGCTATTTATAGATGGTATATTTTTATATATGCATATGTGGGTGGTGCATAACAGTCTATAGGGCTCCAGGAAATCCTAGAAGGGACCACAAGCACACCAATGTGGACTTAACAATTCATAGGCCTATTCTCTTTTTCTATTACTTCACCCTTACTGGCATTAAATCGATTTCATAAACCTTGCTCCCAGTGTGTGACATTTCTTACATCTGAAACTGTATTCCTCACATTTATACAAAAATGAACTAGTTAAGAGGGCACATGAAAATGTCAAATCTTTGGTAACCACACATTGTGCCTCTTATTCTCTTCAGAAAAAAAAAGTTGAGTCACTTGTAGTTTTCTCAGTACAACAGTGGTGGAAAAAAGGAAGTTTGTCCAAGACAATAGTAGTTTACCATTAACTGATCCTCTTCAAGAAGTACTGCTGCAGATTCAGTCGGATCTGGGCAGCAGCCACAGGGGCTCTCCTCTCCTCTGACCCTTTTTGCTATCTCCCTTTGCTTCCGGAAGCATGGCCTCTGGCGTGGAGGTTCCAACGGTGTCATCAAAGTGTTCAATGACATGAAGGTGTATAAGTTCCCAACACCAGAGAAGGTGAAGAAGCGCAAGAAGGCAGTACTTCTCTGCCTGGGCGAGGACAAGAACATCATCTTCGAGGAGGGCAAGGAGATCCTGGTAGGTGATGTGGGCCAGACTGTAGACCACCCCTACGCCACCCTTGTCAAGATGCTACCAGACAAGGACTGCTATGCCCTCTATGACGCAACCTGTGAGACCAAGGAGAGCAAGAAGGAGGGCCTGGTGTTTATCTTCTGGGCACCTGAGTCTGCACCCCTTAAGAGCAAAATGATTTATGCCAGCTCCAAGGATGCCATCAAGAAAAAGCTGACCGGGATCAAGCATGAATTACAAGCAAACTGCTACGAAGAGATGAAGGACCGCTGCACCCTGGCAGAGAAACTGGGGGGGGCAGTGCTGTCATGTCCCTGGAGGGCAAGCCTTTGTGAGCCCCCTCCAGCCCCTGCCTGGAGCATCTGGCAGCCCCAGACCTGCCCATGGGTATTGCAGGCTGCCCCCTTCCTGCCAGACCCGAGTGGCTGGGGGGGATCCCAGCAGAGGGAGGGCAATCCCTTCACCCCAGTTGCCAAACAGCCCCTTCACCCCCTGGTCCTTCCTCCTCCCTCTATCCCTGACGGTTCTGGCCTTCCCAAACAAACCACTTTTGATCTTGTGATTCCTCTTGGGTTGAAGCAGACCAAGTTCCTCTCAGGCACCCCAGTTTGGAAGGGCTGTATTCTTTTAAAGACACCCCAGTTCCCCACCTGTTCCTCCCTTTTCCCATGCTGCCAAATTCTAACCACAATAGTGACTCTGTATTTGTCTGTTTAGTTCTGTGTATAAATGGAATGTTGTGGGAAAAAAACAAAACAAAAGGAAGTACTGCTCAAGCAGTAACTATATTGGAGGTGCTCTGACAGGGACTGGAGAGAAACAGATAAAAGTAAGAAAGGCAATCCATCTGGAGTAACTGGGGACATAGTTCAGGGTGAGCATGGTGTCGCCCAAGGAGGAATAAGCAAATAATTATATTTCTAGACAGAAATTGACAAATGTCATTATAGAGACCCAAGTGCTGTTTGGAATATTACTTAACATATGGTGGCAGGGCACCTGGGTGGCTCAGTGGTTGAGCTCTGTCTTTGGCTCAGGTTGTGATCCTGGGGTCCTGGGATCAAGTCCTGCATCAGACTCCCTGCAGGAAGCCTGCCTCTCACTCTGCCTGTGTCTCTGCCTCTCTCACTATGTCTCTCATGAGTAAATAAATAAAATCTTTTTTTAAAAAAATGTGGCATTTACTGTTTTTAAAAGCTGCTTTCACATTCATTATTTGACTATCCTCATAACAACCCCATGATATATAATAATTCCTTTTTTTAAAAAAGATTTTATTTATTCATTCATGAGAAACACACAGAGAAAGAGAGAGAGAGGCAGAGACACAGGCAGAGGGAGAAGCAGGCTCCATGCAGGGAGCCCAACGAGGGACTCGATCCCGTGTCTCCAGGATCATGCCCTGGACCAAAGGCGGCGCTAAACCGCTGAGCCACCCGGGGTGCCCTAATTCCTATTTTTAAAAAAGATTTATTTATTTTAGAGAGTAAGCATGTCTGTGTGGTGGGGAGGGTGCCGAGAGGGCAAAGAATATTTTTTTTAATTAAAAAAAATTTTTTTAAAGACTTATCTGTTTGTTTGTTTATTTATATATTTATTTGACAAAGAGAGAGAAAGAGTGTGCAAACAGAGAGAGTGGCAGGCAGAGGGAAAGAGAGAAGCAAGCTCCCATAGAGCAGGGATCCCGAATCTGGACTCGATCTCAGGACCCTGGGATCATGACCTGAGCCACTCAGGCATCCAAGGATTTTTTTTTTTTTTTTTTAAGATTTATTGATTTATTTGAGAGAGAGAGAGAGTGGCAAGAAGTGGCAGAGAATTCCAAGCAGACTCCGAGCTCAATGTGGAGCCCTACATTGGGCTCCATCTGGGGCTCCAGGTGGGACTTGATCTCACAACCTTGAGATCACGACCCTGAGATCACAACCCTGAACTAAACCAAGAGTTGGAGTGTTAACGGACTGCACCACCCAAGGGAGAAGAGAACCTAAAGCTGAGGGCAGAGCCCAATGTGGGGCAAGATCTCATAACTCTGAGTGGAAACCGAGTCCTAGGCTTAGCTCTAGGCCACCCAGGCACCCCCAATTCCTATTTTAAAGATGAAGAAGCTGAGAGGCTCAGTGAGGTGATGTGACAGAGAGAAGAAACCAATCTCCTGTCCTCAGATTCTGAACTCTGTGTACTTTCTATAATATACCATGCAACCTGTCTTGAAAAGTACTGTGGAAGTTCATTTGTAGTGATGACCATTTACTTGCAGGGGCAGGACTCCATCTAGCAAGAACACAGTTCCCAAGAACCCAGATTATCCTCCATCATTTGTGTGCTCTTGTGTTGGTTTCTTCACCGCTGTGGGCCTTGCTTTCCTCATCTGGAGAGGGTAACACCTCCTCCACTGTCCTGTGATTCCAGGCAGCCAGTAGGAAGTATAAGCTGACCCACCTATTTGTGGACCATCCATAGCTAGTTTGAAATCCCTGACTATTTGGGGTTTTTGGTTTGCTTGTTTGTGTTTGTTTTTGGCTTTTTCCTGTAGGCCAGTATGTCCTACTTCTTAGCCAACCAAGCTAGTGTGCATTCAGGGAAAGAAAATGAGCTTCACATTGACCTTCGCAAGCCCAATTCAGAAAGTAAAATTGTTCCTATGTCACTCTATACTGAAGCAGAATAGTTTTGGAGTTGTCTCTTGAACTGGCTACTGTGTCACTCCTTGCTCCTCCTCATTAGCAATTGCATTCCACCATCTGATCATTCACCTTCCTAAATACCAAAGGGTGCTATCACGTGGGATCTTGGTTTCTCTCAAAGACCATGTCTTTATCACACCCAGGGTGGCTGCAGTCTTGCTATCTTAGAATTCCAGTTGCTGGGTATTTCAGTGCCAAATCAACATTTTATGTGGCTGAAATAATAGGATGGAGGCTTTTGATTTGGATCAGTGATACCCAGCCAAAAACTCAAATGCTTCTCTAGGTCATTGTCTCTAAAGTCGATTTTTCGGAAGACTTCAAACTAACAAAATTAAATGGAAGCTGTTCTGAGGTGTTCAAAGATACTTTAGCTGGGGGTCTTTCTTTCTTTCTTTCTTTCTTTCTTTCTTTCTTTCTTTCTTTCTTTCTTTCTTTCTTCTTTCTTTTTTAATATTTTCTTTATTTATTCACAAGAGACACAGAGAGAGAAGCAGGCTCCATGCAGGGTGCCTGATGTGGGACTCAGTCCCAGGACTCCAGGATCACACCCTGGGCCAAAGGCAGGCTCTAAACCGCTGAGCCACCCAGGGATCCCCTTAGCTGGGGGTCTACTGCACTTTCCGAAGTCCTTTTAGGAGCTCAGCTCCACCTCTTTTGCATTTAGCTTCTTTTCAATGTTTCGCACCTGCAAATCTCTTTCTGTGGCTTGACCCTGGCATCAGATTCAGCTTGGACTATCAGATGTGGTCTCTGAGAAATGGGCGTTTCAGGATCGAGAGGGCATTTAGGAGACAGAAACAAAGGCAGGGGGAGATAAAGATCCATATAGTCCATGAATGGAAAGAAGCCGCTCAAACGATGTAGGTAAGACAAAAACCTAATACTGCTCACCTTAGAAAACTTGTTCCCCTAACTTCAGCTTGGCCTTAAAGATTCTAGCAGATAATCAGTCAGTGGGAAAAGTATCTTGGGGAGGGTATGGCAGGACAAAGAATAGGAAATATAGTACCAACAATGAAAGCTTGTGTGGCATAACTTAGCACCAGTTATAGTTTTTAATTTCCAAAGGAAAACAAATGACATGTAGCATTTAGTTCCAGTTTCCAGATCTGGGATAGTTGGAAGGAGAGATGGGTGGTAGTTGGTTCCCGAGGTACAGCAGACACAGAGTCCCTGAGCTAAAATCATGAGTTTCTTTAGTGCCAGCAAATTTTTCCTTAAGGACCCAGGACATGGTCAGGTGCTACACCAGGCCCTCGATTTAGCACACAGACTTCTGGAAGGTGTTTCCTGAGTCTTAGCCAGAGCTAAGCACATGTTCCTCACCTCACTTACTTCCCATGCCAGCCTCTCAAGTGCAGACTGAACCAAAAACACCACCCTTTGTGTTTACAAATTATCTTTCTCCCCACAGTCCTAAAGTAATAACAACAAATGAGTAGCAGTATGTTTTTTTATTTTCTTGAGTAGCAATATATTTTTTAAGATTTTATTTATTTATTCATGAGAGACCCACAGAGAGAGGCAGAGACACAGGCAGAGGGAGGAGCAGGGTCCCCACAAGGAGCCTGATGTTGGACTCGATTCCAGGACCCTGGGATCACTACCTGAACCAAAGGCAGACGCTTAACCACTGAGCCACCCAGGTGCCCCAAGTAGCTATGTCTTGATCTCATTCTGAAGATGGGAAATCAGTGAGGCTAAAAGCAGCCTGTTCAATGTCAGGAGTAATCATAGGGGGCCAGGCCACACTGAAGGGTCCACCCAGGTGTCCCAAAGACTGAATCTGGCTATCTCTCCCCCAAAGCAAGGTGCTTTGAAGATGTGGTATGGTCAGAAGGAGAGAACCTACAAAGGAGAGGGGAGTGACTGCTGATTTAGACTAGCTTTGTGAAAGGGAGCTTGATTGTACAAATAGGTTGCCAACAGCAGTGAAGATTGGCTCTTCCTACTTTATTAATAATGACCACTATCTATATAACTGCTAACATTTATTAAGTATTGACATGCTGAACTCTGGGTATGATATTGTCTAATACTTAAGATAATCTACACAAAGGCATACCATAGTACTTGGCATTTAACAAATATCAATAGCTGTCAGCATTATTATTATTAATACATAATTATCTCATTTTTTCTTCATAACAACCCTATGAGGCAGGGTTCATTATTTCCCATTTTACATACTAGGAAACTCAGGCTCTGAAAGGTGAGCCACAAAATTGGCTGTAGCCTGTGGCCCTAATCACCATGCTATAAATATTTACGGAGGCCTAATGTCTTCCATTCTCTATTATTCTTTTTAATTTAATCCAGAATTGAAGCAAGAATAAGTGAGGAGAATATTTCACATGACGACTGAGTGGAATTGACGAGGGCATTTTCAGTGCTGGTGCCCAGGAAATTTGGGGGTTTTGTTTTGCTTTTAATTGAGAAGCAGAAGACTCATAAATGCTATTTTTTAAAAGATTGTATTATTTATTTATTCATGAGAGACACAGAGAGAGAGAGAGGCAGAGACATAGGCAGAGGAAGAAGCAGGCTCCCTGCTGGATCCCGGGATCACACCCCCTGAGCTGAAGGCAGACTCTCAACCGCTGAGCCACCCAGGCGTCCCATAAATGCTATTTAAATTCTGGAAGGCTGGACGCTCCCTGTTATTGTATGCATTTCTACATTGAGGTTCAAGGGCCTGGCAGCAAGAATGAGCCTGAAGAAGTGCTTCCCAGAAATGACCAGGAGCTGCTGGGAAGGTTGGTTTAAGAGTCTCCCCAGAGATTTCCTCCATTGCTATGGCTTCTGGCCCTGCTCTTTCTAGCCTGAGGATCGGGACATGGACTTGGAGGGAAAGCTCTTGCTGCTTGCAAACTAGGATCCAGTGAACAAGAGCATGAGGACCCCAAACCTTAGCACCATGAAAACACTCTTCCTAAAGGCCTATTGGGAGAATTACAAGAATGTTCACAGTATTATTATTATATATATCATAGCAGTATTATCATAATTAGATGATAATATGATAGCTGTCCTTTAATAAGTGCTCACTATGTGCAAGTTTTGTGTTGTAAGGACAACAACTCAATCAATACATTATAAGGTAGAAATTATTCTCCTTCCCATTTTATTGGCCCTCAATATAGAATTCTGGAATCATTCTGCGCATTAGCGTTGAACATGAGCTCAAGAGAGATCATGTGCAAGCACCCTACTCTAAATACCCTTTTACTGGGGCACCTGGGTGGTTCAGTGATTGAGTGTCTGCCTTTGACTCAGGTCGTGATCCCGGGATCCTGGGATCGAGTCCTGCATCAGGCTCCTTGTGGGGAGCCTGCTTCTCCCTCTGCTTGTGTCTCTGCCTCTCTCTCTCTCTCTCTCTCTTTCTCTCTCATGAATAAATAAACAAAATCTTAAAAAAAAAAAAAACCCTTTTACCATCCCCACTTTACAGAAGGAACAACTGAGACACAGAGAATTTATAGGGGCCTTAAGGGTATAGAATGGGGAATATTTTAGGTCTACCTCCCGTAGCGCTCTTTAACAAATACAAAATGACTTTGGGGAAAAAGTGAAAACAATCCAGGACCACAGTTAAGTCTTCTTCCCACCCCTGGCTCTAGGAAGTGTGAATTCTAAAGGTAACACTCTTTTTGTTGTTGTTCTTTAATAAATTAAAAAAAAAAAAAGCCACTCAAGAAATAATTTTACAAGTTCCAACAAGAGCAAATCCAGTGCATGTGCAGAGAAAGAAGTGAGACATTTCCTTTCTCCTGATGCTGAATGGCAGGGTGCCAGAGCTCAGTGCACCTTCCCCTTCTCCATTTCTGTAGGCTTGCAACATTTGCCAGCAAGATAACTGGATTTCCAACAGAGGGAAGGGTCCAATCAAAAGAGACTTTAGAGCAGGAATGGGTAAATAAGCATCTCAGAAGGTTTTGCTGAGCACAACTGTTTGCTAATCTGCTAATTAAAGTCTCTTAGATAGGATGAGGATCTTGAGTCCATTCTTTAGTTTATGGGCCTAGGTGAGCTTACATTGCTTTAGAATTCTGCATTTTCACAGAAAGTCAAGGCATGCATAAAATAAATGAAAGGTTGGTGGGGGGGTGGTAACAGTGGTGTGTGTGTGTGCAGACTATTTTAAATAAAAGGGGTGTTGTGTGAGAGAGACAGTTCAAACTGGACTTTGATGATCTAAAGGGAGGCAGACTTAAGGAGAGAAAATCTAAATGTTAAGGCAAGATCTTTCTCATCGAATCTGTTATTTAAAGACTATATCTTATATGTGCATCCCCCCTTTTTGTCTTTCCCTTTGTCTCTCTCTTTCTCTATCTTTCATGATTAACATTGAAATACCATGGTTATGGCTGCGTTTCTCATTGTTAACTTCTGGGTTTCATTTCATGAGGGTTGACATAGATGTCAAATGGATGTCATTTGACACCCTCGCACAAAGACGCATACCAGCCTAAAAGGAGACTTTAATTTTTAGCAGAAAATAATTCATTTTAAGGATGATTTGTTGCCATTTTCATCACCATTTGCACTTAACATTTCCAAGGAATTAAATTCGTAAATAGCACACTTTTTAAGGGGAAAGTCAATGCCATATTAATTGGCCACCAGTACTTCCAGCCTCCAGCATAGCATGCATCTGCTAGTGCTTCTTGCAGCATTCTTCAAAAGCCAAATGGCTTGATAAAGTCAAAAGAACCCCAGAAAATGAGAACAAATGTTCCAAACCAAACCATCCTCTCAAGTCACAAAGAAGTTTCATTTTACTGTTAGTACAAGTGGCTGACAAAAAAGGCTAAAAAATAAACTTTCAAGTTCTCCATTCGGGGTCCACTTAGGGGGAGCTCCCTCTACAAAAGTGGATTCATCCTTCATTTAAGGTGAGAATCTATTTCACTCTAAGAGTTAAGTGGAACAGCAAGGAAATTCAGTTAGTTCATCTCTGATGAGAGGAAGGCAACATACAATTCCTCTATTCACTAAGTGGCTTTTGGTCTACGGGTTGTACAAAATGTTTATTTCAGATAACTAAGTCTCCTTTCAGTGTACGCCACCACTATTATATATTTATAACTGCTCTGTGTCTCTCAGGATTGCTCCAATCTGTCCAAGCAGTTCAAGTGGTTACTGAAAAGAATCTAAATGTGATCTTTGCTGTCCAATCAGAGAGCTACCTCAATTGTCTTTTCTTATTTTTATTTTTCTTATTTTTCTTATTTTTTTTGTCTTTTCTTATTTTTAAGTTGTAAAACAATTTTCTGCCAGTCAGAACACCAGGCTTGGACCCTGCTTAAAATAGAAATATGCAACAGTTTCCACCTCCAAAGCAGTTATAGCATATATAGAGGTAAACATTATTGTGTTTCTTAACTTGGCCATTTTATTTAAAAAATGAAAGAATTAGTTAGCCTTTTGCATAGGATCATCCTTCAAGAAAAATTAGAATGGAGCTAGCCTCATTCCCCTCGGGGACACTTCTTTTAACCCAGAGATCTTTCTTACCTGTCACTCTGAACCAAGAAAAAGGAAGCACAAAGATGGAAAGCATTTAAAAAAGGGAGAGAGAAAGAAAAAAGAAAAAGATCAAAGGGAAAATCCAGCAAAGAAAAAGAGCAAGATAGCAGGAGAAAATTCTGAACACGGCCCTACTTTTGAGCCCCTGACACATTGATTCAGTCATTCCTTTGACAAATATTAGTTGACTTTCCATTGTTACTCCCATTCCCTGTATCCCAAAGTTATAATAAGCAATAACACTAATTGAGGGTTTTGATTCACCAGACACATACGTATAGTGTGCTAAACACTGTACACTTCTTATCTCATCTGATTCTCCCTAACCTCTCTGAGAGAGATACTATTATCCCCATTTCCCTAAAGCTGAGATACCAGGAAGTTAAGTAACTTGACTAAGGCCCCTTCATTTCTATATCGTACTGCATAACTCTTTCTGCTTTTTTTTTCCAACCCTGATTACAGAATTGTGGGTATCCATAGAATCAACTGTTTCTTTGAAATATCACTAAAACTGTGATTAATGTCTCTTGGGATTGTGAAATACATATATTCCAAGTCATGTGTTACTTGTTAGCAGGGAATTAGATCCTGCTTTTCCATGATCAATATTTAATGACCTCACCTCACATGACGGGGTGTCACAGGAGGATCATGGTCACCAGTGGGGAAGCTTATAGACTTGTGGAGCCAAAGTGGGTTTGGATTTAGCTGATCTCATTGTGTTCTTACATAAAAGGGGTTGCAGAGGAGCCCGATAAGAACCTCCCTGGGGCAAAGTGAATCAAGAAGGTCAACATCCAAGTCCAGATGACTCACTGCATGTGCTCCTCAAGTATTCACCCTGTGTCCAGTCTCCCCCTGAAGATGAGAGATTTGAGAAACAATGACAGATTCTCTAGGGAGTTGTTTGGAAAAGATGAGTTAATGGCTCTGTCTAAGCATGAAACAAAATCACCATTGTTATTCTGATTTGGGGAAAAGACTTCGGCTCAGTTGTTGAGTGCAAGGTGCTAAAATGGTCAAGGGAAACAAGAATGTCTCATAGCCAACCTAGGCTCTGTCTCCTCTCAGCCTGAGATGTCCCTTTGTTCCCAACCATGGCATCCCGGGATGTTTAAAAGTCTCCCTATCAACACTGTTGGAAGAATAAGGCAAAACGGGCATCTCTCTATCAGAGAGCCAGTTGTAGCTCCATCTATGGGACTTGCCTCAGGAAAGAGCGGGTGGTTACAAGGGAAATCACACTCTCCCTGCAGTTGTCAGCCTTCCCCTATAGCTCTGGAAGCTCTGTGTGTTTAAGAGGCATCGTGGACCCCTAAGACAAGGTCAGTGGTTTGAGATCCAACAGCTGGTGCTATATATTTTACTCTGCCAGCAACTGCAATTTATCCTTGGCTCTGTCCTCTCCCTTAACCCCTGCAGTTGGCCAACTAACTTGGATTCTAATTCCTTCCCATGACTACCATCTCTTGCTTAGACCATGATAATGGCCCCTTAACTGGTCTCCTTGCCTGCATTTTGGTCCCTCCTCTAATTCATCTGCACCCTGTCCCAGAGAGAATCACAGTAAATGTAATTATGATTATGTCTCTTCTTTGTTTAAAACCATAAGCAAAGCATGTAAGTCCTTCCATGATTTCTGCCCGGCTCTCCAGCCTCATCTCACACCACTCCTGCTCTTTGGAGAGTACTCTGGTAATGCAGATAGATGCTCAACTGCTGAGCCATCCAGGTGTCCCTCTATTTTTTTAAATAAAGATTTTATTTATTTATTTGACAGAGAGAGAGCACAAGCAGGGGGAGTAGCAGAGGGCAAGGGAGAAGCAGGCTTTACACTGAGCAGTGTGCCCAATGGGGGGCCTGATCCCAGGGCCCCAGGATCATGACCTGAGCTGAAGGCAGATGCTTAACTGACTGAGCCACCCAGGGACCCAACACAGTATCTACTACATAAAGATGCTCAGTATTCTGGGTTCATAGTGCTCCCTACCCCCGCCCCATCTGCCAAAGTCCATGTCCTTCTCAGAACCTCAGAATGTGAACTTATTTAGAAATAGGGTCTTTGCAGATATAGTTAATTAAGTTAAAATGAGGTCATATGACAATAGGATAGGCTCTTAATCCAATATGATTGTTGTACTTATAAGAAGAGGTAGAAAGACACCCCAGGATGTTGTCCTTTTAAGAGGAGGTAGAAAGACACACCAGAGTGCCATGTAATGAAAGAGGCAGAAATTGGAGTGATCTGTCTATGAGGCAAGGAACTCCAAGGATTGTTGGAAACCACCAGAAGCTACAGGAGGCAAGGAAGTGTCCCCCTCTAACAAATTCAGAAAGAACATGGTCTTATTGGTATCTTATTTCAGACTTCTAGCCTCTAGAACTGAGAAAGAATAAATTTCTTGTGTGTTACAGCAACCCTAGGAAAATAGTACACTCAGTAAATATCTGTTGGATAAATAAATGCAAAAATAAATGAATGGATCACATGTGGAAAATTATTTGGAGCCAAAGAAAGTATTAGTACCCTTAGAGGTATGATTTGTAGATTATCAACCAAAGTCTATTCCCAATGCCCCATGACCCTGTAACTAAATTAGGCATGAATGTATAGTTGGAATTCCAAATACTAATCTTTCTGTAAACTGGCTATAATACCTCACTATAGCTAGAGGACAAAACTAAGAACACAAAGGTTCTCAAGGAATCATAGATCCTTTTGAAAACCTGATTGGAAAATATGGGCTCAGTCCCTAGAAAAACACAAATTACAGTCATATATCTCCAATATTGCAGACAATTTGCTCCTACCTCCCCAAACTCATTGAACCAAGAGAACTCTAAATTAGAGATACAGGTAGAATATTTAGGACTTTTCACCAATTCTTTGTGGACACATGGAAAACAGGGAAATGAAACAGAATTGTTTCTCCTTTTTAAATTAGGCCATGCTAAACCATGAGATTCCCATCACTTGGAATGGACTTCCATGGCTCATCCAAGAGTGATAATGAACCACAGCAGAGCAACATAGCCTGGAAATGTAGAGACCTGAATTCCAAATCCAGCTTTGCCATTTAATTCTTTTGTTCTTTCTCTCTTCTATTGACACCCAGCCCCAATAAAATATGGTTGCTTTTAGGGTCAGAGGACAGGTTAATAAGACAATATTGGTAAAGCACTTTGCCCCCAGGAAGATGTTCCTATGTAAACATGAGATATTATTAGACATTTTCAAACTTCGGCCTAGCCAGCCGCAGCCCAGACAGTGGTGAGTCCCCTTTTTTATCTACTGTTTGGCCAAACTGGGTTCTTTTTCTAAGGCAGCGTGTGGGAGGTCTCCCACTGTTTGGTGTAGGGAACTCTGATAAGTGGACCCTATCACCTCCCCTTGAACAGTGCAAACAGATCATTTGACTACATTTGATTAAAGGCTCCATCCTTTGCTAACAGCCCCAAATCTCTTTGTGCAAGTATATTAAAGAAATCATCTTTAGGAAATTCTTCCCTTCCTGTGTGCATTAGCTTTAATGTGAATTATTCAAATAACATCAACAAGAAAATAGATCTTATTTCATATCTAGTGGCTGTGATTTTTTTAATTACCTCTTAGGAATGATTACAGAGAACTTCTCCCTTTATTTCTGCTGTTCTTGACCATTTTGAAAAAAGGAGAAAAACATGATCATTGGTTTCAAAGACATTGGTTTTAGAACTTATTAAAAGTAACAAAAAGAAACGAGTAATTTTTACAATTAATAAACTGCAGTCAGACTTAAATGTTTCAGACTAACATTTTCTAGCCTCCCAAAGAAGGTAAAAAAAAGCAATTGCTTGAGTTCTATGGAAATTTGTTTAAAAAAAAATCTCAAGGGAGCTTTTTTCATCATCAGAATTGACAAGGACATAGTGAACTGAGAAAAACCTAAAATGACAGCAGTAATTTTCATCAACATGAAGATGACATAGAATCTTAACTCAGACCCTTAAGAAATCCCACTACAAAGGAAAAAGAGTTCACCCACAATTACCCAACTCCTCATGCACACATATTAAGGGTACCTGACAGATGACATTAGCCAGGGCTCTGCGTTTGGTCAAATAGCATTTCGCCAAATTTCACCAGTCATACTTATCAGTCATAAAGATTAACTTGCAAAGAGATTGTTGAGTCCTAACCATACAGAGTATGAGAATCTTCTCTTCTACCATCTTTCTTCCCTTTCCATCTCCCTCTCCTTCCTGTTATGTACCAGGCACTGTGCTAAGTAAAGGTGAATGACATACAGTCTACTGCCTGTAAGATCAGTATTTAAATTATTTAGATTGCAGATCTCACAACTTTTGGATGGACAGAGATGCACCTTGGGAAGAGGAAATTGTGTTTGGTGTGTGTACAGTGGGGGGAAATGGAGGAGGAGGAGCAGAATAGTTTGTAAGAATGACTGCCTTTGGAAAGTCCTATTTCAGACAAGTTTGAAAAGTGTAGTTATATTCTACTGCTAATATGATATAATACAGGTAGGACATTTTCTACCTGTATTATAGGTAGAAAGGGGGAAAGGGTAAAAAATAAGTTTTACTTCTTCCTCTTTTCTCTCCAGTGGATCAAACACTTAACAGCTACTCGGGACCACCTTAAATGACCCCCCCAACCTATGATACATGATCTATGTGTTTGTATCTGGGATACATGTATTCATATTACAGGCTGTGGAGGCGTGGTAGTCTCCTAACTTTTCCTCTCAGAATACTGTGTCCTAGGAACATTCATGCCTCATCAAAAAGGAGGAAGGATGAATGAAAGAGAACCCCAGTAGGTTTCAGAAAAAGTATACATGAAAGTTGTTTAAATACATATTTAACATTTACTAAAAATAGCTCTGATTGCAGGAGAAAATTAATTAAAGTAGACGAAAAGCTTCTAATCAGATTTATGCTATCTGATCGTGTAATTAGACCTGGCTTTTAGGCCATCCTAACAAGTTTATTTGAAAAGGAAGAGAGATCATTGTTTATTGGAATGGCAATAATTTGGGTTTCTTTAATTGACTCCTGTTGTGAATACGTTGATGCCTGCTGTTCTCTAAGAGGCAGCATGGAAAGTTTCCAGGAAAAGTTCACATTCCAGGGGCAGCTTTGGAATCTACTTTCCATTGCAACCAAGTCTGCCATTGGGGCTTGAATTCGTCCCAACAAAACGCCAGCTTTCAAAGGCAGCCTCACCAGGCAGCAGTCATCATGGCTGTGCCAGAGGACTGGATAAGGAGCCCAGTTTTGAGCGAGGCCATCAAGATAATGGAGGGCATTTCCGAAATCTTACCTTCCCCATGTCCAAAGCACTAAAAAGCACTAAGGGCACCAAAGGCTATGACTTCAAGGGCCAACAGCCAGGATTTTGAGACAGCTTTAACATTCTGACATTGTCAGCCCAAAAAAAGCTGCGATAAAGGAGGAGAGAGGAGTGCTAGATCTTTCTGCTCCCAGAGCTCCCAAATTCCCAAAAGCAGTGTTGCCAGTTGCCTGCTAAAAATGAGTACATTCCATAGGAATTTAATAAGGTGCAAAACAAAAATAATCCATAACTATTTGAAAGCAGAGCACGTTTTCAAGTTCCTCACTACTCTAAGCTCCAGTAAATTGATATTTTCTTTATAGGGAGTTTTGGAAAGAAGGAAGGTAGAGAAGACAGAGGTCCTGAAACAGGAAGCAGGGATTTCAAATCCTGGTTTCACTCCGAAGGCCTAAGAGATGATCAACTCTCTATACACGATCATAACAGCAACCTTCCTTCCTTCTTCTGAGAACATCCAGCATGCAACACAGTTCGCATGAACCCCACAATATTGGTATAGCACTAATCATGGTCCTTTTGCTGACCCAGTTCCCCTGGAACAAACACAGCTGATCATTGTGAGGGTAGGCATCTGACCCAAGCTGGGTCAAGTTGAGCTTTCCCCAGAGAATTAGAACTGGAATTGAGAAAGAAAAAATCAGTCTCTCTTTGGGTCTCTGGGCCGTAGGACATAAAGTCTAGGAGCCATTAAATGCCATCTGATGGACTTCAGAAACAAAAGGCAAAAGCAGCATCTCAATATCATTCAGGTCCCTGATTCTGCTTATTCCTGAGATGCAGCTCAATATCATTACCATCATGCTAGTTAACCTTTTGTGTCTAAACTGGTTTATATTGGGTTTCCATCCTTTGTAATCAAGTGTCCTGCCAATAAAACACACCTTTCTGTTTAAAAAAATTGTTTAGGGGCACCTGGGTGGTTCAGTGGCTGAGTGTCTGCCTTTAGCTCAGGGCCTGATCCCGGGGTCCTGGGATCGAGCCCCGCATCGGTCTCCCCATTGGCAGTCTACTTCTCCCTTTGCCTATGTCTCTGCCTCTGTGTGTGTCTTCATGAATAAATAAAATCTTTAAAAAATTGTTTAAAGAAATAATTAGCATAATAAGAAAAAACTAAGATGTCTTTTTTTTAGAAAGGGGAAGGGGTGGGGAAGGGGCAGAGAGAGAATCCCAACTTGAGGCTCAATCTCCCACCCTTGAGATCATGACCTGAGCTGAAATGGAGTTGGGATGTTTTACCAACTGAGCCATCCAGGTGCCCCAGGATATCTTTATTTTTTTTTCCTTATGACTTACTTATTTGAGAGAGTGTGAGCAGGGGGCTGGAGGGGCAGAGAGAGACTCTCAAGCAAACTCTTTGCTGAGCATGAGCCCAATGCTGGGCTCCATCTCACAACCCTGAGATCATGACCTGAGCTGAAATCAAAAGTCAGATGCTTAACTGACTGCGCCACCTAGGCCCCCCTCCCAGGATGTCTTTCTAATCATTTTCTACATCTTCCTTTTTTCCACAGGACTTTCCTACTTCTTACTGCCTAAAACATTTCTTACTCTGGAGAATGAATATCTGACGGTGCCAACTTCTAACACATAGTAGTAATTAGGAAAAGGTGGAAAATAAAGCAAATGAAACGACAGATTTGTAACACATTGAGGACACCTACCTGACACCTCCACAAGGACTGGGTGTCTGTCTGAGTCCTCCAAGAAGCGGACGCCAAAACAGGATTAGATGTGTAAGAGATTTATTAGGAAAAACACCTGTGAGGGAAAATGGGGAGGGAGCCAGCAGCACTGTCAGACTGAAGGAGAGGAGGAAAGGAAGAATGTTGGGGCAGAAGTCTCTTGGACTGCGGTGCAGTTCTTAAAAATGCTTTAGAAGTTTGGCAAGGCGGGGGCGCCTGGCTGGCTCAGTTGATAAAGCATGTAACCCTTTTTTTTTTTTTTTAATTTTTATTTATTTATGATAGTCACAGAGAGAGAGAGAGAGAGAGGCAGAGACATAGGCAGAGGGAGAAGCAGGCTCCATGCACCGGGAGCCTGATGTGGGATTCGATCCCGGGTCTCCAGGATCGCGCCCTGGGCCAAAGGCAGGCGCCAAACCGCTGCGCCACCCAGGGATCCCAAGCATGTAACCCTTGATGCAGGGATCATGAGTTCAAGCCCCACAATGAGCGTAGAGCCTACTTAAAAAAATAAAAAATGTTCAATAAGGCAGCCTAGGAGTCCTTGAGACAGTCACCCGCCGGGGGGAGCCCTCATGTGCAGGGTCTCTGGAGAACACGCCTGCCTGGGCAGCACTGCCGTCAATCGCAGTCATCAGCTAGGGGCAGCCTGGGGGAAGGTTGGCCACAGGGCAACTACAGTGATGGATTTCAGAGCCGGCAACTGAGGCCCTGGGTCAATTATGCTCCACACAGTCGGAGATCTGAGAGGTGCTTTTTCATCGTCACCACAGTCTGCCTCTTCTCTCCACAGGGCCCCATTCAGCACCTATTTCGTCAACGTCCACTTGAATGCCACCTGCTTCTCTGCCCTGATTTATACAAGAGAAGTATTCTATCCCTCTGAATTCCCACAGCACTTGCTCCATCCCTCTCTCACACAACCTAATACCTTCTAGCTTCTATTTCTTTCTTGCAATACTTTCTACTTTATCTTGTGAGTGATATATGCAGCCCACCCAGATACAACTAACTCCTGTAAGCCCCTGTTCTATAAGGGGACTGATGTGAGGTGGAGGGTGCTTACCTTATTTGCCTACTCCGGGCACCAGCATTTTGACCTAAATACTCAGAGTTTACCCCATTTAGGTAGTTGTTTAATTCCCTCTAGTCTCAGACTCTTATTTGTTCATATCTTATATTTCTAAGATTGGGATGCCACTTAGAACTTATGTTGAAAGAAATTTGCCACCTGCTGGCAGGAGAGTAAGTTGAGACAGAGATGTTACTGTCTGCCCATGGGAGAACTTAGCACGGCATATTTACAATAAGTGAAGCAAATATTTATTGCTGAAGGCATGACTACACTTTCATGTTTTCTAACAAAACAACGGCCAAGCACTCCAGAGGACACTAAGAGATTGCCAGTCTACACAGTGGGCATAGTAATTACATACCAAAAAAATTGACAGATATCTCAGGAGAGGTACAGAACTTTTACAGTTAAGGGAGGTTGGTGTGATTAACTCATTTACCACAAAGTGACTCCCAGGCACCAAATATCTTTGAGAATCTTCTTTATAACTTTCAAGAGAAGCTGTTTACCTTCGAGCAAGGATTGATTTAATTAAGAGTAGAACAAAATGATTAATTTAACCAAACAGGAAATATAAATGAAATCCTGGTATACTATAGTCTGGCTAACAATTAGACTGCCTAAGCCTACATTTGCTAAGAAGGTCGAGATCACTAGGCCAAGTGATGAAAAGCAGAGGATCCCCATAATGCTATGCACAACTGTCAACAGTCACAGACGGTTCAGAAGAATCCATAGGCTGAATTTGAAAGGAGTTTATTCTTAGGGTGCCTGGGCTGGTTCAGTTGGTAAAGCAAGTGTCTCTTGGTCTCAAGGTTGTGAGTTCAAGCTCCATGCAAGGTGTGGAGATTACTTTAAAAAGAAGAGGTTTATTCTCAAACATTGAATGAGGTACTGGAAAAGAATATACAGGTAAGTGTTATATTTATAGTAGTGTTTTCCCCCTTAAAACCTATTATTATATTATCAGTGTATCTAAAAATGTATGGCATCTCAGACTTGAGGAACTAGGGTTACTATAATAATACGTGGAATAATTCTTCAACTTTTGACTTTAGGTGGCTGCCAAAATGATTTGTTAAGAATGATTAAATCCACACCCTGTAATGACAATTCTGTACAGTTTAAATAGTGAGTTGGCAAAGTTCAGTAGCAATGGTCCTTGACTGCTGGTTCAATATACAATAGTTCAACTTACGATTTTTCAACTTAATGATGATGTGAAAGCAAATGCACATTTAGTAGAAAACATGGTTAAAAATTTTAATTTTGATCTTTTCCCAGGTTAGTGATAAGCAGTGTGATATTCTCTCATGTTGCTGGGCAGCAGCAGTGAGCAACAGCCCCCAGTCAGACCATGATCAGGACGGTAAACAACTGATACACCTACACCATTCTGTACCCATACAACCCTTCTGTTTTTCACTTTCATTACAGTATTAAATAAATTGCATGAGAAATTCAACCCTTTATTGTTTTTTTTTAAAGATTTATTTATTTATTTATGAAAGACACAGAATGAGAGACAGAGGCAGAGACATAGGCAGAGGGAGAAGCACGCTCCATGTAGGGAGCCCGATGTGGGACTTGATCCCGGATCCTGAGATCCCAGGATCACGACCTGAACCAAAGACAGGTGCCCAACCGCTGAGCCACCCAGGTGTCCCTCAACCCTTTATCATAAAACAGGACTTGTGTTAGGTGATTTTGCCCAGCTGTCAGTTTATGTAGGTGTTCTGCGCATGTTTAAGGTAGGCTAGGCCAACCTATGATGTTCAGGAAATGCATTTTCAACTTACAATGAGTTTATCAGGACTTAACCCCATCACAAGTTGAGGAAAATCTGTATATGTGTCACAATTCACTTTCCCTCCCTTGCCTGTGGGAGACATAGCTTATCAGCTATGAAACTTGTTTTTACTAGGCCACAACTCTGCAGAATTATTCTCAATCAAGTGTTCTAGGCAGTCACTACCAACTGGTTGGATTTGGTACATAACAGGAAACCTGTCTGCCATCCCTATGCTATGTTCTTATATGGAATTAGCTCCCAAGAATATACAAGGCATTCTAACACCAGTCTCCCCTCTCTCCACCCTAAGAAATTAGTGAAACCTCACAATAGCAGGGCCAAAAGAACCATGTGGGGGTCAGCTTGGAATCTTCCTGTGGTTCTAGAATCTCTAGACCTAGGTCCCCATATCATTGTGAGCCACCCCACCTTGTTACTAACCACAGAAAATTGTCTTTGTTACATATTTACAGTATATACAGCTTTCAAATACCAAACATCTTTCAATTGAGACATTCAAAAGATCTTCCTTAAACTGCCCTAAAATGCCTGCTGCCTGTTCTGCTAAGTAATGAAAATGGCAGCATAGTATTTCATAAAATTTAATACTCTCACAGAGTCTTCTGTGTCTTTATTCTCTTGGTCTTTATTTTTTATTTTTATTTTTTTAAAGATTTTATTTATTTATTCATTAGAGACACAGAGAGAGAGGCAGAGACACAGGCAGAGGGAGAAGCAGGCTCCATGCAGGGAGCCTGATGTGGGTCTCGATCCCAGGACTCCAGGATCACACCCCAAGCCAAAGGCAGATGCTCAACCGCTGAGCCACCCAGGCATCCCTCTCTTGGTCTTTAATCAGAGTGTGCTATCCTTTGTGAGGAAGGCTAAGAATCACTTCCTGCTTAGAATCCAAACTGAAAACGTGTACCTCATTTCAAGGTATCTTGAAACTTCCTGTGTCATACCATCAAGCTTCTCCTGGAGAAAAGCAGATCAGGATATTTAATCATGCCAAGCCCAGTAACATATAGGCTTTTTGTAGCATGTCTTTTTTTCCCTTGCTAGGCTGTGAGCCTCCTGAGACCAGGAACTATATATATACTACTTACTTAACCCAATTATACAATCTTACACCAAAACATTAATATAGAAAGTGCTCAATAATTTTTTTATGGAAGGGGCTCAAAGGGGAGAGAATTCTTCTACATACTAGGATACATCTCCATTTCAATCTGCTGTGACTCTTGGACCTGAGAAAGGATTAAAAGTATTTTGTTTCTATAAATATTAACCTCCTCCTCCTCTCCATCTCCAAGAATCCCTGATATTCAAAGAATTCCTCAGCCTAAAAAATTAACCATAGAATGTATTTCTTTCATTTGCTTTATCTGTGGTTCTCAATGCTGGCTGAAGACTCACCTGAGGAGTTCCTAAAAACAACCAGTGCCAAATCCTTCAGCTACTTCAAATAATTTAACCAGAATCTGTGGGGTTGGGGCACTGGCACATCATTTCTCCTGGTTCTTACAACAGCCCCACAGGATAGGTGCTATCATACCCATTTTCCAGATGAGAAAACTGAGGCTCTGAGAAGTGAGGAATTGTCCCATTACACATCTACTAGGAGATAGAATAAGCCTGGTCCCCAGATAGCTCCCAAATGTGTGGGGGGTTTTTTGACAAATGCCCTCTTCTACATATTTTAACAACATGTGAGGTAGCGCCACTGAAAGCCCTCACCCAGCTAAGCTGTGGATAGGCTGGCATCAGACACAGGGAGCCATTCATCCACACACAGCAGCAGGAGAGGACCTTCAGTGGCCCAAGCAGAGCAGCCACAAACCGTAACTGTCTCTGACTTGTGAACCGTCCTGTTATATCTCGGCACCATGACTGGATGACTTTTCTCTTGAAGAACCAGAAAGTCAGGGCAGCATGAATACTAGGGGTGGATGGCCAGCCAAAAGTCAACATCTTTTGTAAATATTCTTGAATTTTGAACACTTCTACGTCCCGAATGATGCTTTATGTTTAGATTTCCGTTAGTCTAAGTGCATTGGATCAAGTTTGATTTTTAAAAAGATAAAATGAATTAGATAGACTGATATAGATAAACCAAAAGTGAGAACAGCTCTCCTTCTTCCTCATCTCTACTTTGTTGCTCTCACTTTATGTACTCCCTAGACAACACAAGAAAACTCAAAGCAATCCTCAGTAAGGCTAAAGAATTATTCCCCCTAAGAATGCCCATGGTTATTAGAGACCTAATAACTATTTTTTTCCCCACGGGCGGCACGGACAGCTACTTTTTCCTGCCATTCTGAAGCTGCTGAGACATCTTGGGGCGGGTGCAACAGCCGCCAGACTCCCCGGGTTCTCGTGGAGGCCGACTTCTTTCCCCAGCTTGTGGCTGACTGGGGACAAGCCTTCCACAATATGGATTTCGTTGTCTGAACTCTCTCAGCTCAGCAACGCCCCTTGTCAGAGCACAGAGCCCACAGTCACATCACAGATCAGCCCAGGAAACGGCTAGTCATGAATCACAGGGGCTCGTGGATTTCTGCCGAACAAAGAACTTCAGCTCTGGGAAACTTTCTGGCCCAGACTTTCTCTCTGTCCCAGTGGAAAAGCAGGTAATTTCCAACCGTCCTGTAGGAAGCCAGTGCAAGGATCACACGAGGCAGGTGTATTCAAACCAGTCATGGCTTTATCTTCTCACATCCACAAATGCTACTTTTCATACCAGCTGCATCCTAAGCCCTGAGTTAAGATGGTGATTAGTGGTGGTGGTGGGCGTCTCAGTAGGAGCTTTCTTAAGAAGAAAGGGCTTTGATTGAGCCAATGAAAGCTGTTGCCAGGGAACCAGATGCCATGAACAGGCCACTCCAGCAGCGCAAGAATACAAACCGGGAGTGCTGGACTGAGCATTAAGTGTACTTGGCAGCCGAGTCCTACAATGCCTGTTAACCCTTTGTGCACCTAACCATGTCTAGACGGTGAATCAGGAGAAGGATATCATAAAAATCTTAAAAGCCACTCCTGCTCTCAGAATCTCCCACCAGAAGGCACTATTTCAGAGATGTTCTCTCTGCTTGACTAACTCCCCCTGGACACCTGCTCTACAGCGGGCTGGCATCAGAGGTGGGCATGAGCAAGGGCTGGCCAGAAGCATGACATTCTGCAGAAGGCACTGCTCATATCTGACCACACCTGTTATATATGACACTTGATGCAACTTGTGATGGAGTTTTACCTGGTCTTTTGGCCCCTGGGTAGGGACTCTGCTGCCTCAGGTAGGTCTGCCCTGAGATGAAAAGGAACTGCTTCCCCTTTACCTTAAATGTACAGAGCTTCCCGGGCCACCCAGGAGTTGGCAACCTCTGCCCCATTTTTAAGACTTGCTTGAAGGAGCATGGCCACAGACTGGCTCTCAGGAGAGTGGGGGAGCAGGCAAAGCTGCTGTGGACAGGTCTCCCAACCAACCTCCCAAGGGATACTGTCCTCAGTCTTGGCCCATTTCCTATCCCTCTTTCTCTCATTCTTCCCCCATCAATCCCAATTTCAGGCATCCACTCTGGGTCCCACTCCTTCACAGTGTGATTAATTCACTCTCGACAGGGGGACTTGCATTTGAACTCAGTTCTCAGGAAGATCTGACTTTCCCAAAGGAAACTATAAAAGTTGACTAACAGGCAGGGAAATCACCTGTGGGTTAGGGGCTCCTGGGTTCATAAGGTGAAGTGTAGCAGTGCCTGGGCCCTGAGAAGAAGGTTCTCCCAGAACCCAGGCTCCCTGATGCCCCTTCCTCTTCCTTAGACTGTAAGTTCCAGCATCCTGGGGCTGAGGGTGGGGACATATCAACTTGTACATGAAAACCTTACCAGTGTGGGCAAATGGTGGGAAGAGAATTTGTGTATACCTTGGGTTATGCAATATGTATGTCCCCGAAAAAATACATGCTTTATACATTGAATGAATGTTTCCCTAAGATTATTAAGACAGCTTCTAATTTTTACTCTGTGGCAGTTAGAAAGTATAAAAATTATTTTCATCATTGAGTTTAAAGAGCGAACTGGAAGCCAGGTGACAAAGTAGTGTCTAATTGTGTAGCCCAGTGGCTTACACTTACCATCTATTCCACACGAGATTCCCTACCATGGAGAAATGGCCTTCAGAACATTTTGTACACAAAAACCACACTATTGTGTGCTAACAGGAGAGAATTCATGTGTTTTCTAAATCATAGAATGGAATTTTAAAAAAGATTTTATTTATTTATTTGACATAGAGAGAGAAAAAGAGAGCACAAGCAGGGGATCTACAGGCAGAAGCAGAGGGAGAAGCAGGCTCCCTGCTGAGCAAGGAGCCTGATGCAGGGCTCAATCCCAGGATCCCGGGATCATGACTTGAGCCCAAGGTAGCGCCCAACTGACTGAGCCACTTAGGTGCCCCAGAAATTTTTTGTTAAGCAGTATTTTCTATTTATTGAGCATGTACTATGTGCCAGAAACCATACGCAGTGCCTTACATAAATCACCTATTTGTTAAACATCTTCATAACAATACTTAATGAAAATAGAAAGAAAACATTTTCCTACAACCATACTAATGACATTCATAAAATATTTTATCTTCTTACTCTAATGTCCAATGGTTTTAAATGATCAGAATCTATGTAGTTTTGATGAATGGCAGATGCTCTGACATTCTCCCTTTAGAATTGAAAATCACTACTGCTCTCATCACCCTCCACAGGTTGGTTCCCAAGGTCTGTTACTTTTGCCCCGAGTGACGGAGCTGCTAGCCAGAACAGTGATTGCTTTTCCCCATGTTGTGAAAGATCCAAAAATGTGTGATTTTTATTTCTTCTCCAACCTTACTCTCTCCCCACCATAAATTTAAAAGCTTGCAATTACCGTGAGCACTCTTACTAATAAAATGAAGCCCTGAGCAAAAGCATAGCTAAGTATTTTAGACTCCCAAAGCAAATCCTTTGGAAAGATCTAAAATAAATAGATCTTCAGTCCCCTCCCTCCTGAACTAGGCAGGCCATGGGGTCGTAATTTATACATAAAGAGAGAAAGGAAGCAGGGAGTCATCACTGATTTTCTCCCTTGCTGTTATTCTAGAATATTCTTTATTGCCTTTTGTATTTTCTTCTTTCAAATCTGAACTGCACCACATGAGAAATTAGCCCTAGCCTGTGAGCAAGTCAAGTAACTTCTCCTCAGCAGGTCTGTGCTGCTTCCAACAAGTTTAGAGGGTTGTATCTTCCACACTGATTCTCTTGGTGCCTCTTCAGCCTCTGGATGCCAAGTTTTCAGTGGTCAGTCTTTAACCTATAGCTTTAAGCTTTGTACTATAAGCAAACTATAGCTTATTAAAACAGGCTTTGACCTAATTATCTTCTTTTGTATATCTTTCCTACTGCCCCAATCATTGCACATCTCTATGAGCATGTGAAAAAGCAAGCAAAAAAATGTTTATCCAGTTCTTACTATATGCAAGGGTGCTATAGGAAGTACTAAGAATCATGGGACATAGTCCCTACCTTCCAAAGACTTACTGTCTAGTTGGAAGTATAAAACACAAGCAAATTGAAAGAGACCAAATAACACAAGGCAACACCGATGTCATCGACACAGCCTATATTTTTAAAAATCCTTTGATTTTCTTGTACAACTTGTCTTTGGTGCTTACGGTAGATAACTGTGGATGGTTCTATCAATCTTCATTCTATCTTCTCCCCAGAAGAGGAGGTTGAAAGAGGTTGAGAGAGGTTTAAAAACTGAAAATGTGATTTCCTGGCCTCTCCTGCAACTAGACTTACAAGGTAAAGTGAGGAGAAGCAAGGTTGAGGAGATAGAAGTGTTCTGAGGCCTTCACAGAGCCAGACACAGATCTGGTATTCAGTCACCAGCTTTGAGACTGAAGGGGGTGTTATGGTGACCTTGGTTACAGCAGCTTCCTGATTGCTGGATATTAACCACAAGGTAGCTTCTCAGGAATAGCTGCTACTACTCTGTTGCAGAAAAGGGATGACAACAGGTTGGGATGAGGACCGAATTTGGACAAGATCCCATTTCCCCTCTGGTTTGTTCTGTGGCTGTATGCAAATAATTTCATATTTCTGTGCACATATCTTTCTTCTGTGGGTAATAGGGGCAATACCAATGACTCTTCCTGTAGGCTACCCCTGCAGGGAAATACAATTCTTGGAAAACATTATCATACTGCCCTTTATATTTTTTTTTACCGTTTTATTAGAGAGAGTGAGAGCATGAGCTGGGGGAGGAGAGGGGAAGGGAGAGAGAGAATCTCAATCAGACTCCATGCTGAGTGGGGACCCAATGTGGGCTCAATTCCACAACATTGAGATCATGACCTGAGCCAAAATTAGGAGTCGACCACTTAACCAACTGTGCCATCTAGGTGTCCCCATACTGCCCTTTATAGGGAGATGAGGATCCTGACACTATTCCATAGGCCACTTCCCCAGAATGGCATCCATTTGCCCCAAGCACTTTGGAGCAAGGGACAAATTCCTGGATGCAGCGCAGACACGGCCATTGAATAACATCTCTTTTCTTTGTTTCATGTGGTTTCTATTTATTTACAGAGTGCCATGGTTATTCATGATGCTTTACAAACCATAAAAACAAGGTCTCCACCCTATAGAATTTACAGTGTAATTTAAACAGACATGCTGCATGGGCTGACAGGTCAGGCATGCCAGGAGATGGTGTTGGTGTTATATAACATGGGTGTGGAGGGTTTCTTCTTGAGTTATAAATACTTTCCAGTTACAAGGGCCTTTCATCTGGGATCCCCAAGCACTTTAGAATAGCAATAACCTCGATTGCTTTCTAAATGCACTTTCCATAAACTGCTGTGGGGACTGAGTAAATGCTTTTAAATGTCTATTAATTGATCTGTACATCTGTTCATTGTCCATATTAAACAGCATGGATGTAAACATGACAGTTTAGGAGAGGCCTGCTTTGGGCTGTGGTCTGGCTGTTCACTGATTACAACTCCAAAGAGGCCTGGGAGCCTGGCCACAGCGTTGGGAGAGCTAGATGGGCACCTGGACTCACTCAACCTAGACTCAGTGAGGTCACTTCCTGGAGCTTACCATGTATGGGTGAGTTAACATTTCCAAGTCAGGTGAGCTCAGAGCAAGAATTCCACTGGAGAAACTTGGAGTTACTCCTCGGTTAACAGTAGTGGCTCTTATTCGGGTCTCCATCCCTCAAGCACTTCCCTCTTGTGCTTATTCTCCTCCCTGAGCAATGGCATTTTCAAAACAGCAACATTGGTATGTTATTGCAGTTGGTATGGAGTTTCTCCCTCTCTGTCTCACTCAAAGACCAATTGAGCAGGTTTGACTAAATCCAAGAGAAACTTGGCCCAGGCTGTAAGTTCCTGAAAGTTCTCCAAGAAGCTTATGAGATAAGCATCCCTCATTCTCTCCATTCTTTTTTTTTTTTTTTTTTTTTTAAGATTTTATTTATTTACTTGAGGGAGAAGGAGAAGCAGACTCCCTGCTAAGCAGGGAGCCAGATGCGGGGCTCATTCCCAGGACCCTAGGATCATGACCGGAGCTGAAGGCAGACGCTTAACTGACTGAGACATCCAGGTGCCCCCTCTCCATTCTTCATACTATTCTCAGGGTTATCGTTCTGAAATCCTGATAGAATCCCATTACCCCCTGGTTTAAAAAACCTACCTGCATGAAGTATGTCAATTATTTGCCAATGAAACCAGAAAAATAAACAAAAAGAAATCAATTCTACTAGAATTCATCCACTTAAACCTACTGTAAAAAGAACCATGTTTCACTACCCACTACAAACAACACAGCATAGAAGTAGCTAAATAAAGAAATGTTTGAGACAACAAATGCTATAGTACTTTACATAGTCTTTTATGTTTACAGAACAAGTGGGACTAATGTCATATAAATTACTCAGAACTACTATGTTTTATGATATATTCCATGTAACTTAATTTTCAATAATGGATTGGGGCTGTTTCTTCCTTTGAAGTTCAAAATAAATCTCGTTACAAACCTGTGAACCATTCTGAGGAAAGCAGATACAAAAACAAAGTGACCATTAATGTCCATTTCAAGTCTGAAGTTCTATGAAAACACAAAGATTAGGAAATGACATGTATTTTAATGACCAAAATGTTTGAAACAATACTACTAAAAATTTCTAAGCAATCTAATTCTGAATCTGAACACTTCACATCTATTTTTTCTGCCCCTCTCCTAATCCTGCACCTTCTAAAACAAACAAAGAAACCTGAGGAATAAAGTCCAAAGTGCCTTAGCAGGACACATGTGGCCTTCATGGCTTGGCCAGCTGGTCTATTTCTCCAGCTGCAGTTCTGCCCACATGATGTGGCCTTGGCCACACCAAAGATGTTGCCCCATCCCCAGAGATCTCAAACATTCCTGTCCATGCCTCCTGCAACATCCTCTTTCATCTTCCCTCCTTGCCATACACTGTGGTCCGTTAAAGTCCACCTTAAATATCCCTCCTCTTTTTCATAGCCTTCAAACAGGCCTATCATCACACAATACCCAGCTACCTCTTTTCCTGGAGCACCTACTCATCTCCACCCCCATTATCAAATCCGTCACATCGCCTTTGAGGTACTGGTTCATACATGCCTGTCTTGTCACCCTGCTCGGTGCTCCTTGAGGACAGGGACCATGTATGGTGATATATATTAATATGTATTATATTCTATAACTAATTAATAATATATCATTAACATGAATCTCTCTCAGTCAAGTTTTCTGGAGGATCTTTTTTGCATATCAAAAGGGAAGAGAGGGAGCAACAGTAGCTTAAGAATCCTGTAAACTATTTGGAACTCTCATTTTGTAAGATTTTGTCTCACCTGCTAAAATGAGGCGCTCACTCCACAATAATGCCGACCAATTGGCCTTCAGCTTATAAAGCGATAAATTCAATTTTTAGTTTTCTTTTTTTTTTAAGATTTTAATAGTGGTAAAATATGCATAACATGAAATGTATCATTTCAATCATTTTTAAATGTACCATTCATTGACTTTAAATACATTCATGTTGTTGTATCACTACCACCCATCTCCAGAACTTTTCATCTTCCCAAACTGAAGATTAAACATTCAACACTAACTTTCCATTCCCTCCTCCCACTTGCATTGGCAAACACCATTCTACCTTTCGTCTTTATGAATTTGACTACTTTAAGTACCTCATATAATTGGAATCATATAATATTTTTCCCTTTGTGATTGGTTTCACTTAGCATAGTGTCTTTAAGTTTCTTCCATACTGTAATATGAGTCTGAATTTCTTTCCTTTTCAAGGCTGAATAATATTCCATTATACGTATAAGTCAATTTTGTTCATTCATCCGTCAGTGGATGCTTGACGGTGGATGCTTGATGTTTCCATATTTTGGCTATTCTGAGTAATACTGCTATACACACGGGGTATTTATTTATTTATTTGTTTTTAAAGATTTATTTATTTATGAGAGACACAGAAAGAGAGGCAGAGACACAGGCAGAGGGAGGAGAAGCAGGCTCCATGCAAGGAGCCCGATGTGGGACTCGACCCCAGGAATCCGGCATCACACCCTGAGCCAAAGGCAGATGCCCAACCACTGAGCCACCCAGGCATCCCAACGTGGGGTATTTAAATATCTATTTGAATCTCTGCTTTCATTTCTTTGGGATTATATACCCAGAAGTAGAATTGCTGGATCATAAGGTATTAAGTTTTTGAGGAATTGCCATACTGTTTTCCACAGTGGCTGCACCACTTTACATTCCCACCAATAGTGCACAGGGTCCTAATTTCTTCATGTCCTCATTAACACTTGGCATTTTGTTTTGTTTTGTTTTTTAGTAACCATCATTCCAATGAGTATTGAAGTGGTATCCACTGAATTTGCATAAATTCAGTTTTGAACCTCTACATTCAATGTCCTAATTTTCCATGATAGACCCAATCTAATTATATAGCATGACCTGTATTTCTTTCTCAGGAGACTTGAACCTACCTCCTGGAAGACTGACCACCACAGAGGGAGATCTAAAAGGTAAGGGGGCCTGTAGCCCCTTGTACTTCATCCTGAAGGTCAGCAGGGGGCACTCTCACGAGGCTGTATGGAGGTTCAGCTGGCAGACGACAGGGCAGGTTGGTTTTCCGGGCCAAAGCAGGGTTCTAGGTCACCAGCAAAAGGCTCCTTTGGTTTCTTGTCCCTCTTCCCCTCATCCTGCCCTCATAGTGTCAGCATCAAGGAGAGAGCCAAGCAGCCTAGCCTGTAGCTGTGTTTCTCCACGTGGGTGCTACTGGTAAGCAAAGTGGGAAAATTCTGCATCATGCAGGACAGTCCTACACACTACGGAACATTTAGCATCCCTGGCTCCTGCTTGCTAAATGCCAGCAGTGGTCCCCAGTCATAGTGACAACCAAAATGCACCCCCTCCCCCTTCTCCCAAGGACCTCCCTCTGGAGATTGGGAGTTGCCTGAATGAGATACGCAAAGGAATCTGGAGACTCCCAGTATCTGCACTCACCCGTGCAAAGCAGCAATTACCATAAAAAGGCCTCATGTCCAGTTGAGGAGATGCTGGAATTTAGCCAAGGAAAACGTCACAGGTTGCTTAAGGTGACCGAGACGACTACTCTGAGTCTGTTAATGGTTAGGTGACGGGGAAAGGCTAGCATATCAGAAGAAAGGGGAAGACACCCCCTAAAAGCAAGATGAGTACTCTAACAAAAAATATCTCAACCTTGCCCCTGCTCCTGCAATTGGGATTTGAAATCTGAGCCTGGTCCCTTAAACGTCCATTTGACCTTCCCTCCCCCCCAGTGTGTGAACACTGCCCTCAGCAGTCTCTGCCTTGCCTAGGCTGGTTTCAGAGACTTCACGTCCCTGTGCTGCCATAGCAACCAGGAAACAACCTCCGCTCACAATGAGAAGAAGGATGGTGCAGTGGCCCAGATCTGTAGATGCACACGGCCCGGTAACAGAGCAACAGGACTAAGGGACAACAAGGAAGGAGCAGGCGAAGAAGAGAGAGAGGTTGCCCAGAGAGTAGACAATCCAGAGCTTGAGGAGTCTGGGTTTGCGGTTTATTTTTTCTCCCGACAAAGACACACACTGTCTAAACTGTGTGGCTGGTTGTTATTAAGAAGCTGCTGTACGAAGGAAAAATGTATTTAATAAAAGGCCCAGTGTTTGTGGTCTTCTTGGGCTCACTGCTGAGCTCAGGAAATCTTGAGGTGTGACCAGTTTTCAGCCTTCAAAACCAAGATGAACTACCCTTGAGGAGGGTGGTCAGAAGGGAAACATGTTCACGCTCTCTCTCCTGAGCCGGGGACATGGGAAGTTGGTCCAGAACAAACAGAAGCTAGAAGTCTATTTTGAACCAGAGGTGAGTCTTATAGCTGAATAAAGGCAGATTTGGGGGGCGGGAGAGGAATGCTCTCTTTTTCCACCTGGGGCTGAGCCATGTGTATTTTGGTTTGGTTTGTCAGGGAGGTTGGTGGGAATCGCCAACAGACTTTCCTTCCTCCTTGGTAAAACTCAAGAAAATAAGGAAGTTTGCTTGCACATCCATATTGCCACTGGGACCCTCTTCCTTCTCCTTGCACACTGACTTACAGCCTCATTTGCTTTAGACTGAAGGAGATTCCAGATTGTTTAGAATTCAGATGGTTTGGGTCAAGACCAGAATTTCCACCTGGGTTCTAGGCAAGTTGATGGCTGTTTGGTCTTTAGAAGTTGTGCTCTGTGGCTGGAATGCTGTGTATGTTCATGCCATTTCGATGGCTTCCTTAAACTTTTTGGAATTCAACCCAGAAGACTCATACTTAACAGAGGCAAAAAATAAAAACATTTTAAAAAATCCCCTTTTAGAAGATTTTAAAGAGGTGGCAACATTCCCTTGTACTGGAATTTTATTTCATTGAACCCTGCCAGGAATAAGAAATCCAGTGGGGTTCTTTGAAAATTTTTGGATCACATAGAGATTCCCATTGTCATGGTAGTTTGTCATGATATTTGACCTTTGCTATATTAAAAGACATATAAAGTTTCAAAGGACCTCTGTGGCCAATGGCATTTACTTACTTACAAGATATGCAACTACTTTATAGGGTCCTAAATAGCCAAATTAGGTAATGTTACATAGCATCTGGAATGTATAGACATTCTCCCTGTGTACAGCTGAAGTGATGGCTGGAATGAATGGTTTTCCCCTATTTAAACTGCCAGCTAGTCCAGTTCTAATTTCAAAGTTATCTGCTGCCCTTGATAATTGTGACTACTTACTTGCATACCAGGAAATTTTAACTGGCCTATTTAAGCCTCCAGGCATGAATGGCTCTGAAAGTTGTATGGGGCAAATCAGAACCCTGCCTTAGGTTCTACTGATTCTGAGATGTGGAGACCAAAACCAGTTGCTAAGAGTGGTTGTGTTCTGTGACACCATGGAAGCAATTCAGAGAAAAACAGTCACTAAAGAAATGTCAAACACCTTGTACAGGTGGTGTTGCTATAAAGGGGCCTGGGATCAAGGTGGCTTCTTTCTATGGCAGGATTACTTGAACTGGAAGTCCCCGGAAGATTATGTCCTGGTCAACAAACTGCAGGATAAGGGCAGTGCCAACCAGCACACCTGGAGCCTCTTTCTTCCTAAAACGTTCAGTACTAGAAAAGGTGCTCTGATCCTCTACTCAGAAGGTTTAGCCATATCAGCATGGACACCCGAAGAGAGGAGAAGAGGCCCCTACTGCCCCAAAGGCCACAGGAAGAGGCCAGGTCTTGAACTACACACTCTTCAGGACCTTAAAGAAGCCATCCTGGCATTTGGAAGGAGACAGGTAGGCAGAGCAGTCCTGGGCTTGGGGAAGGCTCTGGCCTGCATGTCCAGAAATCCAGTTGTAGCTTTGGCTATGACTTCCTAGGGCCTGGGGAGGGTATGAAACCCTAATACCTCCATTTCTTCATCTCTCAGATGGGATTGTACTCTTGACCCTATGTGCTTCGCATTGTCATGAAGCATAAATGAGATAATGTATGTTGAAAGGGCTGTAAAGGTAACAGGGGCTGTGTTACCACTATCTCATATCTTCCTTTCTGTTAGAGTAACACAAAGTCCTTTTCAGCTTCAGACGGATCCAGGCCAGCAGACATTTCATCAGAATCCTTGAAATCCTGTCTCATAGCCACAAGCATCATCCTCACACCTCTGATGTTTTTGGCTTTGTGGAAATGAGAGGGAGAACATTTTAAATATTTACCTTGAGCCCTTCAGCATCTGCAGGAGAAGTTAATGAGTTTTTCCATTCTGAATTTAATATTAAGGGAAAACCTCTATAATCATTTTTCTGATTCATACTTCCTAATGTCTTAGGAGATGTCCACATGTCCCCTGCTTGATGTAACTGCATGCATCAGTCCTTTGGCTGAAGCCATTGAGAGAGTCTGGGAAGAATTATACAATTCTAGGTTATAAATACTGGGTTACTCCCTAGTTTTTTATTTTTTAAGATTTTATTTATTTGGGTAGCCCTGGTGGCGCAGCGGTTTAGCGCCGCCTGCAGCTTGGGGTGTGATCCTGGAGACCCGGGATCGAGTCCCACGTCAGGCTTCCGGCATGGAGCCTGCTTCTCCCTCTGCCTGTGTCTCTGCCTCTCTCTCGCTCTCTCTGAATGAATAAATAAATAAATAAAAACCTAAAATTAAAAAAAAAAAAAGATTTTATTTATTTATTTGAGAGAGAGAGAGCATGAGAGAGAGCAAAGAGCACAAGTAGGGAGGGGCAGAGGGAGAGAGAGAAGCAGAGTCCCCACTGACCAGGGAGCCCAATGTGGGGCTTGAACCCATGGCCCTCAGATCATGATCTGAGCTGAAGGCAGATGCTTAACCAACCAAGCCACCCAGGCGCACCCTGGTTACTCCCTAGTTTAAAAGTCTGCTGGTGGGGCACTGGGTGGCTCAGTGTTTGAGCTTCTGCCTTTGGCTCGGGTCATGATTCTGGGGTCCTGGGATCAAGTCCCATATCAGGCTCCCATCTACCTCTACCTATGTCTCTGTCTCTCTATGTCTCTCATGAATAAATAAAATCTTTTAAAAATAAATACATAAATAAAAGTCTGCTGACTTCTCATTCCCCACATAATAGTCATTAAATTCTTATACCAGGCCCTTCATGCTGACTTTCTTTTCCAAAGCTACCCACATCTGCCACTTGTTCTTACCACCACCTTAACTATGAACCCCTCAAGACCCCACTCATGTGAATAGCTCACTGTTCCCCAAACATTCTGTGCCATTTTCTGACTCTATGCTTTCGCATCTGCTTCTATGCTCTTGCTTACCCTTCAAAGCTCCTGCTTACCCTTCAAAATATGGCTTAGATGTCATTTCTTCAGTGAAGCCTTCTCCCATTTCTCTAGGTAAAGATATCCCATTGCTCTCTCCTCTGTGAACATTCCCATACCATCATGCATTGCAATGTATCTCTTTGTCCATTTGTTACCATCTCTTTGAGGGCAGAGACCATGTCTAAATCATTTCTAGAAAATAAATGCTTGTGGAATAAATAAATCGATCATGTAGGATATTTTCAGTGGTTCTTACATCATCTCCCAGTATCATTATTGGGCAACTTATCACCTATTCCACCCTAGGCAGAGCTTCCAAAAGAAAAGATTACTATGCCCCTCATTCTTCCTTCAAAATACAGAGAAGTTGGTATGTGACCAAATGCTCACTGTCCTTTTTCTTAAAATCATAAATTCTTGAGTGAAAGGAAACCAATTATTGTGGAATGCTTACTATTATATTATGGCTATTATTTTATTTAATCCTCACAGTGACTCAGTGACATATGGTTTTTCTTGCCCCCTTTCATAAATAAGAAAACTGAGGCTCAGAAGAGTTAAGTGGTCTGGCCAATGTCTCAGAGTTAGTAAATGACAGAGGCAGAACTCAAGCCCAGGATTGTCTCCCTCTCTAGGGCAGGCATGCTTTGCACTTTGCCCTATTGTCTGTGGGCCTGGAAAGGCCTCCAGATGTCATTGTACCAGGCTTTTGCCTGTTTGCCCTCACATCCATTCCTCTTTCCTCACCTTTACCTTACTTTGCTCTGCACAAAAGTGGGGTTGACCACAGGCTATATATAATTCCATAAACATCTGTGTCAACTGGCTTCTAGCTTCTAGTTGCCAGTGGAAGACACTGAAAGGAGATTGGAGAGAGAGAATAGAAAAGCCAGGGTATTTCTCCCCTTCCCTTCTATCTGTAAGTGGTCAGAAACACCTGCATCATCTCTGTCTCCTAGCTCCCAACAGACAGGTCCAGTGTGGCTCCTCACCAGGTTCCTCCAGCTGACTACACCTGCTCCTCCCTCTGTCCCTGAGCACAAGCTTGGTGCTGGCTTTCTGATGTTACAATCTCAGTGTTGCCTCACTCTCTTTCTGGCTTCCGAGCTCTCTAATCACCTGTGCAACCAATTCCCTGAATTATATTTTTGCTGTGTTTAAATACTTAAGAGTGGTTCTGTTTTCCTGGTTGGACACTGCTATGTAGGCTAACTTACTGTCAAGAATAAGAATACCTTCCACAGTGCTCAGACACTTGAATATTTCAGGCAGCAGGGATATTTTTACTTTATAAAGTAGAAGAGTCTATTTGGGGATGGCTTCATCTTGGCTTAAACTTGGGCTCAGTAAAGAGGGGAGGTTCCTGTCTTCCTGTGGTACCTACCTACCAGATTTATAACACACACCTATAACAAAACAGAATGCTGTCGTCTACCCCAAAGAGGGCAGAAGGGAAATTGTGTGAGGAAATCAGAAGGGAAAGAAAATAATAGTTACAGAGCAGAAATTTAGGATTAGAGGACATTGTAGGTTGAAACAGAAGAACTTGAAGGGGTTTGGAATTAAAGGAAACGAACAGCTCAGAAGAGAAGAGCTTTGTAAATTGCAGACCACCATCTGATTATGAAAGCTACAGACTGGCAAGAGGCTTTTTGCATCATAATACCCAGTGCTGGGAAGGCTATGGGGAAACTAGCTGTCTCATACATTAGAAGCACACATTCACATGACTTTTCTGGGCATTTTGGCAAAAGCCTATAAAGAGCTAATACTCTGATTCAACATTCTACTTATAGGAATTTGCCTTAAAAATAATCAGAGATGTGCCCAACAATTTATGCACAAGGATGTTTACTACAGATTATTTTATTGCTACACAAAACATTGAAAATAATAAATCTCCAACAATGAAACATTGATTAAATAAATTATGGTACAGTCATATAATGGATTTGGGGTCAGGCAATAAAGTCATGCATTAGTCATGAATAACATGAGAAAAGTCCACAGTATATTCTTAGAGCAAATTACAAAGTAATATTCATATAATAAAAATACCTAAGCTCATTAACATTTTCTTAGTATTTACTATGTTTCAGCCACTGTTTTAAGTACTTTCTATATATTACTTATACGTGATTCCTATCAGTCCTGAGGGTATACTATCATTATACCATTTTAGAGATGAAGAAACTGACGCACAGATTATATAGCCATGTAGATAATCACACCAGAATTCGACACTAGGTAGTACAGAAAACATTGCCTCTCTAATGTAATCCCAACTTTTAAAAATTAGTTATACAAGCAGAATACGCATCAACATTTAACCATGGGTGGTGGAATTAAAAGTCATATTTTTATTTATACATACCTTTTTACCAAACATTTTTATTTTATTTATTTATTCATGAGAGACACAGAGAGAGAGAGAGACAGAGACACAGGCAGAGGGAGAACCAGGCTCCATGTTGGGAGCCTGACGTGGGACTCGATCCCTGGACCGCGGGATCACGCCCTGAGCAGATGCTCAACCGCTGAGCCACCCAGGTGTCCCAAACATTATTTTTTAAGTCATGAAATTTTAAAAATAAAGGTCTACAGGGAATCCTGTTGATATGATTCCCTGTATATATGTAATTAAAATAGATTTCCTCTAGTTAAAAAATAAAATTAAAAAATTTTTAAGTAAAAATCTATTTAAAAAGTAAAAATCTGTTCCTTTGAAAGAAGATGGCAGTGATAGAATGAGGTTGACCCTAGGGAGCCAGGTGGGATCAGGAAGGGAAATGAAATAGAAACAGTGCTGTAAGTTAAGCTCACCAATAACCACACCATCTATTCCTCAGGGTCAGTATTTCATTGTCCAAATACTATATAGTTCAAGAATTAAAAACACCACACTCAAAGTAAAAGAACCAACAATCAACATGGGGATGTGGAGCAGAGGGAAGGAGAGATAGGAGACAGACAGGGTAGTGCTACTTACAGAAGGATCTATACTGGCTAAATTCTGAATCAGGAAACCTGCAAAATTCCAGCTCATTCACACCTGTGATGCTAGAACCCATCACAGGGAGGTGCAATTAAGTTTTTAAACCACCTCACATTATTTCCAGTTCCATATATGGATATAATGACATGCATGTGGCAGTAGGTTTTACAGCTCAACATACACTTACTCTCTAACTTTCTTGATAGTCCAGCTCCTAATGAGCAAAGGCAAGTGCTAAGTCAAGAGATTAGATGTCATAGTTCTCAAACTTCTAGATACACACAATATGTTGCTTTTTTTCTTTAAGAAAATATTGTTAAAACATTCCCAAAGTGGTAACCATTTTTTCCTGAGGGCTTTAATACAATCATCTTTCCATTATTTAGAAATCAAATAACTATAAAACATAAATAACCGTAATTTGGGGCAGTATCTAAATAACAGTCATAAATGATTCTCTTGAAACATAGCAGATTCATCAAATACTCCTCAAATCATCAGAAATATTAAAGAATTTTCACATTGTTTTAGTATTTCCCAGTCTTTTAAAAAAATACTTTTAATTTTTATTTGGGTACAAAGAGTATGGGGTTTGGGAGGCTTTCATGTTTTTTGTTTTGTTTTAAGTAAGCTCTATATGCCCAGCATGGGGCTTGAACTCAAAACCTGGAGATCAAGGGTTTCATGCTCTCCGGACTAAGTCAGCCAGGTGCCCTAATACTTTTTATTCTTTTTTTTTTTTAAGATTTTATTTATTTATTCATGAGAGACACACAGAGAGAGGCAGAGACATAGGCAGAGGGAGAAGTAGGCTCCCTGTGAGGAGCCTGATACAGGACTCCATCCCAACACCCCAGGAGCATGCCCTGAGCCAAAGTCAGCAGTTCAACCACTGAGCCACCCAGGCATCCTCCTTTTTTTTTTTTTTTTTTTTTTTTAAAGATTTATTTGCAGGGGGACAGAGGGAAAGGGAGAAAAGAAGCAGACTCCCTGTGGAGCTCGAAGCCTATTCATGACCTGAGCCTAAACCAAGAGTCAGCCACTTAACCAACTGAGGCACCCAGGTGTCCCTCTTATTCTACTTCTCGAATTTTATAAATCTGGTAATATTTTTAAACATTTCTAAAAATTTTTTATTTATTTATGATAGTCACACACACACAGAGAGAGAGAGAGAGAGAGAGAGACATAGGCAGAAGGAGAAGCAGGCTCCATGCACCAGGAGCCCGATGTGGGATTCGATCCCGGGTCTCCAGGATCGCGCCCTGGGCCAAAGGCAGGCGCTAAACCGCTGCGCCACCCAGGGATCCCTATTTTTAAAGGTCCAACAATGGAACATTGATTAAATAGCATATTAAAAATAATTTGTTTCAGGGTGCCTGAGTGAGGGCTCAGTTAAGCATGTGCCTTCTGCTCAGTTCATGATCCTGGGGTCCTGGGATCAAGCCCCGTATCGCGCTCCCTGGCTCAGCAGGGAGTCTGCTTCTCCCTCTCGCTCTTCCTCTGCCCTTCCCTCTGCTCAAGCTCTCTCTCAAATAAATAAATCTTTTCTTTTTAATTTTGTTTCAAAAATTCTTTTTATTTTTTTTAAGATTTTATTTATTTATTCATAGAGACAGAGAGAGGGAGAGGCAGAGACACAGGGAGAGGAAGAAGCAGGCATCATACAGAGAACCTGACGTGGGACTCGATCCAGGGTCTCCAGGATCACGCCCTGGTCTGCAGGCGGCGCTAAACCGCTGCGCCACTGGGGCTGCCCTGTTTCAAAAATTCAATTCACAAATCATCCCATTTCTCTGTCCCATTGAGGGATAAATAGGATTTAGATTACTATAGTTGATTTTAAGGTTGTATTGCTCCTGCCATCTCCCTTATAAATGTGGCTACATTTAAGAGTAGTATCAACCTTCTTCCAATGAATATATCCCTACACATTCTACATTGCCTAATTTTTCTCCATATCTCAATACTCAAGGCTCTTAAATGTAGCCTTGAGTGTTTATTTAGTGTTTTCAGCCAATGTTCAAGACATGAAGACACCTTCAGGGTACTGTTTTATCAAGTAATATTGTGAGAAGTATGCTTTTTGAATAAGGTTTATTTTCCTGTCCTATACATAATGATTCGTCATACAAAATAGAAAAATACAGAAAAGTAGGTAGAATCATAAATTATGTTTTGAGCCCCCAAGATCAGGAGGAAGTTCCCTTTGTAATAAGTTGCTACTTGTTTGATGGTGTTCCTAAGAAGGGCTCAGTGCTCTGATGGCTATCAACAAAGTATCAAGCAGTGAAGGGTTGACAGACAGAGTGACTTGACTGTACCCTTTCTACCAAATGTCCTCCATCTGAGCAGCTCCTGAGCAGTTATACTTAGAGCCTTTAATAAAGCTAGAAGTAGGAAAGATCAAGAATGAATCATGGTTTAACCATGACAATGAAATCAAAGGTTTTGTCAATAATAGCTAGCTCTTATTGAGTGCTAAGTGTACACCAGGCATTTTATCTATATATCCTCATTCAATTTGCACAAGTCTATGAGGTGGGTGCTAACTTTACCCTCCATTTTGTAGGAGGAAACACTGGGGCTTGAAGTTAATTAAGCCCAAAGTTACACATCTAAGGGGTGGAGCTAGGATTAGAACCCAGGCAACTGATTCCAAAGCCCCACTCCTAAACCCTAAAGGGCCTGATTTTGAACATTCCACATGCTCCAGAGAAAAGCAGCATTTCTCTTGCTTTAGCGGCATTTTTTAAGAAGGCATCTGGGTCTTCCAAAACATTCCTTAAAACCCTTACAATTCTAGGAAAGCAAATCAGATTTTCATCAAAATCAGTCTGGGTTACAGTAATATGTTCATAGTCAGCCATATATATGATCCAGTTGACATCTATTTTTCTAGGCTTTATGTGCTTCATCCATTGGTTCCCTTATATAACCAATAGTTCGAGAATATTTATAATAATGGCTAACACGTATGTAACACTATTATATCCATCACTATTATAAATACTAATCCTCACAACAACTTTATAAGGTGTATTGTAAAATTTATAACAACTTAAAATATATATATATAATATATATAACAACTTTATAAGGTATGTAACATAAAATTTACCACTTAAATTAATTTTAAATATATAGTTCAATGGCAGTAGGTACAGTCACATTGTTGTATAACCATTACCACCATCCATCTCCAGAACTTTTAAAAAATATTTTATTTATTCTTTTATTCTTTTATTTTTTTATATTTATTCTTTTAAACTGATTTATTTATTTGAGAGAGAAAGAGAGAGCATGAGCTGGGGGAGGGGCAGAGGGAGAGAGAGAATCTCCAGTAGACTCCCCACTGAGCACAGAGCCAGATGCAGGTGCAGGGCTCAATCTCATGACCCTGAGCTAAAATCAAGAATCAGATGTTTAACTGACTGAGCCACCCAGGCCCGTTTAAGATTTTATTTTTAAGGCGCCTGGGTGGCACAGTGGTTGAGCATCCACTTTCGGCTTAGGTCATGATCCCAGGGTTCTGGGATGGACTCCTTCATTAGGCTCCCCAAGGGGAGCCTGCTTCTCTTTCTGCCTATGTCTCTGCCTCTCCCTCTGTGTCTCTTGTGAATAAATAAAATCTTTAAAAAAGAAAAAGATTTTATTTTTAAGTAATCTCTACACCCAACAAGAGGCTCAAACTTACAACCCTGAAAGGAGTCACACATTCTACCAACTGAGCCTGCCAGGGACCCCCAGAATTTTTTTTTATCTTGCAAAACTAAAACTCTATACCTGATAAACAATATTTCCTATTTCCCTCCCCATCAGCTACTGGCAACCATCATTCTACTTTTTGTCTCTCTGAATTTGACTACCCTAAGTACCTCATCTGAATGGAATCATATAGTAATTATCCTTGTAGTATTTTGTGACTGGCTTATTTCCCTTAGCATAATGTTTTCAGGGTTCATTCATGTTGTAGCATGTATCAGAATTTCTTTTTTCCTTTAAGCTGAATAATAGTCCTCTATGTATAGACTGTGTTTTGTTTATCCGTTCATCAATCAATAGACATTTAGATTGTGTCCATATTTTGGCTATTGTGAATAAAGTTGCTATACACATGATACATAAATATCTATATGTTTGGGCCACCTGCCTGGCTCAGTTGGGTGTAGAGATTACTTTAAAAAAAAATCTATCTGTTCATTGTTCATGTTCCTGATTTCAATTCTTTACAGCACATACCCAGAGTGGAATTGCTGGCTCATATGGTAATTTTATTTTTCATTTTTTGAGGAACTGTCATATTGTTTTCCATAGCAGCAGCTGCATCATTTTACATTCCCACTAGCAACACGCAAGGGTCTCGATTTCTCCACATCCTCACCAACACTTGTTATCTTCTGTTTTGTTTTGCTATTTTAAATAAAATCCATCTTAATGGTTGTGAAGTATTTATTCATGGTTTTGACTTGCATTTCCTTAATAAATAACACTGAACATCTTTTCAAGTCTTTATTGGCCATTGATATGCCTTTTTTGGAGAATTGTCTACTCAAGTCCTTTGTCCATTCTTAAAATCAGGTTGTTTTGTCTTGTTTTTGAGTTGCAGGAGTTCTTTATATATTCTAGATTTTAATCCCTTATCAGATACATGGTTTACAAATATTTTCTCCCATTCTGTGGGTTCTCTTTTCACTCTGTTGATGGTATTCTTTGATGCACAAGTTTTAAATTTTTATGAAGTCCAACTTATCCATTTTTTCTTTTGTTGCCTGCTTTTTTTCATGTCATATCCAATAAATTATTTCCAAATCCGATGTCATGGAGCTTTTCTCCTATGTTTTCTTCCTAAGAGTTTTATAATTTTAGCTCTTATGCTTAAGTCTTTGGTCCATTTTGAGTTAGTTTTTGTATATGGTATGAGGTAATGGTCCAAATTCATTTTTTTGCATGTAGGATATGTATTTTCATCATCCTCATTTGACAGTTTCTTAACTGAGGTACAGATGGACCAAGTAATGCCCCAAAAGTCACACAGCTAGTAAATGATGGAGCTAGGATTCAAACCCAGGCAGACTGAGCTCTTATAAGAACTGAAGCTTAATTTTTTTTGTTTTCAATTCTAGTTGTTGTACCTTTGTTTTTGTGACATATGGCTGTCAAATCTTTGATGCTAAGTGGTTTGGTCAGGAATCAAGCCCTATTACAACATTGCAACTATGGAGAAATTCAGACCACCTTTATGATTTTGTCTCTTTCTCTCTCTCTCTTTTTTTTTTTTTTTTTTGAAGATTTATTTATTTATTTGAGAGAAACAGAGAGAGCATGAATGGGAGACATGGAAGGAGAGGGAGAGAGAATCTCAAGCAGATTCCATGCTGAGTGCACAGTCCAATGTGGGGCCAATTCCACAACTCTGAGATCATGATCTTAGTGGAAACCAAGAGTCAAATGCTTAACCGAGTATACCACCCAGGTGCCCCCATTCTATTTTTAATGGTTTGATACCCTGGAAATTCAGTTACCAAAGATATATGGGAGAGAGATAATATCATTTGCACAGAATCACAGAAATTTAATCTGCAGAGAAAATGGCTGGCTGAGAGTGGTAGTGTTTACACAAAGCTGATTAAAGGCTAGGGATGGAGAAGGCTTTTGAGGCACAGCTGCAAGTGGTTGTACATCTTTCCCTTCCCATCCCAACCCCACTTCTATTCCAGTTGCACTTAACTGGTATCTCCAAGGCTGGCTCCAGTCACACTTGCACAGGCGCAAGGACAATGGGGTGGTCATCCTCTGTGTAAAAGTTTGACCTTTGCCCAAGCACACTGACTCCAGCAAGCCTGACTGAGAAACAGGAGGCACCAGCTGTGGTTCCTCCTCAGAGGAAGGACTTTTGACTAAAGTAGGCAGTTCAGGACACAGGTGTTCAGCAGGAAAGTACAGACATTTTTGGGATTTTCATTCAACTGAGCTAACAATTTGAGTAGTTATTAACTACTCAGTGCCGGGCAGCCCAGGTGGCTCAGCAGTTTAGCGCCGCCTTCAGCCCAGGGTGTGATCCTGGAGACCTGGGATCGAGTCCCACGTCAGGCTCCCTGCGTGGAGCCTGCTTCTCCCTCTACCTGTGTCTCTGCCTCTCTCTCTCTCTCTCTGTGTGTGTGTGTGTATCTCTCATGAATAAATAAATAAAATCTTAAAAAAAAAAAAAACCTACTCAGTGCCTAGAAGAGTGTCTGACATATGTCAGAGGCTCAATGAATAGTCGTTGGGTGAACATATTAGTTGCTAGTGTGTGACAGGGAGAGGGCATAACCTCTACCCAGTAGGGGGGCACAAGGACCAGATTAGAGTGACCATGTCTTGAGGAGGTAGTATTTGACCTGAGTCCTATGGTAAAAATAAGTGGAGAGAATCCTTCTAGTTACAGGTAAGTGAAGGCCTAAGGGGGAAAGCAAGCAGGAGAAATGGTGATTAGATAGGTATGACTCCTAGCTGGAAATGTACCTGGAGAAGTGGGTAGGGTCAAAGGGTGAAGGGCTTTGTCTGCCAGCCCTGGGATTTCTGGACTTCTCTCTCTACTCTGTTGACTCCTGCACACAAAGGCTGGCCACCATCTGTGGTAACATGGCAGTTGGCTGTCCTGGGCTTTTCTTGCCTTCCTGGGGAGTCTGGCACCCTGCCACCCCGTATCTGCTGAGTAGGAGCACAGCCTGCACTGGATCCTTTCATTCTCTGAAAACCCTCACTGACCAGCATTGGGGCAGTGTGGACAGGACAGCCAGTACATGGGTGGGGACAAGTACTGGGGGTCCACTTTGCTCCTCTGCATCTGGAGGCCTGGGGGGGGGCACTGGGAACATGGCCGGCCAGAGATTAAGGCAAGTACTCTGGTGGAGTGTGGACACCAGGCCACTCTGTACACCAATTACTCATTTCATTAGAAACCAAAAGCTGGAGTTGATTGGCAAAGCCAAGGCAGGCCTGAGAAGTCTGAAACCATCACAGACAGCCTCCTGCTGTGGCTTATTTCCCTGTTTCAGAAACTCCCTTCTTGGTTTCCTTCTGTCTCCTTTTAACTTTTATAGTTACTTCTGGTGGTTAGAAGTCCAGGATAATGTTGGAGAAGGAATTGAGATTATACCTAGGAGAAGAGGGTGGGTCCAATAAAATAATTTTAACATGTTTTCCATTTATTAATATAATCTAACTATATTACTGGATTTTTAATTTTATTTTTAAAAAAGGGAAAAGAAAAAAAGCTGACTGTAATCTCATGCCCAACTCCCTATTACCACTGTTATTAGAACTTTAATATATTTTCTTTCAGTCTTTCCACCATGATTATACATTTATAAAACATACTTTTATGAGATTATAACTGTACTTTATGTCTTCTTTTGTATCTTGCTTTTTTTCTACTTAACATATTATTCCACACCTTGGAAATGAGTGAATAGATTTAACCCTGACTGCTCTCCTTGGTAACCCTAAACAGGCCTTGGGTTTCTCTCTCAGGACATCAGTTTATCCAATGAGATGAGAAACTTATCAATCAACTTCATTGGCATGATTTGAGAAACTACTAAGAAAAATCAGAAAAAAACTGAAAAGAACCCATGGCAGGCAGAATCATGACTCCCAAAGATGTGATGTCCTAATCCCTGGAACATATGAATATATTAGGTTAAATGGTAAAGGAAAATAAAAGTTGCAAATGGAATTAAGTTTGCTAATCAGATGGCCTTAAAACAAAGAGATTATTGGGGTACCTGGGTGGCTCAGTCGGTGGAGCTTCAGACTCTTGGTTTCAGCTTAGGTCATGATTTTTGGGTTGTGGGTCTGAGGCCCACTTCAGGCTCTGTGCTCAGTGGAGAGTCTGCTTCCCCTTCCCTCTGTGTGCACTCTCTGCTCTCTTTCTCTCTCACTCTCGCTCTTGCTCTCCCTCTCAAATAAATAAAATCTTTTAAAAAGCAGCAATAGGAAACTAACACAGAGTCCAAGATCAGCTCTCAAAGTATAGGCAAATATATATATAAGATACCCCAAATTCCAGGACAAAAGATTCCCTACTCTTCTCAGTAACTCTCTGCCCCAACTTGCTTTACAAGTTGCCCAGTAAAGCTTCAGAACCAAGCTGATACTTCAAAACTACTCACAAATGGGAAACAACAAGGGGCTCTTGTCCAGATCAAACAGTGCATAATGCCATCTACATAGGGACCACAGCTTCTCAGAGGAGGCTAGGTCTTGTTTCATTCAGAGAGGAGTCATTTGAAGCAAAGATTTTCAGGGAGGAAATGAAGTTCCAATTCACCCAGAAAAGGCCTTAGATCAAATGGCTTCATATTCCATGGCTTACCACAGCGCCCGGCACATAGAAGATGCTCAGTAAAGATTATTATGTGACCAAATGAAAAAAATGGAGTGCACGAGAACTTGAGTCACTTTGCGTCCACTGCCCATTCTATAATTCTTTCTTTCTTTTCTTTTCTTTTCTTTTCTTTTCTTTTCTTTTCTTTTCTTTTCTTTTCTTTTCTTTTTTTTTAAGATTTTATTTACTTATCCATGAGAGACACACACACAGAAAGAGGCAGAGACACAGGCAGAGGGAGAAGCAGGCTCCATGCAGGGAGCCCAACTCAGGACTCGATTCCGGGTCTCCAAGATCATGCCCTGGGCTGAAGACAGTGCTAAACCACTGAGCCACCTGGGCTGCCCTCTATAATTCTTTCTTATCCTCTAGAAAAATCCTCAAGATTTATGTGGGACTGAATTATTTGGGATATTTTTGCATTTGAACTACCTGCCACATAAAATATCCAGACCTCAAAGACATCTGGATGCTCTGTTTGGATTCTAAACATTCATTTAATTTACAAATTCTTAAAGAATACAGCCAATTGAATAATTAGCCATGCTTTCTTTTCTCTGTTACTCAAATTATTTGTTAGTTATCAGTTTGTCTTATTTGTCCCTATTCCCCCAGTGCCTGGCATCTTATTTGATACACTGTATGAATGAATGAATGAATGAATGTCTACCCTGGGTACCTGTTTCTCTCTCCTCAGCAGATGTATTCCTTTGTCCTATGGACTTTGGCTTCTCAGCCTTCTCTTTAGCCGGAGTCTCTGGTGGTCTTGATTTCTCAGCTACAGCTGTAGGCTATCCTTCTGTGGCATTTTGATCTCCTGAATACATCAGAACGGGAGCAAACCATAGATTTGCCCAGCAGAGCAAGAAACCAATACCTAACGCCTTTCTCTCCACATTAAGCAGGTTCTTTATTTCCATCATATTTTTTCTTTTTTCTTTACTTTTTAAAATTTAACCATTTTTCTTTGAGAAGTTCCGGCAGGATTTAGCAAAGTTACCCAGGCCAGTGGCTTACTAACCTCAACAACGGTGATTACCTGATGGGTGTGGAAAAATTGACCAGCAAGTAATATGAGGGAGATTTCTGGGCTATATTTTGTTTTGTGTGGTGGTTACAAAGGTGTATACAATTGTCAGATTTTATTAAACTGAACATTTTATCTCTGTGCATGTTATCATACATAAATTATGCATCAATTTTTTAAAAAATTTATAAGAGAATGGAGTGCCTAGGTGCCTCAGTTGGCTCAGCATCCAACTCTTGGTTTCAGCTCAGGTCATGATCTCAGGGTCATGAGATCAAGTCCTGTGTCAGGCTTCACGCTCAGCACCAAATCTGCTTGGAATTCTGTCTCTCCCTCTTCCTCTTTCCTTTCCCCCACTCTCATTCTTTCTCTTTCTCCCTCTCTTTCTCTCTCAAATAAATAAATAAATCCTTTAAAAGTTTGTAAAAGAAGGACTCTGAAATCACAATCTGTTCATCAGTCAAGAATGGCATGATTGATTGGTGATGTCTACAGGGACAAGGGGGAGGCAGATAGATGTCAAAACAAGTCCACATCTTTGCTATTCTTGTTCTTAACTGATCATCCTTAGAGAGTTCTGCATAATTTAATTAGTTATATTATTAACTCACCCACATTAAAGGATTATAATGAGGTGAAAGTTCTTTGTAGAATATATATCCCCAGCTAAGTGTGAGATGTTCATATTCACACTTATTCCCCATGATGCCTTATACAGTAGAACTGACTTTAGCAGGTAGGTTCCCAGAAAATTCTCCTGGGCTGAAATGAAATGTAGCAGAGCCAGATATTTTCAAAATGCCAGGCTTCCCATTAACATGAACATAGTTTGTCCCATTATTCACATTGCAAACATTAACTGCCGATGCTGACTTGTTGAGCTGACTTTCCCATTGCCCTACAGGACCACTTTTTAAGGTACTAAAATTATTTCCACAGGCTGAACTAAGTAATGTGTTTTCTTTGAGGTTCTTATTCTTTTCTGAGGCTTTGTCTCAAGATGGGGTCTGGAATTTCTCATTTCTCCTTCTCCTTCCAACTGCAAATCTGCAGAGGCCTTTCAGTGCTTTGCTCTGTGGGTTTTTGGTTTATGTTTGCTGGCTGAGGCATCTGTTTCGGGTGCCCTGAGGCACCTTCCAGGAGGCTCCCAGATTATCCAGGAGGATCATGCTAACCAGCCTGTATCACTGGGAGGTTCAGGACTCAGCAGCCATGCTGTTTCCTGACTGGTGTCCCCACAGAGGGAACAGGACAGAGCCTGGCAACCGTACCTCCACTTCCGAAGCCAACCAGAGACCCAGGCCCAACGGCAGATGCAGCCTGGGTATTCAGCCAAGAGATACCTGCGAGGCCTCTTGCAGACATGGCCCCCTGACACCATGTACAGGCTCCAATGTGCAGGTCAGTGGGGCAATGGGAGGATACACCAATACACCCTGTGATGCCCTGCCTTGAATTCTGATGTGAGGGTGTGTTTTCCATCAAGTCCTGAAATGCTAGAATTTCAGGTACAATTTTGTGTTAAGGCAAAGGTGCTCAAGCTTGGGAACTGAGAGCCTCTATCATACCTTTTGCCCTTTATCCTCCCCCACATTTGCAGAAGAACATACAACCTGAAGTTTTGCCTTCTCTCTAGCTCCTCTTAGGACTTCCACACTCCACATCCCAAGCAAAACTTTCTTCCCAACCTTCCCCACTCAGAGACTTTAGATCCTCCAGATCAATCTCTGTCTTTTACAAGACAAGGAAAAAAAGGCCCTGGGGATGGGGGACAAAGCAATACATCCAAAATCATTCAGCCAAAAGCAGGGCTGGGACTAGAAGGCAAATCCTATATTCACCCCCAGCTCCACATTCACCCCAACATTCCTGAGTTGCCTTCTGAAGTGATCTCAGATCCTCCAGGAAGTAGAAATGTTAGGCCTTCAGCAGAAGGCCTGCCCTTATGCTGAACAGAGACTTCAAATGTACTCTATAAAGGCTTAAAAATGAAAACAGGAAACTACTGGGGATTCAAGTTGCCAGGTTTAATGCATACACACAGAGACCTGCACAGACATACACACACACACACACACACATACACACACACACACAGAATTAAACTTGCAATATTTGGTACATATTTTTGCTTAAAAATTATTCACTGTTTCTCTGAAATTCAATTTTAACTGGACATCTCCTATTTTATTTGGCAAACCTGTTGGGGATGAGAGGAGTGAGAAATAGGATTTGCCAGCACCCACTGGGTGTTTGCCATTACTTCAGTACAAACAGACAGGACCAGAGGAAGACTGACTTGCTTCTTGTTTTATAGGTTTACCTTGGGAAAGGAGAGAAAACAGCTCTCTCCCCAGTAAGTGATGACTTAAAGGAAAATGAGATGTGGGTTTTGTCCAGTAATTGGTTTTACTTTCATGGCAGGCCCAGCATTATAGGCAGTTCCATTTATTTAACACTTCTGAGAAAAAGCCTCTTAACCAAAGATATGTTTATCATTGGGTGGGGGCAGAGGAAAGACCAGACCACTGCCTCAGAGGCCAGGTCCAACATCTTCAAGGATAAGAACCCCACTTAACATCAAAACACATCTCAGACCCTTCTATGGAAATCATAGGGCTACATTGTGTAGTTTAAGAAAAGATTCATGTGTGAGTGCATTCTTGGGCCCCTTTGCCATAATTCATTACCAAAGCACCTCTTGAGAATGAGACCCTCAAGCTGGAGGAACAGTAGCAATACTGTGGTACGAGATCACTGGCCCAAAGGGCTCTGCCAGGGACTCACATCTCAGAGCTCACTACCTTTGTGAGGCTAGTATGTTTTCTGGTCCCGTCTTTCTGTCCCTATAATAACTTCCACACACTTCAGACCCACATTCTCTACAAATGCTTCTCTGACAACTCCAGCCAATATTGAGCTCCCTATTTTCTGCCCTTATATCTCAGTGACATTTGGGGCCACACAGCTAAACAAAGGAGAGCTTCGTCTCTCCAATAGACTATTAGTGCCTCTAAAAAGGGCCCATGCCTAGCCATGGTAAGCCCCCAATAAATATTTGTAGAATAACTGAATTGAGAATCATGGGGCCTACAGAAATAAGTAGGATAACATCCAAGAGAAACCTTTGGATTCTCCTCTTGAAGCAGGAGGAGGCTTTTACCCAACCCCAAAGCAGCAGCCATGTCTCTTCCACCAGGGAGACCCAGTTCTTGGGAATGGTGAAGTGGAAGAAGCACACTTGAGGCCCAGGACCAGAAGTACCCAAGACACTGAACAGAAAACCTTCTATGGGTTCTATCTGATTTTTAATCCCTCCCATTTTCTAATTGTCTTCTTTAATGGGCAATGTCCAAAGCCAAGACTAGTGTAAGTGGGGAACCTTGTAGTTATCTCCAAGACCTCTGAACTAGCAACCATTATTTCTACCAATGACTCCTGACCTACTCTTCAGGATACATCAAGGATTCTGTGCTGCTCCAGAACAATCAACTTAATGTACCAAAGAATCTCAGGCTACAACAGGATCTTTCAGGTGTACCCCCAAAATACCATCTCCTGCCTGTCTTCCCTCCATTTTGGATTCAACAAGGAAAAACTTTTGAACAAGGTACATGTTGATTTTATGACCAGATCTCAAATATTTGGATTTTTAACACTTAAAATGGAGTTCCCAAAAATAAAACCTAAGGATTCTGGGTTTCATTGTCTTTAGAGTCTAGACCAGCACCATCCAACGATACTTTCTGAAATGATGGATTATTCTATGATATATATTATATATGTGTATATATAGAATATAATATATATATTCTATAATGTGTGCTATAGCCAATCAGTAGCCATTAGCCACATGCAGCTGTTGAGCACTTGAAATGTAGTGTGGCTGTGAAATGGAATTTTAAATTTTTACTTACTTGTAATTAATTTATATCTAAATAGCTACACGTGGCTATTGGCTACTGTATTAAGTGGTACAGGTCTAGACTCTAGATTTTAGATGATTTCTTAGGCCTGTTCTACTCTAACATTCTTTAATTCTATGGTTTTGTGGCAATATCATAAGAAAAAAAGTACAAGCTTTGGAGCAATGCCTGTTCTCTTTCTTACTAGATATAAGATCTTGAGCAAGTCACTTAACCTCTTTGAGCTTCTGTTTGCTCATCTCTGTAATGAATGTACTAAGACCTGCCTCATTACTGTGCAGATTATTATTGTGAATTGTCTGTAAGCTGTTCAGTACTATGGGGATTTTACTTATCAAAGTTATTCTTGGGAACTTGAAACAATAAAAGAGCCAGAAATTGCCTTGCCAAGGGAGATAGGAAAAGATGACTGAGGCACTAATGGACAAAGAATAAGGCATTGGCTAGTGCCAGTTTTTGAGAAAAGAGAAGGAAACAAGAGCCTAATAATAAAAAGTTAATTTTTCTGAAATGAAAAAGGAATTTTCCAGGATTAATGATAGTCCCTAACCAAGTCTTGTCCTTGGGAAAGGATCTGGCCAGGATAAGTAGAATATCTGATCTATCAAATGAATGGAGAAGAATGTGGCAGGTTCTCATTAAACATTCCTGTCATATACCTCCTCTAAGTCTTGACTCTGGAACCAGGGAATTTTGGTCATAACCTGATCCACATATAGTTCATCTACAGGAAATATGCTGGTCAAGCCATTGTATTTCTCTTCATAAATTCATACCCTGGCTTATAGAGTCTCTATACACTTTGCTAATGTGGGTCAACATCCCTTAAACCAGTTGATTCTGGGACACTAAAGAGATCAAGTTTCTGGGCCATCCATTTCCAGGGAATGGGTGAATTTGCTCAGGTAATGCTCCTGTGTTGTAACCCTCTGTCCTTCCCCAGGTGGTACCCCATTTTGACATTGCATTATACCCTCTCTCTTCAAAAATCCTACTGTCTTCAGTTAATATCCTTAGATTTTGATGCCCTAAGGTCTATAAATACTGGACAGGGGACTGCAGTAATTTCATTCTGGGAGTAGATCAACACTGCACACCTAAGAGATTAAGTGATTTCCTTAATTACTGCCATATGCCAAGGAGCTGTAACAATCAGAAAGAAAACAGAGTCCATATAGAATTGTAATTAAACATGTACCAATTAGCACCAGATCCCAAGCCATGTGACCTCTCTGGGCTTCAGTTTCCTCATTTATAAAGTAGAGATGGCCATGCCCACTTTTGCCTTATAAGACTAGATGTTGGAATTAAATGGGATAATACAGTATCTGGCACATAGTAAGTGCTCAATAAATGTTAGGTATAGAGCCCTCCCTACCTTGTGTTTTTAAGCATAATTACTAATTGCAATGCTCCATTGCTCATGATCACATGGCTCAAAAATCAATTTGCAAAGAAGTAAAAACAGCTCAGAGGCTGTAACTTGAACCCTGACTGATGGTTTTATCGGTTTTAACTTCATCTCCTCTTGGCCTACCTCTTTTTTCCAGACACTTTATTTCAAAAAGTAGGAAAAGTCCTAACTACAAATATAAGATTTCCCCAACAATGTGATGTTGGTCATGTCACTTATACTCCCTGAATCCTTGGTTTGCTCATTTGTAAAATGGTAGTAATGGTATCTGCATTCTACCCTCTCTGGGTTGTTGTAAAAAAAAAAAAAAAAAAAAAAAAAAAAAATCACAGAAGAGGACAGAGGTAAAAAAAACTCTGTAAGATCTCTAAATTGCTACTCCAGTTCACATTATTTGGGTAATCTTAATCCATATTTTGAGACAGAGAGACCAAGTTTTGTGATCTCCTTTCAACAACTGAAACTTCCAATATCTTGCTTGCACACCTGTTTCTATTAAGCATAAGCAAATGAGCCAGAGATGATGTTTACTGAGAAAAATCTTGGTTTCCCTTGAATAGATTGAGTCATATAGTCAATATCACTGGGATACAGCCAAAAAGAAGAATGCTTCTCTATATCCCCCTACTCACAGTGCCCCTTGATCCAACTTAGACAGTCTACCATATAAGGCTATTCACCAAGTGAGTGACCACTTGGCCAGAGTTTCACTTCCTCTACCCTCAGAAATACATTTGGTTCCAGGTGAATCTGACCAGAAAGCATGGACCTGAAGTCTGACTTGTTGCCAAAGAATAATTCTAGAATATACAAAAAGGTCTTTAGTGCCACACCCCGTATGGAGGTGTGGAGGCCCTCTTAAGGCAGGCCTAATGAGGACCTGGGTCTCCTCAGATTGCGGGGGTCCCAAGGGCTCATCAGGTTTCTCTGGACCACTAAAACCTGAGCAGACCCCTCTGAACCTGAGTCTGAGTCTGCCTCTGTTCTACCAACATTCTTAGCATCAGCTCAGACCCAAGCACTGTCAGGAGCCAGTAGGCAAAGGAACAAGAGCTGGAGGGAGGGAGTAGCCTCAAGAGGGGGCATTTGGCTTTTGATCCAATGACACCAAGGAAGGGAATGACGCAGGGAATGATGAGGGTTGGGGAATATAGAGGGAAGGTGAGGCTGGCTGGGAGCCTCCAGAAGTCTGGAGTTCCAGCTTATGCAGGGCCCCTGAACAACTCCCAGAGCCCCTGGGTGAAAGACAGCCCCACACTGTTCCACAGAGCAGCATGCCGAGAGTAGAGGTGTTGCTAAAGCAGCTCCAAACAACAAAGGTTTGCCAGATAGTTTCAGCAATAAATCTACCTTGAGCAAGTGATGAAAATAGCTGCAGGACCCTTTACCCCATCGATGAAAGATTTGTTAACCATGCTGGAGTCATCTGTTGACTCAGATCCTTCCTGAGGGTTGCACAGACAGGGTAAGTTCAGAGAGCTAAGCAGCCGTCCATCACAGTGCATTCAGCAGAGCTTTGCCCACAAGTAAACAACCAGCAGACAGCCCAGGAAACCAAGGGCTTCAGACAGAGCATTTCAACGGCAACAGAGCAGGGCTGCAGGGCAGCCCCACCACAATCACATCACCGTCACCCTCCAGTCCCTCAGTTTGCAAAGGACCATCACATTCATGATTTTACATGAGTTCCAGACAACTCTGTGAGGAAGCAAGGGCAAGGGATCAGTATCCCCATTTTACAGATGAGGAAACTGAGTCCAAGAAATGAAGACTCAGTCCTGAGCCTCCTGATTCCTAGTGCAGTTCTGCTCTAGAGACCTGGCTGCCACTTCCATGAAGGTACTAGCAGAAACACAAATAAGGAGGGAAGAGGAACAAGGGCCTTGATCAACACTTTTGCTCCAAAGATCAAGAAGGAAGGTAGTTTGGAAGCAGCTAATAACACAGTGCCCATATCTGGGTTTACAAGGCTGATCCACTGTTTACCTTTGCAGGTCAACAGGGCCTGGCTGGAGGGGAAGCTGGGGCCGGTGGACATGTGGACCAGGGCTCTGTAGCCACGAACCACAGCAGTCAGGGGATTCACTTGCCGCCACTCAGGAAGCAGTCATGGCAGAAAGATGAAACCCAGGCAGAGGTACCATTTCTAATAGGCTCCCTTCTGTCATTGTTCATGACTTCAGAGGGGATATGCCCTTTTTTCACCATTCTTTGGGGTTCCCCCAGAGAAAGGAAGAGTACTTTAAGCCTATTGACCACAGTTTCCCAAAGTGTCACATGTGGAACACTGCCAGCTGCTTGATGAAAAAAAGCATTTTGTAGGCACCTGGGTGGCTCAGTCAGTTAAGCGTCTGCCTTTGGCTCAGGTCATGATCCCAGGGTCCTGAGATCAAGCCACATATCAGGCTCTCTGCTCAGCAAGAAGCCTGGTTCTCCCTCTCCCCTGCCTCCCACTCCCCCTGCTTGTGTGCATGCTTGCTCTCTCTTGTTCTCTCTCCCCCTCTCTGACAAATAAATAAATATAATCTTTAAAAAAGAAAGAAAGAGAAAGAAAGAAAGAAAGAAAGAAAGAATTTCCTGGCCAAATACATTTGGGAAATGCTGCATACCATGGTCTCCTCCCAGAGAATCACAGGGCATGTGTGAATATGGACCATTTGAAGTAGTTGGTTTAACTTTAACTTATGGTTTTCCAAATTTACGTAACCACAGAGTCCCCCTACAGTCTTCACCCCATCTTGGCAGCTGAAATCTTCTTTAGAGAAAAGAGCTCTTGGCCTTAGAATTGGAAAAGGCCTGGTTTGGGTCCTGCATTTGACAAGTTGTGGTGAACATGATAAAGAAACTTAACTGACTTTGAGCCTGAATTACCTCCTTTGTAAAATGGAGCTGTTATTATACATATCATATCATATTCACTAGGCTACTATGAGGATTAAATGCATTAAAATATATAAATGGTTTCTAAACTCTAAGGCCTATGTGTATGAGTGTATGTGTGTGTGTGTGTGTGTGTATGTGTGTGTGTACAAGATGACAGTGGTTCAGAACAACATACACGACACATGCTACTATCTTTAAGCTCATTTGACTTACAAGAAAATCACATGCCACTGTGAGCTGGAAAGGGGGAGAAGAGAGGTACCACTGGGTAGAAGGGCAGAGGGAGAGACATTTTACAATGCATACAGACAAAGATACAGAGCTTCATTTTGACTTTTAATTTCTTTGCAAGAAAGCACTATATAAAAAAAAAAACTATATATCAGGCATGGTTAAAGGTCATTCTTTCTCTCATAATAATAAAATGTTTTATTACAACAAATAGCATTAGAGATCATACTCATACAACCTTGTTTATCTTCCTAGGCTGCCAAAGAGGTTCCTTCCTTGCAACAACAGTCTAGCCACAAGATCTGACTGTTAAAGGAACCAGCTCTGTTTCTTTACAAAGCCTGTTTACAGGAATGTGTATCTGTCATTCCCCAGGACACATCAATAGAGAATCACCATCGTACACACACTTCAAAGGAGAGCCACAATGAAAAAATACAGCAAACCTCCCGAAGGGCCTTTGGGCATGCCCACATCGATCATTCTTGGCTCCTGAGTGACAAATCCCACATTACATTCTATGGAGGAGCCTTCCCCAATAGAAAGGCAGATCTCAGCGGTAAGAAGCCAAATGTCTTACTTGTTAATCTGGGTATCCCTAATCATGCAGAGTTCATTTGAGAGCACTGAGGCACGCCGAATGTCACTTCCTCATACCTGTCATTTTAGAAAGTAACAGCCAAAGTCCAGCAGAAGGTGGCAACAAGGCCGACAGCCTCCTTTTTGCCTAGTACTCAAGCACACGCATTCTTCAATCAGACTGCCTGGGTGTAAATTACCCCCACTCTTCTAGTTGTGATCTTGGGCAAGGTATTTGATCTTGCTGAGGCTCGGTTTTCCCCATCTGTAGAATGGGGATAACAATAATACCTTCATAAGACTATTATGGGGATTAGGTGAGTTACTGGATGTGAAATACTTTATATAATCCTTTTCCTATATTTAGCACTTACTATGTGTCAACTGTTACTATTATCGTTATCCTTCTCTCCATCACCTGACTTGCCAGCAAGAACTCAACCCAGGTAATGAGATTAGGACTCCCCGAACCTGCCTCAGCTAAAGCCATGGCTGTCTCAGCTCCTGTTCTTACCTGTATTCCTATTAACCCAAAAGTGATAAAAGCTGAAGGTCAACTGTCCATCCTCTAATAAGTTCTCATTCCCATCCTGTTTCTACAGAAAGACAAGGGAATATAAAACTCTACAAGGGCAGAAGCAGCCACTTGTTACAGGAGCCTCCTGCTGAAAGATGCCTTTTCCCTCCTATAGCACCTGCTACTGGTTCAGAGAAAAACACAGCTGGGGAAGTGAAGAAGAAAAAGGTTGTGTGTACATGTGTGCATGTGTGTGCATGTGCGCATGCGTGCTTGCCCTTAAAAAATTAATCTCAATCTAGGAACGAGGCAACTCAAAGGGACATCTCAAACAGAGAAATGGCCTTACTCGCTATTGAGCTCACCATGTGGAGCTGAAATAAAACTGTTATAATTTATTAAATGTGGAAAATAGTGAAGAACAAGAAGTTTCAACAGCTCTCAGTTCTACCTTAAAATGCATGATATTACCGCACTCTGGTGGCAACAGAGTCCTTTATGCTTTTAAGGGGCTGGGGGTGATCTGTAAATATGTAAGGACAGAATTTGAGCTCCCAAACAATTGACCCACTTCAAACTCAAAAAGCTGGAGATCCTGAATCCAGCAATAGTTTTGCTTAATTGAAGATCTGTCACCTTTGAATACAGTGGGTGTGGCAGTTTTACCAATCTTTTCAAAAGTCAAGTACACCTCCCCCCTGCCCCAGGAATGTTCCTAGCTCTCTGGCCTTGTCCTGCTTTGCAATTCTATGGGGGTCTTCCAGTGGTATGAAGTTAACTGTGCCGAGCAGAAGCAAACAGAGGCTCTGGAAAGCTCTGCCCTGTAGCAGCTGCGTGAATTCAAGCAGGTCCCTCAGCCCTCTGAGCTGCACTGATCTCATCTGTGCACACAGATGATAATGCCCACTTCACAGGCTGATGGAAGGATGAAATGAGATGATGCATTCCTGTGAAAGTATCTCGTCTCAGATTAGGAACTAGAGCAATGTTAGTTCATGGTGGAGATGCATATCCTCTGAAGTGCCGCTGAAGGAGCCACAGGCATTCCAGGTGGACCTGATGCCAATGAGGGATATTATTTTCAGTCTGTTCAGGATTTTCTCAGATTACTTGTGTCTAACCTGATCCAAACCTTCCCATTCAGGCCAGAAGGCCCTCTGTCTCCCAGGTTCCTTTGGGTCAGGAGTAAACAGTAGGCCTCATCTGCAGGCCTAAGGGAAGCCTCAATCCCATACTCCAGGTCAGCCCAGACACTTTCTTCAACCTAGGCATATGGTTTAGCAGAGGAAGGCAGTATTTTCTGCTCTATTACAACTCTATAAAGTTTTGATTAGAATAAAGAAATTAAAGATTTGTCAGCACACCTCACACAAACCATTTGGGTTTACACATAGATTTCTCAATGCAAACCTTGTCAGACTATATGCACAAGGTCAGTATTCAGAAAAGGGCAGTTAGTGGGCAGCTGGCACCTGGAAAGTGAAGGCCAGGAACATAAAGATCCTATGTGCGTGCATTTGATTAATCATTTTCTTACTGTCTTGAAGTCCTAAATATCACCCTGCATATACCTGGTTGAATTTCCTTCCTCATTCAACTCTAAACATGAAGGATGCTTATGCGTGTTTCTGATCATTTTTTTCTCTTTGAACACTAAAAAAATGAGAAACGTTTTTATTTTTCCTCCCGTGAAACTGAACTCCTTGAAACCTAGCACACATGTACATTTCACAGAGCCAAGTTCATGTGTTAAGACTAAAAAGAGAAATTTTCAGCAACTTTTGTTTTGTTTTTCAAAAATTTTACCCACTTATTCATGTGAGATTGAGAGAGAGAGAGAGAGAGAGGCAGAGGGAGAAGCAGGTCCCCTGCAGAGCAGGAGCCTGAGCAGGACTCGATCCCAGGACCCTGGGATCATGACCTGAGCCAAAGGCAGACACTTAGCCACCCAGATGCCCCTGTTTGTTTGTTTGTTTGTTTGTTTAAGATTTATTTATTTGAAAAAGAGAGAGAGAGAGAGAGAGAGAGAGAGGTGGGAAGGGGCAGAGAGAGGGAGAGAGAAACCCAAGTAGACTCTATGCTGAGTGTGGAGCCCAAAACAGGACTCAATCCCACTATACTGAGATAACAACCTGAGCTGAAACTAAGAGTTGGACACTCAAACAACTGTGCCACTCATGTGCCCCTCAGCGACTTGTGAATAACTGGAAAGAGGAGGCTCTAAGTACTACCCCCATGTTTCTCTCTCTCTGTGACTTTTTCTCTCTGGACACACACACACACACACACACACATTTGGGGGTTTTTAGGACACAAAAACTGTGCTAAAGGTGTTGCTGATTCTGTCACATGGTGATTCATTTTTAGCTATGTCCACATCGCAGAAGTGTAGAGATGCCTAGATATCCTGCAAGTGGCGAGATTGGGCACTAAACCTAATGAGAGAAGAGTCTACTCTCAAAGAAATACAGAAGAAATTCTAATTCCAAACATTATTGTAACTACGTATAATTAGCTCATGTAATACAGCAAACTTATGAGGCAGGAAGTACAATTACTCCCATTTTACAGAAAAAGAAATTGAGGCTTAGACAGTTTACATAAAGTAAGCAAGCACAAATGCATATTCCTACTTTCAGCCCTTTCTAACCTGAAAGGTTGCACAGTGTCCTGTACCTTGCTTTTTTCCCTTAGCAACATATGTAGAGGTTCCTCCCTCCCTAAACACAGAAATCTCAACTATATTCCAACTGGCATAATTTCCCAGCTGCAAGACAAAGAAAGACTATATTTTGTCTGGAAGGCTGTTAAATCTATCACGTTTATACTTCTCAGAGGAGTGAGGGAGTGGACTAGGGGAGGGGCATTGCTGGCTTCCCAAAAAGCAGCACCAGCTAGCTCCTGGATCAGATAGCTAGCTCCTGGGTTGGTTGGTTCTACTTCCCAGCCATGAATACTGAAGCTACATCACACCCAGCAGCCCCTGGCACTAGATTTACAAAGAGATACAGTGTCATTTGTCCTCTGCAAGCAGCAGTTTTAAAATACCTGCCATGTTGGGTTTTGTTTTATTTTAAAATTTTTCTCAGGTACCAAAGGCTTTGAAATTACCCCCTATCTCAGAAGAACAACCCAGAGTCCTGGATCCCCTGAGGAGTCCATTTAAAGCCAGTGAACCTCCAGCAGAGCTCTTCATCTTCCCAGTGGAGATTCATTTCCATACCCAAAACCCCCCAAAAGGAAAATCACACAGAAGAGGTAGGCCCCCTGTGTTTGGGTGCTCCTGACAGAACACAGGCAGGCCAGTAAGGACTGGGGATGTGGGTCTCCCTAATGTAAGCTTCTCCTAAATCATGGTCGACCCTCCCCAGGGTCATCCTCTTCAGAGAAAGGTTTTTAAAGGAGGAGAAAGTGTAGAATCTAGAAGAAGGTGTCTTCTGGTCATATTCGTATGTTCCCATATGGTAGTAAAGATAGATTTCAAAATCCATGAATTGCTCCTGCAATTTCATGCTAACCTCTTATCTGTTAACCCTACTAGAAAGGATATGCTGTTTAAAAGCTCTTGAAAAGTACCAGAATTTCCTCTCATTGGCCAGGTGTGAGTTGTATGCCCAATCTGGACCCAATCAATGCAGCTAAGACAGTGAGGTGTGTTCATTAGCTAGGCTTCAGTCACTTGCATACCCCACAGTCAGGGAATAGACACAGCTCCACCCAAACCACATATGTGAGAAGGGGAGAGACGGGCCTCCAAAAGAAGAGACAGCTGGCAAAAACCACAGACATCTAAAAAACTTGGCTTTCTCCTTGTCTCCCAGGTGCCCCACAGCCTGAGTCAGGACCGGAAACAGAAGAAAAGGCCAGGCCTTTATGGAAACCTCCCCTGAAGCATGCATCCCCAGAAAAGCCAAGGGAGTTAACAGTACATCTCCCAGTGGACACAGGCAAGGACATGCTCTCATGTCAAGGTAGCTATTCATTCCCTCCAGCACCCCACAGAACTCTCACCCTGAAGGAAAGCAAGGCAAGACACATAAGGGTTCTCAGCCATGAGAAGCTATAAGGGAGGCTCGTTCCTCCCCTGCCACTTGAAGATGACTTAATTCAGTCAGTAGCTATCTTTAACCAAAGCGCTATAACAAAACCAACATAGTTTCTAGCTCATGCAACTTACTCACTGAATCATCCCCCTACTAATAGTTTCTGGTTGTAGATATAAAATAGCAACCAAACTTACTAAAATTTGCTGCATACTTTATAGTTTATCCTACATTTTTAGCCAAGGGAGTTCCATTTCTGATCAATTTATTCATTAAAATTCATAATATTAATAAAAGACTTCCCTCCCATTTTTCAAGACATCATATGGACATTTGAAACTATACACATGAGTGTAGCTAAGTGTATTTTTTTATGTGTTGACAGGCTGGAAATAATGGGTCATATTTAGAAAGCCCTTCATCTTCAGAAAACCAAACCTTCTTTCCAAAGGGCAAAATGACTGTGTGACAAATGCTAAGTGATCTCGGACTAGTAGTAATCACAAGTAGAAGGATGAGCATTCATATTTATGGAGTTCTTCCTCTGTGCCAGGGCCCATCCTTAGTTTAACTCACTACTCCTCATAACAATCCTACCTCACTTCACAGATCAGAAAACTGAAGCCATGAAAGATAAGTAATTTGTTTGAGGTCACACAAATATAAGTGGCCTAGCTGGCACTGGCACTCAGGCCTTCTGATGCCAGAATCTGTACTCCTACCCATTACACTGTACTGTCTTCCAGAATAAGCAAAACAATGAATCCAGATCAGGATGTTCTTGAGATATTTCAGTTTTGAGAGCTTCCTTTGATTATTGGGGCAAGGGCTTGTTTATCTCTTAAGTGAGAGTTAATTATCCTAAAGCCTCTGAAGTTTCCTTTCCAAAAATAATCCAAATATGGACAAGGGTCACTCTGTGTGCAAACAGATAGGAGAGCAGCTTTCCACCTGTGAGCACAATGTCCAGCACACAGTCTGACTCATTGGGATCAATGGCAACACCATTGAATTTTATCTTTGGTATTTCTCACTTCACACTGTTCTCTGTTTTGGGCTGCCATGTCCACCAAATATCTAGAACTTGTTCATCCTCTGCCACCCTGCCAAGGGGAAGCTGGTCAAATAAGTCTCTGATACCTTGTGTGAGTTTGTTCAGTATGTGACCCAATCTAGTGGTAGATGCATAAAGAAAAGAATCTAAAGAGGCAAGGTTTGCATGACAATCTTTCCTACAAAGATTCCTGGGGCAGGTGGCTCAGTCAGTTAAGTGTATGACTCTTGGTTGCAGTTCAGGTCCTGATCTCAGGGTCATGAGATCAAATTCCATGCCAGGCTCCCCACTGAGTGCAGAATCTGCTTGAGACTTTCTCTCCTTCTCCCTCTGCCCCTCTTCTTCCCTCCCCCTAAAAAAAAATAAATAAGTCTTAAAAAATAATAAGGAGATTCCTGGGGCAAGGGTGTTGAAAGCTACTAAGCAGGACTGTCCTGTTGCCAGAGGTTGCATGTACTCATTTTCTTGCTTAGCCCTGGATCATCTCACCTTTAATATCATAAAAATAAAACCAGATTTTATATATGCACATATACCATACTTATTTTATTGCTGAACCATTGAGATTAAATTACAGACTTTGTATATTTCTTCCCTTATCAGCACATATGTCCTAAGAGCAATGATTTTTCTTCCTCATAACCACAATATAACTGCCACACTCAAGAAAATTTATTTTTTAATATATAGTCCATATTCAAATTTTCAAAATTATACCAATAACGTTCTTTTAAAAAAAAAAGATTTTATTTATTTATTTATTTATTTATTTATTCATTCATTCATTCATTCATGAGGGACACAGAGAGAGAGAGGCAGAGACACAGGCAGAGGGAGAAGCAGCCTCCACGTAGGGAGGCCAACGTGGGACTCGATCCCGGGTCTCCAGGATCACGCCCCGGGGCCGAAGGCTGCACTAAACCGCTGAGTCACCCGGGCTGCCCACCAATAACATTCTTTATAGTTTTTTCCCCCAATCAGTCCAGGATTCTACTCAGAATTAGTACTGTATTTAATTGTCCCATTTCTTTAGAATCTTGTTTTTCATGATATCAACATTTTTGAAGAAGATAGGCTAGTCACTTTTCAGAATTACTCTTGATTTTAATTTGTCTGTTTCCTTGTAATTAGATTCAGATCCAACATTTTTGGCAAGAATAGTATGTAGGTGATGATATGTCCTCAGCATATCACACCAAGAGGCAAGAAATATCCCTTCATATTTATTCCATTTGTTATCATTTGTTTCATTACAGGGAATGTTAAAATTTATTATTTAGTTAAAGGTGGTGTCTACTGGATTTCTCCATTGTAAAGGCACCTTTTCCCTTTGTAATAAATAAGTAGCCTGTGATACTTTGAAATCACGCTTGAAGCCAGCTTTTAAACACAGCAGCAACAGTGTGTTGAATATGAAATAAAGATCACTCCCAGAGATTAAGACAAGGTCTCAATCACTTAGATTAGTGGGTTTCACCCTTCCTAGAGTAGTCCCTACTGATTTTGAAAAAAGAACTGCAGCAAGAGAACAGAAGTGGAGGGCAGGATGTGTTTTGTGGAGCATTATCATCAATCTCATTACTTTCTAACTACCATCTGGAAGGTGCTACTTTGTACTTTCTGACCTTTGAGGAGCCATGTGATCATCGGTTCTGCTCAGAAAAATTGCTTTGTGGTTGGAACTCTAGCCAACAATCCCATGAGCTCTAAAGCTGGAGTCTTTCTAGTTTGAGCCTTTGTTCTAGGGGCTTGTAAGATCTCCAGGCCTCCCCAGTCTTCTTTCTCTCTCAGGAGTCTTTCAGCAAAGATGATAACAACAACCACTATTCCAGTCCTTCCAGCTCTTGGAAGCTCCCCAACTGAAGGGCCACTGTGCTAGCCACCTTGGCCTCCACTCCTTAGCAAAGCTATAAAAGAGGGACAAACTTATGAATGAGTGGAATTAACTAGCCTAAGCATAAGGAGTCATCAACCACATAGAAAAACAAACAAACCAAAACAACAACTACAACAACAACAAAAGGTTCTTTCTCCTTCTTGCTGATTCAGAAGTTCTCTCACTCATGTTTTTTCTTCTTTTGCTTTGGAAGACGTTGATGCCCTATTCCAGAATGTGACCCCACCACTGTCCCTGATTAAAGGAAGAAAAAGTCCAGAGGGCCAGCAGGGCCTGGACAAACCCAGGACATCAAGCTGCAGCAGTTCCATAGGCCCCTTGGATGTGAGAAGGGCCAGGGGGGCCCTTCCAGCAGAAGAACAAGGTAATCACTCCTGGGGTATGCAGATGCTCCCCCCCACCCCCATCCCCACCCCGCCTCAGCTTGTCTGTTGCTCTGGGATCATTTTAATCGTCTGCCAGGGCCACACAGCAGCTGTGATGTAAACTGTCTGAAAACCACCCCATTGTAAAGGGGAAATCAGCAGTGTTTCCAACAATGTCTGGGATTAACGTTCACCATGCATATTCCTAAAAGAGTTAGTACATGTTTTAAGGGTTTGCTGCACCAACACGCACTGCCAAGCTGTTCTGTGCTCTCCTCACTCCTGGCAGCAGTGTGTGATGACACAGCCCCCTTTGCTCATCAGGGAGACACGCTACTGGATCTACCAGGCGTACTCAATACCCTCCCTGGGCCAAGGGAGCCTGGTGACATGACTTTTCCAAGAGGAAAAGTCCCCAGAGAGAAGTCACCCTCCAGCCCAGGGCAGAGCCTGAGGCCTGTCCATAGAGAGAGAAGGATTTCTATTGAAGGGTGAGGCAAAGCAAATCCACTTCCTCTATGACTTAGGCCCACTTAAAGTTCTTATCTTTAAGAGCTTACAGTCTAGAAGGAGACTAAGATGCTTATAGAAGAGCAATAGTGCAGAGGCAGTGCAGTAGTAATAGCTTCCATGGGGGCTGTTATCTAAAGGCAGCTCATAAAGCAAAAATTGCTTAGAGTCCAAATTACCCCTGAATGTTCCTTAGGGAGGTGCCATTCTGGACACCTGACAAACTATTTTCTAGAAAGTTCAGCCCAGCCAGCTGTTCCTCCTTCATGAGAGTGTTGGACTGCTGTCTTTGGTTGAACACCAGATGAAGGAGATTGGTGTATGCTTGGGTGCCAGACAATGTGAAGAAAGTACCTCTGTTAACAGCAGAATCACACTCAGGGCTGTGAGAAACTCACACTCTGAGAGGCATGTAGGAACCGAGAGCCACAAAGACAGCAGGTATGGCATCTTTCATTTTCATCTCATATTCACTCAGGGACAGGATGCCTCACGATTTAAGTCTCTCCCTCTCTCTCTCCTCCCTCCCTCTCCCAAGCATATATAGTTGAAGCCTTGTAAGCATAAATTAAATACATAGATCAGTAAATCCCTTATGTGTTTACAGCTTCTCTGTCACTGAAATGGTCAAAATCAAACCCCTCTCTCCCCCCAGCTCTCACTCTCTCCAAAGACCTCATTTTCACTTATAAACTATTATGGCATGGAATCTTTCTCTTATAGCCCCCTCTCTTTTATATTTGCCTGGCAGTGATCCTCTATTAAATTTGATACAAATGAACCAAACTTTGGTATGGTCATGTCAGTAATAGGGTGTTCCTAGGAGGTTGCATAGCCCAGGACAAACCATAGCAAACACAAACACACACACCCATAGTCCGACATTTTCATAAAGGGAAAATCTGATTAGAATGAATGCCAAGGTCAGGACTATGATAAGAGTGCAATCTAAAGCCTCAAGTGTATAGGCTAAGTGTGCATAAATGAATGAGTGTATGTATGAGAGCACATGTGTGTATGAGGTATGTGTATGCTTACAAGCCTATGTGAGTGCTTGTGTATATATATATATATATATATATATATATATATATGTGTGTGTGTGATTATGCATGTATGCATGCATGCCTGAGAACAAGTTTGCATGTGTTGATGTGTGTCTTCATTCATGCATGGTACGTGTACATCCATGCATGCACACCAGCATATGTGGTTATGCATGCATGTGTATGTGTGGTTGCTTTGCATATATACGTGTGTGTGCACAACTCTATAAAAATATGTGTGAGTTTCTGTGTGTGTGCAATGCCTCTGTGTATGTGTGTGTGTGTGTGTGTGTCCCTTAAGCATCCACTGTGGACAGTGGCCAGCTCTACTCCTGAGCCCTTTACCTCAGTGATAGGGAAGGGAAGGTTATAGAAACACCTTCAATTCTTCTAAACAGCTTCCTTCTCATTAGCCTCACAAATGAGAAAAGTCACAAAGCAGCCCCAGCATTGATCCATAGGGTACGGCTGTGCTGTAGAGTGCCGCATAGAGACACATGATGGACAGAGGAAGCAGAAGCTGGAGTCCCCAAGCTTTGTGTCCAGGGGCTGGGCTACATACCCCTAGAAGAAGGGGCTCCTCGCAAACCTAGCCTTGCTTATGTAGGGCTGCTTGAGTCCAGAGGGGTCCCTTTGCCAGACTCTCACAAAGCATGACATAGGCTAGTGGCAGCCCCACCCTGTTCATCTCAAACTGATGTCCAGAGGAAGGGGCCTAAATGATGGCCCTGCTCTGCTGAATCCAAGGAGTAGGGCTGAGCCTGCGCTCTGGCAAGCACCTGAGCATACTGGCATCTACCCACTGGGGATTCAGGGAGCACAGCCCAAGTTAAGCCTGCCTCCCCTGCACTGGTGCTAACACTATCTATGCCTGTGCTTACTTTCAAGAATATCCAAGAGACCCCACAGTGGGACACTTCTTGCTGGATCCAGATGGAGAAAACATCTGCCTGTCCCTCCCAGGGCCTACTGAAACCAAAGAGCCTCTTTCAGGTAAAGGTAAGATGATACATCCCAGGCCAGCCTCACTTTTATATGGGAATATTTTACCTGCAGCTTCCAAAACTTCCCAACAGCAGAGACATTATTAAAAACAGATGCAGGTTAGCCAGTTTCTCCCCTCTCACTGACACAGAGGTGCTTCTGTAGCTCAGACACAATAACTCAATGTTTGCATGGCAAGTTTACTCTTGCTGGAGCATCTGGAGAGGGAAGTTTCTGTGGAATAGCTTGAAGGAGGTCTAATGTGCCATGTTGATGCCTTGATGAGAATGATAAGCCCTTTTGGTAATTACCCAAACTAAACACTGCCTTTTCTGTTGTTTCCAACCACCCTCCAGAGGTGGAGATGGCTAATTGGTAATCCAATCAGGTATCCTTGTTATATGCATTGGTTCATCCCTGCGAATCATCTGGCTTCTGACAGATATCAAGGCCGTTTCCAAAAACCCTTCTGGCATGATACTTTTTTGGAGAAGAGATGCTGGCTCTGGGCAATAGCCATTTTGCAAAGGAAAAGAAAAACTGAAGTCAAAGGGTGATGAGGATCAACCACCTAGGAACCACCATGATGTGTATGTGTGAGATGTATGCCCAGCATGCTTCTCGATGAGTGAGATTAAAATCTGCACTCATCTGGTGGGTTATATCACCACTGGCTTAATAAAAAGAGCACAGATTCAAAGCCAGGAGATTTGAGTAGCCCTGGCTCATCCTCTACATCCAGCTATGTGTCAGATGACTTTGGGTCAGTCCCTCCCAGGGTCCAAGGTTCATCACCCCATCCAAAATGAGAGTATCAACTCCTCCACCACCAGCAGCTGAAAAGTCTCTTGACTATTGCTATAATTTATGTTTTGTGTCTATCCTATGAAAGTAGCTGCCTAGTATATGGGTTTCCAGAAACTAGAACGCATTAGGTTCCAAATTCAGTATTAAAGAACTTCCATCACCACTTGGGTTATCTCTTGATATAAATATAAAAATAACTTGGTTCTGAATTGGTAGAAGCAGGATTTGGACAGGTGGAGGCCAATGTCAGTGTGACACAGCTGGTATAACAACTGGAGAGCATATATGATTCTGTTCACCTGCTGCACATTTGTCCACTCTGTTCCAGGAGAAATAGCTCCCCTTTTGGCAAAGCAACAGGCAGAAACAGAAAACCAAGTATTCAGGCTTTAAGTTTGTTGTCACATTGTCGACGTGATGCTTCAGTCAATTTGGGATTCTCAGTATCTAACACAGTCCCTGACACATACATAGCAGGATCAGAATCAATTTTCAATGAAAAAAATCCTTCAACAATTTCCACACAAAAGGAAGAGAGAGAGAAATGAAACGTATGATGAATAAATGGAGACTTGCCTGCCATCTTGCGCTAGCCCCATGAACAACATATTTAATCCTACTTGTCTCTCAAACCAGAGGGCATTCACTGTAACCTCGTTGAATGAACGAATCTATCAGTCAACCAGTCAGTTACTGGCCTCTCCCCAGCCTTTCCTCCACATACTATTGGTGGATTTTCAGTCTTGATGGTGATTGGAATGTGCCCCAGAAGGAGAGACTGAACCTGAAGCCCATATCTCCCTACAGGGGCCTATAGGCTCAATCTAGCCTTAGAAGAGTCTCTATGAATGGGAAAGGTTTGTTGCTATTTGTTTTGTTTTGCTTATTTTGTTTTGAGAAGCAGTCTACAAAAAAAGTTCAACTCTTGAAAAGGATTTGCTCCAGTTACACCAAACTCTTTGTAGCTCAGTTTGTTTGGATCCATTTTGATCATCCTCCTCACCCTACCCTTTTAATCTTGTCTCCCATCATATTCGGGCCCACTCTTTTCTCTTCTCTCCAATGGCCAAACATTCAGGCTTTCTTCTCTTACCTCCTAGCCGTTGCCCAATTGCCCACAAATATTGAGAATTGTTTTAAGCTCCAAGCAAGGACTCATCTTTTCTGGGACAGTTTCCTTAAAATTGACCTCTCTCATACAACTGCCTCAGGCCATTCCTCTCTCTCTAATTCTCACTTTTGTGATCATTGTTTTATCTGCATCTGTTTTCTGTTTAGTTCCCAAATATTACGTGAGTCCTAGAGAGCCTCTCGTCTTTATCATATGTCCAAGAAATGCTTGTTGATTGACTGAATACCCCAGGTGCCACAAAGGAAAGTTCTTTCAGGATCATAGCTGGGTATTTTTTTAATTTAAAAAAAAATATTGAATAAAGAAGATAATATGATCTGACTGATCTTTCTGAGATTTTCAGGCTCTGTCAACATCTATTTGGAAATAAATTCTTAGGCAATTAGATCATGATATCTTGCTTTCAGAGAGCATAGAGAAATGGATATAAACCTTCAGAAGAAAAAAAAAAGATGTGAAGGCTAGAGCTGGAATTTGACTGTCTTGGTCATGTTGGGATATTGCAACACATAGAAAATTCAAAGGCTGAAGAAAGGAAAAGTTTGCTTGGATGGATACAAGTCAAAACAGTGGATATGCTCTCTATGTTGCTTATCCTTGGGTCAGATCCTTAACCTACCTTCCCAGTCACAGTGGCCACAAGAGAAGTTTTCAGAAGTTTTCTTATTCAAAAGTGTCTTATTGCAGGGCCCCTGGATGGCTAGGTCAGTTGAGTATCTGACTCTTGATTTCGGCTCAGGTTATGATCTCAGGGTGCTGGGCTCCGCGCTCAGCAGGGAATCTGCTTCAGGGTTCTCTCTCCCTTTGTCCCTCCCCCAGCATATGCGTACGCATGCACACACACGTGTGCGCTTGCTCTCTCTCACTCTTTCTCTCAAATAAATAAACAAATCTTTTAAAAAGTGTTTCATTGCAAGAAGTTCAAGGATGTCTGTGCCAGTGATTCAGGTTGAGACTTCAGATCCCATGTAAATTTAAATTCTTGATCTCTTTCAGACTTTCCAATTAGCACTTGTTCTTGTCCTAAATGGATTTCTGGCTCAAATATGTTCCTTATGTTTTAGTCGTTTAATTAGCATCATTTTTCTTACAACTTTTTCTTGATATGGTAGTTTTAAAATATGTACACAAGTTTTTTGACATTTGTTCCTCCAAAAGGGAGAGTTTCCCTTATATGTAGACTGGACATAGTTGCTCATTTAAAATAAATGTAGAATATGACAGAAGTGATTGTATGTAGCTTCTGAGCCTCAGTCATAAAAAGCACTGTGGCTCTCTCCTTGCTCTCTCTCTTGGGTTACTCACTCTGGGTAAAGCCAACCACCATGTCTGTCATGAGGCCATTCAAGCAGCCTTGTGGAGAAGTCCATATGGCAAGGAAGTAATGCCTCCTGCCAGCAGCTAGAATAAACTTCCCAGGCTATGGGTGAGCCATCTTGAGAAGAGATGCTCCAGCCCCAGTGAAACCTTCAGATGACTGTGTCCTGCCTGACATTGTGACTGCAGCCTCACGAGAAACTCCGCACCAAAATCACACATCAAAGCCATTCATAGATTCCCAGAGAAACTGTGTGAGATATAATAAAGGTTTATTGTTCTAAGGTCACTAGTTTTGGGGGTAATTAGTTTCGGTAATAGATCATATACTTCATGTCACTTCCTGGTGATCTGCAATTTGGTAAACAGAAAGATGAAGGGTCTAGGAATATCCCAGCTGGTCTCAAAACACTGATTATTTGGAGGCAAACATATCCTAAATGGTTGACTTTCTCTTTGTTTTCCCCATTTGGCATCTGTGATAATGCCGGTTGTGGCAACCTATGGGTAAAAGAATATGATTTTCCTTTAGTAATCTTTCTCTTAGCAACTGTTGCCTTAAAGAAGATGCCTGGAGATTTAAAGGAGGAAAGGTTCTTTAGACACAATAGTGTGAGTAGTAAAAAGAAAGAACTCCACAGGCACCTGGATGGCTCAGTGGTTGAGCATCTGTCTTTGGCCCAGGTCATGATCCCATGATCCCAGGGTCCTGGGATGGAGCCCCACATTGGACTCCCCACAGGGAGCCTGCTTCTCCCTCTGCCTATGTCTCTGCCTCTCTCTGTGTGTCTTTCATAAATAAATAAAATCAAGAAAGAAAGAAAGAAAGAAAGAAAGAAAGAAAGAAAGAAAGAAAGAAAGAAAGAAAGAAAGAAGAAAGAAAGGAGGGAGGGAGGGAGGGAGGGAAGGAAGGAAGGAAGGAAGGAAGGAAGGAAGGAAGGAAGGAAGGAAGAAAGAAGGAAGGAAGGAAGGAGAAAGAAGAAAGAAAGAAAGAAAGAAAGAAAGAAAGAAAGAAAGAAAGAAAGAAAGAAAGAAAGAAAGAAAAGAAAAGAAAAGAAAAGAAAAGAAACCAGACTAAATGTCCATAGTCTTGAGGTTATTCTCAGCTCTACCACCTGCGATTTCTGTGATCATGGGCAAGTAATTTCACTGCTGTGACTTCAGCTTCCTCATATGGGGAAAGAAGAGTCAGAATTAGATCCAGTCCCATTAGATCTAGTCCCATAGAATGCCATTTCCTCACAAGGTTAACAGGCATTATATTTAAAAAAAAAAAAAAAAAGGTTCTGAGGTTAAGTAGGTGTGGAAGTCAGTGGGTTAAAGCTAAGCAGATTCCCTACTGCAGGGTTTCACAAGGGCTCTAATATCCTAATGTGAATCCCTTCTCTTGCCCAAATGTATTTGACCACTTCGTTCTTTATTGTTTTCAGCAAAGCATTATGTGGATCTAAATCATTTTTGGAACACACTTTGGAACATGCTAAACTGATGCTTTCTATGGTTCCTTCTAGCTGTAATGCTTGCTGTATGTTACTAAATATGCCCTTTTCCCAAAGGCATCTTGGTGGGGCAGCTCTGCTGTCTGAATCCTGAAGCAGTATCTCACCCATTCAATAATTCATGACTGTTCTTGTTTTCATTTTCCAAACATCACTTCTGAATCATAGGGTCTACAATCCATCCTTCTCTGAGTGAGAAGTAGAGGAAGGTAAGAAGAAGCCAGTGTATAATAGGCCCTTTTGCTCAATCAGTGTTTGTTAACAACCCATAAGAAATCATGTTGACAGTTCTAGGGATCTCGGATCAACTGAAATAAAGGAAAACGTGACTGGATAGAGTCACTTGGCACCCAGCATTTCCTTCCAGTAGGCCTTCCTGTATTGCAGAGTCTAGAAGGCTAAAAACACTTCCCAGATAACCTTTGCCATCAGGAGGCTGCATACAAATTTGGGTTCCGCCAAAGAGCTGCACTTGCAAGGGACATGGAGGGCAGAAGAAAAGCAGAAGCTCGGTGCTACTTACTCGGGCAAGCAAGCTCGTGAGGACTGAGTCTGTCCAGAGGTAGTTGCTACGGCAACTTTATAAGCATCAAGTTCTGTATAGTAACTCCATTCCTTTTAAAAATACCTGGTGGTTTCCATTCTCCACTAAGCTCTGACCGACATGCTCTCCTTACAGAAATTATGGGAGATTCCCATGAGGCTCGGCATGGGGCTAATTTGGGTCTGTCACATATACCACAGGGCAGACTGTGATAGCTGTGCTTGTTCCTGAACTTCATAGAGAAGTAGGGTTCTTTCCCTCATCACAGTGAGGCCAGCAAAGCCCCAGCAGCCCATACTCGAAGGTGTTCTGATAGCCACCAGCAGAGAGCCACTAAAAAACACTAGGGAGCCTCCTTCCCTTTGACAAAAACCTCTCATGATTCCTATGAGCACAAAGATTCCCCTACCTCACATTTGGCTGAAAATGTGTCATCAGCACTTTACACCTCCCAAAGAAGAAAAATGTCAAAAATAATAGTTCTCTCTGAATCTGCTGGAAATTTTTTAGGAAAAAAAATCAGTATGAAGTGCTAAAGAATATTTAGATCCTCTTTATTTTTTGCATATGATGGTACTTACATTTTTTACGAAGCCTGTGAAACTGAATTCTACTTCCCTTGCATTTGTTCCATTTCAGAGCCCTAGAGTCAAGAATGAACGTAGGCATTGCATCCATCATCGTTTAAGCAGAGGAAGTGCTCAACAGACTTGCTGAGGACACTAGTAGATAAAACTGCAGAGCTCCAGTTGAAGTGGAGTTGGTCTGTGTCCCCTCAACTTCTCCACAGTTCAGCTAATTCTTCCCTTCCTAAGATGGCTCCTAGGCAGGGGTTCTAAAGCCACTGGAGTTATAAGACCACAGTTTGAAAACTCTGTCATTTGGGATGCCTGGGTGACTCAAAAGCATCTGCTTTTGGCTCAGGGCATGATCCTAGGGTCCTGGGATCGAGTCCCACATCAGTCTCCCCATGGGGAGCCTGCCTCTCTCTCTGTGCCCCTCATGAATAAATAAAATCTTAAAAAAAAATAAAAAGAATATGCTCTCATTTTATAGATAAGGACACTGAGGCCCAGAGAAGCATGGTGATTTGCTCAAAGCCACACAGCTTCTATGTGGCAAATGTAAGGCTCAAATCCAGATTTTTCTGTGCCCACTTAGGTCAAAGTTCTTCCCACTAAATCATACTTGCCTCTGGTCTTACTTGTCCAAGTGTCCAGACTTCAAGGACTAGCTGAATTCCCACCTTCATTGTGATGTCTCAGCCTACACTGATTGCTACTTTTCTTAGGTTCTACTAAGTCTTACTGCCTGGGCCTCTCACCAGGCAGTCTATCACTTCCTTTATCTTTTTTACTTTTTTCTTCTTTCTTCTCTGAGATTTAAAATTCCTATGGGTATATCCCCTTTATCTACTTCTGAATATTGCAGAAAATACCATGTGCATTCTTGGAACACTGCCCATAGATAATGATTAAAACCATGACTAGCAGAGACTATAATTGTTCCCTAATATTCATTCTTTCATTATTCCTTTTATTAGTAGCACCTAAGTTTAGCTGAATATATGGCTGCTGGCTAGAAATTGTTTCCCAGATTTTCTTGCAACCAAGCATGGCCATGTAACTAAGTTGTGTTTAATAAGATGTGAATAGGAGTAATGTGAACTCCCAGTCATTTTCTTAAAAGGACACTGCTCACTCTTCTCTTTACCAAAGGAGGTCCTTTTCCCCTTGAACTTGGCTGAGGTGGTAAAATAGCTTCAACCATGTGGAAGAGGGCAATACTCTTTGGGATAATGGAACCAGAAGATACAGGAAACCTTAGTGCTCAGATAACTTCATGGAGCAAAGCCACCCAGTCTGCCCACCTACCTCTCTGCTCCTATCCAAAAGAGAAATAAATGTTTATCTTTCAGAGTTTTTTTTTGTTACAGCAGCTTGCCACATTCCTTAACTAAAATAATGTAACTATAATAATATCTTCTGTCCTAGTTTATACTTTGTAACAAAGCAGATCATATTTGGGTTACCTAGGTGGCTCCGTTGGTTGAGAAACCAAGAGAAACCTCTTGGTTTCTGCTCAGATCATGATCTCATGCAGGTTATGATCTCAGGGTAATGAGATCGAGCCCCATGTGGCTCTGCACTCAGCAAGGAATCTGCTTGAAGATTCACTCCCTCTTCCTTCCCTCCCCGCCCCAGACTCACACATGCACACTCGCTCTCTCAAAAAATAAAAAATAAAAAAATAAAAAACCCAAACAGATCATACTTGCAGTACATCTTGTAAAGTAGTAAGTAAAATTCTGATATAAAATTATTGGACCTAAAAGAGAGAAGACCCATTAACAGGTATGCCTGACTCCCTTAGTAAAATGTACTGAACACCTACAATATGCTAGGGACATAGAAGGACATTGATATTGAGAGAACACTCTCAACCACTGTGTGATCTCATTCCCTCAGCCCAATATTCCCATGATATGAGTATTTTCATTCACATATCATAGGTGAGGAAACTGAAACATAGGAGCCTAACTCCCTTGTGCATGTTGATTTTATCTGGTAGGCAGTGAGCTTATTCATTCCCAGGCCTACCGACCCTAGACCCTAGAGTTCGTGCTCTTCTCACCCCACTTCCGAGGCTCAGCACCTGTGGCTACTGCCCTTCAGGGCCTCACAGATCAAGTGAGGACAGACTCAGAAGCAATTAACTCTACCTGCATTAGAGACCTAACCAACACAATTCTGAGGTGTTCAAGGAAAGAGCAATTAATTCTAACCTAGGGGACTGGGAGGGATTTTTGCGGAGAAATCTCATTTGCACTGACCTTTGAGACACTAGCAGATGTGGATAAACAAAGAAGAGAGAAAGACACGGCCAACCAAGGGGCCAGCATGAACAAAGACAAAGACAGACAGGAAAGTAGAATGCATGTGGGAAATGATGAGCAGCCCATGTGAATGGATGGTGAGGGGCTTCACGGGAGGAGATGGGGCTGAAAGTCAGGCCAGGGCCAGACCAGAGAGGCCTTGTGTTCCAGGAGAAAGCTGTGATGCTGCTTTTTAAGCAACAAGGAATAACAGATGTTTGAGGAGGCATGTCATGTAACCTAGCACATGTGCCAGCATGAAGGAACAGGCAAGAGACAAGGCTGAGCATTCAGGCTACTGCAGAGCCATCCAGGCAACAGCTGATGAGGGCCTGAACAGAAGGCAGCACGCAGATGTAGGGGGTGCAGCCAGGCTGTGGGGTTGTGTACCAGCCCTCTGAATCCTAGCAGCCAGGGACATGCCTGATAACAGAGTCTCTACAAAACTGGCTGCAAGGCTCATCTCCAATTTTCTACTCAAATTACTTTCTTCTGTTTTCACTTTCAGTGAAGAGGGTTTCTTTGGGGGCTGTGTGTGTGTGTGTGTTTGTGTGTGTGAAGTATTGTAGTTAAGATAAAGCAAGAGTGGAAGACCCCGGGTCCCATCACCCCCAGGGCAGCACACACAGGGCCACAGCCCTCTCCTGACTGGCATTCAGCTTCAGCCATCACTCTCATTTTTAAGTCAAACTCCCACCAACACACATATAAAATAAATTCCAGCATCACACACCTCTCACCTTCTCAGTGTGCAATGGGCCTGTTTTCTGGCTTCTGTATTCTTGGGGAAGTGGTTGAGCTTCCTAGCATACAACTGTGGTAAACAGTAAGAGTCCTATGGAAAACTGTGATAGCAGATTTCTTGGGAGCTGTAAGGCAAAGGGCAAGGCAGCAAGCAGTGATGGAAAGTGTGTGTATAACCCTCCTATACCCTCTTACCCCAGCACACATTGAGGTTTCTCTTTCATGATTGTTTTTAGCCTCTTTTTCCTTTCCAACCACCGACCACTCAATTCTTTGAGGGAAAATTAACATTCATTATGCAATTTATCTCCCTCCTTTTAATCCAGAGTGTCTGTCTCCAAGGTCCCTACTCAATAATTAATGTTTGTTCTCATTTCCCATTCTCAAGAGCATCTATTCTTGAACTGTAGGGTCAACAATTAACACTAATTATGGCTTTTCCTCTCTCTAGTGTTGGTTCTTAGAATCCCAAGTTGCCCTGCTCAGCCTAAGTTATGTGTGTGCACACGGCTGTGTCTGTGCACTCCAGGGAGGAAAAACACCCAGGAACAGGCTTTTCCAAGCCCACCACAGTTTAGCAAATCAATAAAAACGAACATTCTTTTTTTGGCAACCTGTCTAGGGTATTTATCATCCATAATGAGACAATGAAGCATGCATACATACATACATACGTGTATTTGGATATGAGTTGGAGGGGCAATTAGAAGATCTCAAAGTCTTTTCCAGGTTGAATTTTCTATGATTTCTCCCTCACTTTTCCTTCCTATTGGTATCTCTTCAATACCTCATATACCCCAAACCCCTAACCACCCGCCCCCACACACACTCCCAAATTTCCCATTAAAAACTATTCTTCTATCTCAGATCCATTCAGTTGACCTCTTTGCCATCTATCATCACCACCCCCTTCCCTTAACTGTTTTTCTCTGGAACATCATGCAAATTCTCCTCATTCATTGAAACAGCATTGTTTTAACTAGTTTTCATTTTGACTGACAAGGACAGCCAGGAAAATAATTCTCGCCCAAGGTAACTTTAAGAGATTGAAAAAAAAAATTAGGGCTGTGCAGAAGCCTGTCTGTCCTCTTGGCTAGAATCAGATGGGCTAGAATCCCTCCTGTCCCCCCTGGTCCAACCCTTGTATTTGTGCTACAGCTGCAGGCTGGGGCTCCTCACACTTGTCTGTCATCCCCCTATTGCTGCATGCACTGGGGCCCCACAGCACATCTGCTGTTCAAATCTGGGCATCTCCTCACAGCATGTGTCAAGCATTAACTATTTCATGCTCTTACTCCATCAAAAGTTCCCCTCTCAGAATTTCAGCATCACAGTCCCTACAGGATTTCACCCTTAAACATCTTAAATAAAAGTATTATTTTCTTCCAGGCTTTTAAAATCCCAGATCAACCTTCTCTCCATGATAGCATCAACAGATTTTTTTTTAAAAAACCATTCAATTTATTATGAGGCTTAAGCATCAAAGCTCCACTTGGTTTTCCCTTGTCTTGAGGTAAGAAAAATAGCTTTTTTTCAAGACATTTTCACACTCATAGGTAAAACCCCTATTGTTTTTCAGCCTATGAATCTGTCAATTCAAATACCAGCCATGAAAAGGAGGGGTCTAGTATTCAGCGTCCCCTAAGAAGTAAGATTTTTCTCTCAAAAAGTCACCTCTACTTCTCCTCTATATCATGTGATTCGCATACACATTATTTTATACTGAGACCTCCAGAAACATGCAATTTCTCCCCTAATATAGCAATAAGTAGGGAAGAGGATTCACTTCTTGGAGAGCCTCAGAAATGTGGTATCCTCAGGAGTTACTCATGGGTAGCCCCGTGTGCTGTGGCCTGAGTATAAATATTAGGCGAGAAGAGGAGCTAGACCAAGTACTTGTGCTTAGCAGGCCCAGTAAAAATCTGCAGGGGTGTCCTATGGGTTCCGCAGGTCATATGCTGCACAATTCACATTATAATGAGGTGGATGTTGCACAGCTCAGCCTGCGCCACCACAAATGAGGAAAGTATCTGGAAAACACTCTTGAACATGTATTCTAAATGGAGGACTGAGGCCAGTACTACTTCTTCCAAGCTCCCTTTTATACTTCATTCCCCCATTTAGAAAGAAGCAAAAACTAGGAGTGTAGGTTGACTTTGTAGCTCATCCTCTGTCTACCACCATTGCTGCTTCTGCCTCAGACCGGGGGAAAGGATGATTATGTAGAGACCTTCCCTCTCTCCTAAAAATCGTCTTTGATTAATAGAGAAATGTGTGTGGTCTTCCTCACTGCTTATTTTGGGGCAGGCAGCAATGAATCCTGAATGAGGGACCTGCTATAGTGACAGGAAGCAATGTCACAGATGGAGTGCTGGAGCCAGAGCTGAGGGGAAGGAATTGTTTTTGCCAGAGACTACAAAACTAGAAAGAGAAAAGGCACAATCATACGCTTGCCAATCTCAAAATCTGTAAGCAGAGAAGTAGTTGAGAGCCTGGCATTCTGCATTACGCCTCCTGCCATTCTCCTTGGATGGACATCCTGACCATGGTGGGAAGTTTCAGTGTCAGTTCTGTTCTTTTTCACTTGTTGGTTGGAACTGGGCCAGAACAGCTCTTAATAGGAGCCCTCTAGTAGTGAAGGAGGATGATAATGATGATGATGGAGATGATAGCTATCATTGTTATCTATCTTTGATATGCCAAACATTTGTGCTGAGGGCATTACATTCATTATTTTACTTCGTCCTTACAGCAATGATATGAGGTAAATTCTATTGCTATCCTCATATTTCATCTAGGATGATGTGACTCAGAGAGGTTAAGTGACTTGCCCAAGGTAAATGGGCACACAGCTAAATGGCTGTGATTTGAACCCCAGAAGCCTGCATTTTTATCACAATGCATGTTTAGCAGTGATGTCAATGTAAACAGGCATGTTTCCATCTGACAAAATGGAGCCTTTGGAAGTTCCTGATTTTATAAGCCATACAAATAAATGGTTTCTGTTGTACATCCTTTTCTCCCCCAACTCCCCTTACTTAGCATCAGACACCCTTTGGTGGGTAACACTGAAAATGATTTGCAACTTTTAGAGACATAAGAAGAGAAGAAGCTAAAAAAAAAAAAAAAAGTAGGAATAATTTGGGAGAAGCCAAACTCTTGAGACAGATTTTCTAGGAAGAGAGGCCATAACAGGGTAGCTCTCCAGACCAAAAACATTCTTACTAATATGGCCAAAAATGTTATAATTTCACTTCATTCTACTATTAAAATCTTATTAATAGATTCACTTTGAATTCAGAAGTATTCTCTTAAAAGGTTGATACTTCTGATAATAGTCATTCACCCTTTAGTTTAAAAAAATTATTTGATCAGATGGCTGTCCTCTTGCAACCTACCTGAGAACTAGCTGCTTTGAGGGACTAAAAATTCTGACAGAGATAGGAAGAGAGGTGGGTAATTTCAGAGTGAAGAGAGGTTTAAGCATTGAAACATGCATGGCTAGTTGACTGCCTTAGAGGGCTTAGATGAACAGAAACAGCTATATAGAGAAGAAGGCACAAGAAAAAGAAAAGTACAGAAAGGGAAATGGTAGAGTGCCAACGACAAACTTGGACTATTTCAGAATTGCCCCATGGCAAGCTCTATATTCAGGGAAAGAAAAGAAAAAGGTTCATTTCCTCTTTTCTCTACTTCTAGTAGCTAGAAGACCTTAGGCTCATGCAAATCTCTTTATTTCCAAGCTTTTGAATATACTGTTGCCTCTGCCGAGAATACAATTCTTCATCTCTTCCTACCCCCTGTCATTTTTTAGAATTGCAGTAAAATATATACAACATAAAATTTGCCATTTTAACAATTTTTAAGTGTACCATTCCGTACCATTGAGTAGATTCTCATCATGGTGCAACCAATTTCCAGAACTCTTCTTGCAAAACTGAGATCCTATACCCCTTAAATAACAACTCCCCCTTCCAATGGGACCGCTCACATAGGCTAGAGAACCTCTTTCAAGGCTTAGATGTAGGAAATATTTGTTCCTTTGATTTGCTCAATAACCTTAACAAAAAATTCTTGCATCTCTTTGGCCTTAAAATTACCATTTGTTTTTAAGAAAATGGATATAACAGTATTCTGAAAATATTTGATACTCCCTGCAACTGGGTTCAAAGAGCAATTTAAGACATCTATTCACTGGAATTATCTATAGATCTTTCACAACTCTTTGTTTTCTTTTTGATCATTTGGTTTTAATGACTATTTTCAGGAAAAATGATAGGATTATAAAGAATTATATAATGGTGGGCTTTGGGTATTTGTGAACTTGAAGGTCAGCTTCAACTATTTGCAAATGACTTCACAAATCAGTGACACATACAATATGTCATCTTACAGAGGCATGGAATCAAATCAAAGCTTTAAGGCTGGAAAACAAAAGACCATCACTAAGCTAGTGAGTTCACCTTGCTCTCCTCTGAGCACCCATAGCTCACTGTTGTGATCTATATTCACTACAACACCTGCAATTGCTCTTGTGAAGTTATTTTTCAAAAAGAGGAATACTGATTCTTTTTATATAAATATTGCTAAATGGCCCTAAATAGAAGGCCAACTGCTGGAGCTGATGATAAAAATAAGAGAAAGTTATGTGGTCTAACATTTTTATGATTCTCTGGAAAAAAAATAATTTTATAAATCACCCTAACCCTTTATTTATAGACTCATTAAGAACTTGAAGAACTCCTCTTCTTTTTATTGGGAATATGAAATACACTAGAGGGATCCCTGGGTGGCACAGCGGTTTGGCGCCTGCCTTTGGCCCGGGGCGCGATCCTGGAGACCCGGGATCGAATCCCACGTCGGGCTCCCTGCATGGAGCCTGCTTCTCCCTCTGCCTGTGTCTCTGCCTCTCTGTCTCTCTCTGTGTGGCTATCATGAATAAATAAATAAAATCTTAAAAAAAAAAAATGAAATACACTAGAGGTATTCACAAATCTAAGGATTCTTGAAATTCTCAGAATGTGAGAATAGCCACAAATAGCTATTCTTCTAAATAGCCAGAATCTGCTGTTCACTTACTGTATAATATGCACAAGGGGTCAGGGCCTTGTTCAAGCAGTGAAGTAACGTTTAGCACAATGCATTTTAAGGCTGGTATGGATTTTAAGGTATGGTAGGGTGTGTATGTATGAGTGTGTGAGTATAGTACCAGTTATATCTTTCAACCTATAATAAAGTTTAGAATATTATTTTTTCTTCTGTCAGAATGACCAAAAAATTATAACTTTTATTAACTAGTAATCCATAAATACTCCTTTCCATTTCCTCATGCCTCTGACATTTGTGGCATAAAGAAGCATGAGGCTTTTCTTTAGGATTTTTTTTCTCCTAGCTTTTTTCACACATTTTCCTGTGGCCTATGGCTTTTCATTTACTGTTGTCTTAGTTCTCTACAATTCCTTATTTGAAAAAATAATGAAGTCACAAGCATTGGAAAATGTCCAATAGAGAGTGAGTCTGTTTTACAAAGCACATAGAATTGCTTATTCATTTATTCATTAAACAAACACTAAGGGACCATCTACTAATGCATATACTGGGGTAGGCACATGAATACAGTTGAGAAACAAAGTCCATGCCTTCGTGTTGTCCACAGTAGATTATGGTGACAGCTATAAATAAGTACAGACTAACTCAGCCTTTGAGAAGGCTTTTGGAATGACTTTCTAAAGATATATGTAGGAACTAGCCAAGTGAAGAAGAGGAAGGGATGCTCCAGGGAAAGGGACCACCTTAAGGTTAGAGAACATGGCGACATGGGAGAAGTGTAAGCAGCTTATAATCACTGGCCCCCAGGGCACAGGAAGAGAAGAGAGTGGGGAAAAGTGCAGTTAGCTAGTGAGGTAGGCAAGAGCTAGATTATGAAAAGCCATAGTAACAACTGAGAAATTTATCCCAAAGATTGTGAGATCCTATTTATGCAGGATCTCACAATTAATATAACCAGATTTTTATTTTAGAGAAATGACTCTTCCAACTATCTGAAAAATGGATTGAAGGGGGTAAGCCCAAAGGCTAGAAGACCAGACGTCTATACTTATTTGAGAAGGAGTGACCAAGAATAGTATCTCTCATAGAATTAAGATCACCACTCGAGGGGCACCTGGGTGGTTCAGTGGTTGAGCATCTGCCTTTGGCTCAGGTCGTGATCCCAGAGTCCTGGGATCGAGTCCCGCATCAGGCTCCCCATGGGGAGCCTGCTTTTCCCTCTGCCTATGTCTCTGCCTCTCTCTCTCTGTGCCTCTCATGAATAAATAAATAAAATCTTAAAAAAAAAAAAAAAAAAGATCACCACCTGAATTGAATTGGTTGGCCACTTTGTAGCTCCACCTTCAGCCATTCTTGTTAATTCTCTTCTTCCTCAGTCTTCCATCACAGGTATCCTTATTAATCCCACAATGTATCTTGAATGAAGGGTTTCTTGTGCAGTTGATATTTTATTGCTACAAAACTTGAATTTAGATTCTGCCGTCTAGCTTGCCTTCCATTCTGGGTTTGGTAAACTGCCATGTACCTTTGGACCTCTCCATAAAAAATAATTTATGAACTTTTGGGAGAACTTGGTGTTCCCAAAGCTAAATCCAAACCCTTGAGACTGAACTAGACTTGGTCTAAGAAGATATAAGCAAGTAAAAGAACTCTTATTCCAACTTGTAAGAAAAATACTGCCCTTGCATTTACTAGGCATTTCCATATTCAAATTCAGACCAATGTATACCTTCTAGATGAATCTACTTGGCTCCTTTAATAGAGCTCTTTGGGGTATGTCTTTAGCTTGGAGATTTTCTCAGGTCTTGAGTAACTGTTTGATATGACCATCTCACTCTCCTCTTCACCCAAGATTTAAAGTAAAAAATGTGTAGCATAATCAAGGTCTTAAATCTTATCCCAATAATTTGATAATGACAATACCAAAAGGCCATCTTGGGTCTTGGTTTCCTGCATTAAACAATCAGATCAAGATTTATTATAACACGTCAAACACTCCATAGATCATAGGCATCTTGAGTCATATCATATAAAATAAAGTATTTTTAGATATCATACTTAAGAAAAGGTCAGCAAGGCTATGTAAAGGCACCAGAATTATCTTCCTTTTATGGTTTAGTTCATACTGGAAGATTTTTTAAATTAATCTGGAATTTGCCTTTGGATTTTCCATTTTTGACCACAAATACAAAACCATGAAGGTAAAAAAGCTGACTTTCAGGACTCCTCCCATTGGCTTCTGCTAGGGTCAGCAGGTCCATGTGTAAAGCTGTGAGAAGGCAGAGTGCTTTCTGAGATCTGTTTGGCAGTAGATATATCCCCTCTCCAATGAGGAACCACTGCAAATTATGGGGGAAGTGTCATGAGAGCATACTAGGGATCAAAGAGTACTCATCCCTCAGAAATGACATGTGTGGGAAAAGGCCCTAAACATATTTAAATGTACCTCCAAAAGCTACTGCCCTTGTAACCACAGAATGTTTGGCCACTTTGGAGCCTGTGGGTCTGATGTCCTTTCCCAAGCCCTGACACACAACCACGAAGTCAGGTGGCCTAGTCTGCCTGATAAGATGACTTTTTAGTTTAGTCTCTATTCTGATACCAATGAGACCCACCAGAGTATCCCATACCAAGGGAAATAAGCATTCTGAAACAATGGGAATAAATAGGACTATATTTCATTTTTATCAAAACAACAAACAAAGACAACTTGGGAATTAAACATCATCAACATAGGTTTAAATAGAAGGAAATTTTAAGGCACCCTATTCCATGCTAGAATCAGATGCTCTTTCCTGCTTTTGAGTGTTTGGTGAAGGATCCCATGATTTGAAAAAGGCAGAAGAGTTTGGGATGAGACCCCAACTTGTAAGGGTCATCTCTGAAACAGCCTGATTATCTGGTGGGAATGCTATCTCCTTGCTAAAAGCCTGTGGTTAGATTAATGCTAGCATTTGAAAATCTGTTCTGGCCTGATGGTGGGCAGCCAGAGAAGGAATGTGTTTTCTGTTTATCTCTTTAGTGGCAGAAATGTTCATCACAGAAAGACTCCGAGCTCCCAGTTTCAGGCAGGCCTGGAAGTTGTGCAGTCTGTAGTCTGTGAATGTACACATCAGCTCGGAATGATGAGAAAGAGCCAGGCCTGTGTTCACAGCCAGTTGCCTGCATTGGGTGATGGGTCAATCAGTTTCTTCAACTTGATAACAAGGGTAGATCCAGCCACATTGTTGGGAGAGGAAGTTTTACCACCCCCATTGCTTTATCTCCCAGGAATGCAGTTTGAGTTGTGTCTCCTCCTTGACAGCATGGACCTCAGTAAATTACCAGGGTCTTGACCCAAGAGATGGAGAAGTCCTAAGCGATTTTTTTAGTCTCCTATCTAAAAATGTGTTTACATTTCTTGAACTCTGGCTGACTGATTCATTCTCCTGGTGTTGCAAGAACTTTCTTTATGCATTAGAATTTATAAGTTTCATTTCTAAAAGACCCAAGTTTCCTTCCAAGCCACAGTGAAGTGAACCTCCTCTCAACACAATTCTGCTGGGCTGGATTTGTCCAAAGGATGGATCATGGCCAAGCAGCTGTGATGTGGCAAGCTCAAGTGAGGCTAATGGAAGGAGTGTGATGTGGAAGGGAAAGCATTAGATACTAAGTCAGGAGATTTGGGTTCAGGTTCTGGTCTTACACTATTTCAAGGACTAGCCTTAAGCCAATCTCTTGAAACCACTCTCTGGGCCTCAGTTTCCCCAGCTGTTTAAATCTGTCCTTTCAAACAAGAACAGGACAGCTGAGAAACAACAGAAAAGGAAAGGTCAGCCCACAAGGAATGAGTAGAAGCTTCAGGTCAAAGAGACAAAGATGCCATGGGCTCTTAAAAGTAGCAAGCATAGAAATAACTTTTTGTTGGACACTCCACCCACACTAGAGACTAAAACCCTTGTCAGTGGAGCCACGTGCTTAGCTAAATCTGTTCTCAAATAAACATTCCTTTATAAACATTAAATTCACTTTCTTAGGAATAAAAAGGAAAACAAAATAAATCCTATCCTTTTGCAGCATGGGGTTGGAGTCTTGGGCTCAAATCATTTCTGAAAACCTCACTTGTTCTACAACCTAAGTTTCCATATCTGTGGAGGGCAGTGGTCATGCAACCACGGAGGACAGTCATGCAGAGTAACACCACATTGTCTGCATGGCACCTGCTTCATGGCAACCTCCGCAATTTTCCTTTGTCCCCTCTCACGAGCCCTACTTTGGCCTTTGCCTTTGTTTTATGTTTCCACTTCTCCTGTAGCCCCCTCACATGAGAAGGGAAAAGGGAAATCTCTGATCTCTCTATCTGGAAGGTTGCAGAAGCATTTTCCTACTTCAGTGAAGTACAATCATGCAAAATTTATATTCAACAGTATCAGCAGATTTTTTTCCATCAATATTTCCTTTTTAATTCCAGCTTTATCTGAATTTTCGTAGCACAAAGAATTTACTTTTTTCTTTGAAAGAGCAACCAAGACAAGAAAAATAGAAATTTGAATATAACTTCTCAACATAACATGGTATTTAGATGGTGCTTATAGAGGGTACAGATGTTGTTTGGCGAGTAAATTCAAATGTCATAGGTGTGTGTTTATAATCTTATACACATGACCTGGATGTGTATGTATATAGTATATAAAAAAATTAATGAGACCTAGATCTGACAACTTTAATCTTTTTTTCTCTGTGACTTTCACCATAGCAAACACTGAATCCAGAACCTATCTTCTCACGAATCTTAATGAAATCTCACCTTTGACCCAAAAGCCAGAGAAGCAGGTACAGTATTGACTGAACAGCATGAAACTGGGAGGCAGGATGTTGGGTTCTTGTGCTGGCTTGCTGTGTGACCCTGGGTGAGAGTCTTCATCTCTCTGGACCTCATTTGCCTCATCAATAAAATGAGACAAGTGGATTATAAAATCACAGAGGTTCCTTGGAATGTCAGCTCAACTTGGGCTGTTTTGTGTGGCTCTTCGTGTGCCTGAATGAGTTGAATCAGCCTTTCCCTGACTTCTGCAAAGTCAAAAAGGGAATAAGGAAACACAGAAAGGTATCATCCATCAAGGCAGCTGGCACTAAGACTCTGTGCTAAAGGGTCCATTTTTTCCCATTCAACTCTTATTCCAATGGGGAGGGGGAAGAGTAACAATCAAGGGAAATAAATGTAAGGATACTATGAAGAAAGGAGACAAATGCTTCATTTGGATGGGTCAGAAATATCTATTAGCGTTTCAAGGATGCACATTCACAAATATTTCTAAGTTTGTTCCTTTATTTGAAGCTTTGAGGTTGGGACTCTTCAAATTCACTCTAGAGAGACAACTCAGGGGAATTCTTAGAGCTGTCCCCAGGGTCTCAGAGAACCTGAAGAGAGGCAGCACAGCTCCAGGGCACTCTCAGGTCTCTTCCTGCTGGGCGACAGCCTGGGCTAGGAGGGGGGGGCATGACCTCCCTTATCCCTGGCTTCCTGCCACAGCCCGGCTTTCTCCTCTGGCCACACATTCATTAAAAAACAATAATAATAAAAGTAGTTTTGTTTTCCTGTGTGTGCCTAGCTGGGTTCTGAGGAAGGACCTGAACTCTCACTGTTAGAACCCCAGGCCTGGGCCAGGCCTCTGCTGAGGTAAAACACAGCTGAGCTGACCCTTCCTGCTACTGAGGAACCACTGAACCAACGTTTGCTTCTTCTTTTTTTTTTTTTTGCATTCCTGCTTTGAAGCCTTTATGAGGGATCTAGAAGGTTTTCTTTTTTAAGAGAGTCTGTGACTAAGGAAAATATAACTATGCTATATTTTGATAATTCCACAATTCCAAAGGCCTTGCAGATGCCTCACATAACCCTAAACATGCTCCAAATTCACACAGCTCCCCTGCCTGTATTTCAGGAGACCTAATATCACCTGCCATAAAAGAGTGGCTCAGTCCTGTCAAATTAAGCCCTAGACCGAATTATTAACCTTGCAGTCAGAAAGGGGGCGCACCAGACCGAGGGCCTTAAACTCTAATCGTACGTAGGCTTCCCCTGTGAAGCTGTGGCCGACCGGCTCACTCTGCGAACTTCGGGGGCCTCTTTCGTGAAGAGGGCCGTTGTTCCCCCACAGAACCGGTGGGTTTGTCCAAGTCGCAAGTAGTCTTACCTTCTTTTCAAGTGGGCCCCAAAAGGAAAGGCATCCGAGGAGACCGTCTAGGGAGCCCCGCCAGCCCCTAAACACAGGGAGAGTGGGGGTGAGGCTGAGGAAGGGGGAGGAGGCTCCCACCCCTCCCTTCTGGAGGCTAATGGCCCTTTATTAGATTAATCACCGACTAAAATTGTAACTACTTCCTCAACTGACTCCATGCAAACGACTAATTTCATGTTGACTATAAAGCATCTGGAAAGGATTTAGAAACAAATTTGTGCCCAGCAGATTTCAGTTCCGTGCCCTGATGGGCCGCGGGCAAACCCAGTGGGCTCCCTGCAGGGTGAGGCAGCTGGGGGGGGGCACCCAAGGCTGATCTGCATCCGCATCAGTTTCTACTTTTCTCTCCCTCCCATGAGCCCCTCCCCGACTCGGCCTCTCCCTCGCCCCACGGGGCGCTGGCCGCGGGGCGCAGTGGGGTCACCTAAAGCACTTGCGCTTCTGTGTCGCTGCGCCAGCTGCGGGGACGGGGAAACACGCCACCAAAGCCAGGGAGGGCCGCCTGGGCCTCAGCACGTCCTCACGGCAAGTCACCCGTAGATGCGGGAAACAAGCCCTGACGGGGCGGGGGGCGCGGTGCCGAGGGGGCGAGCCAGGCGCGCCCCGCTTCGCGGGTGGAGGCCCCGGCAGCGGGAGGGCGCCCGCGGCCGCCCCCTAGCGGCCGGACTGGAAACGGCGGCGGCGCGCGGCGGAAGAGCGCGGAGGCCTGAGGCGCCCGCCGGCCCGCGCCTGAGGCGCCCGCCCCGCGCCGCCCGCCGCCGCCGCCGCCGCCGCCGCCGCGCAGGCCCCCGGGCGGCTCCGCACGCAGGCCTGGGAGCCGCAGCGCCCGCCACGACTTCCTGGGAGGCGGAGGCGCGGGCTGAGCCGCCGCAAGAGGGGGAAGAGACTGCGAGGGCGAACGCGCAGATGAAAAGGGCAGTGAAAAAAGAAAAAGGAGACAAGCAGACATGTTTCAACTGCAAGCTCCCATTTCCTCTTTCAAATGAGCTGCCTCCCCACTGTGAACAGAATCAAGTATTTATGAAGGCATTTTTTGCATATTAATAGCTGCACACGGAGCCTTGCCAGTTCTGAAGTCCTAAAGGTACGATGCCCCCCTATTAATGCGGGTCCTTCGGCCTCCTCACAGGACTTGGTATCCTCCTTCACACTCAGCTTCCTTTCTGCCTCGTGGCTCCTCCTCGGGCCTTTCATTTGATTAAGAGAAATTAGTTCCCGCGGACCGTCGGCGACCAAGGGCTGCTCTTACGGCGGTGGCTGACTTCAATCGCTCGAGAAGCTTCTCCGCTTCCCCAGGGCCTCTCTGTAGAGGCTGCAGGTTGGGTGAGGTGACCAGCACCTAAAAAAAAGTATTAAAATCGTAAATGAAAATTCCAGCAGGAGACGTTAACATATCTATGCTGTAGGCGCAGAAAAAGCAAAACTTAAAAAAAAAAAAAAAGTTTTTTAAAAATTGTGTTCACCACGGCAGCACTATGTCTGCACTGTCTATGCTCCATGAAGATGACATTGAATTTTACAAGAAAAACATTGAGAACGAGTGAGATAAATAAGTAAAAGACGTAATAAACAACGTATGTCAAAAATAATAGCAACAGAAAACAAGTTTGGAAAAATATTTATCCTGAGTGGTGATTTACGCGCAGATTGAGACAACCAGGAGGTACCATTTTATATTTGGGATGTATGCCTCCTCTCACTTTTCTTTTTTCTTTTTCTTTTTCTTTTTTATTTTTTTAATGGTGACACCCAGTTGTGCCTTTGTTTTGCTGAAACTGGAACGCTTACACACTTCTGGCGGGTTGTAATTTGGTTTAATCCAGTGGTTAAGCAAAATGGCAATATAACTTGTGAAGCATGAAAAAATATTCCAACTCATCTATTCAGTATTTCTGACTCCTAGGAATTCGTTCTAAGGAAATAATCCAGCTGAAAAAAAAAAAGTGACTGAAGATGTCCACTGCAGCATTATCTATAATAAGGATAAATTGGAAACAGCCTAATAGTTCAACATGAGAGAAATGATTTAACTTAATTATGACCTATCCCTCTCAATGAAAGGTTTAATTCATTGAGAAACGATGCTTGTTCATACTAGAAACTGATTTTTTTTTTTAAGATTTTATTTATTTATTCATGAGAGACACAGAGAGAGAGAGGCAGAGACACGGGCAGAGGGAGAAGCAGGCTCCACGCAGGGAGCCCGACATGGGACTCCATCCCAGGGCTCCAGGATCAGGCCCTGGGCTGAAGGAGGCACTAAACCGCTGGGCCTCCCGAGCTGTCCAGAAACTGTGATTTAATACTCCTCGTTTCTCAGCCCCCACACCATCAATATTTTGTGCCAGATATTCTTGGTCGTGGGGAGTTTTCCTATACATTGCAGGATGTTGAGCAGCGTCCCTAGCCTTTACCCGGAAGATGCCAGTTGCACAGCGGCCCCCCCCCCCCCAGTTGTGACCATGAAAAATATCGCCAGAGCTTGCCAAATGTCCCCTGGGGGATTGGGGGGGGAATAACCCCCAGCTGAGATTACATTTTAAAAGTGGAAATCATGGAAATCAAAGTGATGTTAACTAGAACTGCAGCTATGTAAAAATATAATAAATGTATCTATGAGGAAAAAACTTGCAAATAATGCATGCAAAAAAAGTGCAGTCTTGCTAATTTGAAATTAGAGCTTCGTTGAGTTGAAGTTTTGTTTTTAGTTTGTCTTCTTGTTTTTCGCTGCTTTTTTTTTCCTTCCAAAATTCTGCCTATAAGAAGGAGAAATGAATCAAGCGGAAAACTGCTTTTATTCAAGCCTGACTTAAAATGATCTAGGAGTCACAGTCAACACGTATAAAGCAAGTTAAACAAAGGTTAACACTACAGTGCCATTATCTTTTAACTACTGTTAGATAAAATTATTAAGTTTTTATCAAATTGTTGGACAGGGCCACCAGAATTCTCCTTTTAAGGATCTCAACCCTGGGATCCCTGGGTGGTGCAGCGGTTTAGTGCCTGCCTTTGGCCCAGGGCATGATCCTGGAGACTGGGGATCAAATCCCACGTCAGGCTTCTGGTACATGGAGCCTGCTTCTCCCTCTGCCTGTGTCTCGGCCTCTCTCTCACTGTGTGCCTATCATAAATAAATAAAAATTTAAAAAAAAAAAAAAAGGATCTCAATCCCTTTTCAGCGTTTTATCCCTCTGACCTTAGACTTTGGAGGACAATGAATTTGCCTCTTTTTCTGAAAAGTTAATGTCTCAAACTATGAAACTCTCTTGTCCACCCAGATCCAGCCATGTAAGCTTGGAGCAAGAAGGGTCCTTAGTCCACTGGTTTATAGAGCTGTCAGGGAAGAGAGGTTGTCAGTAAAGAGTGTTAAAGTACAAACTCAAACCTTAATTAGATTTCCCAAGAATCACTGCATCTCTTTGTTTAAAATAAGAAAGAAACTATCTCACCAGTTTTCACATTGTCAGTTTTCTCCCTTTGTTAAGGAAAGCAAACATCCTTTCTCACATGCTTTATCTTGAGTTTCGTTTTGTTGCTTTGTGGGGATTAGAACTTTGGTAGTGTCCTAAAAATCCTGTTAAACTGGAATTATGTCTCCTTTTTCCCATTTCACAAAATCACTTCTATTTCAACCTATATTATCTCTTAAGTTCAGGTTTCATGAGTTTTTAAGAGCATGAATTCATATTTGATCTTAGGTGTCCAAAATGTGCCTCTTTGGGATTTCAAAGAGTAGCCTGTAATTCTAGCACACTAGGATTTAGGTTGAATAAACCTATGTTTACCCCATCTGTTTCCTTGGTGGTTTCACAGATGGCGTTCATATCTCCTTTCAGCCTTCCTCTTGCAGGACAAAAAAAAAAAACCCCACACAAAAACCCACCTGTAGACACACTAAGTTTTTGTACAAACGGGTACAAAGGTAACCTTTTGTTTCAGTGCCCTTCTGAGGCGTACCCTGCCTTCTGTTGAAATTTTTGGCAGATATCTAAAAGAGCAAGCTACTAATCCTTAAATGCAGACTCCCTCTGCTTTATTCACCTTTGTATCTCCTGTATTTAGCACAGTTCTTGGCACATGGTAGATACTGGGGAAAAAATTGACAAATTAATCTTCAGTTGATATTAAGAACCATGTTCTGGGTAGAAAAGCTTATAATCCTCCAAATAATATTTGTTAAAATCGTAGAGATTGCACTTGTTTTATTTCCAGTGATAATGATATGGAAGTTCAGCTGACATTTCTCTAACAACTCACACAATATCTAGATACTTCCTGCTGTTGGTTGGCACAATTTGGTGTTACACTCCCTGGGTCATGTGCAGATAGGAGATGTCACTAGGCATCCTTCCTGGAGATCTTTTTGAGGCTGATAAGTAAGATTGGGCGTATTACTGATTCCTAAGAGAATTAACAGTCTGCACCCCCCCCCCATCCAGAGAAGTAGGCTGTGCTCCCCACCTTTTATTTCTCATTTTCAAAGGCATGGCACAGAATTTCCCCAGGTTCCATGGTGGTCCCCTCTCTCTCCTCTTCCCCTCTCCCCACTCATTTCCCTTTTTCTTCCTCCCTGGCTTTCTAAATAGTTTTGATTGTGGCGCTTGATTCAAAGGTTTTTTGAAGATCTAAGCAAACTTCAACTTCTGGTTCAACCTCACCCACATTATTTTGTCAGCCCAAAACTCCATTGACAATTTAAGAATAATTTACTGAGAGGGGTTTGTTTTTAATTACAAAACCAAGGCTTTCATTTTTTTAAATTTTCACTCTATCATTTATTCCAAGAAGTCTGTATTTATTGATCTGTTATCGGCGCTGATTCCAACCAGACGTAGGATGTGCCTCCTTGATTTCTGTTCTTTTCTTTTTATTATGGAAAATTTCAAATACATGCAAAAATAGAATAGTATAATGAACCTCCATCATATTATAAATATCCACAGTTATCTCCCCATTATCTTGAGAGGGTCTCTCTTTTTTTTTTTTGAAAGGGTCTCTTTAAATAATAATAGCAGCCAGTGTTTTTGAGGTTTATTGTGTGCAGGATTATTATCTCTCTTAATCTTTACAATATCCCTAGGAAATAGGTACAGTTATTATCCCCATTTTACAGATGAGGAAGCAGATGTCACAACAGACAGAGACCCCTCTTTGTAAGTGCCTGTGACCTGCACTTACAAAGAGGCCTGCTGGTTTGAGAATCCCACAAAGCTGCATTGAGATCCCAGCTTCTTCCCAACTGGCTGCTGTGGTTTCAGGCAGGTTATTTAACCTCTCTGAGACCCAATTTCCTGATCTATGAAGGATAATAATATGTCCCTTATGAGGTCATGACAAGAATTGGATGAAATAACATATGGAAAGGGATTAGCACAATGTTTGTCACTAAGCAATCCCAATAAATTACAATAGTAAAGTATTCTATTCCCCTGTTCTCTGCTTGAAAGCCACTATAAAACAGAACTCGGAGCTTGTATACCATCTAAAAGGTCAGATGTGTTAAAGGAGAAGCTTGAAAAGCAGGAATAATTTAAAGGACTGTGAGCCAGTCTACCTACCATTTTCCCCTTCCCCCCTCACACGCCCCGCAGCCCCCAAGCGCAGATATCCCCCCAACCAAATATCCTCTATGCTGTCTGGATTTTGTTTCACTGCTTACAATTCTACCTATTAGAGATTCCTTTGGGTTTATCATATCTCATTGTGATTTTTTTTTTCTTGTTTTCTGTCCTGCACATAAGGAAACAGGGTTGAAAGCCTGGGACGGGGTGGAGGGCAGAGGGAGGCAGAGAATTTTGGAGCCAGAAGCCCTGTTTCCAGCAGGGCCCACCCCTATCCCCCAGCACAGGGCTGCCCAGGAAAACTTAGAGGCCAGAGGACCAGAGGGCCCAAAGGAAGGGAGTGGGAGGGAAGGAAAAGGAAAGGAGATCTTTGTTTCTCTTCTTCGAGCCCTGTGCTGTCCCAGCACTTCCAGGGCTAATTCAGCTTTTTAGTCCAGCTAAATTATGAGTTAGATAAACTTTCATGGGCCAGTGTGGGAATCAAAGCAACATGGGTATCATTTCTTTTCGTAGTGAAAATCGACTGATTTTAAATGACCTTTTACAGTGGGATCCTTTTGCAAGTTGAGTTTCCCTGTCTCTCGATTGGCTGTCAGCTTGGAAAAGTCACACCAGACCCAGCAATAACAAGGAAGTCACACAGTTTTGGGTTAAAGTGTTGGATTAGAAGGAGGTAGGGACTTGTTCAGATTTCCCACCCTGCACCCCACCACCTCTCATCTCCCAGCCTAAAATAGGATGCGTCATTTCTCAAACACAGGCAAAGTTCCAGCCTGAAGACAGCCAGACACCCCCTCACAGAAAAAGCTAGTTTCTACCTCCCCTGAGGCAAAAGAGATCACTATTTTGGCTTAAAGTTTTTCTCCTCCAGCTCCTGCTAAGCCAGATAAACAATGATTCTGTTGTGTCAACAAAGCACTTAATTAAACTGAAGACAATATCAATTAGAACTCACGGATAAGATTTACTTCCAGATAGTAGAAGCCTGTGGAATTAAGATGTGCTGGGTTTCATTATTCAAATGCTCCCTGAGGGGAACAGTGCGGTTTGTTGGCCCCATTGTATAGGTAGGGAAACTGAGGCACAAAAAGCTTAATGACGTGGCACAAGTCCCTAAAGCTGAGACTGGAGCTTGCAGTGTTTCTCTTCCTAATCTAAGTTTGCTAGCTATTAGACTAATTTGTTAAACCCTCAGGAGAATATACAATCTCCTTTCGTATAGTTGAGGCATAAAAAAGTGGATGGAGACCAAAATCTGTGCCAGGAAGGGAAGTGAGAAGGCTCTTCCGTGGCTTCCAACCAAACCATCTGTTGGCTGTGCCTCCTTGCAGAGCCCCTCCGCAAACTATCCATCCCTTCAGCCCATCTCACCAGCACCAATTTTGCCTCTAGAACAGAAAAAGTGGGCCAGGATGTTAGGTGGCCGAGATGGACAGGATGAACCCAGGTGACAGGCACATGGACCACTGGACCCACTTGTGATGAGTGGAAGGAGCCCATGGTTTAGGCTCCTTTCTCCTCAGAAAGAGGCCATGCAGGCAGACGAGTTTATTGAATAGAGATCCTGGTGTTCTCTCTGGCCTCCTAAAGACTAGAGGTCTTCTGCTCCTCCAGGCCAGGGAAACCTAGACAGAGACAAGGTCTCAGAAGGGGACCTCGGGCCAGCTAGGGTGTCTGACCTTGAACAGGCTGGGTCCCCTCCCAGTTACCCTGAGTGTTAGCATATATGAAGTCCATGGTCCACTCAGATCCCTCCCCAAGCAGCCCAGTCATAGGGAGCACTACAGGGCTCCATTCTCCTCTCAGCTCCCACTGTGCCCCCATTCCTACTGCCCACTTTTAGTTCCACAGGCTTCCATGGGCAAGAAATAACAGGGCCTGAGAAGGCCAAGTACTGGGGAACTAGCCAGATCCTTCAGCCCATGGCCCTGGCAGGAGTGGCTCTTTCCAGGATTTGGTCCCCACCTACCCAGCAGGGCACATGGTGAGGGGGAAGCTCAGAATCCTAGCCCTCTTCACCCCTCCCCACCTCCTGTGACTAAATCTCTCAGATCTCTCCATTCCTGCTGGGATTCAGAGTCTCCCCAACCCCCAGGAAAGTGGAGGGACAGACTCTCAGCCAAGGAGGGGGGCCTGGTGATCCAGAGGAGAGCCTGGCTCTTTTCCTTTTGTTTGCTCACAGGAGGGGACAAATGCCCTGTGTGCACAGAGGTTTGATGTGACAACTTGATAGACCACATAAGGGTTTCAGCAAAGGCCTCCCGACCCTGCTCTCCATGCATTAAGATAATGATGGGGTGTGTGCCCCAGCATATTTCAGATCTTGGCTACAAAGGCCCTCCTTCCTTCTGTTTTCTTCCTCCAGCTCAGCCTGCCCACAGGTTCCCAGAGACTCTTGGCAGCTTTCTCTCAGGCAGAATGAAGTTGTGAGCTGCGTGGGAGGCAGTTAGACAGCGAGAGTGTTGCAGCCTCCTTAATGAGGGACAATAGCTCTTCTTGGAGCCATTAAGCCACAGCTAGGGAGATGGGGAACCCCAATTAGAAAGGAGTGGGAGAAGTAAAGAGGAGGGTCTGAGAGATGCCTGCAGGACAGATCTGTATCTTTGGTGGCTCTGTGGGACCCATGGGTGGAGATCTAGCTGATTGAGTTTAGAATCTGCTTTCCTTCTTAAGGTAAGTCATTCCAATGACTGTAGAGCCAACCCATGGTGGTGACTCTTCAAAATATACAAGTTGAAAGGAGGAGGAAAAACTATTGGAGAGAAGGGTTTTTTTTAAGTTTGTGGCTCAAATATTATAGGAGCAAGAAAGGAAATGGCATTTATTTAATGGACATCCTCTAAGTTTCACTACATTATATATGTGCACTTGTGGATATTTGTATTACAGCCCATAGCTCTCTTTTGTTCTGGCTTTCAACTGAATCCCATTATGTTTACAGCAAGATAATAATCCTGGATTTTCCATGGCTCTCTCTGTCAGAGTATAAGATTAGCTCTTGAATTCATTAACAGCCATCTCCTTTTAAATGTCAGATAACTTTTTAAATGCCAAGTACTTACGCAACACCTTCTGTGCAATTCAAATCAGCTTTACCAAATTAACTCATTAATCTTTATTGTTTCATTTACTGAAAAGAAAGGCTCTCAGGTGTTTTTTAGCAGAACATGAAAATATTAAAGTAGTTACAGTGTAGGTGGGTTTTGACCAGTTTTGTAATCTTGTCCAATGAAGTCTGCACAGGAAAGAAACAAAAAAGCTTTAGGCATCTCTGCTTTCAACTAGTTCCTCCATTTTCCTTCCCTTCCACCATCTATCCTTCTGCTTTCTTTTCCCTTTTATGCATCTTCAGCTATTTTGACTCCTGTTTACTATTTATTCTGCTTCTTTGCTCTCAAAATAGCCCAAGAGTTGCAAGTGTAATTATGATTGCTGTCCCACCCAGAAAACAGAAGTGTGCCTTGCAGGATCAGGGATGGAGCCCAGAGGGCTGGTCAGAACAGGCCTAGAAATCAGGAATTCCACTTTCCTTTTCAGAGGACTCCTGCCTGGTTTTACCTCTAAATAATCAGATACGGGCTACACTGTGTGCAAAAGATAGATCCTCCCATGGTCGACTTCTTCTTATCACCTAGCTCTCCACTCGGCTCATCTCAGAAAGATCTTCCCACATCACCCAAAGGCTAGTCCCACCCCTGCTCACCAACCTCCATCCTATACTGTTTCATTCTCTTCATAGACTTAACACTATCTAAAATCATCCTGCTATGTATGTGTATGTCTGACACATACAGTATCACTGAATAAATACCAGCTTGATGAATAAATGCAAACCCATCCCAACACATGGCTTTCTTGCCTGGTTTTTACTTTCTGACTTTTTTTTTCCTCTTCTCACTACCTCCCAGAATCCTTTTTATATAGTTAATCTTTTCTTGCCTCCCATCTCCAAAGCCCCTTTCACTATCATTTATTTGTTAGAACGCTTGAATGTAGTAATAAGTAAAAACAGTTCTTTACAAAATTCCAGTGACTATAGAACCTTCACTGATGACATTCCATCAAGTGAGAATTCATGGCCTCTAAAGTTAAGGAGATGAGCCACACAATTAAGAGAATTGTTTTATCAAAAGATGTACAGGCCACGTGGGTACCTGGGTGGCTCAGTTGGTTAAGCATTCGATTCTTGATCTCAGCCCAGGATTGATCTCAGGGTCATGAGTTCAAGCCCCATATTGGGCTCCACGCTGGATGTGGAGCCTACTTAAGAAAAAAAAAAAAAAAAGATTACAGGTCAGATGACTTGGAGGGACTCTTCTCGAAGCCTCACAACTCCCTACTCTTCAATCTGAGCCCCACATAAGAAAGTAATTCTAGCCATTTGAACTGGCTGTGACTATGCTTTTGTCCTCTGAGCTAACACAAAATCTTCTCTTGAAGATAATGGAGAAATTTCCCTCAAATCAGTATTGTCTGATTTCTATTATTGCACCCAGTGATTCATGCATGATTTTGGAAGCTAGAAAGCTGCTTCAAATTTTTCATATGATTCTAGCTTGGACTGAATGTTTTCATTTGATCTAGAAATAGGGAGAGGCTGTCTCACTCTGAGAAGCTAATCAGAAAAATGACTGAAATGACAAAAAATTGGACATGTGTTTGTCCAGAAAAGTCTTTAGCCACATTTCAAAAGGGTGGAGATGTTCATCAAAATGACGGCTGTTTGTGGGGACCCAACTGCTAATTCATCACTAATACTTTAATATAAATGTTGTAGGACAGGGAGTTTATAATGGCCCAGAGAGATTTAGTCTCCTAGAAAATATGGAAATGATCAAATCCACACCCAGGGTGATCTCATGGCATACTAGTGACCCCAGCAAATCAGCCCTGAAAAGTAACAAATAACTTTCCTCTTTGGGAATGAGGAGCCAATGCTGTGCAGAGGATTAGCTTCTGGAGGTCAATACATCCTGTAAAGGCGCCTTCACTGGCCTTCCCCATTTTAACTGAATTGGGCCATAACATGTAGCTTGCCCCAATGTGATTGTTACTCTTTCGTTCAGTAAATACCTGTCAAGTGTATATTTGTTTCAGACCCTGTGCCAGACACTGCTATTACCTGGGAACGGCACAATCATGGTACCTGCCCTCATGAAGCTTGTCGTCTAGTGGGGAGGCAAGTTGGCTGCACAGCATGAGCATCATTGTGGGCCATGGGAGAAGTGCTCCATGTTGTGGGACGTCATGGAAGGCCCAGATGAGCCAGACGTGAAGGCTGAGGAGGAATTAAAGGAGAGGAATGTGTTCCCAGGAAAGGGAAGGGAATTGCTCCAGGAACTGAAAGACCGTGTTAGTGGTAGCTTTTTGCACTTGCTATTCCCACAGTGTGGTAAACAGTTCCTACAGGAAGCCCCACAGAACCTTCCCAGGCCTTCTTCAGAGCTTTGCTTAAACATCACTTTCTTATGGGGCCTTCCCCAAGTACCCTGCTTAAAATTGCAGCCTCAGCTCCCATCTCCAGCTACTCCTTACTCCCCTTACTGCCTTATTTTTCTTCATATCACGAATCACTGGCAGACATAACTTATGTTCCATTTCCTTGTTATCCCTTCCCTCCCAATAGAATGTATGTGCAGTTTTCACGAGGGTGGAGACTTCTGTCTGCTTCTTGCAGTGCTGTATCTGCCATACTGGGCATAGAGAAGGGACTCAGTAAATATTTGTTGAATGACTGAATGAGGCAGAAGAGATAGTCCAGGGCCAGGCAAGCAGGGCAAGGTTAGCCATCACACTGAGGGCAAGGGTCTTTTAATGTTTTAAGCAGAGGAGAGGACTGGTGTGGTCTACTTTGCATCTTAGAAAGATCGCCTACGTTGCAATATGGAGCATGGGCTAGAAAGCAACTTCAGATCAAACTTTGTTGTGCTCTGAAACATGACATAATTTGCATATTGTGGTAACAGGAAGAGAGCACAACCCAAGAGATTGAAGAGACCTTGGGGCCTTCCATTCTTCCTTCCCTCTTGCTAGATTTGTTCAAATCACTCTTCCTAACACATCAAATAAGCTTGCAAATAAACTGGAATTTTACTATAACTTTATCTGCAAGGTAGATTTGATAACCATTTGTGGAAGCATTGAAAAGCTCTCATTAAAAAAGGAGTCTGGGGTGGGGGTTGGCGCCTGGATGGCTCAGTTGGTTAAGCATCTGACTTCAGCTCAAGTCATGGTTCCAGGGTCCTGGAATGGAGCCCTGCATAGGACTCCTGCTCCGGGGGGAGTAAGCTTCTCTCTCTGCCTGTTGTTCTCCCTGCTTGTGCTCTCTTTCTCTCTCTTCCTTTGTCAAATAAATAATTAAAATCTTTTTTAAAAGGTGGAGGGTGGGGGAGCCTGGGGCAGATGGTGATTTCAGCTCTGCCATTTACCAACTATTTGGCTTTGGTCAAGTTACATTAAGTAACTCCCAGAGCCCCTATTTCCTCATCTGTGAAATGGGAATAACAAGAACAGGGTTGTTGGGAAGATTAAATAAAATGATTACAATCCTGAAACACAGGAAGGCCCTTTTTCCCCCTTTCCCATTATACTGATCCCAGGTATGAATTAATAAGTCTTGGATTATCCTCTATACATCTGGGTCCCCTGTGTCTTCAATGGTAAAAATAGGTGTTATGACTAGTGTTCCAACGATGAAAAATTACTTTCTATAAATATTTGGGGATTTAGACTAGCTCTTGTCGCACTGTATATCATTCCTATGAAAGTTGGGCTTTCTGCTTCTCTTCACAGGGAGCCCAGCAGTCCTTGGAGGCAGCAGCTCAGAAGACAGGAGAGCCTCAAAGTTGTATAAATAAAGGGCTGATATGTTCAAACAGAAAAGAATTTTACACGCGCAAGCTGCACATCGACATGACGCCGTTCCTGAAGGTGATCTCACACTGAGAAGACGAGGGGTTTTATAGACACATACACAGGCATTCCAGTTAATACATTTCTGCATGGTACAAAAACAGCTTCAGAAGTCCCTCAGAGTTCCTGCTTTATCAGAAGGGACAGAAAATAGGCAGTTTGTAGCAGATGAAGGAAGAACAAATTAGGACAGTAATCACAGCCAGCCATCGGGGACAAATCAGTTGGGTGTCTGGTTTGGGTGGTGGGGGACAGAGAAAAGAGAGGAGAAAGGATAACCTTGAAGTACCTCATAAAACAAGCAAATATAATTCATTTTATCTTGACAGTAGCTAAAATAATTGTTACTGTTTTATCACTGTGACTGGGTAGAGCTGGTGTTCTGACTGAAGGAGAAGACTGATTCTTGGTAACTATTTACAAGTCAACTGCATATCTTCTTTGGATGTCTGACCTTATTTTCTGTTTCCTAAGAGTTCATTATTCTCCTAAGCTCAGCATCATAACTAGTTAAGGGTACTGAGAGTTCCTGTGGTGGGGCGGGGGGAATGTCATTTTTCCAGCTTTGCGATAGTCTCTCCTGCCCCAGCATCTAACACAGTGCCTGGCACATGGAAGGTGTTCACTGAATGCCCCATAAATTGGTCTTCTTCTTATCCAACAGCCCTCTGGCTTAGGGTCCTCTTCTTATCCAACAGCCCTCTGGCTTAGGGTCCTCTTCTTATCCAACAGCCCTCTGGCTTAGGGTCCTCTTCTTGTCCATTCTTTGCCCCACTAAGAGCTGAACGAACTGGAAATAAATGATCAGGGAGTAAAAGAAACTAATCAGGAACAAAGCAAAGTTTGCCATGGAAGGATCTCCAATTCTTTGTACTACCCTAGAGAACAACACCCCAGGCCCTTGATAAGAAGTGACTAGGAAAAACGGAAACAGAAGAAACCAAATACATGCAGGGTTCATGACGGTGGCACCATCCAATGCTGTAAACTGTCAGAGATTTAGGAGGTCATGAGGGTCACCCTCCTAACGTCAGCTAATCTAGAGTTCTCAGGTTACATCTTCTCTGGGCTGTTCCAATCCTCACTCTGCAATGTGGGGCTTTGATAAGGAGTCATGTATTTGCCCCAAATCTATCTCACTCCATGGCTAGGCTCAGTTTTCCTCTGTTTCCTCTCTTACATAGGTTCTTTCCCCGTGTAGCAAGGTGGTCACTGACTTCTCTAGATTATTCTGGAACTAAATCTCATTGGCCCAACTTGGGTCACATGCCCATGCCCAAATGAATCACTGTGGCCGGAAATTGAAATACACTAAATGACCCAACCTGAAGTTACAGGGACAAAAAGTGGAGTGGGGGGAATGTCTCAAAAAGGAGAAACAGGGTCCTTATAACCACAGTAAGAAAGAATGATTCTGGACAGGAAAAAAAAATCGTTAAAAGTATTCAAAATAATTATTCTTTTCAAAGATTGTATTTATTTATTAGGGAAAGAAGAAGCAGGGGGAGGGGTAGAGGGAGAAGCAGACTCCCCACTGAGCAGGGAGCCTGATGCAGGGCTCAATCCCAGGACTCCAGGATCATGAACTGAGCTGAAGGCAGATGGTTAACTGACTGAGCCATTCAGGCACCCCTCAAAATAATTAATTTGTTATTTATATTAGTTTGCTAGGGCCACCAAACAAAGTACCACAGGCTAGGTGGCTTAAACAATAGAAATTTATTTTCTCACAATTCTGGAAACCATAGGTCTGAGACCTAGGAGTTGGCAAAGTTGGTTTCCTCCGAGGCCTTTCTCCTTGGCTTATAGGTGGCCATCTTCTCCCTATATCTTCACATGGTTTTCCCTCTGTGTGTGTCTATGTCCTAATCACCTTTTCTTATGAGGGCACCAGTCATATTGGATTAGAGCCCACTCCGATGATGAGCTCACCTCATTTTAAGTTTTGTTTTTTTTTTAATTTTTATTTATTTATGGTAGTCACACAGAGAGAGAGAGAGGCAGAGACATAGGCAGAGGGAGAAGCAGGCTCCATGCATCGGGAGCCCGACGTGGGATTCAATCCTGGGTCTTCAGGATCTCGCCCTGGGCCAAAGGCAGGCGCCAAACTGCTGCGCCACCCAGGGATCCCTCATTTTAAGTTTTTAAGGACTGTATCTCCAAATACAATAACGTTCTGAGGTACTGGTGGTAGAGGTCAATATATGAATTTTGGAGGAACACAATTCAGTCCAAAATACTTATAATAATGAAACTACCTTTTTTTTTTTTTCCTTAGCATCAGTTTAGTTCTCCCCTTAGGGCCTAAAGAATTATGGTTGGTACTTCCCAGGATGGGATAAGATGAACATCATCACTATTCACTCATTCAATCCCTAGTGAACATCTACTACCTACTGTGTCTCTGGCCCTCTCTGAGCATTTGAAATACATCAGCAAACAAAAGAGACCAAGATCCTTGTCCTGCCCTAGGCAACATGTATAGTATGTTCAAAGGTGGTAATTACTATGGAAATGAGATAAGTATATTTATGGAGCATCTAGAAATTACAGAATTTAGAGTGTAGAATTTTACAATAATTTTTTGTTCATTTAGTGTCCACAATGCTTTTGGGTTACACTTTCTGTTCAGCAATGTTGGCGCCATGTTATAGAGGGGAAGGCATTGTCATCCCTAAGGCCCACGTTCCCGTCCACCCTGTGCAACACTCACAGAAATTGTAATTTTGCCTGCTTCTACAGAGGACTCACAGAGCACACAGTAGGCTTTCTGACTCCCAAACTGTCCTTGCCCAAAAGATGACACCTTTTCTTGGGAATGTTCAGTGTTAAAAGATCTCCTTAGGTAAACCTTCCCCTTCTTGACATGGTAGCTCCTGGATTCTTAGGAAATCCTAAGTATTGTAGAAAAGGACAAATCTCAGGTCTTGTGTAGAAAAGGATGGTGAATTCAAACAGAGAAAACTCCTGTCTTCAGGGACGCCTGGGTGGCTCAGCGGTTAAGCATCTGCCTTTAACTCAGGTCTTGATCCTGGAGACCTGGGATCGAGTCCCACTTTGGGCTCCCTGCCTTGAGCCTGCCTCTTCCTCTGCCTGTGTCTCTGCTTCTCTGTGTCTCTCATGAATAAATAAAATCTTAAAAAAAGAAAGAAAAAAAAAGAAAGTCCTGTCTTCAGCATGTAGAGCTTTATAGAAACCAGCTCATTCTACACATGTCATTCATGCATTTCCTGCCTATCCACAGGGCATTTCATTCATTTTTCCTGGTGCATGTAGGAAGCGTTGCACATTTCAGGGGATGAGGGTAGAAGATAAAAATATTGAGGCAGAACAGGGGAATGGAAAGAAATACAAATAATCATAATTGCTGACATTACTGAGTACTTACTCTGTGCCAGACTCTGTTCTAAATTTTACATGCAAGAACTTGTTTAATTCAACAACAACAAAAAAAGAACTTGTTTAATTCACAAAACAAATATAAGAAATAGGTAACATCCCATTTTACAGATGAGAAAATGAAGGCATTGGGAGGTTAAGTAACTCCCCAAATGTCCTACAGTTAGTAAATGACAGAAACAAGATAAAGACAGCCTAGCTCCAGAGCCTGTGTTTTCAGCCATCTGCCATAAAGCCTCACTGCAGACCCCAAATGAGTGACCTTGTAACACTTCTGGGACTGTGCTTCCTATTTAGTAAAATGGAAATAGTAATACTGGCATCTCCTTCCCTGCCTCTCAACAGTGAGGCAAGAATTACATGAAATAATAACCTTAAAAGAATGTTCATACCTACAAAAGATTCAACTCAGAAAGGAACAAACATTCATTGATTCCTGCATAGGACCAGGCCCCTCACATGTTAGAGCTTTACTTAATTTTCCTACCTCCTTCCTGGTGAGTGTGCCAATCTCTGCTGTACAGATGAGGAAACAGGACTGGTAAAATGAGCTGATGATTGGTGACATGGCTGCCAGCAGAGGGAGCTAGGACTCAAAGCCACAAAACCCACAATACCCACAATGCCTGATCTTGACGAGGTCAGTTTACTGTTCCTGTGAAGAATTTAATTGTACATCTTAGTTGTGGCTTCAGACCCTAGGAGAGGAGCAGAGACTTAATTTTATCTATCTATCTATCTATCTATCTATCTATATATATATATACATATATAGATATATATATATTTCTTTTTTAAGATTTTATGTATTTACTTGAGAGTACCAACAGGGGGAGGGGCAGAGGGAGAAACAGGCTCCCCACTGAGCAGGGAGCCCAATGTGGTACTCGATCCCAGCATGCTGGGATCCCAGCAGCTTCATCCAAGCTGAAGGCAGATGCCCAACCAAGTAAGCTACACAGGCAGCCTAATAATATATCTTAATCTCAAAAGCACAGATAACTTACAACGTTCATAAATTGGTTTTCATTATTAAACATGTGGGATCTTTATAATACACAAGAAAAATTGTACTACCTTGAAATTAAAACTTTTTTTTTCTTTAAGATTTTATTTATTCATGAGAGACATACAGAGAGAGGCAGAGACACAGGCAGAAAGAGAAGCAGGCTCCCTGTCGGGAGCCCAATGCAGCACTCAATCCCAGGATGCTGGGATCACAACCTGAGCCAAAGATGGACACTGAACCACTGAGTTACCCAGGCGTCCCTGAAGTTAAAACTCTTAAAAGATACTGTGCTCACTTTGGCAGCACATATACTAAAACTCTTAAATGATATTGACTTTCTTCTGTTATTAAGAAGGTGTTGAGGGGGCACCTGGGTGACTCAGGGGTTGAGCATTTGCCTTTGGCTCAGGTCATTATCCTAGGATCTTGGGATCGAGTCTCGCATCGGGCTCCCTGAGGGGAGCCTGCTTCTCCTCTGCCTGTGTCTCTGCCTCTCTCTCTCTCTCTGTGTCTCTCATGAATAGATAAATAAAATCTTTTTTTTTAAAAAGGTGTTGAAATTAGACATTTAGATGCATGTATTGTGGTATGTTACACAGAATTTCCAAATGTATTTTCCTAAATAAGCCTTTCAAGAAGAAGCCTGTACAAATATTTATTATGACTCCCATTTTACAGATAGAGTGAGGTTCAAAGATAGGTCATGTAGCTGGCTGCAGGCCCACTGGAGCCCCACCTCTGACTCTGGCATCCTAGGCTCCTCCATTCTCCTGGAAGCTCCTCGTGAAAGCCTGTTGTAGGCCTATGTGCATGAGGGTAGTGGGCAAGACTAGTGGAAGATTCTACAAGAAGGGATGAGAACTTCAGGTCACCTGGCCCAGCCCCTGTCAGTTGAAGAAACCAAGTTTCAGAGTCTGAGTAGCTCCCACGATCTCTAAGGCATGGAGTGTAGGAGTCAGGGCCTCCAGGGTAGGCAGTCTGGCTCCAGGACCCACATCCCAACCATTCAGGCAACTATGTCCTGTGTCTGGTTTCAGTGCTACAGTTTATGTTTACAGAGTGTTTGTTACTATCCCCACTCACTCCCGCCTTATAGGACCACACTGCTGTCAGTGCTCTTTCTAAATACAGCTCAGTCCTATCACTGGTTTGCTTGAAATGCCTTACCATATCCCTATTGGCTTTCTAGTTAAATCCTGGCATCAAAGTTGTATTTCTTTTAGAAATAGAAAAATATAACAAATCAATCCTTTTTTAAACTCCGTACTGCAACCTGCAAGATCTGGCCCATATCTAATTCACACTTGTCCGTGCACTGCAGCCACACCAAGCTACCCCCAGACCAGCACATTGCTGCTTCCTCTGCGGGGAACTACCCTACCTCCCCTTCTCTGCAAGACTTAGCACCATGTCCCCTGTAAACAAGCCTTCCCCAGACTAATTTAAGCTTCACCTCCTGTGAGGTCCTGCAGAAACCTGTCATAATCTGTCACAGCATTTATCACAGCATTGCAATGCTGAGGTTTTACATCGTTTCTGCACAAGTCAGTGAGCTATTTACAAATAGATCTTTCAGGGGCATCTAGGTGGCTCAGTGGTCCCACATCGGGCTCCCTGTGGGGAGCCTGCTTCTCCCTCTGCCTTCTCCCTTTCTCTGCCTCTCTCTCCCTGTGTCTCTCATGAATAAGTAAATAAAATCTTAAAAAAAAAAAAAAAAGTAGATCTTTCAGCTTGGAGCTCACAATGCCTGACACACGACCTGGCACATGACACTCAATCAGTGTTCATGCACTAAGTGAACAGATGATGAGCAAATGACTTGGCCAGAATACCAAGCTGGGATCAAATTTCCAGTCCTTCAGTTGTTTCGCTCACTCAGCAAGTGTTATTACGTGTTTCAATCACTTGGTTTAGTCATTTATAGTAATTTATACTAAAAATGACAAATTGCATTTTATTTGGTTTAGGGTTTTTGTTTTGTTTTGTTTTAAAGATTTTATTTATTTGACACAGAGAGCAGAAGGGGGGGGTGTGGCAGGCAGAGGGAGAGGGAGATGCAGACTCCCTGCTGAGCAGAGAGCCGGACGACTATGTGGGACTCTATCCCAGGACCCTGGGATCATGACCTGAGCCAAAGGCAGACGCTTAACTGAATGAGGCACCCAGGCATCCCTGGTTTAGGTTTTTTAAACTGATACATAGATGGCCTACAATGTTATGTTAGTAGTTTTAATTTTTTAACTCAGATTTTGAATTTGAAATACACTCAGATGGTTTTTGAAAAAATAAGTACAAAAGGGTATGTCAGCTGTTCAGTTCCCTGCCCCTTGGGTTTCACTGTTGCTAGCTTCCTGTGTATCCTTCCTGACCTGTAGTACACATATGTAAGGCAGTACACATAGAGGAATACACAGACATACATTTTACACACATTTTAATATTATACACATTGTTCAGAGTTTTACATCTTTTTACTTAATAGATCTTGGAGTTCTTTCTATGTTAATTCTTAAAGAGGTGTTTTTCATGGTTGCATAATATTCCATTGTGTGAATTACCATAATTTATTTGACCAGTCCTTGATTGGTAGCACTTTTAGGTTGTTTCAAATCTGTTGCAGTGAATGACCTTAGGTGTATGTCATTTCTTACGTATGTTCATATATCTAAAACACCATAGGTTTTTTTGATAGCTTTCTAAGCAAAAGACAGAATTTCAAATTCAGACTACTTTTTCTAACAGGGATCTGCAAGAATGTTCTTTTGAGTCCCTGATTTCTCTGCCTCCATCTCCCTATCTGTGAAATGAGAAGAATATTTCTTGCCCCTAAAGGCTCATAGCTATATGTTGTTAAGACTGAAGGTTAATCGTTGCCTTTGAAATTCTTCCAAAGGAGCAAACTTGTTTCTCCTTTTTAATCCAATTTCCTGTTGGATTAAAAGGATTTATAAACAGGAACTTGTCTTTCGGTTTATCTCTTTTCTACTCTTATAACTTAGCAGTTTATTATGACTGAGGTGAGTTTTCCTGCTGTAATTTTTCAAAAAACCTTTCCATTTATTTAGGGATGATTTTTTTTTTTACTACACTAAGGCCAAATCTACTTTTTCTCCAAAATGAGAACTACAAAAGAAAGAAAATTACTGTGCTCACTTCAGCAGCACATGTACTAAAATTGGAATGATACAGAGAGGATTAGTATGGGCCCTGCACAAAGATGACACACAAATTTGGGAAGCATTCCTAATTTTTTTGTACATGTAAAACTAATATACCACTGTATGTTAATGAACTGGAATTAAAATAAAACCTTAAGGGGCACCTGGCTGGCTCCTTCAGAAGAGCATGATATGACTCTTGCCCTCAGAGTCCTGAGTTTGAGGTCCATGTTGGCTATAGAGATTACTATAGGGATCACAAAAATAAATAAATAAACTTAAAAAGCCAAAAAAGAAAGAAAGAATTTACCTGCTCTGGCTCTTTTTTTCTAAAAATTTATTTATTCAAATAATCTCTACATCCAACGTGTAGCTTGAACTCAGAACCCTGATATCAAAAGTCACACGCTCTTCCAACTGAGCCAGCCGGGTACCCCAGCTCTTGCTCTTTTATGTCAGAATGTCTCATTGGCTACAAACACGAAGCTAACCAGTAAGAAACACACAAGATAAATAGCCCCAGAGTAAGAAGAGAATGTCAAACAAAGTAGCAGATAATTCATTGTCTCTTCCCAAAGCAGTATGGATATTTGATAACAAGGTGGAAAAATTGATTGTCACTAAAGATTGAGGAACTTTAGTCCTAGGAGAGACTTCCAGGGTTTTCCATATCTAGTTCCTTCTCTATAACTCAAATGAAGCTGTGGATTCAGCAGAGATCCCAGTGACAAAGACCAAGAGCTGGCTTTATCAGACACATGTGGCTTTACTTAAGTCATTGACTACCTGCCACATCACTTTGGCTACCAACAAGTTGCTCTTCTAATAATGCTCTAGAGGACAATGGTGACTGTCAGTCTTGGCTACATATTGGAATCAACCAAGAAGCCTTAAAAATGCTCTAGTTCCAGAAAGTTTAACTATTGTTTGAGGGTCAATACTGGGAATCATACTTTTTATTTATTTATATATATATATATTTAGATTTTATTTATTCATGAGAGACACAGAGAGAAAGAGAGAGAGAGAGGCAGAGACACAGGCAGAGGGAGAAGCAGGCTCCACGCAGAGAGCCTGATGTAGGACTCGATCCCCGGACCCCAGGATCATGCCCTGGGCCGAAGGCAGACGCTAAACCGCTGAGCCACCCAGGGATCCCCTGGAAATCATACTTTTTAAAGTTCCGCAAATAATTCTAACTGTGCAGCCAGAGTTGAGAACCACTGTTATGGAGACTTCTAGATTGTGGACTGCACAGTTTGTATGACTGGGAGAAAGAAGGAAGAGGGGATTAGATATGATAAGAAACCATATCCATGGTAATCCTGGAAACTCGACAGAAGGCCAACCTGACGCTTTTGCTTCCCTGCCTTAAACCCTCAGTACCTTCCATTTGTTCTCAAGATAGAGACCAAAGCCCTTAATCTACCCATCTTCAAGGCCTTGGGATTCTGATTCATCCCACCTTTTCCATTCTTTCAGCATCTGCTATCATTGCACCAGTCATGTATCAAGTCCCTAGAGGTACCTTGTTTCTTTTGAGAGTTGGCTTTTGGGTGTGGCATTCTTCTCCACCACTCCACAACCTCCCCCCCAACCAGTTAAGGCCAGCATGGAACCCTGTGTACATGAATAGGCAAGCCTCCCACAAGAAAGGTACCACTAGGGCAGCCCGGGTGGCTCAGCGGTTGAGTGACTGCCTTTGACCCAGGGCCTGATCCTGGAGACCCGGGATCGAGTCCCACATCGGGCTCTCTGCATGGGGCCTGTTTCTCCCTCTGCCTGTGTCTCTGCCTCTCTCTGTCTCTGTGTCTCTCATGAATAAATAAATAAAATCTTTTAAAAAAAAAAAAGAAAGCAAATTGTATTTGCCTTAAAAAAAAAAGAAAAGTACCACTAAAACCCCAGTAGTGCTCAACACTGTAGCTAAGCCCACCTGGCTCTTTAGGGCTATTCACACTGGTACTAGACTTCTTGGACACTGTAAGTTAAAATAAGTTGACAAAAAGGAGAAAAAACAACTAAGAAAACTGGATTTCCTTTTACCAAAGGGCACAGACCACAGGAGTATTTGCCTTTATTTTTGTCTTATGTACTTTTTTTTATTATGTATTAAAATCATAGGAAAATGGAGATGAACTGGACTATCATGAAGAACCAGGAGAACCCCTCAGAGAAAATCAAGACACCCAAGGTAGAGATGACTGGATTGGTTTTTAAATCTTGTCACAATAATTGTCTGATGAGGTTTGCACTGGTTCAAAGATGTTAATGCAGAATGACCCTTCCATTTCCTATCAGAGCTAGAAGTCAGAAAACATACCAAAGTGCTGAATTCAGACTCTGATTGATCTTAGTGCATCACAAACCGACTGATGATAACACACTTTTATATCCTTAGACTTACTGAGAGATTTCTTTCCTGCCAGAGGCCGCAGATTGATGGAGGAGAGTGGAGACTCTGGGACATCACAAAAAGGCTACTCAGGCACTTCCACTTCTCTGTTCTTCCTGCTTTCACAGGGACTTGGATATGCAGGTTCAGGAGCTGAGGGTTCCCTGCCTAGAGTGTTAATATTCCAACAGAGGGGAGGGGGACCAGTGTCTTTAGAGACCCAGGCCTGTTACCCACCACCTGGGTAACCAGAGTTGTGTGAGTGCGGCTTCCTCCAAAAATGATGCTGCATTTAATAATGTTGATTCTAGGAAACACTGGGCCCAGAACTGGGCTTTTTGGCATCGTTCATATTCCCTGAGCTAGACTCAGATCTCTTCCCAGGGGGCACATGTGCATCTGTGTGATGCTACAGTTGGGTAGACCCAAGTAGCAGAACAGTTCATTATCCTCATTGCATCTTGCAGGAGTGGAGACTGATATGTGAGAGATTCTTGTGTTTTCAAGGGGTGGATACTGTGCTAGCCAGAAAGATTTGTTTGTTGTTTGCTGTACAATGGCATCCAGCAGAGAGAGCAAATAGGGGCCTGTGCTCTGCTCCCAAAGCTATGCACCTTTGGACTGGGAGGTATCCACACAGTGGGGGTTCCTTTTCCTACTCAGCCCTTCTACTGGGGTACCTTGCTTGAATTTACATAGGTGCTCTATATAGGCTAGCTACAGCAGCTCTGAGCAGCTGAGTGAAGGACATGGGTCCTGAAGTTGGACTACCTCAGCCTTAACCCCACTATGCCTCAGTGTCCTTAACTGTAGCTGATTATACTTCATTCATAAGGTTGCATGAGAAATAAATGAAGTAATTCATACACAATAGCCCTTTAACAAATATTTATCTTGACTTGGATATCATAATGATTAAATATCTACCTTCTCATGGTCACAGTTTATCAACCGGTGAAATGACACCTCGACTCTCCCTATCTCCTCTTGAATCCATGAAGTGAAGAAAACCATGAGAGCTCATTAAGGATAAATGTGCAAAATCATGCATTTGGGATTTCACCCTAAACTTGGTATCTTTCTGCTTACATCTTTTACTATTTCTTTCCGTTTATATTCTAGACAAAAATGATGTTTATGGCCATTTTAAAAGGTATCATTGCTGGGTGCCTGGGTAGCTCCCTCGGTTGAGCATAGGGCCCTTGATTGCAGCTTGGGTCATGATCTCAATAGGATCAAGCCCCACATAGATCTCTGCACTGAGTGTGGAGCCTGTCTAAGATTCTCTCTCTGTCCTTCCTTTGCTCCTCATCCCCACCCCTGCACACGTGCTCTCTCTCTCTCAAAAAAATTTTTTAAACATTTCATTGCTTCTGCATATCATACAATAAAATATTATGGTAGCCCAATTTCTGAGCTTGGTCAAGCTTTGAAGCAGAATTTTGCTAAAATAAGTCTCCTACCCACTCCATTTTCTAAGCTGAGTGATAGTAGCCAAGGAAACATGCTCCAGTCTTCAGACCTTTCATATTATAAGTCACATATGCAGAATGTGAAGACTGATGAGACTCCAAGATCTTGGCCAAGTGCAGTGGAGGTTTTAGGCAGTGCAGAACATGGCCAAATCTAAGCAATGACCAAGTCAGTCGAAACAGATTTCCTGTCTCATGACGGAGGGACAGGCTCCGGCTGAGTTCCATAAAGGTTATCCAGACAGTCTTTAATGCAGTGAAATATCACTGCAGAAAATTGAAGAAGGCATTTGCCTGTCCTGAATGATAAATGCTAAAGTTTAAAAAGGATTTCAAATCTATGAAGAAAGAAAAGGCGGCATGCCAAGGAAATTTTTTTTAACTATTTAAGGATCAATCTTCCCCTTATAGGTCTTACATCTAATTGCCACGATTTGTTTTTCTACGCTAAATTAAGCAGTGATCTTTGTGTGTTTAAATTATGAGCAGTGAGCAGTACGATGCCCACTGAGAATATCTTAAGTTTTAGACTCGTAAGATTACCAAATGCAAGTTTTCACCAGACGTATCAAATTGGCAACTTCCAAATCAAAGAGGGTTTGGAAAATTGCTCATGTTAAATACAAAACTTTCCTTTCCACCTCTTTTCCCCACTCTCAGAGCCCAAAGAAAGAAAAAAAAATCAATTGTTATTTATTATTTCCTAGGCCAGCGGGCTTTAAACTTCAGTGTGCATCAGAACCACCTGAGAGGGGCACTTGGGTGGCTCAGTGGTTGAGCATCTGCCTTTGGCTCAGTTTGTGATCCAGGAGTCCTGGCATCAAGTCCCACATCAAGCAGCCTGCTTCTCCCTCTGCCTATGTCTCTGCCTCTCTCTCTCTCTCTCTCTCTCTCTATGTCTCTCATGAATAAATAAAGAAAATATTTTTTTTAAAAAAAGAACCACCTGAGAGGCTAGTTAAAATAGACTTAGGTACCCTGTCCCCAGAGTTTCTGATTAGATCTGAGTTGAGGTCATAGAATTTGTAATTTTAGTAAGTTCACTGGTGATGCTAATGGTCGTGGCACAGGGACCACACTTTAAGAATCACTGCCCTGGGCCTTGCTTCTAGAATTTATTTCTCTAAATTTAAGTGACCGGATTTGATCTGTTTGTTTGAAAATAATGGGGGTAAAAGTAGTGGGAGAGCTGTCAAGGCTGCATCACAGTGATCAAGAGCACTGACAGCAAGTCTGATTCCCTGGGTTCAGGTCCTCATGTCCCCACTTACTACTGCATGCACTTGAGTATGTTACCAAACTTCTCTAGGCATCTTTTTCTTCATCTGTAAAATAGAGGTACTAATACTACTTATCTCATGAGGTGACTGAGAGACAAAGGAGTAAATACATTTGATGTGCTTATAAGAGTGCCTGGCACACACTAAGTGGTCATTAAAGGCTAGCTATTAGTCTATTTCTTTAAAAAAAACTTTAATTTAAGGGCACCTGGGTGACTCAGATGGTTAAACATCTGCCTCCAGCTCAGGTCATGATCCCAGGACCCTGGGATCAAGCCCCATATCAGGCTCCCTGCTTACTGGGGAATCTGCTTCTCCCTCTGCGTCTGCCTCTCCCCTTGCTTTGCTCTCTCTCTCTCTTAAATGAAAAATAAAAAATCTTATTTACTCATGAGAGAGACACAGAGAGAGGCAGAAACATAGGCAGAGGGAGAAGCAGGCTTCTTGCGGGGAACCTTATGCAGGACTCAATCCCAGGATTCCTGGACCACCACCTCTGCCCAAGGCAGATGCTCAACCACTGAGCCACCCAGGTGCCCCTAAAAACCTTTATTTACTTATTTGTTTGTTTATTAGATTTATTTATTCATTCATTCATTCATTCATTCATTTATTCATTCATGAGAGACACACACAGAAGCAGGCAGAGACACAGGCAGAGGGAGAAGCAGACCCCATGAAGGAAGCCCAACGTGGGACTCAATCCTGGGTCTCCAGGATCACGCCCTGGGCTGAAGGCGGCGTTAAACCGCTGAGCCACCCAGGCTGCTCAAAACCTTAATTTAATAGCCATAAGTTGTACCTTATCAGGAGAGACTAGTTCTAAGCTGATACTGTGATGATTACTTTCTAGATCAATCTCAATGACAGGGGGGCTTGATTTTGGGGGACTGATTGTGTCCTCGGTGTAAGTCCTTTCACTTAAGGCCAAGTGTGGGCAGCAACCTAATCTGAATGAACAGTCCTGCCAGGCTCTGCATTTTGTGAAAGGCTATGTGGCAGCAGTGACATAACCCCTTAGAATGTGGCAGAATTTTAGATATTCTTAGGAGGAGGGGGAGATCTGGGGAGCTCTGCATGACATGCAGGGGGTCCCTAATCAGTAGTCTAAAACAATGGGGAGAAAAGACAAAAGGCAAGTGTTACAGAAACCCTTAGAAACCAGTGAGCCATTTTTATTCTACAAGGAAAAAAAAGGTTCAGAGTATTATTGTTTTATTCAAGAGATGGATGTGTGGTAGTTAGGATATTGATATAACCATTCTAACAAAGACCAAGATAAAGTGACTTCAAGTAAGATGAAAGGTTTATTTTTCTCCCATGGAGAAGTCCAAGCTGGTAGGCAAGGGGTAGGACAGCTCTGCCCCCAGCTTCCTTCTCTCTGCTATCCCCTTTGGCTGTTTCCTTCTCTACGTGGTCAGAGTTGGATCAACATTTCCTCACCCTGAGGACAGGAGAGAAAACATCAGTGTTGGATTCACAGCTGCCTTGTAGGAACACAAATCTCCTAGGTGGCCCACCTAGCTAGGGGAGGTTTGAAGGCCTTTCCTGACTCTAGGAATAAACAGCTCCAGAAGGACCAAATATGATGACTTCCCAACCTGTGCAAAGAAGTAAGGAGTAGCCAGTGTTGCAAAAATTTCTCTAAAGCTATGGAAAAAATAGAGAGATCAGAGGTGTGTGCCCAGGAGTTGAGACAGTGCCACTGTCCCAGAATCTACATCCTGGAAAGTGCAACCCCTGCAAAGAGCTGCCACCTGATGTCATTCAGGGCTCCTTGATCATTGATTTGCTCCACACGAGGCCTACGCAGTCACTGCACACTGCCAGGCTCTGCGATCTGGGGCCCCGGCACTGGGTTCAGAATAATCTGCTAGTTCTTAACAGCCTGGATGGCCTACGCACTCTGTTACTGCTTTATTTTTTTTCCTTCTGGAAAGTATTTCAAAGTCTTCTTCTATGGTGGGAAGTAATACATCCTTAAGAATGTTTCTGGCTCGTTCCACTTAACCCAGAATGGAAACCCCAGGGAAGTCCCCAGAATCCCAGAACACAGCTGTTGCCCCTTGATCCTGAAAATTCTCTTCACCTTCCAGGAAGTAAAGGTTATTTCCAACTTGAGAACCAAATTTATCAAAACCAAAAAGCAGTTGAAACAACCACATTCTAAGAGGTTATGTTACTGTTGTTGCCACACATAGCCTTTCATAGAATGCAGAGGCTGGCAAGACTGTTCGTTCAGATTGGGTCTGCTGCCCACACTTGGCCTTAAGTAAAAGGACTTACACAGAGGACATAATCAGTCCCCCCAAACCAAGCCCCCCTGACATTGAGATTGATCTAGAGACAAGGACAACATAAGAAAAGAAATTAATAGACCAATCTTGCTTATGATCAAAGATGCAAAACTCCTAAATAAAATATTAGCCAATCAAATCCTTAAGTTTCTATATTAAATATATATTTTATGATATATGGTATGTACATATGTATGTATATATACGTATGTATGTATGTATGACTGAATGACTGAATTTGGTTTATCCCAGAAATTCAAAGATGGCCTAACATGGGAAAGTCTGTTTATGTAATTCACATCAAGAGATTAAAGGAGAGGGATACCTGAGTGGCTCAGCAGTTCAGCGCCTGCCTCTGGCCCAGGGCATGGTCCCAGGTTCTCCGGGGTTCAAGTCCCACATCAGGCTCCTTGCATGGAGTCTGCTTCTCCCTCTGCCTGTGTCTCTGCCTCTCTCTCTCTCTCTCTGTGTCTCTCATGAATAAATAAATAAATAAATAATCCCCAAAAAGAAAGGAGGTTAAAGGAGAAAAACCTTAGGGTCATCTCAATAGATACAAAAGGAAAAATAAATTTATGACATTTGCCCATTAATGATTTAAAATTATCAGACTGGGAACAGAGGAAGACTTGCTGATTTTAATTTATTTTTATTTTTATTTTTTTATTCATAGAGATGCAGAGAGGCAGAGACACAGGCAGAGGGAGAAGCAGGCTCCATGCAGAGGGCCTGACGTGGGACTTGATCCAGGGTCTCCAGATCATGCCCCGGGCCACAGGTGGCTCTAAACCGCTGCGCCACCAGGGCTGCCCAAGACTTCCTGATTTTAATGAAGAGAGTCTACCAAAAACCTACAGTAAACATCATACTTTAATGGTAGAACTTTAAAAGCTTTCTTTAGAGAAAGCATTAGGATAAGGATGTCCTCTGCCATTGCTTCTATTTCAACATTGTGGTAGCGCAGTAGAGAAATAAAAAGAAAGAAAAGGACAGAAAGGAAGAAATGACGCTGTCATTATTCCCAGACAATAGTATTACTTAGATGGAAAAATCCAAGGGCGTCTACAGACAAATTATTAAAAGACAAACAAAAATTCAGCAAGATGACTAAATATAGATCAATACACAAAAATCAATTGTGGAAAAACAATAGTGTTCAAAACATAAAGCACAATTTAAAATTTAATTTTAAGATTATTGTTATTATGGAAAACCCCTAATATACAGAAAAACAAACAGAGCAGCACAAGAATCCCACATGCCCATCTCCTGGACAATATTGTTCACCCACATCCCCAATTCCTCTCTTCCGTACTATTTTGAAACAAATTTTCCAGGCTTATATCATGTTACCTATATACACTTGAGTACATACCTCTAAAAAAACAAGAAAAGACACTTTTGACATAACCATAATACCGCCATTTCACCTAAAAATTAAAACTATTAATATAATTGAATATTCTGTTTTTTCAATGCCATAATTGTCTCATTATAATTGCTTTAGAATTTGTTTGCAGTAGGTTGGTGTGGCCTTCATATCTCCTTTAATTTATAGGGTCCCTTCCATTTCTTTTTTTCCCCCCTCTTTTAGTGTATTTTTAGGAAATCAAGTCACTTGTCCTATGGAGTTTCTCACAATCTAGATTTTGCTGTTGCTTCCTCATGGTATAGTATTTCTCTGTCATCTATATTCCCTGTAAATTAGTACTTGGCTCCTCAGACTTGATCAGATTCAAGTTTGGTGTTTCCTTTTGGCAAGACTATTTCATGGAAGGCATTGTGTTCTTCCATCAGGAGACATAATGTTTGCTTGTTCTCTTTGCAAGGCCAACAGCTACAGATCCATTCATTCATTAGAGGCTTCAAAATAGAGTTACTGAAATTCTTTTTTTTTTTTTTAAGATTTTATTTATTTATTCATGAGAGACACAGAGAGAGTGGCAGAGACACAGGCAGAGGGAGAAGCAGGCTCCCTGTGGGGACCATGCCCACACAGGACTCAATCCCGTGTCTCCAGGATCCGGCCCTGGGCTGAAGGCGGTGCCAAACTGCTGAGCACCCGGGCTGCCTGAGTTACTGAAATTCTATCATTCTTTCTCCACTTATTAGTTGGAAACTCCTACCAGAAGGAACAAAACAACTTTCCTCTTCTACTAGGAAGGCAGGATAAATGTAGTTTTTAAATATAATATATATGTATAGTAAATATATCTTACAAATAAATATAAAAAACGATATGTGAGACTCTTGAAGAAATTATAAAATGTTGTTCAATTAAATGAAAATAGACCAAAACAAATATAATATTCTATATAAGGCTGTATATAATGTTCATAAATAGGAAAATGACACTTCTCCCTAAATTAATCTGTAAATTCAGTGCAATTACAGTTTTTTTTTTTTTACATCTCCAGCTGGGTTTTGATGGAACATGATAGGTTGATCAAAAATTCAAAAGGGGCCTAAAATAATCAATAAAATTTTTGAAGAAAAACAAAGAGGCCTAATACTATAATATCAAAAATCACTTTAAAGTCACATGAGGGACACCTGGGTGGCTCAGTGGTTAAGCATCTGCCTTCGGCTCAGGTCGTGATCCTGGAGTCGGAGGATCAAGTCCCACACCGGGCTCCCTGTGGGGAGGCTACTTCTTCCTCTGCCTGTGTCTCTGCCTCTGTCACTGTGTCTCTCATGAAGAAATATATAAAATATTTTTTTAAGTAATAATAAAGTCATATGATATTGGCTTAGGGATAACAGAAGAAAATTGAGAATCCATTCTCAGTTAAGTGGGTGAGAATACACCCATATATGGAAACAATACATGGCAAAAGTATAAAGAACAGGCTATTTTTCACTATATAATTTTGAGAAAACTGGTTATCCGATTTTTAAATCTTTACCTCAAAAAATATCAGATGTATTTTTAAAAAAAATTTTTTTAAGATTTTATATTTAAGTAATCTCCACACCCAACATGGGGCTTGAACTCACAACCCCAAAATCAAGAGTCTCATGCTCTTCCAACTGAGCCAGCCAGGCACCCCTAAAAAAGCAAAATTTTTAAACTGTTTTAGAAGAATATGTTTATGAATTTGAGAAAAGTAAAAGCTTCCTACCCATGATTCAAAACATAAACCATAAAGAAAATTATTGACAAATCTGGCTATATTAAAATTTAAAGTTTTTGAGAAGACAGCAAAAACAAAGTTGAAAGACAAATCACAGGGTTCCTGGCTGGCTCAGTCAGTAAAGCATGCAACTCTTGGTCTTGGGTTATGAGTTCGAGCCCCACATTGGGTGTGGAGATTACTAAAAAATAAATAAATAAATAAAATCTTAAAAAAAAAAAAAAAGACAAATCATAGACTAAAAGACAATATCTGCATTGAATAAAACCAAAAAAGTATTAGTATCCAAAATGCAGCAAGAACTGCTACAAGTAGAGAAGGAAAAGACAATCAACCCAAATGAAAAATAGCTAAGAGATAAGAACAGGCAATTAACAGACAGGAATCCTAAGCAAATGGCCATGTAAAAAAAAGTCAACTTTAAGGGTGCGTGGGTGGCTCAGTCAGTTAAGCATCTGCCTTTGGTTCAGGTCATGATTTCAGGGTCCTGGAATCAACCCCCACACTAAACCCGCATCAGGCTCCCTGATGAGGGGGTGTCTGTTTGTCCCTCTTCTGCCCCTCTGCACTGCTTGTGCTATTTCTAATTGCTCTGCTCTCTCTCAAATAAAATCTTTAGGAAAAAAAGCCAACTATGCTGGTAATTAGGAAAGTTCAAATTAAAACAGAAATATTTCATTTCATATGTATATCAGGTTAGCAAAAATTTTAAAGTCTGTGAACACCCATCATTGATGAGGATATGGAGTTTTAGAAATTCAGAGCAATTTGGAAATATCCAATAAATTGAAGTTGCATGTACCTTGCAACTCAACAATTTGATTCCCATGTATACCTTAGAGAAACTCTTTCATGTATCAAAAGTGACTTATTCATGAAGGTTCATTGCAGCATTGTTTGTAATCACAAAAAATTGGAAATAATTTAAAAAGCCATCAGCAGGGATCCCTGGGTGGTGCAGTGGTTTAGCGCCTGCCTTTGGCCTAGGGCACGATCCTGGAGACCCAGGATCGAGTCCCACGTCGAGCTCCTGGTGCATGGAGCCTGCTTTCCCTCTGCCTCTCTCTCTCTCTCTCTGTGTGACTATCATAAATAAATAAAAATTAAAAAAAAAAAAGCCATCAGCAGCAAAATGGATAAATAAATTGTGGTATGTTTATATGATGAAATAGGGATCCCTGGGTGGCGCAGCGGTTTAGCGCCTGCCTTTGGCCCAGGGCGCGATCCTGGAGATCCGGGATCGAATCCCACATCAGGCTCCCGGTGCATGGAGCCTGCTTCTCCCTCTGCCTGTGTCTCTGCCTCTCTCTCTCTCTGTGACTATCATAAATAAATAAATAAATAATAAAAAAGTTATATGATGAAATAGCGTTAGCTTAAATGAATGGAAACTATATGTATTATGAATCACAAAAACAAAATGCTAAGCAAAATAAGTTGCAAAATTTCTATAAATGATACTATTGATACAAGGATTTAATGGGTAAAATACTATCATGTTGTTTATAAGTGCATGTATACTGTGGCAAAGATATAAACATATGCCTGAGGACTCTGTAGGAGAAGAAAAACTTTTCCTTGACCCTCTTAGAGTCCCTGGCTAGGCCTAAAGATTTAACTGACACAGATTTAAGAGGAGAAAAGCACACAAATTTATTTAATATAAATTTTATGTGATATTGGAGCCTTCATAAGAAAATCAAGACCCAAAGAAATGGTTAAGTCTGTTTTTTTTTTAATATTTTTTATTTTAAAATAATCTCTACACCCAACATGGGGCTCAAACTCACAATTCCCAAATGCTCTGCCAACTGAGCAAGCCAGGCACTCCAAGCCTGAGTAGTTTTTTTTTTTTTAAGCCTAAGTAGTTTTATACTAGGTTTGATGAAGAGTGGAAAGTTGTGGGAAAATATGATACAACTTGAAGGGAATGAGCTAAAGGTAATAAATTAGGAGAAACTTAACAAGGCCTGCTTATTTGGATTCCTCTTAAAGTTTCTCAATCTTCAGAGAAAAGGATGCCTCTTTCCTCTGGGGGGCATTTTTGGGGGCATCTCTCAGATGTGGGTTTTTTTTTTTAAGATTTCATTCATTCATTCATTCATTCATTCGTTTGAGATAGAGCACACGTGGTAGGAGGGGGCGGGGAGCAAAGGAAAAGGGAGAAGCTGACTCCTTCCTGAGCAGGGAGCCAGATGCTGGGCTCCGGGCTTCATCCCAGGACCCTGAGATCATGACCTGAGCGGAAGGCAGATGCTTATAACCTGCTTCTGGGGAGAAGGGTACAGTGGCCCAAGAATCTTTCCTTCACCTTCTGTTCCTCAAATTCCTTCAGCTTATTAATATTTAATATGCAAAGGTACCATATTTTGGGGCAGTGTGTTCCGTTGACAAACACCAAGTTTAAGAGAATGGCTACCACTGCGGGGAGAGTGAGAGACCTGGGATTGTATCGGATACAATGAAGTCTTGGACTGTATGTGAAATGTTTTATTTCTTTAGAGAAAAAATGTGACTCAGATATGGCAAAATGTTAAGATTTCACAAAGCTGGTGGTAAGTACATCCGTACTCAGTATACAATATTTTTTTTCCTATACTCTGCGTTCTTCAAATATTTTACAGATTTTTTAAAAGCAGTTGAAAGTTGTGACGCCTGGGTAGCTCAGCGGTTGAGCATCTGCCTTTGGCTCAGGGCCTGTCCTGTATCAGGCTCCCCTGCAGGGAGTCTGCTTCTTCCTCTGTCTCTCATGAATAAATAAATAAAATCTTAAAAAAAAAAAAAAAGTGAAAAGTTCTACACAATTAGTCAAAGTACTGCCTTAGTTTTTTCTAATACTTCCTAAGTATCAGGTTATTATATTAGAAGGGGGGTGGCGGCCTCTTTTCTATGGTCCACCTCTCAGAGCTGATCGGGTTTCTTTTTTTTTTTTTTTTTTCTGGGTTTCAATTCTAATCATTGTGGTCAAATTATACCAATGTAGAAACTCAGGTTTTGGGCAATACAAATGCGCCCCCTGCTGGTCCTGTAGTGCCCTGTCCCAAAGTTCAAAAGAGCTATGAAGAGAGCCCTGAAATGTCTTCAGTAAAACAGGTTTTAGCCACAGATTTTAAGCCATGTTAGGGAATGGAACAGCCCTCCCCCACTCCCCAGAATTCCCCTTGTCACGAAGATACTTAAATCAGCTACAACTCTCTGTTAATACTGCACATCATCCAAGACAATATAAATTGCAAGGTACTACCCCAGTCAACCTTCTCAGTTTCCCTAACCACTTGTATATGAAAAATTTGGTCCCCATTGCTTGCTCTGGAGGTTGATGTGTGAGACAATAGATGCCAACCTTAAAATTTGTGAATGGCAGAAAAAAAAACAAGTGACAAAGGTGGTCTGCATGGGAAGGAGTGGGGGTGTCACGGACAACTTTGCCGAAAAAGGAATTAGCTGTGGTATTTAAGGGGATGATGTTGGTAGGATTACAGGTGAATTTTTTTTCTTTTCCAATCTTTCTTTAAAGTTATACCTTTAAATAAATAAACAAAATTGAGGAAAGTAAAGTAATTCACACAAGAATCTACACCTCAGAAAGGAGAGAAACCGAGTGGGAAAAAATTAGAGAGGAAGACAAACCATGGAAGAGTCCTAACTCTGGAAAACAAAGGGTTGCAGAAGGGGAGGTGAGAGGGAGGGATGGGGTAACTGGGTGACAGGCATTAAGGACAGCGTGTGATGAATTGAGCGCTGGGTGTTATACTATATGTTAGCAAATTGAATTTTTTTTTTTAAGATTTTATTTATTTATTCATAGAGACAGAGAGAGAGAGGCAGAGACACAGGCAGAGGGAGAAGCAGGCACCATACAGAGAGCCCGATCTCTGGTCTCGATCCAGGGTCTCCAGGATCACGCCCTGGGCTGCAGGCGGCGCTAAACCGCTGCGTCACCGGGGCTGCCCAGCAAACTGAATTTAAATAAAATAAAAAATTTTTTAAAAGAATCTACTCAAAGAGAAAGAGAAATAGGAATTGAATATTAGAGTTTTCCTTTTAAAAAGTTTTTTATGTTTTGGTTTTGTTTTATTTAATGTTAATATCCATCTTCTCCAATAAAATTTAAGTTCCTGAGACTAGGAGATGTTTCTGTCCTACTCCCCAGTGTATTCCCAGGACCTAACACAGTTCCCAGCGTATAGTAAAAATCTAATAAGCATGTGATAAATGAAAGCAGTAAATGACGGTTTTCTCAGAGTATAAAATCGGTACAAATTTTCTGGGGAGCAATTTGGCAATAGACACTGTGCCTTAAAGACTGTATATCTTTTAATAATCATAGATGTGAACAAAGAGTAGGTCTTTTAATAATCAAAAACATTCCTTTCAAGGATATGTTATACAAAGTTCTTTATAATTATGAAAAACTTGTAACAGTCTGAATTTTAAAAGTTACATGATTGGTTAAGTCAGTTATGGTACATCTGTACAGTGAAATGCTATGCTGTTATTAAAATCATTTTTAGGGCAGCCCGGGTGACTCAGCGGTTTAGTGCCACCTTCAGCCCAGGGCCTAATCCTGGAGACCAGGGATTGAGTCCCACATCAGGCTCCCTGCATGGAGCCTGCTTCTCCCTCTGCCTGTGTCTATGCCTCTCTCTGTGTGTGTCTCTCATGAATATATAAATAAAATCTTTTTAAAAAATAAATAAAATCATTTTTAGGAATATTATATGAGAGATTATAACAAAGGTAAATTAAAATTATATATACATTATTTTTTAAATCTATGAGAATGACTATTATATATGCATGAAAGTACATCAAAATATTTGCATTAATTGTATGCGAGTGATCCTGGGTGAGATTTTTTGGTTGGTTCTTGTTTATTTTTACCAAGTGTCAACACTGTTTTAGGTACTTTATTTGTATTAATATTTTTTCTTGGGACTCCTGGCTGGCTCACTGGTTGACCGTCTGCCTTCAACTCAGCATGATCCCAGAGTCCCGGGATCAAGTCCCACATCAGGCTCCTTGCATGGAGCCTCCTTCTCCTCCCTCTGCCTATGTATCTGCCTCTCTCTCTCAGTGTCATGAATGATTAGGTGAAATCTTAAAAATATATTTTTTCTTTATTGAGGAATAGTTGGCATATGATAAATTATACTTATTAAATCTTATGATTAAGTACGTTTTTTAAAGTGTTAAATAATATTATATTTTTCCTATAAGACTTTAATGCAGTCAACTTCACTTTTTCTACTTTTTCTCAGGTTTTAATGACTTGTAGTTATTTGATAGGATACAAAATTAGTCAGCCAATTACTTTTCTTTCATTGAAACACTAAACATTGCTATGATTTGGGGTGTTTTCCCTAGTTTTATTGAGATATAATTGACAGATAACACTGTATTAGTTTAAGGTATACAATGTGATTTATATGTATATTGCAAAATTAATACCACAACAATTTATTAATATCCATCACCACACATAGTTACAATTGTCTCTTCTTACAATGAGAACTTTTAAGATCTACTAGGTAAGTTTTGATATGTGTATACTCCCATGAAGCCATCAACACAGTCAAGATAAAACATTCATGTTTTCCAAATATTTCCTCATGCCTCCCCCAAATCTAGCCTCCCTTGACGCTAGACAACCACTGATATGCTTTCTGTCACTATAGATTACTTTGCGTTTTCTAAAATTTTATATAATGGAATCATACCATTTGTACTTTCTTTTAGTCTAGTTTCTTTCATTTCACATAATTTTTTTGACATTTATACATATTGCTAAGTGTATTAATGCTTCATTTCTACTTACTGCTAAGTAGTATTGATTTGTATATATACACTAGTTTGTTTATCCATTTGCCTGTTGATGGATATTTATTTGTTTGTTTATTATTTAATTCATGAGAGACACACAAAGAGAGGCAGAGACACAGACAGAGGGAGAAGCAGGTTTACTGCGGAGAGCCCAATGCAGGACTCGATCCCAGGACCCCGGGATCACAACCTGAGCTAAAGGCAGATGCTCAACCACTGAGCCACCCAGGCATCCCAATTAAAAATTTTTAAATTGAGATAAAATTGATAAATAACATCATATTAGTTTCAGGTATACACCGTAATAATTTGATATTTGCATACACCACAAAATGATCACCACAATAAGTCTAGTTATTATCTACAGTCATCATACAAAGTTACAAAAAAGTTTTTTTTCTTGTGAAGAGAACTTTCAAGATTCACTCTTGGCAGCTTTCAAATATGCTCTAATATTATTGACTATAGTCACCATGCAATACATTACATCCTCATGACTTATTTATTTTATATATCTAAGTTTGTCTGCTTGATCCCCTTCACCCATTTCTCTCAGCCCCCTACCCTCTTCCCCTCTAGCAACCACCAATCTGTTGCCTGTACCTATGAGTTTTGTGTTGTTTGTTCATCTGTTTAATTTTTTAGATTCCACATATAAATGAAATCAGGCAGTATTTGTTTTTCTCTGACTTCTTTCACTTAGCATAATACCCTCAAGTTCTCTTCATGTCGTTGCAAATGGCAAGATTTCCATTGTGTGTGTGTGTGTGTGTGCGCATACATGTATACACACCCCACACCTTCTTTATCCATTCATCCATCAGTGGACACTTAGGTTGTTAACATATTTTGGCTATTGCAGATAAGGCTGCCATGAACATAGGGGTGTATCTTTTTGAATTCGTGTTTTCATTTTCTTCAGGTAAATACTCAGATGTTAAATTGCTGGATAATATGTTGAAGAACCTGCATATTGTTTCCTATAGCAGCTGCACTAATTTACATTCCCACCAACAGTGCATGAGGATTCCCTTTTCTCCACATCCTTGTCAACACTTATTTCTTATCTTTTTTATACTAACCATTCGAATAAGTAGGAGGTGACATTTCATTGTGGTTTTGAATAGCATTTCTCTGATAATTAGTAATGTTGACCATCTTTTCATGTGCCTGTTAGCTGTCTTATGTCTTCTTTGGAAAAATGTCTGTTTAGATCCTCTTCCTATTTTTTAATTGGTTTAATTGTTTGGTTTTTTTGCTACTGAGTTGTAATGTCTGGGTTTTTTTAATCAATTTCATTTGCAATGTTATAACCACACTGGGGTTTTAAGAAGAAATTTAAACACACATAAATCTCCTAATCTAACATGTTATTTTCTTTTTCTGTTTTTTCTTCCAGCCCTTATTCATTTACATATATATTTTAAATAGTTCTAACAGACTGTTCTATAGTTTACATTTTTACTTCTTTATATCCTATTTTCCATATTGCTTATTATCTTTTAAACTAAATGTCAAATTAATGAATCATGAATTGTTTTCCCAATTTTCCATTGTTGAGTTGTTTCTACTTTTTCATTATTAATAACAAAGTTATAACAACTTTATACAAAAATCTTGTTCTTTTGAATTATTTCCTCATGATAAATACTCAGGAGTGAGATTCCTGACTAAAGACAAGAATATTTTTCTGGTTCTTGGTACATACTGTCATATCACTTTCCCAAAGAGTCTACTAATTTTAATTTCACTCGCTATGTGCCAGTACTGGTTTGTGCAGCATTTGCTAATTTTATAGGTATAACATACTTCATGGTGCTAATTTGCATGTCATTGGCTACTAACCAGGTAGACATTTTCCCATGTCTGGGATTCTTGTCTATATAATCTATTGTCCTTGGCTGTTAAGGATGCTCTTTGTCTTCACAGACCAGGAACTGAGGAGTATGACCCTTGACCCCCTTAGTGTTTCCGTGGCTGAGCACATCCAGATCTCTGAGTCAGATACTATCCAAAAGACGTAAGTGTTTAAAGTTGTAATGACATAGACCACTCCACTTTTATTTCATTTTTCTTTGTTTTAAAGTAATCTTTACATCCATCCTGGAGCTTGAGTTTACAATCCCCAGATCAAGAATTACATTCTCTACTGACTGAGCTAGCCAGGTGCCCCTCATTTTTCTGTTTCTAATTGATTTCATTTATGTTTTTTCTAAGCATGACAATTCTTAGGATAATCGTACGCTCTAACAGCTGAAATTGTTGTCTAAGAAATAGATTCTTAGGACTGTATTATGAATGTTTCCTACTTCAACCATATTCTTTGGCTAGGTGGGTGAAGAGTGAAGTTTAGGGGCCCCTGGATGGCTCAGTCAGTTAAGCATCCGCCTTCAGCTCAGGCCATGATCCCAAGGTCCTGGGATGGAGTCCCATGACAGGCTCCCTGCTCATCAGGGAGTTTGCTTTTCCCTCTCCCTCTTCCACTCCTCCTTGCTTGTGCTCTCACTCTCTTTCTGTCAAATAAATCTTAAAAGAAAAATGAAGTTTAACAGTGTGGAAACAGCTTTCTCCATTTGTCTATATAGCTGAGAGCTACAGACATGCCTAGAAAAGTGAAGTCTGTCAACTCAACCATAGTTTCTCCTCTCAGCATTCACTCAGCTCTGGGTAAAATAATACTTAATAATACTAACACACATTCCTAACATGTAATAAATGCTTCCTATGTGCTCACTATGTGCTTACTTCAAGCTCATTGACCAACAGCTCAGCCAGTCAGCCCAACTCACTTGACCTAAGCCCTATTTGGCAGTGGCACCTGGAACAATAGCCTATTGTGACCTCCATCAGTGACTTGAGAACCTGCCCTCACCTGCCTTATGGTATAAGAATTCCCTCCTGGGTCAAAAAGGTTTTATGTTCCCTAGGAACAAAGAGAGAAAGGCACTATCTGGTAGGGAGGCAGATATCTGAAAAACTCTATTTTTAAAATTTTTATATCTCAGCTTTTTCCACAATGGATTTAAATGACTTACATCTTCATCACCAAGAAAAAGGTGAGATAACCAAAAAGAAATAAAAATTTAAGGCAGAGGAAAAGAAAAAAGAACATCAGCACTCCACAAAAGTCATTATAGCCATTGTGACTAAAGATCAAACTTTCAGATTTGATATAGAGATTCCTGAATGTGAAAGCAAAAACACAAAAAAGAAGCAACACAATCAGGTTTGTGATTCTCATTTGCCATGTACCTGTTCCTCAGGGGAAATGAATGTTTTCCTAGCACTAAATTCTAATGGTTACATCTTCTGTGGGTTTTTATAGAGTGACATTGAATGATTTAAAGACTCATATATTTACAGGAAATTCCATTTACCTCATTCAACAAATATTTCTCAAGTTTCTGTAGTAAGGCCCTGTACTAGCCCTGTACTAGCACAGCACAGTGAATATAATACGGATTTAGCTAAAAAATAAAATGTCCTGGCACCCAGGAGCTGCTGCTGCAGCTGTTACTAAAACCCACATGGTTGTTTCTTAGGGACCTTTTTACCCAGAGAAATTAAGTCTGTTTTCCTCAAGGCAGATAGTCAATTGACAGCAGTTCTACAAGGGATCACACAAACACAGCACATGACCTTTTGGTGGCTATATTTGATCAAGAATAGAATTCAGAGGGCATAAAAGAATGAATGGATAGTTGCATGTTCCTAAAACAGTCTTTCTTAAAGGTCATTTATTTTTCAGCTAAGCCTTTGATAGAAGAATTTCAGTTAGATAACCTGATGTCATTCAATTAAAGGCATAAACATGCAACTCTAGAGAGGCGAACTATTTCTTCTCTCTAAATTGAGGATTTAGCTGGAGAGAACCCCACAAGGGAAGACTCAACTTTCTACCCTCCCTTATTCAGGGAGGTGTTGAGAAAAAGAGGGTTGACCAAGTGTATAAAATGCCCATCATAGCACCACAGAGACAGAAACTCAATGTTTGTGCACTTCTCTTCCTTGTCCACCAGAGTTTTTTATTTAGTTTGGTCCTGTTGTTTTGCTTTTTCTTAAAGGGGCAGAGATTATGGTGTACACCATCTGCACAGAAGACTCCCAGGACACGAGTCCCCAGAGCAGTTGGGTCCTGTAGATGCATCTCTTCTCCCAAGAGGAAGAGAAGGGAAGAATGAACCAAGACTGTTCAACCAGCAGGTACTAGCCAACATCAATGTAAGTGTAAACATCTAGGAGCTTGGTCCAAAAGCTTGCTCCCATCAGGCTACCATGTACAATTGTGTAGATTGCTTACTATATGCACAAGGGGAACTGCAAAGGGGCAAGTGAGAACTGAAATCCAGTCTGAAGTCCATGGTTCAGTCATCGTTCCCTGCTCCAGCCATGGGCTGCATCCTTCTGAAGGATGGGGTGCTCATTTCTAATTCCTACTAAGATACTAAAAGGAAACTTCATCTTCCCTACACACCACTTCTGACACCAGATGTGTGGAGACTTTTCTTATATCAGTCAATCTCCAGCTCAAAGAACACCAACTGGATGTCCTACAGTTCAATTCTGACACTGCCTGGAGTTAGCACAGACCCCACAGGTTAAGGGCTTGGTCACATAAGACTTCCCCCACTTCAAACACCAGTCACAAGTCCCAGGTTGTCACCTATAAATAGAGGGTTCCCACAACCCCTTCCTCAGCTTTGATAATTTGCTAGAATGGCTCACAAACCTCAGAAAAACATTTACTTACTACAATTGATTTATTACAAAGGATTTTTTTTTAAGATTTTATTTATTTATTCATGAGAGACACACAGAGAGAGGCAGAGACACAGGCAGAGGGAGAAGCAGGCTCATGCAGGGAGCCTGAAGCGGGATTCGATCCCCGGTCTCCAGGATCAGGCCCTGGACTGAAGGCGGTGCTAAACCACTGAGCCACCCGGGCTGCCCGATTTATTACAAAGGATTTTTAAAAGATTTTATTGTTAAGTAATCTCTACAACCAACCTGGGGCTCGAATTTACAATCCCAGGATCAAGAGTTGCATGCTCCACCAATTGAGCCAGCCAGGCACCCCTTACAAAGGATATTTTAAAGGATACAATGAACAGCCAGATGAAGAGATACATAGAGCAAGGTCCCAAGGGTCCTAAATGCAGGCACCTCTGTCTCCATGGAGTTAGAGTGTGCCATCCCCCTGGCATGTGGTTGTGTTCACCAACCCAGAAAGCAATCCAGACTCTTTTGGTTTAGGTTTTTATAGAGGTTTCATTACATAGGCACTGATTAGTAAAAGCATTGATTAAAGCATTGGCAAATGATTATTAACTTCTCCTCTGAGGTTAAGGGTGTTGGGCTGAATTTCTAACCCTCTAATATCATGGTTGATTCCCTTGATAACCAGCACCTCCTCCTTAGATGCTTTCCCAAATCACCTTATTAACACAGTCTCAGGTATGGTTGAAAGGGATTTCTTAATGAAAAACAAAAGCTACTCTTTCACCTTTATGCTCCAGAAATTACAGTGGTTTAATAAGTTCTGTGCCAGAGACCTGGGATGAAGACCAAATATTTTTTGCTTATTATGTCAAAATATCACAGGTACTGAGTGGGTAGCCATGGCCCTACTCTGCCCTCCTCTCTTAGGAGGAATTTCCATTGTTGTCTCAGCCTATGGGGAAATGTGAAGACTGACGTGGTTGTGGTCATCTGCTTGAGAAATTTCTGGAAAGTCAGCAATTGATGCAATAGTGAATAAATCTGACTTTGTTCTAAACTAAACATTAATTGTAGCAATAGCAATCTACCAAAGTTGAAAATTGCTTTACTTTGATCCAACTCTATAGATCACAATTTAGCACCAGAAAGGAGACATCCTAAAGTGTATTCTGTTCCTCTTTCCTCCAATGGCATTATACCTAGCAGTTTTAAAGGAAAGGCTGAACCTTAGGATTTCTGCACCAGCTCTAAGACTCCCTCTTCTGCTTCATGTGGAACCCACACAAATTCCATTCTAAACCATTCTGTTTTGTTCAACATAATCTTCCTTTGATGTTTTTTTCCCCTTGTTTTCTACACATATTATGATCCTCTTCCTTAATTTCTCACCTTTAGGAGATGGAGTTGATTGACAAAGCCAAGAGAAAGAAAAGAACCAAAACAGACAAGTCCAAGGTACCTAAGGAGAGGAGAGAAGGAAAGGTCCACAGGGAAGCAGAGGCTGTTGTTGGTAAGGGAGTGTGCCCTTGACCGACGACCCAGGAAAAGACACCTAATAGGGCTGGGACATGTCACAGAGATTCAGCATGAATCCAATGGGACAAACTCCCTGTTTTGAGTCTTTTTGACTATCTCTGGCTAAAGACGCTCTTGCAGCCTTACTTCATGTCAGTAGAGAAGAGAGGAAAGCAGGGTTTCCTAGAGACCTGTGATAAAGAGGAAATAATAATAATAATAATAATAGCAGCACCTATTTACTGACTACTCATTGTATTAGGAGCCCTGCATATATGACATCATGAAATCCCCAAAACATCTCCATAAAGCAAGCATTATTATTTCTGTGAGTTACTATCTGTCATAATTTAAGAATTGGGCAGTGAAAGCATTTAGGAAGCAAAAGGTTTTGGGTAGCTGAATGATTACCCCAGCTACCACTTTTCTTCTTGATTCCCTGTGTTGTACCTTCCAAGGAATTTAGATTCCCATGCTTCTGAAGACTTTCTTTAGTTTAAAATTTAGACCCATTCTTTCCTGGCCACATGATTTAGAAGACCCTCCAGATGAATCAAAGGCTGTCAGAAAGGATGACATTGGATTGTTTCCTGGGCCCAATCTATTTTTGAGATTTGCTTTTTAAAGTCTTGCTGACCTTACATTGTTATAGCCCATGACTTGGATTGCATTGGCAGGACTGGGGAAAGGAAATACTTGTGGTCCCCAGAGGCAAATTGAAGAAGAGTGCTTACAGTATGGAAGGCTTAAACTTTGCCAAGTTACAAAGCTGCAACCTCAACCCAGACTCTTGAGGCCTGACTTTCTGTCTGTGTCTGTTGTTTTCTCCTCTGGAGAGTCTTGCCTCTACCATAGGTCGGGGTGAAACAGAACTTTTTTAGTTGTAAGACTATTGAATTACAGTTGATCCAAATAGGATAAGGCAGTTTCTCAAAGGGTGGTCTGTGGACAACCCTTCTCAAAACACTTGGAGTGGTCATTAAAATGCAGATTCCTACAGAATCAGACTCTAGGAGTGGAGCTCAGGAATCTGCACCCCAGGTGATTCCATTGTACATGGAAGTTTAAAAGCTACTGAAAAGGATGCAGAGATCACATTTACTTAGCTACAACTCTGTCCCCAATTGTTCTTCTTTGCTTTCTCCAGGAAAGTCAAAGGAATCAAAGGCTGAAAAGAAATCAGAGCCAATTCCCAAAGAAAGAAAACCAAGACCCAAAAGGAAAAGGACACAGAAGAAAAGGAATCTGGAAATAGCAAAGCTGAATGGGCCTGATGTCATTAACCCTAAGGAAACAGAAGACACTTTAGATAGAGGTTTCTCTCCTACAGATTCTGTTGTGGAGGACATTTGGTTTTCCCACAAGTATGATGCTCAGGAGAGCCAAGTGTCCATAGATGGAAGATCATCACCCACCCAGACTATACCTGTCACCGGAAACATGGAATCTAAAGAAGAAAGAAGTTATGAGGACCCTTCCAAAGTAAGGTCCAATATTCTCACCTCAGACAGAGAGATGTCTGTTCTTACTGGTATAAGAGATGGGAAAAATTGCTGTGAGTCATAGTGCAGTTACTCAAACAATGCTCTACATCACGGTTTTATTTTTTTTAATATTTTCTCCTTTTTAAATATTTATTTATTTGAGAGAGAGAGGAAGAGAGGGCATGAGCAGGGGAAAAGGGCTGAGGGAGAGGGAGAAGCAGGCTCCCCACTGAGCAGGGATCTCAATGTGGGACTCGATCCCAGGACCCTGGGATCACGACCTGAGCTGAAGGCAGAGCTTCACCGACTGAGCCACCCAGGCACCCCTACATCATGGTTTTATTTGTTCTACTTTGATACCTCTGACCCTTTAAGAAGCCAGAGCTGATCAAAGACACAGGGTGGCAAAGCCCCTCTGAAATGATGCACTCTAGGAGGCTCCCACACTGCCACAGCATATACTCATCTCTTGAGGAGCAGGAAGTTGGCACAGCCCTCACAGTTATAGGAGAAGGTAGATTTTGGCCATCAGAGCCAAGCACATGTCCTTGACTTGGCTGGGAGCTAATGTTTTGATTGCCTCCCAAAGGCTATGGAAATTCCTTCTTTCCTAATTTTCTGTGGCACACAGCTGAGCCACAGGCAGCTCGTACAAACATACCTGTCTTTACAAGGTGCTGTGGCGTATAATTTTGTTCCAGGAGACTTGATTCTAATGTCAGGTATTTAAGAGAAAAACTGAGTGAGTGTAAGGAAAATTGCCCTTGAAAATCCCTGCAATTAATCAAAAAAAGAAAAAAAATACCAACAGATACATCTCTCAGTAAGACCAACACAACCAGTTTTTTCTCTGTTGTTGGAATAAATCATAAAAATAAATAAATTTTTTTCCACTGGGATGAAGGTGCTGAACTGCATTTAGAGGTTTTGTTGTAGGAGAGAAAAAGGAGTATCTCTAAAACACTGCATTTATACCCACAGCTAAACTGCTGTGGGGAAACCCACATAAATTACATGTGCATATGGTACAACTCTGCTGAATCCCGTTTAATCTTTACAGCCACACTTGTGAGCCAGATGGGATTATCCCATTTCACAGACCTAGAAACTGAGGTGTGGAAATAAGTGTCGCAGTTGCCAGAAGTTATACAACCATCAAGCAGTAGGGCCAAGACTTACATCCAAGTCCTTTGACTCTAAAATCAGGGCTCTTGTCAGTTTTAAATTATTGTGTTTTTCTTTATTTTATAGCCCATAGTCTTCCATAAAGGATTTTAGACATATTTTTTTTCCTTTTTAGTTCCCAGTCCTCCCAGCTGCCTATACTATGGAATTGGAATTCCACTCTACACCAGAGATGAAAATTTTAACCTATGAGCAAAACTTTCCTGAGCCTGCTAGACAACTAGATTTCTTAGATGCATTGTCAGTGCGTAGCGCTGTGCTGCTCTGCAAAGGCTTAAAAAAAAAAAAAAAAAAAAAGGCCAAGAAGTTTCACCCCGAGTTGGATACACAGAGCACCCATGGAAGAGTTGCATTCATTTCCCCTCATGGGCGTATTTCTGACAGTGGAAGGGGTGTTCGGGAGAAAAAGAAAGCTAAGACATCCTTCACAGTAACTGAGAGAACCTTTCATTGAAAAAGTGGGTTTGTGGGCAGCCTGGGTAGCCCAGCGGTTTAGCGCTGCCTTCAGCCCAGGGTGTAATCCTGGAGACCTAGGATCAAGTCCCACATCAGGCTCCCTGCATGGAGCCTGCTTCTCCCTCTGCCTGTGTTTCCGCCTCCGTGTGTGTTTGTGTGTGTGTGTGTGTATGTGTATGTGTGTGTTGTGAATAAATAAATAATATCTTTAAGAAAAAGAGGGAAAAGAAAAAGTGGGTTTGCATGGGAGTGTGAATCTAACGCATTTATACCTAAGACCACCCCTGGTAAGATAGCGTTTATCTAGAACCTGTGGTTCCCAGCCCTGGCTTCACTAGGATCACCTGAGAAGCTTTCTAAACCACCAAGGCCTCCCATCTAGATATTCTCATTTTATTAGTCTGTAGGGGGCCTTGCCGTCAAGTAATTTTTAAAAGCTCCTCACATGATTGTAAAGTGCAGCTAGGGCTGAAAACTCCAGACATACAATGTGCCAGACATTACTTTGGCACTTTCACTATTCAATTCATCCCGGTAACAGCCCCAAGAGGAAGACAGTATCAGGGAAATTAAGTTGTGACCTCCAAATCCTGAAGCAAATAAGAGACTTGGATGCGGGCCAGTCAGACCCCAGAGCCCAAGCCAGGGGCTGCAGTCGGTGTGGAAACCACTCCGTGGTCTGCTGCTGCTGAGAGGCACCACTGGGCTGTGCAGAGGAGGGCTCGCCCCGACACAGGCTCTGCTTTTCACTCTGGTTCCTCAGGCCCTCCTCGCCGAGAGGGAGCAAGAGGGAGCGTCCCGGGACAGGCTGCGAGCAGAGAGGGCTGAGATGAGACGCTTGGAAGTGGAGAGGAGGCGAAGGGACCAGGAAGAGCAGAGGCGGCTCCTTCAGGAGCAGCTGGAGAGGGCTGAGAGGATGAAGGAGGAGCTGGAGCTGGAGCAGCGGGCCCGCGCGGAGGAGAACCGGTGCGTAGAGCCGCCGAGGCTGCGACCACGCAGGAGGCAGCCACACAAGGCCGGGGCTGACTACGCTAGGGACGTAGTGGGTTCTGAGACTCGTGCCCAGGAGTAAAACAGCACATCTCGTTTTTCTCTGTTCTCAGTTATCCTAGGGACAAACTGGACCAAAGATAAGGTGTAGTGTCCTAGCCATGAGGGTTACTCCAGGTACATGTTCATGGGATCTTCTTGGAAGGGCTTGTAATGCAGCCCTGCAAACATTTGTTGAGCCCCTATGACTCTCCACATTGTTCTAAATTCTTTCATAAGCCTTGACTCATTTAATTAACTAATTAATTAAAAGATTTTATTTATTTATTCATGAGAGACACTGAGTGAGAGGCAGAGACATAGGCAGAGGGAGAAGCAGGCTCCCTGCAGGGAGCCCGATGTGGTACTCGATCTCAGGACCCCAGGATCATGCCCTGAGCCACCCAGGTGCCCTGACTCGTTTAATTTAATCTTTACAACAACCCTGTTGAGACTAGAGTTTTAAAACTCATCTTGTAAGAGGGGGAAACGAAGCTCTGGGAACTTAATGCCCCGACGCCAGAGCACTGAGCTGTGTGGTGAAGCTTGGGGCTTCTAGTTACAGGTCAGTTGTGTTCTGGCTTCAGCTCTTTACTCAGGCTTCCCTTGGACACCAAAATGTCCTCTGAACAGGTCACTCCAGAGCATCGACCAGGGGCTGCAAAGTCTCCACCAGGGCCCCTGCCTGTTGGCTAGTCTCACAAGGATGTCTCAGTGTTTTCTGCCATTTCCCTGACCATCCTGTGGGTTTTCTTAGCCTGAGGAAGCAGAGACTGGAAGAAGAACGGCAGCGGCAGGAGGAGGAGGAGAGGAAGCAGCAACATCGGTTGCAAGTGGCCCAGGAGAGAGTCCGGCAGCAACAGGAGGAGTTCTGGAGGAAACTGCAAGAACTACAGAGAAAAAAGCAGCAGGAAGAAGCCAAGCGAGCTGGTGAGGAGGGGTTCTGGAGCAATCTGCCTCTCCTATCTGGGGCAGAAGTATTTTTATCCCACTGTGGGTGTTCATTTGAATCTCCCCAGAGTTATTCCTATCCTAGGCCTTACTGTGTGAAGCACTCTAAATGTATAAGCTATTTTTTTTCAAAGTGATTAATATGAGTGACTACAGTGAGTCAAGATAGAAGATCAAAATAAGACAGACTCACTTGTGGAAATGACTCTTGGGCCCCGCTCCCAATTCAGCCCTCTCCTGACCTGGGACCCTGCCCCTCCCATTGCCATGTTAGCACTGCTCGGAAGCTGCCTACATTGGAGACACCGCCCTGCTCCTTGCTTCCTTCCCTAGCAGACGGAAACGACCATCTGGATAGCTTCGGGCAGCCTGCCCTTTCGGGTGCTGAGATGTAGAATCTCTACAGCCTCACTTTTGAGGAAGAGGAAGGGACTTGAGCAAATGACACTCTTTAGGCTGGTCAGGTCAGCCGAGTCAGCACAAAATTTCTGCAGATCCTGATCTGACGCCTCTCCCCAACTATCTGCATACCACCCGTGAGCACCCTAGGCCCTGGAAAACTTTCCGCCAAGGTTTTGTACTAATTGCACAGTGCACTGCACATAGTAGGTGCTTGATAAAGGACTCCTAAACTGACCCCAACATGATCCCCACAGGAGCTGGCAGCCTCCTGGCAGGTAAGCTGCACACCATCTCATGGGGAATCCCTGGGAATCAGACTTGGGAGTTAGATTTCTCCACTAATGAGACCCCTGCTGAGCCTACCCCCTTTTCTATTCCATAGAGGTTGAGAGGCAGAAGGAGAAGGAATTGGAAATGCAGTTAGCAGAAGAACAGAAACGCCTGATGGAGATGGCTGAAGAAGAACGGCTAGAGTACCAGCATAGGAAGCAGGAAGCAGAAGAGAAGGCGCAGCTGGAAGCAGAGGAGAGAAGGCAAAGGGAGGAGGAAGCAGCCAGGCTGGCTCTGGAGGAAGCTATGAAACAAGCACAGGAACAAGCCAGGTAGGATATTTGGGCAACGGTTGCCACAGGGAGATTGTTTCAAGGGCTTGATTCCCTAGTGCTAGTGCTGCCTTTGGACACTGAAGGTCTCCCACTTTCCATAAGCATGGTTTGGAAGAATTAAAAAAACAGATTCTTTTTGCTGCCAATGTCAGAATTTCTTCATGGCTTATAGAACTTGTATTGAAGCTGGAAGGGTGTTTAGATGTTATCTATCTCAGCCATCTAGTTTACAGGTAAGAAACTCGAGTCCCAAAGAGGGAGAAGGATCTTGATCAAGGCTAAATCGTGAGGTGGGCAGTGTCAGGACCACATCTCACACACACACACACACACACACACACACACACAAATTCTGAACCACTGCCTTTCTCAGTATTTTTTGGTTACCTGTTGTGTGCCAAACACTCTTCTAGACGCTGGGAATTCAGGAGTAAGCAAAACAGAGGTCTCTTCTCCCTTGGCATTTATATTCTACAGCTGGGGGTAGGGAGACAAGTATTTTTTTTCAGCTGCTAATAGATGCTATATAGGAAAAGTTTTAAACATATGATAGGATTGCAGGAGGCTTAGTTTAGATTGGTCAGCCAGGGCAAAACTTATCAGAGAAACTGTTATATAAAGTGAAACCTAAATGACAAAGAGCCACATAAACATCTGGGAGAAAAATATTCCAACAGGTACACAGTGAGTGCAAAGGTTCAAAGGAAGGAATGAAACTGGCATGTTGGAGGAATAAAAGAAAGTCAGAGGGGCAGTCCTGGTGGCACAGTGGTTTAGCGCCGCCTGCAGCTCAGGGTGTGATCCTGGAGACCCGGGATCCAGTCCCACGTCGGGCTCCCTGCATGGAGCCTGCTTCTGCCTCTGCCTGCGTCTCTGCCTTTCTCTCTCTCTGTGTCTCTCATGAATAAATAAATAAAATCTTTAAAAAATAATAATAATAATAAAAAGAAAGTATGGCTGGAACCAAGTGAACAAGGCACAAAGAATACTTCCAGATGAGGTCATTGAAGTAATAGTACATAACTAATATAACAAAGGCCAATGGCATTCCCCCTCTTTTCTTTTACAATAGTATAATGATCATTTCATCTTTCTGATGATAGCATGTTTCTTTTTGTTGTTGTTGTTGTTGTTAATATTTTTATTTATTTGAGAGAGAGAATGAGCAGCAGGGAAGGGCAGAGGGAGAGGGAGAAGCAGGCTCCTCGATGAGCAGGGAGCCCAATGCAGGGTTCGATCTCAGGACCCTAGGATCATGACCTGAATCAAAGGCAGATGCTTAACCGACTGGGCCACCCACATCCCCTGATGATGAATTTCTTGAGTAGCTTGGTTTCGACACACTCTTTATAAGTTAGGTTCCCTGTAGTTGCTTTCTCATGAATTTCCACTCCTTAGTGAAAGCAACAGACATCCCTCTTTAGAACCATCAAATTTGAAGGGTAAAGAAGCACAACACAAAAAACCATGTGAGTCCAATCTTGACTAAACAGTTTTACCCCCTGAAATGTATTTTCTACAACTTAAGTTGAATCTAAGCTAATGAAGTACCCCTTAGGAGACTAGGAAGAGAAGGCAGTCAGAACAATTTTATTTCAAGCTTTTCTACCTAATCTTGAGTTATTCCACTCCTGGACTTTATTCAACTTTTTCCCCCCACCTGTTAGGTGAATTAAAAAACATATCATTACAGAAGTCTTGATTCAAGTCAAAATTATATATTCTACATATCATAGCAGCAGGACGGAGTTCGTAAGCATCAAGACCAAAAGCAAGCTAAACAATTTTGTAAAGCTAGTCCAAGTAGCTGAGACCAGGAAACCAAGTAACTAAAGGGGTGTTTGAGGGGTCGAGCCTCATTCCACCAAGGGTTACAATTTGATGCCAGCTGGCTGTTTCATCTTCACTTGCGTGACATTGGCCCAGGTACTTTAATTTCTCTGGCCCGTTTCCTCCTGTTTGAAACAAGGGAGTCCGTTCCAGCAATACAAGTTTAAGAACTTTCCTTTTACTTTTCCAGTAAAAGGCTCATGAAACTCTAAAACTCATGTGTAAAGTCACTAAATGAATAGAGTATGATCTTCCACTAAAATGCAAGATCAGTAGCCCCCAGTCTAGCTGATGATTGCTCAAATCCAAAGTTCTTCTACTAGCTTCTAAGGGCAATTTCTAGGATGCTTAACCATATTGGGATTGTGGGTGGGTTGTTTCCTTAGGCAAAAAGATGCTTTGAAGAAACGACTTCATTTCCATCAAGAACTCTATAAGGAAGCCAGTGGCCTGCAGTGGACACGGAACATTTCCAGATCGTGGGTCTACTCTTACTTCCAGTTTCTACAAATACCCAGATCTTAAGGCTAGAAGAAAACTAAAAAGTAAGTTGGGAGGTGGTGACAGAAATTCTAATAATGGAAATGATATTCCATTTCATCGAGTTCACCTCAACCCCACTGAACTTCACTCTAGGACCTCAATTCCCACTACCCCTTCCCACCATGCATACCTAACTTGAAGTATTTCATTTCACAGTCAGTGTGTCTGAAAGAGTTGCAGATTAGTGGAAATTCTATAATGCAAATAATTCTGAATAAGCTAAGGAGTGAGTTTATTAAGAACTTCATTCTCTATAAGGCAAAAACACATACATTTCATCCTAAGAATCTAAAATTTGTCCATTTAAAACAAGGTAATCTCTTGATAAATGTTCATTTGAACAAAATGAGCCATTTTATTCAAGGTATTCTCACTTCCTCAAAATATAGATTCTAGAGCTACACTGGCCAATTAAGTAGCCACATATAACTTTAAATATGTTAAGCATTCAGTTCTCCAGCTACATTAACCACATTTCAAGTGCTCAATAGCCACATGTAGCTACTGGCTACCTTACTGGACAGTACAGATGTAGAACATTTCCAACATCACAGAAAGTTCTCTGGACAGTCCTGTTCTAGACTCGATAATTAACAAATCTTGAGGATTTGTTCCTATGCCTTTAAGATCCAACCACTCACATAACTTCCCCATTTTTTTTAAAGATTTATTCATTTATCTAGACAGAAAGCACAAGCTGTGGGGAGGAGCAGAGAGAGAATCTCAAGTGGACTCCACCCTGAGTGCAGAGCCCAACGTGTAGCTTGATCTCACAACACTGAGATCACGACCCAAGCTGAAACTAAGAGTGGGACGCTCAACCCCCCGCACCACAATTTCCCCGTTTTTAAAAATCATACTCTATTAAGGTATAATCTTAATTTTTCTTTAACATCTCTTTAAATAAGTATCTATCCTAGAATGATCATTAAAAGGGATGAGAGATCTTTACAAGCAAGATATATAAAAGGATGTTAAAGCAAGCAGTATCTGAACTTGAATTTTCCTACAAATTTCCTTTGGCCCTACTCTAAACTTCACTGTCTGCAGCTGAAAAACAGAGTATTTGCAGAGGATTCCCTCAAATTTCTCACCAACGCTGTAAAGTATTTGCTCTTTACAGGAACCGTACTTCTACAATCCAGAAGTCCAGCGTAATTTTTATTCTGTATTGCTATTATCAGACTTGCTTAGATTTGATGACTTTTAGCTATTTGCTTTATTTGTAAAACAGAAAATAAAATGGCCAAAACACTATCAGTCAGTGATTTTAAATATGTCGCAAACTTTTTCTCAGAATTGTCCATCCTACTTGCACATTCATTCATTCATTCAAGTCATTCAACAATGCTTAAGCAGGTAAGAAAGGAGCATTTCAAATAATACAAGAACAGAAGAAAGAGCACTCAAGGAAAACATCCTTGTGGGGGAAATTACCATTACCGACTTTATTTTCTCCCTTCTTTTACAAATTTAGGATGTTGCAGTCAAGCACCAGGTAGAGCAGCTACACTAAATGTTATTCAAGGTTCCTTTTCAAATCTGATATTCTATAAAATTGTTGCTGTGAAAGTCCTAGTTTACCAGCACTACTACACCAGATAAGCACATTTTAGTAAGTTAACCATAGCAGAATGCAACGTATTTAGAAGAATCCAATAAACTAAATAAGTTTATTTCCCCAAAGCCAAACTCTACCACCTAAATGCTAACCTTCAGACAGAGATACAAACAAAATTAAGATACCAACTACATACTCTTGCATTCTGAATAGCTCAAATAGCCTATCAAGTTTGTTACTCAGGCCTGAAAGAAATACGCAATTCAATGAGGATTTTTCAGAAAAGGGCCCCATTCCTAGTCACTACTTAATATAATATGATAAATGCCAGGTGACAATCTAAAGGCTCTAACTTACCTAAGGTAAACATGTACAACACAAATAATTTTTCAGTTAGGGTCAGACATAGGAATTTGTAAGGCAAGCCAATTATTTTTAACAGGTGACTTGAGTAGGGTATTTAAGCTATAAGGGTTTATAAAATGTATTAGAGATAAGTTTTATTTGCTCTTCTAAAGTACTCAGATGACATTCTACCTGGAATAACACGAAAGAGGATTATGTGTATGCATACATATACTAAATCCTGTGATTCGTTAAGAGTTAAAAAGCTAAGCCCTCTAATAGGAACTAATTTAGTACTTTAATTTTATACAAAGTTTAAATATTTAAGATGAAATAAAAAGAAAATATAAACAAATATAAACAAAGTATACCAAACCTTAACCTAAGCAGAAAACATTCTGTAAATTGTTAAAGGAAAAACTTAGAATTATCAATATGAATCAATTAATTTTTGGCATGCCCATTTATTCAACATGACTGGATAACTATATCATAGATATGCACCATACAAGAATATCAAGTTAAAAAAAAAAAAAAAAAACAGAACACTGAGTATTTAAGAAGGTAGCGTGGCCTTAATTAAATCCTTAATTCAAAGGCACTTCAGTAGCTTTCAGTGCTTCAAAGTCATGATCATCATCACTGTACAGTACTGAAAAATTTATTTGTACCATGTACAAACAATAATTTCCAGTATTATGCAAGAAAACTTTTAGGCATTTTCTTTTTTCTTTCTATACAATTAAAAATAAAATGAACATTAGTACGGTTTTTACAAATATTTTGTTTATTTTAATGAAGCTGGTACAGACAATGTCCATTTAAAACCCATATCCCAGGCCAAAAAGTACAAATAAAATCAAAAAGAGCAGTGTTCTGTTGAATACACTTCTGCATGAATAACTTTATTAACTGCTAATGAAAATTAGAACTTTTCTGGGATCTTCTGACAAGACTTTTATCTTAAAATGCTTTCTCTTCAGTGAAGCCATCTTTGGAGTTAGTCATTTACTCTCATCATCTCTGTCTTCTCGACTCCAGCCTGATATTTCTCTTCTTTTGGTCCAGACCCTCAAATTTTAAAAGAAGCTTCAAGTTAAGGAAAGGTCATTTTTCCACAGTTCAGTTCTCTGAAAAACTTCCATCTCCCACTGAAAGTCATAGTCCAGGAGTGAAGCAATCACATGCTAGAACTTCAGGGCCAATTGGAAAGTCATCATGAACACTTGTATTGGTCGATCTTATTTATCACAAGCCTGAAAATGCACAGTCCTGGAAAAGGTGGCCTCTCTGTGCACACATGTAATTTTTAAAAAGGAAAGGGCAATATGAAGGGGGCTGAGGTTTGATCACCAAAAATCAGCACAATGAAAACAAGTGATAATGAATAATGGGCACTAGAATTCAAATTACCAGATGTTTTAAAGAGATGGGGTGCCAGTTTTCAATTCCGTTTTGAACACCACATTACAAAAGAACTATTTTTAAAAATAAAAAAGGATTGAGGGTAAAGAAAAAAAAATAAAAAGAATATCTAAATCGTTGAATGACCCCCTGTTTGTTCCTGATAAACTTCAATCACATCTTCTTCCTCCATTCCCAGCTGTAAGAGGATAAAAAAATATGTTAGAATATAAAAGCACTAATTTTTTCATTGGCTGCAATTATGTGGCCATTGTTTTAAAATGCAAAAAGATACAGAAGTAATCCATAGTTACCCTGCTCTAAGATTAAGAATCTGGGTTTCCTTTTTTTTTTTTTTTTAAGATTTTATTTATTTATTTATTCATGAGAGACACAGAGAGAGAGGCAGAGACACAGGTAGAGGGAAGAGAAGCAGGCTCCATGCAAGAAGACCAGTGCAGGACTCAATCCTGGGAATCAAGGATCACGCCCTGAGCCGAAGGCAAATGCCCAACCGCTGAGCCACTGAGGCGTCCCTGGGTTTCCTTTAATCTAAAGAACATAGCGGTATGTCTTTCCTCCTGATTCTGGCTGTGAAGTCATTCATCTAACCCTGCTGAGCCAGTTCACCTCCCAGTCTATTCAGCATATAAAGTGTTTTGCTTTTTTTTAAATTTTTTTTAGAGCGCACCATGCATACATGAGCAGGGTAGGGGGTGGGAAGAGGGGCAGAGGGAGAGGGAGACAGAGAATTTTAAGCAGGCTCAGCATGGAGCCCGACATGGGGCTCAATCTCACAACCCTGAGATCATGACCTGAGCTGAAATCAAGAGTTGGACACTTAACACACAAAGCCACCCAGGCATCCCTAAAGTGTGTTTTTTAAAAATACCTCAAAGGAGTTTTAAATCTAATGAAACATGTATTTCATAGTTTAAACAATAGTTTGATGGTGTATCTTCCAGAAAACCATTTTACTTTTAGATGCAATTACTTGATAGAATCAAGATACTTGATAGAATCTCTTTATTTCAAAAAACTTGATCTCACTTTAAAATATATGTGGTTTTGGGCAGCCCTGGTGGCTCAGCGGTTTAGCGCCACCTTCAGCCCAGGGCGTGATCCTGGAGACCTGGGATCCAGTCCCACATCGGGCTCCCTGTATGGAGCCTGCTTCTCCCTCTGCCTGTGTGTCTGCCTGTCTCTCTGTGTCTCATGAATAAATAAAATCTTAAAAAAAAAAAAAATATATATATATATATATATATATATATAGGTGGTTTTAGTTAGAAAAATACTGCCTAGGGATTCATTTTGAAGTGGTTTGCTTTGTCATCTATAATTCCTTCTGGCAGTTAACTACTATTTTGATAGTGACCACTCTGAATGTAGAAACGTTATCTAGACATCTACTCTTACTTGATAACTCCAATTTTACAAGCTAGATTTGTCAGCCTAGCCCCTCTCAATCCTTAAAGAAAAAAAGGGGGTCCTTCAAATGCCTTTTACAGAATGCTAAGCAAAGCAGAGGCAATTAATAGCGTGGTTGTTTTGGTGTTTTGTTTTTTTGATGTGTCCTATATGCACTGAAATATTCTAGAATTTTTTCTTAAAGACACTATTAACAATGGCTGCCTCTGAGAAATAGGAATGCAGAGATAATCAGAATATGTTTACTTTCCATTTCATATACTCTGATAGATTGCTTTTTATTATTTTCAACTATGAATATTCTTTATTTAAAAAAGAAAAGAGTATGTAAGGGGGCATGGTGTCCCACAGAAATCCAGGTATCACCCTCAGTGAGGGTAAAGGAACATCAATTTGTTGATTCTGGTGTGCAGTCAGGGTTCAGAAGCATTGTTAACAGGCAGACTGAAAACAAAAACTAGTATAGTTTCCACTAAATTACAGTGGATCACAAAAGCAAATGAAAAATAAAAGGAAGTCTAAAATCAGTAATCTCTACTGAGAAAAGTTATAGGTGATATTTTTGGTGAATTACAAAATGTGAAAAGAGTAAGAAATCTAAAAATAAAACAAGTAAATTGAACACCAATAAAAAATAAATTAAAAAAAATAAAAAATAAAATAAACACCAAAAAAAAACAAAAAAATAAATAATAAATAAAAAATAAATAAAAATAAAACAGACAGGGGTGCCTGGGTGGCTCAGTCGGTTGAGCGTCCAAATCTTGGTTTCAGTTCAGGTCATGATCTCAGATTTGTGAGATCGAGCCCCATGTTTGGGCTCCACACTCAGCTGGAATCTACTTGAGATTCTTAGATTCTTTCTCCCTCTCCTCCTGTCCCTCCTCCCCATGCTCATGCTATCAAATCTTTTCTTTTTTTTTTTTAAGATTCTATTTATTTGACAGTGTGAGGGCATTCAGGTAGGCAGAACGGCAGGCAGAGGGAGAAGCAGACTCCCTGCTGAGCAGAGCCCAACAACATGGGGCTTAATCCCAAGACCTGGGATCCCTGGGTGGCGCAGCAGTTTGGCGCCTGCCTTTGGCCCAGGGCACGATCCTGGAGACCCGGGATCGAGTCCCACATCGGGCTCCCGGTGCAAGGAGCCTGCTTCTCCCTCTGCCTGTGTCTCTGCCTCTCTCTCTCTCTCTGTGACTATCATAAATAAATTTTAAAAATTAAAAAAAAAATTTTTTTTAATAAAAAAAATAAAAAATCCCAAGACCTTGGGATCATGACCTGAGCCAAAGGCAGATGCTTAACCCACTGAGACATCCAGGCACCCCTCTAATAAATACATCCTAAAAACAAAAACAAAAACACACACATGGATTTAGGACTTTTTAAGTGATTACACTGCCTCTAGTGTTATGGATATCTTGATTGTGGTGTATATTTGTATATTAAAATAATTATTAAAGATGCTGTTAGAACTTTATTTAAAGATTTTATCCTTAAGTAACATCTACACCCAACGCGGGGCTTGAACTCACAACTCCAAGATCAAGAATCACATGTTCCACTGATTTAGACAGCCACGTGCCCCAAAACTTAATTTTAGTTGCATATATAGCCTGTAAAGATTGCAAGGAATAAAATGCAACATTACAAGAAACCTTTAAAAGTTGGGGAGGCACCACATATCCTCCAGTTATGGAAAATATGAAGCAGTCAGCTTCAAGAAGTAACTCTGTAGAGATGAATGAATAATGAGTAGAAGGACGTTACTCCCTAAATACCTACTGTCTCTTCCTCTGCCCCATTATGCTTCTGAAAAGATAATCTATTAATGACATTGAGGAATGTGGCACTTAAATATAGTCAATATCTACTGTGTTGTAGAGATTTTATCAAATTATCACTTCTCAGCCTTTTGGCTAAAATCAAGTGGAGATTATATCAAATAAGGACAGGAAAAATACAGGGATCCCTGGGTGGCTCAGTGGTTTAGTGCCTGCCTTTGGCCCGGGGTGTGGTCCTGGAGCCCCGGAATCGAGCTCCGCGTCAGGCTCCCGGCATGGAGCCTGCTTCTCCCTCTGCCTGTGTCTCTGTCTCTCTCTCTACGTCTATCATGAATAAACAAATAAAATCTTAAAAAAAAAAAAAAAAAAAGGACAGGGAAAATACAAGATGAGTTTGAAACATCTTATTGTGCCAAACATTAAGAAAGTACTCAAGGAGCACTGGGCTGGCTCAGTGGAACATGAGACTCCCATCTCAGGGTTGAGAGTTCAAGCTCTATGTTGGGTGTAGAGATTACTTAAAAGAAAAGAAAAAAAGTACTCAAGAAAGTAGGTGGATACTAAATCAGGGAAAAGTTTGATGACAAAGGATATTCATGTAGTTTCATAGTTTCTTTTTCTTTTTTTTTTTTTTTTATTTATGATAGTCACAGAGAGAGAAAGAGAGGCAGAGACACAGGCAGAGAGAGAAGCAGGCTCCATGCACCGGGAGCCTGATGTGGGAATCGATCCCGGGTCTCCAGGATCGTGCCCTGGGCCAAAGGCAGGCGCCAAACCGCTGCGCCACCCAGGGATCCCAGTTTCATAGTTTCAAAGTATGTTTCCACTAATTACAACAGGAAAAATAACAATTACACTGTAATAAAAAAAAAAAAAAGTTAAATTGAGTGATAAAAATAAACATTATCAATAAGGGACTTTGTATACTCCAGATATTACATTCTAAGACAGACACATCACCATTTATGTAGTATTCCAGCCCAAAATGCATAACCTGAATCTAATCATGAGGAAATAGACCAGACCAAATTGAGGGACTTTCTAGAAAATAACTGGTTTGTACCCTTTAACAATGTAAATGTTATGAAAGACAAAGAAAGGCTGAGGAACTGTTCTAAATTAAAGATGATTAAAGAGAAACCTAAATAAAAAATCTTAATACTGAACTGGATCATGTGATGGAGGAGAAAATTTGTTATAGGAGATGTAATTGGGACAAATGATAAAATTAGGTTGTAAAGTATTCTAACAGTGTTAAGTGTCCTGAATTTGATAGAATACTATGGTTATGTAAAACAATCTACTTGATCTTAAGAAATACACACTATCAAGTAGTATCAAGTATCATTTACTAATGACAGTGGTGTCTGCAACCTACTCCCAAGTGGTTCTGGTAATAAATGCACATATACACGAGCAGAAAGAAATAACTAAAGGTAGCAAAAATTTAAAAACCAATCTAGGTAGAAGAGAATAAAATGTTTAGTACCATTCTTGCAAGTTTCCTGTAAGATGGAAATTATTTCAAAATAAAAACTTGAAAAAAGAAGGGAGACATATCAAAAAAGAACACAGACACCAACTTGAAGGGGCCACCACTGGCCAATATTTAAAGAATAATCACAATTTCAAAGTATCTCCCCAGAAATTACTTATTAATTTAAAAGGACAATAACTTTTTACAATGAATAAATCTGCCAGTTGCCACCTTGACTAAAGTTGACCAAAGTTAATGTTACTCATAACAAAACAAATGAACATCCTGTACTTCCTGATGTGATGCACTTAGAAGTACATAGCTTCACTCTGTACTGCTACTACCAAAAATACAAAACTGAATCTAATCATGAGGCAACATCAGACAAACCCAAACTGAAGGACATTCTAAAACATGGCCTGAACTCTTTAAAAAATGTCAGTGTGATTTAAAACAAAGACTAACTGTTCCAGATCAAAGGAAGCCAAAGAAGGATAATAACTAGTTAGAAGACACTAATCCTAGATGAGATCCTAGGTCAAGTTTTTTTTAAAAAAGGCTATAAAGAGAGCAGCCTAGGTGGCTCAGCAGTTTGGCGCCACCTTTGGCCCAGGGTGTGATCCTGGAGACCTGGAATCGAATCCCACGTCAGGCTCCCTGCATGGAGCCTGCTATTCCCCTGCTACTCCCTCTGCCTGTGTCTGCCTCTCTCGCTCTCTTTCTCTGTCTCTCATGAATAAATAAAATCTTTAAAATAAAAAAATAAATAAAAAATAAAAAGGCTATAAAGGGACCTTACTGGGATAAATAGAAAAGTCTATTTGACTGCATATTCAATAAGAGTACTGTAGCAATGTCAAGTCTCCTATATTTGATAATTTAACTGTGGCTCTTAGGAGGTAACTAAAATATTTAAGGGTAAAAGGTCATATCTGTAAATTAACCTCAAATGATTTACCACTAATAATATGTGTATACAGAAAAAGTGATAAAGCAAATGTATCATAACATTAAAAACAGGTGAATCTAATGAAAAAGTTATATGGGAGAATATTATATACTAGGCTTATAACAACTCTAAGTTTGAAATGTTTCAAAATAAAAAATGAATAACAATACATCATCATTCCCACTATCAGAAATATCGAAAATGTTATCTTGTATTTGGAGGGGGAAATCTGTATAAATATAAAAGCACACACACATATATACTCTCTCCCACACTTTATTACTTTCAGATACCTCTCAGGGGAGGGGGGATATATAAACAAAGAGTCCATACAATGAAACAATTAAAGACACGGAAGCATTAAAAAACACAAATCAAGGTGACAGAGCCAAACATATTAATATATACTAAACTTCTATATTAAGTTCTCAAAATGGGTCAAACGTCAAAATTGAACCATAAAAGGTCACCATCACCATGAAAGTGCACCAAAAATTTGCCAAATTTGAGGAATACTTGTTCCTCTTTAAAACAAAATGGTGCCTTAAGACAATTGCAATACTCAATTCCCACTTTCCATCTAAGATTTTAAGTAATCTCTATACCCAAAATGGGGCTCAAATACACAACCCTGAGATCAAGAGCTGCATGCTCTACCCACTAAGCCAGCCAGAAACCCCACCACCTCTCTTTTTATTGGCACTTTTTAAGGCAATATACAGAAAGTTCAACTCAAAAGACTTTTTCTGACAAATGATATACCACCTAAATCAGATAATGTTCAAGAAAAGGGTAGCTTAATACAAGGGAACCAAATCATTCAATGCAGGATTTAACATTTTTCTTCAAAGAAGAAATTAGACTCACTTCTTTTGGAGTGTGATTATCAGCAATTCTCTGACCTTCAAAGAGAAACCTGAGTGAATTCATTGGAACTCCCTAAAAAAGTAAAAAAAGAACAAAAAATCAAAACATATATATGCACACACACACACACACACACAAATCTTAAAACATATACTAGGAACTTTGATGCACAAAAAGCAAGTATGAAAGCTTCAATAGAATGCATTGAACATAAAGCTAGATATATCTATTCCATCATAATTACCATTTGTTGAGCACCACTTATTTGCTAGGCCCTCCCTATACCAAGTATTTCACATATATAATCATAATGTTCATCGCAACAACCCTGGAATGGTAGGTACTATCACCTTACCTTCATTTTACAGCTAAAGAATCTAAGGCATGGAGAGGGCATATAAGCTAGACAGCAATTTAAGGCCCAATGTGTTCCTAAGCTTATGCTCTTAACCACTATTCTATCCGGATTCCTCTAAAATCTCTAAGCTAACATAAAAGATAAAATCAGAAATTGGATGAGCACTCTCACTAGTTTCCAACCATACAAGCATAATTAGTTTTAAACAAAATTAGTTTTAAATCACAGAAATTTGGTAAAGCACAGGAGCTAGCCAGGTAAGGTACAATGAACCTGTGATGACATGGACTTTATCTTATCTTGTGTTGGGGTCAAAGAAGTTTCTATAGAAACCAATCTATAACATCAAAATGTAAAAATGATTCGATAAATATTTATATACTTTTCAATCTCTATCGGGTAAGTCTTACATATTTCAGAAAATGAAATTTCCTATTCCTTGTAGATAAGTAAATAAAAAGATTATCAAACCTCTGTGAAGCATAAAAACTTTTTCTAAAGACTATAAAGTATACTCTGAAGCATAAATGAGAAAGTTGGAAATGATTCTAAATTGATTTTTTTTTTTTTAACTCCCCAAACCTAGCACCTTCATCTTGGATCAAAGTTTAGTTTTCACTTTAGCATTGTGATTTAACTCTTTACTTTGCATTGTTTTGCCTCAATAATCAACTCCATCATCTATAGATGGGGTGAAAAGACTAGGTGCTATGAGGATTAAGTGACAATGCCTCTCAGTGCAGAGTGCACTTCCCTGTGAACATCTCCATTTTAGCTTCCAGCAATATTATTAAAATGTGAACTAGCTGAACCCCTATTAATCGAATATTACTGAGTTTAGCAACTAACATCAAAAACAGAGACAGAAATGTTTGTTTTACTTAACACCTAAGTGATCTCTTCTCTTCTGGCAGAAATGATTTTTATTTTATGCTGGTTACAAATTTAAACTATAAAAAAGCAAACCTTCTAAAAATAAAACCTGTATTATCTAAGTTAATATCATGTAATATGATTCCATTATTAAAATCTTAGTTGTCTCCTATATATACTAATTTCAATTACATTTTCTATTTCATTAATAATGATTAACATTTATTGAGCATTTTTAAGTCTCATGTTAAGAGCTTTGTGTAGGTCATCTGCATGATGTAGGTAATGTTCCCACTCTACTAAGGGAGAAACAAGGCATATAACTTGTCTAAGACCCCACAGTCAGACAGTGGTAGAGACTGACTTTCAATCTAAGTAGATTAAAGGAATTCGTTATTGCTCTAATAAATTGAGCTTACGAAGACCAGAATTTGAGAATCTGTATAAACAAGCCTCCTTTATGATTTAAAAAAAAAAAAAAAAAGAAAAGAAAATCCCTTGATGTTGAAAACAGAATGCAATTAGCAGTAATCTGTAGTACTATTTACAAAGATAATATTAGTACTTAAGTTTAACATATGGCTAACCAGGCATGATTAAAAACAAGGAAATTTCACAGTGATCACCAAAAATCGCCTTTACTGTTCTATATACTGGTGAGCCATTAAGATAGAAGCATTCATATATCTATCTTTACAACTCTGAGTTGCTTTTCAAAATAATTCCACATACCTTATGAATTCAAATTTTGAAATGGGCCACAATGGGAAAAACGCAATTAAACAAGGTATAAGGAGTTTTCTCCTTGATCTGCTAATGGTGAAAATAATAAAAGATTTTTCTTTTGACAATTTTCTTTACAAGAAAAATTAATGACATATAAAGCATTGTATTTATACCATAACATACAAACCTGTCTTTGACAGTATGATTCTTTGAGTTTCTTGAGATGTGTTGTCATTTTCACTTTGAAGTGAATCTCACTGCTATCCTAAGGAGATAAAAGAAAAATAATTATCCCTTTGTGTAAACTATTTGCTCTGCTTGAAACAAATCATTTAATTACACATAAACTACAAATAGAAACATAAACCCTATCACTTATACTTCCACCAAAATATATATATATTCTTTAAGATTTTATTTATTTATTCATGAGAGACAGAGAGAGAAAGAGAGGCAGAGACACAGGCAGAGGGAGAAGCAGGCTCCATACCCGGAGCCCAATGTGGGACTCAATCCCCAGACTCCAAGATCATGCCCTGGGCTGAAGGCAGGCGCTCAACCGCTGAGCCACCCAGGCATCCCCAAAATATTCTTTTTAACATTCCTAACAGAGTTTATTAAAACACTCTAATCAGGAACATCTGGATGGCTCAGTGGCTGAGCATCTGCCTTTGGCTCAGGGCGTGGTCCTGGAGTCTGGGGATCGAGTCCCACATCAGGCTCCCTGCATGGAGCCTGCTTCTCTCTCTGCCTCTCTCCCTATGTGTCTCATGAATAAATAAATAAAATCTTTAAACAAAAACAAAAACACTCTAATCATCCTCAAAGTTACTTCATGTCCATTTCAAAAGAAACTTAATAAAACAATCTGTCTTGGACGTTAAAATTAGCAGTTTATTTTTATTTTTTTTTAAGATTTTATTTATTCATAGAGACAGAGAGAGAGGGGCAGAGACACAGGCAGAGGGAGAAGCAGGCTCCATGCAGGGAGCCCGATGTGGGACTCGATCCCAGGTCTCCAGGATCACACCCCAGGCTGCAGGCGGCGCTAAACCGCTGCGCCACCAAGGCTGCCCAAAAATTAGCAGTTTAAATAAAAGCATGTATGTCAAAGAATGTATTCCTTCATAATTGCATATCTATTCTATTTTCAAAATAAAGAAAGTTGAACTACCACAAACACCCAAAAGCAACTGAAAAACAAAAGTACCCCCCTCACACAACTAAAGTGTTGTTAAAGGTGGCCAAACCTACAAAAGAGACATATATATCATAAAATAACAGACCAGAAACTCATTTTTGTCAGAAAGTCATCCTAAAGAGTCCTGTTTCTATCATATGAGTAAAATGAATAAGAACCTGAGTGAGTCAAAATGATTTATAGATCCACAGATTCTTTTCTTCTACCTAGACTGTCAAACTATCAAGCAACCATCAGAAAACAAAACTGGTAAAATTTCAAAGCCAATCCTTATAATTACATATCATATTCCCAAATGCATTTTAGTGGAGGTTGCACATTTATAATTCGTATTTTTTTCTTTTTTTTTTTAAGATTTTATTTATTTATTCATAGACACAGAGAGAGAGGCAGAGACACAGGCAGAGGGAGAGGGAGAGGCAGGCTCCATGCAGGGAGCCCGATGTGGGACTTGATCCTGGGTCTCCAGGATCACACCCCAGGCTGCAGGCGGCGCCAAACCGCTGCACCACCGGGGCTGCTCCGTTTTTTTTTTTTTTTTTTTTCTTTTTGCATGTTTATAATTCTTGTTTGTGACTATAAAGAAATACAAATTCTCGGAACGCCTGGGTGGGCTCAGCGGTTGAGCACCTGCCTTCAGCCCAGGGCATGATCCTGGAGTCTGGCATCAGGTTCTCTGCATGGAGCCTGATATTCCTTCTTCTAATGTCTCTGCTTCTCTCTGTGTGTCTCTCATAAATAAATAAATAAATAAATAAATAAATAAATAAATAAATAAATAAATAAATAAATTCTTAAAAAAATTATCTTCCTATGGATAATTTCACACAAATAGATGATATTTCTATAGCATACGTCATGCCATACGCTAAAATTGTTTCCAGATGCATTAAAGGCCTAGCATTAAAAAAAAAAATTTCTTTTTTACCATTTTCTCTTTTGAGACTTTTTTCCCTAACCTTGACACCGAGAAATCTGTATTCTAAATCAAGACTTTGGCCTAGAAGCCACAGAAAAAGGACACTGATAATTGATAACTCGTCACTCCACAGTTAAGGGATACTAGAGAAAATATTCATAACAGATATTGACAAGAAAAATCAAGAGAACAAAGAATTCCTACAAATCAGTAATTCTTAAAAAGGTAATTCATGGCATAGGACATATATATCAATGGCATAGAACTGACAGCCTAAAAATAAAACCACATATATCTACAGTCAGTTGACTTTTTACAAGGATGGCAATCAACTCAATGAGAAAAGGACAAACTTCCAACCAAAAGTCTGGGACAAATACAAAAGAAAAGTTAGAATCTATCTCAAACCCACACAAAAAGTACTCAAAATCATCAAAACTTTAGTGTAAGAACTTAAAACCCTAAAAAATTTTAGAAAAATCTGTAAGTAGAAATATTTCTGACCCTGGATGAGGCAACAGCTTTTTTTTTTTTTTTTTTAAGATTTTATTTATTTATTCATGAGAGACACAGAGAAAGGCAGAGACATAGGCAGAGGGAGAAGGAGGCTCATCGGGCAGGGAGCCGATGTGGGACTCGACCCAGGACTCCAGGATCATGCCCTGGCCGAAGGCAGACACTTAACCAGTGAGCCACCCAAGTGTTCCAAGGCAACAGTTTCTTACATATGACTCCAAAGCCACAGCAAGAAAAGAATAATTCACCAAAATCAGAAACTGTGCTGCAAAGGATACGATACCCAAGAAAGCAAAAAGACAACGCAAAGATGGGAGAAAATATTTGCAAACCATCTATAAGGGTCTAATATCCAGAATAAATGAGTTCTTATAACTCAAAAATAAAAAGAATAATCCAATTCAAAAATGGACAAAAGATCTGAATAGACATTTCTTCAAAGAAGTACAAATGGCCAGGAAGAACATGAAAAGATGCTCAACGTTATTAGCCATTAGGGAAATGCAAATCAAAGGCACAATGAGGGGTACCTGGCTGGTTCAGTTGGAAGAGCATGTGACTCTTAATCTCAGGGTCATGAGTTCGAGCCCCATGCTAGGTGTAGAGATTACATATATATATAGCACAATGAGATACCAGTTCACACACACCAGGGCAACTATAATAAAAAATGATAGAGGGCACCTGGGTGGCTCAGTGGTTGAGTGTCTGCCTTTGGCTCAGGTCTTGATACCAGAGTCCTGGAATCAAGTCCTGCATCGGGCTCCCCACAGGAGTCTGCTCCTCCCTCTGCCTATATCTCTGCCTGTCTCTCTGTATCTCTCATAAATAAATAAATAGAATCTTTAAAAGAAAAAAAAAGATAACAAGTACTAGCCAGAACATGGAAAAACTAAACTTTCACACACTGCTGCTGGGAATGTAAAATTTTAAGATTTATTTTTTTTTTTAATTTATTCATGATAGACAGAGAGAGAGAGAGAGAGAGAGAGGCAGAGACACAGGCAGAGGGAGAAGCAGGCTTCCTGGATCCCGGGACTCCAGGATCATGCCCTGGGTCAAAGGCAAGCGCTAAACTGCTGAACCACCCAGGGATTCCCTGAGAATGTAAAATTTTAAAGCCACTACTGAAGACAGTTTGGCAGTTCCTCAAAAAGTTAAAGTCCACTGTATTAGACCCAATAATTCCACGCCTAGATATATATCCAAGAGAATCAAACACATAAATCCACACAAAAACTTATACATGAATGTTCAGAGCAATGTTACTCATAACTAAAATGAGGAAACAACCCAAAGGTTCACTAACTGACAAATGGATAACAAACTGTGGTATATCCATACAATGAAATATTATTCAACCATAAAAAGGAATAAAATACTGGTTCATGCTGCAACTTAGAGAAAAATTGAAAATACACTAAATGAAAGAAGCCAGACACAAAAGGCCATATATCATACGATCCCATTTATATGAAATGTCCAGAATAGGCAAATCCACAAACAAAAAATAGATTAGTGGTTGCTAGGGGTTGGTGGAGGAGAGGAGAATAGCAAGTACTGCTAAGGAGTACAGCATGTCTTTCTGGGATGATGAAAATGTTCTGGAACTAAATAGTGGTAATGGCTGCACAGCATTACAAAAGTCACTGAATTATACACTTTAAATAGTGATTTTTGGGGTCCCTGGCTGGCTCAGCCAGTAGAGCACGCAACACTTAATCTTGAGGTTGAAGGTTTGAGTCCCATATTGGTATAGAAATTACTTTAAAAAATAAATGAATGTTGGGGACACCTGAGTGGCTCAATTGGGTGGCCAACTTTTGATTTCAGCTCAAGTCATGGTCTCAGGGTCCTGGGATGAGTCCTGTGTTGGGCTCCCTGCTCAGCAGGGGGTCTACTTGTCTCCTCCTCCCTCTGCCCCTCCACCTGCTCCCACACATGAACACTCTCTCAAATAAATAAATAAATCGTTTTAAAAAATAAAAAATAAAAATAAATAAACTCAAGGCACCTGGATGGGTCAGTCAGTTAAGTGCCCAACTCTTGGTTTTAGCTCAGGTCATGATCTTGGAGTACTGGGACTGAGCCCCAATCAGGCTCAATACAGAGTCTGTTTGTCTCTCTCCCTCTACTCCTTCCCTGCCCACCCCAGGATCTCTCTCTCTTTTTCTCTCTCAAATAAATAATAAAATATTTTAAAATAATAAATGAATTATTTAATAAATAAATAAAATGGTGATTTTTATAGTATGTGAAATACTAAAATTTTTCAAAATAAGATAATCATAAACATAAGAAAAAGGATATACACATACAAAAATCTAAATGTAGTAGCCTACTACATCACAATGCCTACTTCACTTACCTCACTTCATCTCATCACATATGCATTTTATCATCTCACATCATCACGAGGGTGAGTACAGTAGTAAGATATTTTGAGAGAGAGATCACATTCACATAACTTCTATTACAATAGTTATAATTGTTCTATTTTATTATTAGCTATTATTGCTAACCTCTTACAGAGCCTAATGTACAAATTAAACTTTACAGAGGTATATATGTACAGGAAAAAAAACCAGTAAATACAGGGTTCAGTACTATCCATGGTTGCAAGTATCCAGTGGGTTCTTGGAATATATCCCCACAGATAATGGGGATTACTGTATGAAGATTCATTTCTCCAACAATTTTCAACTAATCTTAATTATCAGTTAACATCTCAAAAAAGGTCAATAAAGATACAGTACAAGGAAAAAGAAATGCCAGGAAAGAGAAAGGGGTCAGGAAAAGGGCTGAGAGGCCCTTTAAGGTTGGCCTTAGCTTTATCACTCAATAGCATTTACTATATTTGCCACTGAAGAGAAATGTTTTTATATTTGGAGAAATTAAGATAATCTAAATATGTCTAGCAGATCAATAATACACTATCAGTTTTTTCTAACTTCAACAACAGGTGCATATATAGTAAGTGAAAATGCCATTTTTATTCTAAAGATTTTAATTATTTGAGAAAGAGCATGTGCGTGCAGGAGTGCGAGGCAGAGGAAGAGGAACAAGCAGACTCCCCACTGAAGGGAAGTCTGACGCTGGCTGGATCCCAGGATCCCAAGATCATGACCCAAGCTGAAGTTAGACACTTAAGTGACTGAGCCACCCAGATGCCCCCAAAATGCCATTTTTTTAAAAAGATTTTATTTATTTATTCATGAGAGACAGAGAGAGAGGCAGAGACACAGACAGAGGGAGAAGCAGGCTCCACGCAGGGAGCCCGATGTGGGACTCAATCTGGGGTCTCCAGGGTCACGCCCTGGGCCGAAGGCGGCGCTAAACCCCTGAGCCACCGGGGCTGCCCCCAAAATGCCATTAAATAATTTGCTTTTTAAATAATTTTTCCTGTGTCAGAAATTACACTTTAGAGAGTTAAACAAGAAAAATAATGAAACTCACCTGTCCAATGACTTTGAGTTTAATGTATTCTCCTTCCTTCTTATCCCCCAAGTCCTCAGTTGAAGGTTTTGCCTCCTGAAAAAAAGTACATTTACAGATAAAAGTTCCTATATGCTATTTTAATTACTTTTTTTAATGAGTACCCACCACTCTCAGTACAAAATCTGCACTTGAGAATATAAAGAACGTTTTCTCTGCTACATCTATTAAGCAAAAAAAAAAAAAAAAATCCTAAGTCAATTACTGTTTCAAACACCAACGCACTAGATATCAAGAAAGAAAAGAAAAGAAAAGAAAAGAGAAAAAAAAAGAAAGAGAAAAAAAGAAAAAGATCTCTTTTATTGTAATATCCCTACAGTAATGGTTCTTAAACCTCCCCACACATAGGAATCACCAGAAGGACTTAACAGCCGGCTGGGACCCCACTCCCAGCTTTTTACCCCATAGGTCTGGGCTAGGGCTGTAATTTGCATTTCTAACAAGTTACCAATTGTTGCTAATGCTGCTGGGCAGAGGAACAACCTAGAAACCATTACCCTCAGGTCAACTCCTATTAGTTTGAAGAAGCTCATTCTCCATAAATCCTTAAACATTCTGAATTCCAGATTCTCTTCTCATGGCCTATCAGGAGAAGTTAACTCCAACTGCAAAACTGTACCAAGAAACAAACTGGGACGCCTGGGTGCCTCAAGCGGTTAAGCGGCGGCCTTCGGCTCAGGGCATGATCCTGGAGCCTCCCGTCAAATCCCACATCGGGCTCCCTGCATGGAGCCTGCTTCTCCCTCTGCCTACGTCTCTGCCTCTCTGTGTCTCTCATGAATAAATAAATAATATCTTTTAAAAAAACATGTATTAACTATATTAGCATAAGCAATATCTATTTGGGAAGGAAAATTAAAGAGCATATTGGCCTAATGTGCTCTAGAGTCAAATCAGTTTTACATCATCTACTTATTTTATCTGAAGCAGTCTATTCAATTTTAAAAGATTAGGCTTGGGAGACGCCTGGATGGCTCAGTAGTTGAGCTCTGCTTTCGGTTTAGGGCGTGATCCTGGAGTTCAGGGATGAGTCCCACAGTGGGCTCTCCGGGGGAAGCCTGCTTCGCCCTCTGCCTGTTTCTCTGCCGCTCACTCTCTGTGCCTCGGATGAATGAATGAATGAACAAACGAACAAACAAACAAAGATTAGCCTTGGCTGAAAAAACTTAGGGGAATAAGTGTAATAAGTAAAAAGTACAGAGTAGGCAGGAAAAGGAAAGAGGAGACAAAATTCAAAGAGAGAGAAGAGGGCTATAAAATAATTTCAAATGAAGAGATATTGAAATGAAAATGAATAGAATAAGTAGTTAATTCCATTAACTACTACATTAGCTACTAGTGGCTACATTTCTTAGCCACTAGTAGCTAAGAAAAGCAAGCCGTTTTACTAAAGGAGGTAACGTGGGTAATTTCTCTCAGTAATGTTTCAAAAGTAGTAGCTTTCCTGTGTACCTTACCTTAGTTTGACCACAAAATTAGCCACTTATTTAAATATATACTCGTTTGTTCAAACACATAATTTAAGAATATAACCAACTATATTGTATTTTACAAGTAAAATAACAGAGCCATATTACCTGTGTAACTCATGCCAGTAACTTAAAACTAAAATTCTTCAACATTCAAAATTTAACAGAACATATAAACTACAAGGAGCTTTTAACTTTAAGATACAGGATAGAGTCCACGGAAATGCTTAGACAACAGAACTGACTTCATTAGTGTAAATCCTTGCCTGTTTTTCATTCTGCAGTACCTTCAACATTTGCTGACTACTGCATATTAGGGTAGCAGACAAAATGAACCTTTAGTGAGACAGCATTTCACCTGAAAACTAGAAGAATGTCCTCAAACAGTCTCACCACCACATTTCTATGAATTTATATTCATAGTAAACAGTTGCTTCTTCCTTTAAGTATCTAGAGAAGGTAAGGACAGCTTATTCCATGCAGTGAAGAGCAATAAAGAGCAATGAAACCGAGTTCTCTTTAAAACTGAGAGGAAAAGGGGTGTTAGGAAGCTATTGTTTGAATTAAAACAAAGGAGGAAAACCCTCACCCAGCAGCAATTCATCAGCACAATGGGAGTGATTTTGCTCCAGTTTCTAAGATAGCTATAGAGGCTACTCAAGGACAAAAGAGTTCCTTCCCCTCCTCCGATCCCTCGTCCACACTGCTTTTCTAAAGCACAGCTTCTCTAATTGCACAACAACCTCTAGCAAAAAGCATTAATAGCTCCCAGTACTTTAAGGCCTAGAAGCAAACCCCACAGCACCCAATTCAGTTCCTCCATTACCAAAGTCAAGTCTCATTTTTCCCTCACCACTTTCTTTACAAACCTGAGGATTCAGTTAAACTGGACTATTTGCTGTTCCCTCCAATAAGTCTACTAGCATTCTTCCACCTTCAGCCCTCTGTGGTCTCTGTTTCCTTTACCTACCTAGACTATATATCCTCCCTGAACCTCTCCTGAAATCACCTCACATCCCACACATCATTTGAAGACCAGTATTTAAAAAATACTCTTCCATGGGACACCCGGTTGTGCATCTGCCTTTGGCTCAGGTTGTGATCCCGCAGTCCGGGGATCAAGTCCCACATCCGGCTCCCTGCATGGAGCCTGTTTCTCCCTCTGCTGTGTCTCTGCCTCTCTCTGTGTGTGTGTGTCTCTCATGAATAAATAAAATCTTAAAAAAAAAAAAAACTCTTCCAGGAACCAAACCACCCCCCAACCTTCCAACTGGGACTAATATTTTCCTTTACTGTTCATATTTGCAATTTATTCATATCTTTCATGGCATTTATTCTCAATTCTAAAATATTCCCTCTGCAACCATCTTCTCTAGTTGTTGTCCTCATCTTTTTCTTCAAACTTCTTAAAAGAGAACTTAGCATTAACTGTCTCCACTTTCACCCTTAACCCACTATAATCTGGTTTATACCTTACCATTCTACTTGACACTGCTCTCACCAAGGTTACCTGTTCGACTCCTTATTGCTAAATCCATCAGACAACTTCAAGTTTCATTTTTAATTCTAACGCAATAGACACTAATGACTTCTTCCTTGGAAACTCTCTACCTTTGGCCTCCAAGATTCCATTCCCTCATCTTGACTATTTCCTTAAATGCTGGGGTCCTCTGGATTCCATGTCCTCAATCCTCTGCCTTGTTTTCTTTTTTTTTTTTAAAGAATCCTTTTTTTTCCTTTTAATTTTTTATTTATGATAGTTACAGAGAGAGAGAGAGAGAGAGAGGCAGAGACACAGGCAGAGGGAGAAGCAGGCTCCATACACTAGGAGCCAGACATGGGATTCGATCCTGGGTCTCCAGGATCGCGCCCTGGGCCAAAGGCAGGCGCCAAACCACTGTGCCACCCAGAGATCCCCTCTGCCTTGTTTTCTTAGATGACCCATGATTCCAACTACTTTTAGGTACTAATGACTCACAGTCATCCTCTCCAACTGGACAATTTTTCTGAGTTTTACACTCATTTATCCAAGTACTTGACCATCTCAACTCTCGATGTCCCATTGGTACCTGAATATAAGTATCTAAAATTGAATGCATTATCTCTAACTCCTCTGTTAGTTTTAACTCCCCTTCTGAAAATCACAATAAAAAACAAAAAACAATTCCTCTTGGATTCCCAATTGCAATAAATGGTTACCGTACAGTCAAATGCCCAAAACAGAATCTAAGTGTCATCTTTGGCTAGTCTTCCTCTCTTAAATCTCACACTGGATCATTCAACATTCTGACAATGTTATCTCTTGATGGCTCTCAAGTTTATTCTTCTCCATTCCACTGCCTTATGTCAGATACTCATTGTTGCTCATTATCACTGCAACAGATTCCCCCAATCTTCCTCCCTTCAATTCTCCAAACTAACACCAGAACCATCTCTCTAAAATGCAATCTGATTTGCCCAGAATCTTCAAGACAGAATGTTAAGTTCAGCTTCCTTAGCATAACACTGATCCTTCATGTACTGGTCCCTACCTACCAATTTAGTCTTACTCTCCTACCTCTCATGCTAATAATAGCCTTTGCTCTAGCCATATTGAACTATCTACAATTCCTTACACATGACACCCTCTACCTTATCTCCACCATCTCCATACACGTTAATCATCTCTGCTTTCTTAACCTACCTCCCTTTCAATATCACTCAGGCATCACTTCCTACAAAATGTTCTCCAATCGGGCCGCCCGGGTGGCTCAGCGGTTTAGCGCCGCCTTCGACCCAGGGTGTGATCCTGGAGACCCGGGATCGAGTCCCACGTCAGACTCCCAGCATGGAGCCTGTTTCTCCCTCTGCCTGTGTCTCTGCCTCTCTCTCTCTCTCTCTCTCTCTGTCTCTGATGAATAAATAAAATCTTTAAATAAATAAATAAATAAGCCACGTACTTTAAAAAAAAAAAAAAAAAAACAAAATGTTCTCCAATCACTTTCTTCAACATTCCAATAATGCTTACTTTTCTCTTTAATAACCACACATTTGCGTATCTGTATCTTCTACCAGATTGAGATCCTCACCACTATACTTTTTACTCTTCGCTATATTTCTGATCAAGCACAATGTTAGGTACTTTGAAAATATTCAATATGTTTGTTAAATAAATTAATGTTTTCTATGATAGTTTTGTCTTGACTTGGGAGAGGACCCAAGTTTTTTCATCTTTATAATCTCTATAATGCCAGGCAAATACTAGGCAATAATTTAAAGCTTGTTGAATTAACATTATTTTCTGTATCATACCACAAAATCTCATTAATGCTTCATACTTCTACTATATACAATAGTCAGTCCAAACAAAAATCCTTTCAGGTTTTTATATTCACAGTTGGAAATAAAAGATAATTCACTTCAACTGCATAAGAACATGTGAACAACTAGGATATGGAATTTCCAAAAAAATCATATCCTAGTCACTACATTTTGGTGATCTCTTCTCAACTCTGAAGCACCAGGGCAATGTCATGTGTACCATTTGTTTAATAGCTTCATGCTTGCCTAATACAGTCATCCAATTTTCCATGTACTATCTTTTTTTCTTTTGACTAGTCTGAAAAATGAGAAGATCTTGAACAAAAAAGGCCAAAGACCGTCTCCAGTGTTCTCAGTGTCTTTTGTATGTCTTCTTTCCTCCTCTCCCCTGAAAAAAGCAACCAATACAGAATGGTATGGCACACTAGTTACAAAACAGTGAAAGCATTCATTCAGCACTGGGTCTGGGACACTAGGTCATCAGAGAAAACTGAATCCCAGAGAGGGCTGGATGATTTGATTGGAAAGGAAGAAGCTGGTAATGGAAAGAAAAGTAACTATATGTACAAGATCAAAGAGAGGAACCAAAAGCCTCTAAATTTTCAGGTCTGTCAGCCAGGGCCTCAATCATGGTAACTGGAATGGTAAAGGAATTTATCAGGCACCAGGCACTATCAACTCTTCTTTCCAAGACATAGAGGGAACAGCGTGGAAATAGAAGATGGCCGAATTTGGAAAGAGAACTAGACTGGAAAGAACAGAAAACCCAACAAATGTACAAAATTCATGAGAAGAATTTTACTGTGCCATTTCAAAGTCAAAAGAACAAGAACTTTGCTTAGAAGTATTGGCATTTGGGGCAGCCCGGGGGGCTCAGTGGTTTAGCGCCACCTTCAGGCCAGGGCATGATTCATCCTGGAGACCGGGATCCAGTCCCACATCAGGCTCCCCGCATGGGGCCTGCTTCTTCCTCTGCTTCTCCCTCTGCCTGTGTCTCTGCCTCTCTCACTCTCTGTGTCTCTCTCATGAATAAATAAATAAAATCTTAAAAAAAAAAAAAGTATTGGCAATAAAAAGAAAAAAAGGCGGCGGCAGCAGCTTTGGCAACCAGTATGTTGACTACTTAATCACATGAAGGGAACATCACACTTAACTACCTCCAATCTGTCAATGACCCTTCAGCTATACAAGAATTGTTCATTCTTGCAGGGCTGGGGGATGGGTATCCTAGGGAAACCCCAGAACAAAGATTCTCATTTGATGACATTAACAGATCTGTTCATTATGTAAGGTGTAATAATAATATTATTTAAAGAAAAAGTCTTTCTATTTAGAGATGGAGATTTACAGATGAAACTGAAAGATTTACAGATGAAATTATATAATGTCTGGGATTGCCTTCAAAATATGAGGGAGAGGGACGCCTGGGTGGCTCAGCGGTTGAGAAGCCTGCCTTCAGCCCAGGGAGTGGTCCTGGGATCCCGGGATCGAGTCCTGCATTGGGCTCCCTGCATGGATCCTGCTTCTCCCTCTGCCTGTATCTCTGCCTCTCTCTCTCTCTCTGTGTCTCTCATAAATAAAAAATATATATAAGATATATATATATATATTATATATATATATATAATATATATATATATATTCCATATTCCTAATGAAGAAAGTTCAATATGGGTAATTAAGTTGGGTAATTATAATACTTAACATCTGTTACTAAAATATTCAAAACCCAAATTACAATAAAATTACAATCCTAAAAACACAAAATACACATGCTTTCAGCTTCATGCTGTGTACATTTAAACTTAAGACACAGTACTAGAGATTTGGAATGGAACCAACCAGACTTAATTTCAAGGCTTAAGTCAAGCTGTCCAGACTCCAGATCTTTTGCAAATTTATATTCAACCCTAGAATTGGGGTTAAACACTAGATATGAAATTTCTCAGGAACTAAAAATTATAATTGAAAATCGCACTGGTTGTGTAAACTACTCTTTGAGCCTAGACTATGGACCTACGCAAAGCCAAGAACAAATGGCTTGACTGCATACAAAAGTCTCAGCAAACAGATTTAGAGGTATGGCAGACATTGTTAATTACCTACCCAACATCCTTTTTCCCCCTTTTCCTTATACAGTGGAGCCTAGATTTGCCCAGCTTCTCTTATGGCCACATGACATAGTGTCCGCCAATGAGATAAAAGGTGATAGACTTTTTGTTGGCACCTACTTTTTCCCTTTACTCCATCCCTTTCTCCTGCCTGGAACAAAGACACAAAGTAACCTCTTTATGCCCACAGGAGACAGGCATGAGAGTGAAGACATCTGTTATGGATGGGGGAGAAAGGGGTATGAAGGCATTGTGGAGCTGTCTTAGTAGCCCTGAACTACTTATGTCTAGACTTCTTGTTTCATGAGAAAAACTGAGACTTATTTAACATACTATACATCAGGTTTTCTGTTACTCAACCCAAAGGAAATCCAAACAGACATAGAAGGTGCTGTAAATAGGTATCATTTGCCTTATATTAAAAACAGAACCTAGAAAACTACCTCAATATACATCAAAAACAGAATGGATAAATTGTGGCACAATCACACAATGGAATACAATTTAGCAATGTAATTTAACAGCGTACAACTACACACAATATAGACAAATCTCCAAACAAGGCTGAACAGAATAAGTCACACACAGAAGTATACACCATATGACTCTATTTACCTAACGCTGTAACGGCAAACTAATCTAATTAGTAGTCAGGGCAGTAATTCTTTTTTTTTTTAATAGTTTATTTTATTTATTTTAAGGATTTTATTTACTTATTCACGAGAGACACAGACACATAAGCAGAGGGAGACGCAGGCTCCATACAGGGAGCCCAATGTGGGACTCCATCCTGGTCACATCCTGAGCTGAAGGCAAGCACTCAACCGCTGAGCCACCCAGGTGTCCCAGGGCATTAATTCTTAATCTGTCTACTGGCTGCACGGATGTGATATCACTTTGTGAAAATTCAGCAAACTGTACATTTATGTGCACTTTTTTTAAAAGATTTTATTTATTTATTCATCAGAGACACAGACATAGGCAGAGGGAGAAGCTGGCTCCCCACAGGGAGCCTGATGCGGAACTCGATCCCAGGACCCGAGGATCACAACCCGAGCCAAAAGCAGACTCTCAACCACTGAGCCATCCAGGCATCCCATTATGTGCACTTTTTGATACATATATTAATCTTTGGTGAAACCATGAAAAATCAGTGGGCCTAGATATTGAGGACAGAGGCCAGCAAACAGAACTCCACTTTTGCTTCAGATTCTCATTAGCTCAGTAAAGGGTAATCAAATGCAAAAATAATGGTCAAAAGAAAAGTGTAATAAATACAACACATCTTTAAATAAACTGAAGTTATGTGGCAGGAATATTCACAATTTAAACTGTAAAAGTAGGGCAGCCTGGTGGCTCAGCGGTTTAGCGCCGCCTTCAGCCCAGGGCCTGATCCTGGAGACCATGAATCGAGTCCCACATCAGGCTCCCTGCATGGAGCCTCCTTCTCCCTCTGCCTGTCTCTGCTTCTCTCTCTCTCTCTCTTTTTCTCTCTGAGTCTCTCATGAATAAATAAAACCTTTTTTAAAATAAATAAATAAAAAATAAGTAAGTAAGTAAATAAATAAATAAATAAATAAATAAAATAAACTGTAAAAGAAAGGGGGCACCGTTAACTGGCTGAGTTAGAAGAACAGGCAACCCTTGATCTCCATGTCATGAGTTCAAAGCCCACATTGGGTATAGAGATTACTTAAAACAATTTTTTTTTATTTTTATTTATTTATTTATTTATGATAGTCACACAGAGAGAGAGAGAGGCAGAGACATAGGCAGAGGGAGAAGCAGGCTCCATGCACCGGGAGCCTGACGTGGGATTCGATCCCGGGTCTCCAGGATCATGCCCTGGGCCAAAGGCAGGCGCTAAACCGCTGCGCCACCCAGGGATCCCAAACAATTTTTTTTAATTTAACTATAAAAGGTGCTCAATAATATATGTGTGAACACACCACATGACTTTTAAAGAAGCAGAGTATTAGAAAACTACCTCCCCAAAATCACTTTACAGAAAATTCTTAAATGGGATACTAAACCTATCTTAGAGAAAATTATCCATAACTATCTCAATGTCCTGGAAGTAAATGATTTGATCTTAAAGTTACCAGGTCTAGTGATAATAGAAATAAATATCAAGAAGGAATGTAAAAACATCATAAAAGGAAAACTATTCTGACAACCAAACCTTCCTCAATAACAGAACATCATGGAGGCTGAAAGAGGAGGAGAAGATACCAGCTGCTTCAAGTTTTTGAGGCAGCCTTCCAATTTAGGGCCTCTAAGGTGCCTAGTACATATTGACATTCAATAAATACATGTTAAATGAATGAATCTGAACACTCATTCCTTCAAAAACTTACTAAGTATCCAGTTACTGTGCTACGCACTTCAGGAAGAAAGGATAAATAAAGCCTGATTCCTGACCCTCAAAAGCACTCTAATAGAAAAAGACACTTAAGGGCAGCCCCAGTCGCACAGCAGTTTGGCACCACCTGCAGCCTGGGGTGTGATCCTGGAGACCCGGGATCGAGTCCCACATCGGGCTCCCTGCATGGAGCCTGTTTCTGCCTCTCTCTGTGTCTATGAATAAATAAATAAAATCTTAAAAAAAAAAAAAAAGAAAAAGACACTTAAGTAAATAATTATTGTAACATTATATATAAAAGCTACAGTAGAAACAGTCTCAGCTTTGCTGGCTGTATCCTAGTCAATGAGGTTATCCCAGGCTCTACTGTTGCTAATATAAAAGAGACATTCTAACTGCTAAGGAGGCTAACAGGTATGAAGACATATTTGTCTTTATAGTTTGAATCTGAACTACTCAGCTAAACTTCATGAATACTCCAACCTTAACAATCATACTCAGTTTTCAAAATACTATTAAATATTGTTTAGGTGACATTTTATTTGCAATGTTTTATTATAACCTATATGTTTGCAACATCCACTAGCAGCACCTTATATATCTATCAGAGAGAAGAGACACTGTATTAATCCTCTCCCAGCATTCCTATGGAATGCTCACTGTATCGCTAACTACATGCTCAAGTCATAGCTACAGTTTACCAATCTTACTATGTGATATAAATAGTAGTATACATAATTATAAATTCTAATAATTCATCATCTTCTCCTGCTATCTCAAGCTAACAGTTGGTAAGATCAGTAAACATCAGCAACAAAGAAGATATAAAGAATATTGCAAGGAATAATGCTATCCTGACAGAAGAAATACCATTAATGTGGTAAAAATAACCATAAATTCTTTGTTACTCTTCCTATTGAGATGAAGCCTAAATGCCTTTCCATTGTTGACTAGTTAATAATACTATATTGCATATTTGAAAATTGCTAAGAGATTACATCTTAAGTTCTCGTTACAAGAAAAAAAATTGTGTGGTGATAGATGTTAACTAGATATACTGTGGTGATCATTTCACAATATATACACAAATATCAAATCATTATGCTGTATACCTGGAGCAAGACGGCGACCTGTCTGGGTGTCCTTTCCACTGGGGGTTCTTCCCTGACTTTGAACTTCGCAGGATTCTTATTCATACTTGAACCTTTCTCGTCACCCCCTCCTCAAAGCATCTCTTGTGTCATTCGAAAAAAGCTCTTCAGACCTTAGACCAAAAATCACCCCTTTGAGGGGGTGGCTGTGGGTGCCAAGAGTAAAAGGGACCCGCTGGTCAATGCTGCTGGTCAATTATATTCCCAAAATAAATAAATAAATGCCTCTCCCTTGAATCTGGGCCAGCCTTAGTGATCTGCCTTAGTGATAACCAACAGAATGCAGAGGTGACCTCCAAGGCTACGTCCTAGGAAGCTTGAGGTTTCCACCCAGGGTTCTCTGGAAACATTCACTCTCTTGTTAGCCGAGCTGCCACAGATCAATATTCTGGAGTCCCTATGCTGAACAAAACACATGATGAAATCACTCAGAGAGGCTCTGGGACTTTATGAAGAGCCCATCCATTTCAGCCCCCTACCATATAATCCCAGCTGAGGCCCCACACACCAAGGAGCAGTGGTAGGTCTAGCCCACAGAACCCTGACCAAATTGCAGATATAGGAGCAAAATATAAAAGCGTTGATTTAAGTCACTAAGTTTTGTGTTTTTTTTGTTTTTTTTTTTTTTGTTTTTTTTTTTAAGTCACTAAGTTTTGAAGTAGTTTGTAAGGTACCAACAGATAACCAGAATTACACAATGCTTCCAAATCCTTGACTAAAAGAACATGAAAGAAAATCATTCAGACTCTGAGGTGGGGGTGGGGAGAGTGAACCTGCTCACAACAGATTCAGTTAGAATTTCAAGTAAATCAGTCACCCAATTATTACAAATTAACAGACCTGAATTAAAGAGATTAAGTTCATGCTGCCTTTAATGATTTGGGCATGGGAGAGAAGCTTGGGGGACCACTATAAACCTGAATATAGGGAAGAAAGGGAAAATATTGGAACAAATTACCCATACCCATTCTGATAGTAAGCTTCTGGTTCTATGTAAGTGCTCAGATTTGCTGCAAGGTGAGATCAGGTTAAAGGAGAGCACCCAATGAGATCTACTACTGGTTAAAGGCTAGTCTTTATTCTTTCTGAGGGATCATGTACCTCTGATGAAAGCTATGGGTCCTTTCTCTCTTTAAAAAAACAATAAAAATAATAAATAAAACAAATAAAAAAAATGCATGTACAAATACTCACAAAACACTCCATATAGTTTCAGTGGATTTTCAGCCCTTAGGGTCCATGAGCTTTGGGTTTAGAACCCAAAGTTTTAGAGGGTAGCCCGGGTGGCTCAGCGATTTAGTGCCACCTTCAGTCCAGGGCGTGATCCTGGAGTCCCACATCAAGCTCCCTGCATGGAGCCTGCATCTCCCTCTGCCTGTGTCTCTGCCTCTCTCTGTGTGTGTGTGTGTGTGTGTGTTTGTGAGTGTGTCTCTCATGAATAAATAAATAAAATCTTTAAAAAAAAAAAGAACCTGTTTTAGAGGATTATTCAGTAATGGTTCACAAATCCACTAGATAATGCTGGCATTGTCAGAATTATAACGAAGTATTTCAAATTCACAAAACAATATTTTCACTAATCAATGGAGAATCCAGCAACTCAAGTCTTTATTTTAATGTCCACCTATTTTTAAACCTAAAATTCAACTGCAATATCTTAGCACCAAACAACCAAACAACAAACTTCTGAGCGGTGCCTCAGAAAACGCATCCTTCTAAAAGAACTTGGTTTAAGTTAATACTGTCTTTTAGGGACAGTGGTTGAGTCTCATGCTGTTGATACTGCAAAGTAATAACTTGAGATTCTTACTCTTGCTCATAAGCCTCTTAAGGGTAAGAGTTCAGCTTCATACCACTTTACATACTTAACACCCAACACTGAAATTGTACTGGATCTTGATTATTAATAATGTTGCTGGTCAAACAGACGGGAGCAACAGTTCTCAAATTTTTTGGTCTCATGACTCTTTTACACTCTTAGAAATTATTTAGAACCCCCTAAAGCTTTCATCAGGTTGGTCATATTTATAGAGATTTACAGTATTAGACACTGAAACTGAGAAATGTTTTACGTTTCATTAATTCATTCAAAAGTAACAATAAATCCATTATGTATTAGTAGAAAACATTTTTATTGAAAATATTTTTCAAAACCAGTGAGAACAATACTACTTTGCATTTTTGCAAAGCTCTTTAATGTTTGGCTTAATAGAAAGCAGCTGGATTTTCACATCTGCTTCTACACTTCAATCTGTTGTGATAGGTCATGTTAGTGTCCAGAAGACATCACTGAACACTCCTGAAAGAATGAGAATAAAAAGACAATTCCTAGTATTATCATGAAAATAGTTTTGACCTCGAGGACCTTCTAGAAAAGCATCTAAAAAACATCTGGCCACCTGTTCAGGTACTAAGTCCTTTATTTCTTCTTTCATGTCTCTCTTAATGACAAATTCAAACTGGAGCAATAAATTCTACAATTTAGCTTGTAATTCTTTCTTTACATTGCTCTTTCATCACGCTATAGTACATTTCAACATGCCTCCTAACATCAAAATAAAAGGCTGATGAAACTAAGCATTTACACCTGTTCTTTCCTCCCTGGTAACCAAGTAAACAACTACCCAGGGACATACTTATAACTCCCATACCAATTTGGGAATTAGTCTAGACTGTTGGTTAAGAAGATCCATCCAAAACTAATCTAGATTATGGTTAAGATTCAAAAATACCAGTGTACATTTGCCTCGTAGTACAAATCCACACAAGCCTCGCTTACTCTCGCCAAGTGTTACTAAACTGAACCGAGTTAGAAGCCTGGGGAGTAACTGTGTCAAACTGAAAAGTTCAAGTGCATTATGGAGTTGAATGAAAAACAAGTCTTCCAGATAACTATCACTAAACAAACAAAAGATCCAAAAAAGACTTTCAAAAGTTAGTCATCTGAGCAAACAAAACGAAGTCCAGACAAAAACGTTATGAATCAAAAACTAGCCATAAACGTGGTTTGGACTAGAGAAGGGTGAGGAAGAAACTTACCAAGCAAAACTGAACACTGCAGATCGCGTGCAAATCCCAAGTAAATTCTTGATGCTAACGCTGAGACGAAGCGCTCTGCCACAATAGCTTTCTGTGAATATTATGCAACTGCTCTACATACACCCAAGTTTTCCCCATCCTCTCCCTCAAAAGTATCGGCTTGAGGTTAATGCCCAGATCAAACGCTTTCTGTTGCCTTAGCAGTTTCGCTCTACTTTGTTTCTCGGTTATTCTGAGTGCTCTCTTACAACTGGAGAGTTGCGGAACCAATCCCGAGTAAGAAATGGGAAAGTACAAGAAAAGAGGCGACAGCTCTGCACCACCGCACGGAAAGCCTCAGCGGAGCGGCGACGGCCCTGCCCTAGCAGCAAATCCAAAGAGGAAAGCGCAGCTTTTTAGGTTCCCAGCAACCCCAGACGCCTCCCGCCCCCCACGCCCCCACTCCTGCACTAGCTCGACACCGAGAACCGAAAAGTGGAGTCCACCCGCTTTTCAGGGCCACAGAGCCTCCCGGGCTGGGATTCTCTCCCGTTACATAACTGGGCCTAGGGCCCTGCTGCTGCACCCGGTCCCCGGGACAGGGAGACGGACGTGCTCCCCAGGGACCCCTCTCGGGGAGGTGGAAGCTGGCTCCTGCACCTGGTCGACCCCGGAGAAAGAAGGGGGGAACGACTCGAGGGAGGCCTCCGTCAGAGACGCCGGGGCACAGGGGGTGATGAGCAGGCCCGGAGAGGAGCAGGGCGGCTCCCGGAGGCCCGCGGCAGGCCCCGGCGGCTCCGACACGAGTCCACCGCGCCCCCCCTCCGGCCGAGGCCCCACCGGCCGCCCCCTCCCCCATGGCGCGCTCCCCTCCCCCGCGTCTCCATCCCCGGCTCCAGCCGAGAGGCGAGCGGACCGGCGGAGAAAGGCCTCGGCCACGGCCATCGGACCGCTCCCGCCCCGGTACCTGGTCAGACATGGTGACGGCGGCTTCACCCAGGGTCTCCGCACCGCAGCGGCCTCGGGTAGGCAGAACCTCGCTCCGGGGTTTACAAATCCGTCTCTCTTCCCCACAGCACAACACCGCGGCTGGAGGGACTTCCGCTACGTGTCGCGTCACTTCCGCTACGCGTCCCGGGAGGGGGGGGAGGAAAGGCGAGGCGGGAAAACGGGGGGGGCGGGGGGACGCGGAGGTGCTTCGCCGGCCGTCGCTGCCGGCAGTTCCCACAGGCTCCTCAGCTCCGTCGAGGCCTGGACCTGTCGCCTCCGTCCGAGCGTCGCCTCCGGCGGAAATGTCCCGGCCTCCCGCCTCGGTGTTTGGAGACTGACGAGCAGCCGCCCCCCCCGCGCCTCCGGCACCCAGCGCGCCTTTGAAAGCTGAGCCGAGGTATTTCTGTCGTCTCTTCCTGGCCTTGCTCGTCAACTTCCTCAGATAAATTCGACGGGGTTCTAGTGCTGTTGACCTGAGAGCTACCTTCTGGTTAAGCGGCCTCCCCGCCTAACACGTGACCTTGATTTTTATTCAGAAAAGCAAAACAAAACCAAACGACCCCATGGGACACAATCTGGATGGCTACGGATTAAAGACATTCTTGGGAAAGTTTTTACCCGTGGGGAAGAATTATTAATTAATTAATTAATTAATTCAGACCCTGGAATTAATGGCTGTGAGATAAAGAATGGTTCTTAGATGACTTCTGTGAAATACGGTGGTCCTGTGAGCATCAGGGTAGAGGAGAAGGATCTAGACCCATGAAATAGAATTGAGGTTCTGGAAATAATAAACCCTCACACACATTAATTTTTCGACTGGACTATCAAGACAACTTAAAGGTGAAAGATACGCAACAAATGTTACTGGGACAACTGGATAATCACCCACAACACACTGAACCCAAGTTCGCTACCTCACAACATACGAAAAATTAACTTTACATGGATCAAAGTCCTAAATGTAAGAGCCAAAACTGTAAAACTTAGGAGATGGGGTACGTGGGTCGCTCAGTGAGTTAATGAAGGGACTCTTGATTTTGCTCAGGTCTTGGTCTCAGGGTTGTGAGATCAAGCCCCGTCTTGGGCGGTCTGTGCTCACCATGGAGTCCGCTTGAGATTCTCTCTCTCCCTCTATCCCTGCCCCTCCCACCTTCGTGCACCTTCTCTCCCTAAATAAATAAATAAAATCTTAAAAAGAAAAGCTATTAGGAGAAAACATAGGCATAAATCTTCTTGACCTTCGATTAGGCAATGGATTCCTAGATATGTTGCAAAAGAACACAAGCAACCAAAGAAAAGTAAATAAACGTCATCAAAATTAAAAACTTTAGTCCTTTGTGTTGAAAAAAATAGAAAGAATGAAGAAAATATTTGCACATAACATATCTGATAAGGATCTAATATTCAGAATGTATAAAGAACTATTACAATTCAATCCTAAAAAGATAAATAGGACAATTTTTAAATGAGCAAAAGATCTGAATACACATTGCTCCTAAGAAGATATGCAAACGGATAAATGAATGTGAAAAGATATGCAAACGGATAAATGAATGTGAAAAGATGTTCAATCATTAGCCATCAGAGAAATGCATATTAAAACCACAATAAGGGGCAGCCCCGGTGGCCCAGCGGTTTAGCGCCGCCTGCAGCCTAGGGTGTGTTCCTGGAGACCCTGGCTCTCTGCATGGTGCCTGCTTCTCCCTCTGCCTGTGTCTCTGCCTCTCTCTCTCTCTCTCTCTCTCTCTGTGTCTCTATGAATAAATAAATAAATAATCTTTTTAAAAACAATAAATAAATAAATAAATAAATAAATAAATAAATAAATAAATAAATAAATAAATAAAACCACAATAAGGAGTTCCTGGGCAGCTCAGTCTTAAGTGTCTGTCTTCGGCTCAGGTCATGACCCCAAGGTGTGAAGGCGCAGACTGGTCTGATGGCATCCAGGTGCCCTCTGCCCTCTGTGCCTATTCAGTAGTTCCCTACTGAAGACTGGCGAGCTCAACCTGCCGAGCAGCCTGGTCTGCAGCTCCCACTGCTCAGGCCGCTGAGTGCGTTGGAATAACTACTGAGTGGTCTTAAGTTGCTCTTTCACAAAGGCAAACAAATGGAAAAAATGTTGACAGAAAATAAAGTTTCTAAAAGTCAAATAAATAAAAATAAGATGCTTTGGAAAATATTCTGACAGTTCCTCAAATTGTTATAGTTGTCATGACCCAGCAATTGTATTAGATATATACTCAAGAGAATTGATAAGATGTCCATACAAAAACATGTACACAAAAATTCACAGCTGATAGCAAAAAAGTAGGAACAATCCAAATGCCAACGGCTAACAAATGGATAAACAAAAGCAGAATACACCTGAAATGGAATACTATTATGAATACTATTAGGCCATAAAAATGAACTACTCCTACACTGTGGATGACCCTTGAAAATATGCTAAGTGAAAAAAAAAAAAAAAAAAGAAAATATGCTAAGTGAAGGGAAACAGCCGCAAAGTATGATTCTAATTATATGACATGTCCAAAATAGCCAAATCTATATAGACAGATAATAATAGATTACAGGCATATCTCAGAAATATTGCAAATTTGGTTCCAGACTACTGCAACAAAGTGAATATTAAAATAAAGCCAGTCAAATGAATTCTTTAGTTTTCCAGTGCATATAAGTTATGTTTACACACAAGTCTATTAAGTATGCAATACTATTATGTCTAAAAAACAATGTACATACCTTAATTTTAAAACATTCTATTGTGAAAAAGTGCTAACCATCATTTGAGCTTCCAGCAAGTCATCATCATTTTGCTGATGGAGGGTCTTGCCTTGATGTTGATGGCAGCTGACTGACCAGAGTTGTAGTTGCTGAAGGCTGGGGCCAAGGTAGCAATTTCTTAAAAAAAAAAAAAAAAAAAAGGATCCCTGGGTGGCTCAACGGTTTAGCACCTACCTTCAGCCCAGGGCATGATCCTGGAGACCTGGGATCGAGTCCCATGTCGGGCTCCCTGCCTAGAGCCTGCTTCTCCCTCTGCCTGTGTCTCTGCCTCTCTCTCTCTCTCTGTGTCTCTCATGAATAAATAAATAAAATCTTTTTTTTTTAAATTTTTATTTATTTATGATAGTCACAGAGGGAGAAAGAGAGAGAGGCAGAGACATAGGCAGAGGGAGAAGCAGGCTCCATGCACCGGAAGCCCGATGTGAGATTCGATCCCAGGTCTCCAGGATCGCGCCCTGGGCCAAAGGCAGGCGCCAAACCGCTGCGCCACCCAGGGATCCCCAATAAATAAAATCTTAAAAAGAAAAAAAAAGAAAATGATACAATCAGCAGGTTTGGCTAATTGATTAGATTCTGATTTGAGTAACTGACATGGTGATATCATTTTAAGATTTGATAGAAAACTTGAGAAGGCGAGCCTGGGTGGCTCAGTTGGTTAAACAACCAACTCTTGACTCTTGGTTTCAGCTCAGGTCATGAGTTTAGGGTTGTGATCTCAGGGTCGTGCAGCTCTGCGCTTAGTATGGAGTCTGCTTGAGATTCTCTTTCTGCCCCTTGCACTTGTGCTCTCTCTCTCTCTCTCTCAAATAAATAAATAAATCTTTAAAAAAGAAAGAAAGAAAATCTTGGAGGAGAAGATTTGCAAAGAAAAAAATGATAAATTTTAAATGTAGGTGTGCAGTGCCCAGAGCCATCATCCAAGGGAAGATGTCCAGGAGGCAGTTGACAGGATTTGGAGCACTGAGAGAATTCTGAGCTGAAGATAAGAGATTTGAAATCACTGGTATATAAATGTTGTTGGAGCACCTGGTGGCACAGTCAATTGAGTGTCCAACACTTGGTTTTGGCTCAGGTCCTGATCTCAAGGTCATGAGATCGAGCCCCACATTGGGCTCCACACTCAGCAGGATGTCTGCTTAGGGTTCTCTCTCTCCCTCTCTCTCTGCCCCTCCCCTGCCATGCAATACACTCTCTCTTTAAAAAATATTTATGTGTATATATAAATAAATGATAATTGTTAACACTTATTGAATGTCAGATCCTCTTCCAAGTACTATACATTTATTATTTCACTTAATCCTATAAAGTAAGGAATAAAACTATCCTCATCTTATAGCTGAGAAAACAGAGACAAGAGAGATTGAATTGACCCAAGGGATAGAGTCAGTATTTGAACCCAGAAGATCTTGGTTCCAGTTCCTTCAATGATTGTAATAGGTAGAAAGGGCAGAAGAAACGCTTCCTGTAGGATACCCATCAAAATCAACTGAATTTAAGTAAACCTCTGAGAGTTAAATAAATGCTCTTGGAAGTTTATTATTCCTCTTGGTTTTTTTCTCACTCCTCACTCTAGAATCATAGCCATAGTAAACCACAGTTATTTTCAGAAGTGTCTTACATTCCTCAGGTGTGCTACGGCAATAAGAGAGTGGCTTGATTTTAAAACCTGAGAGGTGGGGGGACCCCCAGGTGGCTCAGTGGTTGAGCATCTGCCTTTGGCTCAGGTCATGATCCCAGGGTTCTGGGATCAAGTCCCATATCATGTTCCTCACAGGGAGTCTGCTTCCCCCTCTGCCTGTGTCTCTGCCTCTCTCTTTGTGTCTCATGAATAAATAAAATATTTTAAATAAATAAACAAACAAATAAATAAATAAAATCTCAGAGGTGGAGAAATTCTTGGTAATAACATGGACTAGAGTATGGCCGTGCAAGTGTGAGGCTAATGTGTCCTCAGAAATAAAAAGAGGGACACCTGGGTGGCTCAGTGGTTGAATGTTTGCCTTTGGCTCAGGGCATGATCCCGGGGTCCTGTGATCGAGTCCCACATCAGACTCTCCACAGGGAGACTGCTTCTCCCTCTGCCTATGTCTCTGCTTCTCTGTGTCTCTCAGGAATAAATTTTTAAAATCTTAAAAAAAAGAAATGAGATAAGGGAATAGATGATTAGGGTATTGGTGGATTATCATATAGAAACTAATTTCACAGGGTGCCTAGGTGGCTCAGTCAGTTGAGGTCTGCCTTTGGCTCAGGTCATGATCCTAGAGTCCCAGGATGTAGCCCAGCAGCAGGCTCCCTACTCAGCAGGGAGTCTGCTTCTCCCTCTGCCCCTCCCCACTGCTCCTGCTCTCTCATTCATTCTCTCTCTCTCCCAAATAGATAAATAAGGGGTTGCCTGAGTGGTTCAGTGGATGAGCATCTGCCTTCAACTCAGGGCATGATCCCGGAGTCCCAGAATCGAGTCCCGCGTCCAGCTTCCTGCATGGAGCCTGCTTCTCCCTCTGCCTGTGTCTCTGCCTCTGTGTGTGTGTGTGTGTGTGTGTGTGTGTGTGTGTCTCATGAATAAATAAATAAAATCTTAAAAGAAAAAAGAACTCGGACCAATTTTCTATCATTTCTCAAACAAGATTGTTTCATTAAAATTAAACATTACCTGCACATCTATTATGCACCTATGCCTTGGTATTACCAGCTCTTTATCTCTCCTCTCCTTCTCTTCCCCCAGGAAGAATAATAACAGGTTTTTCTTGCATTAACATGGCACTGTTGGTGAAGTAGAATTCCTCAGTGATGTTAATTGTTGGACAAACTAGCCAAGAATAAATACCTGAGTTCGAAAATAAACAACTTCTCTGCTGTCTGAAGGAGTTAAGCCCAGTCTGTAGGAGCCATTAGTAGTCAAAACATTTTTAAGAGCTGGAAAAGGCAGAATAAGTAAAAGTTAAGGAAGGGTAGAAAATAGTAAAGAGAGTTGCCTCTGTTAAGAAGAGATGATATCAGCACCTTTTGCCTCAGGTGCCATTCAAAAGAAAATAACAAAAAGTGGAAACATTTCCCATTCCTTGGCAGATCACCCAATAAGCTTAGTAGAACTTAGAACTTCAACTATTCTGATTTTCAAAATAATTCCCCTATTAGAATATCAATACCTCTCAAGAAGAGGCCTTTTCAGTTAAACTATAAGTGCAATTAACATACTGTCTTATAAATAGAACTTTACATAAAATTAGAAACTAGTGCAGCCTGCAACCCCACACTCGTTTTTCTCACTGGGAAAAGAAGTCAGAAGATAGAGAAGTTTAATATAGAAGAAGAAGGAGAAGGAGAAAGAAGGAGAAGGAGGAGGAGGAGAAAGGAGAAAGGAGAAAAGGAGAAAGGAAGGAGGAGGAGGAGGAGGAGGAGGAGGAGGAGGAGGAGGAGGAGGAGGAGGAGGAGGAGGAGGAGGAGGAGGAGGAAGAGAAGGAGAAGGAGGGATCCCTGGGTGGCGTAGTGGTTTGGCGCCTGCCTTTGGCCCAGGGCGCGATCCTGGAGACCCGGAATCGAATCCCACGTCGGGCTCCTAGTGTATGGAGCCTGCTTCTCCCTCTGCCTGTGTCTCTGCCTCTCTCTCTGTGTGTGTGTGACTATCATAAATAAATAAAAAATTGAAAAAGGAAGGAAGGAGAAAGAAAAGAAGAAAGGAAAATTGGGTCAAAGGAGAATATATAAATATCTTTTTTTTTTTTTTTTTTTATGATAGGCACACAGAGAGAGAGAGAGGCAGAGACACAGGCAGAGGGAGAAGCAGGCTCCATGCACCAGAAGCCCGACGTGGGATTCGATCCCGGGTCTCTAGGATCGCTCCCTGGGCCAAAGGCAGGAGCCAAACCGCTGTCACCCAGGGATCCCCAAAGGAGAATATATAGAATGAAACTGACTTCTTACTCTGATACTTTTCCACTTGATTTTGAAAGTCAAATGTAACTTACATGCTCTCTGGAATGTTGATTTTTGCACCTGCCCTATTTTCTGGTCTGACTTCAAATGCATATAGTATATATTTCAACAAATATATAAAAATACTTTATTAAAATATTGAGTAAAATCAGAGTAAATTTTTCTGTAAATCAAAAGGAAAATAGACCATTCAGATGAAAAGAATAGATGAATGTATCAAGGAGAAATGTTAAATAGAAGTATTACTAAACAAAATATTTTATCTAAATCACTATCTGTCATAAAAATTGCTCTACAAAGATAGAACATATTAACAGTAATATATCTTATATTTCCCCTCTTCAAAAAAACCCCAGCTCATCCCAAATTGTATATGAAATCAGTGGTCTAACCAGTAGTGAATTATTTCAAAGACAGTAATCTGATTGTAAATTTCTAACAGGATAGAATCTAGGGATGAAAAGTGTACATTTTAAACGAGTTATAGTAGTATTGTTATTCTGAAGCTATTATATATCAAGTATAGACAAAGCATATAAATATTTTAAGTCTGTAGAATCAGTAGGATGCCCCCTTTTTAAATTTTTTTTTTTAATTTTTATTTATTTATGATAGTCACAGAGAGAGAGAGAGAGGCAGAGACATAGGCAGAGGGAGAAGCAGGCTCCATGCACCGGGAGCCTGATGTGGGATTCGATCCTGGGTCTCCAGGATCGCGCCCTGGGCCAAAGGCAGGCGCCAAACCGCTGCGCCACCCAGGGATCCCGGATGCCCCCTTTTTATTCCTGATACTGATTGTTCATACCTTCTCTATTTTTTTTTAAATAGTCTTATCAGATGTGTATTAATTTATTAGTCATAAAAAAATACTTTTGTTTTCTTAATTCTCCATATTGTAGGCTTATTGCTTTTTTTTCTGCTTTTATACCATTTTCTTTTGCTTTTAATTTGCTCTTTTTCTAGCTTTTTGAGAGTAATACTGAGATCACTGATTTTTAACTTTTTTATTTTCTAATAAATACATATACTTTTACTTTTTATTGTTTTTTTTAAGTAGGCTCCGTACCCATTGTGGAGCCCAACACCTCTTCCCTAAAAATCCTCATTGTTTTGCTAAGTCTAAGAGGCTTTCAAATAAAGTGTCTTTTCTCTTTTTTCTTTTTGGCCACCTTTTCTAGTAGGCCTCAACAGGGAAGTTAGTCCAAAGCAAGCAAGTTTCTCTCTGCCAGTAGAACTTCCCAAGAGACTTAGGTTTTTGAAAGAGTTATACTGCTTCAAAGAAACCACAATTCTGGATTGAAAAAGTCAGTAAATCTTGAGGCCCTGCCACTTTGTGAGCAAAAACTAGGCTAACAAAGCTGAGCAACTCCCCGAAGGTATGCTTTACAATGTCCACTTCACATAGGACCAAGGAAAATAACAAAAAGAACCTCCCAGAGGGCGGCAGCAAGAGGTCTGGAGAACAAGAGATAAAGGAGTCCTCCCAAGGATCAGAATTAAGGCCTAAGACCACATTCTCCTCTGCAAGGACAAGAGCTCCTTGGACAAGTGACTGCTATGTGCCCTCCATTATTCCCCTTTTCAAATGGGGGTTTTATTAAGTTGGCTTGTCCCTGTTCCACTTCGGCATACTGAGTATGAGGATGCAGATAACTTGACTCCTTAGGTCATGGGTCTCTAGACCACAAGAGACCCACACTTGGACATCCTTTTTTTTTTTTTTAATTTATTTATTCATGAGAGACACGGGGGGGCGGGGGGAGCCCAATGTGGGACTCGATCCCGGGACTCCAGGATCACGCCCTGAGCTGAAGACAGGCGCTCAACCGCAGAGCCACCCAGGTGTCCCTCACTTGGACATCCTAAAGAGATGTCCCCACAGCTTCCCTGATGCAGAGGCTACTGTGTATTATCAGGAATTCTGGGTTTTAAGCTTGATGCCCTAACTAAATCACACTTTTGGTTTCTCTCCCTAGGAGGATGGTTAGTGTATCTTACCTGCAGGAAGGAGAGTGAGCTAGGAGGGCAGACTCTGGTATAAAGGTTTTTTTTTAAGATTTTATTTATTTATTCATGAGAGACACAGAGAGAGAGGCAGAGACATAGGCAGAAGGAGAAGCAGGCTCCATGCAGGAAGCCTGACGTGGGACTCAATCCTGGGACCCCAGGATCATGCCGTGAGCCAAAGGCAGATGCTCAACCGCTGAGCCCACCCAGCCATCCCCAGACTCTGGTATATATGAGTCCTGCTTACTAATGATTTTGGACTCTCAACCTTCCACACACCCAACAGGATTACCAGCTTCTCTGTGGTCGACTGAGGTCATATGACTAGTATTGGCCAGTGTTGTGAACGGAAGTAAGAAAGGTCATTTATAAGATAACATGTAACAAAATATGTAACTTGACAGTGTGAAACAACCCAAATCTTGTTTTCCTCTAAGACAGAGTTTAGCACCTTTAGACATAGTGACTGCTCTATTAGCCTACAAGCCTGAATGACCATGATGATTAGAGCCCCTTCCTTTGTCAAAACACAGTATGCATGTAGTGTAAGAAAGAAATAAACCATTATTTTTTAAGATTTTATTATTTTATTTATTTATTTGTTTACTTATTTGATAGAGTGAAGGGAAGAGCAGAGGGAGAGGGACATGCAGACTGTATGCTGAGCACCAAGGCCATTGTGGGGCTCAATCTCAAGACCCTGAGATCACGACCTGAGTTGAAATTAAGAGACAGCTGCTTAACTGACTGAGCCACCCAGGTGCCTCTAACCATTTTTTTTTTTTTAATTTACTGACTTTCGGAGTTTTTAGTTAGTTTTTAGTTACAGCATAATCTGGCCTGTCCTAATACATGGTCTTAAGAGTTCCTACTACACTCCTATTATAGACAATGATTGCCCACTCACCCTACATTTATACAAAAAAGAATCATGGTTCTGTGAAATAAAAATTTTGTTTTAATAAATTAAAAGAACAAATCAAAACCATAATTAAAGTCTACCTCATACCCTGTAGATGGTTATTTTTTTATTTTTATTTATTTTTTAATAGATTTTATTTTTATGAAATCTCTGCATCTGACATGGAGCTTGAACTCATAACCCTAAGATCAAGAGTCACATGTTCTACTGACTGAGCCAGCCAGGCGCCCCGGTTAATTTTTTTAATGGAAAATAATAAGTGTTGTCAAGGATGTGGGAAAATTGAAAATCTCATACTTTGCTGCTAAGGATGTAAAATGGTGCAGTTGCTGTGGAAAACTGTCCAGTTGGACAGTTCCTCAAATAGTTCAACACAGAATTAAATATGACTCAGCAATTCCATTCCTTGGTATGTATCCAAAAGAAGTGAAAACGTATGTCTACACAGAAACTTGTACATAAATGTTTATAACAGCATTATTCATAATGGGCAAAAAGTGGAAACAATTCAAATGTCCCTCAGTGAATGAATGTAACATGATTGCTGAATCAGCAATTTGCAATTTCCCAAGCTCCCTGTATGATATTTATGGTAGTGATTTAAGCATCGCTGATTTCCTAAGGTATTTTTAAAGGAGACATCTTGGAGTAAAGCAAAACTATCATTTAAAAAACACAATAGTAGAGGCATCTGAGTGGCTCAGTCAGTTAAGCATTGGGTTTAATGCTCATTGGGTTTCATGCTCAGCAGGGAGTGTGCTTCTCCTTCTCTGCCCTGCCCCCCACAAGTGTCCTCTCTCTGTGCCTCTCAAATAAATAAAATATTTTTTAAAATTTTAGTAAAAAACACAGTAGCAGGGGGATGAATGTTAGCTTTTGCTATGGTACAAGTGTTGATAATGTTTACTAAGTACCAGCTGAGTCTTCATTGGTTCACTTGCTCAAAAAATGAAAAAAAAAAAAAATGAAGGAGTTGTTGGGCTTTCTTTGTACTCAATAAGTCTAATCAAGTGTGATAAAAAGATAGCTGATTCTTTTTATCCTAATCCCATCCCTATCAAAAGAAGGACAGCAGGGATCCCTGGGTGGCACAGCGGTTTGGCTCCTGCCTTTGGCCCAGGGCGCGATCCTGGAGACCCAGGGTCGAATCCCACATCAGGCTCCTGGTGCATGGAGCCTGCTTCTCCCTCTGCCTGTGTCTCTGCCTCTCTCTCTCTCTCTGTGACTATCATAAATAAATAAAAAAAATTTAAAAAAAAAAAGAAGGACAGCATCTCCCATAATAAAAGAAATGCACATTAAAATGAGAACAGGGTCACCTGGATGGCTCAGTCAGTGGAGCATGCGACTCCTGATCTCAGGGTTATAAGTTCAAGCCCCACGTTAGGTGTAGAGATTACTTTAAAATAAAAATCTTTAAAAAATGAGATACAGTCTCATTATCTACCTGTTGTCCAAAGAATAAAATGATAGATAATGCCTACTATTGTCAAGGGTTAGAAGATGAATACTCTTTTTTTTAAAAAAGATGTTATTTATTTATTCATGAGAGACACAGAAAGAGAGAGGCAGAGACACAGGCAGAGGGAGAAGCAGGCTCCATGCAGGGAGCCCAACATGGGACTCGATCCTGGGATTCCAGGACCACTCCCTTGGCTGAAGGCAGACTTCTCAACTGCTGAGCCACCCAGGCGTCCCAGAAGATGAATACTCTTATTCATGGATGGAGAGAGTATAAACGATACAGTTTTAATAGAGGACAAATTGAAAATATCTATCAAAATTTTATACATATGTAAATTTGACATGACATTCCTATTGTAGGAATTTACCCAATAGTGACACAATTGTTTATAGCATAACAGTTCAAGGATGTTCCCTATAACATTGCTGGTAATAGCTAAAAAAAACTGTATACAATTCTGTGTCTATCAGTGGGGAATCAGATACATAAATTATGCTACATGGCTAGAATAGAATCCTATGCCATCAATTTTTAAAACAATGAATCTGCCAACAGCATTTTTTCGCAGAACTAGAACAAACAATCCTAAAATTTATATAGAACCACAAAAGACCCTGAATAGTCAAAGCAATCTTAAAAAAATAAAACTAGGGATGCCTGGGTGGCTCAGTGGTAGAGCGTCTGCCTTTGGCCCAGGGAGTGATCCTGGGGTCCCAAGATCGAGTCCCACATCAGGCTCCGTGCATGGAGCCCGCTTCTCCCTCAGTCTATGTCTCTGCCTCTCCTCTCTCTCTGTATTTCTCATAAATAAATAAATAAAATATTTAAAAAATAAAACTAGAGGGATCCCAATTCCAGACTTCAAGTTATCTTACACAGCTGTAGCGATTAAAATAGTATGGTACCGGGATCCCTGGGTGGCGCAGCGGTTTAGCGCCTGCCTTTGGCCCAGGGCATGATCCTGGAGACCCGGGATCGAATCCCACATCAGGCTCCCGGTGCGTGGAGCCTGCTTCTCCCTCTGCCTGTGTTTCTGCCCCTCTCTCTCTCTGTGTGACTATCATAAATAAATAAAAAAAAATTTAAAAAAATAGTATGGTACTGGCACAAAAATAGATACATAAATCAATGGAACAAAACAGAAAACCCAGATATAAATCCACAATTATATGATCAATTAACCTTTGACAAAGGAGGAAAAAGAATATGCAATGGGGAAAAAAGTCTCTTCAACAAATGGTGTTGGGATAACTGGACAGCTATGCAAAAGAATGAAACTGGACCGCTTTCTTATACTGTAACACAAAAATAAACTCAAAATGGATTAAAGACCTAAATCCGAGACCTAAAACCATAAAAATCCTGGAGGGGAGGGGCACCTGAGTAGCTCAGTCAGTTAAGCATTCAACTCTTGATTTTGGTTCAGGTCATTATCTCAGGGCCTGGAGACTAAGATGGAGCCCTGCATCAGGCTCTGCAAGCAGTGGGGAATCTGCTTGAGATTCTCTCCCTCACCTCCTGCCCCTCTCCCCAGTCTCTCTCTCCCTCACCTCCTGCCCCTCTCCCCAGTCTCTCTCTTTCTCTCTCAAATAAATAAATAGATCTTTAGAACACAGCACAGGCATGGGGATCCCTGGGTGGCTCCGCAGTTTAGCTCCTGCCTTTGGCCCAGGGTGTGATCCTGGGGTCCCAGGATTGAGTCCTGCATCAGGCTCCCCCCATGGGACCTGCTTCTCCCTCTGCCTGTGTCTCTGCCTCTCTCTCTCTGTGTCTCTCATGAATAAATAAATAAAATCTTTAAAAAAAAAAAAGAAGACAGCACAGGCAGTAATTTCTCTGTTATTGGCCATAGCACCATTTTTCTAGATCTATCTCCTGAGGCAAGGGAAATAAAAGCAAAAGTAAACTTGGGACTAGTTGGAAAATAAAAGCTTCTTGGAGCACCTGACTGGCTCAATCAGCAGAATATGTGACTCTTAATCTTGGGGTTGTATACATTGGGTATAGAAATTACTTTAAAAAAAAATCTTCTGCACAGCAAAAGAAACAATCAACAATAATATTTTAGGTTTTGTGAGACAAACTGTCACCATTCTGCCATTGTGGCATGAAAGTAGCCATAGATAATAAACAAATGAATGGGTGTGGCTATGTTCCAATAAGCCTTTATTTATAAAAATGTGGTGGGATGTGTTTCATCCATGGGTGACAGTTTACCTTAGTCTTCTCAGAGCCCTGGACTGGATTCTCTCTGCATTTAAGAGATCAAGAGAAATAATAAGGCAGGATAGGAATGGGATATGACTTCACCATACCCAAGGGCCAGAATCCAGACATATGGCCCCAAGCAAATAAGCCTGGAGTATGCCATTTTCTTGTGACTCAATGAAAGGAAGAGATTGGTGACTATCTAGCCAGGCTGTGGCAGAGTCAGCTCTTTTTGTTACCAAATATCCTGTTTACTATTTTTCCTTTGTATAGATAATACTTTCTCCATCCCCAAAGAGAACAGCACAGAATTCCACCCAGGAAATATATCCAGCTTAAAGTCCAAGCTCTCCAAGTAATATCCAGTTTCCTCCAACATACCCAGATATGGCTCTTTATAGTCTGGTGATCTATGAACTAAAAAGACAATCTGCCCAGACACACCCATGCACATCACTAATGCAACAAAGACAGGAAAACTGAAAAACATTCCCATTTAGAACAAAGAAGAATTGAACACAGAGAACTCACTGTGTCACGGCAATTCTGAGATCCCACTGGGTAAATATGGTAAAGGTCTCTTTCTCTGGGGGTGGTCAATACCTCAGATGGTTCTGATGTCTCACAAAAGCCTGCTGCCCCTCAGGGATGCCCTCACTCCACTTGAGCTCCAATATCCTGTACTGGGCAACCATCTGCATGGATGTCTTCCTCCCCCCCACCCAAGTTCTGACACCTATTGCTAGGCCTCCCCTCCACAGGACACCTTCTTACTCCTGGCAGGCTCTGACTCCTCAACCCAGGTGACACCATGTTGACACTTAGTTTCTCAGCTCCACCTAAGAATTTTGGGGTGGAATAGTTCAGGAAGGGAAAGAGAGAAAAAAGAAGAGAAAATAAAGGGGAAAAGGAAGATGAAAGAAAAAGCTCAAAGCCTTTTTTTTTTTTTTTTAGAGAGAGAGAGAGAGAGAGAGAATGCATGGGGAGCAGAGGGAGATAATCTTTTTTAAAAAATATGTATCTATTTATTTATTTGAGAGGAGACAGAGAGAGAGTATGAGTGGGAGTAGGGGCCATGGCAGAGGGAGATGAAGACTCCCTACAGAGCAGTGAGCCCGATGTGGGCTTCCATCCCAGGCTCCATGCCCAGTGTGGAATCTGACACAAAGCTCAGTCTCACAACCCTGAGATCACGACCTGATCAAGAGTCAGACTCTCAACTGACTGAGCCACCAGGTGCCCCAACTCAAAGCCTTTCTTAACTTATTTCTTATTATTGAGGTATAGAAGCAGTCAGAATTTTTACCTTCAAGATTCCAAATTCTAGATTCTGTTCCCTTCTATTTCTTCTTACAAACCCATGAGGGAATTCTTTTCTGATCTCATCTTTTTCTTATAATATCTTGCCACATACTGTTAAAAATAACCTCTATTAAGTTTCTATTTTCTATTCCTCCAGGACTCAGTAGACACATAGTCTGCTGCTCAAGTAATCCCAGGCAACAATTTTGTCAACTGTTTTGTTGCTGCTGCATCTCATGACTAACCTTTTCATGGACAGATTTTAGATTCTTTGCAGCCCACCACCCACTTGCTATGTAAATGCCACATAGGTTTGTTGGTTTGTTTGTTTTTACAATTGCTTTCCATCTTAAGCAGTGAGCAAAACACATAAAGCCTCTACTCTTACTGAGCTTACATTCTATATAGTATTCTGCTAACATGTCATATGGTTTTATTTTAGGAAGGGCATGACTGGTTTAAAATGTACTCAGGATTTGTTTAATCAGGTACAGTAAGACATGGAGACACAGAAACTGTCATAAGGGAAGAAGTTTTTTTTACTCACGGATCCCTAGAAGCAGGAGGCACGGCACGTCACACAAGACCACACAGCAACCACCATGAGGCAGATGGAGAAGGAGGGAGGGGGTGGAGAAGCCTAGGCAAAAGCTTTTCTTTTGGTTTTCTCAGGAAGGAATGGGTGAGGCAGAGTAAGCAAGTTGAGTAGTTTTAGGATTGGATAGCTTGATTTCCGTGGGCTCTTGGCAATAGGTGTGGTCCCCAGGTGCCCAGTACTCAGCCCTGGAGTGATTTAGGGCAGAAGGTTAGTATCCTGAACTGCAGGAACCTGACAAAAGGAGGTGTGGACTCAGGATCAGTTGGTTTGCATATCAAAGTCCTGTTCCCAGGTAAGTCCCTTACTACCTCTAGGAATTTGCTAACTCTGGAAGAGGCAGTTCCTTCCTGGCTCCATAAGGTCCCAAGATGGCAAAACATAAAATATAAAACATTTTAAAAGGCAAGGAACACGGGGGCACCTGGTTTGCTCAGTTGGTAGAGTATATGACTTTTTTTTTTTTTAAGATTTTATTTATTTATTTGAGAGAGAGAGAAAAAGAGAGAGAGAGGGAGGGAACAGGAGTAAGGGGAGGAAAAAAAAAAGGAGTAAGGGGAGGGAGAAGCAGACTCCCCACTAAACAAGGAGTCTGACCTGGGGCTTGATCCCAGGACCCCAGGATCATGACCTCAGCCAAAGGGATATGCTTAACGGTTGGAGCCACCCACGTGCCCAGGGCATATGACTCTTGATCTTGGGGCTATGAGTTCAAGCTCCACATTGGGTGTAGAGATTACTTTAAAAAAAATTTTTAAGATTAAAAAAAATTAAAGATTTTATTTATTTATGAGAGACAGAGAGACAGAGAGAGAGGCAGAGACACAGGCAGAGGGAGAAGCAGGCTCCATGCAGGGAGCCCAACATAGGACTCTATCCTGGGTCTCCAGGATCATGCCCTGGGCTGAAGGCAGCACTAAACCGCTGAGCCACCCGGGCTGCCCCCACTAAATAAATCTTTTTGAAAAATTAATCATTTCCTTTTACCAGGTGAAAGTAAACTTCTTTGTGGTTCATCCACTGCTGTCTAGGAAATGCCAAATAAAGTTTAGGTGTAACAATTTTATTATTTTGAATTTGAAGTTTAAATCTGAGGACAGTATTTTAAAAATTTATCAGAGGAAAAATTAATTTTTTAAGGATTTATCAGAGCAGACAAGATAGAACGTAAGTCATATAAGCATTCAATTTTTTTAGCATTAATCTTTATAAGCCAATCAAAATAAGAATTCTGTTAGACTTTAGATAAGTTATAATCTAATTTATCTTTTTTTTTTCTTGGAAATGAGCAAAAGTATCCTGCATGTTTACTCAGAAAATGTTTCACACAATAGAAGAATCTTATTTAAATCTTGAGCAAGCTACTTTCTGAAGCATTTTATAACTGGATCTCTCCCTGTCTCATTACACACTGTGGTTTGTAATACTTGCTCAGTCAGATTATGGACCAATCTAGCGGTACATCTTGAAGATTTACTAACACCTTGTCCATACATAGAGCTTTCTCTCCAACTTGGCTTACTTCATTTGCATAGTTCCATAAGACTTTCCTATTTCCCTTTAAGAAAAGGAGAGAGAAAAAAGTCATGCTTCCAGAACCCTTTAGATTTCTTGAGAGATCATGAAGCTCTATACAAGTCAGAAACAACAGGTCCTATTCTATTTAGGCTTCCATTCTATTATATATTCAGGCTCATTCATATAGCTGTTATATAAACCAAATGAATCATTTTAAAGTTCTCTCGTCTTTTCCCTGAATCTATATGCCTGAAGTTAGTCAAACCGCAAAGTTTAGAGCCAACTAGCATGTTTATGGAGCACACAGTCTTCCAAAGACTGCCCTTACTCTGACACTAAATGTGAATTTTAAGGGGTTCTCAAAACCACTCTCAAGTTTGATAATGCACTAGAAGAATCCACAGAATTTATTGAAGGTTGTTATACTCATAACAAATTTTTAAAAGATTTTATTTATTTATTTATGAGAGACACAGAGAGAAAGAGAGAGTCAGAAACACAGGCAGAGGGAGAAGCAGGCTCCATGCAGGGAGCCTAATGCTGAACTCGATCCCAGGACCCCAGGATCACAACCTGAGCCAAAGGCAGATGCTCAACCACTGAGCCACCCAGGTGCTCCTCATTATTACAATTTTTAAAGAGTTATCTTTAATTAATCTCCACACCCAAAGTGGGGCTCAAACTCACAACCCCAAAATTAAGAGTAGCACACTCCACTGACTGAACCAGCCAGGGGTCCCTCACAGTTTCTATTTATTACAGGGAAATGATAAATATCAAAATCAGCCAATAAAAGAATATGTAAGGCAAAATCTAGAAGAGCTCCAAACACAAAACTTCCAATGCCCTCTCCCATAGAGTTAGGATGTTGTTACTATTCCAGCAATGGTGGTGTTCAACAATATTCATGGAGTACTACCAACCAGGGAGGTTCACCTAAGATTCTAGGTCCAGAGTTTGTTTTTTTTTTTTAAGATTTTATTTATTTATTCATGAGAGACACAGAGAGAGAGGCAGAGACACAGGCAGAGGGAGAAAAAGGCTCCATGCAAGGAGCCCGATGTGGGACTTGATCCTGGGACTCCAGGATTACACCCAGCTGAAGGCAGGTGCTCAACCATTGAGCCACCCAGGCATTCCAAGGTCCAGAATTTTTATTAAAGTTTCATCACATAGGCATAATTGATTGATTGATTGCCCTTTGGGTTGAACTCAGTCTCCAGGTTAGTCACATGGTTGGTCACATGGCCAATTCCCAACCTAAACAAAAACAGTGTGACAGATATTACTTCCCAGAAGCCAAGGGCAAAGGCCAGACCTCTCTTTGAATAAAGTCAAATTATTTCCCATAGATCTTTGAAAAGACTTTCAATTTTTTCTTTCATTGTATTCATTTTCTTCCCTTTGATAGTAATCTTTCTGATTGCATACAAATGACAGATTTTTTACGTTTTTAAAGATTTTTTATTTATTCATCTGAGAGAGAGAGCACAAGCGGCAGAGGACAGTGAGAAGCAGGCTCCCCGCTGAGCTAGGAACCTGACCTAGGGCTTGATCCCAGGACCTGGAAATCAGAACCTGAGCCAAAGGCAGAAGCTCAACCATCTGAGCCACCCAGGTGCCCCCAATGACAGATTTTTATGATAAATTAATCTTTAGTTTTCAAAAAGACGTGGGTAGTCACAGATACAGAAATATAAATGAACCATTTACAAAGGCTCCTTGCCTTTCTTTTACACGGAAGCAAAAGGTTTTCTTCATTTATATACAAACAGAAAACTGGTAGCCACAGTTTTCTAATCCAGCTAAGGGCTGAAAGGAAGGAAACACAAAATATAAAACTCAGCAGCTTGTTATAGCTGTTCCAGGTCTCAAAGAGATGTTTTCTATTCACAGACACATAAAATATTTTTAAACTCATAATGACCCACAGACAGAACAAACAAACAGAAAGACAAACCAACAAATAACCAAACACACAAACACACACACACACACACACACACACACACACACCAGAAACTCATGTATGTTAATTATACTTCAAAAATAAAAATAAAATAAAAAAAAGACAGACACTCCTACTCCTGCTACCCAACTGTGACCAGACTCCCCATGTCTGTCTGCCTTCTGGCATAGAACAAATAAATGATCATATCATAAACAAACAAATAAATAAATACCATACTCCATGTTTCTGCCACCAGCAATCGTACACAAATCAAAACCAGAATTATATCCAGACCTGGTCATTAATTAGATAGAAACATAGGACCAGAAACACAAGAAAAGACTTTGAGTAAAGTGCTATTGCCACATGAAAGTGAACTCAGGAGTCAAGAAGATTACATCTAGGTAAAAATAGCCCACATGGTACCCTTTCCTGGCAATGCAGTCAACTCAGATCTAATAGGTAAAATCTACGTGAGGGCACCTGGGTGGTTCAGTTGGTTAAGCATCTGCCATTGGCTCAGGGCATGATCTGGGGTCCTGAGATCAAGCCCCATATTGGAATCCCTGCTCAGTGAGGGGGAGTCTGCTTCTTCCTCTCCCTCTGCTGCTCCCCTTGCTTGTGCTATCTCTCTTGGTGTCAAATAATAAAATATTTCTTAAAAATAAAAATAAAAAATAAATAAAATCTACCTGGACTTCTCAGTGGCATTGCTAGGAATGCCAGAAGAAGTCTAAAAGAAAGTCATTTAGAAAAAAATTAGCTTGCTAAGAACGTTATTAAAGGGGCCAATATTTAAAAGACTTGCATATCACAAATCAAAACAAATGAACAAAATATGTATTAAAAGGAAAATATTCACTTAATTTGGTTACCAAGGTTCTTTAAGGAAAAATAGCAGTTTTCTTACATGAATATCTTATCTGTAAAGTTTCCCCCCTGTCTGCAGGTATTACCATAGCAAAAGGCAGGCATAGAGTTGTTTTTGTTTGAGAGTGTAATTTACATGAAGTCTCAAGATTTCATTTAATTAGGGATCTAGAACTAAAACCTGGTTTTGTTGTGTTTTGTTTTTGTTTTCTTCCAGCACAATATGGTGTGTGTGTATATTTTTTTCCCTATGTATAGGATGTGAAATGTATGGTTACCTTTAGTGGAAGCAAGCTGTGTCAATTTTGTTCCTGTTCCTTTAATTTCCTTCTTGATGTCTCCCTTTGGTCCACTTGAATTTTTGTCTTAATTCAATTTAATTATGTAGTAATCATTGCCATTTACTAAGCACTTGAATAATGTCAAACAAAGGTATTATCTTGCTTATTAGTCACAATAACTCTGTGAGGTAGATGTTACTCCTATATTACACACAAGAAAAGTGCCAAGAAGTTAAATCATTTACAAGATCTATTAAGTTGTAAGAGGCAAAGCTGAGATTCGGACTCCTGCTTATTTCTACTGTATCGTAATTGTGTTGTACTTGTCTGCTTTCCCCATCAATCAATAGCAGCTCGAGGGCAGGGATTATGTATTATTATGTGTCTTTGACCAGAACAAAGTATAGGGTCTAGTACATAGTAGACATAAATCAATGAGTTATCCTTTAGTATTTTATAATTTTTAAACATGCATAAACCTTATTTTTGAAAAAGCTATATTACGCTCCATGTGGACAAGGAAAGGTGAAGTTAGAGTGGAGGTGTTAATGTTAAAAATAGAGGTCAGCTAAGTCTATTCAGGCCCATACCATGATATAGTTCAGGGTCTGGACCTTAGCTTTACAAGTAAGAAACTCGATTTTGACCATGAATCCAGAGTTGATTAGTTTAGAAGAAATTGATTTTTGCTCAAGCTCACAAGAAAATGATGAAAGATGGGCAGCCTGGGTGGCTCAGCAGTTTAGCGCCACCTTCATCCCAGGGCATGATCCTGGAGATCCAGGATCAAGTCCCACATCAGGCTCCTTGCATGGAGCCTGCTTCTCCCTCTGCCTCTCTCTCTCTCTCTCTCTCTCTCTGCGTGTGTGTCTCATAAATAAATAAAATCTTTTAAAAAAAAGAACACGATGAAAGAGTGTAGCTGTAATTTAACTGGTCAGAGATGAGACTTTTGGGGGCTATTTTGTAGTTAGGTGACACAGCTCCCCAGAATACAGATCACCTCTATGTTCTCTAGGTAGGCTACCCTCTCTGGAGCTATTCAAACTGCTTTGTCTCAATGTTCAAGAAACTTTTTAACTAAAATAGTCAGGAACTGGGATGCCTGGGTGGCTAGTGGTTGAGTGTCTGTCTTTAGCTCAGGGCATGATTTTGGAGACCGGTGATCGAGTTCTGCATCGGGCTCCCTGCGTGGAGCCTGCTTCTCCCTCTGCTTGTATCTCTGCCTCTCTCTCTGTGTGTCTTTCATGAAAAAATAAATAAAGTCCTTAGAAAATAATAATAATAATAAAATAGGAACTAATAGAAATATATGCTCTTCTTGATTTATATTGGGTCTACAGTACACAGGGCAAATAAGGGAAAGACATTAAGATTTTCATTCAGGGAGTACCTGGGTGGCTCAGTCAGTTAAATGTCTGCCTTCAGCTCAGGTCATGATCCCAGGGTCTTAGGTTTGAGTCCCATGTTAGGCTCCTTGCTCAGTTGAGCCTACTTCTCCCTCTCTCTCCACAGCTCCGCCTGCTTGTTCTCTCTCCCTCTCTCTGTCAAATAAATAAAATCTTAAAAAAAAAAAAAGATTTTCACTTGGGGCACCTGGCTGGTTCAGTCAGTACAGCAGGTGACTACAGCATGTGACTCCTAATTTCGGGGTGGTGAGTTCAAGCCCCACTTTCAGTGTAGAGATTACTTAAAAATAAAAAAATATTTTTAAAAGATTTTATTTATTTATTCATGGGAGACACACACAGAGAGAGGCAGAAACATAGGCAGAGGGAGAAGCAGATTCCCTGCGGGGAGCCCAATGTGGGACTGGATCTCAGGTCTCCAGGATCACGCCCTGAGTCGAAGGCAGATGCTAAACCACTGAGCCACCCAGGCGTTCAAAAATAAAATATATAAAAGAAAGAAAATATTGGGATGGTTGGGTGGTTCAGTGGTTGAGCATCTGCCTTCGGCTCAGGGTACGACACTGGGGTCCTGGGATCAAATCCTACATCGGGCTCCCCGCAGGGAATCTGCTTCTCCCTCTGCCTATGTCTCTGCCTCTCTCTGTGTGTGTCTCTCATGAATAAATATATAAAATCTTAAAAAAAAGAAAAGATTTTCCTTCAGGTACAGTCCTAAGGTACTCATCTGATGGCAAGAAGTCCTCAGAAAATGCCAGACTGGAGAGAGCAACAATAGGATCATGAAAGGAAATCATCCTGTATACAGTTGCATGAGCCAGACTGAGTAGGAAAGCATGGTTGTTTAGAAAATATGGCTGAGATGTCAGCCTGTTTCCAACCCATGTCCTAACTGCCTCTCTTTCCTCCAAGTACCCACAGTCTCTGGAAGGAGAGGACTTTGTCAAAAAGAAAAACGTCTCCCAAAAGAACAGGTTAAGAAGCACAAAAGCTGCTTGCCTACTACGTGGAGAAGAACAAGAATCCCTGAAGGTGGTGTCATACAGAAAATGGGCAGTGGTATGGGCAGGACCTGTGTTCATTAAGGGGCAGCAGTCAACAACAGAAAGAGGGCACCACTAGCAGACACCAGAGCAAGAGAATGCAGAGCGACAGGTGGCAGCTCAGCAATTCTGCGATAGAGACAATCTCTATGGCTCATCCTCTGGGGATTCCTAAAGGAATCCATAAAGGAGGTTGTGTGATCTTGGCTTAACTTCTTTGAAAAGGCAAATTAAAGTAATAATAAGAGTACCTATTGCCTAAGTTTGTTGTGATAATTACATCGTATGATGAGCACTGAAAACAAATATTGTTACATCGATAAAAACCTTAATTTTAAATGGGGTTATTTATTAGTCACTCCAATACTGCCATACTGGTCATATTAGTCATACTGCTCTGAGAACATACCAGGCACAATCCTGCTTTGGTATCTTTGAGTAAACTGTTCTCTTTGCCTGAAATACCTTTCCTCTAGATATCATGAGAGCTGGCTACCTGAAGTCACTTACTCAAATGTCACCTCAATGAGGCCTTTCTTGACCAACCAGGAATTTCTTATTCTCCTATTCTGCTTTATTTTTCTCTGTAGCATTGAGTACTCTCTAATATACTGGGTATTTATTTTATTTCCCCTTATTAGAATATAAGTTCAATGAAGTATGGAGATTAAAAAAATGAAGTATGGAGGTTTTTCCATGTTTTGTTCATCGGTATGTCCTTAGTGCCTGTAAGAATGCCTGACAGAGGGGTGCCTGGGTGGCTCAGTCGGTTAAGCGTCTACCTTTGGTTCAGGTCACGATCAAGGGGTCTTGGGATTGAGCTCTGCACTGGGCTCCCCACTCAGTGGGTAATCTGCTTCTCCCTCTGCCCTTCTCCCCCCTACTTCCTGCTTGTGCTCTCTGCTCTCTCTCAAATAAATAAGTTAAAAATTTTTATTTTTTAAAGATTATATTTATTTATTCATGAGAGACACAGAGAGGGGCAGAGACACAGGCAGAGGAAGGAGAAGCAGGCTCCATGCAGGAGCCAAATGTGGGACTCGATCCTGGAACCCTAGGATCACATCCTGAGCCAAAGGCAGATGCTCAACCACTGAGCCACCCAGGTGTCCCTAAATAAAAATTTTTAAAAATTAAAAAAAATGCCTGACAGAGTAAACACTCATATTTGTTGACTACATAAAAGATGTTCACTACTTGAACGACATGAAAGATCCAAAACATTTCCATCTGTTTATTACAGGCACATGGGGATCTCTGAACACAAGGATACCTTTCCTAATATCAGTTGGTCCCAAAAAGTACAAGGAGCCTCCATTAGCACCCTCAAATAATTTAATTCCATTATTCATTCAAATCGTTCATTTACTCATCACTATTCATATTTATGGAATCCCTACATAACGTGCCAGATACTAGCTTGGTACTGGGCCTCCAGCAGTGAACTTCCATGGAGCTTATATTCTAGCTAGGTCAGGCATGGGGCTAGAGGGTGGGGAGAGAACAAAATAACGATGTTTCTTTGTCATTCCACCATGTTAAGTCACTACTAAAGTTATAAACCCTTCTTCTGGGTTATCTATACTCTACCATAGTCTCCTCCTCATACTTCTTTGTACTATCTCCCCTTGACCTAGTACTTTGTTTAATGAAGTATTGAATTTCTTATTTTTCTCTTGCAACAGGGAATTTTCAGACAATTACTGTATTTGGACAAGATCCAAATCCAGAGTCATCTCTGAACCCCTGACTAATGCATCACTGAGCTGATTATATAAATGGCAATGTGCAAAGACAACTTCTTGGAGAAGCCACAGTAAAGAGGTTTCTCATTGAATAAGTGGTTTCGTTTCTCTTTGAGTAAAGCATGGAGGCTTTACATGCAGGGAAAATAATTTTACTTCCTGCAAACATTCATTCATTACATTGTTAAGAATTACTTAATGAGGGGCACCTGGGTGGCTCAGTTGGTTAAGCACCCAACTCTTGATTTTGGCTCAGGTCATGATCTCAGGTTCCTGAGAGCTCCACCACATCAGACTCCAGGGCTCTGTGCCTCCTGCTTGAGACTCTTTCTCTCTCTGCCTCTCTCTCTCCCTGCACACAAGAGTGTACATGCACTCCCATTCTCTCAAAATAAATTAAGTCTTTAAAAAAATTTAATGAGATCCTATTTCATGATCAGCACATGATGCCCTATACAGATACAATTAAGTGTAAGATACAGAATGCACTTTCTAGCAGATGGCACTTCAGTTAAGAAAACTAGACAGAGGCACCTGCCTGGCTCAGTGGATTTAACATGTGACTTTTGATTCTGGAGTTGTAGGCTTGAGCCCCACCTTGGATGTAGAGATTATTTAAAAAAAAATAAAATTAAAAATAAAACTAGATCCAAAAAAAGATATATATTATGAAATGATATAATACCACTAACAGACCCAGTGCTTCTACTTCACCCACTCTTCCTTTCCCAATCAAGCCATTTTGGTTTCTTTTTTTTTTTTTTTTAAGATTTCTATTTATTCATTCATGAGAGACGAGAGAGAGAGAGAGAGAGAGAGAGAGAGAGAGAGAGAGAAGCAGGCTCCATGCAGGGAGCCCGATGTGGGACCCGATCCCCGGTCTCCAGGATCGCGCCCTGGGCTGAAGGCGGCGCTAAACGGCTGAGCCACCCGGGCTGCCCCATTTTGGTTTCTCTTGCCTCCCTGACCACACTGAATCTTATGGGTATAATCAACCATGCTCGTGTCTGTACCCTAGATTCCCCAATCCCTTGATTCCCCTCCCCCCTCATCTTTTCTGCTATTCAGTCCAGGATTTTCATTCCTCTTGATTCTAGGTTGCAGAGCCGCTTGGAGGAGGAAAAAAAAAAAGAAAAAATCAAGTTACTTAGTGTTCCAAAACTTTCCGCAAATTGCAACCTAATGTTTACAGCCATCGGCATATAAGGCCTGGAACGTGAGGAAGGAAATTTCACTCCTAAAAAAAGTCAGACTTGTGGACTAACAGAGGTTTTTAAATCCGTCACTCAAACTGAAAGGTCCCAGAAAAGCAACTTCCGCTAAGTCTAAATGCCTATACCCTGGAATCACTGTAACAAAAAACGGGAGAGGTCTGGGCAGCCCGGGTGGCCCAGAGGTTTAGCCCAGGGCGTGACCCCGGAGACCCGGGGGTCGAGTCCCGCGTCGGGCTCCCTGCACTGAGCCTGCTCCTCTGCCTATGTCTCTGCCTCTCTGTGTCTCATGAATAAATAAATAAAATCTTAAAAAAAAAAAAAAAAAAAAAAAACGGGAGAGGTCTGCATATACGTGAAAGACACCTGTGCTAAGAATCAGTTCGGCCGGGCGTGCTCGCGTAGACCGGGACGGTCCCGCGGCCGCCCGAGAGCCTCGCTTCAAGGCAGCGCTCTCCAGGTGTTAAGCGGCTGGCATTTCCCAATTCCAGACGCCTGGGGCAAACGGACGGAGACGGCTCCGCATTTCTCTCAAGATAAATTATATCACCTATAGGAACTTCAAAAATAGTAAAAAGCGACCTTCTTCCCTATTGGGTTTCAGCGCAGCTCACCGCTTAAAATCTCGCTTTAGTCCAAAGAAATCTCGCGACACTTTCTTTCTCTTTCTCGCTCTTTTTTTTCCCCTCCCCTCTCCCCCTCCCATCACCCACCCGGTTGGCGGGAACATACCGGAAGCGACGGCATGCTGCCTGTCGGAAGTGACGTCGGATCCCAGGAGCCTTGGAGAAGGAGAAGCGCGTTGAAACATTCTACACACAGTCGGTTGGAACGGTCAGGCAACGTGGTCCGGTTCTGCGAGCAGGCGCGCGCGTTTGTGCCTGGCCTGCTGCGGCCTTGCAGGCCTTTGGGGGCCGCAAGTTTGGTTTCTTTTCACGGGTGTAAGAGCACGCGGCGGGCCGCGCAGTGCCCTGACCCGGCCTCACCATGCTGGTGCTGTTTGAGACGTCCGTGGGCTACGCCATCTTTAAGGTAAGTTGCAGATTGAACCGTTGGAGAGGCGAGGCTGGTGTTGGGCAGGCGAGGACGGGGAGAGACGTAAGGGGAGGGCGACAGTGCTCGGGATCCTGCGGGAGCCGTTTGTGTCCCCCTGCTCTAAAGTCGGGAAGGCTGTGGGCCTGGGAGACGCGTGTTCCGGTGAACACGTGGCCGCGCCAGGTTCTGTTGAGAGGATTCGGCCGGCGAGAGAGGAGGGCAGGGGTCTTACCGATTTCACAGGTAAAGGTAAGGAACTTGAGGTTTATTCTGAGTGGTTTTAAGAACCGATTGAAAGGTTTTAAGGAGAGGAACGACCTGATCTAAAGTCTTTTAATGAAGTTGCTTTCCCGCGTGGAGAATATATGTTACAAGAAGCCAGAAAGGAACCAGGTATGTTTTTTGCCTTAATCTAGGTAAGATGAAAGTGCTTGGATTCAGGTTAGTATGTCGAGAAGCAAATGCCAGGGGAAATTTAGAAGGTAGAACTGGTGGCATTGGGCCGATGAAGACTGTGGGTTTGGGATTAAGTGGGTACGCGATGGTGGAGAAGAGAAGAAAAACGGGAGTGTTGTTTTGTTTTGTTTTGTTTTGTCTTGTTTTTTTTCCGGGCGGGGGTTGGGGGAGCAGATACTGAAAAGGTCCAATGTTGCTGTGAAACGTGGAGCGTCTGTGAGATGTGGAAGTGCCCTCCTCATTTTAAGTTTAAGACCTAAGGGAGAAATCTATGCCTGTGGTCATCAGTTTGAGATTTGTCTTAATAGGGAAAATCTGAAATTTAAAGATTATCAGCACGGAGCTGGTTAAACAATGGGACTTTCTTGAGATGTTCCAAAGTTGAGGTAAACTGAATGCTATCCATGCCATGCAGTCTTCTGACCTCTACAAATGTAGGAACAAAACCCAGAATTTTCGTATATGTGCTGATATTAGGGTAAAAATGCTGGGTAACGTGTATAGTACGGTTATGTATGTGCTATGAGTGCAGAAAATCTGGAATCAGCATTCCAAAGTGTTGATTTCGAGGAGCTTTTGACCTTTTTTTTTTTAGATTTTTTTTCAGACATTGAAAATACAGTTCCATTTGCACTTGTTAATATTAAGTGATAAAGTCATAAAAGCCAAAAGCTGGTTTTGCTTATTTTTTTCTCATTGGGGTTGTCTGCAATTGGGGAGTAGTAGAAATTTTAAGGGACTGTAAAAGGCTTTAGATCTTCGGAGTGTGTCTGTTTTACTTTTAAAGATTTTATTTATTTATTCATGAGAGGCAGAGACACAGGCAGAGGGAGAAGCAGGCTCCGTGCAGGGAGCCCAATATGGGGCTCAATCCTGGATCTCCGGGACCATACCCTGAGCCGGAGGCAGCAGCTCAACCTCTGAGCCACCCAGGTGTCCCATCTTTTTCTAAATTGTTAAGTAGAATTTTGCACATGCCCCCAAATTTTCTTAGCTAACATGGTCTATCATATTTTGAATTACTGTATATGGTTGAATTTCAGGTAAATAGATGTTAGGTATACTGCTCTGCACTAAGAGGGAGGCGCAACTGCACAGTCCACTGGTTGCCTTTGATGGTGGGAGGGAATTGGCTTAGCAGTTGTCTGGTTTCTAGGCCTAGGTCATAAAATATTCATTTCTCTTGATGAATTACTGATTTCTTTTAATGAAGAGTATTCTCCATAAAAATAAGTCAGGTATTCTGTCGGTTTTTTAACGCTATTCATTTGCAAATTACTGTTCACATTATTAAATTGTGGTTTATGGTTTATGTAGCATAATGGAGAAGTAACTAAAGGACTAAATATATGGAAATAATGATTCAGTTCCAAATATTTCAATTCATAGCCATTATTGTTAGTAAAGTAGACATAGAGTATGTTCTGGAATTGGTGGTGGTTGCACAATTGTGAAAATATACTAAAAAGTAAGTTGTACACTTTATTTTTTTTTAATTTTTATTTATTTATGATAGTCACACAGACAGAGAGAGAGAGAGGCAGAGACATAGGCAGAGGGAGAAGCAGGCTCCATGCACCGGGAGCCCGACGTGGGATTTGATCCCGGGTCTCCAGGATCGCGCCCTGGGCCAAAGGCAGGCGCCAAACCGCTGCGCCACCCAGGGATCCCTGTAAAAGAATTATTGAATGTTAACAAGGTTATATATGAATCCAAAGACAATACTAAAGGAACTATTTCCATTTTTAGAATATTGTAAAAACTCAACCTGTGTGCCTTGTGTCATGTGGCATACATAGTAAGACTAAAGGCATGTCTTTTATTACTTATCCCAGGCCTTCTGTAGCTGTGCTACCCAATATGATTGCCACTACCCACGTATAACTATTTAGCATTTGAAATTTGGTTGGTAAAGCTCTGGAAACGAATTCTTAGTTTTAATTCATTTAAATTTTAATAGTTACAGTGTGTAGTGCAGCTGCGCAGTGTAGTGTTGTGTTCATTTCCTTAGGGCCTGGAGGAAGAGATTTTTTTTGTGTATACCAGAGTTTCTATATTGATTACTGAGCAGTATGTTTTTCCAGCTTCATTTATTGGGTATCTTACATACTGTATAACTCACCTATTGTAAATACAGTTTGATACATTTTAGTAAAATTTATACAACTGTGCAAGTTGCAATCCAGTTTTAGAATACCTTCAAAAGTTACCTTTTGGCTATTTGCAGGTTAGTCAGACCCAGTTATATAGGCAGCCACTGTCTGTATTATTTTGTCATTTCTAGAAATTTCATGTAAATGGAGTAATACATTTTTTTGTGTCTGGCTTTTTTCACTTGGCATGCTTTTGAAGCTAACCTACATTGTGTGTATCAATTTGTTCCTTTTTGAATAATTCACATTTGAGGGACACCTGGGTGGCTCTGGTTTAGGGGGTGATCCCAGGGTCCTGGATCGAGTCCCATATCAGGGACTCCCTCTGCCTGTGTCTCTGCCTCTCTCTCCGTGTCTCTCATGAATAAATAAAATAAATAAAATATTAAAAAAAAATAATTCACATTTGAAACTATTGAAAATCATCCTGTAAAACAACTCACAAGTTTCATGAAACAGTATTTACCCATTTTGTTTGTGGAGTAAAACTAAAAAAAGGTAGCGTGGAATGCTTAAATAAAACAGAGAATCTCAAAGTAACCAAGTGAAAATTAGGGACAGTCACTTCTGTCTTTGTTTTTTAAAGATTTTATTTACTCATGAGAGACAGAGAGGCAGAGGGAGAAGGCAGCCCCCCACCCCCACCCCCCCACCCCCACCCCCCGAGCCTGAGGCGCCACTCAATCCCCGAGAGTCCGGGATAACAACCTGAGCTGAAGGCAGATGCTCAACCACTGAGCCACCCAACTTCCCCAGGACAGTCACTTTTGATGTAGTGTGCACTTTCTTGTTTATAAATGTCATGCCTGTCTGGAATAAAGGAGAATATTCTAGGACTATCAGGCATGTCGTGGGATGCATTTATGTTAGTGTTTTACTCTTTAATGTAAAAAATTTCAAAGACAAGTGGAAGATTATAAAGAACCTCCATGTACACCATCATTCAACTTCAGCAGGCCCATATTGTGGGCCATCTCTCTCCCACTCCCCTTCCCACATTGTTTTGAAGCAAATTCTGCATAATAAGTAGGTGTCGTGAGCATGCTAAGAAGGTGCACACACAACTTGTGTCTTTCCACAATGTCAGCTTTTATCCCCCCACAATGTCAGCTTTATTCTGTTTCAAAGCAAGGTTAATATAATTGTAACGCAGGATTCCAAACTGACATTTCACTACCTGTTTAACTTTGCTTCTTACACATCACAGAGAGCTAAGCACAAGACCCTTTAACACAACAAACGAGATAGAACAAGAACAAAGGTGATAGAAAATTAATGCAGTCTTCAGTTGCACAGGTGAAATTGGGCCTGGGTCTGTTCAGGGTCAGCTCATGGTACTAGTTGATTATTATGTTCAGAGGTCGGTTGAGGTAGCTACGGTGGCAGCTGCCTTTTTGATGTGGTCAGATGTAAAACGGTTGGCTTTACGAAGGTCTTGACAGTTTGCTGCAAAAATCTTTCATTTTATTTATTTATTTTTTAATTTTTTAAATTTATTTATGATAGTCACACACACACAGAGAGAGGCAGAGACACAGGCAGAGGGAGAAGCAGGCTCCATGCACCGGGAGCCCGATGTGGGGTTTGATCCCGGGTCTCCAGGATCGCGCCCTAGGCCAAAGGCAGGCGCTAAAACCGCTGCGCCACCCAGGAATCCCAAAATCTTTCATTTTAAAAGAGATTTAAAGGACGCCAGGTGGCTCAGCAGTTGAGCGGCTGCCTTCGGTCCAGGGTGTGGTCCTGGAGTCCTGGGATTGAGTGTCACATTGAGCTCTCTGCAGGAGCCTGCCTCTCACTCTGCCTGTGTCTCTGCCTCTCTCTCTCTGTGTCTCTCATGAAGAAATAAATAAAGTCTTTAAAACTAGCATACCATAATGGTAAAGATTTTATTTTTATCTTTTTAAATTTATTTATTTATTTATTTATTTATTTATTTATTTATTTATTTATGAATGATAGTCACAGAGAGAGGCAGAGACACAGGCAGAGGGAGAAGCAGGCTCCATGCACCGGGAGCCCGATGTGGGATTCGATCCCGGGTCTCCAGGATGGCGCCCTGGGCCAAAGGCAGGTGCTAAACTGTGCCACCCAGGGATCCCTGGTAAAGATTTTATTTTATTTTTTTTAATTTTTATTTATTTATGATAGTCACAGAAAGAGAGAGAGAGAGGCAGAGACATAGGCAGAGGGAGAAGCAGGCTCCACGCACCGGGAGCCGGACGTGTGATTTGATCCCGGGTCCCCAGGATCGCGCCCTGGGCCAAAGGCAGGCGCTAAACCTCTGCGCCACCCAGGGATCCCCCTGGTAAAGATTTTAATGGCAATAACTCTATCCTCTCTATTTGGAAGTGGAAATAATTCCATCTTGATCTAAAATGGTAAAACTTGAGATGGACTTCATACAAATGTTTTTAGATTTCTCTGTGTGAAAATAATGCCTAAAATTTAAGGTGTATTTTTAAGGAAATATAGAAGTTATTTCTAATTTTATTTTATTCAGACTATCTTAATTAGTAATGTTCTCTTCAATATGTGACAGCACAATTGGGAACATAGAATAGCAGGGTTTTATTTGCCATAACAGTCTTTGGAGTACCTTTGAGTGGTCATGAATGTTTTCATCATATTTCCTTTGTTACTTTAAAAATGTTGATAATATTTCTTGAATATACCGATTGTAACCCAAATGTTATCTTCAAATATACTTGCTTTTCTACCAGGAAAAAATGTAAATTTTACTCATGAGTCATGTCCTCTGTTTGATACATATCCTCTCAATAGTTCCTGAACTTTGGGTATGGCTAGTCACATTATCTGAACAAACTATTTCCAAAAGTCAGGACTATTTTATAAACCTCCTTTATCAGAAAATACCTGAATTAATGTTTCAGTGCATTTATGAGATTTATTGGAATATCTTCTAATCCTAAAGTTCTTATAATAGGCAGAATAAACTGTTAGAGGCTTGTAATTTTTTGTAGGTGTGTAAAGATTTTTTTAGTAAACTCCACACCCAACATGGAGCTTGAATTTACAGCCCCGAGATCGAGTCTCATACTCCTATCAACTGAGCCAGCCAGGTGCCTCAGCTTGTAGTGTTGTTTTTTGTTGTTGTTGTTGTTGTTTATAAAGATTTTATTTATATATTCATTCATGAGAGACACAGAAAGAGAGGCAGAGGGAGAAGCAGGCTCCATGCAGGGAGCCTGACGTGGGACTCCATCCTGGGTCCACAGGATCAGGCCCTGGGCTGAAGGCAGTACTAAACCACTGAGCCACCCCGGGCTGCCCCGTTTTTTTTTTTAAGAATTCATTCATTCATTCATTCATTCATGAGAAACACAGAGAGAGGAGAGACAGAGACAGACACAGACACAGGCAGAGGGAGAAGCAGGCTCCCTGCAAGGAGCCCGATGTGGGACTCGATCCTGAAACCCTGGGATCACGCCCTGAGCCAAAGGCAGATGCTCAACCACTGAGCCACCCAGGTGTCCCCAGCTTATAGTTTTTTAGTATAAAACACTGTGCTTTGGGATCATTTACAGCTCTTACTTTGGTTTGTAAGTTTTTCAGTTAAGTTTATTTTGACCAAGTTTTCAAGTTCTGTAAATATATCAATTCAGCTGTGTGATTAAATTTAAACACAAAAAATCCTAAAAATCATCTTGCTACACTTGTCTGACAAAAATTAAGTGCAATTTGCAGTGTTGTATTATGTTTTACCACAAAAATACATATCTGAGTGTAACTGGGCAATAAATTGTACTGTGTAAATATTGTGATGATACGGATTTGATGAAATGTTTATTAGTATAGTTTTAAAATTACCAGCTGGGTCTTTCCCCCCATAAGAAGACATACATAATATTTGTATGCACTTTATTTCACTAAATGTAATAGACTGTATTTTACACGTTAATTAAATCAATTGTAAGGCATCTCAAGTTCAAGGATGTTAAAAATGAGGGAAATGCATTTTAGGCTTGATTCTACCCTATGTTATACTTGGGCACTTGACCTACTACACTGAGTATTGAAGAAAGTATAGGGAAATAAGTTTTATTGACTATTTAGGTGAAACTAACAGGCTCTCTTGAAGGCAAATTGTTAGCATGTCTCGTGTAAAGTAATGCATTTCCTATGTGATCAATTAACTCTACTTCCAGTAAGTTATGTCCTATAGAAATATAACATATATACATACACATCTGATTTTGAAGGAGAATAAGGAAAGATGTTTAGAGTAGAAAAACCCTAAACGTCTATAAGGGCATAAAATGATGGTATATTCATACAATGCAATTCTAGGTTGTTAAGACCTAGAATTGAGTCCATGTTATGCTAAATGGTATAGTGTGATTCCTAAAAGTATGCATAAATAAAATGTTAAGACTGTCAAAAAGCCTTGAAGAATATATATTACCTAAATGTGGACTGTTTAATGGATTTTTTTTTTATTTTTATTTATTTATGATAGTCACAGAGAAAGAGAGAGAGAGGCGGAGACATAGGCAGAGGGAGAAGCAGGCTCCATGCACCAGGAGCCCGATATGGGATTCGATCCCGGGTCTCCAGGATCGCGCCCTGGGCCAAAGGCAGGCGCTAAACCATTGCGCCACCCAGGGATCCCTGTTTAATGGATTTTTTTTTAAGATTTTATTTATTTATTCATGAGACACACAGAGAGAAGCAGAGACATAGGCAGAGGGAGAAGCAGGCTCCATGCAGGGAGCCCGACGTGGGACTCGATCCCGGGTCTCCAGCATCGCGCCCTGGGCTGAAGGCAGCGCTAAACAGCTGAGCCACCTGGGCTGCCCCTGTTTCATGGATTTAAAGAGCCCCCCCCTTTTTTTCTTTGCATAAGTTTTAACAGGATATGTCTTAAAATTGATGGTATCTTGGTTTTAGAATCCATAATACATCCACCTTAGGATAATTGTATCAGTAAATAAAACTTATTCCTTATTCTCGAAAATAGGCAAATAAAGTCTTTTGATGTTTAATAAATATATGCTTTGTGAAGGGGTTAGTATCTCCTTCAAAGTAGGAAGTTTTCAACAAAGACTTCAACTTAATTCCATCCAGGGACGCCCCAGTGGCTCGTTGCCTCTGCCTTTGGCTCAAGGCGTGATCCTGGAGACCCCGGAGTCCCCGGATCGAGTCCCACATTGGGCTCCCTGCATGGAGCCTGCTTCTCTCTCTGCCTGTATCTCTGCCTCTCTCTCTCTCTCTCTCTCTCTCATAAAAAAAAAAAATAAAATCTTTTTTTTTTTTTTTAAGGATTTTATTTTATTTATTCATGAGAGACAGAGAGAGAGAGAGAGGAAAAGCAGAGACATAGGCAGAGGGAGAAGCAGACTCCATGCAGGGAGCCTGATGTGGGACTCGATCCGGATCTCCAGGATCAGGCCCTGGGCTGAAGGCAGCGCTAAACCGCTGAGCCACCAGGGCTGCCCAGTAAATAAAATCTTTAAAAAAAAAAATCCATCCAGTTATTAAATGGACTTCTTGAGCTACTAATTTGACCAAAACTGTATGGTAAGAAAACTGATTTGTTATCTCAATGACAAAAACAGCTTCCACCACTCTCATTTTACATATGCAATTGTACTTGAAGTGTGTAGTTAAATGTATGCCTAAGCTATGCCACTTAAATAAAATTATTTAAATATTTGTTACAGGTTTTGAATGAGAAGAAACTTCAAGAGGTTGATAGTTTGTGGAAAGAATTTGAAACTCCAGAGAAAGCAAATAAAATGTAAGCCACCTTGAAACAAAAAATTTAGCAGTTAATGTTTAGTTGGTGTTTGTTTTTGGTCGTGGTGTTTTTAAGATTTTATTTATTTTAGAGAGTAAATGGAGGGAGGAGCAGAGGGAGAAGGACAAGCAGCCTATGGTGAACAGTCTGACATGGGGCCTGATCCCAGGGCTCTTGAGATCATGTCGTGAGCCGAAGTCAGGGGTCAGATGCTTAATGTAGTGGGCCATCCAGGCGCCCCTGTTGTTTTAAGTAATGACTATACCCAATGTAGGGCTTGAACTCATGACCCCTAAGATCAAGAGTCACGTGTTCTACTCACTAAGCCAGCCAGGGGCCCCAAGTAGTGGAATTGTTGAATAAATTGTAGTATATCTATAGATATCTTACTGACTTGGGGAGAGGTCAGTGGCATACCGAGAAAACCATGCTTCAGAATGATATGTATAATGTGCTCCCATTTTTGCAGCGTTCTTATATATGTGTGCATTTATGGAAACCTAGGGAGAGATGAGCAAATGCCACTTCAGAAGGGTGGGGGTGGGAGGTGAGGCAGAGTAAGATGAAATTACTGCTTTTCCTACCATCTTTGCCTTGTTAAGTGTGTATTTAAGGGATCCACCAGGGTTTTATTCCCTGGCAAGTAAGAAAACTGGCCTTAAAACAATACTACTTTAGACAAAATAGAAGACTGGTTTTTCTTTATCAAGGGCTGTATGCTTCAATTGGCTGAGTTACCCTGATTCATTGTTGTCAATGATGTATTCTTGTTGGAACTGAATATAAATGATCTAACTCAAATATTCGTCACTACCACTGAGACAACAATGAGTTATGAATTAATCATATATATTTATTTCAATATAAAATGTTGCTTTGCACATACCTTTAATGGGGAGGAGGTATAAAATAAGGGTAACAAATTAGATTTGATGATAAGTTTTTTTTTTTAAGATTTTATTTATTCATGAGAGATACACAGAGAGAGGCAGAGACACAGGCAGAGGGAGAAGCAGTTTTCTCACAGGGAGCCCGATGTGGGACTTGATCCCAGACCCCCAGGATCACACCCTTGGCTGAAGACAGATGCTCAACCGCTGAGCCACCAGGCATCCTGATTTTAAGCCATTTCTTAATAGCATTTGTACTAGATGGACAAATCCTTGTTGTGAGATTCCTGACTCAAGAGGGACTCTTAATACCTTTTCTAGGGTCTCTTCTATTCTGTATAGTAAAAGGATCTGTGTCCAGCTTTAAACAGCAAGAGGTTATGTTGAAGCCATAACATTTAGAGAAACTGGTTGTTTTAAGAATAATTTATCTAACTTGGCACCCTGATACCCAGTGATGGGAAGCTTTATTTTATTGGTGTGTGCTTTGGAAACAATCCAAACCTGTTTCCTAAATAATATGGCTTTTGCACAATCAATATGCCCTCATAACTTTTCTTTTTTTCCTTCTAGAGTAAAGCTAAAACATTTTGAGAAATTTCAGGATACAGCAGAAGCATTAGCAGGTAAAGTGAAAGACTAGCTGTTTTGGTTTTGTGCTTAATCTTTTCAATTTATTATTCATATCAAAAGATTATTTGCTTCAGTTGCCTGAGTTAACCTTATTCAATGTTGTCAATGATGCATTCTTTTGGAATTGAATTTAAGTGATCTAACTCAAATTCGTCGCTACCACTGAGACAACATTGAGTTAGCTTTTTTTACCATAGGGCTTGTTTCCCCCCCCATGTGATGAGAGGTGAGAAGTGGTTAAATTGATCTCCCTGTGGAAACCAACAGCATAATGCTGAAGCACAATTCAGTAAAAGCTGTTCTACAAGGGACCAAGGTAATGTAGTCAAGTACACAGCTCTCTGATAATTTTAATCCAAGGGTAAAATTGAGAATAGCCAGGATTCACAACTGAAATAATAATAAAGCAGCTCTCCATGGGTATACGTTTTTAGTACAAAAGACCACAATATTAAAAGTTTTAGGAAACTAATAGATTTTTGTATGTGTGGGGTTTTTTGTTTGATTTTTTTGTTTTTAATGCAGAAACTACAGAGGCTTGAGTTAAGTATGAAGGGGGCATGAAGAATGGATGACCCCTATCCTTCAGCTAGTCCTCATGATGGGAGAACAGACAAAGCAATAGGGCTTATTAACTAGGCTTGGCTTTAGTAGGCAGTTGGTCTCAAGATTTTTTTTTTTTTTAAGATTTTATTTATTCATTCATGACAGAGACGGGGGGGGGGGCGGGGGGGGCATAGGGAGGAGCAGTCTCTGTGCAGGGAGCCCAATGTGGGACTTGATCCCGATCCCGATGTGGGACTTGATCCCGGGTCTCCAGGATCACACCCTGGACTGAAGGTGGCGCTAAACCGCTGGGCCACCAGGGCTGCCCTCAAGATATTTTTTTAATGTTAGGGAAAACAGGAATACTAGATAAATTCAGCTCATAGATTTTTCAATCATTTAAGTTCCGTATATCAAATCAGCTAACTGCGTGGTGGTATAATTTGAAATTGTAGGACCATAAGGAAAAATATGGCATATAATTAGGCAAGAATATCACAGACACAAATAATTTTGTTCATCAGCCCCAAGAGAGGGGTATAATTCTCTTACTAAATTAGGAATCTATCTAAACATGCTAGAATATATATATGTGTGTGTGTATATATATTTTAAGATTTTATTCATGGGAGACACAGAGAAGCAGAGATAGGCAGAGGGAAAAGCAGACTCCTTGCAGGCAACCATTGGGATTTGATCCTAGGACTCCGGGATCATGCCCTGAGCAGAAGGCAGATGCTCACCTGAGCCACCCAGGTGTCCCAACATGCTCGAATATTAATGAGCTACCCTAACACTGGCAGAAGGGTAGCTGGAGGAATACCTAAAAATGGGGTCAATTTTTAAATTTTATTTCATTTATTTATTTGAGACAGGGAGCATATGAGTGAGGGGAGGGTCAGAGGGAGAGAGAAAAGCAGACTCCCACCGAGGAGGGAGCCCAATGCAGGGCTCATCCGAGGATCCTCAGGATCATGACCCAAGTTAAAGGCAGATGCTTAACTGACTGAGCTACTCAGGTGCTCCAAATTTTTTAATTTTTAAAAATAGTTCTAGGACTGTTTCATCAGTAAGTCAGTAATTAAAGCCTCATTAGGCCACTAAAGCACAAATATAATTTTTGCCTGGATTTTTTTTTTAATATTTTTATTTATTTATTCATGAGAGACACAGAGAGGCAGAGACACAGGCAGAGGGAGAAGCAGGCTCCACGCAGGGAGTCCGAAGTGGGATCCCGGGTCTCCAGGATCACACCCTGCGCTGGAGGCAGTCAGTCAACCGCTGAGCCACCCAGGGACCCCCCTGTTTTTGTTTAAGTACTCTCTACATCCAACTTGGGGCTTAAACTCCCGGCCCCAAGATAAAGAGTCACATGCTGGGATCCCTGGGTGGCTCAGCAGCAGTTGAGCGCCTGCCTTCGGCCCAGGGCATGATCCTGGAGTCCCGGGATTGAGTCCCACATTGGGCTCCCTGCATGGAGCCTGCTTCTCTCTCTGCCTGTGTCTCTGCCTCTCTCTCTCTCACTGTCTGTCATGAATGAATAAATAAAATCTTAAAAAAAAAAAAAGTCACATGCTCTTCAACTGAGCCAGCCAGGCACTCCTGCCTGGAGAATTTTTGAAAAGATGGTTCATCACAGTTTTAAAATTATATGGGTAGTTTTGTTAAGACCCCAAGTGAGATTGTGTTTGCTGCTCTCCAACTGCAGGACATTATTCACATAGGCTGTGATTTGAACTGCTCCTGCTGGAGTTGTAATGTGCAGCAGCCCTCATCCCAAGTGGCTTCTTTGAATTCCTTTTTGCATATTTATTACCTCTTTAATCTTTCTTTGAGATATTTTTGACCAGTCTTTATTATTAAATGGATAGATCTAACTTTTACCTAAAATAAAGCCGGTTTTTACTGTTAACAGCTAATATGTTTATTGTGTAGTGGTTGTCAGATTTGTGCTCATCATTTCAAAATTGTTTTTAAATGCTTGAAACAATCCTTCGGAGTAGATGTTTTAATCACTATTGATAGGAAAACTGAGGGTTGAGGGGTATATCTCCTTTTCCTCCTGAGCTCTTGGTATTCCTTAAAATAAGGTTAGGTAAATGGGCAAAATGCCAGACTAGGCGAGAATTTTATTTATTTATTTATTTGTTTGTTTATTTATTTATTTATGAGAGACACAGAGGTAGAGACTCAGGCAGAGGGAGAAGCAGGCTCCATGCAGGGGGCCCAACATGGGACTCAATCCCGGGTTTCTAGGACCAGGCTCTGGGCTGAAGGCGGCGCTAAACTGCTGAACCACACAGGCATCCCAAGTTGAATTTTTTTAAAAAAGAATTTAAAGGCACTTGGGTGGCATAGTTAGTTGGTTAAGTACCCATCTCTTGGTTTTGGCTTAGGTCAGGAGATTGAGCCTGGCGTCGAATTTGCTTAAGACTCTTCCTCATTCAAAAAAAAAAAAAAGACTCTTCCTCTCCCTCTCCTGCCCCCACCCCGACAGGCACATGTTCTCCCTCTTTCTCCAAAATAAATAAATATTTTTTAGAAAAGAATTTATATTGGTCCTAGAAGTTCATATATACCATTTCTATGGAAAGCTTTATTTTTACATTCTAATTTTCAAATTGCAAATCTTCCAAACACTACAGAACAGTTTGGTAGCAGCCTACATTTGAATGAAGTGGGAAGATTATTAGGGGATGCTGAAAAGTGGCTGGTGAAGTAGAGAAAAGATTCAGTTTTCCCCCTTAACCTTGTCACCATTTCTGTCATCTTTTAAAAATTCCTATTATAAAGAGTAATGAACAGGTTTTTAATAATAAAGGGAAGGTAAATGTTAAATCTAAAATAAGTAGAAGTTTTTGCTTACAAGAAATCTTCGTGTTTTGTTTTGCTTTGTTTATTCACGAGAGACAGAGAAAGAGACCTAGGCAGAGGGATAAGTAGGCTCCCTGCTGGGAACCTGATGTAGGACTCGATCCCGGGACCCCAGGATCACACCCTGTGCCAAAGGCAGATGCTCAACCACTGAGCTACCCAGGTTCCCCCCCCCCACTTTTATTTTTTTTTAACATTTTTATTTATTTGAGAGAGAATGAGAGAACGCATAGGAGCTTGAGTGTGGGGAAGGACAGAGGGAGAGGGAGTCTTGATTCTAGGACCCTGAGATCATGACCTGAGCAGAAAGCAGATACTCAGTGGAGCCACCCAGGCACCCCACAAGAATTTTTTTTTTTAAGATTTTATTTATTTATTCATGAGAGACATAGGCAGAGACATAGGCAGAGGGAGAAGCAGGCTCCATGCAGGGAGCCCGATGTGGGACTCAGTCCCAGTACTACAGGATCAAGCCTTGAGCCCAAGGCAGAGGTTCAACTGCTAAGTTACCCAGGTATCCCAAATTTTTTTTAAAAAAAGGAAAACACTAGGTTAAAATAGATGATATGGAAGACTAAGAACTAGAAGCTAGAAGTTGAATAAAAATTTTAATCACCAAAGATTAAAAACTTGAAAGAATATATAACTCTACTTGAAAGGTAGATTGTGCGGAGTCAGTGTTATACAGTGTGTAAAAGGTTATAACCTAACAAAATAGCTTGAGTCTCAGCTTCTTAGAGTGTGGTGTAAGAGCTTGTGGTAGCCATATGATTTTTGTCATTACCTTTCATCTTCCCAGATAACGGATGAAATGGATTTGTAACTCAAATGGATTGAGATGTGGTCAGGAGGAAAGAGAAGGTACCTGGCTGATTAAGCATAAATTGTCTGGCCTTAGAAATTGTGGCCAACTCCCTTCCTGGCAGGCGTACTTTTTTTTTTTTTTTTTTAATTTTCTTTATCAGAGGTTGAGAGAGGCAAAGACATAGGCACAGGGAGAAGCAGGCTCCCTGTGGGCAACCTGATTCAGGATTCGATCCCAGGACTCCGGTATCATGACCTGAACCAAAGGCAGACACTCAAATCACTGTACCACCCTGGCATCCCTGGCAGGCATACTTTAAATTTAGCCAAAACCCTGACAGATATCGGATGAGGTATTAGTCCATGTGGGTCCAGAAGATCCTAAGTCTAGGCCTAGGAAGGGTGAGAGTTATAAAGCATGAGATTTAGAATCTGCCAAAAAAGAAAAGCAATCTCAAATTGAATAGGCTGCCTCTTTGGGAGTGAGTTATCCATCACTGAAGGTTTACAAGCAGAGGCCTGATAACATACCTGGATTTGGAATTAGCCAAGGCCTCCACAACCCTCCCAAGTGAATACACTGCTTTTTTCCAGTGTTGACAGGATTTTAGGTTATTTCACAGAACATCAGGCCAGTCGGTCTACAGTGACATTGGAGACTGGATCTATTTGTCACTCTAAAATAGACTGTTTCTAACATTTTATGGTTCTAGTTCTCTCTGGGTTCAAGAGTAAATTTTATTTTATAAAACGAAAGGAATGCTGTATCAGCTTTAACACCTAGTTCTAGAGCTGAAGTGAGGGTGGGAAGATCAGATGAGATTGTGAAATGTGTAACTCTTTCAGTGTTTTTTACATTTATCATTTAATTTTAGAAGTAATGTTAAATTCAGACTTTTTGGAAGGAAGTGTTTATTTTGCTTTATTTTTTAAGCTTAAATGACATGAAGTTCTTAAAATTAAAAACCTGAGAGTTAACTCTTTTTTGTTTTCCCTTTTCTAAAAAGCATTTACAGCTCTGATGGAAGGCAAAATCAATAAACAGCTGAAGAAAGTTCTGAAGAAAATAGTAAAAGAAGCCCATGAGCCCCTGGCTGTAGCTGATGCTAAACTAGGAGGGGTCATAAAGGTAAATATTTTTCATGCCTGCCAATCAGAACTCACCATATAGCATTGGTGACTACAAAGCCTAGCCTTTGTATATTTTTCCCTAGGCTACAGAATAATTGATTTCCAATATGATTATCAGGGCTAAGAACATACAAATAATACCTGTTCATTGTAGAAAATATTAATGTCCCCAAAAGTGGTAAAAATTCGTTTTAACCTTGTCACCAGAGTTATGTTAACAGTATGTATGTCCTGCTATGTTTTTGTTTAGTCACATTTCTTTTTCTAGCAACAGAATTAAAGACCTGATGATTTTTTTTTCCTTTATTTATTCATGAGAGACAGAAAGAGAGAGGCAGAGACACAGGCAGAGGGAGAAGCAGGCTCCATGCAGGGAGCCCAATGTGGGACTCAATCCCAGGTCTTCAGGATCATGCCCTGGGCTAAAGGCAGACACTCAACCGCTGAGCCACCCAGGTATCCCTTGGTTTCAGCTTCTGTTGTGAGATTGAACCCTGTGTCAGGCTCCGTCAGGAGTCTGCTTGTCCCTCACCCTGCTTCTCCTGCCCCACACACTCTTTCAAATAAATAAATGAAATCATTTAAAAAAAATTCTGTGTAGGGCAGCCCCTGTGGCGCAGCGGTTTGGTGCTGCCTGCAGCCTGGACTCGATCCTGGAGACCCTGGATCGAGTCCCACATCAGGCTCTCTGCATGGTGCTTGCTTCTCCCTCTGCCTGTGTCTCTGCCTCTCTCTCTCTCTCTCTCTCTGTCTCTATGAATAAATAAAGTCTTTTTAAAAAAATGGTTTCTTTAAAAAAAAAAATTCTGTGTATAACTTTTTGATTCCTCAAAAACTTTACTGAAAGCCTACTATTGACCAGAAGTCTTACCATAACAAATAGTTAACCCGTATTTGTATGTCTATTAGATATTACAATCTTAACTTACTACATCTCTAACTTAAAATAAGTTAGAGAAAAGAATGTTACTAGGAAAATCAGGAGTGCCTAGCTGGCTCAGTAGGTGGAATGTGTGACTCTTGATCTCAGGGGTTGTGAGTTTGAGCCCCACATTGAGTATAGAGGTTACTTCAAAATAAGTCTTTTTTAAAAAAAGAGAAAGGAAATCAGACACCTGGGTGGCCCAGTCACTTAAGCATCTGACTCTTGATATTTACTCAGATCTTGCTCTCAGGGTCATGAGTTCAAGCCCCATGTTGGGTTTTACGCAGTCATGGAGCCTATTTAAAAAGGAAAAATCATAAGAGAAGGTACATTTACAGTACTGTTCTGTGTTTATCAAAAAGAATCTGCATTTAGTATTCCTACAAACATTAGAAAAATGTGAAATAATGGGAAATACAATTTTTTAAAATGAGAAATACTTAAATCTGCTATTTTAATATGTAAAGGGTTTTAGGAGGGCCACCTGGGTGTCTCAGCGGTTGAGCGTCATCTGCCTTTGGCTCAGGGCATGATCCCTGGGTTCTGTGATCAAGTCCCACATCAGGCCCCTGCAGGGAGTCTGCTTCTCCCTCTGCCTGTGTCTCAGCATTCTCTCTGTGTCTCTCATGAATAAATAAATAAAATTTTTAAAAAAATAATGGTTTTAGGAAAATTTTATTTCATTAATACAGATATTCTTGTTCTCATAGGAAAAGCTGAATCTCAGTTGTATCCATAGTCCTGTTGTTAATGAACTTATGAGAGGAATCCGTTCCCAGATGGACGGATTAATCCCTGGGGTAGAACCACGTGAAATGGCAGCTATGTGTCTTGGATTGGCACACAGGTGAGATTTACTGGAAAATAAAGTCAGTTTATTGCTGTTTAATAAGCAGTTGTATTGCACTGTACTTTAAGCATACTACAATTACTAATTTAATTCTTATAATAATCTTATGAGGAAAGTAGTAATATCCTCATTTTATAATGAATATGATGCGCAAAGTCCATTCACCTGCTAAGTGATAAAGCCTGGATTGGAATCCAGGCAGTCCCCATCATAGGCATTCTCTATTTTTTGTTGAGTCCCACAATTCTTGGGCCTTTTTCCCCACCTCTGATCTCTGCTGAATCATTTGCTGTCCTTCCATCTTTTCATCTCCCCCAATTTTTTCATCTGCTGTTGTCTCCCTCTGTATCTATAATGTTTGTTTTACTTTGATTTTTACTGACTCTTTATTTTTATTTTTTTTAAGATTTATTTATTTGTTTGTTTATTTGTTTGTTTGTTTATTTATTTATTCGTGATAGACATAGAGAAAGAGAGGCAGAGACACAAGAGGAAGAAGCAGGCTGGAGCCTTCATCCAGGGACTTCAGGATCGCGCCCTGGGCCAAAGGCGGGCATTAAACCACTGAGCCACCCAGGGATCCCCTTTACTGACTCTTTATAATGCAAAGAGAAGCTCACTCACTTATCATGTTTAACCAAAGAATAGGCATTTCTCTGTACTATAATGTGTTCTGAAAAGCTTGGCATTCTATGAAATTGCACTAAAATAACAGGGTTTTTCATTGAGAAAGATTAAAAGTAGACTACTCAGAACCTATGTAACTTTATACCAGAGCACTATCAAAAATAGCCCTTTATATTATTAATACAGTTAAAAAGGATACATTAAGGGACGCCTGGGTGGCTCAGCAGTTGAGCCTCTGCCTTTGGCTCAGAGTGTGATCCCAGATTTCTGGGACCAAGTCTCATAGTGGGCTTCCTGCATGGAGCCTGTTTATCCTCCCTCTGCCTGTGTCTCTGACTCTCTCTGTGTCTTTCATGAATAAGTAAGTAAAATCTTGAAGAAAAAAAAAGGATGGTTAAATTTAGATTAAAGGAATAAACAGAGGCTTGTACTTTTGTACAAAAAATAACATAAATCAGTGAAAGGGTTAAAGCTGCTGAGTTACAAAGATGAGCAAAATGCATGAAAGTTAAGAGTAACTTTGTAACGAGCATTTTTAAGAGTGCAGGAACTGCTAAACTGAGTTAAGATCCAAGTTTGTGATTGACATTGTATAACAGTAGTGGTTCCTTAATCATTGACAATTAAATATTCCTTAGAGGATATTTGGCAACATCTAAAAACAGTTTTAATTGATACAAGTGGGGTCATGTCTCTACTAACGTAATGGATAGAGGCCAGGAATATTGCTGAATATCCACAATGCACAGAATAGGTCCTATGCCCCTACAACAAAGAATTATCAGGCCTACATTGTTAACAGTGCCAAGATTAAGAAAAAGTTATGTATAATACTGTTCCTTCATGGCTTTCTGTTTTATTTACCTGCTGATATAAAGCATTGTAAAAATACTATATGAACCAAATGATTTGTACTAAACAGCATTATCCTGTTTGACAAATTCATGTTTCAGACATATAGGGTATAGCAGGACCTGTGTATTTTCTTTTTAAATGTGTATTTCCTGATTTTGCATATTCTTGTTCAAATGGTTTCCTATATTGGGAAAATTAAAATACAGCTCCAAGGAGAGGGACTTGGGTTTTAAAAAGTATCTTAAGATGTGAATTAGTTTCATAGATGCTATCAATAACTTCTTATTTTCCCCTCTTATATCCAGCTTGTCCCGATACAGATTGAAATTTAGTGCTGATAAAGTGGACACCATGATTGTTCAGGCAATTTGTAAGTATAGTACATGTAAGGTCTGATCTGTCCATTCATCATGACTTTTTCTTGCTGCTAAAACTATATCTTTTACGATTTTATCAGTGAGGAAGAAAAGGAGATTCGTGGGTTTTTTATTTGTTCGTTTTACGATATTATTTATTTATTTGAGAGGCATGAATGGGGGTAGGAGCTGAGGGAAAGGGAGATGCAGACTCCCTACTGAGCAGGGAGCCTGATATGAGGCTTGATCCCAGGACCTGAGATCATGACCTGAACTGAAGGCAGACGCTTAATCCACTGAGCCACCAGGTGCCCCTAGAATTTTCAGTGGTGAAGTAAATAAGCTGGAAAATGCAGAATAGAAAAGGGAAGCCACTCCTAATTTGACTAGTTGGAGATAATATAAATTAACATTGGTGATGTTAACAGATTTGTCTTTTTCCATGAAGTAAATCAATAGATGGGATCTATTGTGTTGTACTTCTGCTTTTTTTTTTTAACTTGGCTTTATAATAGGTCATTCTTCCATATTATTAAGTGAATCAACTCCTAACAGTTTCCAATTTTAAAAATTCCTTTAAATGGCAATTGCACTTCTGGGTATATACTCCAAAGAATTGAGCGGGTACACACACCAAATACATACACATCTGTGTTTGTAGCAGCATTATTTGCAGTAGCCAAAAGATAGAAATAATCCACATACCCACAAACGGATGAATGGATAAACAAAATAGGGTATATACACATAATAATTATTATCTTTAGACCTTAAAAAGGAATGAAATTCTGATGCATGTTACAAAATGGATGAATTTTGAAAACATGCTGAGAAATAAGCCACGCAAAAAAGACAACTGTTGAGTGATTCTACTTATGAGGTACCTAGAACAGGCAAATTCATAAAGGCCACAAGTAAAAGATATTACCAGGAGATGGGGGGAAGGTGGGGATATGGTGTTATTGTTTAGTACTTACAGACTTTTCCCTTGGGATAATGAAAGAGTTCTGGAAACGGGTAGTGGGTGATTGTTGCACCGAAACCTACAATTGAAAATGGTTAAAATGGTAGATTTTATGTATATTTTATGATTTTTTTAAAGCCCTTTTAAGTTTTTTGTTTTTTGTTTTTTGTTTTTTTCATTTTAATCTACTGCAGCCTTGTTAGATGACTTAGACAAAGAGCTAAACAACTACATTATGCGGTGTAGAGAATGGTATGGCTGGCATTTCCCTGAATTAGGAAAAATTATTTCAGATAACCTGACATACTGCAAATGTTTACAGAAAGTCGGTGAGTAACTTAATTCTTTATTTTTTTAACTTAATCTTTTAAAGCATTGAAAATAACAATTTTTTTAATCCCACAACATGAGTTATAGGAATTGTTTTTTTTCCTTTTTTTAAGTAATTTTTTTCCTTAAGCTTCTCAGAGTTTCTTACAACTTACATGTATTTTGGGTGTGTAGCTGTATTAGTGTCTGTTAGAAACAGTTAACTTGGACTTTGATTTCAATGGCCTGTACAACAGAGAACATGGTTCTCTGATTTGGTTTTTCTTAAAATGGCTTCTTAAGGTGAAATGTATCCCATAGTAAGTTTACCATTAATACAGGCAACTGGACCTGGAATATGCTACTAAAAATAGTGCTGTCCGTACTGTTAGTGTTGTATCCTGTGCCAGTAGTACAGTAATATTAGCAGAACAACTTAAGCATTGTTAATATATAGGACTTCCCAGGGTCATACTACATTGCCGTATTACCACCCCAAGAATTAGTGGCACAGGCTTTAGTAAAATCTTAGCTACAAATTGCCTTATCATTAGTCCTATTTTATGAAGTATTTTGTTTTTAATTCTATTTTATATCTTTTTTGGAGGGAGATGGTGGGGAGAGATTTTAATCTCTAAAAATCAGGCCTTACATAAGGGAAATTAGTAAGTCAAACTTGTTAGCTTTTTGTTTTGTTTAGGCATCCTTTTCATTGGCTTCTCTCTACCTTTTTTTTTTTTCTTTTTTGACTATTTGGATTTTATATAATTTGTTGAAGAGTGATTCTCCCTCATCCTCTGCAAACATTCCATAGGCGATAGGAAGAATTATGCCTCAGCCAAACTTTCTGAATTACTGCCAGAGGAAGTTGAAGCGGAAGTGAAAGCAGCTGCAGAGATCTCCATGGGAACAGAGGTTTCAGAAGAGGATATTTGCAACATTCTGCATCTCTGCACTCAGGTAAACTATACACATGGAGAAATTACTTTTGGTGGGACTGGCTATGTAATAATTTTCTGATGGCAATGATGATTTTTAAGCTTACTCACCTGATAAATATGAGGGTGTTCAGTCACTACCTCATCTGATGCCATCTTGATTTATATATTTCAAGGGGGAAATACATACTGAAGTAGGTTGAAAAATACCATCTAATTTATTTGTATTGTTAGCATTGTCTGGATAATGAATTATAAATTCATTAAGACAGAAATAAAGATTGAGTTACTTATTTCTAGCCTTTATGTTTATAGCCTGGAGTGTTCTTTTTTCCTCATTTGGAGATAGCTAAACAAGAATCACAAAGAGGAGGGCTGGCTCAGTCCGTAGAGCATGTCACTCTTGACCTTGGAGTTGTAAGTTCTAGCCCACAATTCGTGTAGAGATGCTTAAAAACAAAATATTTTAAAATCATATGCACAAAAAAGAATCACAAAGAGGATGACCAGTGTCTAGCCTTGGAGTTTTTTAAAAAATAACAGTAATATTGACTAGCATTTTTAGGCAGTGTATTGGGTTGTTTTACATTTATTATCTCATAAAATCCATTAAAACGGGAAACTGAGATAAAGAATGGTTCATTGTTCCGGGATTACATGGCTGACCTATGATAGTTTAGGGCTCCAGTGTGTAAAGACATGTGGTTTTTAAATGATTTTTACATAAGTAATTTATGATGTGTTCATTTTGTTTCTTATACTAGGTAATTGAAATTTCAGAATATAGAACTCAGCTCTATGAATATCTACAAAATCGAATGATGGCCATTGCACCGAATGTTACAGTCATGGTTGGGGAATTAGTGGGAGCACGGCTCATTGCTCATGCAGGTGATGATTTTAATGTAACTTATAAACAGGGATATTTAGAGTAGATTGTTTTCTACTTAGGGTTATCTTTTTCATCTTCAAATTATATTCATTAGAAATTTTAGGTAATAAACAGAAGTAGTTGGTTATAGCTGAGAACTAAGGACCAAGTGTTCAATGATGATTCTAATGTGTATGCCTGATTTCCTTTTGGATAGTGAAGGCATCTTTAGTCACTACCTCTTCTGAGACACTTGTGGTCCGTTGTCAGAAGTTTTTTACCATTAATGAGAATAATCAGATGAATGCAGGAGAATGAAATCAGTTAATGATTCCACTACTAGAAACTTACCAGAATAGGGGTGCCTGGGTGGCTTAGTTGGTTAAGCGTCTGATTCTTAATTTTGACTCAGGTCATGATCTCATGGTTGTAAGATTGAGCCCATCACTGGGCTCTGCTCTGGGCATGGAGCCTGCTTAAAATGGTCTTTCCCTCCACCCTTCCCCCTTGAAAAAACCCCTCATCAGATTAAATAGTTCTCACAACAGGTGATACATACCCTTGTTTGAGAATCTGGTTCACTACTGAATATGCTAATTTTAATATATTTGACATGCAAAATCTTTTAATGAATTTATAATGAAACTTCAGGTGTATATATGGTGATGTTACAAAGAAGGTATGTTACAAAAAATACTGTATAATTGAATATTTGCAAATAGAGTAAAGTACTATTGTTGGAGTCATTGTTCCACTCCATCATAGAATATTTTAATGTATCATCTACATCAAAGTGTCTAAACTAGAATAGCACCTACCTATAACTACATCATTATACAGATAGATATGCCATCCAAATACCCTCAGCTGCAAAATTGGGGTTATCTGGTTGGTTTTGTTTGCATCCATATTTTCGTAGGCTTAACCAAACTTTTGTGGTAAGAGATGCAGGGATTAACAGAAGTGTGTGTTCAATTTTAAATACATATCTAGTGGTTGAGCATTAATATTGGGGGTCTGTTCTGACAAAATCTGTACAGTAAATCTTTTTTTTTTCTGTACAGTAAATCTAATAAAGCAGCAACTTTTTTATACCTGATCAGTGTACTTACAAGCATATCTCCTCATTCATACTGTAAACAACAGATAAAGTGTGAGAAAGTTATCACATAGTTTTTCTGCTGAGATGTCTGTCCTTTGTGTGTCTGTTCATTCTTATGTTTTTTTTCCATATCTAAAGTAGAATACTTGATGTCTAAAATCCTGCTGGTATGCTAATAGTATGTAGAGTAGTTAATACCGTCTCTGGCAAATAAGTATAATTGAACTAATAGGTTTAACCTTCAGTTTAGCATAAGCATTCATTATAAGCCTCTGCTTATAGTGCTACATGGTTGAATCACAAATGCTGAGGCTTTCTAGGGAGTCCCAGACTATAGAATCTGTATTGTATCAGATTTTTATTTACTCTGGTGGCTATAATACTTAGACTATATGTCTTGTGTTTAACACATGGAACTTTTAAATACTTGGAATTGCAATCCTTGTAACTACTTCTTTTCTTTTGAAGGTTCTCTTTTGAATTTGGCCAAACATGCAGCTTCTACAGTTCAAATTCTTGGAGCAGAAAAGGCACTCTTCAGAGCCCTCAAGTCTAGACGAGATACCCCAAAGTATGGTCTCATTTATCATGCTTCACTTGTAGGCCAGACAAGTCCCAAACACAAAGGAAAGGTGAGATGTATTTCTCCTGAGACCGGTCATTTTTTCTTTTTTTTCTCCCCTCCAGATAAGTCATTTCCTCCCTACTCTATAGGATGGAGTAAATTTTTCTACTGCTTCTTTTTCATTAGAGAATGATGATTTCTTGAGCTATAAAAGCACTTTTGTGTAATGAAAGAAAATAACATAAAGTGTTATTGGGGGCACCTGGCTGACTCAGTAAGCAGAGCGTGCAACTCTTGATTACGAGGTTGTTAAGTTCCCAGCCCCATATTGGGTGTAGAGCTTACTTTTAAAAAAAAAAAAATTTTTTTTTTAATGAAAAAGTATTACTGATCTTATTAAAGCCATGTTCTTTTGCTGTGTTAGGAGTTTTCTAGAATCTATGTGTTGATGAATGGGGAATGAATCAGAAGTTTTCTGGCAGGAAATCAATTTAGCATCATTTATGAATTATAAAATAATAACCATACACTGTGCTCAACACTTAGTAGGACTTACATGAATCCTCTTACTTATTTTTAAAGATTTTATTCATGAGAGAGGGGGGGGGGCAGAGACACCAGCAGAGAGAGAAGCAGGCTCCACGCAGAGACCCGATGGTGGGACTCAATCCCAGGATTCCAGAATCACGCCCCGGGGACAAAGGCAGGCGCCAAACCGCTGAGCCACTGAGGGATCCCCTACATGAATCCTTTTAATAGCCCTGTGAGATACAGGGTATCTTTTACAGATGGGAAAGCTGAGACTTAAGCAATTTCAAGCTTTTTTGGTAAGGGCATATAAATTAACAGAAACTGAAATGTTAAAAAAAACAAAACCCTGAAATATTATAAAATTCAGAGCAGATTGATGAAAGGGGTGATGCATTGTTAATTAACCTAAAAGGGGCTACACTTTTTCCAGATGATCTCATGATGTGGAACTAAGGTCACTGAGTAGAAATTAAAGGAAGACATTAGGATATTTTGAGCTCGTTTTGGACATGAACTACTGCAAGATTATCTCATCCAACAGAACGAATGGGGTTTTGTATATAACCAGTTAGCCATTGAGAGAGATTCAGACATAAAATAGGTGGCTTAAGAGATGCCTGGGTGGCTCAGCTGTTCAGCAGCGTCTGACTTTGGCTTAGGGCATGATCCCTGAGTCCCAGGATCGATCCCCTTGGAGCCTGCTTCTCCTTCTGCATATGTCTCTGCCCCCCACCCCATGAATGAATTAATGAATAAAATCTTAAAAAAAGATAGGTGGCTTGAGTTGTATTATATTTCTTGATTTTAAAAAATCCTAGAATGAAAGAGTTGATGTTATGCTTCTATTTTATCATGAATCAGTTATTGATTTTAACATCTCAACTTGGGGTATACTTTAAATGCCTCTAACTTCAAGTTCTCTATTAGATTTCTCGAATGCTGGCTGCCAAAACTGTTTTGGCTATCCGGTACGATGCTTTTGGTGAAGATTCCAGTTCTGCAATGGGAGTTGAGAACAGAGCCAAATTAGAGGCCAGGTTGAGGACCTTGGAAGATAGAGGGGTAAGGACCACATCCTGTTTATTGTAGAAGTGTTATAAAAAATTCATAAACTTTAAGTAATTTATGTACTTACTCATTTCACCTACTAAGCAGTTTTTATTTTATTATACATTTTAGTATGTCTAATATTTTTTGTTCCTGCTATTAAGTTTCCCTTAAATTTACCAAAAATTGTTATCTTTTCTTAGATAAGGAAAATAAGTGGAACAGGAAAAGCATTAGCAAAAACAGAAAAATACGAACATAAAAGGTGAGTACATTTTGGGGAGGATTAAAAATTTCTGCTTGTGGGCAGCCCAGGTGGCTCAGCAGTTTAGGGCCGCCTTCCGCCCAGGGCATGATCCTGGAGACCCAGGATCGAGTCCCACGTCGGGCTCCCTGCAGGGAGCCTGCTTCTCCCTCTGTCTGTGTCTCTTCCTAACCCTTGCTTAAATGCTTGCTTAAATTCAATGTCTCTAATTTTTTCTTTGCTATTTACAGTTTTCCATATTTCTAATTTTTAATCATATAAATATATTTTTACATTGTAATAAATACACATATAGCATATATTTTGGCTTTTCTCTCAAATAATCTCTCTATAGGTACCTCACAACCCCAAAATCAAGACTCTCATGCTCCTTCAGCCAAGCCAGCCAGGCACCCCTTGGCTTTTTTCCCCCCTTAATATTTAACTAGTTCATTTTCAGATGTTGAAAGTAAATATTGTTATTCATGGTTTCGATATAGTATACCATCTATCAACAAAAAATCAATTCATAGTTAATCCACAATGAAACCTGTTTAAAAGACAGAAAAGTCTAAAAATAGCTAAAAGGCATAATAATAAAATACTGAGAGCTCACCATGAAATTAACAAAAGATATGTGTTAGGGTCTGGTAGTTTGGTTATTATTTGAGGTAATGTTCAATGCTGGTAATGTGATGGAAGTAGAATGTAATACACCGTTTCTGGGAAGCACTTTTACAGTATGTCTCCGGATTCTTTAGTCATTAACCCATAAATTCTCACTCAGGACCCATAATTCCTTAAGAATTTTAATAGTAAGATTTTAAACTGGGCAAGGAGTAACATCTTACTGTAAATATTCATATATGTATTTAAATGTACATATTTAGAAAAACTACTTCCTTTATTCTGGAAGGAAATCAAAAGTGTTCCCACTAACTTTATGTTTTATGAATTTTCCAAGTTTTCAACAATGACTATATATATTATATATATATTGTAATTTTTTAAGTCTGACTTGAGGTCTTTAGTTGATAAGTATGGATCTTTGTTTTTTATTATAAATGTTTTTAACGTATAAAAATTAAGCAACCGGGCAGCCCAGGTGGCTCAGAGGTTTAGCGCCTGCCTTCAGCCCAGGGCATGATCCTGGAGACCCAGGATCGAGTCCCACATCAGGCTGCCTGCATGGAGCCTGCTTCTCCCTCTGCCTGTGTCTCTCATGAATAAATAAAATCATTTTAAAAAATAAATAAATAAATAAAAATTAAGCGACCATAAATCTACAAATAAATGAAACATTCCTTACCTTGTTTTGAACAGTTTCTTAATATGCCATTATGCTTGTGACTTTACTTTTTTTTAAGATTTTATTTATTTATTCATGAGAGACACAACACACGGAGGCAGAGACACAGGCAGAGGGAGAAGCAGGCTCCATGCAGAGAGCCTGACGTGGGACTCGATACCAGGACTCCAGGATCACGCCTGGGCCGAAGGCAGCGCTAAACCAGTGAGCCACCTGGGCTGTCCCTGCTTGTTACTTTAAACACATGCACTTAAAGCACCAATTATGAGATTACTTCTTGTTGTTTTAGGCACTTAGTACGTTGAGTTTTTACTTTTCTGCCACATTAGAACAAAAGCAAGCGTAGCCTTTTAGGGAATGTTTATCCATATGTATCCCCTTGTTTTTCTGCCTTTGGGGATTTTGTGATGAAGTATTCTGTGTTAACTTGATTTAGGTATTTTGTTTTTTATTGAATTTACCCTATGTTCTGAAACTTGAGTTGCTTCAGTTTTTACTTTCTAGGATAGTCCGTTGGTATAAAGAGATTTTTGCCATTTTCCTCATACTGATTAAATATTTTTCTATACCGTAGTCATCACAGTGATTACTAACTTAAATCAGAACTCATTTTAGGGCAGCCCGGGTGGCTCAGCGGTTTAGCGCTGCCTTCGGCCGGGGATGTGATCCTGGGGAACCAGGATCAAGTCCCACGTCGGGCTCCCTTCCTGGAGCCTGCTTCTCCCTCTGCCTGTGTTTCTGCCCATCTCTCTCTCTCTCTCTCTCGGATAAATAAATAGAATCTTAAAAAAAAAAAAAACTCATTTTAGCTCACCACTTCTCTTGAAGTGTGATTGACTTACTTGGAAAATCTGGTTGATAACCTCTTTACCTTTTGGAAACTATTAGTTTTCATAAACTACCCCAAAGCCACTAAATGATTTAAAACAGCATTGTATGCTTATGTAAGTATTATCTAATGGCATTTCCTTTAAACTTCTTTAGAATTATTTCAGTTATAAGTGTTGTAGAGATTTTTTATAGTTCTTTGATTCTTTCAGTGAAGTGAAGACTTATGATCCTTCTGGTGACTCCACACTGCCAACCTGTTCTAAAAAACGCAAGATCGAACAGGTGGATAAAGAAGATGAAATTATTGAAAAGAAGGCCAAAAAAGCCAAGATTAAAATTAAAGGTCAGTTTGAAGTTTTATTTTTTTTATTTTTTTTTATTTTTTTTAAGATTTTATTTATTTAATTCATGAGAGACACACAGAGAGAGACAGAGACACAGGCAGAGGGAGAAGCAGGTGCCATGCAGGGAGCCTGACGTGGGACTCGATCCTGGGACTCTAGGATTACACCCTGGGCGGAAGGCAGGCGCTAAACCCCTGAGCCACCGGGGCTGCCCTTGAAGTTTTAAAATGTTGTTTATATTCTTATTCTTTAAGAAAGACAGACTTCATAAGTCTTGGGGAAATACATGCCATTAAATTTTATTATGAAGCTACCCATATTTGAAAGTTAATGGTGTGGGACACCTGGGTGGCTCAGTGGTTAAGCATCTGCCTTTGGCTCAGGGCGTGATCCCGGGACCTGGGACTGAGTCTTGCATTGGACTCCCTGTGGGCAGCCAGCTTCTCCCTCTACCTGTGTCTCTGCCTCACTCTCCGTGTCTCTCATGAATAAATAAATAAAAGAAAGGTAATGGTGTGTGTTTGTTTTTAAAGGTTTTATTTCAGAGAATGAGAGAGAGAGCATAATTGGGGAGTGGGAGAGGGAAAAGTAGACTACTCCCACTTAGCCAGGAGCCCAACCTGGGGCTTGATCCCAGGACTCCAAGATCATGACCTGAGCTGTAGGCAAATGTTTAACTGACAAAACCACCCAAGCATCTCAGAGAAGCATTTCTTTGAATATATGGAATCACATATTAAGCTGAGCGTACCAAATTTTACTTCCTACCATAGGAATTATTTTGAGAATCAGCTTAAGATACAAGAAAAAAAGTTCATGCTTTCTAAATTAGTCGTTTCTATTGTATAGAATAGACTAGAGTAATAACATTGAGTACCCTATCATTATAGTAATAATATTTAATAGGTGCTATCTGGTGGACTGGGCTATCTTGGAAAGTTGGTAAGCAAGTAACCCCATTTGCCAGTAGTACCTGTATTGAATGCCTGCCGGCTAGTCTAGCAGGAAAAGCAGGCATTAAAGTAATATTTGGTTTGCTTAAAAAATTTTTTGTTTGTTTCTAAATAGCTTTGTGGTCAAAAGTATACTATCAGCAAATGTGGATTCCTGACCTGGCTGAAAGAAAGATAAACAAGTTATTTAAGTCCTGTGTTTCTATTTACTTATTGAATAGTAAGGTGATCCCTAAGCCAATTAATAGCATTTGAAACAACCAACTCCAGATTCGTATCTCCACTTGTATATACAGTAAGCTTTTTTTGTTTTTTGTTGTTTGTTTTTTTACAGTAAGCTTTTCAAACTAATATTCCTCTGTTTTTGTCACTCTCAGTCTGTTTGTTTCTCCACAAATTTTTCTGTCTTATAAATGGCAGTTCTGGTTGCTGTGGCATTTAACTTTTTCTTACAACCCAAATGTATTCTGGCAACAAGTGATCTTAAAAAAAAAAAAAAGATTTCATTTTTAAGAAATCTCTACAGTCAATGTGGGGCTCCAACTTAAAATTCCAAGATCAAGAGTCATATGCTCATACCAACTTAGCCAGCCAGTTCTAGTCTAGCAACAAATTCAATTCAATTCTACATTGAAAATATTTCCAGAATGTAACCATTCTTCTTACCCACCACTGCTTTTTTTTTAATGTAGCAGCCACAGTGCTACCTCCTGTTAACACTGATCTACTTTTACTCCTTGCTCACTCTCCGCCAGCCACACTGGCTTCATTATTTCTTGTTACTCTCCAACTCTGCTTCTCTCCCAGAATAGCCTTAGCATTTACTCTTCTCTCTGGCTGGAATGTTTTTCCTCAGGATAGGTGCATCATTCACTCCTTTGCCTCTTCCAGGTGTTGTCAGACTATCCTCTCTGAAGTAGCCATACGCATTACTGTTCTTAGTGTTCCTCTTCCTGCTTTGTTTTTATTCTTAGCATTGATTACTGTGTAAGATATTGTGTAGTTTTATTGTTTTTCCCCCTCTACTAATAAAAAAGATACATAAAGACAGGAATTTCTTTTTATGTCCTGTTGTATCCGGTTGGCTAGGATATGACCTGGCATTTATTTAGTAAGTGCTAAATAAATTTTTGGTGAATGAGTTTCTAATGAGATGCACCTATTACTGAGTCTTCTTCTTCTTTTTTTTAAAGATTTTACTTACAGCAGCCCAGGTGGCTCAGCAGTTTAGCGCTGCCTTCGGCCCAGGGCCTGATCCTGGAGATCTGGGATTGAGTCCCACGTCGGGCTCCCTGCATGGAGCCTGCTTCTCCCTGTGCCTCTCTCTCTCTCTCTCTCCTCTCTGTGTATTATCATGAATAAATAAATAAAATCTTTATTTTTTTTAAAGATTTTATTTATTCATTTATTTATGAGAGACAGAGAGAGAGGCAGACACAGGCAGAGGGAGAAGCAGGCTCCCTATTGGATAGCCAGAATGATGGGAAAAAACTGATATGCAAGAGGTCAGGAAAGTGAGGTCTGACACAGTGTTAATTGTTGTGTCTGTATAATTAACCCCATTTAGTTGAAGAAGCCCCAGCAGCAACAGAAGAAGAAGAGGAAGAAGAAGAAGGAGTACTAGTGGTAGAAGAACAGGAGACATCTGTGAAGAAGAAGAAAAAGAAGGACAAAAAGAAACACATTAAGGAAGAACCACTTTCTGAGGAAGAACCTTGTACCAGCACAGCAATTGCGGTATGTTTTTAATTATCAGTACTTTGTTGGCATGGGCGGGGTCTCTGTATTTTATTATACTCTACGTATTAGAAATGAGCGGGCAGTTAAGATGGTTTTCATTGATGGAACAGTAAAAATAAAAATATTATTAAAAAGGCCATTCCCAAACCTAGAATCTTACTATAAACTCGGTTTACTTTGAGGAAGAGAGAGAATATTTGCTACAGATTTTCATAGAGGTGATACTTACAGTTTTAGGTTTTAATCTTTAACCCAAATTTATTTTCAAAGGATATAGATCAACTTTGCTTTTTATAGGAAAAGTTATTATTACTAACCCATACATTTACAGCTCTTTAAAAAGCATTCTGGTTTGTTATTTTCAGAGTCCAGAGAAAAAGAAGAAAAAGAAAAAAAAGAGAGATACTGAGGACTAATTGAAGGGAACCGTCTTGGAATGAATCATCTGAATACATCATACTTAGGATTCAGTCAGAATGTATCAGAGATGTCCCCTAATTTGAGGGAAAGTTGGATGAAACAAAGTTATTAATCATTTATACCTTTTCAGACCTATTCGTGTCTTGACATCAGTTCTGTTAAACTTGATTGTGTCATCATTTCTTAGAGTCTTTGTTACACAAATAAAAATATTTTCTTTGTATTTTAAGGCAGTTCTGTGATCTCTATACTTTAGGTAGACAATCCATGGCCCTTTCTATGTTTTATTATTTGATGATTATTGCTTTAATAATTCTAGCTAAAAAGTGAGAGTTGTGAATTATTAATTTGAAACTTAGCCTTTCTGAAGGCTGTGATTAGATGGACCAATTTAAGAACCTTACTAATGTTTCTTTTTCCTTTTTAGACTGTCCCTTTTTTCTCCTTTTCTCCTATTTTTCTGCTTCTGTATTTATTTAAATAAAGCTGTGTTTTGTGTTCAAAACTTTTAAATTAGGTGAGCAAAACTTTTGTCCCTATTTTACTTTACAGTTCTGAATAGAGCAACAAAATAATTAGTAACATAGATGTAGACTTTTTTTCTGAACTAACATTTTTAAAAGGATAACAAAATGATTATCTAGTAAAGAATGGGGGAATAACAGGAAAACAAGATGACCAAAAATAAAATGTCCATGGGTATAACCAGGACATAGAACACCAAAGAAATCTGTTGCTAAAATATAGTATTAATGTGTGAAAAACAGCCTGATTGACAGCCGTATGTGTACATATAATCATGACAACCACAGGTTTCATGGTATCGTTAGGACTTGCATCTCTATGCCTTGGGCATGATGCTAAAGCCCAGCTCAATAAATGCATTCAACAAACAAGTGGAGGAGCTAAAATGATTATAGCTTTGGGGTGCCTGGGTGGCTCAGGCAGTTAAGCCTCTGATTTTGGCTCAGGTCATGATACTGGTGTTCTGGGATTGAGCTCTGTCCAGCTACCCGCTTAGGGGAGTGTGCCTCGCCCTCTGCCCCTACCCCCTCTGTTCACGTGCATGTGCTCGCTCTCTAATGAATAAAATCTTTAATAAGATAAAATGATTATAGCTTTGAGTTTCCTCTGCTTTTCAGGTAACTAACAGCAAGTCCACAGCCCCTCTTGTTCCTCACTTGTGAATTAGAGTTGATAGTCAACATTACTTCTCCACTAACAGTGGCTTGTAGAAAAAAGATGACATAAATTTTCAGAGGTGTAAGTACATTTCAAATTTAGATATTTGAAGTAAATGCTACATGAAGTACATTAGCCGTCCCTAGACACAGTTCTATAATAAAGCTGGTTATCTTGCTCCCAGAAGAACGTTATCATTTTATATTATTCATTAGTACCTCAGACATATTATTTACTTGGGATTTTAACAGCTTTTGATGAAAGTTGCCCATAGGTCTGTGCCAAGGGCTATATTATATAGTCCAAAGTTTTCTGTTTGAAGTAAGATAGACTTTGAAATGCTAATTAATAAACTTCTAGTCTTTGAATGGTCTACAGGCCTGGGGAAAATCTAGTTGCATCACAGAGCTATTAATAGGTTTTTTTATTTAAGTTTAATTAACATATATTGTGTTATTAGTTTCAGAGGTAGAATTCAGAGTTGCATCCAACACCCAGTGCTCTTTGCTTCAAGTGCCCTCATAAATGCCCACCCCAGTTCCCCCATCTCCCTGAGTTGCCAGTTCTCTTAACTTTATTTTTATTTTATTTTTTAAAGATTTTTATTTATTTATTCATAGAGATGCAGAGAGAGAGAGAGAGGCAGAGACACAGGCAGAGGGAGAAGCAGGCTCCATGCAGAGAGCCTGACATGGGACTGGATCCAGGGTCTCCAGATCACGCCCTGGGCTGCAGGTGGCGCTAAACCGCTGCGCCACCGGGGCTGCCCAAACTCTTAACATTAAAACACTAAATAGAAGGTAGATTCTGGTTCCTCTTTGTGCTAAAATGAAGTACTTATTCCTTTGAAGAGCCTTAGGATCTTAGTCTGAAATGGGAAGTGCAGGTGAATTTTATAAAAGCTCATTCTGATTAGCAAACTTGAAAAATTTCTGCGAGTAGGCCACATAAAATACTTGAATACTGATTATCTGGGTGCCTGGCTAGCTCGGTAGAGAGTGAGGCTCTTGAGGTGTTGTGAGGTCAAGCATCACATTGGGTGTAGAAATTACTTAAAAAATTAAAACTTGGAGATCCCTGGGTGGCTCAGCTGTTGGGTGCCTGCCTTCAGCCCAGGGCATGATCCTGGAGTCCCAGGATCGAGTCCCATGTCGGGCTCCTTGAGTGGAGCCTGCTTCTCCCTCTACTTCTCTCTCTCTCTCTCTCTCTCTCATGAATAAATTCTTCAAAAAAATTAAAACTTACTGGTTCTCAAAAAACCGTGATTCTCCACTGTACTCCACATCCTTCCCTTCAAAAATGTAAATTTATACTTTTTTACCACTTCTGTATCAGGGAACCTGGGTGGCTGAGCCCATCAAGCGTCCCAATTTTTTTGTGTTTTTTAAAAAGATTTACTTATTTAGGAGCACCTGGATGGTGCAGTTGGTTAAACGTCAGTTGGTTTCAGCTCAGGTCCTGATCTCAGAGTCGAGTTCAAGCCCTGTGTTGGGCTCCAAACTGGGGCATGGAGCCTACTTTTAAAAGTAAGTAAATAAAAATAAACTATATCTCTACTACGTTGTGGGACCTCAGTGTGCTTATCATGGCCTGGGATGAGCTATACTCTCTAGAACTCCAACTTCAATCACTCTTCTGCAGTTCTCTTCATTGCTTTGTTGCTTTAAGGCCATCTTTTTTTTTTTTTTTTTTTTAAGGTTTATTTAGAAAGTGCTGGAGGACGGGCAGAGGGAGAGGACCCTGAAGCAGATTTCTGCGGAGGGCAGAACCTTACCCCAAGACCCTGAGATCATGACCTGAACTGAAACCAAAAGTTGGCCATCCAACCAACTGGTTACTCAGGTGCCTCCAAGGGCATCTTTTAAAACTTGTTTCAGGCCCATCCCACCTGTACCCCTTAGAATAACGGGCAGTAGGGCCGAGTAACTAAAATTTTAACATACGTAAGAGTCACCTGGCAATCCTGATAAACTGCAGATGAGTCAGTAGATCTAGGATAGAGTCTAAGATTCTTTTCTTTTTTAATAAGATTTTTTAAAAAATTTATCCATGAGAGAGGCAGAGACCAAGAGGGAGAAGCAGGCTCCTGGCAGGGAGCCCGATGGGGGACTTGATCCCCAGACCTGGGGTCATGCCCTGAGCCAAAGGCAGGCACTTAACCACTGAGTCACCCAGGTGTCCCAATATTTCATTTTTAGGAAGCTCTTCGATGATTCTTGGTTGAGGTCACTCTTAGGGTATCTAGTAGGTGATAAAGAACTCAGGCAAATTACTTAAATTCTCAAACTTGTATATCTAAAAGTGGGTTGCTCTGACAAGTGAGAAAATGTTTAAAGGGTTTTTTTTTTTTAAGCCATTCTTGAATATTTTTCCATTTCCCAGTCCTAAGAGCTTCCCTGTGTGTTCTTACCTGTCAGAGTTCCTGCAGTATAGTAGGGCCTTCATGTTTGTTTAGTGATGAGTGAATGACCTATCGATGAATTAACTAGGTTTTATGTTAAATTCAGGGGAAAGTAAACTTAAGACCACTGGGGCACCTGGCTGGCTCAGACATTGGAGCTATGTGACTCTTGGTGTTGGGGTTGTGAAGTTGAGCCTTAACACTTCTGATTTTTCTTTTCCTCATCATGACTTTTTTAATTTTTTAAATTTCTTTTTAGTTTTTAATTTCAGCTAGCATATGGTGTTATTAGTTTCAGGTATACAACATAGTAATTCAGTAATTCCACACACTACCCAGTCAGTCCTCATCACCTATTTAATCCATACCCCAACCCACTTTCCCTCTTTTAGCCCTCAATTCTCTATAATTAAGAATCTGAGGGCAGCCCGGGTGGCTCAGTGGTTGTGCGCCTGCTTTCAGCCCAGGGGGTGATCCTGGGGTCCTGGGATCGAGTCCTGCATCAGGCTCCCTGCATGGAGCCTGCTTCTCCTGCCTGTGTCTCTGCCTCTCTCTCCCTCTCTGTGTCTCTCTTGAGTAAATAAATAAAATCTTAAAAAAAAAAATTTGAGGATGCATGGAAGCTCAGTTCATGATCCCAGGATCCTGAGATCCAGCCCCGCATTGATTTCCCTGCTCAGCTGGGAGTCTGCTTCTCCCTCCCCTCTCTGCTGCTCCCCCTGCTTGAGTGTGCTCTTGCTTGCTCGCTCTCAAACCTTTTAAAAAAGAATCTGTTCCTTGATTTCTCTTGTTTTCCCCGTTGCTTATTTTGCTTTTTTAAATTCCACATATGAATGAAATTCTACAGTATTTGTCTTTCTTTGACTTATTTCACTTAGCATTTTACTCTAGTTCCATCCATGTTGCATTTGGTAAGATTACATTTTTTTAAAGATTTTATTTAAGAGCGAGAGCTCTCTTTATATTTTTTATGGTATTTTATCTATTAAGGCTCAGATAAGCTGCTCCCCAGGTCAAGTACTCATGAATGCCACATTCATGAGTGCCACAGTCCCCAGCTGAGAGGGTGGGCAGGCAGGTGAGTAGAGAGCAGAGGCCTTCCACATCCCCCAAAAGTGGGGTGGGCGGGGTGGGGGTAGGATAATGGAGCCCTGTGCTCCTCTAGTCAACTGCTGAGGAGTGAGGGTGACCCAAAAAACCCCAGGCCTGGGATGCCGAGGATGCCTGCCCAAGTAGGTCCCAGGAAAGCGAGGGGACAGGTGCTTGTGGGCCAGGCTGGCAGGTCTGGGAACTGGCCCCAGGAGTGCTTATGGTGGGGAGGGTCTGGACAGGGAGGAGGGGCACAGGCCCTGTGGACAGCAGGAAAATTCTGGGTGGTGCCAGCCCGCCCCCCCTCCCCCCAGCTCGGGGCCCCACCGGTGCTTGTTCCATTCTATTTTATGCCTGAATAATATTCCATTATGTGTATATACCACATTTTCACCCATTCATCAATCAATGAGACACTTAGTTGCTTCTGGAACTTGGCTATTGTTTTTTTTTTTTTTTTTTTAAAGATTTTATTTATTTATTCATGATAGTCACACAGAGAGAGAGAGAGAGAGAGGCAGAGACACAGGCAGAGGGAGAAGCAGGCTCCACGCAGGGAGCCCGACGTGGGATTCAATCCCGGGTCTCCAGGATCGCGCCCTGGGCCAAAGGCAGGCGCCAAACCGCTGCGCCACCCAGGGATCCTGGAACTTGGCTATTGTAAATAATGCTGCTGTGAACATAGGTATTCATGTATCCCTTTGGATTAGTGTTTTTGTATTCTTTGGGTAAATACCCAGTAGTGCAACTACTGGATCATAGGATAGTTGTATTTTTAACTTTTTGAAAAAATTTCAGAGTTTGACAGTGGCTGCACCAGTTTGCATTCCCACCAACAGTGCAAGAGAGTTCTTTTTTCTCCACATCCTCACCAGCATTTGTTTCTTGTGGTTTTGGTTTTAGTCATTCTGACCTGTGTGAGGTGATATCTCATTGTAGTTTTGATTCGTGTTTCTCTGATGATAAGTAATGAAGAGCTTCGCGTGTGTCTGTTGACCATCTGGATGGCTTCTTTAGAGAAATGTCTGTTCCTTTGTGATCTTTCTTTATGAATACAATAAGAAAACCATTAAATCTAAGGACCTAAGTGATAAACCCACGTTTTGGGACTTTGAGCTCAGTTTTCTGTTATATCCTATGGCCATTACCTGTAACCTTGAATGCTTTCAAAAGTCAACGTTTGTTGAATCTTTCAAATACAACTTTATAAATTTTTTTTTAACTTTATAAATTTTTAAAGTGATTTTTTCCACATGTATTTATTTGGGTGGTGTGGGGCTGGACAGGCAGAGGTAGAGGGAGAAAGAGTCCCAAGCAGACTCTTGCTGGCACAGAACCTGACAGGGGGCTCGATCTCATAACCCTGAGAGCACAACCTGAGCCGAAACTAAGAGTCGGAAATTTAACCAACTGCTCCACCCAGGTGCCCCTCTAAATTATTTTTTAATAAATTTTTATTTTTAATTTGTAAAGGACTTTCTTTCTTTCTTTCTTTCTTTCTTTCTTTCTTTCTTTCTTTCTTTTCTTTCTTTCTTTCTTTTTCTCTCTTTCTTTTTCTCTCTTTCTTTTTCTCTCTTTCTCTCTTTCTTTCTTTTTCTTTCTCTTTCTTTCTTTCTCTTTCTTTTTCTTTCTCTTTCTTTCTTTCTTTCTCTCTTTCTTTCTTTTTCTCTTTCTTTCTTCCTTCCTTCCTTCCTTCCTTCCTTCCTTCCTTCCTTCCTTTCTTTCTTTCTTTCTTTCTTTCTTTCTTTCTTTCTTTCTTTCTTTCTTTCTTTCTTTCTTTCTTTCTTTCTTTCATAGTGCACGAGTGGGGTGGGGGGCAGAGGGAGAAGGAGAAAGCATGAGCCCAGAATCCGATCGATGTGGGGCTGCATTCCACAACTTCCAGATCACCACCTAAGCCAAAATCAAGAGTTGGACACTTAACCAATTGAGCCACCCATTCACCCCAATAAAGTTTTATTTAAAACCATTTCTGGGGGGATCCCTGGGTGGCTCAGCGGTTTAATGCCTGCCTTTGGCCCAGGGCGTGATCCTGGAGTCCTGGGATCAAGTCCCATGTCGGGCTCCCAGCATGGAGCCTGCTTCTCCCTCTGCCTGTGTCTCTGCCTCTCTGCCTCTCTCTCTCTCTGTCTATCATAAATAAATAAAATCTTTTTAAAAAATGAATAAATAAAAATAAAACCATTTCTGGGGCACCTAGTTGGCTCACTAGGTTAAGTGTTCAGCTCTTGGTTTCAGCTCTGGTGGTGACCTCAGGGTCATGAGATGGAGCCTCCCCCCCTTCCCCCCCCACCCCATTGGGCTCCACACTTAGCAGGGAGTCTGCCTAATATTCTCTTTCCCTCCTCCCCTCCCCCACTCACTCATGCACTCTCTCTAAAATAAGTAAATTTTTAAAATAAGTAAATCTTTAAAATCAGTTCCTTTTTTTTTTTTAATTTATTTGAGAGAGAGCACAAGCAGGGGGAGAAGGAGAGGCCTTCTTATAGTAAATCATTTCTTATAGCAAATGTAAAATGTGATTCTTCTGGAGTATTTTATACTTGTACTGGGTTTCGCTTTAAGGAGAAATTAGAAGTAGTTAGAGAAGTGGTTCTCAAAACGTGTAGGAATTGTAGACACCTGGAGAACTTTTTAAAAGGTGCATTTCTGGGCAGCCCGGGTGGCTCAGCAGTTTAGTGCCACCTTCGGCCCAGGGAGTGATCCTGGAGCCCCGGGATCAAGTCCTATGTCGGGCTCCCTGTGAGGAGCCTGCTTGTGTCTCTGTCTCTCATGAATAATTAAATAAAATCTTAAAAAAAAAAAAAAAAGGTGCATTTCTGATTTGGCAGATCTAGGATATAGGACTCAAGAATATGCACTTTGACAAGCTGACGATGATGCTCACACCTTGAACACTGGGCTAGGAGGGCCCCTTATATTGCAAACTGAGTACCTACTTTGATGGTCGAGATGTCAGGCCTGTGCCTCTTATTAAAATGAGCATCACTGCTATACCATCGCCAGGCAGCAGCTGTGCTGTTTCACTAGTTAATTTTGAGGAGACCCTGGGGCTTGGCACTTAATGTGTTCAATGCTTTTCCCACATGAATGAGGCAAGCTTTGGATGTGTACTAGAAGTACAATGATCAGCCTTATTTCCTGTCATAAGACTTTGCTTTTGAATGGAATTGCTGATTCTGCAGGTGTTCTGTACATATTTAATATAAAACTGAAAAAACTTAGTCATTTGTTTTGTTAAGTTTGTGAGAATAAACCCCCAGATTTAAAGCAGCACACACAGAAGAGAAAGCACACAAAAGCGTCTTTGAAAGAAACCTCAATGAGAAGTGTATGGACTAGCCCCAGATGTGCAAGTGGCTGAGCATTTCTCAGGCTTAATTTGGTGGACTATAGGCTTAAAGAATGTGGGAAATCAGTTTTCATACTAGCATCATCATTTTATCATGTCCAAATGTCTACTATTTAGTATTTTCCTTTGGAGTACTTCTAAATTTTGTTTCTGGTAGGTTGCTTTTTTGTTGCCATTTTATTACAAAGCTGCAATGAATATCTTACACATTTGTCTTTATGCTTGTGTTTCTTTAGGATAAATTTCTAGATGTAGATTTACTGTGTCCAAGGGATACAAGTATAAAATAATACCAGCTTGCGGGGCTACCTGGCTCAGTCAGTAGTAGAGCATGTGACTCTTGTTCTCAGGGTCATGAGTTCAAGTCCCACAGTGGGCATGGAACCTACTTAAAACAAATATGATTTTTTTAATTATTTTTTTTATTTTTTTAAGATTTATTTATTTATTTATTTATTTATTTATTTATTTATAGAGAGAGAGAGGCAGGCTCGGTGCCAGGAGCCCGACGTGGGACTCGATCCCGGGACTCCAGGATGGCGCCCTGGGCCAAAGGCAGGCGCCAAACCGCTGAGCCACCCAGGGATCCCCCTGATTTTTTTTTTTAAATAGTAATTTATATCCCAACCAATAGTGTTAAGAGAAACCTCCCTTTTCAGGCAGTGTCTCATAACTGTCTTTATTAGCACCTACTCTTAACCCCTTACTAACATAATTTTGCACAATTAACTTTTTTAAAATATTAACTTGAATTAAGTGGTTTTAAACTGGATAGTTTTCCTTTTCTACCTCTTAAAATTATATGGTCAAGATGTACAGGAGGACTCCAGCTTATCAGTACATAACTGAAATCACCTTTAAGGATTATATACTCCCACCCAGCCTTGTGCTATTAACCCAAAGTGGGAATTTGTGTGGATAGAAAATAAATCCCTTCTTCAACACACGATACCACTAGGTGCCAGAAAATTGTCCTGTGACTAGAAGGTGACTGCCTACCTTCCCCCCCAGGTTTATGCAAAGATCTGTATAATTGTAAGTACATCCCAGCAGTGCTGCTGTGGTTCTTGATTATGGTCTTTTATCATTTGTCAGCAAGTATAAAGTAGTAAGCTTAAAATGATGATTAACGCTTTTTTTTTTTTTTAAGATTGTTCTTATTCTAGAGAAAGAGCAAACATGTACTCCGGGTGAGGATGTGGGCAGAGCAGAGGGAGAGGGACAAGCCGGCTCCACATTGAATGCAGAGCCCAACTTGGGGCTTGACACCACAACCTCAAGATCACAACCTAAGCCAAAACCAACTGAGCCACCCAGGTGCCCTGATAATTAACATTTATTGAGCACTTAACAGTGTGTCAGTTACTGTTGACTTTTACTCTAGCAACCCTTTCTAATAAATACTATTATTATGCTCAGTTTACACAGGAGGAAATAGATACACAGATCGCTTAGGGAATTGAGTCAATGTCATTCGAGTCATTAGGGATGCCTCCGATCTTAGTGCTCTCTGCTTCTGAAAAGTGCAAGCTACTCTCTGTTGGAACACTTTCTTAATAGCCTGAAGGTATCCAAATCTAGTTGAAATATCTGTGGGTATATAGATGTTCATCATTATTTCTTTTTTCTGTATTCTTGGAAATGCTCAATTAAAAATCTTATTTTATTTTATTTTTTTAGATTTTATTTATTTATTTGAGAGAGAGAGTGAGCACGAGCAGGGGTGAGGGGCAGAGGGAGAGGGAGAAGCAGCCTCCCCACTGGGAGCCCAATGCCTGGCTCCCTCCCAGGCCCTGAGCCCACTACCCCAGTGGAAGGCAGATGCTCAATTGACTGAGCCACCCAGGCACCCGGAATCTTATTCCTTAAAAGCAATAGTATGCTATTTATTTTGCTTTAATTCTATGTTATCACTGAAAACTTCTAAGTTAGATCTTTACAGCTTTCTTGGTCAACACGCATTGGGAGACGCCCTCTGTGGGCCAGATACTTGTTCAGTGGCCAGAGCTCAAGGGAGCAGGAGATGCAGCTGCTGCTGCCATCGGAGGGCGCCAAGAACCACAAACCTCAGAGCCTCCCGGTGAGGGTCATGCTATCACTTAAGTCCTTTCCTGGGGAGCCTGGGGCTCAGCAGTTGAGGGCCTGCCTTCGGCCCAGAGCCTGATCCTGGGGTCCTGGGATCGAGTCCCACATAGGCTCCCTGCAGGGAGCCTGCTTCTCCCTCTGCCTGTGTCTCTGTCTCTCTCTCTCTCTCTCTCTCTGTGTCTTTCATGAATAAATAAATAACATCTTAAGGGGGAAAAAAAAAGTCCTTTCTTGCTTGAGAAATGGGGGATGCAGGAAATCAACAAACAATGATAGAAAATGACAAATAGGGCACCTGGGTGGCTCAGTGGGTTAGGTGTCCCAGGGAATCTGCTTCTTCCTCCCCCTCTACTCTTCCCCCCCTGCATGTGCTCTCAATCTCTTTGTTTCTCAAATTAATAAATAAGTAATATTTAAAAAAAAAAAGAAAATGAGAAAGAGATGATAGAAGGCAAAAGCTGCAGAGTGGAATTTGAGTTTATGGAAGAGAACTCTCTCCCCCTTCCTCTCCTAGCCCCAAATGCTATCCACTGAAGACAGTAGGAAACAGAAACCACAGCAGTGGAGGCCTACTCCTTGGCAGGTTATGGAGGTGTAAGCACAGCTGCATCCCACTGTATTCACGTCCCCGCCCTCAAACCACTTCCCAACATCTTTCAAGCTTTGGTAGTTTGGTATCTAGAGGCTGTGCTGTGCTGTAGAAGTGTAGGGAATCCTTCAGGTGAGCTCTTAGTGAAACTGCTTTCCTAACCTGAGCCAAGAAGCAGAGAAAGGCCTTGGTTTCTAGCAGAGGTGGATGTGCCTGACTCCAGGAAGAGAATTGGTCAGACAACAAATGCATCTATTTATAACCTATAATCTGCTGGGCCAGCAACATGCTAATAGCCAGCTGGGCATGATGGAGAGGCCACAAGCCAACTGTCAGAATGGGAAGATCCTTGCACTAGTGGTCAGAGAAAATGATATACATGAAAGTGCTGCATGAGCGAAAAAGCACTGTAAAAGTGTGCTTGCTATTATGAGCTGGTTTCCCCACTTACTAGTTCATGTCCTTGGGCTAATCAACCTGTGTCCTCTCTGAGCTGCAGTTTCTTTATCTATAGAATGTAAATAATAATTCTCTATCTTACAGGGTTCTTGGAAGCTCAGGTAATTTATGCAAAATTTTCTTATAAACTGAACAAATGTATTATTGCTCAAAATCAGCTCTACTTAGGGGCACCTGGGTGGCTTGTCTGCCTCCAGCTCAGGTCATGATCCCGGGGCCCTGGGATTGAGCCCCGTGTCCCACTCCCTTCCCGGCGGGGAGTCTGCTCCTTCCTCTCCCCCAGCTGTACTCTTTCATGCTCTCACTCCCTCTCTCTCTCTCTCTCTCGTGTAAATAAATACAATCTTAAAAAAAAAAAAAAAAAAAGATTCTACTTAAAAATAGGAAGATCCGGAGATCCCTGGGTGGCTCAGCAGTTTAGCACCTGCCTTCGGCCCAGGGCGTGATCCTGGAGTCCCAGGATCAAGTCCCACATCAGGCGCCCTGCAGGGAGCCTGCTTCTCCCTCTGCCTGTGTCTCTGCCTCTCTCTCTCTATGTCTATCGTGAATAAATAAATAAGATCTCTTTAAAAAAAAAACTATTAAAAAAAATAGGAAGATCCAACAGTTAAGTATTCCAGAGGAGAAATCAGTAGGAGGGATTAGGGAAATTTCAGCAGAAGCCACTTAGTCGTTCACTGGACCCATTTTCTCTTAGTTCTGGGCACACGGCTAGATAATCCCTCAGCCATATTTGCAGTTAGATGTGGCCATGCAACTGAATCCTGACCAGTGGGATGGTAGCAGTAGTGATGTTTATCACTTGAAGGCCTGCTCTATAAAACTCCCCCACTGCACCCAATGCTCTAGCCCTGCCACTGGCTCCATGCAGACAAGTGGTACCATTGGAAGCCAGGTATTGAGATAGAAAAGCTACAAAGTAAAAGAAACTTGACTTGGAGGCCAGCTATGCATTGATCAGGAGCATCCATTTTGAATGTTATAGAGGAAAAAAATAAAATTACTATGTTTGGGGCATTATATTAGCTTAAACCATATGAAATTGCTAATATTTGACTTTATGACCTTTTTTTTTGACTTTTTAAAGAAAAGATTTTATTTATTCATTCATGAGAGACATAGAGAGAAGTAGAGGCAGAGGGAGAAGCAGGCTCCCTCTGGGGATTCCAATGTGGGAACTCGATTCCAGGACCCCAGGAGTATGCTCTGAGCCAAAGCATGTGCCCAACCACTCAGCTACCCAGGGGTCCCTGATTTTATGATCTAAAAAAACTGTAGGAGTGTCAGGCTTGTTCAGTTGGTAGAGCATGAAACTCTTGATTGCAAGTTCTAAGTTTGAGCCCCATGTTGGGTGTAAAATTTACTTTTTAAAAAAGATTTTATTTATTTATTCATGAGAGACACAGACACAGGCAGAGGGAGAAGCAGGCTCCATGCAGGGAGCCCAACGTGGGACTGGATCCCAGGTCTCCAGGATCAGGCCCTGGGCTAAAGGTGGAGCTAAACCACTGAGCCACCCGGATAACCCAAGACTTGACTTTTTAAAAATATTTTACTTATTTTTCTATCTATCTACTTATTTAGTTGAAAGAGAGAGAGCACATGAGTGGGGGGAGGAGCAGAGGGGGAAGGAGAGGGAAGGGGAATCTCAAGCAGACTCCACATTAAGCATGGAGCTCAACTCAGGGTTCGATCTCACAACTCTGAGATCATGACCTGAGCTGAAACCCCGAGTTACCAAGAGCTAAAACCAACTAAGACACCGAGGCACCCATAGAATTTATTTTTTTTTAAGATTTTATTTACTTATTCATAAGAAACACACAAAGAGAAAGGCAGAGACGCAGGCAGAGGGAGAAGCAGGCTCCATGCAGGAAGCCCGATGCGGGACTCAATCCTAGGACCCTGGGATCATGCCCTGAGCCAAAGGCAGACGCTCAACCACTGAGTCACCCAGGTGCCCCAGAGTATGCAATTCTTGATCTCCAGGTCATAAGTTTGAGCCCAACACTGAGTGTAGAGATTACTAAAAAAAAAATAAATAAACTTAAAAAATAAATAAATAAAAATATAAAGTAAATGAACCTTTAGTCAAAAACTATCGTGATGTATGTTTTATCTAAAGCTATGACACTGGGTACTTGTTTTATTGTTTATTGGTTTGGTTTCTCTCACTGCAGAGATCATGAGAGGGATATATGTTTTCAGTTAGTTTTGTGGTTTTACCAGTATAATCACCAAGCCTTTTCCAGTAAAAAACAAAGTGGGAAGTGGGAAGTATAAAGGAACAAATTATTTGAGTTTGATCATTTCCCCACACTTGCCCTTACTTAATCCCCAATTACTAGTCTTTATACTTAAGGCTGAAAAATCAGCCTTCAATTTCAAAGGTTTTGAAGGTCTCATCCCCATTTTGTAGAGGTGGAACCACAGAAGAGTTAAGATGACAGAAATATAATTCCAGCCTCAACCTGCTATTGTTGTTTTTTTTTAAATATTTTACTTATTCATGAGAGACACAGGTAGAGGCAGAGACCCAGGCAGAGGGAGAAGCAGGCTCCCTGCAGGGAGCCTTATGTGGGGCTCAATCCCAGGATCCTGGGAGCACCACCAGAGCCGAAGGCAGACACTCAACCACTGAGCCACCCACGTGCCCCTCTACCTGTTTAATATACTTGAGAAACATGTTTGTGAAATGCTAGAGTAAGGACCAAAGGGTTTAAATATAAGTTAATGCAAATGGTCTGATTTAATCTTAAATTATCTATAATAATTTAGAAGAGCACAAATAGATATGAAGATTTTGCTCTTCATTTTCTACTTATTCTAGATGTGCTTTTCTCTTTCTCACAGTCTTCCGTGGGCGCCTTCCTGCATCTCTCAACAATTCTTCCCAAATCACAAATGTTTTCCCAGCCTGTGAAATCTAGGGACTGGCTGGCCAGAGTATTACGGCAATTGTGTTCTTCTGAAGGAAATCCTTTTTTTAACTGCCAGGAATTTCAGGCTCCAATGCTGGAGGAGGGGGGAAGTGGGGGCAGATTTTTTGGCATAATACCAGGTAATTGCCTTCTTTCCCTTTAGCCATCTGAAGGCGACTGGCTGGAGCCCAAGGGTAAAACCACAGTCTCCCAGGGCTGGAAGGCACGGACTTTCACGGATCCTGGAGATTGAGACCAGTCATTTCTCCTCCATACGGACAGGACCTCTTCTAAACCACAGCCTGCAGAATTTTAATACCTTACAAGGAGAAATCCTAAGATTCCATTCATTACATCACTGTTAAAAACAATATTATAAGACATTGCCTTTCATCTACAAGAGTTTGGCAAACTTTTTCTGCAAAGGACCAGTACATATTTGAGGCTTCACAGACCGTAGGCTTTCTATTGCAACTACTTAGCTCCTGCCATAGTAGTGCAAAACCAGCCCTAGGCAATACCTAAGCGATGAACATGTGTTCCAACTAAACTTTACAGACACGCACATGAAACTAGTGTAATATTATAAGTCAACTACAATTAAGAAAATAACTGTGGACACCGAAATTTGAATTTCATTTAATTTTCACATGTCGCATAAAATAATTATTTTTCCCCCCAAGCCATTTACAAATGAAAAAAAAATTTTTTTAGCTCATGGTCTGTATAAAAACAAGCAGCTGGCTATAGTTTATTGACCCTTGATCTAAACCACTGGTTTTCACCCTGCTTTGGCAAGCCCTCTGAGGGCAGAAAGAACTGGTTGAGCTAGGTAATCCCCATTCAAGGCTTTCATTATTGGAGCTATCCCCCTTTTTTCTTATTTTATATATGAGGCTCCCAGGTTTGGGTGTTTTTTTTTTGCTTTCTTAAAATTGAAATATAGTTGATATAGAATATTATATTTGTTTCAGGTATAAAACATAGTGATCTGACATTTATATACATTATGAATTGATCACCACAGTAAGTGTAGTTTACCATCTGTCCAACAAAGTTGTTACAGTATTACTGACTATATTCCCTAGGTTGTACTTTACATCTCTGTGACTTAATTATTTTATACCTGGAAGTTTATGCCTTCTCCGGTTCTGTCTTATCTATGGAAAAGTTTCCAAAACAAAAAGTCACTGATTTAACCAGAAGCCCCTTTTTTGCAATGTCAGTTCATTTTCTTTTGGTCTTGCCCCAGTGAAGATAGACAATTGTTTATCTAGCTCACTTTGAGGGCCTTTTAAGAAATAATCAACAATTCAATCTTACTTAGTTAGTTAACTAGTTTTTTAAAGAGGAGGGCAGAGGGAGAGGGAGAGAGAGTATCTCAAGCAGGGTTGCATGTCTCTATCTCACTACCCCAAGATCATAACCTGAGCTGAAATCAACCAACTGAGCCAGCCAGGTGCCCCAATGAACAATTCAACCATAAATAAGCCTTGTTTTTCATCAACCACATAAGTTTGTCATAGTTTGCCAATTCTTTAGGTTGTACTTGTGATTTTTCTCTCCAAGTTATCAAAGTCCTACAAAATTCCAGAAACAGAAATAAAACATCACAAGGAAGAGCACTTTGCTGTGTACGCCTGCATCTTTACTCTATTACTCAGGGCATCCAGCAGCACTGTGGCTAGGGGAGAGCCCAAATTGTGCTAGGAGAAAGAAACAAGTGGCAAGGCCAAGAAGACTGCTTGGAGTCTGGTCCTGTGTAGACAAAAAAGTCCTGAGGTCAGAATCCAGGAAAATCTTGAATAGACAAGAAATGAAGTGGGAAGTGGGTGAGACCAAGCAATTTAGGGTAGGTGCCTCAAGATCATCGCTATGGCTCCTTTTTTTTTTCTTTCAAGATTTTATTTATTTATTCATGAGAGACAGAGACAGAGAGAGAGAGAGAGAAGCAGAGACATCGGCAGAGGGAGAAGCAGGCTCCATGCAGGGAGCCTGATGTGAGACTGGATCCCGGGTCTCCAGGATTAGGCCCTGGGCCAAAGGCAGCGCTAAACCGCTGAACCACCCAGGGATCCCCATGGCTCCTTTAAAAAAAAAAAAAATGAACACACACACACAAATAAATAAATAAAATGAACACTACCTCTAACATTGGGGTTCAAACTCATGACCCAGATGTCAAGAGTTGCACTGACTGAACTGGCCAGATGCCATACTTTCTTTATACAAAAATAACACATGCTCACCACAGAAAAATATATGCTGAGGCACCTGGCAGGCTCAGTTGGTGGAACATGGCATTCTTTTTAAATTTTTTTTAAAGATTTTATTTATTTATTTATTTATTTATTTATTTATTTATTTGACAGAGAAAGAGACAGAAGGATGCCTGAGTGGCTCAGCAGTTGAGCATCTGTGTTCAGCTCAGGGTGTGATCCTGGGGGTCCAGGATCAAGTCCCGCATCGGGCTCCCTGCATGGAGCCTGCTTCTCCTTCTGCCTGTGTCTCTGCCTTTCTCTGTGTGTCTCTCATGAATACATAGATAAATAAATCTTAAAAAAAAAAAAAAAAGATGAAGAGACAGAGTGCTCAAGTGAGAGGGGTGAGTAGGGGCAGAGGGTGAGGAGAGAATCTCCAGCAGACTCTATGCTGAGCATGGAGCCCCATGCTGGGCTTGATCTAACAACCCTGAGATCATGACCTGAACCAAAAGCAAGAATCCAATGCTGAACTGACTGAGCCACCCAAGTGCCCTGGAGTATGTGATTCTTGATCTTGGGGTTGTAAGTTTGAGCCCCACATTGAGGGTAGAGATTACTTTAAAAAATAAATAAATCTTTAAAAAATTATACACTAAAGAATTAAAATCGGGGTGCTCGGGTGGCTCAGTCAGTTAAGCGGCTGCCTTTGGTTCAGGTCCTGATCCCAGGGTCCTGGGATGGAGCCAGGCATTGGGCTCCCTGCTCAGCGGGAAGCCTGCTTCTCCCTCTGCCCCTCCCCCTCCACTGGTGCTCTGTCTCTTACTCTCTCTCTCTCTCAAATACATAAGTAAAATCTTATAGAATTTAAATCACTCATAATCCTGCCACTTAGAGATAATAACTATTAAAAAATTTGATGTGTGTCCTCCCAGAATGTTTTCTATGACCGTACATATTTATAAGTTTTATATTTTCAGTTGGGTCATTTGGATGTCTCACCGACAACTCAAATTCCCCATGTGCCAAAAAAGTTTCTTCATCTCCTCTAAACCTGCGAGATGGAAGAGATTTTACAAGATGAGAGAGAAAACAAGTAAGGGTAAACTATAAACAACTGGTGAGGGGATCCCTGAGTGGCTCAGTGGTTTGGCACCTGCCTTAGGCCCAGGGCGCGGTCCTGGGGTCCCAGGATCGAGTCCCACGTTGGGCTCCCTGCGTGGAACTTGTTTCTCCCTCTGCCTGTGTCTCTGCCTCTGTCTCTGTCTCTGTCTCTCTGTGTCTCTCATGAATAAATAACTCTTAAAAAAAACAAACTGGTGAATTTGTGTAAAGGGCATATGGGATAAGTCACCCCCAGTGAAGAAAAGTGAACTCTCCTGTAAATCTCCTGCTTGTGACTAACTCTACTGCCTTTTCATGATGTGGAAATGAAAACTCATTAGGACCTCCGTGATCCCCGGATGTGGAGCCTGCCTATCTCTGCGGTCCTGTCTCCTTTCATTCTGTTCTTTGATCACAGCTTCTCACCACATGGATCCTGGAGCACTTCAAAGCTATTCTGGCCTCAGGGCCTTAGGGCTTGGGCTTCTCTGTCTGAAATGCTCTTCCTCCAACTCACCGTGCTGATTCCTCATCCAGATTGTAGTGCATGGATTACTTCATCGAAGAAGTCTTTCCCAACCAATCTTTCTAACTTTTCTCTATCCATCTACCTCAGACTTTTCAGTAACTCAGTTCTGTCTGCCTCCCCCTGTGGACCATCAATCCCCCGAGAGCAGGATCGGTTTGTCTTGAGCATCATCCCGCCTCCTGCACCTAATTCAGTAGAAAAGGATGTGCTCAAGAAATAGCTTTTGAATGAATAAATTAACAAATGAGGAAGAAGATTGTTGCCAGAGAGCACATTAGTGAAGGAAGTGGAGCAGTGTTGATGATGAGGTGGGGTGTAAAAGTGGGTGTGAATCCCTCCGGGCATGGGGGGCAGCTCGGTGAATGATGAATGAAGAGAGTAGATGTCTATGATGTACAGAACAATGATGTTGCATAGGAGGAACAGGCAGTCCCATTGTTTCCCTGTTGCCTTCCCTCCTTTAGAAGCTGGAAAAGGAGCTGCCAGGGATTAAGGCATTTGCTTCTACTCATCCTTGGAAACCTTTAAAACTGCATTTGACCCTTTGTTGCACTCCTAGAGTATAGAAGCTGGAAAGTAGCCCAAGGGAGTCAAAACCCTGACTTTGATTCATAAACATGCTTTTAAAAAAGTAACAAAGAGAGAAAAAGAAATTGTGGTTATGACCTAACCATAGTCAAGAAATCTCTTTGACTTCCATTGGTTTGGTATTAATGGAAGCCTTTTATCCTCAGAACTTTGTACTTGTGCTGCCAAGCGGAGGACAGGATGGAAAATGTGGAAAGCTCTGTCTGCATAATCACTTCCCTGCTGGCCCTCCCCAAATTCAGAGCTTGCTTGAAGGTTCACCCCCTTGGTTCTCAGAGGCCCCAGGCATGAGAAACCGTGGGGAAAATGTTCCTTCAGATGTCAAAGCCACAGCTTCTACCAGAAAACAGGGACAGATGAATAAAGCCGCAGGCAAGGACAGGCAGATCCTTATGTTGCTCATATGAACATTCTAAACATTTCCTCATAAATGCTGAGTCTGGAGTTCCTAGACAAAATGCTAATATGTTTGGCCCTAAAACACAGTTTATAAAATTAAGGGCACCTTATCCTCACCCTAATGGCCTCTGTCTCTGGGTGGGGCCACTTTCAAGGGGAAATAACTTATTTAAAAGTATATTTTACAAAAAATAAAATAAAAGTGTATTTTACAACCCATGGCTCCCATCAAGAATTACCTTATCTCCCATTTTGTGTAAGAATTTTTTATTTTATTTGTTTTTATTTTTTAAATAATTATTTTAATTTATTTTATTTATATTACAGAGAGAACATAATCAAAGGGAGCAGAAGAGGGAGAAACAGACTCCCTGCTGAGCGGAGAGCCTGATGCGGGACTGGATCCTAAGACCTGGGATCATGACCTGAGCCCAAGGCAAACACATAACTGACTGAGCCAACAAGGTACCCCTTTCAGAATTTTTTTAATATATTTTTCTAAATTTTATTTATTCATTCATGAGAGACACAGGGAGAGAGAGAGCGAGAGGCAGAGGGAGAAGCAGGCTCCATGCAGGAAGCCCGACACGGGACTCGATCTCGGGACCCCAGGATCATACCCTGGGCCGAAGGCAGGTGCTAAACCACTGAGCCACCCAGGGATCCCCAAGAATTTTTTAAATAAAAGTTTTAACTTTATTTTTTTTTTTAAAGTTTTAACTTTAGAATAATTTTAGATTTATAGAAAGGTTGCAGAGATATTACGCAATACCCATAGACCCCTCATCCAGTTTCTCCTATTAACATCTTATATTAATTATATGGTACATTTGTCATGACTAAGGAACCAACATTGGCCAATTACTATTAACTGAACTCCACACTTTATTTGGATTTCACTAGTTTTTTGTTTTTTTTTCCTACTGTCCTTTTTCCTTTCCAGATTCCATTCAGGATACCATATTATATTTAATCATTAGTGTCTTTGGTTCTTATGGGCTGCAATATTTTCTCTGGTAGTTCTTATTTTTAAAGTTTTTTAAAAAGTAAGTTCTACACCCAATGTGGGGCTCAAACTCCTGACCTGGAGATCAAGAGTCACATGTGCCACCAACTGAGCCAGCTAGACACCACATCTTTATTTCTTGATGACCTTAGTTTTGAGGAGTATTTTGTAGAGTATCCCTCAAATCAGGATGGTCTGATATTTTTCTCATAATAGATTGGAATTAAGGGTTTTTGGAAAGAACACCTCAAAGCTGAGATGCCCTTATCATCATATCAGGGGTAGGTGACATTACATGGCATCACTAGTGAAACTAAGTTTCATCACCTGGTTAAGGCAGAGTTTGCCAGGTTTCTCCACTGTAAAGTTACTATTCACCCTTTTTGTACTTTGTTCTTTTGAAGCAAGTGACTAGTCTAGCTTATTCCCCCCAAAAAAGTGGAAGAGGGCACTTGAATGGCTTAGTCAGTGGAGAATGCAAATCTTGATCTCCAGGTCAGAGTCTGCACCCCAGTTTGGAGGTAGAGCCCACCCCCTGCCAAAAAGGGGGAAGAGGGAATGGGGAAGGAGGAGGAATAGAGATCAAGCTCACCTCCTGGAAGAGGGAACATTTACATAATATTTAATGGAATTCTTTTGCCAGGAAAATTTGTTTCTTCTTCCTTATTTATTTATTCAGTATTTCATTTATATGTATATGGACTCATATATTTATTTTTACTTTGAGTTATAAACCAAAACTTATTTGTTACTCAAAAATTGTTCCTGTTTGGGCCACCTAGAATTCTTTCAGTTTGGTCCTTGTGTCCCACTGACGTGTTCTTGTCCTTATAAAATTTTTAAAACATACAAATGAAAGCTGATCAGTTATATTCTGAGGCACTTTATTCTTAACATTACATACATGGTCTTGGCAATCCCTCAGTCTAGAAGATATTTTCATTTTACAAGGTAATGTGTTCCTAATCTGATTGTGCTGATATTGTAATGAGTCATGGTTTATCTTAAACTGCTTTGATTTGTTTTTGTTTTTTTACTTTTCAAAAAAATTCACACTAGTGGGGTGCCTGGCTGGCTCAGTCAGCTGGGCAAATGACTCTTGATTTAGGCTCAGGTCATGATCTCTGGGTCATGGGATCAAGCCCCACATCAGGAATCGGGAGTCTGCTTGAGGTTCTTTCCCCCTCCATCTTCTTTTCCCTCTGCTTCCCCCACGCCCCCACCCCTGCTCACTTTCTCTCTCTCTCAAATATTAAATAAATAAACAAATAAAAGGAAGTGAGAGTATCTCAAGCAGGCTCTGCACTGAGCACAGAGCTGGATGTGGGGCTTCATCTCATGACCCTGAGATCATGACCTGAGCTGAAACCAAAAGCTGGACACTTTTTAAAAAGATTTTATTTTACATATATTTTTTAATTGATTTTTTTAAAAGTAGGCTCCATGCCCAGCATGGAACCCAGCTCAGGGCTTGAACTCACACCTGAGATTGAGATGTTAGCTGAGATCAAGAGTTGAATGCTTAACCAATTGAGCCACCCAGGTGCCTCTGAAATGCTATATATTTTTTAAGTACTTTGCATATAAATGAGGCAATGAAGACTAGAGGGAAAAGTGCCACACTGTCAAATCTGTGTTCTAGACCTTTTCAGCCACTTCCATGTTCTTAAGTTTTCAACGTGTCCAAAGTTCTCTGGGCCTCAGTTCTGTTATCTGTAAAATGTGGGGTGGGACTAGACGGTGTCTAAGGTATTTACGGCTTTAATATTCTTTGGTTCTATTTCATGTGATTCTCACATGAACTACATGAAGCAAAGCATGTAAGAGAGATGTTTAAATATTTATGTAAAGTTTTTGGTGCTAAATGTCCCATTTTTCCCCCATAGAGGACCCAAACAGTATCAAACAAGAGTGTCATTATATAGGAACAGTCCTTAGCAACGTGATTTGAGGAGTCTCAGATATTCTTTTTTTATCTGAAAGTATCTCTTTGGAGCACCTGGTTAGCTCATTTGGTTGGCTTCGGTAGTGATCTCAGGGTCCTGGGATCGAGCCCTGAGTTGGGCTCCCTGCTCAGAGGGAGTCTGGTTGTCCCTCGGCTTTTCCCCTCTGCTCGTATGTGCTCTCTCAAATACATAATAAAATCTTAAAATAAAAAAGTATCTTTTACCTGCCTCACACCTCTGAACTAAACTTTACTACAAGCTCCTTTCCTTGTCCCTCAGAGTCTTCCCTGCTAACACCTCTACTCTCTTCACCTCCAGGAACAGTGGTGCAGCTGTTTCATTTATAAATGTCCCATCATAACCTAAGTACTAACCCTTAAAGTAATGAGCATAACAGAGGTATGTGCAAAGGGTGACAGGATTCACAGGAGGGAGTGGCAAGTCTTTTAGGAAAATTTAGAAATGTTTCACTAGGAATGTTGCAAGATAACTGGAATTTGCAGGATGGATAGGATTTTACCTGGTAAATACAAGGTTTTTCTAGGTGGAGAGAATAGCATACACTTTAATTACAAGATACTTCTTTTGTTTTTTTTGTTGTTGTTGTTTGTTTTTTTAAGATTTTATTTATTTATTCATGATAGTCACACAGAGAGAGACAGAGAGGCAGAGACACAGGCAGAGGGAGAAACAGGCTCCATGCACCGGGAGCCCGACGTGGGATTCAATCCCGGGTTTCCAGGATCGCGCCCTGGGCCAAAGGCAGGCGCCAAACCGCTGCGCCACCCAGGGTTCCCAAGATACTTCTTTTGAAATAGAAGTACACCACTAGGGATAACACTTAGAGATAATGCTATCTTTTTAAAAAAAAATTTATTTTAAGTGTGTGCAAGTGGGGGTGGGGGACAGGGGAGAGGGAGAGAGAGAGAGAATCTCCAAGCAGACTCCCCCCTGAGAGTAGAGCCTGACGCAGGGCTCCTGGGATCATGACCTGAGCTGAAATCCAGACCCAGTAGCCCAACTGACTGAGCTACCCAGGTGCCTCAACAGTATCATCTTAATACAAGTTACTCTATTGGGTAGCCCCAGTGGCTCAGTGGTTTAGAGCCACCTTCAGTTCAGGGCCTGATCCTGGAGACCCCGGATCGAGTCCCACATCAGGCTCCCTGCATGGAGCCTGCTTCTCCCTCTGCCTGTGTCTCTGCCTCCCTCTCTCTGTGTCTCTCATGAATAAATAAACAAAATCTTTTTTTAAAAAATGCAAGTTACTCTATTGATTCATCTTACCAATTGATTGCATAAGAATTCTGGGTTCCTGGAAAAATGAGAATAAATGTTACAAGTGGAAGTACTTAAGGTAACACTTTTTATCTTAAATAAGGTCAGCTTAAAGCTCAGAAAATGTCTAGTACTTGTTCAATACATGATAATAGTGGAACTGACATTGACTAATCTTAAGGGTACTGAGCAATCAAGACTGATTTAATCATGGTGATTTCAAAATAAAAGAATAGCAATCATGTTTTACCTTTGTATAGCATCTTAGACTGTCCAAAGCATTTTTGCACCCATTAATTTATTTAATTCTGATTGAGGAATAAGGACACTTAAGGCTCAGAGACAGCATTTTGATCACTAGCTGAAGGATCACTTTCCTAACTAGGAAAGCTGGACTAAAATCCAGGCATCTTGACTATGTCTAGCATGCTTTTCATCGCACTTCTGGAACAAATATGACCCTCTGGGTGACATGATGAGAAACTTTCAAAATAATTCACAGGCAGGGGTATATCCAATAACAGCAAGTTCAAGGCAAACATTGTGAAAAATTACAGTGTTCTGAAAAACAAAGGCCCAAAACATGTAATGTTAGATGATTGTTTTTGAATTCCCTTGATTCCCCATCAAGTTGGGTCCTGCACAGACATTCAGGTTCACTCTTTGTTTATTACTTGGCTTGAGTCACTAGAGTCAGTTGATCACACTATACTGTGCAGTCCAAACACCTGAGGGCTGATTTCTTCCCACCTCTGCTTTGTGATGAAAATTTCTTAAGTAAGTAGGTGTTATTTGCCAAGAGAGAACTCTGCTTAAAAATGCCTAATAGGAAGCAGAGAGTACTGGTTTCTTTTTCTCAAGAAACTTTTTAGTAAATTAAGTGGGAAAAGTTCGTTGAAAAGAAAAAATTTTTAAGTAGGCTCCATGCCCAGTGTAGAGTCCAGTACAGAGCTTTCAATTTTTTTTCAATTTAAATTCTAGAGCTTTTTTTTTTTTTAGATTTTATTTATTTATTCATGAGAGACAGAGAGAGAGAGAGAGAGAGGCAGAGACACAGGCTCCCACAGGAACCCTGATGTGGGACTCAATCCTGGGACTCCAGGATCACGCCCTGGGCTGAAGGCAGACGCTCAACTTCTGAGCCACCCGGACATCCCAAAAATTCTAGTTAGTTAACATATATGGTAAAATTAGTTTCAGGAGTAGAATTTAGTGATTCATCACTCACATATAACACCCAGTGCTCATCACAGCACGTGCCCTCCTTAATGCCCATTACCCATTTACCAACCCAGCCCCCACCAACCTCCCTTCCAGTAACCTTCAGTTCTTTATTAAAGAGTCTTTTATGGTGGGATGCCTGGGTGGCTCAGTGGTTGAGCATCTGCCTTTGGCTCAGGGTGTGATCCCAGAATCCCTGGATCGAGTCACACATCAGGCCCCCTGCATGGAGCCTGCTTCTTCCTCTGCCTGTGTGTGTCTCTGCCTCTCTCTCTCTGTGTCTCTCATGAATAAATAAAATCTTTTAAAAAATGAATTTATGATCAATTTGATTTAACTTTAACTGCCAGGACCAAAATTATAATTCTAAGAATTACTCTCTATTTTTTTAAAAGATTTTATTTATTTATTCTGTGTCTGTCATGAATAAATAAATAAATAATCTTAAAAAAAATTTAACTCAAGGGGCTCCTAACTGGCTTAGTTACTGGAGCCTGTGACTCTTGATCTTAGGGTTGTGAGTTTGACCCCCATGTTGGGTGTAGAGATACCATAAAATCTAAAAAAAAAAAAAAAAATTAACTCAAAATGGGCAAAAGTCATAAAAGTAAGAACTAAACCATTCTTATGAGAAAACATAGGAATAATTATTCATGATGTTGGGTTAGGCAGTAATTCCTTAAATATGGCACCAAAATTACCAGCAATGAAAGAAAATATAGATAAATTAGATTTCATCAAAATTTAAAAGTTTTGGAGACACCTGGGTGGCTCAGTGGTTGAGCATCTGCCTTTGGCTCAGGGCATGATCCCAGAATCCCAAGATCGAGTCCCACATCAGGCTCTCTGTATGGAACCTGCTTCTCCTCCCTCTGCATATGTCCCTGCCTTTCTTGTGAATAAATAAATAAAACCTTTAAAAAAATTTTAAAGTTTTGTATTTCAAAGGACACTGTCAAGAAAAAGACAACTTATATAATGGGGGAAATATTTGCAAATCATATATCTGATTAGTTTCTAATATCTAGAATATATAAAGAAGTCAACCCAACAACAATAATGAACCCAATTAACAATAAAGGATCTGAATAGACATTTCTCCAAAGAAAATATACAAGTGGTCAGTACATGCAAGATATTCAACGTTATTAGCTATTAGGGAAATGTAAATCAAAACTACAATAAGGGGCACCTGGCTGTCTCAGTCCACAGAGCATGTAGATTTTAAGTTTGAGCCCCATGTTGGGTGTAGAGATTACTTAAAAATAAAATGAGGGGATCCCTGGGTGGCTCAATGGTTTAGCGCCTGCCTTTGGCCCAAGGTGCGATCCTGGAGTCCTGGGATCTAGTCCTGTGTTGGGCTCCTGGCATGGAGCCTGCTTCTCCCTCTTCCTGTGTCTCTGCCTCTCTCTCTCTCTATGTCTATCATAAATAAATAAATACATAAATAAATAAATAAATAAATAAGTAAATAAATAAATAAATAAATAAATAAATAAATCTTTAAAAGAAAATAAATAAAATGAAAGGGGCACCTGGTTGGCTCAGTTGGTAAGCATGTGACTCTTGATTTCAATGTGCTGAGTTCGAGCCCTGCCTTTGGCATGGAGCCCACTTAAAAAAAAAAAGATACCACTTTATTCCTATGAGGATGGATAAAATAAAAATAACAGACAAAAACAAGTGTTGATAGGAGTGCCTAGCTGGCTCAGGTGGAAGAGGGTGTGACTTTTGATCTTGGTGTCCTAAGTTTGAGCCCCACATTGGGTGTAGAGGTTATTTAAATAAATAAATTCACTTAAAAAAATAAAAACAAGTGCTGACAAAGATAAGAAAAAATAGGAATCTTCACACATTGCTGGTAGGATTGTAAAATGAAACAGCTGCTAGAAAAACAGGAAGTTCCTCAAAATGTCAAACTTAGAGTTACCAGATGACCCAGCAATTCCACTTCTAGGTATATGCCACAAATAATTGAGAACAGATGTTCAAACAAAAATGTGTACACACGGGATCCCTGGGTGGCGCAGCGGTTTGGCGCCTGCCTTTGGCCCAGGGCGTGATCCTGAAGACCCGGGATCGAATCCCACGTCGGGCTCCCGGTGCGTGGAGCCTGCTTCTCCCTCTGCCTGTGTCTCTGCCTCTCTCTCTCTCTCTCTCTCTGTGACTATTATAAATAAATAAAAATTTAAAAAAAATGTGTACACAAGTGTTTATTCATAATGGACAAAAAGTAGAAGCAACTTAAATGTCCATCAGTTGATGTATGTGTAAATCCTATTTCTCAGCCACATACAGGAATTAAATATAGGCATACCTCAGAGATATTGCAGGTGCAGTTCCAGACTATCACAATAAAGTTAGTATCACAATAAAATGAATCAGGGGCACCTGGGTGGCTCAGTGGTTGAGTGTCTGCCTTTGACTCAGGTCGTGATCCTGCGGTCCTGGGATCAAGTCCCACAACAGGGTCCCAGCAGGGAGTCTGCTTCTCCCTCTGTCTGTGTCTCTGTCTCTCTGTGTCTCTCATGAATAAATAAAATCTTAAAAAAAAAAAAAAAACCAATAAAGGAATCAGATGAATTTTTGGCTTCTCAGTGCATATAAAATTTATATTTACACTATACTGTAGTCTATTAAGTGTGCAATAGTATATCTTTAAAAAACCCAATATAGGGCAGCCCTGGTGGCATAGTGGTTTAGCACCGCCTGCATCCCAGGGTGTGATCCTGGAGACCCAGAATCGAGTCCCACGTCGGGCTTCCTGCATGGAGCCTGCTTCTTCCTCTGCCTGTGTCTCTGCCTCTGTTTCTCTGAATGAATAAATAAATCTTAAAAAAAAAAAAAAAACCAATATATATATACCTTAATTTAAAAATACTCTTGCTAAAAAAATGCTAACCATTATCTGAGCTTCCAGTGAGTCATAATCGTGATCACAGATCACCATAACAAATATAATAATAATGAAAAAGTTTGAAATATTTCAAGAATTACCAAAGTGTGGCACAAAGACATGAAGTGAACAAATGCTTTTAGAAAAATGGTGCTGACAGACTTGCTCTATTGATGGACTTGAAATGTGGCCGCAAACCTTCAATCTGACTGGCTGGCTCAGTCAGTAGGGCATGTAAGTTGATCTTGGGGTCGGGAGTTTGAGCCCCATGTTTGGTGTAGAGTTTACTTAAAAAACAACAAAAACAACCTTCAGTTTGTAAAAAATGCAATATATGCAAAGTGCAATAAAGAGAAGCACAGTAAAATGAACTATGCCTATACCAGTATATGAATCATGAAGACATTATACCAAGTGATAGAAGCCAAGCACAAAAAGCCACATATTATATAATTCTATTTATTTGAAATGTCCAGAATAAGACAATCTATAGAGACAGAATAAGTTACTCCTTGTCAGAGTTTGGAAGGAGGGGACAATGGGGGCAAGCTAAACTGTGTTATTTATTTATTTATCTATTTATTTTAAAGATTTTATTTTATTTTATTATCTTTTAAAGATTTTAAGTGGGCACCCCGAGTGGCTCAGCGGTTTAGCACCACCTTCAGCCCAGGGTGTGATCCTGGAGACCCAGGATCGAGTCCCTCGACAGGCTCCCTGCATGGAGCCTGCTTCTCCCTCTGCCTGTGTCTCTGACTCTCTCTCTCTCTCTCTCTGTGTCTCTCGTGAGCCACCCAGGGATCCCCAAACTCATGTCTTTCAAAGGGTGATTGGACAAATAAGTTACGATCTATTCATTAGTGGAGATCATCAGTCACTGAAAAGAGATAGTTCTATATGGGAATATAAATTAATTGGGAAAAAGGAAAAGCAAATTGCAGGAGGGACTGGGACTAGATGACCCAGGGCCAAGGCTTAGGGCACAATAGCTAAGGAGACACTCACTCTTAGGGAAATAGGAGTGTAGTGTTGTACCCTGAGAATGAGTGCCTCCTGGAATCTGACATCTCATCTCTCCCCTCTCTTGCCTCATTCTAGTCTCAGCCCTGTACAATTTAATCCTTTATCTGTTAATAATAACAATTTTATATATAAATAAATAAATAAATATATATATATATATATATATATATATATAATTGTGTATACTGGTACAAACTTTTTGTTTTTATTTTTAAAAGATTTATTTATTTATTTTAGAGAGAGAGTAAGCAGGGAAGGGGCAGAGAGAGGGGGAGAGAGAATTCCAAGCAGATCCTACACTGAGCATGGAGCCTACAGGCGGCTTGATCCCACGAGATGAGATGAGACTGACCCGAAACCAAGAATCAGATGCTTAACTGACTGCACCACACAGGCACCCCATTGGTACAAACCTTTTAGAAGGCATATATAGATGTGTGTGTGTGTGTGTGTATTTTATTTTTTAAAGTAATCTCCATGCCCAACATGGGGCTGGAACTCACAACCCAGAGATCAAGAGTCACATGCTCTACCCACTGAGCCAGCCAGGCATTCCTGTGTGTGTCTGTGTGTGTGTGTGTGTGTGTGTTAGTTAAAGGGAAAAAACTGAGGAATATTTATCAAACTATTAGCAGTGGTTTTTCTGGGGCATGGGATTGTGGGAGATTTTCTCGTTTTCTCAGTCATATACTTCTGAAATCTTATGTTAAAAAGCAATTAACAATTGCATATTCATGGTTATTGAAAAAGCAAGGAAGATATTAAAAAATAATAGAAAAGGCACACAAAAGAGTTCCATGTTCTATATATGAATACTGAATCTGAATACTGAACTGAGTACTTTGTGTATCTGTGGTTGGTATCATATAGCTACTACGTGAAGGATGAAATAATGAAAAAAATGAGTATTAAATGCTTTTGAAACATGTATTTTATTTACTTTTGTTTATTTATTTTATTTATTTTTATTTAGTTGACAGAGGGGGAGAGTGACAGAGACAGCACAAGCAAGGGGAGTGGCAGACAGGAGAGAGAGAAGCAGGCTCCCTGCTGAACGGGGAGCTTGATGTGGGACTTGATCCCAGGACCTCAAGTAATGACCTGAGCCAAAAGCAGATGCTCAACCGACTGAGCCACTCAGGTGTCCCTGAAACATGTATTTTAAAAACTGTATAAAAAAAAATAAATAAAATAAATAAAAAAATAAAAACTGTATGACAGGGGTGCTTGGCTGGCTCATTTGGGAGAGTATGTGACTCTTGATCTAGGGTTGTAAGTTTGAGCCCCACGTTGGGTGTAGAGATTACTTAAAAATAAATAAACTTGGGCACCTGGGTGGCTTGGTGGTTGAGTGTCTGCCTTTGGCTCAGGTTGTGATCCTGGGATCCTGGGATCGAGTCCCACATCAGGCTCCCCATGGGAAACCTGCCTCTGCCTCTCTCTCTCTTTTTTTTTTTTATTATTTTTTAAAATTTTTATTTATTTATGATAGTCACATAGAGAGAGAGAGAGGCAGAGACACAGGCAGAGGGAGAAGCAGGCTCCATGCACCGGGAGCCCGACGTGGGATCCGATCCCGGGTCTCCAGGATCGCGCCCTGGGCCAAAGGCAGGCGCCAAACCACTGCGCCACCCAGGGATCCCTGCCTCTCTCTCTCTGTCTCTCTCATGAATAAATAGGTAAAATCTTAAAAAAAAAAAAAAAAAAAAAAAAAAAAAAAAACCTCTTTAAAATAAATAAATAAATAAATAAACTTAAAAAAAATGTATGACAGCATTCCCTCTGCAAAATTACATACTTGCCAAGTAGAAATTCAAGTTACACAAGCAAGAGCCAATTTTAGCTTCTATGTGAATACTGTCTTCCCATACATGCCTTACCCTTTTCTCTAGATAAAGATCAGATTAGATGTCTTTCATATGGGAATTTCAAAGCAGTTTAAAGATATTAATTAGTTCTCACAACTCTGAATTGGGTGTATATTATCATGTCTATTTTCCATATGATAAGACTGATAGGCTGAATGGTTTCCCAGTATTCCCTACCTCATATTGTCAGTGAAACCAAGAATATCATTACTTAATTGACCATGTTTTCTTTCTTGAGAAGAGATAAACCAATTTTGGGGTGGATAAGTCAAACTAAATAGCTATTTATGCATCAAACATTTTGTTAGAAAGAGGTATTTTTATTTTTATATTTTCTAAATAACCTGGAGTATATTTTTTCAGTAGGTTCCACACCCGCGTGGAGCCCAACTTGAAGCTTGAACTCAAGACCCTGAGATCAAGACCTGAGCTGAGATTAAGAGTCTGATGCTTAAGCAACTGAGCCACCTGGGCATTTAAAATTTACTCTAGGGATCCCTGGGTGGCACATTGGTTTGGCGCCTGCCTTTGGCCCAGGGCGCGATTCTGGAGACCCGGGATCGAATCCCACGTCGGGCTCCCGGTGCATGGAGCCTGCTTCTCCCTCTGCCTGTGTCTCTGCCTCATTCTCTCTCTCTCTCTGTGACTATCACAAATAAAAAAAAATAAAAAAAAATAAAAAAAAATTTAAAATTTACTCTATACCCCAGTAGTTGGTTGGACAATATTTTCTTTTTTTTCTTTTCTTTTTTTAAATTTTTATTTATTTATGATAGTCACACACACACAGAGAGAGAGAGAGAGAGAGAGAGAGAGAGAGGCAGAGACACAGGCAGAGGGAGAAGCAGGCTCCATGCACCGGGAGCCCGACGTGGGATTTGATCCCAGGTCTCCAGGATCGCGCCCTGGGCCAAAGGCAGGCGCCAAACCGCTGCGTCACCCAGGGATCCCTGGACAATATTTTCTAAATTAAAATTTCTATTTAAAATAAATGAATAAATAAAATTTCTATTTTTAAAAAAAGATTTTATTTATTTATTCATGAGAGACACACACACAGAGAGAGAGGCAGAGACACAAGCAGAGGGAGAATCAGGCTCCACGCAGGACGTGGATCCCGGGTCTCCAGGATCATGCCCTGGGCTGAAGGAGGCGCTAAACTGCTGAGTCACCGGGGCTGCCCTAAGATTGTTATTTTAAAATATGTAGACAGGGGATCCCTGGGTGGTTCAGCGGTTTTGCACCTGCCTTTGGCCCAGGGCACGATCCTGGAATCACGGGATCGAGTCCCACGTCGGGATCCCAGCATGAAGCCTGCTTCTCCCTCTGCCTCTCATTCTCTCTCTCTCTCTCTCTCATAAATAAATAAAAATAAATCTTTAAAAAAAAAATAAAATGTGTAGACAGAGGTGAAGCTCTGTTGTAGTTTCATCAAAGATCTGCTTTGGGTATTTTGTCAAGTATAAGAAATGTACTTACAGATGAAGTAACTTGGTTTAGTGACTAGGAGACCTACTTTTAAAGATCCTGGCCTGGCATACTGGAAGGATACAATAAATTCTTGGAAAAGGCAGGGTCAGAATACACTTCACTTGTGCCATTACTATACTAACTACTTTATTCACATTATCTCATTTAATCCACCACATTACACTTCTCATTTTACAGATAAAGAAAGAGCCCAACTGAGACTTACCTAACATGAGTCATGTTGAATAAGAAGGCAGGCAGGATTCTAAAAATCAAGTTAATAAAGCCAATTTGAAAAAAAAAAAAAAAAGAAAGTCAATTTGAGTCCACCATGTTCTTTTTGTTTTTAATTTTTTTTTCAAAGATTTTATTTATTTATTTGACAAAGAGAGAGAGCACAAACAGGGAAAGTGGCAGAGGGAGGAGAAGCAACCTCTCCACTGAACAGGGAGCCTGATGTGGTGCTCAATTCAGGGACTGGGACTGTGGGATCATGACCTGAGCTGAAGGCAGACACTTAACCTTAACTGCTTAACTGACTGAGGCACCCAGGTGCCCCTCTTTCTTGTTTTTTATTCTCCAACTTGAATCAGATGCATGATTTTAACCTGCCATTTTGAACTCTGTATTTATGAATATGCCCATTTAAACAATAGTCATTATTTAATTTTTTTAATTTAAAATCAATTAACAGAGTGCACTATTCATTTCAGAGCTAAAGTATAGTGATTCCTCAGTTACATATAACACCCAGTGTTCATTACATCAAGTGCTCTCCTTAATGCCCATCACCCAGTATCCTCCCAGCCACCTCCCCTCGCCAGCAACCCTCAGTTTTTCTCCCATAGTTCAAAAAATTATGGAATGCTTCATGAATTTACGTGTTATCCTTGCGCAGGGGCGATGCTAATCCCTGTATTATTCAAATTTTAGTACACGTGCTGCTGAAGCGAACACTAATCTATTTAATTATTTTGATCAAATTTTTATGCAAGGAAACTATTTCCAATTTTTTCTATTCTCGTTTTTATTTTACTGAAATGATTATGTGCCAGATCAACTTTTTCCATGTACATTTTACTGTGAGATTCATTGCAGTCATCAGGTTTTTATCCTTGTCAAATTCTGTCCATTTTAACTACTACTATGGTGAGCTTTCTTTCACAGCTATTATTTTCATGAAACTTTATTTTTCCCTGTGACCCAAAGTATTTATTGGATTAAAGAGATAGGGTCAAAACATCCCCTTTTGCCTGGGATGCAAGAGTTTAATATAGGTCATTTCTTATGATGGTGATGACGAGGCAAGTCTTATCTTACCTTCTCTATCTATCTCACGGGAGGGAGGCTCAAATGCAAAAATAGATGTGAAAGTGCTTTGTAAGGTGTAAAAGTTAAGTAAATGTCACTTTACTGATTGTTAAAACAAGTCATATAAATCCATCCTCCTGGAACTGTTCTAGAAGGCAAACACCTTCTTATTCCTGCTTAATGTTATTTGCAAAAATGCTTGCAGACTTCAGCTGATTTTCTAAGTATATCCTAGTGAGCTAGTGACTTCACTCTGTTCTCTTGTCATTTGTTTTCCATTCTGACCTCATTAATTTTTCTTTCTCTAGCCCTTGTCCTGAAATCCTCTGTGATGGATTACATATGGATGTTATAATGGATTTGTACCATTGGTTATCAGTTTCATCATCTTGGTTGCTGTAATTGTTGCATGGGATTGATAGTGTTACTGGCTGGCAGTTGCTTGAGAAAAATTAAAACAAACCTGCGACCAAACAGATGATATCTCAGCAGGGGTTGCAGGTACACTGTTATTATAAGAGATTCTTCTTATCACACCTCTGTCTCTTGCTTAATACACTACTTGCTTGTACAAGAGTTTGGAAGGAAGGAGTAAGGCCACTGTTAATCTAAGCAAAGCTTACAAATTCTATTATTTACTGTAAGGCCTAACGTTTATAGGTTTAGGGTTTTTCCCTTTTAATATCCTAAAACAGCTTAAAATTTCAAGCATTGTTTTCAATAAACCGCATTACTTATAAATAGTAACATTAGGTAAAGGCCCATGAGAAGTGATACAGTTTCATTATATTGATTTTGTCCTGCTCCTAGGGTTAGTATAAGGACAAAGATATTTTTTTTCTTTAAGAATCTGCTACATTTCTTATGCATAGTTTTGTTCTTAAACAGTATCCTGCAAAAGAAGTGAAAGTTTGGGGATTAGCAATGTGATTGTTACTGGCAAAATGCCTTTCAGTTCCTCTTCTTAAAAAATAGCTTTATTGGGGCACCTGAGTGGCCCAATCAGTTAAGTGTCTGCCTTTGGCTCAGGTCTTGATCACAGGGTCCTAGGATGGAACCCTACACTGGGCTCCCTGCTGAGCCGGGAGTCTGCTTCTCTCTCTGCCTTTCTTTCCCCTTGCTCTCTCTCTCTTTCTTTCTCTCTCTCTCTCTCTTTTTAAGATTATTTATTTATTTTTTCATGAGAGACACAGAAGGAGAGAGAGGCAGAGACACAGGCAGAGGGAGAAGCAGGCTCCATGCAGGAAGCCTGACATAGGACTCCATCCCGGGTCTCCAGGATCACGCCCTGGACTGAAGGTGGTGCTAAACCGCTGAGCCACCGGGGCTCCCCCTCTCTCTTTCTCTTAAATGAGTAAAGTCTTAAAAAAAAAAAAAAAAAACTTTATTGAGATATAATTCTCTCTCTCTCTCTCTCTTTTTTTTTTTAAGATTTTATTTATTTATTCATAGAGACAGAGAGAGAGAGAGGCAGAGACACAGGCAGAGAAGCAGGCATCATACAGAGAGCCCGATGTGGGACTCGATCCAGGGTCTCCAGGATCACGCCCTGGGCTGCAGGCGGCGCTAAACCGCTGCGCCACCAGGGCTGCCCGAGATATAATTCTCAATACAATTCATCTATTCAAAGTGGACACTTCAATAGCTTTTAGTGTATTCATAGAGTATCACCGTGATCAATTTGAAATGCATTCATCACCTCAACAGGAGACTCCTTATCCAGTATTGTCACTTCACATTTATTCCCCATGTCCTTCGTCTTCCACCCCTGTGCAACCACTAATCTACTTTCTGTCTCTAAATTTGCCTATTCTGGACATTTCACATACATGGAATCATACAATATGTGGTCTTCTGTGACTGGCTCCTTTCCCTCAATATATGGACTTCAAGATTCATCCATGTTGTAGCATGTATCAATACTTCATTAGTTTTATGGGTGGGTAATATTATATTGCATGGATATACCACATTTATTTACCCATTTATCAGTTAATGGACATTTTAGTTGTTTCCTTTTTATGGTTAAAATGAACAATGCGGGCAGCCCGGTGGCTCAGCAGTTTAGCGCCGCCTTCAGCCCAGGGTGTGATCCCAGAGACGGGGGATCCAGTCCCACATCAGGCTCCCTGTGTCTCTGCGTCTCTCTTTCTCTCTCTCTTATGAATAAATAAATAAAATCTTAAAAAATATATAAAAATAAATCAAATGAACAATGCTTCTATGAATATTTGTGTAGATTTTTTTTTTTCATTTCTCTTGGATATATACTTAGGATTGGAATTACTGGGTCATATCGTAAACCCATGCATAGTTTTTTTTTATTTTTTTTAAGATTGATTGATTGATTCATGAGGGACGCAGAAAGAGAGGCAGAGACATAGGCAGAGGGAAAAGCAGGTCTCCCTGCAGGGAGCCCAATGGCTCCCGGGATCATGACCCAAGTCAAAGGCTGACACTCAGCCACTGAGCCACCGCTGCTCCAATGCTCAACTTTTGAAGAACTGTCAAACTATTCTCCAAAGTAACTGCACCATTTTACATTCTCATTAGCAATATCTCAGGGTTCCAATTTTTTCACATCCTTTTAGATATTTTTATCTATCTTTTTTTATCTTAGCCACCTTAGTGAGTGTGAAGTGGTACCTCATTGTGATTTTGATTTGTATTTCCCTAATGGTTAATGATGCTGAACATCATTTCATATTTTTATTGGTCATTTGTAATCTTTTTTTGAGAAATGTCTATTTAGAGCCCTTGCCCATTCTTAAATTGGGTTTTTACTTTTAGTTTAGGAAATTCATTTCATATCTTAAATTCCTTTGAAAATTTTTCCTGTTGTTTTCTCTGCTACTTAAAAAGTATGCTTTATGTCCATTCATCTATTCAAATAAGTTCTGCATTTATTGAGGACCTAATATGTGTCAGATTTATGCTAAATCCTGACTCTAAAGTGCCAGGTTTTAAGGAATCCATAATCTCCTGGCTTCCCAAAAAGATAATTTGCAATACAATGGTGTAAATGCTATTGTAGACCTCACAATGGGAGATTAAATTGGCTCAACAGTAAAACCCTTTCAGGGATATGGACAAGAAGGTTTTAACTAATGTTTGAGATGAAATATAATGGAGACCATGTTTTTTGCAGTAGGTGGAAGAAAATCAAAGTGTACAGATTATACCTCTCATCAGTCAGTACTACTCTCATTCAGTACTACTGAAATACTGATGACATTAATCATAGAGATAGCTGAGCGAGAGAAGCTGGCATGGAGCAGAACTTGCAAGGCAGAGCTCTGGCCAAGCCTCACTGGCAATACAATGGATAAAATCTCTATCTGAAGCCATCATTCAGAAATTACAGATTTAGAAAATATCACTGCTTTTGCAAATAATAATAATGGCATTGATCTCAAAAGCCACATTGCATCTCAGCCAGATCTGCATGGTTTAAGGACAGGTAAAACACATTAAACACATAAAGAACACATAAAAGAAAATCAGCATTGAACTATGCAAGAAGATAAATCAAAACAGAATGTACGACTTAGCCATTTGCAGCTAAGGATTCTCACCAGTTCTATAATGAAGAGGAGATGAAAATAAATATCAGAATCTTCTGGGGCCACCTGGGTGGCTCAGTCAATTAAGCATCTGCCTTCAGCTCAGGTCATGATCCCAGGGTCCTGGGATTAAGCCCCGCATTGGGCTGCCCAGCCAGGTGTCTGCTTCTCCCTCTCCTTCTGCTTCTCCCCCCACTCATGCTCTATCTGTCTCTCTGTCTCAGATAAATAAATCTTAAAAAAAAAAAAAAAAGGAAAGAAAACTTCTGCATTTCATTTATGGTGGTATATAGACAAACTTGTATTGGCTGCATATAGGAGCTCTATTATACTACGTGTTTTAGCCACTTGGTAAGTTGCTTTGCTGTCTTCATGATCCCTTGCTTGAAGACAGCACTCCCATTCCAGCTAAAATATGTGAATCTGGTGGAACCTGCCAGGGACAATTAAAATTCTAGTGCCCAAATGGTTTATTTATACCATTTCTATTTCTGTTCCATCAGAGGCTTGAGCAGACTTACACAGATGATATAATACAATAAAATAGAAAAAAATTAAAATAAAAAAGATATGAGTGACTGGGTGGCTCAGTTGGTTTTGTCCAACTCTTGATTTCAGCTCAGGTCTTAATCTCAGGGTTGTGAGTTCAAGCCCTGTGTTGGGCTCCATACTGGGTATGGAACCTACTTAAGTGAATAAATAGGGACACCCAGGTTGGCTCAGGTCATGATCTTGTGGTGGTGGGATCAAGCATGGAGTTCCATGCTCAGCAGGGAGTCTGCTTGAGATTCTCTATCTCCCTCTCCCTCAAGCCCTTCCCCCATTCACACAAGTGTGCTCTCTCAAATAAAGAAATCTTTAAAAATAAATAAAATAAAAAATAAAAAAGATAGTCACAAATTTAACCAATAATAAACCAGAGTATTAAATAGAATGTTAATATATCCAGAAAATTTTAATAAATATTAGGGTATGGTGTTGATATTAAAGTGTCATCTGCAAAATAATTTTTTTTAATAATTTGTTTTTTGATAATGTTCAGAGAGTTTGCTTAATTTTTTTTGCATTTCCCAGGCAGCCCGGATGGCTCAGCGATTTAGCGCCCCCTTCAGCCCAGGGCCTGATCCTGGAGTCCTGGAATCGAGTCCCATGTCAGGCTCCCTGTGTGGAGCCTGCTTCTCTCTCTGTCTGTGTCTCTGCTTCTCTCTCTCTCTCTGTGTCTGAATGAATAAATAAATAAAATATTAAAAAAAATTTTTTGGGGGATCCCTGGGTGGCGCAGCGGTTTAGCGCCTGCCTTTGGCCCAGGGCGCGATCCTGGAGACCCGGGATTGAATCCCACGTCGGGCTCCCGGTGCATGGAGCCTGCTTCTCCCTCTGCCTATGTCTCTGCCTGTCTCTCTCTCTCTCTGTGACTATCATAAATAAATAAAAATTAAAAAAAATTTTTTTTTTTTGCATTTCCCTACCTTGAGTATAATATTTGCCCTGGAGGCCAAAGACTACTTGTGATTTTTTGTTTTTCGTTTTAATTTCCTTTGTCCTGAACTACTATTTGGAATAATATTTTTTCTAAATAAAATAGAATACATTGTAGGAAGTCAAAGCATTATCAAAAAGTATAAAGAAGAAAATAAAATTAAAAATCACCCAGAATCCCTTCCTTCCCAAATCAAAATCAGAAACAATAAAAATAGAAGAGGAATGTTACACTACTCCAGAGTGTGAACAAAATGTTTTGGAAACTCGGAGGACAAGGCAGGTAATGACGATCTGGGAATTGGAGAATGCTTAACCCTGCAATTATGCTGGCTTTTGAAAAAAGAATAGAAGATGCCTGGAGCAGGGGCAAGGAAAGGCACTGAAGGTAGAGGGAATAGTCTCTAGAAAATGATGGGGCCTCTCCTCTCTGCTTTTTAATTAGAAAGAAGGTAAATTTGGGAAAAGGCCTGGTATGTTCAGTGAACTGTAAGAGGTTGAACTGTGTCTGGACTTCTGGGGGGTGAAAAAGAAATATAGCTTGAAAGATTGTGAATACCTTTTTTCATAAGGTCAAGAAGTTAAGGGTCATATTATAGGATTGTCCTTAATTATACTAAAATAGGTGAGAGACAACTATAAATGTCATATTGGTCATTAAACCTTTTTAAAAAAGATATTGTTTATTATTTTTGGATTTTGTTTTTATATAATCTCTACACTCTACCTGGGGCTTGAATTCACAACCTCCAGATCAAGACTCATATATTTCACTGAGTGAGCCAGCTAGGCGCCCTTGGTCTGAAACTTTTAACTAGAAAATTTTACTTATCTTAATCACCCCACCATATTGTCCTCTCTTTCCCCATTTTCTATCACTAAAGCTTTGTGTCCAAGATAAAATAATCCTTATAGGGAGATGTAGGAAGGCAAGACAATGGCAAATATTTCCTACAGATGTTCTACATAAAAACTTGGCAAACAGAAGGCATATGAGTAATCCTTAGCTGTGAAACCATTCTAGTAATAGTTTGTGTTTGGTACATTTTCCTGAAGGCTCTTATTTTTGGAAACATGGAAAGATTATTCTGTAATATTTGAAAGAGTGAAAAAACCCTGTAAGTCTGATAGTTTCACTTTTTTATTCTGTGCTTTAAGAATAAATGTGTATAGTCTATTTCTGGATAGCAGCAGATATACACTGAGAAAATTGATTATTATGAGAAGTATATAATGGAAAACAATCTCCCCCAAGAGCAATGAATTAGCCAGTAGCAGGCAATGATGGTTCTAAAGCAAAAGAATATTAAAGATGCCAGAGATACTGTAAACCTCATGCTACATGAGATAGAGACATACCCTGAGATGAGCAGCCCATAATCAGCCTTCTTTTGAGTTGTTACTTTTATAACTGAAACTTGGATTTCTCTCCATAAAAAGGAGTGGGTGGTAATCTTGCTTTTTGAGCATTTAGACAAAGATTTTATCCTAAATCTGTTATATGATTTGATTTCCTAACACAAAGAAGTTTTGAAATTGGTCTCTTAGTTGAAGGGAAAGGAATACATTTAAGTGAAAGAGGTAGAGGTTCAAAGTTTAAAGCATGATTAGTTTTGTGTTTGGAAAATAAAAACATCACATTTTATGTTTAAATATCTAATAAGTTTAAATAGGAAAAATTCTAGATTAAGGAAGAAAAAGTAAGTTTTGAGGTGAATATTTCTGTGTTCCAGGGTCTTCTAAAAAAGGATGAATAAGGGATCCCTGGGTGGCGCAGCGGTTTAGCCCCTGCCTTTGGCCCAGGGCGTGATCCTGGAGACCCGGGATCGAATCCCACGTCGGGCTCCCGGTGCATGGAGCCTGCTTCTCCCTCTGCCTGTGTCTCTGCCTCTCTCTCTCTCTCTCTGTGTGACTATCATAAGTAAATAAAAATTTAAAAAAATAATAAAAAAAAAAGGATGAATAAGTGTTTATATTGGATAGGGTGAAGGTTGTGAGGATGCATATTACAGTAGCTTCAGCTGCTCTTGAAATTATTTGTGTAATTTCTACAAGCAGATAGTCTACTGCGGTTATTTGGAGGTCATTATGAAAGGCCAGATAAATATTTATCAAAAGCCAGAAAAATTAAAGTGCAAGGCCATAAGACAGTCTTGTTTCCTAACTTCAGTACATTTCAAATACTTATGCAAGTCTCAGCATCTAAGTGAGAAGAATGTTGACATGCTTAATAACTGGAAAAAGTATTGAAAAAGTACCAAACATTTGTAGAATGTTCAGTAAAAAAATACGTTCTGTTATATATTTTTTCTATCCTCAAGATACAAATAAGCCTATGCAGGGTCAAATATTTTTTCCTTGTTTTGTGTCCTCAATTGGATGGCTTTTTACCTCAACGGCTACTGAACATTTTCTGGGTATGTAGCAGCATATGATACAGTTACTTTCTCTGATATTATAAATCTTTCTGGAGAAATATGATTTTCACACATTATGGGGCACCTGACTGGCTCAGTTGGTAGAGCATCCATCTCTTGATCTCTGGTTCATGAGTTCAAGCCCCATACTGGGCACAAAGTTTACTTAAAAATAAAGAGATTTTAACACATTAAATAATTGTATATGAACTAGGGACACCTGGGTGGCTCAGTTGGCTGGTTTCACCTCTTGTTTTCACCTCAGGTTGTGATCTCATGATTATGGGATTGAGCCCCACATGGGGTTCCATGCTCAAATTCCCCCTCCCTCTCCCTCCTCTTCTGCCCTTCATCCCACGTGTGTGCTCTCTCTCTCTCAATTAAATAAAATCTTAAAAAAATAATTTTATATGAAATAGAAATAACTTGTATCTTTTAAAAAATTATTTATTTACTTGAGAAAGAGGGAGCATAAGCAGGAGGAGGGGTAGAGGGAGAGGGAGAAACAGATTCTCCAATGAGTAGGGAGCCAGGGTCAGGGCTGGATCTCAGGACCCTGGGATCATGCATGACCTGAGCGGAAGGCAGCTACTTAACCACTGAGCCACCCAGGCACCCTTAACTTGTGCTTTAGAAAAAAAAAAAAAAATTATTTATTTATTTATTTATTTATTTATTTATTTATTTATTTGAACGCTCACGCAGAAGTGCACTATAGGGAGGGATAGAGGAGAGGGAGAGAGAGTCTTAAGCAGACTCTCCACTGAGCGTGGAGCCTGATCTCACCCCTGTGAGATCATGACCTGAGCAGAAACCAAGAGTCAGATGCTTAACTGATTGAGCCAAGCAGGCATCCCAAACTTGTGCTTTTATCACTTCTTTGACAATAGATAACTATGTTATGCTCATCAAACTGAAATAGAGCTTTTAAAAGTTAATACTGAGAGGGTCCTGGATGTCTCAGTCAGTTAAGCTGGACTCTTGATTTTTTTTTTTTAAGGATTTTTATTTATTCATTCATGAGACACACACAGAGAAAGGCAGAAACACAGGCAGAGGGAGAAGCAGGCTCCCTGCAGGGAGCCCAACATGGGACTTGATCCCGGGACTCCAGGATCACACCCTGAGCCTAAGGCTCAACCACTGAGCCACCCAGGGTCCCTGGACTTTTGATTTTGACTCAGGTCAAGATCTTGAATGGAGACATCAAGCCCCACCTCAGGCTCTGTACTCAGGGTAGAGTCTGCTTGTCCCTCTCCCTCCCTGTACTTGCACTTTTTCTCTCTCTAAAAGAAATAAATAAAATCTTTAAAAAAAATTTTGATATTGATACAGCAATAATATTGTACACCCAAAAAGAATTTAAGAAATGTTTGTTGATTGATTAGTAACTTTCATAAGTCATAGTATTTCTGAATAAGTTGTAAGGGGTGATTCAGACCTCTCTCTCTCTGTGTGTGTCTCTCATGAGTAAATAATAATAATAAAAAAAATCTAACAAAAAACAAAAACAATGATGACAACAACAAAACTTTGGGGACATTATACCTAATTGTTTCCTTTAACAATTTATTGACATAAGAAGATTCTGTGGATGCTGAATATTGCCATTCTGCATTGGTTTGTTTTGTTTTTTATTTTTTTATTTTTTATTTTTATTTTTATTTTTATTTTTTAAAAGATATGATTTATTTATTCATGAGAGACACACACACAGAGAGAGAGAGAGAGAGAGAGAGAGAGAGGCAGAGACACAGGCAGAGGGAGAAGCAGGCTCCATGCAGGAAGCCCGATGTGGGACTCTACCCTGGGTCTCCAGGACCATGTCCTGTACTGAAGGCGGCGCTAAACCACTGAGCCACCAGGGCTGCCCTGTTTTGTTTTTTAAAGAGTATTCATTGAATTGATCCAATGACTTGATAACTTGATAGGGTTCTCTTACCACATAGAATTAACCAAATTCTAAAACTGTAGAACTACTTAACTCCATCTTCATATTCTTCCATTGCCCACTTTGATTCTTTTAATCACTGTAGTTTCAATAATTTTCTTTTTTTTTTCAAACAAAAGGTCTCATATTTATTACTGAGCCAACCTACTAATGCAGAAGCATATTAACAGAGAAGAATCATTTTCCTGATCAAACACATCTATTGTTTAGGTTGTATTGATGCTTGCAGAGTGATATGTTACACACAAGTGATCTTCATGCAACATAAATATGTATGTCAACTCATGTGATTCCTTATGGATCCACCTTGGTTCTTCTCCACTGTGTCCTCTTAAGAGTTGTACCTGATTTTATTAACCAGTTTTCATTTGAATCCACTAGAGAATGGGGCAATTCTCCTGTTTCTTGGACAGGAATTACTTGATCCTGAAAGTCTTGTGAAAAAACATGGTGAGGAATAGTTAACCACCCATACTATGGTGGCAGAGAAAAGGAAAGAGCTCAAATAATTTTCTTCCAGGGGTGTCTGACTGGCTCAGTAAGCAGAGCATGAGAATCTTGATGTCAGGGTCAAGATTTCAAGTCTAACATTGGGTGTAGATATCACTTAAATAAATAAAACTTAAAAAAAAAGATTTTACATAAAAATATAAAAAAATATTTTATTTATTCATAGAGACACACATACACACACACACACACAGAAAGAGAGAGAGAGCGAGAGAGAGGCAGAGACACAGGCAGAGGGAGAAGCAGGCTCCATGCAGGGAGCCTGACGTGGGACTGGATCCTGGGTCCCCAGGATCACATCCCAGGCTGCAGGTGGCGCTAAACTGCTGCACCACGGGGGCTGCCCTTAAATAAATAAAACTTAAAAAAATTATTTTTTTCCAATGGTTAGTCTTTGTAATTTCCTTTGTGTCTGGTGTACCCTTGGTACCCATGACTAGAGTCAAGTGCTCCAGACCTTATGTTGACCCCCTTGAATCTTCATATTATTTAACAATATGTCCAGTGGTTTGATTTGTTTCTGTGACTTAAAAAAAATACTTAGCTGTTCTCCTTCATAATTCTCATTTGTGAATCATGTCCTAGTTTTGTAAAAATGTGCTGATATAATAATAATCTTACAGCAATGTTGCCTGTTATTTACTTTATCTGTTGAAGATAACACATATTATATTACTCTATATAGGTTAGTCCAATAATTATCCTGTAACTTCTATAACTTAATAAAAATTTGATTTACATTCAATAACTATCCTGTAACATCTGAAGCCTTAAAATTTTTTTAAAGATTTTATTTTTAAGTTTTTATTTAAATAATCTCTACACTTAATGTGGGGTTTGAACTCACAACCCAAAGATCAAGAGTCACATGCTCTACTGACTGAGCCAGCCAGGTGCCCCTTCTCTGCCTTTTTTTTTTTTTTTAGACTTATTTATTTATTTGAGAAAGAGAGAGTGGGGTGAGGAGAAGCAGAGTGGGGGGGTATGCAGGACTTGATCTCACAACTCTCAGATCATGACCTAACCTGAAATCAAGGATGGGATCCTCAACTGACTGAGCCACCCAAATAGCCCCCTGTGTGACTTTGTAAATACTTTCTCAGGATACAGTCCCAAAATTTCATTGATATTCTTAGAGTAACATTTGTGAAGAATTTGAGCTAATTTATCCTACAGAAACATAAATCTCTTTTTGAAGATTTTTAAAAATGTATTTTTTTGGAGAGAGGGAGAAAGAGAGGAACATGTGGACAGGTGCAGGCAGAGGGAGAGACTCTTAAGCAGACTCCCTGCTGAACATGGAGCCCAATGTGGAGCTCTGTCACTTGACCCCAAGATTGCAACCCGAGCTGAAATCAAGAGTTGGGTGCTTAACCAATTGAGCCACCTGGGTGCTCCCAAAAGCATAAATCTTAAAGTCAATTATTTTCAGATTCTGAACATGTAAAATATAAATAAATATAAAATCAGATTCTAATCCTATAAGATATTTATTTATTTATTTATTTATTTATTTACTTATATTTTAAAAGATTTTATTTATTTATTCATGAGAGACACAGAGAGAGGCAGAGACACAGGCAGAGGAAGAAACAGGCTCCCCACGGGGACCCCGATGTGGGACTCGATCCTGAAACTGCAGGATCATTACCTGAGGTAAAGGCAGATGCCCAACCACTGAGCCACCCAGGTGTCCCATATACATTTATTTAAATATAAATTTCAGGGGCATACATTTCAGGAAGTTTTCTGTGAAAAAAATTTTGGTAGCAAGTCAACTCAAAAGCATGAATGAGATTCTAGGAAACATTTTTATTTTATATTTTTAACTTTTAAAAATTGTTTTATGGAGGGAAGGAGGGCAGAGAGAGAAGGAGAGAGAGAATGTTAAGCAGATTCAATGCCCAGCACAGAGCCTGATGCTGGGCTAGATCCCACAACCCTGAGATCATTACATGACCAGAAATCATGAGTTGGATCCTTCATGGACTGAGCCACTCAAGTGTTCAACATTTTTCTTTTAAGTGGTCAAATTATTTCATGCTCTTTTGTAGACTCATTGTCAGGTTTAACTCATTACTACTTTTTTTAAAAAAGATTTTATTTATTTATTCATGAGAGACACACACACAGAGAGAGAGAGAGAGAGAGAGAGAGAGAGAGGCAGAGACACAGGCAAAGGGAGAAGCAGGCTCCATGCAGGGAGCCAGACATGGGATCCGATCCCGGTCTCCAGGATCACGCCCTGGGCTGCAGGCAGTGCTAAACCACTGCGCCACCAGGGCTGCCCCTCATTACTACTTTGATGCACTGTGTTTCTTTAAATAAATATTTATATATCCCATGGGTCAGACTTCATTGAATCAGGTGCCCTTTCTCTTGACTTTATCTAAATTAGTGAATATTTGCCATGTCACTTCCTGCTTTCTTAAACTTAGGTCTGAAGAACTAATACTGTCTATGTAATAACACATCTTAAATAAATAGTGATTCTAACTTGAAAAAGTCTATTTTAGTGTAGAATGAAACAGGAAAGTGTCCTTAAAATGTATAGCCAGAGGCAAAATGACTGTGTTCAAGATCAGTTTTTATCCTACCTGCCCTATTCCTAGGTCAAATGGAAGATTCACAGATTTTAGGAATTCTGAGATCTCAGCACAATCCATATTCACCCTGACATAAGGGCAGTACTAAATAATTCCAATTCAGTTCATTTCAACAATCTTTATTGCGAACCTGTTATATGCAGTTATTGTGCTTATTGCTGGGGATAGAGTGATAAGAGATCATCCTTCCTTTTTAATCTAGTAGGGGAGAAAAAAAAGCAAGTAATCAAAATGCAGCCTGACAAGCAAGCAGAGTACTAGAAGCTTATAAAAGGTACAGAAGTAGGGATCCCTGGGTGGCGCAGCGGTTTGGCGCCTGCCTTTGGCCCAGGGTGCGATCCTGGAGACCCGGGATCAAGTCCCACATCAGGCTCCCGGTGCATGGAGCCTGCTTCTCCCTCTGCCTGTGTCTCTGCCTCCCTCTCTCTCTGTGTGACTATCATAAATAAATAAAAATTAAAAAAAAAAAAAAAGGTACAGAAGTAGTGCTAAGTGTGGGTGCCTGGCTGACTCAGACCATAGAGCCTGTGTCTCTTGATCTTCAGGGTTGTGAGGTCAAGTCCCACGTTGAGCCTAGAGCTTACTTAAAAAAAAAAAAAAAAAAAAAAAGTAATACAAAGAGGGGATAAAATTAATTCTGTCTGTGGGATCAGGGGCATCTTAGAAGTAATACTGTTTGAGCTGAGTATTGTATGGTGAACAAAAATTAAAGAGACAATCAGAAGGGGAAAGTACTTTCATGGCAACTAAAACAGCAAGTGCAAAGGCATATGTATTTGAGGACGTGTAAATTCTTTGGTATCACAGCTCTGCAAGAGCAGGGACAGACTGGTTTATTTTATTGTATTTTTTTGGTTTCTTTTTGAATTTATTTTTTATTGGTGTTCAATTTGCCAACATATAGAATAACACCCAGTGCTCATCCCATCAAGTGCCCCCCTCAGTGCCCGTCACCCAGTCACCATGCTTATTGCATTCACAGTAGTCTAGTACAGAGCCTGAAGCACCATGGAAAATAATTACTTGCGGAACAGAAGAATGAATGAGAGGAAGCCTTGTGTCATTCTAAGGAGTTTTTTTTTTTAAGATTTTATTTATTTATTCATGAGAGACACAGAGAGAGAAAGGCAGAGACACAGGCAGAGGGAGAAGCAGGCTCCATGCAGGGAGCCCCATGTGGTACTCAATCCTGGGACTCTGGGACCACGCCTCGAGCCAAAGGCAGATGCTCAACCACTGAGCCACCCAGGTGTCCCAGGAGTTTTAGCTTAATCTTGTACTTCCCACAGACTGAAGCTAACGAGAAGCCAGTGGACTAGGGAGTCTTGGAAATTAGGTTTGTAGGAGTCAGTCCCTGAACAAGAAGAAAAGGGAAGGTAATGGGCCTGAGCAAATAGGCGAATGATCCACACCGTTATTACTAGCTTTGTATGATGTGGCACATGCCTACGTCTCTAACTTCATCTCCCATGGTCCAATAAACTGGCCTCTTTTTCTTCTTTTCTTCCTCATTTCAAGTGGAAAAAGATTGACCCTCTAGATTAGAATACGCCTTGAGAATATAGCCTCAAGGGTGACACCTTGATTGCAAACTTGTAAGAAACTGAGCAGAAGACCCTGTTAAATCATGCATAGACCCCTGATACATGGAAACTATGAGATAATGAACTGTGTGATTTTTAAGCTGCTAAATTTGTGGTAATTTGTTAAGCAGTAATAGAAAATGAATATAAGTAGGGATCCCTGGGTGGCGCAGCGGTTTGGCTCCTGCCTTTGGCCCAGGGCGCGATCCTGGAGACCCGGGATCGAATCCCACGTCGGGCTCCCGGTGCATGGAGCCTGCTTCTCCCTCTGCCTGTGTCTCTGCCTGTCTCTCTCTCTCTCTCTCTCTCTGTGTGACTATCACAAATAAAAAAAAAAAAAAGAAAGAAAGAAAGAAAGAAAGAAAATGAATATAAGTAAATACCACAAGAGGATGAGAGAAAGTAACTGGGCTTCCTTATTCTTTGCTGTATCATTATACCCAAAATAGTGACTAGGACATAATTCACAAACATTTGTTGGTTATATAAATGAATAAAAAGATAGCTGGATGAAAGGATGAATTTCAGCTGGACAGGGGAAGAGGACAGGACTGGATTCTAGGAACACTATATATGCCAGTCACTATAACGTAAGGAATACAGCTTTCAGAGTTGGACAGGGGGCAGGAAATCTATCGAGCAGGTATAAATGTGGTTCAAAGACTTCTGGGAGCAGTGATATCTGATAATCTTGTTTTCAGATTTCCTTTATTATGTTATACAGTTGGCCCTTGAACAATATGTGTGTTTTTTTTTTTTTAAGATTTTATTTATTCATTCATGAGAGACAGAGAGAGAGAGGCAAAGACACAGGCAGAGGGAGAAGCAGGCTCCATGCAGGGAGCCCGACGCGGAACTCGATCCCGGGTCTCCAGGTTCACGCCCTGGACTAAAGGCAGGTGCTAAACCGCTGAGCCACCCAGTCTGCCCAACAATATGGGTTTGAACTATGTGAGTCCACTTAAACACAAATTATTTTTATTTTTATTTATTTTAATTTATTTTCAAAAATTTGTATAACTACAGTATAGTACTATAAGTGTATTTTCCTTATAATTTTTAAAAGATTTTATTTTTTAAGTAATCTTGGGGCTTGAACTCACAATCCAGAGATTGAGTCACCTAAGGTAGCACACCTAAGGTCTGTTTATTTATTTATTTTCCTTTTTAAAATAAGTTCTATGTCCAATGTGGGGCTCAAATTCACGATCTGGAGATTAAGAATCACAGGCTCTACCAAATGAGCAGCCAGGCACCCCATCTTCCTTATGATTTTTTATTTATTTTTATTTTTTTTATTTTTAATTTTTTATTTATTTATGATAGTCACAGAGAGAGAGAGAGGAGGAGACACAGGCAGAGGGAGAAGCAGGCTCCATGCACCAGGAGCCCGATGTGGGATTCGATCCCGGGTCTCCAGGATCGCGCCCTGGGCCAAAGGCAGGCGCCAAACAGCTGCGCCACCCAGGGATCCCCTTATGATTTTTTAAATAACATTTTCTTTTCTCAGGCTTACTTTACTGTGAGAATAAGTATATAATACATATATTATACAAAATATGTGTTAGTTGACTGTTTATGGTATGAATAAGGCTTCCAGTCAAATAGCAGACTATTAGTGATTAAGTTCTGAAGGAGTCAAAAGCTATATGAAAAAAAGTTATATGTGAATTTTCAACTGCATGGAGGTTGGCACCCCTAACTTCTGTATTGTTCAAGTGTCAACTATACTTTTCCTCTTCCTCCTTCTCCTCCTTCTTCTTCCAAAGTCTAGGACTTGGTAAAAATTTTACATTTTGGGGCTAGCTTGGAGAATAAATAAAGGGTCCTACTGTTTGGAGGAAAGCAGAGCTCAATGTCAGGCTATGAGCAAGGAAAAGCTTATAAATTATCAGTAGAGAAGTCCAGAGCAAATTAGGTAAACTTGTGGCAAATATGTCTTCCTTTGGAATCTTTCAATGCTTGGAGAAAAAGCTGGGTTCTCTTGATTTCAGTCACTCAGGATGAAAAGCTCCGATGATTTTATTTTGTTCTAAATGGACGAAAAGGGAAGGGTGACTCCAGATGCTAGGCTAACTAAAATTTCAAAAGTTAGAAAAAAGGAGAAGAAATGGGACAATAGATCTAGGTTCCAAAAGCGAAGCTTTATTATTATTATTATTAAACTTTTCTTATTTTATTTTTTCCTTTTTAAAAGATTTATGTATTTATTTTACGGGGACAGGGTGCAGAGGGAGAGAGAATCTCAAGGAGACTCTGCACTGAGTGTGGAGCCTGACACAGGGCTCAATCTCATGACTTTGAGATCATGACCCACATGGAATGCCCAAACCACTGGGCCACCCAGGTGCCCCTAAGTTTTTCCTATTTTAGAAAAAGAAAAATTTAAGGTTGCTTTTAGGTCCAGAGGATATCGGGGGGAGGGGGGGTGTTTGTCAATCTCCAATCTCACTTTCCTTGTACTACACAACTGGGTTTTCCCCTCTCCCCACAACTCCACCTTAATCTTCCAAAAGACTATGCCATGTCCCATTCCTCAATTTAGCCCTAAAGATTAAGTTCTGACGTTTTTTTTTTTTAAAGATTTTATTTATTTATTTATTTATTTATGAGAGAGAGAGAGAGAGGCAGAGACACAGGCAGAGGGAGAAGCAGGCTCCATTCAGGGAGCCTGACATGGGACTCGATCCCAGGTCTCCAGGATTACACCCTGGGCTGCAGGCGGCGCTAAACCACTGCACCACCTGGGCTGCCCAAGTTCTGAAGTTTTTAAGCAGTTTTAAGTTGCCTTTCCTTATTTTGACCCTGAAGTAAGTCCGAGCTAACTTCTGGGCATCTGTATTATTTTTCCTCTAGAATTAAGACTTTTTCTTCCATTGTTTAAAAAAGATTTTATTTATATATTTGAGAGTTAGTGAGAGAGAGAGAATGAGAGAGAGAGAGAACACAAGCAGGTGGAGCAGAGGGAGAAGCAGACTCCCCGTTGAGGAGGGAGCTTGATGCAGGGCTTGATCCCGTTACTCTGGGATCATGACCTGAGCCAAAGGCATATGCTTAATGTACTGAGCCACCCAGGCACCCTGAGTTTTTCTTCTATTTTTCTTTGACAATATCCCTTTTTAATGATAAAGTTTGTTCTTTGAAGTATTCAGTTTTTCAGATGAGCTCTGGTCACTCCTATTTGTCCTTATTCGTATAACACAGATTTGGCCTTGGTCCTTGTTCCAACGCTTGTTCTAATTACCTGCTTAGTTTCACAGACCTCTCCTAACCCCAGGGCTTTCCTTCTACAAGTCTTCTGCCTCAGAGGAGAGCTATAATCCACGAGGGCCCATAATACAGAGTGAAGATCCATCAGTCTTATAGACACTGTTGGTTCCCTTGGATTTCTGTGTTGCTTCTTTCATTCTCCCTTATTTTAGAAGACTCTCCTATCCTAGTTGGGCTTTTGGGGATTAGAGAGTGTGGTGATTATTTCTCCCTTACACATGATGGTGGCATTAAGGTTGTTATCAAATTTCAGGACGTCTGGGTGGCTCAGTGGTTGAGCATCTGCCTTTGGCTCAGGACGTGATCCTGGGGTCCAGGGATTGAGTCCCACATCAGGCTTCCTGTGAGGAGCCTGCTTCTCCCTCTGCCTGTGTCTCTCTGCCTCTCTCTGTGTCTCTCATGAGTGAATAAGTAAAAAATCTTTTTAAAAAAAGGTTATCAAATTTTATGTTCTTTCTCTAGTAACATAGTATATTCTTCCAGTAACATAGTATAGTATAGTGTTACATTTCCCTTTCCCTGAAGTTAGGTTTGGCCATGTGACTTCTTTGGCCAATAAAATGGGCGTGGTAGTGAGGTGTATTGCTTCTGAGTGGAAGCATTTTAATAGTTAGAACAAGAACACTGCAGTACTAGCAATTAAATTTTATGATCCTTACTGTCACAATCTATTTTTTTTTTTTTTTTTTTAAAGAGGCTTTACACCTAACATGGAGCTTGAACTCAAGACCCCAAGATTGAGAGTCACATGTTATACTGACTGAACCAGTCTGGTGCTCTCCTAACTGTAGGGATCTTGAAAGCATGTATCTCAGTGAAGCCTCCAAATAGTTTGTTGACCTCAATGACTAAAATGAGCAAAATCCATGTATTGGATATTGTACTGAGCTCTACAGATCCACCCTTTAGGACTAAAGCACAACCTCTCCCACTTGCTGGAAATGCTGGTGGCTGACACCTGGTGGCTCTTGGCCAGAGAGTCCTCTCATCCAAGGGTCAACTCCCTTGCCTGGGTGCAGCTCATATCCAATGACAGGTTGGTGGCAGGGTATAATGACCTGGCCTCCTGTTCCAATTTAGTACAATGCTGAAGGGCTATCCCAGCTCCAGAGCTCCCTGCAGAACTGGCTGAAGCCTCAGGTGCAACTGTTACAGTTCAAGTTCTCCCTTTCTAGTAATTTTGTGACCCTCAGTCTCCAGAGGTTGTTCTGGAGATTACTACCCAATAACCTCATTCATGCAAATCTGTTTCAGGGTCTTACTTGTAATAGGCTTCCTGATGACTTGTATCAAACATGTAACATGTGTGGGAAATAAACTTTTGTTGCCATAGGCTGCTGAGATGTTTGTTACAATCTAGCCTATGCTGACTAGAGCAGATACCAAACCTTGCCTGCCCGGCCAATACTTTGTTTTCACTTGAGCTTGACTGGTATTGTTTCTCTGCTATTCGGGGACATATTGATGGCCCAGTTTTAGTTCTTCTCTGATGGTCCTTCTCATAGTGAGTCAACAGCCATGTCCCAACCGAGATATTACAAGGAGCCAAAGAAAGGAGAAGAGGGTTGCCTATCTAGTTGTCTATTAATTATTCCTACCAAGTCAGTTGCATATATTTATTTCATGTGAATTTCCTAGGACCCTCTCTCCTTTTTTATATAATTTACCATACATTTATAATAGGTATAAGGGTACTTAATGTTTCTTTGGAAATTTTTTATGGAAATAAAAATAGAATAACCAAGTTAATCCCAATTTGAGAAAGAACAGTATTCTACTAATTTTAATAAACTTTCTATACCTCTAACTTACTAAAATCCCGTTTCTCCAAATGCTAGATCTTATTTCTTAAAAGTCAAATGTCAAAACAATACCAGTTTCTTAATTTTAGGCCTTTTGGGCAAAACAAAATATAGTGATAAAACTAATGAATCAAAGCTCCTTCTAATTCTTTTTCTTTCTTATTTATGTATTTATGTATTTATGTATTTATGTATTTATTTATTTATTTATTTTCTTTTTCTTTTTTCTTTTTTTTTTTTTTTATTTTCTTTTTCTTTTTAAGAGATTTTACTATATAGAAACATCTCTTTCTGCCGGACGGGTAAACAGTATGGAAATGTTTTCCACTAAAAGTCTGAGAATCCTGGGTTGGTATTATCAAAACCCGTAATTATACTGGATACTTAGGATGATAACAGCAACCAGTTTAAGGAATGTGGAGGTTTATTCACATCAAGTTCAGATAGAGAGATAAAAGGGGACTTGAATACACAAATAAAGGGTATGACTTAAGGAGTGTCTGTGAATGTGTGTTTGGAGCTGCCCTTATCCACAATGAAAGACCAGCCAAACCAGCCTTCAGAATAACCCTTCTGCTTAGTAGAAGGCAGGCTAGACTTCACCTCTAAGATCGCCCTCCCACGCAAATTTTCCACCTCGCAGCTAAGAATTAAACACAGACTTCCGATCATGGCGCCACGCACGTCACTTTCTCCCTCCCCCCCCCCCCCCCAGCAAAATCCCACCCAAGTCGACCAGCCCTCGCAGGAGGTGTGCAAAGGCTGCAGGGCGGGGGTGGGGGGTGGTGGAATTCCTGCTCTTATCCCGGTCCCTTGGGTTTTTGCAATTCAAAAGACCCGACTAAACAGATCCTTTCCAGGAAGCCTCGCTACCAGCGGGACCTTTTTCGTTTCCTTGGGTGCGAAGTCATTCTTCACTCAGGGGCAGCAACGCCTCCCCATAATTTTCCTTTCACATGTCCTAAGAAAACAAAAACAAAAGCAAAAAAAACCCACAAGAAAACCTAAGGCCCACAGCCTTTGTGAATAAAGGCCCACCCTGGAAGTGGAAGCCGCGCGGCCACGACAGATAACGCATGTAGAGCGGGACAATGTACAGGAGCCAAAGGAGAGAGTTTTCTTTCTGACTTCGCATCCTTTCGAAAGGTCCGATATTTCTGTCAGCCAAGAAGGGCGCTCGAGAAGAGCGGGACGCCGAGAAGAGCAGATACCAATTCCGGGTGGGCTTTCCCGTTCCGGCTTTTGTTTGAGTCAGTGGTGAGGGGAGCCGGAGGGGGAGGCCGAGGTCTACGGGTCTGGGAAGGGAGGGTTCTTCGGGGTTCTCTGGGATACGGAGACCGAGGCTCCCACCGCCAGAAACGACGGGGCAGTTCCGCCCGTCGCGCCTCTACTCCAGGAGTCCCGGGGGACACGGCGACACCTCAGTCCGAGGCTCAATCACCCAGCTCTCGGGAGTTGGCCGAGGCTGGACAAAAGATGTGGCCGCTCTCTCCTCAACGCACCCCCAGATCCCGAGCGTGCCCGTGAGGAAGGCCTGCGCGCGTGCGGGAGAAAGGCCGTCGCTGCCCACGGCGCGCTGCGGGCCCCGCCCTGCCCTCCGCGGCCCGGCAGAGACGCGCCACGCGAGGGCCGCGGAGTCCGTGTCAGCTCGCCGCCGGCGAGGGGCGGGGCCGGGCGGGGCCGCGAGCGCGCAGGCGCAGTGCGGGCTTCCTCGCGCCGCCGCCGCCACTGCCGCCGCTGCCGCCGCCGCCGCCGCCGCCGCCCGCGCTGCACCACAGGCCCCGAGACAGACAGGGCCGGGAAGAGCCGGAGACTGAGGAGGAGGAGGCGGAGGCGGAGGCGGCGGCGGAGGCGGGGCGACTCCGGTGACCGGGAGCGCCGCAGACTGGCAGCTGCGGCGACTCCCCCCTTTGTGTCTGGTCTGCTCGGAGCCACTAGAAGTGCTGCCCGGAGGGTGCGGGGTGTCTCGCCGCCTCGTCGCCCACCCCCCACCTCCCCAGCCGGCCGCCCCCCCGCCCTCGGCCCGCGACGCCCGAGCTCCGCCCGGAGCCCAGAGCTGCGGGAGAACGAGGCGGCGGCGGCGGCGGCGGCAGCAGCGGCTTCCTCAGGGAAGGGGTTGCGATTCGCTCACGGGAGCCATTGACGGGAGGAGACGAGGCTTTTCTTCGTGGGATTTACCTCAGGCAAGACCGAGCGGCTGCAATAAAGAGAGAGAGAGGAGCGAACCCGGGAGGGTGGAGAGGGCAGCTCCCGCACCTCGGGAGCTCGGCGCCCGGCCTGCTGCCCCTCCCCTCCCCTCCCCTCCCCTCCCCTCCCCCGCCGCCCGCCGCCCTCCGGCCGGGCCCGGGCACGGCCTCGCGGGACTGTTCGCCGAGGGCTTGAGGGCTGTGGGTCGGTCCATGGAGGCCGGCACCTCTGACCATCCGGTCGAGGAACAGGGCTTGTTGTTCTCCAGCTCCGAGTGAAGGAAGCACCGAAGCGAAACTTAAAAAGGAATCCTGCGCTCCGGGAGCCGCGGGCGATGCGACTCGGGCCGCCGGCCGCCGCCGCCGCCGCCGCCGCCCGCCCGGCTTCGCCCTCCGCGGCGGTCGGGAACTCGTCCTGATCCTCGGCCCCGCCATCGAATCCCCCCGCCCCCTCCCCCCTGCGCCCTGGATATGTTTTCTCCCAGACCTGGATATTTTTTTGACATCGTGAAACTACGAGGGAAATAACTGCGGGGCTTTCTCCTGTCTGCCCGCTGCACCCGGACATGCCTTCAGTCTGGGGGGCCGAGGCACCCCGTCCTAGGCGAGTGGACCTCCCCAGACGCGAGGGACAGAAATGAAGGGAGTTTCTGCAGCGGAATGAAAGCTCTGCAGCTAGGTCCTCGCATCTGCCATTTGTCCTTTCAAACTGCGTTGTAATACCCACGGGCCGGACAAGTCGACGAGAGCGGGGACCAGCCCCCCCCATCCAGCCCCCCACCCCCACCGGCCGTATCTCCGCCCGTGTTTACTTTCCATATTTCTTTTCTCTGCTCTCCTGCTACTCGGCTGGCCCAGGGATGCCTCCTTCGCTGCAGCGGCCCCGGTGGGTGCCGTCGCTCCTGTGGACCGTCCTGCTGGTCAGCACTGCGGCCGGTGAGTAGCCCCGGGGCGGCGCGTCGGGCCGCTGCCTCCGCGGGAGGCGGGCGAGGGGAGCCCGCAGAGGCCGAGGCCTGCGCTCGCGGTGGAGGCTTCGGCGCCGGTACCTGCGCGCCTCCCCCGTCCCTGCTGGGGAAATAACCTTGCATGTTTTTGTGTAGTTAACAATCCCTACTCCCGTATCCCCCCCCCCCCACGCCTCCCCATCCCCCACGGGGGAGGGGGGAAAAGACATATTGGGTGTGGTATCTTGACATTTTTAGCTGTGAGGTAATGCAAGGATTAAAAATAATATTTTAATCGCCAATGAACCGTATCTATTATGAGATCTTTGGAAACAGAGCTATAGGTTTTTTTTTTAATATATAAAGCAAATTTAGCTTACAGTAAAAAGAACAACTATAGCACGCACACTTTAGCGTTATTTTTAGATTTCGATCATTCTTCGGGAATCCATGTTACTTTCGTGATTTCGAAATGTTACGGAATGAATTGAATACATGTTGAGAAAGCCAGAAATTTGAGATTCTTAATACATCGTATAATACTGCGAATTATTGTTTTAGTAGTATTTTTTTCTTCCAAAGTATTTTGGTAATGATATTTCCATCTTTTCAACCTAGATACACTCGCATTTGTATATACTTTTGGAATAACTGTTGGGCTTAAAAGTATTTTTGATAACTTTATGTTTTAGTCATCTGGCATCTGTTGGCTTTCCTGTCATTGAGGCAACTTTGACCTCATACCAGACGTCTAGCATATTTGAGTCCTGAAAGTTCTTTGACATTTTACTAAGCTTCAAGGGAAATGGTAGTCATCCTTTCCTTAGGATATTTTCTTTTTAGTTCCCAAACACCTTAGAGAAGGCTTCATTTCCATTTACAATGATATTTGAAGCAGTTTTTAGTGACATGTTTTTAGAAATTTTTGGAAGGGAACTGTACATATAATTCTTAAGTTTGGTGTAGGATGGCCAAATAGATTGTGCATTTAAAATTGAGTAAAGGACAATATAACTGCTTTCCAATTGCTTTTTTTTTTATATGTGTGTACTTTTCACATTCAGTAAATTTCTCATTGCTATGCTAAATACAGAAATTGCTTGCTTATTTCCACTTTAAAAGTCTGCATTGGGAAAATTCTAAAAGAAACTTGAAGTTTCCTTTAGTGCCTCTGATTTTGGTTGATTAATGTCTATTATGTTTATGATAAATCTATGTAGTTGTGTTAAAAGAATTCAAAGTAATGAACATTTTGAAACTGGCATTTTAATATTCTTAATCATCACAGTTCCTTTTGGGATAAAAATGAACAATTTTTTCTAGATTTTGTTTTTATTATGTTAGCTGTTTAAATTCTCTAGCAGTAAGGCTTGTGATTCCTGTAAAATATAGAGAGTAAAAGGCTTTAGGCTTAAGCAGTCGTCCTATGAGAAATCTCAGAACATACAGACTTTGCATGTTCTTTGTTATCCTTAACCTTTTAAGAATGTAGATTCTTATTTACAATTGACAGGCTTATTTTGTGCTCAGAACTGGTAACAGTAAGGGAAAGACCATTGATTTAAAAATACATTTAATTTGTATTTGGTAAATAGAATAATGTCCCTCTAAAGGGAGGGATCGAAAGAATCACTGATTAAAAGTGAGAGATAGAAAGAATCACTGAACTGGTTTTAGTATCCTTTTTTTTTTCTTTAGTATTGCATAGTACCAGATGTCAAAATTTGTGAAGCTGGATTTCAGAATCATAACAATAATAATAATAGCTAGTGTTTACTGAGTGCTTGCTCTGTGCCAGCGACTATTCTAGTAGCTTTACATATATTTTCTCATTTGATTTTCATGACAATTCTATGCTCCAGGTTTAATTATGCTCCTTTTACAGAGAGGGCAAGTGAAGCCCAAAGAATTTAAATAACTCACTACAGAGTAAATTGTGGAGCCAAGATTATGGCCTGTACCCTTACTTATCATGTTAATGATAATAGCTCATTCTAATTGAGAACATAAGATAGAGTAGTGCCTTCACTAGGTCAGCCTTGAAAAGAAGTAGGGACACTTGATAGGATCTTCATTCAGCACTGGCTACGCAGAAGTCATGGTTCTAAATGTGTAAAACTTTGCCTAATATTGGAGTGGCTAGTACAATTTCATTAGGTGCAAGGTGATTAGAGAGGGCCTGGGAGAACTTGGGATACATAGATGTAGTGATGTAACCAGACAGGTGCAAGTAGTGCTGCTGAATGGGAAAAAAATGCTGAAAGACTGACTGATATCACATCCCTCTTTTGGGGCCGTGGATAAATCCTTTTATTTCTTTTGAATTCCTCTTTCCCACTTACAGCATATAGTTCATGGATTCCTTAATTCTTTTTTTTTTTTTTTTAAGATTTTATTTATTTATTCATGAGAGACTCAGAGAGAGGTAGAGACATAGGCAGAGGCAGAAGCAGGCTCCCTGCAGGGAACCCGATGTGGGGCTCGATCCCAGGACGTTGGGATCACGACCTGAGTGGAAAGCAGACACTCAACCACTGAACCATCCAGGTGTCCCATAGATTCCTTAATTCTAGGAACATTTTATATGCAAAAATTTGGAATTTACAAAAAATGTAATGTGCTTGTTTGGTTTATAAACTTTAATAAAATAATACAATGCAATGCAGTACTTATTGCAGAAATAGCTTCTGTTAAAATTTTTTTTTTTTGGGAAAAAAGTCATGCTTTATTTAGGTTGTAATGGTTACAGATAACATATGTAACATATCCCACCCTACTCTTTTCAGACCCTTGAGCAGGCTCAGCTACCCTTTCCTCCAGTCTTCTTGTCCTCCTCCTTCTTGTCCTTCTTCCCATCCTTGGTGGCCTGGACGGCCAGGGATCCCATGACATTTCAAACAGCCTTTTTGTTGGGATTCATTCCTGGAAGGTTCTCCAGAACATCTGAAGGAACTTGGGATTCTGCATCATAATCCTTTTCCTCCTGGGCTGGCTAAGATGTGTTTAATGGCTCGACTGACATCAGTGTCAGCTAAATCATCCTGCATTTGAAATAATTCACTTGATCAGATTTCTTTTCTTTTTTCTAAGTAGACTCCAGGGCTTGAACCCACGACCTTGAGGTCAAGAGTTGCATGCTCTACTGACTGAGCCAGCCAGGTGCACCTCACTTGATTAGATTTCAGTTTTACACTCTCTTGAGGAACACACACATTGTCTAAAGGAAGATTCGCTTATTTAGTTAGGATTCTTGAGCACTGAAATTAATAAATATTGTTGAAACTGGAAATTTAGTAATCTTTATTTTTGTGTTTCTTAATGTGGGCACTGCAATAGGGTCACCTGTGTTTTTTGTTTTTTAAAATATTTATTTGAGAGAGCACAAGTGGGAGGGACAGAGGGAGAGAGAATCTTTAACAGACTGCACTGAGCACAGAGCCAGATACAGGGCTCAATCTCACAAACATGAAATCATGATCTGAGCAGAATTGGGCACTCAGCTAGCTGTGCCACCCAGGCACTCTATCTCCTGTGGTTTTTGATAAAATGCTTATTTTTGTCACTATTGTCTAGATGTACTGAATGAATCTCTCTGGGACCTTTTTTTTTTAAACGTGATTCTCCCTTAGGTAAGTTTTTTTTAGTTGATCTATTTATTTATTTATTTATTTATTTATTTATTCATTCATTCATTCACTCATTCATTCATTCATTCATGAGAGACACACAGAGAGAGGCAGAGAGAGAAGCAGGCTCCATGCAGGGAGCCTGATATGGGACTCGATCCCGGACCCTAGGATCACACCCTGGGCTGAAGGCAGACACTTAACCGCTGAGCCACCTAGGCTTCCCCCCACTCCCACTGGACCACTGCTTTATATAATAAGTTTTGATTGTTTGGAATTTTAAAATATTGTGATTCAGTCAGCTTTTGCTTCAACTGGTAATAACTGGTAATAACTGGTAACCACAAAATCATAGTGACATATAACAATAAGCATTTATTCTGCTCCATTTGTCTCATTCTTGGGCCCAGGCTGGAGGGAAGGGTAACATCTCTCTGGGGGGAGCTTGTCTCACAGCCGTAGCAGAAGTACAAGAGGACAAACCCAATCCCACCAGTCATTTTCAGATTCTTGTTCCTCTGACATCTCGTTTGGCCAAGACCAAAGACAAGGGGTAGTGAAGTATACTTTGGCTATAATGAGGCCATGGTGATATATGGACATGTGATACTATTGCTTGGAAATGAAGAATTCAGATCTTCAGTCTGCCACATGTGATCAGGAACATGGTCCAGGAGAGGAGCTTCTCTTACCATTTGAACATAGCCAGACTCTTCATTAGGCTTTTGCGTAAAAATGATACCAATTTTGATCTCTACAAAAGCCTATGGCATGTGGGATGATGTGTGGTAGTGGTGTTGGTGTATATGAAATGTGGGGACAGAGAGATTTCACTTAAGGACAACAGCTTTCCTTCATTAAAGACCATTTTTCTTAACATAGAAAGAGAAGAAATTGAATATTGATTGCTGATGAGTAAATTCTTTCTTTTTTTTATTTTAAGATTTATTTATTCATGAGAGACACAGAGAGAGGCAGAGACACAGGCAGAGGGAGAAGCAGGCTTCATGCAGGGAGCCTGACATGGGACTTGATCTTGGGTCTCTAGGATCACGTTCTGGGCTGAAGGCAGTGATAAACCGCTGAGCTACCTGGGCTGCCCTGATGAGTAAGTTCTAACTATAAAAGGTATAGAATGAAGTCAGTGTAAATCAGTTAATTTTATAAATGGCCGTACCACTTAATCTGGCGCTTACTCATATATTGCCTTGCTTTTGAGTATCAGTTTTATGTATTTGCTTTGTCCTCCTAACTGATAAGTGCTTCTTGAGGACAGGGTTCATATTTTAAACTGCTTTGTAATCTACCATATTGCATGCAGAATAGAAGATGTTTAAGAAATACTAAATGAATGAATAATAAAAAAAGAATGGGAGCCAGGAAGTATTCTAAGATTGGTCCCTTACTCAGTGATCTATTTAGTAATTTATTCTTTCTTTGGTCCCATTCCTTTAACTATAAAGTAGTTTAAATGGTGTATTAAGTAAGGAGACTCCTGTCTTGAGTTAATGAGACCTGAGCTCTGTGTGATTCTGGGTAAACCGATTACTCAACATAGTCTTCTCAGGTATAATATTATGGGATTGGACTAGATTATGTTTGAAATACAGATTCATGGGAACCACCCCAGACCTACTTAATATCTGGACAGTGAGTTTGGGAATCTGCATTTTATTTTATTTTTTTAAAGTTTATTTTTATTAAAGCAAGTATATGAGCAGGAGGGTGGAGGGGCAGAGGGGGAAGGGGAGAATCTCAAGCAAATTCTGCACTGAACAGGGAGCTTTATGCTGGACTTCATCCGACCCTGGGATCATGACCTGAGCTGAAGGCAGATGCTTAATTGACTGAGTCACCCAGGCACTGGGAGAATTGTTGAAATATTTCTAAAAGAAATAGTGCAAAACTAAATTAGACCAGGTAACACTGATTTGGTTTTAGTTACAAATGAATATCCCATAGAACATTCCAGGTGGATAAATTGCATATATTAAATTTCTGTCTTTTTTTTTTTTTTTAATTTTTATTTATTTACTTATGATAGTCACAGAGAGAGAGAGAGAGAGAGGCAGAGACACAGGCAGAGGGAGAAGCAGGCTCCATGCATCGGGAGCCTGATATGGGATTCAATCCCGGGTCTCCAGGATCACGCCCTGGGCCAAAGGCAGGCGCCAAACCGCTGCGCCACCCAGGGATCCCTTAAATTTCTGTCTACCCAAGAAGAATTATATTCTGATTTGATTGATCTCTTGTTTTTTTTTTTAAAGATTTATTTATTTATTTAACTTATGAGAGAGAGTGAGAGAGGCAGGCTCTATGTAGGAAGCCCAACGTGGGACTCAATCCCAGGTCTCCAGGATCATGCCCTGGGCTGAAGGTGACACTAAACCACTGAGCTACCTGGGCTGCCCTTGATTGATATCTGATAGAAAAAAATTAAATATGAATCCTGTGATATCTAGGAATTCATAAATTTTGACCATTTTGCATAGTTTTTACACGTGTTGCAAAGACTCCCATATTACCAAACTATTTTCCCCTTGTGGTTAAATGGTCTAGTCCAGAATTATTTTATAAGCAATGAAGATGACTTTGGTAGAATTTTGAGTACAATAGACTTGATTTTGTTTTTGTTTTTAATTTTTTTTTTTTTTTTTATGATAGGCACACAGTGAGAGAGAGAGAGGCAGAGACACAGGCAGAGTGAGAAGCAGGCTCCATGCACCGGGAGCCTGACGTGGGATTTGATCCCGGATCTCCAGGATCGCGCCCTGGGCCAAAGGCAGGCGCTAAACCACTGCGCCACCCAGGGATCCCTGTTTTTAATTTTTTAAAAATCTGTGAGATGGGTACGACAGCTAAGACTGCTGGATTACAAGAATACATATATAATTTATGTATAGTCTGTATGAGGTTAGAAATAAACCTGTGGGTAAATGACATGAACATTTTATTTAAACATTTTTTTAAAACATTTTTTTTAAAGATTTTATTTTTCAGTAATCTCTATACCCAGTGTAGGGCTCAGACTCACAACCTGGAGATCAATATTCCCATACTCGACAAAGTGAGCCAGCCAGGTGCCCCTGACGTGAACATTTTAGAATATATTGCTTTATCAGAATTGTTAGAACACACATCTCTTTCTTACTGTTAATTGAACTTAATACAGTAAGTGTTTGACCAGACCCAGTTAATATTCCAATATGTACTCATGGGAGCAGTGACAAGGGTAGGGGGGCATTAATAGGATAGATAACATATGGAAGGAGAATTAAAATGTCCAGTCAACAAACTTTATTAGTGCTTCCTTTGTGCAAGGTTCTTTTTAAAATGTTGGTGGATACAAAGAAAAACAAGGGCTTCCTCTTCTCCTCCAAACATCTCCTGCCATTGCCTATATTACATTCTGGAAGGGAATTAGATTTCATTCTATTTGAAGCAGGGTAGTTATTTTGCAGGTCTTATTAGCACTGTATTATTTCTTTTCTGCTTCTCTTTCAGGATGAGAAATTCCTGAAGGTATTCTGCAGCACAGGAAAAGAAATGGTTCCTGTGTGTCTTCTAGCTGATTTCCAGCTTCTTCTTTTTTTTTTTTTTCCTGTCTTCTCTGACAGCCTTCTTGAAAGAGCAGTGAACACTTCTGGATTTCTGTATCTTCAACTCCTTACTTGGTCCCATGATGTATATTATTTCACCAATGACTTCCTACTTGCCTTATCCAGTGACTTTTTTTTTTTTAAGATTTTATTTATTTGAGAGAGAGAGAATGTGCATGAGCAGCGGGGAGGGACAAAGAAGGGAGAGGGAGCCTGACGTAGGGCTCCATCCCAGGACACTGAGATCATGACCTGAGTAGACCTGAGCCAAAGGCCCCAAATGCCCCTTCGGTGATTTTTCAATCTTGTTCTTTTTTTTTTTTTTTTTTAAAGATTTTATTTATTCATGAGAGACACAGAGAGAGAGAGAGGGGCAGGGACATAGACAGAGGGAGAAGCAGGGTCCCTGCGGGGAGCCCAGTGTGGGACTCCATCCCAGACCCCGGGATCATACGCCCTGAGTTGAAGGTAGATGCTAAACTGTTGAGCCACCGAGGTGTCCCTCAATCTTGGTGGTTTTTTTTTTTTTCTTTTCTATTTAATTTGACAATTTCAATCACCCCTTCCTTGAAACTCTCCTTGTCTGACTTTAATTAATTTGCATTTCTCTGGCTATATATCTTCTCCATCCTCTCATCTCCATAAATGTTCTGTTTTCTTCTTTTTAAATCTCTCCCTTAGATTGTCTTGAGTATACATACTTTTTATTGCTACTCCTCTCCCTTGTTGATTTTCTTTTATTGTTACTCCTCTTTCAGGCTTGAATTATTCTGGAAAGTAGATGATTTCTTTTTTTGTTTTGTTTTTATTTTTGTTTTGTTCTGTTTTGTTTTAAGTAGATGATTTCTAAGTCAAACAGGTGAAGCGAGAAAGATCTGAGTTCTTCCTAGTGGTACCATCAGCTGTTTACTTCACTTTGGGATTATCACTAATTTTGGTCTCAATATCCTCATTGTAAAGTGACGAGTTTGGCCTGCATGATACTTTCAGCATTTATAGCACTTTTGCTTATGGTATGAGAGAAGCCAGTGATATTCTTAGTTACTACTAAGTGTATAACACTTTGAATGATATATTTGGTTATTATTGAGTGCGTATATATAGTATTCTGAATTTAGCTTAGATTGGGGAAAACTGTGGGGTATTCTGAAATGGTAAAATCACTACTTTGAAAGAAATGTAAGTTTTTGCAAATATATTTTGTATGTTGATTATGTTGAGTTAGGACCACAAAAGTGTTATAAAGAAAGGCACTATAGGGATATTCTCAAATGAAAATATAAGAATAATCTAACTAAATATAAAGAGTGCTTTTAAAAAGTTGGAATCCAAAAATTTTAGAGTTGGAAAGGACCTTAGAGTAGACTTTAAATACTTTTTAGTTAGGAAGATAAAAGACAATCTCATCTTTATTTTATTTTTTTTAAAGGTTTTATATATTTATTCATGAGAGAGAGAGAGAGAGAGACACAGGGAGAGGCAGAGACATAGGCAGAGGGAGAAGCAGGCTCCATGTAGGAAGCCTAATGTGGGACTTGATCCTGGAACTCCAGGATCTCCCTCTGACCCAAAGGCAGATGCTCAACTGCTGAGCCGCCACCCAGGCGTCCCTTTTTTTTCTTTTTTTAAAAAATCTTTTATTTATTTATTTGTCTTTGTTTTAATTTAATTTTTTATTTTAATTCTAGTATAGTTAACATACAATATTATATTAGTTTCAGGTATACAATGTAGTGATTTGACAATTCTATACATTACTCTGTTCATTATAATAAGTGTGCTCTTAGTCCCCTTAACCTGTTTCACCCACCCCCCCATCCACCTCCCCTCTGGTAATCATGTTTGTTCTTTATAGTTAGAGTCTGTTTTTTTGGTTTATCTCTTCTTCTTTTTTTAAAATTTTTATTTATTTATGATAGTCACAGAGAGAGAGAGAGAGAGAGAGAGGCAGAGACATAGGCAGAGGGAGAAGCAGGCTCCATGCACCGGGAGCCCGATGTGGGACTTGATCCTGGGTCTCCAGCATCACGCCCTGGGCCAAAGGCAGACGCCAAACCGCTGCACCACCCAGGGATCCCTCTCTTCTTTTTTTTTTGTTTCTTAAATTCTACATATGAGTGAAATCATATGGTATTTGTCTTTCTCTGACTTACTTCATTTATCATTATACTCTCTAGATCCATCCCTGTTATTGCAAATGGCAAGATTCCATTCACATATATACACACACGTACATACATATATGTGTGTGTGTGTGTGTGTATATATGTGTGTGTGTGTGTATATATATATACACACACACACATTGCATCTTCTTTTTTATTTTAATTTTTATTTATTTATGATAGTCACAGAGAGAGAGAGAGAGAGAGAGGCAGAGACACAGGCAGAGGGAGAAGCAGGCTCCATGCACCGAGAGCCCGATGTGGGATTCGATCCCGGGTCTCCAGGATCGCGCCCTGGGCCAAAGGCAGGCGCCAAACCGCTGCGCCACCCAGGGATCCCCATATTGCATCTTCTTTATCCATTCATCTATGGATTGAACACTGGGCTGTTTCTATAACTTGGCTATTGTAAATAATGCTGCAGTAAACATAGGGATGCATATATCTTTTTGAATTAGTGTTTTCATATTCTTTGGGTAAATACTCAGTAGTGGGGTTATTGGATCACATGGTAATTCTATTTTTAATTTTTAAAAAAGATTTATTTGTTTGTTTTAGAGAGGGCATGTGGCGTGGGGGAAGTGACAGGGAAAGAAAGAGAAACTTTAGCAGATTCTGCACTGGATATGGAGTCCGCGGCATGCTCCATCTCATGATCTTGAGATCACATTCTGAGCCGAAACCAAGAGTCTAGGGCTCACCTGGCTTGCTGACTGCGCCATCCAGGTGTCCCTATTTTTAATTTTTTGAGGAATCTCCGTACTATTTTCCACAATGGCTGTACCAGTTTTCATTCACCAGCAGTCAAGGGGGTTCCTTTTTCTCCACATCCTTGGGAACACTGGTTTCTTGTGTTTTTGAGTTTAGCCATTCTGACAAGTGTGAGTTGATAGCTCATTAAGGTTTTGATTTGCATTTTCCTGGTGGTGAATGATGTTGAGCATCTTTTCATGTCTGTTGGCCATCTGTGTAATCTCCTTTGAAGAAATGTTTGCTCATGTCTTCTGCTCATTTTTATTTGGATTATTTGGGGGATTTTTGGCATTGAGTTGTATAAGTTCTTTATATATTTTGGATACTAACTCTTTATTGGATATGTCATTTATAAGTATCTTCTCCCATTCAGTAGGCTGTCCTTTAGTTTTGTTGATGGTTTGCTTTGCTGTTCAGAAGTTTTTTATTTTGATGAAGTCCCAGTAGATACTCTTTGCTTTTGTTTTCCTTGTCTCAGGAGATAAACCTAGAAAAATGTTTCAATGGCTGATGTCAAAGAAGTTACTACCTGTGTTCTCTTCAAGGATTTTTATGGTTTCAGGTCTCATGTCTTAATCCATTTTGAGTTTATGTTTGTGAATGATGTAAAAAATGTTTTAATATTAAAATAAATAATGCCATGGTCAGTTTCAGCATAGCCTTTGACCCAGTACATTCTAAATCAGTGAGATCTGATTAATGCTATCCTAATTTCTGGTTAGTAAATTTTGTAAAACAGCTTTACTGAGATATAATTTCCATTTCATACAATTTACCCATTTAAACTGTAGATTCTTTTTATTTTATTTTATTTATTTATTCATGAGAGAAACAGAGGCAGAGACATAGGCAGAGGGAGAAGCAGGCTCCATGCAGGGAGCCTGACGTGGGACTCGATCCTAGGACTGCAGGATCACATCCTGGGCTGATGGCAGTGTTAAACCACTGAGCCACCCGGGCTGCCCAAAGTGTACAATTCAAATGATGATAGGAAGATGTGAATGCAAGATAACAGATAAATGTTTGGGAAGAGAAAAATGAATAATTTTGTCTAAATTTCTAATAATTATTGTTCTGCTTTAAAAATATTGCTTGTAACTATTTATTAGATAAATTAATTTTTTCCTGGAAGTTTGTTTAATACCTTCACTATTTGAGTTAATAGTTAATTATATCTTTAACTATATCCAGTTAAACTTTTTCTTACACCCTATCCTTTCCAATACTATTGATATAATAAAAGAACCAGACCTCTTAATTGAAGTGTACAGTTCATTGTTTTGGTATATTATATTATTAACTTAAAAAATTATGGTATATCAGATCAAAAAATTTGCCATTTTAATCACTTTCAAGTATATGATTCAGTGGCATTAATAATATTCACAGTGTGGTGCAACACACATTGATGAGTGTCATCAAAATATTCTCATCACCCCAAACAGAAACTTTAGCCATAAGGAATATGGCTATAATAACCCTCATTTCTCCCTTACTCCTAGCCCCTAGTAACCTGTAACCTACTTTCTGTCTCTATGAATTTGCCTACTCTAGGTATTTCATGTAAGTGGAATCATATGATATTTGTCCTTTTGTTACCAGCTCATTATGTTTTAGAGTTTATCCATATTGTAGCATGTGTCAGAATTTCCTTGCTTTTTAGGGCTGAATAATATTCCATTGTATATGTATGTGCTACATTTTGTTTATTCATTCATCTGTTGATGGACACTTGAGTTTTCATCTTTTGGCTGCAGTGAACATTGGTGTACAGTATCTGTTCCAGTCCTTTAAATTCCTATGGGTGTATACCTGGGAGTGCAGTTGTTGAATCATATGGTAATTCTATGTTTATTTTCTTTGAGGAACCACTATACAGTTTTCTACAGTGGCTGTACCATTTCACATCCCAACAGTTATGTCCAAGTGTCCAATTTTTCCACATCTTTGCCAACACTCATTGCTTTCTGTTCTGTTTTTGTAAAAAATTATTTGTCATAGCCATCATAATGAGTGTGAAGTGGTATCTCATTATGGTTTTGATTTGCTTATTTGATTTTCCTTGTGATAAATGATGAACATCTTTTCAGGTGCTTATTGACCATTTGTAGATCTTCTTTGAAGAAATGTCTATTCAAGTCCTTTGTCCATTTTTCTCTTCTTTTGAATTTGCTTTTATAGAGCTATTATTGATATATAATGTTCTATAAGTTTAAGGTACAGCATATTGACTTGATACATTTCTATATTGCAATATGATTACCACCATGTTAGCTAACACCTCTATTATATCATGTAATTTATCATTATTGTGTGTGTGTGTGGTGGGAACAATTAACATCTAGTCTCTTAGCAGTTTTGAAATTTATAATACAGTATTGCTGTATATAGTTGTTGTGTATTATATACAGGATTTATTCATCTACTGGTTGCAAGTTTGTACCCTTAAACAATATTTATTTTTTTAATTGGATTATTTGTCTTTTTGTTGTTGAATGATAGGAGTTCTTTATATATTATGAATATTAACTCTCTATCATATAGATGATTTCCAAATGTTATGGACTGAATATGTCCCCTCAAATTTCATGTTGAAATCATAACCCTCTAGGTTATATTAGAAGGTGAGGCCTTTGGGAGTTGATTAGGTCATGAAGGTGGAGCCCTTATTAATGGGATTAGTGATCTTATGAAAGAGACCACAGAAAGATCCCTTCCTCTTACCACTTTGTGAGGTTACAACAAAAAGATGGCCATCTAGGAAATGGATTCTCACCAGTTACTGAATCTGTTGGCACCATGATCTTATTAAACTTCCCTGACTCCAGAGCTGTGAGAAAGAAATTTTATTTATTTATTTATTTATTTATTTATTTATTTATTTTAAAGAAATGTTATTTATAAGACTACCTAGTCTCTGATGCATTGTTATAGTAGCCCAAATAGATGAGGGCACCTTTGTTTTCTCCTATTCTCTAGGTTTCTTTCTTTTTTTTTTTTTTAACTGACTTAATCATCTCTGATATATAAGTTTTAATTTTGATGAAGTCCCATTTATTTTGTTGTTATGCATCCTCTTGGAATCTAAGAATCCATTGCCAAATCCAAGGCTATGAAGATTTACTTCTATTTTTCTTCTAAGAGCTCTATGGTTTTAACTGTTAATGTCATTGATCCATTTAAAAAAGGTTTAAAAAAAATTTATTAGAGAGAGAGAACAAGGATGGGGAAGAGCAGAGGGAGGAGGAGAAGCAGACTCACCACCCAGCAGGAAGCCTGATGCAGGGCTCAATCCTGGGACTCCACAATCATGACCTGAGCCAAGGCAAAAGCTTAACCGACTGAGCCACCCAGGCACCCCTATCATTGATTTATTTTGAGTTAATTTTTATGTATGGTATGAGATAGAGATCCAACTTCATTCTTTTGCATGTGGAAATCCAGTTTGTGCCAGTACCATTTGTTGAAGAGACTATTTTTTTCCCCAGTGAATGTAATTGTTACTCTTTTTAAAAAAATAAAATGGCCACAGATTTATTTCTATACTTCCAGTTCGGTTCCATCAGTGAGTCCTTGGACCTTTACTTTTCTCTGTATATACTTACTCCTCTGATGATCTCATCTGTTCTCATGGCTTTATTTATTTATTTATTTATTTATTTATTTATTTATATATTTTTAATTTATTTAATTTTTAAATTAAATTTAAATTTTTTAAAAGATTTTATTTATTCAAGAGAGACACACAGAGAGAGGCAGAGACATAGAGAGAGAAGCAGTCTCCCCACAAGGAGCCCGTTGCAGGACTTGATCCTGGGACTCCAGGATCACTCCCTGAGCCCAAGACCGTCACTCAACAACTGAGCCACCCAGGCATCTCCATTCTCGTGGCTTTAAGAGTAGCACATAGAGGTTAACAAGTTTCAAATTTATTTCCATCCCAAACCTCTTTTCTTGGAATCCTGTCGTGTGTAGCTGTGTTTTCAGCATCTCCACTTAGATGTTTGATAGTTATCTAATACTTAATGTGTCCCTGAGCTGCTTCTATAGGTCTGTTCCTCCCATAGCCTTAATCCAACTCAGCAAATAGTAGTTGTCATTCAAGCTGTTCAGCCAAAAATTGAAGATATCTAAGATATCCTTGTCTCTTTTTGCACTCACATCCACTCTGATAGCAAAAACTCTTGGCCCTACCTTCAAAATATATCTAGAGTCTGACTACTTCTTACCACCTCTGTTGTTACCATGTTAATTTTAAAGCCACCATTTTTTTCTTGTATAGAATTTTGCCAGTATAGCCTCTCTTTTCTCTAACACAATCACTTTTACCTTAGTCACTTTTCTTTTTTTTTTTTTTTAATTTTTATTTATTTATGATAGTCACAGAGAGAGAGAGAGAGAGCGAGAGGCAGAGACATAGGCAGAGGGAGAAGCAGGCTCCATGCACCGGGAACCCGACGTGGGATTCGATCCCGGGTCTCCAGGATCACGCCCTGGGTCAAAGGCAGGCGCCAAACCGCTGCGCCACCCAGGGATCCCCCCTTAGTCACTTTTCAATAAAGTATCCAGTGTCACCTTTTTAAGCATAAGTCAAATCATGACATTTCTTTGTTTAAAGCCTCTGCATCTCATTCAGAATAAAAGTCACAGTTTGAAATATCCTATATTCTGGCCCCTACTTCTTATGACTATATTTGCTGATCTTTGTCATGCTCAACTTTTATTCTGCTTTCAACTTTACACAGAAGTAAACATTTAGAAATCAAATGTTTTAGAAGAGATTAGTTACATTTGAGATACTTTATTCTGTATAATTTGACAGTGGCTACGAATAGTGAGTAAATCCAAATATTGGGGGAATAAAAGAGGAGACAAATGAACATATCTGAGCCTCTAACATATCTACTAAGTGCCTTACATATTTACCATATGATCTCATTATCCTTTAAACAGATTACTCAGTACTATTATTTTTCCTTGTTTACAGATAGTAAACTGAGTAAGTGGGAGACCTGGGATTCAAGCTCAGGCCTCTGTAACTCCAAAGCAGAGCATTCATGTAATATATATAGTGTTAGCCTGAAGGTATAAAATACTTGGAACAGTAGTTTAGGCATCTGAAAAAATTATTGGCATTTTAATCATTCAGGAATAATTTTCCAGACTGAACTATGTCTTGCTTATGTTCTCTTATATTGCAGTAAATGACAATAGATGTTTTAGGTTTTGGTTTTGTGTGTAGCATTCAAATGTTGGTGGATAATAAACATTTTTATTTTTATTTTTATTTTTTTTAATATTTTTTTTAATTTTTATTTATTTATGATAGTCACAGAGAGAGAGAGGCAGAGACACAGGCAGAGGGAGAAGCAGGCTCCATGCGCCGGGAGCCCGACGTGGGATTCGATCCCGGGTCTCCAGGATCGCGCCCTGGGCCAAAGGCAGGCGCCAAACCGCTGCGCCACCCAGGGATCCCAAACATTTTTATTAAAGATTCAAAGCTTCAGTTTTGGAAAGGAGCACCAGTTAAATCAGAAGAATGATGACATATTTAGTTGAGGATAAGTTTTTAAAGTTTCCATCTGTTATTAGTGATTAGAACCCCTAGGGGCCAGTCTAGTGTGAAGAGTAACTTTTAAATTTAGTTATTACTCAAAGGACCACATTGTGGTGACATGAAGGACAAGATTAAAAACAGTCAAATGATAACGAGATGAATTTTATTCATGTTACTTATTGAAACAAAGTGTTTTTTTGTGAGAGATAACTTTTCTGGTATATTTATTTTTCCTTTGGCTAAACCAATGTGTTAGCTTGATGAACTGTTGTTAAGAATGTTAATCTAGGGACGCCTGGCTGGCTCAGCCGTTAAAGTGTCTGCCTTCGGCTCAGGGCGTAATCCTGGAGTCCCGAGATTGAGTATCCTATCAGGCTCCCCGCATGGAGTCTGCTTCTCCCTCTGCCTATCTGCCTTTCTCTCTCTCTGTGTCTCTCATGAATAAATAAATAAAATCTTTAAAAAATGTTAATCTAGAAATTTAATTGTTTATTTATTTATTTAAAAAGATTTTATTTATTCATTCATGAGAGACACACAGAGAGAGAGGCGCAGAGACACAGGCAGATGGAAAAGCAGGCTCCATGCAGGGAGCCTGGCATGGGACTCGATCCTGGTCTCCAGGATCACGCCCCGGGCTGAAGGTGGCGCTAAACCGCTAAGCCACCGGGGCTGCCCTAAATTTAATTTTTAGCACCAACTATTATCCACCTCTTCTGTAGGAATCATTGTTTTTGTCCCTTTATTTAGGTTTATGCAAAATTCTGTTTTACTGATTCTTGCTGCTAAGTCTTCTTTTTTAAAGATTTTATTTATTTATTCATGAGAGACACACAGAGAGAGACAGAGATCCTAGGCAGAGGGAGAAGCCGGCTGCCTGCAGGGAGCCTGATGCAGGACTTGATCCCAAGACCCTGGGATCACAACCAGATGCTCAACCACTGAGGCACTCAGGTGCCCCGACTAAGTAAGTCTCTCTTCTGAGAGCAAGACAGTAATCTTAATCTTAGATTTATACTAAGCTCAGATTTGTACGCTAAGCAGTTAATAGGCTTTATATTAATGAAGTGATATAGATTAATGGAATTAGGAAATAGGAAATTAAATTCATTATCTGAAAATAGATTAAATTCTAGTTATTTGTAATTAAAAGGCAGTGTGTTGAGGCATGGCATTTGGAAACATACCACTTGGATAGGCTAGGTTATTTTATTTTATTTTATTTTTATTATTATTTTTTTAGGCTGGGTTATTTTAAAACATAGTGGTTATTTCTTGCTCATACTATATGTCCATTCAAGACTGGCAGAGATATTCTCATCATTTAGGAATCTGGGTTAATGGATTGCCACCATCTTGAAAGTTGATGTTTGCAGTGCCAGAGGTAAAAGAAAGTATAAGATCTTTCGTGGCAGTTAAATACTCTGCCTAGAAGACAGTCACATGACTTCTTAAAACCCACCATTTAGTCTCCCTTAACTTCTAGGAACTGTGATCTTTTCAAGTATATAGAAAAGGAACTTGGGAAACAGGACCAATGAAGACAAAGATAGGCTTTTGTTGGCTTTGCTTTATGTTTTTAGACTTTTTTTAGCTTTCAGATTTTGACTTTATTTAAAAAAATCTTTCTGTGGGATGCCTGGGTGGCTCAGTGGTTGGGGATCTGCCTTTGGCTCAGGTTGTGATCCCGGATCCTGGGATTGAGTCCCCCATCAGGCTCCCTGCATGAAGCCTGCTTCTCCTCCCTCTGCCTGTGTCTCTGTCTTTCTCTCTGTGTCTTTCATGAATAAATAAGTAAATCTTAAAAAAATCTTTGTTTTTTAGAATCTTTAAGTTGTAATAGATCATTTTAAAATTGATTTTATATGATAATGAAGTATAGAAAATAAGTCAATTCCCGCTTTACTTTTTCTCTAATTCTGTTCTGTAGATATAACCAATGTTAATAGTTTGGATTATTTTTCATACTTTTTTGTATGCACTGTAAATAAACATCTGTATAATTTAGAATTTGTTTTTTAAGTAAAGTTAGAATCATATTTATCATGCACAATTTTTGTTATTAATCATGCAGGATAGTTCTAGAAGTAAGATCATTTGGTCAAAGTTTCCACATTAAACTTTTGGTATGAGCTTCCAGATTTTCCCCTGAAAGACTGTGTGCCACTTTACACTTTACATTTCCACCACTAGTATATCAGAATTCTCATTTTCTTTGTTCCTTAATTTAAAAAAATATTTGAGAGCCAGAGAGAGAGAAAACGCACGCATGAGCGAGGTGAGGGGCAGAGGGAGAAGCAGACTCCCTGTTGAGTGAGGAGCCTGATGTAGGGCTCAATCCCAGGACTCCAGGATCATGATGCCTTTTTTTTTTAATGGTATTTTCTTTTTCTTTTTTTTTTTTTTTTTAAAGATTGTATTTATTTATTCATGAGAAACACAGAAAGAGAGAGGCAGAGATATAGGCAGAGGGAGAAGCAGGCCCCATGCAGGCAGTCTGATGTAGGACTCAATCCCAGTACTCCAGGATCATGCCCTGAGCTAAAGGCAGGCGCACTTAACCTCTGAGCCACCTAGGCTTCCTGTATTTTCTTTTTTCTTTATTTATTTTTAAATATTTTATTTATTTATTCATGAGAGACACAGAGAGAGAGAGGCAGAGACACAGGCAGAGAGGAGGAGCAGGCTCCATGCAGGGAGCGTGACATGGGACTCGATCCTGGGTCTCCAGGATCACACCCTGGACCGAAGGCGGCGCTAAACCACTGAGCCACCGGGGCTGCCTTATTTTCTTTTTAAAAGATTTTTAAGTAATCCTTACACCCAGTGTAGGGCTTGAACACAACCCTGAGAACAAGAGTCACATGCCCCACCAACTGAACCAGCCAGGTGCCTCCAAAATTTTCATTTTCTTACACCTTTTCCAAATGCTGTATAATCTTTTCAGTTTTTGCTGAAGCAAAAGCATTGTATTTTGTTTCAGTTTGCAGTGCTTTAATTGTTAATGAAGCTGAGCTTCTTTTCATATGGTTATTGGCCAGTTATATTTTTCTGAATTACCTGTTTATCAGTTTAATTTTTCTAGGGATTTGTTTTCATGATTTGAAGATGATATTTATATATATGATTTTATATGATTAGAATTGTTTATTTTTTCCTTTATGATATCAGGATTTTGCGTTATCTTTGAAAAGCTTTGGGGTGCCTGGCTCAGTCCGTTAAGTGTCTGCCTTGGGTTTAGGTCTTGATCCCAGCATCCTGGGATTGAGCTCCACATCGGGCTCCCTGCTCAGCCAGGAGTCTACCTCTGCCTCTCCCTCTGCCACTCCTTCTGCTTCTACTCTCTCTCTGTCAAATAAATAAATAAAATCTTAAAAAAAAAGAAAAGCTTTTACTATACCCACAATCACCAATAATTCTTATAGTAGGTATGTCTATAGTAGGTAGTTATGTGGGTTGTTGTTTTTTTTGTGTTTAGAGAATTTAATCCACCTGGAACTATTCTTGGTGTTGTATATATATCAACTCATAATAATGATATGAGATAGATACTATTATTATCTTCATTCACAAATGAAGACTTTTAGACACAGAAACTAAGAAACTTGCTCACGGCAACATAGCTAATTACTCTTAATGGCTGTGCTCTACTACTTAGTATATAGCCAAGTTGTCTTTTAATCTTTTAATCACTGAATTCCATCTGAGTTCACTGAATTGTCCTTTTTTTTTTTTTTAAGATTTATTTATATATTTTAGAGAGCAAGAGAGTGCTTGTTCGTGAATGCGTGTGTGAGTAACTGCCACGAAAGATCTTATACTTTCTTTTACCTCTGGCACTGCAAACATCAACTTTCAAGATGGTGGCAATCCATTAACCCAGATTCCTAAATGATGAGAATATCTCTGCCAGTCTTGAATGGACATATAGTATGAGCAAGAAATAACCACTATGTTTTAAAATAACAGCCTATCCAAGTGAGTGGGGGGAGGGGCAGAGGGAGAGAATCTTAAATCAGACTCCCTGCTGAGCATGGAGCTACAGGTCACGCTTGATCTCCCCATTTAGGAGATCCTGACCTGAGCTGAAACCAAGAATTGAGTGCTTAACTGACTGAGCCATCTGGGTGCCCCTCACTGAATGGTCTTCTAATAACCAGATTGTCTTTTAATCACTGAATTTCCCTGAAAAGCATCATTTGGGACTGTTAACTTGAAATACATAAAATATACTTCTGCTAACATGTCATAATAGATTATTTTGCTTGTCATGGTAAATAGGTGACTAATATCAATTGTATAAAATGCTTGAGTATGGAAACCCAGACATTTTTAGCTTTCAATTGGAGCCTTACCTGTTATTTTAATTTAAAAATTTCTAAGGGGGCACTTGGGTGGCTCAGTCATTGAGCATCTGCCTTTGGCTTAGGTTGTGATCCTGGGGTTCTGAGATCACATCCCATATCCGGCTCCCTGCAGGGAGCCTGCTTCTCCTTCTGCCTATGTCTCTGCCTCTCTTTCTCTCTCTTTGTGTCTCATGAATGAATGAATAAAATCTTAAAAAAAAAATTCTAAGAACCTTGGTTTTTTTTTGGTTTTTAGCTTATAAAAATGGAGGCAGTTTCAAATAAATAAATAGATGACTAATATGAATGGCTTAAAATGCTTGAGCATGTATATTTATTTAATGTATGTAGAACAACTTTGAGTTAGAACCTATTCTTTTGCAGTTGGTATATGGAAATACATAGTATTAACTGGAATGCTTTTGTCTTCCTGGTTGTACATTCTAGTGGTCATACATATTTCACAGGATGTGTACAGAGATAGGAAAGAATTGTGGGGGCACCCCGGTGGCTCAGCGCTTTAACGCCTCCTTCAGCCCAGGGCCTGATCCTGGAGGCTGGGGATCGAGTCCCATGTCGGGCTCCCGGCATGGAGCCTGCTTCTCCCTCTGCCTGTGTTTCTGCCTCTCTCTCTCTCTCTCTCTCTCTCTCTCTGTCTATCATAAATAAATAAATAAATAAATCTTAAAAAAAATAAAGGAACCTGTTGGGCAGCCCAGGTGGCTCAGTGGTTTAGCGCCACCTTCAGTCCAGGGTGTGATCCTGGAGACTAGGGATCGAGTCCCACGTCAGGTTCCCTGCATGGAGCCTGCTTCTCTCTCTCTCTCTGCCTGTGTCTGTGCCTCTCTCTCTATGTCTTTCATGAATAAATAAATAAAATCTTAAAAAAAAGAACCTGTTGTATAAAGGATTTTCCAAAAAATATATTACATTAATAAAGTAACTTAAGTGCAGAGAACTGTATTGGATGCTACTCAGAGTAACATAAAGAGAAATAGCTGTTTTTCTTTAATAACTAACATCCCTCTTTATGAATGTCTTTTATGTGTCCAGTGCAGTGTTTTTACATCTATTTTTCTCTAATCAAACTAGCTGAAAGGTAGGTATTTTTTCTATTTTAGAATTAGGGAGACAGACTAATAGATTAAGTAGTTATATATAGCATATAATATATACGTCTAATACTTAAAGACTACTTATTAAATTATTTATTGAGTGCTTCTTTTTGACAGGCATTTTGCTAAGTTTTTTACTTAATTTCATATGATTCTGATATCAGCTTTGTGTTTTAGGTATTTTCCTATAGATAAGGAAAATAAAGTTAAATAAATCACCTAAAATCATACAGATAGAAAGTGACAAAACTGGAATTCAGGCCAAGGACTTGGTTTCTGAAAGTCTCTACTTTTTAAAAAAAAAATATTTTATTTATTTATTCACAAGAGACCCACAGAGACAGGCAAAGACATAGACAGAGGGAGAAGCAGGCTCCCTGCAGGGGACCCCGATGTGAGACTTGATCCCAGGACTCCAGGATCACGCCCTGAGCGGAAGGCAGATGCTCAACTGTTGAGCTGCTCAGGTGTCCCAGAAAGTCTTTACTTTTAACCATATTTCCTTTCAAGATGTTTTTATGCTGTAAAAGAGAATCAGTCATATTGAGATGCCTTTCAACTTTGAAATTCTATGAATTGTTCCCCATAAAGTAATAAAGTTAGGAAAAACCAACATCTTCCCACTAGTTGCATAATAATATGTGATTCATTAGCAGAGACTATTACTGCTTGGTTAATTCTAAGTTAGCATGTATTCATTGAATACATATATCTTAACTGTTTTAGGGTCTAGATTAATGTGAATTATGGTCCAGTGTTTGGCACACTTATTCTATTAGAACGGGAACATAAAATACAATGGTATATGCTCAATTACTGATTGGATTAAAAATTCTAAATCTGGAATAAGATATACAGGGATGACTGGGTGGCTAGTGGTTGGCGCCTGCCTTCATTCAGCTCAGGTCGTGATCCTGGGATCTGAGATCGAGTCCTGCCTTGGGCTCCCTGCGAGGAGCCTGCTTCTCCCTCTGCCTATGTCTCTCTCACTCTCTCTCTCTCTGTGTCTCTCATGAATAAAAGAAATCTTAAAAAAATGAAATAAGATATACAGAATGCATACAGGCAGTGATTTTTAAAAAGATGCTAATAATTTGGGCAATGGATAAGTCATTGTGACTGGACAGGAATAGAGTTCATAATTCCCTTGAGGTTGGGCTAAGGAGTTGTCCTGATTATGGACTATTCCCTAGAAGAGAAGCCAGGGGGCCAAGTCATAGTGACCAAATGTGTGGTAAGCATAGGTGTGAGCCAACCCTAATGAGCAGGGACAGAGGCTGAGAGGCCTAGTCAAATGGGCTACTCTGGGATCCCTGGGTGGCTCAGTGGTTTGGTGCCTGCCTTCAGCCTGGGGCGTAATCCTGGGGTCCTGGGATCGACTCCCACATTGGTCTCCCTGTATGGAGCCTGTTTCTCCCTCTGCCTGTGTCTCTGCCTCTCTCTCTCTCTCTCTCTCTGTGTCTCATGAATAAATCTTTAAAAACAAAACAAAACAAAACAAATGGGCTACTTTGTACAAAAAAAGAGGAGGGGAAAATTCAGCAACGTGAACAATCCTTTGTCATTCCTATGGCCCCTGAGTTTTAGATCTAATTGACAATTATCCTAATCAGTCCCTGGATGAGCTGGGTGGTGATGGAGGCTGAAGTTATTTGGTGTGTATTTTTTCTGCTTTATTTAAGATTGGCTCAGCTGCTGTACTCAGATCTGAAGACTTGAGAGATCTGGCTAATGGCATCATCCTTTGTGGGGAAAGGGTTGCAAGGGGAGTAATAGTTGGCTAAAGAGGTAGCAGTAAAAGTAGCAGTCCAGAATACAGGGATGCACGTAAGAGCTCACTCATACTATTTAAGATTGCATTTACAGTTACATTTGTCCCATTACATTTATTCCTTTGTAAAATTTTATTTTATTTATTTGACAGAGAAAGAGAGAAGATGAGCAGGGGGGAGGGAAGCAGACTCCCTGCTGATCAGGGAGCCCAATTAAGGGCTTGATCCCAAGTCATGACCTGAGCTGAGGGCAGATGCTTAACTGACTGAGTGACCCAGGCACCCCACCACTACATTTATTTTTGACAATTGGGAGTTTTGGGGATATCTAGTCATTTTATTTTATTACAACAAACTTTAAATCAGGTAAGAGGAAACACTTGAACTGAAAAGCAAATAATAAAAGAAGGCGGAAGATGTCAAAAAGAGATACCATTTAATATGTGTATTACCGGCAGCCTGGATGGCTCTGATGGCTCAGCGATTTAGTGCTGCCTTCAGCCCAGGGCGTGATTCTGGAGACCCGGGATCAAGTCCTACGTCAGGCTCCCTGCATGGAGCCTGCTTCTCCCTCTGCCTGTGTCTCTGCCTCTCTCTCTCTGTGTCCCTTATGAATGAATAAATAAAATCTTTTAAAAAATAATAATATGTGTATTACCCAATAATTAAAATAGGAAATTTCTTTTCCTATTTTAATTATTGGGTAATAAAAAATAATTACTGGGTAATACACATATTGAATAGTTCATCATAGATAGTCTGCTTGAATTTGGGGGGTTTTACAGATGCTGCAACAATATATTTCCTTGATGTGAGTGCCTTATAGTTTTCTTTAGCAAGAAACTTTTTAATGATATCATATCTTTAGTATACTGAGTTTGAGAGCTAGATCACTAAGTAACTTATCCCCTAAACAAACACCATATTTCACTAAACCTAAGTATCTTAAATCTATCATCTCATTTAAGCAGATCACAGTAGTAAGAGAAAATGAGTCTCTGGTTTCAGTGTTTTATGACTACATTTCTATGGGGAAAAGTATATAATTTAAGTTAAAAATGCCTCTTCATATTGTTATCTTTAGAGATTTTCTTTTTTAATGTTTTTGGGGAATTTTCTCATTCAGCTCTTTTCTAATTACATATAAAAAATCTGGCTATTAGAAAAGAGAAAAGGTGCTGCTGTAATGTACCTAATGTTGCCAAGTACCCTTAATGAAGGAGGCAAGGAGGCCATTTAGCCATCCCAGGCAGGCAACTCACTCTAGTGCTTTTCTATAAGAAAGTAGTTAAAGTAAGTGTGAAGACATAAGTTTAAAGACAAGAAGGCAAGTTTATAATACCCATTAAATGAATTGAGATAAAACACTCACCTGCTGATTTTCTAAATATTCTTTTCTGTGTCTTCTAATATTTGAACACTGTTTAATGTTTCAAGGAGATACTGAGCACAATAGTAGGAACACTTAATTCTGTAATCTAGCTTTTACATGTTGTATTTATGAAGATTAGGTTAGGTTAAAAGAATGTCATAGTGTCTTATAGCTATGAACAAGGTGTCTGGATCCCTGTCTTAAATGGCACTTACCTACTTGTTGAGAAGACAGATCATAAGTAAGTAGTAAATACATAAATGCACAAGATAATTAGAGATTATGATATATGGCACAGAGCTATATTAGAGGGTGAATTGGGAAGGCCACTTTAATTAAGGTGGTCAGTGAACGCTTCCTTACACAGTGACGTTTGAAGAATTAAAATGAGCTTTGATATGTGAATAATTGCAGGAAGAGCATTCCAGGTAGAGAAGCAGAAAGTAACAGGCTAGGAGTTGGGAAAAAGGTTGGTATTTTATAGGATTAGAAAGGAGACTGCTGTGGCTGAAGTGTAGTGAGCTAGGGAGAGAGATACATGACTAAAGTTTAGATAGGTGGGCAGGAGCTAAATCATATGAGGCCTTTTTGGCCATGGTAGCAAGACGAAGATTTTCAATTTTATTCTGAGATAATGGAAAATGCTGTTGAAAGACTTTAAGCAGGCTAATTTAATTATCTAATTTTCATTTTTCAAAGATCACTTTTGCTTGTAGATGGTAAAGGATAAGAGAAGAGCTATAGGAGAAATAAGAAATCTGGTTAGGCAGTTGTAGTCAAGGACAAGGGTGATGGCAGGTTGGATTTTGCCCTCTAGTACTATCAAGTAACATGGTGGTATCATTACACACCTACTTCTGTGATATATTGTTTTTTATTTTTATTAAAAAATTTTTTTGATATATTGTTTTTTAAATATCAAGGATTATTTCTTGGATATAGAATGTATAGTTGAGTTAGTTTTATTTATTTATTTATTTTAAAAATATTTAATTTATTTATTCATGACAGACACAGAGAGAGAGAAGCAGAGACACAGGCAGAGGGAGAAGCAGGCTCCATGCAGGGAGCCCAATGTGGGACTCAACCCCAGGTCTCCAGGATCATGCCCTGGGCTAAAGGCAGACACTCAACCATTGAGCCACCCAGGCATCCCTGAGTTAGTTTTAAAAACTGTTTCCCTCAAATATTTATTTTAGAGATCTACATTATATAAAGTTTTTGGTAAGTAGTCTACAAATATATTAGTATTATCTGTACTTATTTATTTATTGGAAGAATGTAAACATGGAAAGTATTTTGCCTCAACTAATAATTCAAAGGATAAGAGTAGAGTCCATCCCCCAGATTCCCTTTATGATACAGAGAATACAGACTACAAGAATGATTCCTAGTCATATGGCCCTTTGTAGATGAGGACTTTCCTGTTTGTCCTGTTTTTAAAAGGCTTATTATTGCAGTGCTTGAAGACTTGGGTCATGTCTCATTTGTATTCTTATTTAAAGTACAGGTGATCTTTTTTCTCATGTAAGCAATGTTCAGTGTATCACTTTGAGATTTTTTTTTTTTATTTTTGTTGTTTTTTTGTTGATAGTCTTTTTCTCCCTCCATATCACAAGGACGTCCTCATTCATATATTCCCGAATAGTTTTTTGCCTATGAGACTTTTTCTCATCCTAAGTTACTTTCAAATAATATTGGAGGCTGCTAGTTTGCATACTTGACTCCGAATAAAGTTGGCATGACTGCAGTCTCTAATGTAAGCTCTACAGCCAATGTGATGTTCTAGAATAAAGTTGGCATGACCAGTCTTTAATGTAAGCTCTGCAGCCAATGTGGGTGACGCTAAGATTAAGATTTATGACCCTAAGATTAAGAGTTGCCTGCTCTACTGACTGAGCTAGCCGGTGCACCCCCACCCCAAAGATCTAATTAGACCTCATATTATGAGCAATAACAGTTTCACCAGTGAAGGTGTCTTATAGTAGAGTGATAGGGCCATAAAGAAATGGAATAATTGGGGGTAGGATTAGGGTGAAACTTAAATGAAATAAAGATTTTATGTCCATGAGTAGATGGAATATTGTCATTTCTGTTTTAAAAAGTACTTTGTTTCTTATTTTTTAAAGAAGATTTTATTTATTTGAGAGAGACCCAGCAGGAGCAGGGACAGAGGGAGAAGGAGAAGCAGACTTCCTGATGAGCAGAAAGCCCAAAGCAGGGCTTGATCCCAGGACCCTGGGATCATGACCTGAGCCCAAGGCAGACGCTTAACGACCAGCACTCAATGGTCAGTAAGATCAAAAGCAGGCAGTTACTATTCCATGCAAATAAATTACATTTAATAAATACTAAAAAAGAAAGAAAGAAAGAAAGAAAAGAAAAGAGATTTTATGTTTTATGGCTAACTGCCAGAAGATCCAACATAGCTAGCAAAGTCTATTTTCCTAATCTGATACCTTAACAGCAGAAGTTTCAGTTTACTACTTTAATTTGTAGATACTTAAACATTCCCAAGCTGTGTAGTATTAGTGGCTTTGTTTTCTTCTATTATTTAAAAACTAGCAGATATACAGAGTATACATTTATTTATTTATTTATTTATTTTTTTAAAATTTTTATTTATTTATGATAGTCACAGAGAGAGAAAGAGAGGCAGAGACACAGGCAGAGAGAAGCAGGCTCCATGCACCGGGAGCCCGACGTGGGAATCGATCCCGGGTCTCCAGGATCGCGCCCTAGGCCAAAGGCAGGCGCCAAACCGCTGCGCCACCCAGGGATCCCAGAGTATACATTTAAAGAAACATTTTCCATCAGTTTTTCTTTTTAGTCTCTCAGAATTAGCTTTTTTACTCTGCAATTTCCCAATATATTAAAATTTCTTAATTGTTTTCTCCATGGGAAGTTTTCCTATCCTCTAAAACATTATCCTGGGGGTCCCTGGGTGGCTCAGCAGTTTAGTGCCTGCCTTTGGCCCTGGGCGTGATCTTGGGGTCCCGGGATAGAGTCCTGCAGTGGGCTCCCTGCATGGAGCCTGCTTCTCCCTCTGACTGTGTCTCTGCGCCCCCCCCCCCCCCCGTGTCTCTCATGAATAAATAAATAAAATCTTAAAAAAAAATAAAGCATTATCTTGAATGGGGGTGCTTGCCTGGCTCAATCAGTAGAGTATGTGACTCTTGATCTCAAGGTTGTGGTTCGAGCTCTAATATAAATTATCTGGAATTAGTGAATTATTTATAAATTAGTACTTTTTTGGGGGGAGCAACAGCATTATTCATTTCTCAGACTTTTAATTTTGAAAAATAAGGGTTATTTACATATTAAAGGTTATAGACTCATAAAAAAAACAAGTCCCGATAAATTGGAGATTAGCTATTAAGAACCATATTTATCCATATTTGCCTTAATTGCACAAACCATAAGTACATAGCATGATGAATTTTCAGAGTAATTTTCACATTATAAAAATGTGCATATAACCAGTACCCCATACATTAACTTTGAGAACCCTGTTGCACCCTTTTTTGTGTCACCATCTTGACTTATAATACTGTAAACTTAATATTGAATGTAGGCTGAATGTTAATTCCTTTTTTTTTTTTTTTTGGTTTTAGTAATCTATACCCCCAACATGGGGCTCAAACTCATGACCCTGAGATGAAGAGTTACATGCTCTATTGACTGAGCCAGCCAGGTGCCCCTGAATGTTCATTCTTAAGTTTGATATTCATCATGCTGGATTGTACTTACTGTGGTATTACTGTGTAACTTTTCTGTTAATTTAGTCTAATAATGAAAATTCTATGTGGATTTGTCCTTTTAAAAAATATTTAAATTCAATTTGCCAAAAATTTTCTCTCTTTCTTTTTTTTAAAGAGTTTATTTAAGTAATATCTACACCCAAAATGGGGATTGAACTTGTGACCCTGAGATCAAAAGTCACATACTCTTCCAACTGAGCCAACCAGGTGCCCTGTGAATTTGTCTTAATAGGGAAAAGCACTTACCCTTTCCCCTTAATTTTAAGATAATAATTTTTAAAATGTGTATTTATTTGAGAGAGTGAGAGTGATCGTGAGCAGGGTGAGGGGCAAGGGGAGAAGCAGACTCCCTACTGAGCAGGGAGCCTGGATCATGTCCTGACCTGAAGCAGACATTCAACTGACCGAGCCACACAGATGCCCATGATTGTGCAAAAGTTTTATCAAAAGAAAACTAAATGGGCAGAATGAACTCTTTGATGTTTTTGAAGGTATGAAATAAAGCATGAAGGTTAGTTAGTAAGTAATATCAGAACCAATATCAGAACCAAACCAACCAAACCAAATCAGATAGAAGGGAAAAAGCATATTTCTTAAATTTCCCATATCTTCAGTGTTCCTAGAGATCCATGTTAGGGAGACCTTAGAGGCAAATGAAGGAGTAAGAATAAGAAAGACACAAGTAGGCATTTATTACTTTAACAATGGCTGCACTTTCACATTTTTCCATCAGGTATAAAATTGGTCATTTTTGCAAGTGAATTAAGCTTATATTTTCCTTTAGCTTATATTTTCTGTTAAATTGTTTTTACTTTAGTCAGATGACTTTTTCTTAATTCTGTTTTAAAAAGACCTCAGACTCCAGGTGCAATAATTATTTCTAGTCTCAAAATGATATTTCCTCATTAATTCACTCCATACCTATAGTGCTCACTAAACAACTTTTGGATTTCAGTCAAGCAGGTTCACTGAAGTATAATTGCTGAAAAAGCCATAAAATATTATTGATAGTTCTCTGGAGAAACATATTTGGTTTATATAATTTTTAAAGTTTATTTGTTTAAGCAATCACTACACCCAACGTAGCCTTGAACTCACAACCCTGATCAAGAACCACATGCTCTATTGATTGAACCAGCCAGGTGCCCCCATATTTAGTATATTTTATATGCAAGTTGATTTATAATAAGTTATCAAAAGCTTGAAATACATTTTTTGAAATCCATAGAATAAAACTTTATTGAGGTTTTGACAGAGACAGAGACCAATATTAACTGGTACCAGACTGTCTCCCTAACTGTAAACAGCCATAAAACTGGGGTAAACTATATGAGGCAACAGTTTATAGGCACTGGAAGACACCTGTGATTTTTTAAAGTAGGGAATCTCTTGAGGTGATGCCCATGATCAGCCCAGCCTACCACTACCTTCAGTGATTTCTCAATTATTACACTGTAAAGAGCTTGAAATATTTGATAAAGAACTGAAATGCTTGTCAAGTTGAGATTTCCTATAAATTACTATTTTTAACTGTCAGCCAGAAATGTTGAATTATTGCTATACCTGTATCAGATTAAGACATCTGCATAATATGCATAAAGGTTTGGAAGAGTAATTGGAGCATCAAACTCATTTTTTCATAAACATTTTCATTATGGTATATATTCTTCTGTTGGTCATCTTGAATCAATGTATTTTTCTATTCCCTTCCCCCTGTTATCTTACCAACAGAATCATAACCAGGTCTCCCCATCCTTAAAAACACAAAAGCAAGGAAACAAAAGAGACAAACACTAGACACATACATTTATTGACTTATTGTTTCTTGTTTTTTTTTTTATTTTTTTATTTTTTTATTTTTTTTTATTTTTTTATTGTTTCTTGTTTTATCATCATTTTCACTGCTAGATTTCTTAATCCTTTGCAGTTACTCCTATAATTTTATTAAGATGGCATTTTTTTGAAGTTACAAATTTAATAGCCTTTGCCCAGCCTTATTTGAAACTTTCTCTTTTTGAACCCAGTCATGTTACAATAATAGTATTTGTGTTGAAAAGTGGATTTAATTTAAATCCTCCACTAAAGTATGTAATACATAACCTTGATATATAATATTTATAACTAAGATGGAAGGACGTTAAAGTGATAAAAAGTCTATCTTTATCAGGGTTAATCTTTATATTTTAAATTTATTTTTACCAAGGTAGTATTAGAGAAAATAACCATCACTTAAAACAAATACTTAAAAAAAGATTTTTGATGAATATATCATGCTTAAAATAAGTCTATGTGTGTTTGAATTTCAAGTTTTTTTTTTTGTAGTAGGTGTAGATTTTTTATTTATTTTTTATTTTTATTTTTATTTTTGTTTTTTTAAAAGATTTTATTTATTGGGCAGCCCCGGTGGCTCAGTGGTTTAGTGCCGCCTTCGGCCTGGGGTGGGATCCTGGAGTCCCAGGATCAAGTCCCATGTCGGGCTCCCTGCATAGAGCCTGCTTCTTCCTCTGCCTTCTTTAAAAAAAAAGATTTTATTTATTTATTCATGGAAGACACAGAGAGAGAGGCAGAGACACAGGCAGAGGGAGAAGCAGGCTCCATGCAGGGAGCCTGATGTGGGACTCAATCCCAGGTCTCCAGGATCAGGCCCTGGGCTGAAAGCAGTGCTAAACCACTGCACCACCGGGGCTTCCCTGCTGTAATTTTCATGAAAGGATATAATCAAATTTTTTAATGAAAAATTTGTTTCAAAAATGAGATTCTGAATTGGATTATAGTTGTTTTAATTTATTTTTATTAAAAATGATTTTTTAAAAGATTTATTCCAGAAAGAGAGAAAGCACATGAAAGCAAGCAGGGAGAGAGGTAGAGGGAGATGGAGAGGGAGAGAGAAACTTTAGCAGACTCCTTGCTGAGCTTGGAGCCCAACACGGGCTCAATCCCACAACGCTGAGATCATGACTTGAGCCAAAACCAAGAGTAGATGTCCAACTGACTGAACCGCCCAGGTGCCCCGTAATGAATTATTTTTAAAATAAGCTCTACACACAATATGGGTCTTGCACTCAAAATCCTGAAATAAGAGTCATGTGTTCTACTGACTAAGCCAGCCAGATGCCCCATTAAGTTTCTTTTTTGGTTGTTTTTAAAAAAAGAGAGTAAAGATTGTATTTCATTTTCAGGTATTAAAATTGCTTAAATGTGGATTTATAAGAAACATTTAAAGATGCTTTCTCTAAAGTGATTCTACTTTATATTTGCAAAATCATATAGTCAATTTCAGCATTTAAAAATAAGGATGATTTGTAGGAAATGTTTAATTTACATTATTTTTTCTCATAATGTTTTTTTCTCTGTTGATAGAGTTTCCTATTTGTCCTTTGGTTAAAAAAGAAATGAATGATTTAGAATGCTAGGTTTTCCACAATATCTTTGAAGGTCTATAATGATATTGCTAATCTTAGAAAAAGTAGAATAATTGAATAAAATAACAGTTATTTCAGCTTATAAAATTTTTAGATTTGTTAATCCAGAATATTTTAGCTGCTGAGTAAGTAATAAGACTCATATTTGGGGATTTTGTCTTAATTATTGGCATCCATAATAACAGAAATAAAACCTCATTACTAGATTTGATATACTTATTTTCGAATTAGTTGATATTAAATATCACAAGGAAATGTTTATATTGAAAGAAAATCTCATAGTTGTCATACAAAAAATACTAAAATTTGGGGATTTCTTGAGTTTCTTTGGAATATCAGATAATATGTGTATCAGATTCATTTATTTCTGTTATAGTGAGTCTGAAACTTAGTGTTTTAATTCAAGTAATATTTACTTATTTGCTGCAAAGTGAATCTTGTGTAGGACTTAGCAGTTCTGGATATAATATATAAATAGAAAGAAAAATAACAGTTTATGCTCCTTTTTTTCAAAGAATGGAAGATATACTTCATAACTTCATTGTGTTAATCTGAAGCCAACTGAAATTGCACTTCTATGCTTGTTAAACAAGTACCTCATTTAAGTGGAATTATACAGTATTTGTCTTTTCCTGCCTTATTTCACTTAGTATAATGTTCTCAAGATTCATCTGAATCTTCTGATTCTGAGCATGTCAGAATTTCCTTCCTTTAAAATATTTTTAAAAGACTGATTGATTTATAGAGAGCACAGGCGTGAGTAAGCATATGTGGGTGGGCAGGAGGAGGAGAGGGAGAATCTCAAGCAGACTCCCTGCTGAGCTCAGAGCCCAACGTGGGGTTCAGTCTCAGGACTTTGAGATCATGATCTGAGCCAAATCAAGAGTTGGATGCTAAACCAACTGAGCCACCCACGTACCACAATTTTTTTTCCTTTTATAGGTGTTCAGCAGTTTTTTGATCCTGAAAATAATACAGAAAACAAAGTTCTTAGTCTTCTATATACCCTTCACATATTCCAAAAAAGTAGTAGTTTGTGTTTTTCTTCATGAGATTGTAGAAGCTCCGTTTAGGAATTTTTGGTCTGATGACATTAAATGCTTATCCATTTGATTCAGTAACTATTTGTGGTGAGATGCTCCCAGACAATTTAATAAGTTTGAATTTTGACTTGATTTCAAGTTTGAAAATGTATCATATACCATGCTCTTACTGTACGCTCAGTACCTATATAGGGAGATCTGCAGAGTACAGTACAAGATGTAGGCTCTTTCCAAATTCTAAACAAAAAGGTTTTCATTTATAATCATTTGCTATATCCTTGGTATTTTTTTTTTTTTAAGATTTTATGTATTTATTCATGAGAGACACACAGAGAGAGAGAGAGAGAGAGAGAGAGAGGCAGGCAGAGGGAGAAGCAGGCTCCATGCAGGGAGCCTGACGTGGGACTCAATCCCAGGTCTCCAGGATCAGGCCCTGGACTGAAGGCGGCACTAAACCACTGAGCCACCAGGGCTGCCCTGTCCTTGGTATTTTTAACTCTCTTTTGCAGCTTGCTATTTGTGCAACTAAACTTATCTGTTCAGTAAAAGCTATTGCATTTTTAGTTTTTAATTTTGCTCATAATTCCCATAATAAGTAACTACTGCAGAGTTTGAAATGTTGCTGAAAGTATCCATGGATATCCTGTACCCTCAGTAGTCATACTCTCCCATATGCTCTTACTCTTCTTTATCCTACCATGAACTAGTTCGTTGGATACCCTGCTAACATGGAGCTTTCTGGATTAATGAGCCTCACTGTACTGGTGGAGGAGACTACTTTTCTAGGGCTAGCTATTAGTGATATTGTTGGCAGTATTTTGAATGATGCAAAGACAGATTTTAACTGTGCCTTGGCTAAAAAGTAAGTTCTTTCTAGAGTACAACAAAGTGGTCTTAACATTTTAGTAGAATATTATAATAATAGCACTTAACTGCTGTCGTTTCATGTTTAATGAGCATTATGGTTATACTGTATCTAATTTATGTTTTTATTCCTACATGGTGATTTTTATAACAAATGATACTTATGCTCAGGTAAAAAATTAGCTAAATGGTGCTTATTTTACCTTTATATTTGAAAAGATTTTTAACTTTATCACTAGAGATTCTCTTCCTTTTTCCTTTAGCTACTAATTGAGAAAACTTTTTGATACTTCACATATTTATTACTAAGTATAGTTGACATACAAATTGGGTGAAACTTACTTTTTTAAAAAATATTTTATTTATTTGAGGGAGAAGAGAGCACCTGTACACAAGTAGGGGGTGGGGCAGACAGAGAAGGAGACTTCCCACTGAGCAAGGGTGCTGAATGCAAGGCTGATCCCAGGATCTCAGGATCTTAACCTGAGCTGAAGGTAGACACTCAATTGACTGAGCCACCCAGGTGCCCTTGAAACTTCTTTTGGATTAGTTTTTTGTGTTCTTTTAGTCATGTAAATCAATTAAAATTTTTTCTTATTCAATTCTACTTCTACTATCTAGTTCTAATACTGAATTTTGAACTCTCCTAAATTATGCTTGATTTAGATAAAATAGTTTTAAACTAATAACCTAAAAAAATAAAACTCGTTTAAAATAATACACATTCATAACCAAAACAATTCAATTGTATGTAAGGGTATACAATGAAACGAATATTTATAACATTCTTATTATCTAAGCCAGGCAGAGGTTGGCAGCTTTCTTTTACTTAGATGTCACTCAGCCTACTGAGTATACAAAATGTCTTTTGTTTGCTTGCCACCCAACTCAGCAGTAGTGGGGGGGGGTAACTGGTGATGATTGCCAACAATACCTCACATCTCACGTCACCCTTTATGTAATCATAAAGTTAGATGACATATGATGGCAATACCTGAAAAGAACATGGTTCTAAAAGTGAATTAAAGTTTTGTTTTGTTTTTATCAGTTGTAGGTTTTTTTTTTTTTTTTACTGTAGTGGGTACAAGTTTTTCTGGTAGCTGATGGAATCAATTATAGTGTATTAAGAACTTTGCTGAAGCATTCCAGGGGAAAGGTATTTTGAAATGAGAATGGATAAAAATGATTTTGTTTTTGTTAATGTGTTTTGGAGCTACCTTTTAGTAAGGCCACAATTACTTCAAGTTTTGCATGCCAACTAAAATGACTTTGTTTTCCTTATATATATTATATATGTATATATATGCATAGTGTTTTCTTTGGTGTAAATCAGATGATAAAACTTTCCTATGGAATATTTTAAGTTGATATAAATGATCAGTATTTTTAGTCTTATTTTTAAAGCAAAAAGGTAAACCAAAATGTTAGTCTTTAACACATGTAGTGTATAAAAATTTGTTGGAGTGCCAGATGAAGGGATGTAGCAGCAACCATGGAGTCTCAACATGTGAATTAATCCAGTTTCTTAACACGTAATTTAATTTTTGTTTCTGAGTGATTTTAGGACTATCTGAATTTTTCTTTTAGGATTGTTCTATAATTATGATGCAGTAAAATGTTGAAATCACAATGGTTGCTTAAAATGAACATGCAGCAAAAAGGATTGAAGAGTGCTTTTGTAAAGAGCTCTGTTGTTAGCACAATTTTGCCTGTGGTTCCTGTCTTTTAGGGGAAGCTGTAATGCCTAAAAGTTGCCAGGACTTCATTAAGCTAATGTTGGATCATAGCCAGACATTCAGTTGGTCAAGACCCTAGCCTTTTCTGAGACCCGAGAGGTGCAGGAAAAGGAGTAAGGTCAGAGTGAGAGGTGGAATAGACTTTTTTACATAGTAATCTATGTATTTATTGTGTCAGAAGGGTTTAGCAGACTTTTGGAATTAATTTGCCTTTAAGCCTTCTAAACCTTTTTCTACAGTAGCATTCCAGTACTGGCCCTTCCTTCCATTTTTTCAATTAACCAGAAACAATACTGATAACAAGACTTGAAATTTTTCTTGTATAGCTTTGAACAAAGCAATACTTATTTTTAAAATTTAAATTAGAAATGTCATTAGAATGACATCTCCATAAAGTTAATGTTCAACTCATTTTAAGAAAGCAAGATTATATGTATTATATATATCATCTTATTTGTTAAGATTCTTTAGATTTTATTTATTTATTTATTTAAAGATTTTATTTATTTATTTGAAAGAGAGAGAGTAAATGAGCGGGCGAAGGGGCAGAGGGAGAGGGAGAAGCAGACTCCCCGCTGAGTGCATAGCCCGGTCATGGGGCTTGATCCTAGGACTCTGAGATTGTGACCTGAGGTGAAGTCAGACACTTAACTGACTGAGCCACCTAAGTTCCCACTGATTCTTTAGATTTTATTGTTTTGTTTTTAAAGAGTATTTTCTAAGATTTTATGATTTTAAGTAATCTCCAGTGTGGGGCTTAAACTCACAACCTTGAGGTCTAGCATCACATGCTTCAACAATTGAGCCAGCCAAGCGTCCTTAAAAATACTTTTGAGTCTGCTGTTTATTTCACTTATTCTATATATAGGTGGACATACACTCGCTTAAGAGTGAGATAGTAAGGGCCTTTACTTTGTGTTTTTTACATTTCTGTAGTACTTGAGTTTTATTATGCCAACTTTATATGTCTTAAAATTATTGTGATTAGAAATACAGTTTAAAACTTAATAAAATGACTTATTTAAAACCAGTTTGGAGCTAGAATTTTGTCTTTCATTAGATACGTGGATTTATAAGTGACTATCCAGTAGAGGTGATTTTTTTTTAATAAAGATTTTATTTATTCATGAGAAAGAGAGAGAGAGAGAGACAGAGAGATAGGGGGCAGAGGGAGAAGCAGGCTCCATGCAGGGAGCCCAACATGGGACTTGACCCCAGGTCTCCAGGACCATGCCCTGGGCCGAAGGCAGGCACTAAACCACTGAGCCATTCCAGGGATCCCCCAGAGGTGATCTTTATTTAACAGGTGAATAATTAATAAACACCAGATATTGGTGATACAGTGGCAAACTGGATAAATACATTCTTTTTCATATCAAAGGATCAAGAATTTTAATTTTCTTTTTTTCTTAAAGATTTTATTAATTAATTAATTAATTTATTTATTTATTTAAGAGCAAGTGAGAGAGAGCATGAGGTGGGGAGAGGGGCAGAAGGAGAGAGATAATCAGACTCCTTGCTGAGCAGAGTGCCTAATGCGTGACTTGATCCCAGGACTTGGGGATCGTGACCTGAGCTAAAGGCAGATACCCAACCCACTGACCCATCCAGGCACCCTAAGAATTTTAATTGCCTTTTTTAAAAAAAAGATTTATTTGTTCATGAGAGACAGAGAGAGAGGCAGAGACCCAAGTTTGAGAATCAAACTAAAGCTTTTTGTGCTGAGGTTGGATAAAGCAGATTGCCTTATGAAAGGTTTTGAACTACTTAAATGTAAAATTCTGCATTGAGACTAACAGCTTGAAAAGAACTTTGAATAGTTATGGATTGTTCTAGTGCCCAAGTGATTATAATTTGACATGAGACTGAATGGCTCAGGAGAGTATTTTACTCAGTCTTGGTTGGTTTCCATCTTCTTTTGGCATACGCAGCTTAAAATAAAACAGCTCCAGAATGTCTGAAAACTCTTAAAAATTCATAATATTAATTTTATGCCTAGACTGGGTGGGGAGTTCTATTTTTTTATAGTTTGCCAAGTTGCATAGATAAAGTCCTTGATTATGGAAATGAACAAAACTGCCTTTGCTCTCAGGAAGTTTACAGTTTTGCAGGAAAGCCTGACATGTAACCAATTATAATGTCGATGGATGAATGATGAGAACTGGGATATAGGTCTTCTTGAAGATAATGATCTTACCAGTTAAAGATAGTAGACCTAGAACTTTATAAGCCCTTAATCCAATGATCTTTTGCTTATGCCAGTGGTGCTTACTTTTTATTAAAAGTCATGTATTCCTGTAAAAATCTGATAAAATCTACATAACCTCTCTCAACATGAGTCATTTGTACTCACATACACAGTCATATAAGTAGACATTTACTCATAGTGGTAAACAATGTAAGAGGTTATAATTGGTCTTTTGGAGTATATTTGAGAGAGAGGGTGAGAGCACAAGCAGGGGGAAGGGCAGAGGGAAAAGCAGACTCCCCACTGAGCAGAAAGCCCAATGTGAGATTTGATCCCAGGATCCTGAGATTATAGCCTGAGCTGAAGGCGGACATTTAACCAACTGAGCTACCCAGGTGCCCCATTTCACAGATTTTTGTTTAAAACTCTGTTATGGGAACACCTAGGTGGCTCAGCAGTTGAGTCTGCCTTTGGCTCAGGTTGTGATCCTGGAGTTCTAGGATCAAGTCCCACATCACGCTCCCTGAATGGAGCCTGCTTCTCTCTCTCTGCCTATGTCTCTGCCTCTCTGTGTCTCTCATGAATAAATAAATAAATAAAATCTTTAAAACAAAAAACAGGGCAGCCCTGGTGGCTCAGTGGTTTAGCGCCGCCTTCAGCCCAGGGTGTGATCCTGGAGGCTCCAGATTGAGTCCCACGTTGGGTTCCCTGCATGGAGCCTGCTTCTCCCTCTGCTTGTGTCTCTGCCTCTCTCTCTCTGCATCTCTCATGAATGAATAAATAAAATATTAAAAAAATAAATAAAACAAGAAACAAAACCTCTGTTATGGGTTAAATTCTGACACCCACAGATTTATGTGTTGAAGTCCTAACTCTTTTACCTCATAATGTGACCTTATTTGGAAATAGGGTCATACAAGAGTGAATAGTAAGATGAAATCATACTAGAGTAAGGTGAGCCCCTAATCCAGGAGGACTGGTGTCCTTATAAAAAGGGGAAATTTGCGGGACGCCTGGGTGGCTCAGCAGTTAAGCATCTGACTTCAGCTCAGGGTGTGATCCTGGAGTTCTGGGATTGAGTCCCACATTGGGCACCCTGCATGGAGCCTGCTTCTCCCTCTGCCTGTGTCTCTGCCTCTCTCTCTCTCTGCCTCTCATGAATAAATAAATAAAATCTTAAAAAATGGGGGTGGAAATTTGAACATAGATATGCACACAGGGAGAGCACCATGTGAAGGTGGAGATCTATCTATAAGAAAAGGAATGCTAAAGATTGCCAGGAAATCATCAGAAGCTAAGATTTTCCACTTCATAGTCTTTGGAAGGAACCAACCCTCTGATACCTTGATCTCAGATTTTTAGCCTCCAGAACTGAGCGACAATAAATTTCTGTTGCTCAAGTCACCCAGTTCATGAGACTTTTGTTTCAACATTCCTAGCAAACTAATGCAGACCTCCTGGCCTGTGTTGTAGTTTTCACCCTGCCTTTTGAACACTGGCCTCGGGTAGTTTTCACATGGTATCTTATATTGTATTTCCTTACAATATATCAGAAAATTTTTGAACAGAAAATTCAGAACACTTTGCCTATGAAAAATTCAAAGTGGAATATTAAAATAGTGATTTAACTTAACAAACCTGTTAATTCACTGTCATGTATTGAGCAAGTAAGAACATTGGATCCAAAAGGTCTGGATTTGAGAGCCTGAGTGGCACAGCAGTTGAGCATCTGCCTTTGCTTCAGGGCATGATCCCAGGGTCCAGGATCAAGGCCCCCATTGGGCTCCTGCAGAGAGCCTGCTCCTCCCTCTTCCTATGTCTCTGCCTCTCTTTCTCTCTGTCTCTCGTGAATAAATAAATAAAATCTATGAACAAAACAAAAGGTCTGGATTTGCATTCTTACCATGTGAACTTGGTAAGTCATGTAAGTTTTCTAGACTCAATTTTATTCTTTAAAATAAGTAGTTGAGGCCAGGGACCTTCTCTGTTGTAATGTGGCATTTATTTTTTTTACCCTCTAATCTGTACTTGAGCTCAAAATTCACCAAGATTTCCCCTATAAAATGGCAAGCACCCTGAGTTTCCACCTCTTAATATTTTGATACTACCTGGTACCTTGGATCTCCAGTTTTTCCTTGCTCCTGGTAAATAATAAAATCTTAGAACCAAAATTTGTTTAGCTTACTTTTCTGTGTCAGGCAACATGTTTCTCAGAGGCTCCCCATCTTCGCCCGAGGTAGTCTGTCCGTATGCTGGATTTGTGGTGGGGAGGGGAACTTTGTTGGGAATAAACTTCACTCTGTGGAAAATTAAATAAAATAAGTAGTTGAACTTGACGGTCCTTTCTAACTCTAAAAGATACTGACTCCTATCTGACTTGATAAATTATTATTTTTTTGATAAATTATTTGAATAGTATTTTAACTTGGGAATTGACCTGGTAGGCTTTAATGTTTCTGTTTTTACATGGGTAGGCAAATATTTCATAGAACTGCTTATGGGAATATGTTTCATAGAACTTGACTTTTGGTCAAAATTTTTACTGTAATAGTACTAATTAAGTAGAAAATGGCTGTTATGATTCGAGCTTTGTCAAAGGCTGTCACCTTCCCTGCCTATCTTTTATCATGTCAGACTATGCGTATTACTGAACTCCATTTAGAGCATTAATTCCCAGATTTTTCTTATTATGCCATAAATTGGACACTAATGAAGTTTTGTTTTCCTGAAGCCTGAAGAGAAAACCAGATACAATAGTTAGTACTGTTTAGCTATTCTGTCATTTCCTCTGCTATCATGTTTTTATTCATTCATTAGAAGTCCAGACATGGAAAGGTTGAGTGTTGGCAGGGTACTACATAATTGTGGGTCCTAGGGCATAATGAAAATGTGGGCCCTTTTGTTCAAAAAGCAGGAAAAAAGTACTGTGCTGTTAAATATACTAGAATATAGGCAACTATTCCTGCTTACAGCTCCTGTCCCCATGCATGTTAATACAACAGCCTTTTTGCACCAAAAGAAAAAAAAAAACATGTTAAAATATACAGCTTTTCCCTTTCTTTTTTTTTTTTTAATTTTTAAATTTTTATTTATTTATGATAGTCACACAGAGAGAGAGAGAGGCAGAGACAGAGGCAGAGGGAGAAGCAGGCTCCATGCACCGGGAGCCCGACGTGGGATTCGATCCCGGGTCTCCAGGATTGCTCCCTGGGCCAAAGGCAGGTGCCAAACCACTGTGCCACCCAGGGATCCCCTTATTTTACTTCTTGATACATGCATATTCTTCCAACGTTCTACCTTTGGCTTACTGATGAAAGAGGAAGGACTGAGAGGAAAAGGAATTCTGGGTTGCCCTATCTTTACCTTTCCTTTTGTGTCATCAAATTCAGTATAAGTGGTTGTCTAAGATGGGCAAGTAGTAAGAGTAAGAAAGGATATGATAGGGTTTTTTTGGTTGTTCATGTTTCATATTGCCTTTTGGATTCCAAGTAAATTGTGACCTTTTGGGGCTATAAGCACCCTTCTCCCCAGATGAGAATTAACATAATTTTTTTGTACTTTGTGGTTGGGGAAGAGACTATAGTTTTTCTGAGGATCCTTGATAGTCCTTTTGTAGATCATTGTTGGAAGGATCTCAGTTTGTAACCAATGACAAGGAAATTGATTGTATGCTATTAACCATTTGTGCAGAATTAAGTTATTTAATAGGAATTTAAGAACCAGGCCAGAACAGGAGTCTAACTGTTCTGTTTTCTGGGACATGACAGTTATTTCATGAGTGTGGAATACTTTTAGCAAATTAACAAATTGTTTTCTGGCTATACCTAAATCTTCCATTATGGTTAGACCTGGTTTTAAGGGGAAACCATACTAAGTTGAATATCAGTGAATAAATAAACTTTGTGCCAGAGATTGGCAAAATTTTTGGGTGGTGGTATCATTCCAACTTGGAGTTAGGCACATCTGAGAAGTTGTGACTTGGTTAATTTACCTGTTTCACTCTATCACTACTGTGCTCTGGCTACTATGAAAAGATGGCAAGAATAGTCTAATAAACTTGAAGCTGTGGTGATTCTGTAATCAATATTAATAGTGGCTGAGGTCTGGGTTAGAATACCTGAGTAGGCACCATTCTCCATGCTTCTATGTGTTCTGTCCACTTGCGGTACCTTGTTGATTATTATAAATGTGTAATCTAGTTCAAGTACTTCTCCTTAATAATGTACGCATATTGTATTCTACATAAATATGCCCTAGAATTGTACAACTAGTTTTTTTTTTTTTTTTTTAAAGTAGGCTGTATGCCCAATGTGGGGCTCGAACTCACAACGCCAAGATTGAGTTGCATGCTCTACTAACTGAGCCAGCCGGGCGCCCATAGTGGTGTTTATTTATTTATTTTTTTAAAGAGGTTCTTTTAACTTGGAATTTAATAAAGAAAACAGAAGGTTAATGAGAAAAATTAAATCTACTTATTGTATAAAAATAATGTACAACTCTTGAATATAATTATATATGGGATGATGAGTTAAATACTAAGATTCAATGAGTTGGGCTTGATGTCCAAAAGTTTATGGATTATTTTATATAAAACATCTTCTAGAAGTGCTTTTTAAAAACTTTGCAGTTTGGGGGCACTTGGGTGTCTCAGTCAGTTAAGCATCTGCCTTGGCTCAGTTCATGATATGGTGTTCTGGGATACCCTGTCCAGCTCCTTGCCCAGTGGGGAGTCTTCTTCTCCCTTGGCCCTTCCCCCTCTCCCTCCCCCTGCTTGTGTGCATCCGGAGTGTGAGCACACTCGTGCTTTCAAATAAACAAAATCTTTAAAAAACCCTGCAGGGTTTTGTTTTTGTTTTTGTTTTTGTTTTGTTTATTTGAGAGAAAGAGAGAGTAAAAGTGAGCAAGGGGAGTAGCAGAGGCAGAAAGAGAGAGGGAGGGGGGAAAGATTGCCAAGTGACTCTCTGAGCTAAGCATGGAGCTCAGCACAGGGCTCTACTCCACAACCCGGAGATGGTCACTTGAGCCAAAACCAAGAGTTAGATGTTTAACTGACTGAGCCACCTTTGAAGTTTTACTGGCAGAATAATTTCATATGCTCATTTCCTCATAGAAACCTATATCTGTGGTTGCTACTTAGTTCTAATGATCAAATATCCACCCATGAAACCCAAAATTAGGTTAAATTGGTTCTTGTGAAAAATTGGTCTTAACAAATTTTTGCTGTAAGCTTTTCATTCTCATCAGATGTTTATTGTACTGGCACAATAGTATATAAAATCTAGGGAGGAAACAAATGAATGTGAACCATAGCAGAGTTAATGAGTCTTCCTCAAAGCTCTCATTTACAGATTAATGTATATAAAGCACTTAGCACTGTGCCCAGCACAGAGGATGCTTCCAACAAGTATTTTTAAAATAAATATAAATTTAGATTCTTGTAAGCATTAGTATTAATTATAGTAAGGATTTTCAGTCACTAATCAGTCTTCTATCTTTGAGATTTGAAAGAAGCAGGAAATAGGGCGTAGGGCCTACAAGGAAACAGGAAGTCTACCCATATTTTTATTTCACATTCCACTTGAACTATCTTAGAAACACAGGGTAAAGCATCAAACAATGGTTGTGTAAGTTTTTTCCCTTTTTATCTGTCTCTTTATCTACTTTGTATTATATTTTCATTTTAGTATACTGGGGCTGGAGTGTCATATGTCCGGACATGTCTGGGATGCCTTGAATGGATTCATTAATATGGAACATTGTGAATGTTTCTTTGTTAAGGAGATAATGAATTTTCTTCCCATTCCCATACATAGGTCAAAGAAACTAAATAAAATACTGTTTTAAAGTGTTCATTAAAACAGGTATATGATTCCAAAAATAAATCATTCAGATCAAACAGAATGTGGAAAGAACTCAATAAGGTATATAAATAATAACAAATGAACCTAATATTATTATAAATGAATAATGTACTGAAGGGGTAGAGAAGAAAAGAATTAGCCTAAGTTATGGTTTTGAAAAACCATAAAAGATAAAAATATACAATATTGTACTCTAATTAGTACATTTCTTTCTCATAGAGGCATGGCATGGATTAGTATTTCTGAATTGCTCCTAATAATTCTATTTTTTTAAATTTTTATTTATTTATGATAGTCACAGAGAGAGAGAGAGAGAGAGAGAGAGAGAGAGGCAGAGACACAGGCAGAGGGAGAAGCAGGCTCCATGCACCGAGAGCCCGATCTGGGATTCGATCCCGGGTCTCCAGGATCGCGCCCTGGGCCAAAGGCAGGCGCTACTCCTCTGCGCCACCCAGGGATCCCTAATAATTCTATTTTAAATGTATATTTGTATTGACCAAATAAGTAAAAATAATTGTAGGTAAGGAAGGTAGGCTCTTAACTCTCCACAGAGAGGTCCGGGAAGGAACCCAGGACCCAGGATTGCTACAGTAGCAATTTATTGCCCCAATTTTAGTTTCTAAATAACACTATCTAATAAAAGGAGCTCTGAAATGATTGATTCTGGGGCTGGAACAGGGAAATCAAAACCTTGATTTAATGGTACTAAGAAGTGCTCAAAAAGATGACAGGTATGTTGGAAAGATACAGCCTGCTTGAAGCCATTTCCACTGTCCAAAGCTGGAGGAAAATAAATAATAAGAGTATCAAATCAGAATCCATAGAATAAAGTAAATATCTATGAGTCCACACTAACATACAAGGGAGAAAGGACAGCTTTAAATTTATTTTTTTCAATTAATAAACCTTATATTTTAGAGCAGTTTGTTTTACAGCAACATTCAGGGATAGCTCATTTTTACAGTTGAATTCCATAATAATCCATTCTCCAAAATAAATGGAGAATGAATGAGGAAGTAAAAAATCATCATTAGTCAAATACCACACTGGTTCTTGTTGCAGGCAAGAATCAATCATTGGATGTTAAAATTAATGGGTGAAAAAAAAAATAAAATAAAATTAATGGGTGAGAGTATGGTGAGAAACAGGATATTTGCATAGCCTCAAAGTATCTTCTCCGTAAGATACTTTTTAATTACAAAGTGAAACCTCAATTACAGTGGCAAAATCTAGAGACCCCGCCCTCACAGATGTCTCATATTCTTCCTGGTAAGTATACTGAGGACACAGCATCACCTCTTTGGTATCCTTGCCAGAAAAGCCTAATCTCAGTTAATCATGAGAAAACAGTGACAAACTCATATTGAGGAACATTCTATAAAATAACTTATTATTTCTTTTAAAAAGCCTCAAGGTCATGGAAAAAAATCATTTATTGGGAGAGACTAAGGAAACATGACAGTCTGTGGGATTTGAATTGAATCTAGGACCAGAAAAAGGACGTTGGTGGGAAAATTAATGAAGTTTGATTGAATAAGATCTGTAGATTAGTAAATTGTATTGTATCAGTGTTAATTTTCTGGTTTCCTTTTTTTTTTTTTTTTAAGATTTTTATTTATTTATTTATTCATAGACACAGAGAGAGAGAGAGGCAGAGACACAGGGAGAGGGAGAAGCAGGCTCCATGCAGGGAGCTCGATGTGGAACTTGATCTCAGGTCTCCAGGATCACACCCCAGGCTGCAGGCGGCGCCAAACCGCTGCGCCACCAGGGCTGCCCAATTTTCTGGTTTGCATAATTGTATTCTGGTTGTATAAGATGTTAATATCAGGGATCCCTGGGTGGCGCAGCGGTTTGGCGCCTGCCTTTGGCCCAGGGCGCGATCCTGGAGACCCGGGATCGAATCCCACATCAGGCTCTCGGTGCATGGAGCCTGCTTCTCTCTCTGCCTATGTCTCTGCCTCTCTCTCTCTCTCTCTCTGTGGCTATCATAAATAAATAAAAATTAAAAAAAAAAAAAGATGTTAATATCAGGGAAAACTGGGTTAAGGTCACAACAAAATCTGTACTACTTTGGCAAATTTTCTGTAGGTTTAAAATATTAAAAAAAAAACAATGTTGGAAAGACAGGTATGTGTCCCTTATAATTCTAAAAATATTCAAGGTGGTAGGAGTTCTTGAGGTAATAAAACAATGAAATCACCAAAACTTAAGACTAAATTTCAGTTAATTCTTTAGCCAGCTTCATTCACAAATTTTACTTTATTTTTGTAAATTGATAAATTTTACTTTAAAATTGCTATGAAAGGTATTCTTCCTTTGCCTAAATATTTTGTCCATGTAATCATTATCTTTATTTTTTTTGCACCATAAGAATAGGAATTAGAGGTGCTTGGGTGGCTCAGTCAGGCATTTGCCTTCAGTTCAGGTCATGATTTTGGGATCCTGGGATCAAGATCCACATCAGGGGCAGTCCAGGTGGCTCAGCGGCTTAGCGCCACCTTCAGCCCAAGGTGTGATCCTGGAGACCCAGGATCGAGTCCCACATCGGGCTCCCTGCATGGAGCCTGCTTCTCCCTCTGCCTGTGTCTCTGCCTCTCTCTCTCTCTCTCTCTCTCTCTCTCTCTCATGAATAAATAAATAAAATCTTTAAAAAAAATAAAGATCCACATCAGGCTCCCTGCTGAGTTTGCTTCTTCCTCTCTCTGCCCTCACCCCCACGTGCTCATGCTCTATCTCACAATTTCAAATAAATAAGTAAAATCTGAAAAAAAAAGAATTAGGAATTAAAAATATTGAAATAAAGCAAGGAACTCCCCAAGTGCTTGGCTGGCTGTGTTGGTAGAGCATAGGACTCTTGATCTCAGGGTCATAGGTTCAAGCCCCTGTTGGGTATAGAGATTACTTAAAAATAAAATTTGAAAACAAACACAAAAACAAATACATTTAAAAAAACATACACAAAAGCACAAGGAGACTTGAGAAAAATCTTAGACTTAAGGGGTTCTTGGGTGGGTCAGTCAGTGGAACATGTGACTCTTAATCTTGGGGTTGTGGATTTGAGCCTCACACTGGCTGTAGAGATTACTTAAAAATGATTTTTTTAAAAAGAAAGATAATTCCAGTTTTGGATTGACTCTTTACATTTGAGTCAAAACTAAAAATGCTTTGTCCCAAATCATTGTGAATCCAAGGGTATTTTTAACCTAGAGAGAAGGGGCACTGTGTTTGAGTAGGGTAAGCAAATGATTGAGAAGGGAAATGTCTTGACTGCTTGAATCCCATACATGAAAGAGATTAGTGACTAGGATCTGGGTAGCCTGGTTTCAGAATTGTGGGGGAAAAGTGAGAGCCTTTAACTTGTAAAGATTACAGGATGATTAAATGGAGTCAGTTAAACTGTTGGAGGTTTTTTTCTGGGAGAGTTTTAATATAAGATAGAGGAGAGAGCAAGCTGTATGGAACTTCTGTGTGCTGTGTTGATCAACATGGAAAGGGTCAGCTTAGAGAAGCTGAATATACGTTTTTGTATTCTCTGAATATAATAGAAGCTAGTCAAATTTCTAGGGGATTTGTCTGTGTCAGAAATTTTTGAAATGGAAGTTTTGACTTTTGAACTTGAACAGACTTGGTTCTATGTGAATCCTCAAATCCTTTTTCATCTCTCAAGTTTAGTCTGAAACCATAAACAATTAAATCAGGAAAATAGTATAATAAAACTCTACCTGGGTGAACATGTCATACTTCTTACATGGCTTCTCTTGTACTTGAAGACAGGTGTTTGTGTGCTGTCCCTGTGTCATTTTAAGATGGCTAAAATAAAAGCTTCTTAAAAATGTGCTTTGGTATGGTATCTCTGCATAGGAGAGTATGTTTCCCAATACAGTTAAGATTTTAAAAGATTCTTTTTTGGTGTTAAGTCTCATAAATCTTGGTGTCCCAAATGTTATTGGTTAATAATAGTTACTAAAACTATTTGGTGCAGGCATCATTATAAATACTGAATTCTTAATTAACTTCATTTTCTGGTTTTATTTATTTTTTTTACATAGGTTTATTTTTAGTTCCACTTGAAATCTTACTTAGATGGAGGTTCAGACTGTCATAAACATAGAATAATCTTTTTTTTCCTAAAGATTTTATTTATTCATGAGAGACACACAGAGAGAGGCAGAGACATAGGCAGAGGGAGAAGCAGGCTCCCAGGCATCAGGACATGAGCCAAAGAGAGCCATTCAACCACTGAGCCCCCCAGGTGCCCCAAACATAGAATGATCTTGTAGGGAAGAAAAAAATCTTTTCCTTCTACCCTTTGAGGTTCTTGGCTGAGGCTCTCTGACAAAAGATAGATTAATAAGAGAAAAGCATACAAATTTATTTAATGTAAGTTTTACATGACACAGGAGCCTACATAAGGAAATGAAGACCCAGAGAAGTAGATGAGCCTGAGCATTTTTAAAAACAGATTTTATTTATTAGAGAAAGAGAGAGAGAGAGAGGGAGTGAGCAAGCAAGCAAGCAGGACTGGGGGGCAGAAGGAGAAACAGATTCCCTGCTATTAGGGAGCCCGACATGGGGCTCGATCCCATAGCCCTGGGATCATGAGCTACCTAGGCTCTCCAAGCCTGAGCATTTTTATACTAGGTTTGTTAAAGAGTGGAAAGTTATGGAAAATGTGATAAAATTATGTGAGCTAAGGTAATAATAAATTGGGAGAAATAAGGACTGTTTGTTTGGATCATGTTTATGGTCAGTAACTTAGAACCACTCTTCACCTTGGAATAAGGGTCCAAAGATAGGTCATTAGAGTACAGCTATATTCCATAATTTATATATTACTAATATAGTATTATATGTACTAAAATTGCCCTCTGTTGGCACCTATCTTTCTAATACCTTTGGCTCCAGCTTTAAAGAGTTGAATTTTGTTTGAACTTACCTAGGTATGCAAATGATAGTTTCTGAATAGTCCCCATAGGGGGCCAACATATTCTGTTTGTTAAAATGTTATTTAAATATATGTGGAAATGGACTAGAGCATATTTCAGGCTCCTCTGTTACCTACTAACCTCATTTTGAAATGGCTAATTTGTAACAGTGGTGTTGTCCTACAGCTTTGTGCCAAATGGAATGAGTTTTCTTTCCTTGAGCCCAGAATGTGTCTGGAGTTTTTACTATTTTATTTGAAGTCATATAAAGAAAATATGTATTATATCCTGAAGACCTTTGCCAAGATCAAAGATTATCACTCTGACTTTTATTTTATTTTATTTTATTTTAAGATTTTATTTATTTATTCATAGAGACACAGCTAGAGAGAGAGAGGCAGAGACACAGGCAGAGGGAGGAGCAGGCTCCATGCAGGGAGCCTGATGTGGGATTCGATCCCGGGTCTCCAGGATCACGCCCCGAGCTGCAGGCGGCGCTAAACCGCTGCGCCACCAGGGCTGCCCAATCACTTTGAATTTTAGTAATATTTTATAGTATTCAGACTGTTTTCACATGTATTTTCTCATTTGCTAGAGGTTATATCAATATTTTTCCTATGTTGGGAATAGTAGCCCAATCTGTCATCACTTTTAAGTTATGCTCTGTTATACTTTTAAGATAGAATTTATATTTGGTACCTATAATTCTCAATAAAAATATAGGCAAAAATTAATAGTTTTGTAATCTGGTGATAATTAATTTTGAAGGAAAACTAGAGCTTATATAATCATTAACCATACTATTCAAATTTTTTGGGGGCAGACTTATTTTCCTATATTTATTTCTTATGGTGGATTCAATGTCTTCAGTAATTACTATTTAATTGGTAGTTCTGAAGTTACGTAATTGAAGCAGGAAGAGGAAAAATTTTTGCATGTATACTATATGCTGTGTTTGCTCATGTGTGTGTATGTATATACACACAGTTGATCATCATTATTCAAAAGATTCCATATTTGCAAATTTACCTACTCACTAAAATTTGCTTATAACCCCAAAATTGATACTCATGGCACTTTTGTGGTCATTTGTGGACATATGCAGAGCTGCGAGGAATTTGAGTCGTCTGATACCCATGTTCCCAGTTGAGGTTGAACAAGGTGATACTCTGCTTTCATGTTTCAGTGCTCATACTATGAACAAGTGTCCTTTTCATGGTCGGCTTAGTGCCACATTTTTCTCACTTTTGTGCTTTTTTTGGTGATTTCCCCACTGTTTAAAATGGTCCATAGATGTAGTACTGAAATTTCTAAATGTAAGAAAGCTTTTCTCCTTATGGAGAAAATACCTATGTTAGATACGTTTCATTGAGGCCTGAGTTATGATGCTGTTGGTTATGAGTTAAATGTTAATAAGCCAACAATATATATTAAATAAGGTATTTTTAAACAGAGAAACACATAAAACAATGTTGTGTATTGATTGGTTGATGAAAAGATGACCAAGGAAAATAGGAACTGTGTTTCTCCTAGATGTTCAGTATTGGCTAATTCTTTCTTTTAAAAAAGATATTATTTATTTATTCATGAGAGACACAGAGAGAGAGAGAGAAAGAGAGGGGCAGAGACTTAGGCAGAGGGAGAAGCAGGCTCAATACAGGGAGCCTGATGTGGGACTCGATCCCAGGACTCTAGGATCATGCCGAAGGCAGGCGCTAAACTGCTGAGCCACCCAGGTGTCCCTAATTCATTGTTTGTATGACTTTATAGAAAACATAAGAATCAGCTGGAAAAAAGAAACACCCAACTGTGTATTATATCTATTTACATATTGTATATTAAACATATTATTAATGATACATAGATTATGTATGCGTTATATACTTCCCTTATCTAACACTACAAAAACATTCATACTCTTATAGATGACAAAAAGGAAGGCAGAAACATTTGAGTGATTTGTCCAGTATATAACCAAAATTTATGGTATGGTTCCAGAATCTGTACCCTTTTAGAGTATAATGTCTGTTTTGCCTAGAAAATATAAAAGCACATGTAAACATATTGTGGCATTCACTTAGATTACATGAAGAGTAAGTTTCCCCTTCACATCTGTTTGAAAATTAAGTTGCTTTATTATAAAATTGAACATGTGCTTTTTTAACAATTAAATTTCTTGGGGTGCCTGGGTGGCTCAGTCAGTTAAACATCTGTTTTAGGGGCAGCCCTGGTGGCTCAGCGGTTTAGCGCTTCCTTCAGCCTGGGGTGTGATCCTGGAGACCCAGGTTCGAGTCCCATGTCAGGCTACCTCCACGGAGCCTGCTTCTCCCTCTGCCTGTGTCTGTGCCTCTCTCTCTCTTTGTCTCTCATGAATAAATAAATAAAATCTTTAAAAAAAAAAACCACACATCTGTTTTAGGCTTAGGTCAAAATCTCAGGGTCCTGAGATGGATCCCCGCATCAGGCTCCCAGCTCAGCAAGGAGTCTGTTTCTCCCACTCCCTCTGCTGCTCCCCTAGCTTGTGCTCTCTCTCTGTCTCCGTCAGATAAATAAAATCCTTAAAAATATTTCTTTTCTGTAGTGATTGATTTAAAGATAACTTTTTGTAGTTTTGTTGGTTCATTGGATTTATGTTTAAGTACAGTCAAGTGGAAAATATGGAATAGCAGAGTTTTAGTTTCCTTGAGTAAGATCTTATATGTTTAGAGTATCTAATGTGTCTAGAAGAAAACAGTATCCTTTTGATTATTAAGCTTTTCACTACTTTTTTCTCCCCCAAAAAGCATGATAAAAATTAGAAAAAACTTCACTTGAAAAATAAAGGTACAGAGGCACCTGACTGGCTGAGTTGGTAGAGCTTATGACTCTTGGTCATTTGGTGGTGAGTTTGAGCCTTACGTATGGGGTACAGATTACTTAAAAAAATTTTTCTTTTTAATTGTTTTTTAAAGATTTTATTTATTTATTCATGAGAGACACAGAGAGAGAAAGAGGCAGAGACACAGGCAGGGAGCCCAACGCGGGACTCGATCCCGGGTCTCCAGGATCAGGCCCTGGTCCAAAGGCAGGCGCTAAACCGCTCAGCCACCTAGGGATCCCCCTTAAAAATAAAATCTTAAAAAAATACATATATCCAAAGAAATATTGAGCAAATTACAAAATTAAGTTTGAAGGGAATATATTTATTAAATGGAATAGTACCATTAATGAAATTAATTTATACACAGAAACTCAGTGAATTTTGTTGCTTTGCCTTACACATCTAAACTCCTTTCAAATATTGCTTCCAATTAAGGCCTCTCAGTTAATTGGAGGATGAAACCTGCTGACATTCCTGAATATACATTTGTCACCTTACACATCCTGCCTGGTGTATGAAAGCATGTGTAGAAGGGTGAAGAGGGTTTGTTTGTTTGTTTGTTTGTTTTACAGAAAGAGAAAGCATGAGCTAGGGGGAGAGGCAGAGGCAGAAGCAGAGGGAGGAGCAGATTCCTCTCTGAGCAGGAACCCCAACCCAGGGCTCAATTCAAGAACCCTGTGATCTTGACCTGAGCTGAAGGCAGACGCTTAATAACTGAGACATCCAGGTGCCCCAGAGTGAGAAGTTTTTAAGGCAATGTTTAGTAATCGTGTTTTATATACAAAGTCCAATTTAAGAGAGAAAAAATTACCAAGCTTCATTAAAAAAAATAAGAGAAGTTGCATTTTTCTTTTAAAACCAGGCAATGGGGGCACCTGTGCGGCTGAGTGGTTGAGCATCTGCCTCAGGGTCTGGGATCAAGTTCTGTATCAGGCTCCCCATGGGGAGTCTGCTTCTCCCTCTGCCGGTGTCTGTCTCTCTCTCTCTCTCTCTCTCTCTCTCTCTCTACCTCTCATGCATAAATAAATAAAATATTTAAAACCAGGCAATAATATATTTGCAGACCTATAGTTATTTATCATTGAAGGCCCCCCACTCAGATCTTAATTTTGTATAACTAGTACTCTTTTTTTTAATATTTTATTTAATATTTTATTTATTTATTCATGATAGAGAGAGAGAGAGAGAAAGAGAGAGAAGCAGAGACACAGGCAGAGGGAGAAGCAGGCTCCATGCAGGGAGCCCCATGTGGGGATCCTGAGACTCCATGACCACGCCCTGGGCCAAAGGCAGGCACTAAACCGCTGAGCCATCCAGGGATCCCCGCCCCCTTTTAAAGATTTTATTTATTTTTTCATGAGAGGGAGAGAGAGGCAGAGACACAGGCAGAGGGAGAAGCAGGCTCCATTCCATGCAGAGAGCCTGATGTGGGACTCAATCCCGAGTCTCCAGGACCACACCCTGGGCTGAAAGCAATGCTAAACCGCCGAGCTACCCAGGCTGCCCTTTAACTAGTACTCTTAACCATTTTCTATAGTATGTAGTAGCAAAGCTGTTTCTCTCTCTATATATATATATATTTATTTGACAGCAGAAGCAGCGGGAGTGGCAGGTAGAGGGAGAGGGAGAAGCAGGCTCCCCGCTGAGTGAGTTGGGACCCCCAATGTGGGGCTCCATCCCAGGACACTGGGATCATGACCTGAACTGAAGGCAGATGCTTAACCAACTGAGCCTCCCAGCGCCTCATTAAATGTTTTTCTTAAATTCACTTCAAAAAGCAGAAAATAATTTCAAAAGAAACTTATGAATGACAGCTGCTATTTATAGCTAATTTGAAGTCCTCATTACAGAGTTCTTCAGATTGCCATTTCCAGCATCTGATTCTCAATGAGTTTTGTATAGTGTTAAAAAAATTTTTAGCCCGGGGCGTGATCCTGGAGTCCCAAGATCAAGTTCCGTATCGGGCTCCAGGCATGGAGCCTGCTTCTCCCTCTGCCTCTGTCTCTGCTTCTCTCTCTCTCTATGTCTATCATGAACAAATAAATAAAATCTTTAAAAAAAATAAAAAACAAAATTTAGCTAAGGGAATTTGAAGATTTGATTGGCTTCATTCAGTGATTTATTAATCGGGGGCAGCCCATCTAGCCAACAGGAAAGAGCTCTGATGAACTGAACAAAATAGGCAGAAGGGGGCAGAGACAAAGAGCAGATCACCTCATGTTTCTTTAAGGGATAGAGGAGTCTGTCAGGGAGATTACCTCACTACTGTTGATCAGGAAATTCCAGATTTACTGGTTTAACATTACATTCCTGGGAGAAGTTGAAACTGTAGTTAGGTTATATATTATATATGCATGCGCATATGTGTTTCTCTCTTTTTTTAAGTTTATTTATTTTTTAGGAATCTTTACACCCAATGTGTGGCTCAAACTCATGACCCTGAGATTAAGATCTGAGCTGAGATCAAGCGTCAGACGCTTATCTGACTGAGCCACCCAAAGGTGCCCCTGTCTCTCCCTTTTTAACAATTGTTATAGTTAAGATGATTATAATCATAAAGATAAGGAGGTAGATATTAGCAAGAAAGTAGCAACAAAGATAAGAGGAGAAGATGATGACTCAGGGACTGTTAATAAACGTGTTTCTAACTTTATGATTTGATATGTGATCTCTATTCCAAAAACAGCATTAACAGATGTAATATTAAGAGATAACATGCTTAAGCTGAAAAACAAGTTTAACATCTTTTGGAATAGAAATGCAAAGTATTGTGCATAACCAAATCATAGGACCAGAAGTTGGCAATCATGAACACAAACTAGGTTCTTGTAAGGTTAACCAGTACAAAAATGACCATGTGAGAAGATCAGAACCAGGGTCCCAGCTTGAAGCCAGGGGTTCTTTCTTCTTGAAGGGAAGGAAAAACAAACAAAACCCCCAAACACCCACCTTTTTTCTTCTTGGGCCTAGATTTTGTTTCATAAATTGTGGGCCAAAGGAATATGAGAATGAAGACACTAATTCTTATGACCAGGAACTTAGAGTCACTGGATCTGTGACAGGATCTGCAGCATCCCCCAAATGTTTGTAGGATTGAAGTTGCAAAATGCCATATTACAGGAACTAGTTCTGTACTAAGGGAAACACTTGACAATATGCTAGAGAGGAGGTGGTGATTGGGGAATTGGGGAAGAGAGCAAACAAAAACTCTGAATTTGCAAACTTAAATTTCAATGGTCATTAGCAATGAACCAGAAGTTAAAAAAAAAAAAAGATACAAAAGTTACACCTATACTTCTATGTGGGGAAAAAATCTGTATGTGTAAAACTTAAAATATAAATTTATAACCTTGGTTTAGGAGAGGATTTCTTTTAAAAGTTACAAAAAATTAAAGAATAAAGGGAAATTTTATTATATTAAAGTTTAAAATTCTGTGCAACAGGAGATACTGTAAGGTGAAAAAAAGGAGTTACAGATTGAGAAAGATATTTGTAATATATAATGTTAAGGATTATTATCTAAAATATGAAAAACACCTTTAAAAAAAACCTAACAAGTTAAAGGGAAAGTGGGAAATTATTTGAATAGGCAGTTCACAAAATAGGCAACCTGGATGGTTAATAAACATCTGAACAGATGCATCATTAATCAAGGAAATGCCAGAAAGAAGATTTAAAAATTCTGGAGCGTCTGACATTAGCAATTAAATGCTGTGGTTGGAATTAACACATCACTTAGGTTCTGAATTATCAGGATGAGCAGAGCTTGCCTGCTGACCTGTAGGACAGGGAGCAAGATAAGAAATAAACCTTTGTTTTTTTGTTTTTTGTTTTTTTCAACTTTTGTTGTTAAAGCCGCTGAGATTTTGGGATTATTAGTGCACATAATGTAGTTTATTTTGACTGATAACAGAGAGGAAGTAAATGGTTTTGGGACTAAGATGAAGAGGAATCTTTTATTTTTTTTAAAAAATATTTTATTTATTTGAGAGAGAGATAGAGAGCCTGCACAAGCAGGGGTGAGGAGCAGAGGGAGAGGGAGAACCAGGCTCCCTGCTCAGGAGGGAGCCCGACTTGGGGCCTGATCCCAGGACCCCAGGATCATGACCTGAGCCAGATGCCCAACGGACTGAGGTACCCAGATGCCCAAAGGGGATTCTTTTAAATACATATCCTTGTGTACTTTTATATTACTATGTTTATGTATTACTTTAAAAAGTAAAATTATTCTGGTTACTGCATACAGACCAGATTATGAAAGCATGTAGAGAAAACAGTAAAGAGGCTATCAGTGTTGTTCAGGCAAGAGATGATGACAGCCAGAATTAGGATTGGTGCATTGGTTAAAGATTAATACAGGTTTTTTTTTTTTTTAAAGATTTTATTTATTTATTCATGAGAGACATAGAGAGAGAGTGGCAGAGACACAGGCAGAGGGAGAAGCAGGCTCCCTGTGGGGAGTCTGATGCTGGACTCCAACCCAGAACTCCAGGATCAAGACCTGAGTTGAAGGCAGACGCTCAACCACTGAGCCATCCAGGAGTCCTGAGATTAATAAGTTTTATAAATGAAGTCTAGAGATAAACTTTGTAGGTAAAATTCATATGGTAATTAATTAGATTTTATTATTTCTGCAATAGAATTTTTATGGTGAGCATGCAATAACTTTTGTAGGCCAAAATAAAGTTATTAAGTAAAAGATAAAGACGCCTATAACAAGGTTTCATTGTCCTCTGAACTTTAAAACTTTTTCATTCCTATATTATCATTTCTCTGAGGTAGTTTGATTTCTTCACTTCACTTGCATCTTTATTTCCATTTTCATAGTACTTCTGTAAATAAGAATTTTATTATGCCTCCATTGCATTATTATGAGAACAGCTTTTATTGTGTCCACCTCCTGTCTATTCATCCTATAGTTCCTCTACATTTTGAGCAATCTGATTTTCCGTAGGTGCTATTGCAGTGTTCTTTTTTACATGCTCTGAGAACTGTAGCAGCCTCATATCTACAGACCAGAGTTTGTAGGACAGTGTATAACATTCTACTTTATTAACTTTACCTTTACCTGTTACTCCTTCCCTAACATGCGTGCACATTCGTGCACGCACACACACTTTATCTCACACACAGACACAGACGCATTCATTTACTCTCTGTAGTTCATCAGAACTTAATGATTCATAGTTCCTATTTCTGTGGCTCTGTTCATATTGTTCTTGAATGTCATAATAACTCTCAACATCTTACCTGGCTTTTTTGGATACAAAAAAAGATCCTCCATCTTTCCTCACCTCTAGCTAGAAGTTTTTGCACGTGCCTATAGCATCTTATTTACTTCTGTGCTGACACTTTCTTTCCAAAATGTTTCTTCCTTGATTTTCCCGGCTAAGTTACTGATATCAGTATTTTTACCTTATTGCCTAGGCCACAAATACAGGGTGATCTTTGGTTCTTGATTATTCTTTTAACTTCATGGTTGTTTCCACTAGAACATCCAACTAGACACCAAGGTAATTCTATCATTTCTAAGGAAATTAACATTATCCAGAAACAACTATAGCATATGTAGCATACTGAAATATTTTCTTAACTTTTTAACTCTTACAATAAGCCTTGAATGATTTTTCTTATTCCCATTATATAGGTGAGGGAACTAAAGTTCAAAAGGCTAAGTAGCTTGTACAAGGTTAAATGTTAAATGTTTTTGTGTGACTTCAAGACCTGTGCTAGTTTCATTTGGCTCCACAAATATTTTTCCCTTTTTCTTATTTCTCTCTGTTCCTGCCTTTACAATTTTTCTATCTGGTTTATTGCATTAGCTTTCTAACTGGTACAATGCTTCTCTTCTCTCCTCCCTCCAATCTCTTTTTCATACTCTGCCAGAGTACTTTTCTAAAATACAAATCTTCATTTTATTCTCCTGCTTAAAATTCTTCAGTGATTCTCTGTGGTTCACAAGATGAGGTTCAAACTCCTTATCATCGCACATCCATTATCTGGTTCCTGCTTATATTTTCAGCATCATTTCCAACTACTCTCCCTTTCCCACTCTGCATTCCAGCAACACAGAACTGTTTATGGTTACTGGAACTTAACATGTTCTCTCTAAGCTTTTTGCTTTTGGAATTTTCCCCTTGCTTGGAATTTCCTTCTCTCCTGGCCTGCCTTGTAAATCCTTACTTATCTATCACAATGCAGCTCAAGCTACATTTCTGTGATGTGGACATTTAAAAATATTCCTTGGTATTCTCTAGAGGGATGAAGCAGTGTTAGGCTTATCTAAGTCCTTTTATTTTACTTTTGGTAGAGCATTTACCACATTGTACTTTGTTTTTCTCACCTATTAAACAGTGGGATCCTTGAGGGTACAGTTGTATTCTCTATTTTTGTGGGGAGGGGATAAACTCCACCCTCAACATGGGGCTCAAACTCATGACCCCAAGCTCAAGAATTGTATGTTCTATTGACTGAGCTAGCCAGGTGCCCCATGGTTAGACTTTTTTTCTTGAATTTAGGAAGAGTATCTTTTTAACTCTAGTCTCTAGTATAGTGTCTGGCTTAGTAGGTATTTGTGTTAATCTGTATAGGATACCATATCAAAGTACCATGGACCTGGTGTTTAACAGAAATCTATTTTCCCTTGGTTCTGGAGAATAGAAGTCCAAGATAGTATACCAGGATGATTGAGTTCTGGTAAGGGCTCTCTTCCTGATTTGCATCTTCCTTCTTTTTTTGTGCCTCCATGGGTTTTTCTTGGTATGTGCATGTGGAGAGAGAACTCTCTCTTCCTCTTATAAGGCCACCAGTGCTATTGGATTAGGACTCTATGACCTCATTTATTATTTTTTTTCTATGATTTCATTTAAATTAATTACCTCTTGGGATGCCTAGGTGGCTCAGCAGTTGAGCGTCTGTGTTTGGCTTAGGGTATGATCTCAGTGTCCCGAGATCGAGTCCCACATTGGGCTCCCTGCATGGAGCCTGCTTCTCCCTCTGCCTGTATCTCTGCCTCTCTGTGTGTCTCTTATGAATAAATAAATAAAATCTTAAGAAAAATTAATTGCTTCCTTAAAAAGCCATGTCTGTGGGATGTCTGGGTGGCTCAGTGGTTGAGTATCTGCCTTTGGCTCAGGGCATGATTCCAGTCTGGGGATCGAGTCCTCCATCAGACTCCCTGCGAGGACTCTGCTTCTCCCTCTATGTCTCTGCCCCTCTCTCTCTCTGTGTCTCTCATGAATAAATAAATAAAGTCTTTTTTTTTTAAGATTTTATTTATTTATCCATGAAAGACACACACACACACACACACACACACACACACACACACACAGGCAGAAGCAGGCTCCATACAGGGAGCCCGATGCAGGACTCGATCCCGGGACTCCAGGATCACACCTTGGGCCGAAGGCAGGCGCTAAGCCGCTGAGCCACCCAGGAATCCCTAATTAAATAAAGTCTTAAAAAAAAGTCATATCTCCAAATACAGTCACATTGGGGGGAATTATACTTAATTTTGGGGGATATAGTGAATTTGAGGGGGATACACTTCAGTCCATAGCAGTATTCAGTATTTGTTGAAAGAATTGTTAAATTCTTTTTATGATTCATTATTTATATGATCATCTTTGCCACTAAATTATACTTTTTTAAAAAAGTAGGTTCCATACACAATGTGGGGTTTTAACTTACAATCCTGAGATCAAGAATCATATGCTCTACTAACTGAGTCGACCAAGTGCCCTGAGATTATACATTTCTTGAGAGTAGGGACTGTTTCCTATTTTTCTTTTTCTCAGACTTTGAATATACGGACTTTTAAGAGTTGTTAAATGAGTTAAGGTAATTGCATTATAGAATGAGTTTGATGATATACTATTTAAGTCAGATAAATGCCTAAGCAGGGCTTCTGACCTATTAATTGTGACTGACTTTTTGTCTACTGCAGATCTCATATTCTTTGTCTTCATATTTCAAGGCAACCATTATTACCAGTTTCTATATATTTTTTCTTATATATTCTATTTATATATAAGTATTATATATATTTATAACTATAGAGTTTTTGTCATTAAAGATAATAAATTATATAAAATAACTAGCACAATGTGATACAAAATAGATTTTAAGTCACAAATCTTAGTTTCCTTTCTCTTCCTTTCAGAAAGAGATGGCTTCTTAAGATCTCCTATAGTCAGAAAATTTCTTTAGGATTTTCTGTCATGTTATAGTTTAAAATACTTTTAATTTTCAGACCACAAAGACTTACCCATATGCACATATAAGTAGAAAAGTAATATCTAACACCAGGTAATGAATTATTTCTTACCAGTTATTTGAGATTAGTCCGTATCATCGTGTTTCTTTTTTTTTTCTTTTTTTCTTTTTCTTTTTTTTTTTTCATCGTGTTTCATTCCATTAGCACAGTGGTATTTAACAGGGGTGTGTTTTTTTCTTTTTTTTTTTTTTCACCCAGGACATTTGGCAATGTCTGGAGACATTTTTAGTTGTTAACAACAAGGGGATGTTACTAGGGTTTACTTGATAGAAGCCAGGGATGCTGCCAAACATCCTACAATGCACAGGACAACCCCCACGATTATCTGGCCCCAAATGCCAGTAGAGCTGAGATTGGAAAATAGTAATTAGCATAAATAATAATGAATTGAGTATAAGTCATGGCCTCTTTCATTCTTTCTGTAATTATAGTCTATGTTCACTCTTCACTTTATGATTTTCTAATTTTAAATCTAAAGTGATCCTTGATTAGATGTTGTCTAATGTGCAACAGATGTATACATCTGTTCTTTCTCAGATTGTAATCTTAAAATATTTAATTTTATCATATAGTGTTGGCATTTTTTTTTTTTTTTTAGTGTTGGCATTTTCTTTGCAAGTTTTCACCTTAGTTAAAAACATGCCAAAGGCAGTGGAAGGTATATTTTTCTTAAATTAAAATGAAAAAATGATTCCTAACTGTTCATTGTATGTTGCCACTTTGAAGTTTGACCTGACCCCATTCCATAGTCCACTGAGGCTGAAATTATAAAGCTGTCTGCCATCTGATAAAGTAGCAAGCCACTGCCTAGGATGTTCAAGAGTGTTGTTTGCCAGATGAGAAGCCAGCAAGGTCTATGTCTGAACCTCACCTTTACTGGACATCAAGGGTCCATAGGGGTATTAGTAATGTAATTTTTCTTTGGGTATTAGCAATTAGCTGGTAAAGGTGGTTCCTGATGGAAGTGAAGTCATGAGGAGTAGGTGACATGAATATCTCTGGACTGAGTGATAATTTCAAGATGTGAGTTTCAGAGGGAAGATAATGTTTTAAGTCATGTGTAACTTTCACATTGTACTGCTTCATAGTTACCATTTCCTTTTCTGCCTCCCACAACCTTCCTTACTCTTTGTATACAAGAGGAGGAACAGGTTAGAAAATAGAGAGAGAGGGAAAATGATTAATTCACCTTGGGAAATTCTGAGTGTGAGATGGTTGTGAATTACCAAGTTAAAATGTATGGAAGGTCATTTGATATATATTAATTGGGAGCTAAAGAAAAAGGTTTCAGTTTGAGATTTGTAAGTCATTAGTGAACAGCTGATATTTGAAGCTAATGAGTTGTTCACAGGATAGAGTGTAGAGTAAATAGAAAACAGTTCAGAATAGAACCCTGGAGGTTACCATTATTTAGGAATGGTAAAGAGGTCAAGAGGCTTACAAAATAGACTTAAGAACTGACTATAAGGATAAGAAAATCATTAAAAATCAGGGTTAAAAAGCAAAGAGGGATGAGGCACCTGGGTGGCTCAGTGGTTGAAATGTCTGCCTTCAGCTCAGGGCGTGATCCCAGGGTCCTGGGATTGAGTGCCCCATCAGGCTCCCCACAGGGGAGCCTTCCTCCCTCCCCCTACCTATGTCTCTCCTTCTCTCTGAATAAATAAATAAAATCTTTAAAAAAACAGAAAATAGAATGATTGTTGTGCCCAAGATTGCATATCCGAGAAACCACCAAGGAGCTGACACCGATGCAAGCGCACGAGGGTTTATTTGCAAGCTCGAGCTTGGATCCAAGTATACCTGACACAGCAGAGCAGGGACTTGAACCCCGAGGTTAAGAGGCATAGCAGTTTTATAGGGGCCAGTGGCCAATGAGATTGTAACACACACACAGAAAGTTGCATAGTCATGTCGGTCCATACGCAGGTGGCCAATTGAATTACAATTTACCCTATAGTGACCATTTGAACTAGCCTATCACTCTGGTCAGAATTGGCACGCAGGTTTGGCGGACAAAAGGCGGGGTTTACATTCTTTGGCGGTTAGGGGTTCCACATTCCTATATGAGCCGGTTTCCAGTAAGGGTGTGCTCAGCAGCTTGACTAGGGTGGGGGAGTGCCTTAAGCAATAAGCAGGTCATGTGGGGGTTATACATGAGATGGCAGGTGTAGCACAAAATGGAGTTAGTCCTGTTCTGCTTGTCCAGAGGTAGGGGATTTTTGTTAAATTCCTTGGGTCCGACAATGATCTTTTCTTTATCATTCTGATTACTGTCTTATAAAGGGCATTAATATTTAGGGTTAGGAATATTGGTCAGTGCATACAGTATACAATCTTATGTGGTAATCCTTGTAGGAAAATGGGCGTATAAATCTACTACATATAAACATAAACTTATTGATGACCATTTTAAAGGTTTTATTTATTTATTTATTTGGGGGAGAGAGAGAGCATGAGCAGTGGGGACGGGCAGAGGGAGAGGGAGAAACAGGCTCAACACCCAGATCACAGGATGTGATCTCAGCCAAAGGTTGCTACTTAACTGAGTGAGCCACCTAGGCACCCCATGGATGACCATTTTAGATAAATAGTTATTGTTATGGGTTGAATTGTGTCCCCCAAAAGGATATGTTGAAGTCCTAACCCCCAGAGCATGTGAATGTGACATTCCTTAGAAATATGGCCTTTGCTGATGTAGTCAAGTTGAGGTCATACTGAATTAGGTGTCCTTTTTTTTTAATTAGGGTGTCCTTATACGAGGTGAAGACAGAGACATATAGGGGGACTGTGGTAATATGATGATGGAAGCAGGATTTGAGTGATTCCATCTATAAGCAAAGCAACACTTAACAATTGTTAGCTAGAAGTTAGAAGAGCCAAGGCAGGATTCTCTTCTGTAGATTTCAGCGGGAGCATGGCTGCCAACACCTTGATTTTGGACTTATAGTCTCCAGAACTGTGACACAATAAATTTCCATTGTTTTAAGTCACTCAGTTTGTGGTAGTTTGTTATGCTAGTCCTAGAAAACTAGTACAGTCATCTACATCCTTATCTTTAATGATGATGAAGAGAGTCTGTAGGATTGAAGGTAACTCTGAATTATTAAGAAATCTAGTCTTTTGAACAAAATTGTCTGAAGGTCTTACTGAAATCCAATGATGTTTCTGGGCTCACCTGATTTCCTGACAAAGGAGAGGCTGGCCATTTCAGTTATTGTGGCCTTATAAGTCAGATATATCTCCTATCAGCTGCTGTATCCAGTAGTGGTCTGGGTCATGAACAGTATTTTTGTATTTTAGATTAACTCTCTGTAGCCTGATACTTCTTTTTTCTTCGTTTCATAGTGAAATTTGTTGATATTATGTGCTATACCTCATTAATGTTCTTTGGGGAAGTCGCAGTGCTTTTAACTAAGCCATAGTTTTTTTCTTTGAAGAAATTATGTAGTTGCTGGACAGCAGACAGATTTGCTAGACGATGAAAAAATATTCAGTAAGTTTCTTTGTTTACAGTGTCTTCCATGCCTCCAGATTTACTGCTTTAAGATTAAACCTATGAGCATATTTCATAAAAATGCATATTTCATAAAAATACCTGTACAAAATTTCAAAGCCTCTAGATTTAGAACCCCTAGAACAGATTAAGACTAAAACTCAGTTCATTAGAGGCAGTGTCTAATCATAGTGATTGTGGTAGAGCAGAGGAGAGTAAGCAACTTGTGGAAGGAAGCAAAGATGTACTTTTGGGTAACATTCTTCTTATAGGAACCATGGCCTAGATCCTAAGAGTTTTTATGTTAGAGCCCAGGCTGGATTAAGGTCTTGGCATTTTCAGTTATCGATGTTATTTAGTATTTTTTTCTGGTTAGGATAGGTACTGAATTTTTAGCAAAGGTTTAAGTTATTTTCTGAAGAAAAATAATATAGTGATAGAGATAAGTTGCAAATAAGGAGAAAGAGTATAACTTTAAGGGAAATTATTTAAAGTGATCTTGTATTTCCCATACTGCAAACTGGTTGTATTTATTCTCAGGAACATCGTCAGAAGTCATTACACAGTTTATAGCTATGATCATAGACAGCAGATATATATAAATTAATTGAATGAAGTATCAATTCTAGGAAATAAATATCCACCCATTTATCCTCTATGTATGGACATATGTGCCAATATTGTATGTGTGTAGAGAATGGAGGATCACTGTCCACACTGTCACCTGCCACAACAAGTACTTTAATATAAAAATGAATACAGGGATGGGAGTTAACTTTAATTTGATAAAAAATAAAAGAGGCAAAAGAGGGGAAGTGCAGGATCAGTTGCAGTTAACTTAGCCAGTGTTTTGGGAGCAATAAGAATCCATGTTTACTACTGTGTTTTTTTTTTTGGTTCATTCTTTTTTTTTTTTTTTAATTTTTTTTAAATTTATTTATGATAGTCACAGAGAGAGAGAGAGAGAGAGAGAGAGGCAGAGACACAGGCAGAGGGAGAAGCAGGCTCCATGCACCGGAACCCGACGTGGGATTCGATCCCGGATCTCCAGGATCGCGCCCTGGGCCAAAGGCAGGCGCCAAACTGCTGCGCCACCCAGGGATCCCCTACTACTGTGTTTTTATTCAGAAAGTTGATTTATACTAAGCTATACCTCCATTGTGTTTCAGGAGAGTTTTGTCTTCAAAGCTTCTGAGTTGATCTTGGGGCTGTGACTAGTATTAAAAAATAAAAGAAAAGAATAGAGCATAGTAAGAAAAAGAATTGTATCATGAAATTTTTGTTTCACATATATGTGTAGGTGTGTACTAGGTGATGACTCAAGCATTTCTAATGCTATTGTAAGTTAACTATATAATGGCACATTATTGTAATAGTGATAATAAATTGACCATTTTCATGAAAAAAATATTTTATTTTGATAAAGAGATCTCATTTGCTTTTTGACCTTGTGATTTGCAACAGTACATGGCCTATCTTTTGAATTATAGTTTACCCTTGTACAATATGGTTTTGAACCGTGTGGGTCCACTTATATGCAGATTTTTTTGGGATAAATACAGTATAGTACTACTGTAAGTATACTTTCTCTTCCTTTTTATGATTCCCTATGTCTAGCTTACTTTATTATAAAAATACAATATATAATACGTATAACATACAAAATCTGTGTTAATTGTTTATGTTGTTAGTAAGGCATCTGGTCAACAGGAAGCTGCTGCTTAAGTTTGGGGGAGTCAAAAGTTATATGTGGAATTTTGACTGCACTCTTAACCCCCATCTTGTTGAAGCGTCAACTGTAGTAAGCTCCTGAAAATATTTAAGTAGATCATCTATCAGAGATGTTAAGTGTAGGATGAATTCTTGCCTTTTAATGGAAATGTTGACTTTCCTGGTTCTTTCCAGTAATATTTTGTATTTCTAACTTATTTATGGTCCCATTCCTAGAAAATGTATTCTTTTTGTACAGCCTTGATCTGTGAGTATGTTTTACTTTTTATAGTTTTCTGTGTTTGCAGTTTTTCTAAGTTCAGTGTGGGGGAAAAAAGCAAGGGAAAATGTGAAACAAAACTCTTTGGACTTTAAGCATGAATTAGAGTTTAAGAAAATTTGACTCTGGCCAAGCAACAATAAAAGATTTGTCTCACCTTTGCTCCCCCCAAACCCCCTGCTCCAAAGTTTCTCCAGCTGTACAGAAAATAACCTCAGCCCGAATTGGCTTTGTCAGACTTGGCAGTTTTGCAAGATATAGGACTATATAATTCTTTACTGAGGTTTTGCAAAATACTTTGTTTTGCAGTAGGAATTGTGCGTCAGAGGTTGCTTTTTCTTATTTCCATGCTTTCCCTTGTTATCCAAATGGAAAATTCTTCTTTGTAGTAAATGAAAATCTCTTTTGGGGCTTCCCTCAAAAGCCTCTAAATTTACCACCTTTAGGAATTTTAAATGTTTTTTTTTAAATGTTTTTTTTATACCTTTTCCTCATCTATTTTCAGTTGCAAATAAATTTTAACATGTGATGTATTGCTTATTAAAAGTTTAATTATTTGTGTATAGTATTATTTTCTTTAACAGCTTTATAAGAAATAATTTACCTGCCATATAACTCACCCACTTAAGTTGGATAATTGAGTGGTTTTTAGAATATTAGGGTTGTTTGTACCACAATTTTAGAGTGTTTTTATCATCCTCAAAAGAAGCCCTGTACCCATTAGCAGGAATTCTTCATTCATTCCTTCCTTCAGCCCCTGGCAATCAATAATCTACTTCCTATCTTTAAGAATTTGCCTACTCTGGGGATCCCTGGGTGGCTCAGTGGTTTAGCGCCTGCCTTTGGCCCAGGGTGCGATCCTGAAGTCCCAGGATCGAGTCCTACATCGAGCTCCTGGCATGGAGCCTGCTTCTCCCTCTGCCTGTGTCTCTACCTCTCTCTCTCTCTCTCTCTCTCTCTCTCTCTCTCTCTATGTCTATCATGAATAAATAAATAAATAAATCTTAAAAAAAAAAAAGAATTTGCCTACTCTGGATATTTCATATAAATGGAATCATAGAGTATGTGACCTTTTTTGTCCGGCTTCTTTCAGTTAGCATAATGATTTCAAGGTTCATTCATGTGAAGTAAGCATCATTGATTCATTTGTTTGTTTGTTTTTAAAGATTTTATTTATTTTTTCATGAGAGACACAGAGAGAGAGAGAGAGAGAGAGAGGCAGAGATGCAGCCAGAGGGAGGAGCAGGCTCCATGCAGGGAGTCTGATGTGGGACTTGATCCCGGGTCTCCAGGATCACGCCCTGGACTGAAGGTGGCGCTAAACTGCTGAGACACCGGGCCTGCCTGATTCATTTGTTTTTATTGCCTAGCATGCTGTTATGGATATACCATATTTTAAATCATTCATTAATTGATGGATATTTAGGTCATTTATAGTTTTTTGACTATTATGAATAATGTGTCATAAATATATAGGTACAGGTTTTTGTGTGAATGTATGTTTTTTATCTTTTGTATACTTGGGAGTAGAATTACTGGGTCATATTGATTGAGTTGTAAGTGTTCTTTTTTAAATTCTAGGTATTAGTCCTTGATGAGATATATAATTTATAATTTTTTCATTCTCTGAATTTTTTCATTTTCTGAATGGTATACTTTGTTTTTTTGTTTTCTTAAAATTTATTTAAATGTATTTTTTCAAGATTTTATTTATTTATTTATTTATTTATTTATTTATTTATTTATTTATTTATAAGATTATTTATTTATTCATGAGAGACACAGAGAGATAGAGATAGAGAGAGGCAGAGACACAGGCAGAGGGAGAAGCAGGCTCTGTGGGGGGAGCCTGACATGGGAATCAATCCCAGGACTCCAGGATCATGCCCTGGGCAGAAGGCGCCACTAAAACGCTGAGTCACCCTGGCTGCCCTCAAGATTTTATTTAAATTCAAGTTAGTTAACATATAGTGTAGTTATAGTTTCAGGGATAGAATTTAATGATTCATTACTTGTGTATAACACCTAGTACTCATTACAAGTGCCCTCTTAGGGGCACCTGGGGCCTCAATGGTTGAACATCTACCTTTGGCTCAGGTTGTGATCCCAGTGTCCTGGAATTGACTCCTGAGTTAGGTTCCCCTCAGGGAGCCTGAATAAATAAATGACATCTTTAAAAAACGAAACCAACCAATCAAACAAGTGCCCTCCTTAATGCGATCACTCATTTAGCCCATCCCCTGACCTCACACCTCCAGCAACCCTCAGTTTGTTCACTATAGTTAGGAGTCTCTTATGGTTTGCCTCCCTCTCTGTTTATCTTATTTTATTTTTCCTTCTTTGGAATAGTGTACTTTGAAGCATGAAAGTTTTTAATTTTAATGAAGTCCAAATTATCTATTTTTCCTTTTATTGTAATTTTTTGATGTTATAGTTAAGAACCTTTTGTCTAATCCAAAGTTACAAAGATGTTTGCTTATTTTTTTCCTTTTTCAGAATTTTATAGCTTGAGTTCTTACATTTGAGGTCTATGATTTTTTTTTTTTTTTTTAAAGAGAGGAGAGAAAGACAAAGAGAGAATCTTAAGCAGGCTCCATGTCCTGTGTGGAGCCTGACATGGGGTTCAAATCTCACAACCCTGAGATCATGGCCTGAGTAGAAATCAAGATTTGGATACTTAATGGACTGAGTGAACCACCCTGGTGCCCTAAAGTCTATGATTTGAGTTAATTTTTGTATATGTTGTGAGGTAGGAGATCCAACTTTATTTTTTTCTTTTTAAAAATTATTTATTTATTTATATTTAAATTTTTATTTATTTATTCATGGGGGGGGCACGGGCGGAGGGAGAAGCAGGCTCCATGCAGGGAGCCCAACGTGGGACTCGATCCTGGGTCTCTAGGATTACGCCCTGGGCTGAAGGCAGTGCTAAACCGATGAGCTACCCGAGCTGCCCTAAAATTTTTTTATTTAAATTCAATTTGCCAATGTGTAGTATGACACCCAGTACTCATCCCATAAACTTGAGTTTTTTCAATGTGGATGTCCAGTTGCATAGATATCCAATCCAACCATCACTGAAAAGGCTGTTTACTTTGTTGAGTTGTTGACTCTCTTGTCAAAAATCATTTGGTTATTCATATGAAGATTTATTTCTGAACTCTCAGGTTTTTTTTTAAATAAAGATTTTATTTATTTATGAGAGACACTGAACGAGAGGCAGAGACATAGGTAGAGGGAGAAGCAGGCTCCCTACAGGGAGCCCAAAGTGGAACTTGATCCTAGGACCCTGGGATCATGCCTTGAGCCAAAGGCAGATGCTCAACCACTGAGCCACCCAGTGGCTCTCAATTGAACTCTCAATTCTAATTCATTGCTATATATGTCTGTCTGTATGTCACTAGCACACTGCCCTGATTCTTTTGCTTCATAATAAATTTTGAAATCAGGAAATGCAAGTCCTCTAACTTTTTTTCCTTTTTCAAGATTGTTTTGCCTATTCTGAGTTCTTTTTATTTCAATATGTATTTCAGAAGCTGCTTGTCAATTCTACAAGAAAGGTAGCTGGTATTGGATAAGGATTGCATTGAATATGTAAATAAATTTGGGGAGTTTGCCATTTTACTAATATTAAGCCCTCCAATCCATGAGCATGGCATGTTTTTCTTTTTAAAAAAAAATATGTTTTTTTTTAAAAATACTTTTTAAATTTTATTTTAGAGAGAGAGCACAGTGGGGAAAGGGCAGAGGCAAAGGAAGAGGGAGAGAAACTCAAGCAGACTCTGCACTCAGCAGGGAGCCTCACACAGGGCTTGATCTTATGACCCTGAGATCATGACTTGAGCTGAAATCAAGAGCTATACACTTAACCAACTGAACCACCCAGGCACCCTGGAATCCCTTTCTATTTCATTCTTCTTCAGTGTCTTTCAGTGATACGTTACAGTTTTCCGTGTGCAAATCATGCATTTTTTTTGTTGTTTATTCCTAATAATTTTATTCTTTTTGATTCTATTGTAAATGGAGTTTTTAAAAACATTTTATTTATCTAAGAGAGAACATGGGGGGGGGGAGAAGCAGAGGAAGAGAATCTTCAAGTAGATTCCCCAATGAACATGAAGCCTGACATGAGGTTTGAATCCCAAGACCCATGAGATCATAACTTGAGCTGAGACCAAGAGTCGGATGTTCAACTGACTGAGCCACCCAGGTGCCCCTGGAATTTAATTTAATTTAATTTAATTTAATTTAATTTAATTTAATTTAATTTAATTTAATTTCTTTCTTTCTTTCTTTCTTTCTTTCTTTCTTTCTTTCTTTCTTTCTTTTCTTTTTGGTATGATATTTTCTTAATTGTACTTTTGGAGTGTTTGTTGCTAGTGTATACAAATACAATTGATTTTTGTATATTAATCTTGTATTCTGCAACCTTGCTGAACTCATTAATTAGCTGTAATTGTTCATCCATGTTATAGTATGTATCAAGAGCTTCTTTCCATTCCTTCTCTTCCCTTCCTCCCTCACTCCCTCCTCCCTCCCTCCTTCCTTCCTCTCTCCCTCCCTCTTTCTTTTTTTTCTTGGCAAAAACATAAAACATAAAATTCATCATCCCAAGACTTTGCAGGTGTGCAAGAAAGATGCAAATTGTTGTGCACCTTTCTACTTTCCATTTCTTTGAGTTTGACGGCTTTAGATACCTCATATAAGTGGAGTGGTGATTGCCAAGGGGCTAGGTAGAGGGTGCAGAGGTTGTTTCTGAGTTTTGGGTTTCAGTCATGAAGGATAGAAAGGTCTGGGGATTTGTTGTATACTTACAGCAGCCTGTTACAACAGCCCCACCCTAATAGTCTTTTTGTGACTTTTATTTCTCTTAACATGATGTCCTCAAGGCTCATCAATGTGATAGTATATGATAGTATTTCCTTCTTTTATAAAGACTGAATAATATTTCATTGTATGTACTACATACCACGTTTTCTTTTCTTTTCTTTTTTTTTAAGATTTTATTTATTTATTCCTGAGAGACACACAGAGAGAGGCAGAGACATAAGCAGACGGAGAAGCAGTCTGCCCGCAAAGAACCTGATATGGGACTCAATCCCAGACCCCGAGATGAAGCCCTGAGCCAAAGGCAGATGCTCAACTGTTGAGCCACCCAGGCGTCCCCACATTTTCTTTATCCATTCATGTATTGATGAATGTTTTGGTGGCTTCTACCTCTTGGTAGCTAAGTATAATGCTACAATGAATATAGGTGGTATGGACTGAATTCATGTGTTGACATCTTATGCTCCAAAATGACCATATTTGAAGATACGACTGGTAAGGATTTGGTAATGGTTAGAGTGAGGTCCTAATCCAGTGTATTGGTGTCCTCTTATAAGAAGAGGAAGAGGTACTGGAAGCACTCGCTCTCTCTCCATATATGATGATATACATATAATGGGCTTGATATATATAAGCACTCTCTCTCTGCCATATATGATGTGATGAGAAGATGACCGTCTCAAGTAAAGAAAAGAGTTCTCCCTGGAGAACTGAATTGGTTGGCACCTTGAATTTAGACTTCCAGCATCCAGAGCTGTGAAAAAAAAAGTTTCTATTCTTTAAGGAATACAAAAAAAATTATTTATTCATTTATTTTAGAGAGAAAGTGAGAGAGGACAAGTGAGGGGAGGGGCGAGGGAGAGGGAGAAGAATCCTTAAGTAGACTCCCCACTGAGTGTGGAGTCCTTAACATGGGACTTGATGTTGGGGCTTGATCCCAGGACCCTGAGATCATGACCTGAGCTGAAACCAAGAGTTGATCCCAGGATCCTGAGATCATGACCTTAAGCTAAAATCAAGAGCTCAAACCAAGTGACTGAACCACCCAGGCACCCCAAAGTTTTTGTTAAATCACTCAGTCTTTGGTATTTTGTTATAGCAGCCTTAACTAACTAATATAGCAGATGTACAAATACCTCTTTGAGATTCTATTTTCAGTTCCTTTAGATGTATATTCAGAAGTGAGACTGGTGGATCATATGGGAGTTCAATTTTAAAATGTTTGAGGAACCTTATATTGTTTTCCATAGCATCTTACATTTTACATTCCTACTAACAATGCTCAAGTGTTCAAATTTTTCCAAATCCTTAGTAACAGTTGTTAATCTCTTTTCTTTTTTTTTTTTTTTATGGTGGCCATTTTAATGGGTGTGAGGTGATATGTTATAGTTTTGGTTTCCAGTTCCTTCATGATTAGTGATATTGGGCATCTTTTCATGTGCTCATTGGCCATTCATATATCTTCTTTTGAGGAATGTCTATTTGAATCCATTTCCCATTAAAACTTTTTGGGCTTTGTGCGTGGGTATATATGTCTAGGCTTGAGTTGTAGGAGTTCTTTACATATTATGGATATTGATCCCTTATCAGATATATGATTTGCAAATATTTTTCCCATTCTGTAGGTAGGTTGCCTTTTTACTTTTGATAGTTTCTTTTGCTGGGCAGAAGTTTGAAGTTTGACATAGCTCCATTTGTCTGTATTTGGTTTTGTTGCCTATTCTTTTTTGTGTCATACCCATGAGATCACTGACAATCAAATGTCAAGAAGTTTTCTCCCTATATTTGATTCTAGGATCTTTATAGTTTGAGGACTTTCATGTAGGTCTTTTTTACATTTTGAGTTAGTTTTTTTTTTAAGATTTTACTTATTAGTTTTTGTATATAGTGTAAGGTAAGGAAGGGTCCAACTTTTTTCTGTGCATTTGAGTATCTAATTTTCCTAGCACCATTTATTACGCATTTTTAAAAATTTTTAAGTTTTTAAAATTATTTGAGAGAGTATGAAAAATGGAGAGGGAGGAGCAGAGGACAGGGAGCCCAACGTGGGGCTTAATTCCAGGACCCCGGGATCATGACCTGAGCCCAAGGCAGGCACTTAACTGACTGAGCCACCCAGGCACCCTGAGAGAGAGAATCTTAAGCAGGCTTCATCCTGAGCACAGAGCTTGATGTGGGACTCGATCTCAATGCCCCTGAGATCATGATCTAAGCCAAATCAAGTGTCAGCTGCTTAACTGACTGAGCCACTTAGGTGCTCCTGTAGCTTTGTGATGTTTTGAAGCCAGGAAGTTTGAGGCTTCCAGCTTTGTTCTTCTTTCTCAGGATTGTTTTGGTTCTTGAGGGATCTTTGAGATTCCACATGAGTACTTTTTTTTAATCAAAAAATTAATTGCATAGCCATATCACATTTTATTAATGCATTCATTAGTTGATAAAAATTTGAATATTTCCAAGGTTCTTTTTCCCCTCCTATGACTAATGCTGCTATGAACATTTGTGTACAATTTTTTTTAAAGATTTTATTTATTCATGAGAGACACGGGGGAGGGGGTGCGGCAGAGACACAGGCAGAGAGAGAAGCAGGCTCCATGCAGGGAGCCCGACATGGGACTTGATCCCGGGTCCCCAGGATCATGCCCTGGACTGAAGGTAGCACTAAACCGCTGAGCCACTGGGGCTGCCCTGTGTACAAGTTTTTATGTGGATATATGTTTTCAGTTTTCTTGGGTACATATCTAGGAGAGTAATTACTGGGTCATGTGGTAATTCTATGTTTAATCTTTTGAGGATCTGCCAGACTGTTTCTCAAAGTGGTTGTACCATTTTATATTCCCACCAGCAGTATATGAGGGTTCCAGTTTCTGTAGCCACCACTTTTTTTGCTTATAGCAATCCTAATGGGTGGTATTGTAATTTCCTGGATATATCACATAGAAAGGTTTTTCAGGATTGATACAATAAAAAACATGCATTTCTGTTTACTTGTATTTCTGAATAGGATATTTCTATTGATACATCTCTGCTCACTATCCGAGAAGATAAATTGCATTGTTAATACTCCTAGAGCAGGGATTTTCTACCTTGGCTCTGCTGATATCTTGTGCTGGATAATTCTGTATGTGTGTGGGGGAAGCATATGTGCATTGTAAAATTTTTAGCAGCATTCGTGGCCTCTACCCACAGATGCCAGTATTACCACCACCTGCAGTTGTGACAACTAAAATTGTCTCCAAACATTGCCAAATGTCCTCTGGGGGGTAAAATTTCCCCTGGTTGAGGACTTTACTGTCTTTGAGAAAGAAATACAGTCATATCCTTTTTTGTCAGTCTAGATTTTGCTATATTTGTCATTCACAGGAATATTTAACTTTGCTCAGCAAAATTTTATAAAATTTTAATCTTTCAAGTAGAAAAACTGAGTTATTGCTTTAAAAATCTTGCTAAATAATTCCCAGGGGAGTTTTTCCTCACTGAGCTTGAACTTAGATTCATAGAATAAAGGTTTTTTTGTCTTATTTTTATTTTCATAGAAAGTTTACTTTTAAAATAAAATGTTTTGAGTGCATATGGTTTTGAAGAAATTTTTAGAATTATATAACCCTCTGAGATCTTGAGTTAGATGGGACCTTAAAGAAAGTTCAACATATTTTTTTGATTTTTAGATTGAAACCTAGAAAAATTATGTAATTTGTTTCAAGTAATCTGACTGGTAACAGAAATAGGACCAAAACACAAAGGGGAGGTTGGTGGGGGAGTGGGTTAAATAGGTGATGGAGGTTAAGGAGTGCACTTCTCATGAGCACCAAGTGTTGTATGGAAGTGTTGTGTCACTATATTGTACACCTGAAACTAATATTACACTGTGTGTTAACCAATGAATTTTTTAAAAGAGATTTTATTGATTTATTCATGAGAAACACAAAGAGAGGCAGAAACACAGGCAGAGGGAGGAGAAGCAGCCTCCATGAAGGTGCTTGATGTGGGACTTGATCCCAGAACTACGGAATCACGTCCCAAGCCAAAGATAGACATTCAACCGCCGAGCCACCCAGGCGTCCCATTAACTAATGAATTTATTTATTTATTTATTTATTTATTTATTTATTTATTTATTTATTTATTTATTTTTAACTAATGAATTTAAATAAAAACTTAAAATGACCTACGGTGTTTTTTGATTGGGAGGGAGAGGCTTGCTTGGTTTTGGTTTTTGTTTTATAAGTGATGAAGATAGGTTTACTTAATACATGGGGATGGAAAGATTAGTTTGCTTTTGGGTAAAAGTTAACTTATAGTCTCATTTTGTATCACACATACAAATAAGTGATGGATTATAGTGATAAATGGTAAAAAAATAGTTATGAAAACAGGCAATGAGAAAATAGAGTAAAATAGAAGTCAACATTTTAGGTGAGTGAAAATATTCTGTATAATACTGAAATGACAGAGACCTTTCATTATATTATCTGTCCAAACCCATAGAATATACAACACCAAGAATGAACTGTAGACTTTGAATAATTATGATGGGTCAATGAAGGTTCATTTGTAACAAATGTACTCTTGGGGCGCTGGGGTGGTTTAGTTGGTTAAGTGTCTAATTCTTTTTTTTAAATTAATTAATTAATTAATTAATTTATGATAAACATAGAGAGAGAGAGGCAGAGACACAGGAGGAGAGAGAAGCAGGCTCCATGCCAGGAGTCCGATGTGGGACTCAATCCCGGGACTCCAGGATTGGGCCCTGGGCCAAAGGCAGGCGCTAAACTGCTGAGCCACCCAGGGATCCCCAAGTGTCTAATTCTTGATTTTGACTCTATCATGATCTCAGGGTCGTGTGATTGAGCTCTGTGAGATCTGACCACCATGGAGCCTACTTAAGATTCTCTCTCTCCTTCTGCCCCTTCTGCCACTTGCACTCTAAGTAAACAAATAGATATACCTCTCTACTGGAGGATATTGATAATGAAGGAAGCTATGCATGTGTGAGGGCTGCTGTATACAGGAAATATCTGTACCTTCTCAACTTTGCTATCAGCTTAAAACTGCTCTAAAAAAACAAATAGTCTTAAATAAAAAACAAATAGTCTTACAAAAAAAGGAAGAACTAATCAAATTTATTTTTATTTTTTTAAGATTTTATTTATTCATGAGAAACACAGAGAGAGAGGGAGTAAGAGGCAGAGACACAGGCAGAGGGAGGAGCAGTCTCCATGCAGGGACTCTGATGTGGGATTTGATCCCTGGACTCCAGGATCACGCCCTGGGCAGGCTCTAAACCGCTGAGTCACCCAGGGTCCCTGAACTAATCAAATTAAAAAAAAAAAAAAAGAAGTGAACACTTACCGAATCTCTATTTAGTGTGATGGGAAATAAACTAGAAGAAGATTGTGGTAGATTGATAGTATTTTTTCAAAACAAAACTGTGTTCCATTATATGCTTAGAAAGACCTGTTCTTTTGATTTCCAGGTCAGTGCTTTCTCCAATGTACTGCATTTTACTGAAGTAATAAATTCTCCCCACTCAATTTAATTTACTCAATTCTTTCTGGAATCAATTATATTACAAAAGACATGGTTGTCTATATAAATAAGTAGTTTGGTATGAATTTACATATGAATGAACAACTGGGTAAAGTGAAAGCCTAGCACTTTCTTTTAAAAATTTATATTCTTAGATATTTAGGAACAGGTACATACACTTTTATGTCCATGTGCAAATACATATTATTGTAATGACATTTAACCAGGTAGTACATATATTTTTCCTAGGACTTTGGAGAGATGTTTTTAGTTTGTTTTGATGGGTAGTGGATAGTGGGTTTTAATTAGGTTGTCTACTTGGTGTTTTATTTTTGTTTTATCTGTACAGTGTTGTTGAAGTTTAACTTACATAAAATAGCATTTGCCCTTTTAAATAGTCAACTTGTGAAGGTTTTTTTGGTTTTTAAAGACTATTTTATTTATTTATTTCAGAGAGAGAGTATGAGCAAGCATGAACAGGGGAGGTGGGGGAAGGGGCTGAGAGAGAGGGAGAAGCAGACTCCCTGCTGAACAAGAAGCCTGCTGTAGGGTTGGATCCTAGGACCCCAGGATCATGATCTGAGCCAAAGGCAAATGCTTAACTATCTCAGCCAACCAAGCATCCCTCAGCCTGTTAAGTTTTGGCAAATAAACGTGGTTGTGGGCAACCCGGGTGGCTCAGCGGTTTAGCGCCGCCTTCAGCCCAGGGCCTGATCCTGGAGTCCCAGGATCGAGTCCGACGTCAGGCTCCCTGCGTGGAGCCTGCTTCTCCCTCTGCCTGTCTCTGCCTCTCTCTCTCTGTTTCTCCCATGAGTAAATAAATAAAATCTTAAATAAATAAATAAATAAATAAATAAATAAATAAATAAATAAATAAATAAATGTGGTTATATAACCCCTACCATAATCATTAAGAACATTTTCATCTTCAGAATTTTTCCTCTTGTCTGTTTACCATTGCTTCCTGCTTTCACCTCTTGCTCCAGACTGCCATCAGTGTCTGTCTCTGTAATTTTCTGTCTCTATAATTTTCTCTTTAGTATTTCATATATGTGAAATTAATTAATTTATTAATTAGTGTAATAAATTAACATAGAACTGTTTACTTAGAAGTATGTCTTATGCTTTTTCATCTTTAAATACAAAAAATAGAGGTAGCTGACTGCCTCAGTTGATTAAATATCCAACTCTTGATTTTGACTAAGGTCATGACACCAAGGTGTGTGAGATTGAGCCCTGTGTCTGGTTCTGTACTGGGTGTGGAGCCTGCTTGGGATTCTTTCTCCCTCTCTCTCTGCTCCTCCTCTTCTCTCTCTCTAAATTTAAAATAAATTAATAAATAAAAATAAAAAGATAAATGACTTTAAATTTCATGATAAATTAGGTATTTTTGTGTTTGTGTATGTATATTTGTATTTTGTATTTGCCTGTATGCATGTATATAGTAAATTAGACATTTTTGTCTTTCTGTTTATATATTTGTGTTTTTGTATTTGTGTATATATATGTGGGGTTATATAGTATATAGTCTTTTGTGTCTGACTTATTTCATTAGCATATGATTTTTAGATTCACCAGTTTTGCTTCATGTATCTGGAGTTCATTCCTTTCTATTGCTGAGTATTATTCTTTAGGCTATTGTGAATAATACTATTATGAATGAATATCTTGCATACTAGTCTTTCTGTGAACATATGTTTCATTTCATGGAGTACTTAGAAGGGAAATTGCTGAGTAGCATGGTAAGTATATGTTTACTTTTGTAAGAAAGTATCCAACTTTCCATAGTGGCTATACTTTTTAGCATTTTCAACAGCAATGTATGAGAGTTCTGATTGCTTCACATACTTGCCTGGGTTGCTTTTTTTGTTTGTTTATATATATAGTTATATCATGGTTTTTAAAGACTTTAATAAGTGTGTGTGACTCTTTTGGGTAGAAATATTTTTATGAAGGTTGCCAAGGTGTGTGTTTTTTTGTTTGTTTGTTTTTTTAGAGCATTAGACATGTGATCAACTTTGGATCAAACACTCCACTCTTTTATTTATTCTTTTTTTACTTCTAGAATTAACTCTCCATTTAGAAGTATATCTTAAGCTTCTTAGTTTCTAAAACACTGAACCAAATAACTTTATTAATGAATTAGACTTTTGTTTAAAGATATTAAATATATGACATCTTGCTACATTCTATCAACATATACTTCAGGATAGTGCCTCAGTCCTTGTATTATTTATTTATTTATTTTTAAAGTTTTCATTAATTTATTTTTCATAATCTGTATGGGACTGGAACTCGTAACTCTGAGATCAAGAGTCACACACTCTTTCCAGTGAGGCAGTCAGGTGCCCCTCCATCCTCCACCCTCCCAAAAAAGATTTCATTCGTTCATTCATTCATTCATTCATTCAGTCAGTCAGTCATTTATTTATTTTGGAGAGAGACAGAGAGGGCATGTGTGCACTATGAGCGAGGGGAAGAGCAGAGCTAGAGGCAGAGAATCCTAAGCAGACTCTGTGCTAAGTGCAGAGCCCAACATGGGGCCAGATCCCACGACCCATGAGATCATGCCCTGAACCAAAATCACTGGTTGGATACTTAACCAACTGAGCCACCCAGGTGGCGCCTGCCTTGGTCCTTTTATTATAGATATCCTTCAAGATATACAAACATAATTTAATATAAACACCTTAAAATTTGAAAATTAATATACTAGTGAGAATTCTATATAAATATGCACAATAACTTTTAATTTCTAGAATTTTTTTAAAGGTTTATTTATTTATTTATGATAGACATAGAGAGAAGAGAGAGAGAGAGAGAGAGAGGGGCAGAGACACAGGAGGAGGGAGAAGCAGGCTCCATGCTGGGAGCCCGACGCGGGACTCGATCCCGGGACTCCAGGATCGTGCCCTGGGCCAAAGGCAGGCGCTAAACCGCTGAGCCACCCAGGGATCCCCTAATTTCTAGAATTTTACATTTACCTCTGTTTTACCAGTTGATGATCTGTCTGTAAACCATAGTGATGGATCTATTAGGTCTTCAGTTTTGATATCATATTAGTTGCATATAATAAAAAGTATACTAACAATATCAACTCATAATCTCACCACATTTTAGAATATATCCTTCTAGACCTTTTTTACACACATACACATGCACTCTCTCATACATAAATGAACAAAAATGAAATTATGTTGTGCCAGCTTTTAATACGGTCTTTTCCATTTAAAAATAGTTTGTGGTTATTTTTTCTTTATATCAACAAATCAAATCTAAACAACTTTTTATGGCTGCATAATATTTTATTTTACATACACTATGATTTTGATAGCCTAAATAGTTATCAAAGAGAACTGATTATTTCCAATAAGTGCACTTATATATATTTACATATGATATAAATGATGTCCCAATAAAAACACATATATATTTACATATCTATTCTTTTTTTTCTTTAGTATAAAAGTTTGAAAGAGAATTTGGGGGCCTAAGGGCATGTACATTTAAAATTTTTCTGCGATGGGGTGACTGTGAAGCATGTGACTCTTGATCTTGGGGTTGCAAATTTGAGTCCCACACTGGGTGTGAAGATTATTTAAAAATAAAATCTTAAAAAAAAATTTTATGTAAAACACCAAGTTCCTCTCCCGGAAAGCTGTGGCAAATTATGTGGATAAAGAATATTTTTAGGATGTTCTAAAATTTACTCTTCTTGTAAGAATAACTACTGAGAGTGACCACTGATTGCAACATGGGAAGAAAAACTCACCCAAAGTGATTTTTTATGAAATTCTTAATGTATTTACAGTTTTATGACTTGTTTATTTTTATTACTAGGATATAAGTACCTTGAGGGTCGGGGCACTGTTTGTTGTGTTATGTATTTATACTATATCTTATTCTCATCATATCTTCATATCTCCAGATTTAGAATAATGCCTGGCATAGAACAGGCACTTGATAAGTATTTGACTAAATCATTAACAAGTGATTTTTTTGTGGGCTCCAGGATATATAAACCTCTTTGAGGTTTGGCCTTGACTTATCTGTTTTTTTTTTATGGCTTGCTGTTACTGTGAATTAGGGGACAACAATGTGTATCTCATTGCTGTTTAAGGGTGCTTGGATTACCGAACAGATTTTGTCATTTTAGAGTTGGTGAGTATATTTGTGTATGTTTTTTGCTTTTTCTTAAAAGATTTTATTTATTTATTTAAGAGAGAGAGAGGAAGAGAATGAGTGAGTGCATGCACTGGGAGGAGGGAGAAACAGATTCCCTGCTGAGCAGGGAGCCTGATGTGCGCTCGATTTCAGGACCGTGAGATCAAGACCTAAGCAGACAGCCGATGCTTAACTGACTGAGCCACCCAGGCACCCCCACTTGTGTGTGTTTTAATTAGCCTTTTTAAAAAATGTATTTATTTTAGAAGGAAGGGATAGGGCAGAGAGTCTCATGCCGACTCCTTACTGAGTGCAGAGCCTTGTGTGGGGCTCACAACCCTGAGATCCTGACCTGAACTGAAATCAAGAGTCTGACACTCAGTCATCCAGGTGCCCCCTAATCAGCTTTGATTTTCCTTTCTCTTTAGGCATCTGTGCAGAAAAGGAGTTAACGTAGTAGGCTTGCTGTTTTTTTTTTTATTTTTTATTTTTTTTATGATAGTCACAGAGAGAGAGAGAGAGAGGCAGAGACATAGGCAGAGGGAGAAGCAGGCTCCATGCACCGGGAGCCCGATGTGGGATTCGATCCCGGGTCTCCAGGATCGCGCCCTGGGCCAAAGGCAGGCACCAAACCGCTGCGCCACCCAGGGATCCCTAGGCTTGCTGTTTTTAGAAGGGTTTGCTTATAGGTTGGCCCTTGGCTGGCATATGAGAAATTGGATTTTGGGAGTGTTCCTACCCTTTCATAACCGATAAGAGTGATTTATTATACCTAAACTGTACAAATAATATGGTTTGTGTTGAGCACCTCCTTTTCTTCTGGGAGTTTGGCATTTTGGTTTGTGCTCTGATAAATTTGTGCTAGGTCAAGGGTGCGCACATGACAAGCCTCCCCCATGAAAACTTTGGACATTGAATCTCTAATAAGCTTCCTTAGTTACATAGCATTTCACACATAACTCACTGTTGGAGGAATTAAGTGCCTCATGTATAACTCCATGGGGGAAAAGACTCTTGGAAGCTTGTATGTGGCTTTCTTTAAATCTCATCTCATCTGTGAGATCTTTTTCCTTTGCTGATTTTGGTTTGTATTATTTTGCTGTAATAAATTATAGCTGTGAGTAGGAGTCCTGTGGGTCCTCCCAGTGAATCACTGAACCATCTTAAAGATGTATCTTATGGAGATAGTAATCTTCTTCCCACTCTGCTCTCTCTTTGACATGGGAATGTTCAGCAGATTGACAGTTTAATCTCTTGTAATCTGGATACAGAAATACATAAATTAAGAAATACATAAATTAAATAATTAAATAATTATACCTTACTTTAATTAATATTAGATTAATAAAGGATTTATTAATTATACTTGATTTATTATAATCCAATTTTAGAAATTTAAGTTTATATCAGGTTTTACAGGGATATTTTTGTGAGGTTAAGACACTCTTTTCCTTGTATATTTCTTAATAGAATTGTAGTGATACTCTGAAATACTAATTGTGTTTGTCCTGAGAAATTTGTGTTCTAGGAAAGGGATATTGTTGCTTCTGCTATTCTGTTACTTGCTTCTGTTACTGCAAGGTTCTTGTGTTGTTTATTTTAGATAGTTCATTTTGACACTTAGATAAACAGAAGCCAAACACACAAACATACCCAGAATTAGTCCCTGAACTTTGTTCCAGGGTAAAGATAAGGCATTTAGACTTCTCCAGTACAGATAAATAATGTTACAGCTACTGAAAAATGGGTGTTATGTGACTCTTGGATTGTTTAAATGGACAGTGAAGGTCTTAAAAAAAACCCTGCCAGCAAACCTAAAGGAAAAATTTATATTCATCCACAGAACCTGCTTTTAAAAGGGTTGTAGATTTGACTCAATAAAACATCTCTATATATCAGTTGTTCCAACATGCAAAAATATTTCTCTGAGCTGTGTTGTCTGTCCTGTTTTGTTGAGCTTTATACTGTGTTTCTGCTTTTCAAAAATGGACTTAGTTGAGGTATAAACTACATATGTTTAAACCGTACAATTTAATGAATTTTTGTAATTGTATATACTCCTGAAAATCCCCCTCCACAATCAACATAGAGAACACTTTTATCATCTCCCCAAAGATTCTGTGTGCCCCTGTAGTCTGTTTTTCTCTCTGCCCCTAGCTCAAGGCAGTCCCTGAACTGCTCTAGATTACTCTGTATGTTCTAGGATTTCATATAAATGGAATTTTCTTTTTTTTTTTTTTAAAGATTTTATTTATTTATTCATGAGAGACACAGAGAGGGAGAAACATAGGCGGAGGGAGAAGCAGGCTCCCCGCAGTGAGCCCGATGTGGGACTCGATCCCAGAACTCCGGGGTCACATCCTGAGCAAAAGGCAGACGCTCAACCACTAAAGCCACCAAGATGTCCCTAAATGGAATTTTCATATTGTTGTCATGTGTAGTGTTTTTCCACAGTGATACCATTTTCACCTTGATATTAAGATTCATCTGTATTGATACCAGTATCAGTAGTTTATTCCTTTTACTCAGTAATATTGTGTGGATCTATTACATTTTGTTGGTCCATTCATCAATTTTTGGACTTGGATTGCTTCCATTTTGGGGACTATTATAAATAAAGCTACTATTGTAATAGTTTTTGCATTGACATACGTTTTCACTTTCCTGGAATGCCCTACCTTTTGTTCATTTGAAAAAATGATTCTAGTAATACTTCTTGTCCTTGGCAAAAAATAGGGGAAGGAAACCCATCAATCATTTACTTATTCAGTAAACATATATTGAATGCTAGGCATAATGCCATGTGCTAAAGACACAGTGGCGTATAAGAATTCAGATCTTGCTGTCACAAAGTTTATAATTTGGTGAATTAAGCCAGGCACATTACTAGTAAGTGTGAAGATTTTATGGAGAATGGAATACTATAGAGCATATAATATGGATTCCCCTATCACTGGTCTGGGGTGATTAGGGAAAGATTTCTTTGAAGAAGAAAAGTTAAGATGAATAGGAGTTAAGTAAATGACACATTCTGGGTAGAGGGAATAGAATTCATGAAGACTCTCTGGTAAGAAAGAATGGTAGTACTCTGTAGCTTCTGTTGGGATGAAGGTTGAAGGATTTGCAGTTGCTAGTTCATGCAGGTCCTTATCACCATCTTAAGGATTCTGGAAATGAAAATCAAAGAAAGAAATAACATGGTCCAGTGGTGGATCTCAGCTCAGTTTATACTGTGGTCATATTTTTTGAGTAAGTACTTCATAGTTTCTTCATTTCCAAAATTCTAGCTTTCATCTTTAATTCTATTGATTACTTTTAATCATAAATTTTAATAAGGAATGTTATTCTAACTTTTGGTAAAGAATACTATCAGGAAGATGAGCAGAACATTGGAATAAGACTGAGATCACTCCTTATTTTCTTATTTATTTCTGATAAAGTAAAATCTAAATACCAAGATACTAGTGGAATACTAATGTTTTAAACTTCCATTTATCTAAGAAAATGCTATTTGCAGGAAATAAATTTGGCAAGAGACTTGATATATAATGCTTAGTTACAGTCTGATAACCTTTTGTAATCTTGTAACATGTTAAGACACTAAGAACTCTTATAGTACTTTCTCTGATGCTAGGAAAATGAAATCTTTTTGGAGGAGCAGGGTTTTCATAACAGTTTATAATTGTATTTTAAAAGAAAAAAGTGAGTTTAATCTCAAGCTATTTTTGTTTATATGTAGTGCCTGGTATATTTATATAAACTACTAGAGCTGCACTATCTAATATGTGCTATCTAATATAGCTACTAAGCTATATTAGTCAACTTGAGCTGTCATAACAAAATACCCTAGATTGAATGGCTTAAACAACAGGAATTTATTTCTCACAGTTCTGGAGGCTGGGAAGTCCAAGGTGCTGGCTCTTTCAGTTCCCAAGTAAGCACTTTCTTCCTGCTTTGCAGATGGCTACCTTCTGGCTATGTTCTCACATGGTGGAGAGGGATGGGGGAGAGACAGGAAGCAAGCTGTCTGGTTTCTCCTATAAAGGCACAAATCCCATCATGAAGGTCTTACCCCCATGGTTTCAACTACACCTAATTGCCTCCCACAGGCTCCATCTCTGAATACAATCACATTGGAGGTTAAGGCTTCAACATGAATTTTGAGGAGACATAGTCCATAGCAGTGTCTGTTTAAGTTTGTATTTAAATTAATTGAAGTTAATGGGCACCTGGTTGGCTTAGTCAGGTAAGCATCCGTTTCTTGATTTTGACTCAGGTCATGATCTCAGAGTGGTGAGATCAAGCCCCGTGTCAAGCTCCCTGCTCAGTGCAGATTCTGCTTGTCCCTCTCCCTCTGCTCTTCCCCCTTGCTCACTTTCTCTCTCTCTCTCTCAGATAAATAAATGAATAAAATCTTTGGAAAAAATTAATTGAGGTTAAACAATAAAAAAATTCAGTTCCTAGTTGCATTAGCCGTATTTCAAGTGCTTAATAGCCATATATAGCCAGTGGCGACTTTACTGGACAATACAGATTATAGAATATTTCTGTCATTGCAGAAAATTATATTGGATAGGGAGTGTTTAGAAGCCTTTCAAGATGGTTATGGAGCATAAGAAACACGTTAGTCCTGTTTTGGGTAAGAGGCAAAACTCTGATTGCTTCTAACTTGGAGTCTGCTATTCTCAGTGAACACCTATATAATGAACTCTTTTAAAAAGTAGAGTTTTTTCGGGGCACCTGAGTGGTTCACTGGTTGAGCATCTGCCTTTGGCTCAGATTGTGATCCTAAGGGTCCTGGGATCGAATCCCGTATCAGACTTCCATCAGGGAGCCTGCTTCTCCTTCTGCCTATGTCTCTGCCTCTCTCTGTATGTCTCTCATGAATAAATAAATAAAATCTTAAAAAAAAAAAAAGAGTTTTTCATTTGTGTGCAATGATTGGTTTCATTTTAAAGTTTTTTTTTTTTTAAAACACCCTACTGGTTGCTGTGTTATCATCATACTGTATGCTTTTGTGTAATTTTTACTTTAGTTTTGCAAATTGTTTCAGATCTTATCAGAAAGATTATTTCTATATGTATATGGCACTTTCAAAGCTCTTTCACTTGTCTCTGCATGTCATGGTGAACCTGAATTTGGAGATGGCATATAGTGCAGGTAACTTTATATGGCGCTGTCTCCTAGAAGGTGCAGAGTAGCATGAACTCTTCTTTCTAATAAAAATAAATGTATGAGTTGATTTGCATTCTTCCTTTCTTCTTCCCCTCCCTTCCTTCCTTCCTTTCTGTCTTTATTTTTTTAAGTGCCATACATACCAATTTGTTAATTTTAGAGGGGATATACCTTTCTAGTAATCTTATGCCAGTGTCTGCCAAATTGCCCCTGTTTTCAAAATAGATTTATCATTTGTCTATTTGTCTACAATAGTATTATTAGCACCTGATCCAAAATAATGAATGACATTTTAAAGTTTTTATTTATTCATTTATTTAAGTAACAGCATGGGACTCAAACTCATGACCCTGAGATCAAGAGTTGCATGCTCTTCCAACCAAGCCAGTCAGGTGCCCCAAAAATAATGAATGAGATTAAACTTTATGTTGTAAGATTTTGAGCTAGAACAATAGTTTATGTGTGTTTGGGTTTTGTATACTGTGGTAGTCCCATCCAGTTCAGCTATATTGCTTCAGATAATGAAGGGGTTTTTGTTCATTGCTACATTCCCAGTATCTGACACAATTTTTGTCACTGTGAAGGTGCTCTGTAATTATTCATTGAACAAATTTTGAACCAACGATAATTGTCTCATAAATACTTTACAATCTCATACAGCATCTAGCATAGTACTGTGTATGTATTGGCCTCTGAGTCGTTCTTGTTTATTAATGTATGCTCCCTATATGTATTGTACTAATACATCTATTTCAAGATTTTTTATAAATAGAGATCTGAAAAAAAAATAGAGATCTGATTTTAGAATAGCAGAGAATATTTGAAAAAATTAGCCATTCTTATAAATCATCAAATAATAAAATTCTTTAATAAGGTCTCATGTAATAGATCTTGATGTTGGCTCTGTTCTAGGAAGCTGTATTAGTATAACTCATTTACATAGATATGAGTTAACAATTTCTCAAGATAATCATGTTTCTGGTGATTTCTTCAGCAATATTTATAATTATTTTTTAGAATAAAAAGGAAAGAAAAATAATAAAATAACATATCAGTTTATTTTTTAGAAAGCTATGGCTTCATTTTTAAAAAGATATATTTATTTAAGAGAGAAAGAATGGAGGGAGGGGCAGAGGAAGAGAATCTCAAGACTCCCTGCCGAGCTTGGAGCCCAACTCTGAAGATCCATGAGGTCACCACCTGAGCCAAAACCAAGAGTCAAACATTTAACTGACTGAAATACCCAGGTGCCCCATGGTTTCATATTTTTAAAAAATCACTACAGATAAGTCATTGAGATCTTTGCTAATTTGCCTCTGTACAACTTTCATTTTCCCCTCAGTAGCAAACAATAGAATGAGACACTTTTACTCAAAGAAGAACAACAAAAAAACATAGTAACAAAGGGGTGCCTGACTGGCTCAGTCAGTAAAGCATGAAAATCTAAGTCTCAGGGTTGTGAGTTCAAGCCCTACATTGGGCATGGAGTCTACTTAAAAAAAAAGTAGGTTACAAAGTTTCATTTTTTAAAGTAAGTGATTGGACATCTTCAGTTGAAATGACGTGATAACACATGGCCAGTTCTGTATAATGATACTTTTTAAAAAAAATATTTTATTTTTTTTATTCATGAGAGACACACACAGAGAGAGAGAGAGAGAGAGAGAGAGAGAGGGGCACAGACACAGGCAGAGGGAGAAGCAGGCTCCATGCAGGTAGCCCAACGTGGGACTTGATCCTGGGTCTCCAGGATCATGCCCCTGGGCTGAAGGCGGCACTAAACCACCGAGCCACCCGGGCTGCCCAGATGATACTTTTTTGCTGAAAGCATTCATTTAGCACATGTATAAAATTGATTTTTTAAAAATTTGAATGCTTCATTTTCTTGTTTTCTTTGTCAGTGCCCTGTGTTAGAATTTGGCTCTGCCCTCTTGTTTCAAACTCTCCTATTACTCTTTCTATATCTCTAAGTTTAACAGATATTCAAAATAGATGCCAGTCAAGACATAATCATTTCTTTCATCTTCACTTTTATATTTATTTTAAAAAGTTGCCTTTGTTTTACTTGATGTGTATTTTTTATATTCTTTAAACCAGTTTTCTTATTTATTTTGTTATTCAGTTTGTATCTGCCTGTAAGTAAACTGTTATTTATAACTACAACTTTCATGTCTGCCAAATCTCTCCAGTGTATAAATTGGTTATCACTAAGTTCTAAAAAGCTTTTATAGAGTTAGTTTGAAAAAGCTGTTTTCTATAATTGTGTACAATTTCTGGAGTTTTACATTAATTGGCCTAGCTTGTGTGCTATATCTCAAAGATGGAAAAAGTGTAGGCTGTTTTCAAAATGTTAAACTGAGAAAGTAAGATGTCCTTTGCCAAAAATAAGGTTATTTTCATACTGTCTCTGTTAGAATCCTTGCTTTTTTTTTTTTCTTTAAACATTTCCCTTTAAGTGAACTCTCTTCCTTTGCTTTGTAAAGTTCTAGTTTTTTTGGTACTTGTTTATCAAACTTTTTGTCAGCTACCACCTGGCTATTCACATCCAGAATGTTCACAGTCCTTTTAGCCACCTTTAGTTATTTGGCAAACATTATTTATTCAATAGAATTTTACTTAGTTCTGTTAAATAAAAATAATGAAAGCTTCTTATGAGAAATGAAACAATATTTAGGATTCTTAAGAGGTTGATTCTGCATTTGAAAATTATATGAAATTAAACAATGCCACAGTGTTTAAATTGTTTGGTATTAGATACCCATGCTATTAAGAAAAGGAAAACCACAAGAGTACTTTTACTTTCTCCTGCCTGCCTTCCTTTCCTTCCTTCCGTTCTCTTTTTCTCTCTTTTTTTAAAGTAGGCTCCGTGCCCAAAATGGGGCTTGAATTTACAACCCTGAGGTCAAGAGTCACATACTCTACTGACCGAGCCAGGCAGGGCCCCAAGAGTATTTTTAAACAGGGAGGAAGAACATCCTTGTACTTATATCTTGACAGATGTAATTAAAAATTCAGTAAACTTTGATGAATCTCATAAGCAATAATGTTTAATTAAAAAAAAAGTTTCAGGATTCTTTGTACTATACCTTACTGACTAAGCCAGCCAGGTGCCCCAATTTCATGCAGATTTTAAAGATAGATTTATTTATTTATTTATTTATTTATTTATTTATTTATTTATTTATTTAAGAGAGAGAGAGAGAGAGAAAATACTACACACACACACACACGTTAGCAGGGGGAAGATCAGAGGTAGAGGGAGAGGGACAAGTGGACTCTGCTCTAAGCTGAAACCAAGAGTCCGACGCTCAACTGACTGAGCCATTCAGGTACCCCTCATATAGATTTTAAGAACACCCTCAAGGGGCACTTGGCTGGCTCAGTTTGTAGAGTATGAGACTCTTGATCTTGGGGTTGTAAATTCAAGTTCGAGTCCCACTTTGTGTGTAGAGATATAAAAATAAAATCTTTAATAAAATAAAATTCATGAAAACCCTTTTAAATAATGCCAAATACAGAATTTCCTATTCTGAAAGAAGACCATACTTTTTACATTGAAAGGATTCACTGAGTATTAATAAATATGTAATAAAAAGAGAACAGTACTTAGATACATGTTAATGAATTGGTTAGATTAAAAAGAAAAAAGAAGAAAAACAAACCTATAATAAGCATTTATAATTAGTCCACCATTCCCAGGCTGGTGAAAAGGAACTAAAATCAAGCTTCACCTCTGGAAAGCTGATGCTTATTATGAGTTGTGCTAACAGTTTTGACACAAAAATGATGATTCTAGGATAAAGGGGAGGCAAGAATATGTGAATTTTAAACCAGAAGCAGTAGTTCATTTGACAAAATAAGAATTGATTTGATTCAGTTGACTGCCTAATGGTAAAGAAAATTTTAAATCACATGTTTTTTACACTGTTAGTTATTTGACAACCATATATACATAATTGAATAAATTATGCATATTATTTTTTCCCTATTTCCTTAAAGGTAAGGAATCATATAATAAATTTACCTTAGTACCTCCCTACTGTGGGGATAGGTGGCATTTTATTTTATTATTTTATTATTTTAAAGATTTATTTATTTATGATAGACCTAGAGAGAGAGAGAGAGAGAGAGAGAGAGGCAGAGACACAGGCAGAGGGAGAAGCAGGCTCCGTGCAGGGAGCCCGACATAGGACTCGATTCTGGGACTGTAGGATCACGACCTGAGCCAAAGGCAGATGCTCAACTGCTGAGCGCCACCCAGGCGTCTCAAATCATTATCTTTTTGATGGAGGGTCTTGCCTTGGTGTTGATGGCTGCTGGATCAGGGTGGTAGTTGCTGAAGGTTGGAATGACTATCGCAATTTCTTAAAATAAGACAACAATGAAGTTTGCCTCATCAGTTGACTTCCTTTCAAGGACAGTTTCCATTTAACACATGTACTGTTTGATAGCATTTTAATCCACATGAGAACTCTTTAAAAAATGGAATCTGCCATCTCAAACCCTGCCCCACCTTTATCAGCTAAGTTTATATAGTGTTCTAAATCTTTTGTTGTCATTTCAATACTCTACACGAGTGTCTTCATCAGGAGCAGATCTATCTTAAGAAACCACTTTCTTTTTTCATCTGTAAGAAGCAACTCCTCATCTGGGCAAGTTTTATCATGTGAATGCAGCTGTTTAATCATGTCTTCAGACTCTATTTCTATTTCTAGTTCTTTTGCATTTTTCAACACATTTGCAGTTATGTACTCCATTGATGACTTGAAGTACTCAAAGTTGTCCATGAGAGTTGGAATCAACATCTTCCAAACCCTTGTTCATTTTGATATTTTGACCTCTTCTATGAATCATGAATGTTCTTAATAGCATCTAGAATGGTGAATACTTTCCAGAACTTTGCCCAGATCTATGAAAGGAATCACTGTTTATGGTGGCTATAGCCATACAAAATGTATTTCTTAAATAATAAGACTTGAAAGTCAAAATGACTCCTAGATTCATGGGCTACAGAATGGATTATGCCTTAGGCGGCAACATCAATCTCTGTTCATTTCCATCAGAAGTCTTGGGTGACCAGGTTTATTGTCAATGAGCAGTAATATTTGGGATGGATTTTTTTCTGAGCAGTAGGTCTCAACAGTGGGCTTAATATATTCGGTAAACCATGTTGTAAACAAATGCGCTGTCATACAGATTTGTTATTCCTTTTATAGAGTTAAAGCAGAATAGATTTAGCATAATTCTTAGGGGCTATAGGATTTTTGGTTTGGTCAATGAGTATTGGCCTAACCTTTGTTACCAGCTGCATTAGTTTCTAACAAGAGAGTCAATCTGTGCTTTGAAGCTTTGAAGCTTTGAAGCCAGGCATTGACTTCTCTCTAGCTATGAGAGTCCTAGATGGCATCTTTTTCCTATATAAGGCTGTTTTGAAAATTGAAAACCCGTTGTTTGGTATAACCACTTTCATTAATTATTTTGACTAGATCTTCTGGATAACTTGATGCAGCTTCTACATCAGTACTTGCTGCTTCATCTTACACTTTTATGTTATAGAGATGGTTTCTTAAACGTCATGAGCCAACCTCTGCTAGTTTCCTGCTTTTCTTTTGTATTGTCCTCACCTCTCTCACTCTTCATGGAACAGAAAAGAGTTAGGTCCCTGCTCTGCATTAAGCTTTGACTTAAGGGTAAGCTGTGACTGGAACTTTCTCCATATTAACAGTAAGGGTGCTTGACTTTCTTATCATTCATGTGTTCACTGGAGTAGTACTTTTAATTTCCTTCAAGAACTTTTCCTTTACATTCACAACTTGGCTAACTGGCAGAAGAGGCATAGGTATCTAGGCTCTGAGCACACTTTCCTTATTAAGCTTAACCATTTCTAGCTTTTGAGTGAAAGAGAAGTATGTGATTCTTCTTTTCACTTGATCACATAGAGACCATTGTAGGGTTATTAATTGGCCTAATTTTAACATTGTTGTGTTACAGAGAATAGGGAGGCCCAAGGAGAGGGAGAGAGATGGTGGAACTGCTGGTCGTTGGAGCAATCAGAACACACACAACATTTGTCAATTAAATTCAAACTTCTGTCTTATATGGTTGCAGTTTGCGGCAACTCAAAACAATTATAAATAGTAAAAGCAAGGATCACTGTTCAAAGTTTACCATAATGATCATAACAATAATAAAAAAGTTTGAAATACTGCAAGAATTACCAAAATGTGATACACAGACATAAAATGAACAAATGCAGTTGGCAGAATGGTGCTGATAGATTTGCTTGACACAGGGTTGCTACAAACCTTCAATTGGTCAAAAACCCAGTATCTGGGAAGAACAGTGAAACAAGGTATGTCTGTATTACTTCCACACATTTTCAACGGACTCTTCTGGACAAGTGGTCCTGCCTAAATTAGGAACTGCTGTTTCGCAGTTTACTGATTTGTACTCACGATATTAACCAACATGTACCAATCAAAATGCAAAATGTCTAAATCTTTTTAATAATGTAAATTATTACAGTAATTCCATCTTTCACCTAATTTTTCATCATGCCTCTTCATTACTCCCTATATATTTTTTTTGAAAAAGAGACTTTATTTAATAGAGTAGTTTTTTAGGTTCACTACAAAATTGAGTGGAAAGTACAGAGAGTTCTCATATAGCCCCTGTCCAGATGTGCTGCCTCCACTATCAAAATCAAGTTGAGGACATTTCCCTCTATTCCTAGTTGGCTGAGAGTTTTCATCATGAATGAGTATTGGATTTTTTCAAGTGCTTTTCCTGCATCTATTGATTTGATCATGTGATTTTTCTTCTTAGCCTGTTAATGTGATAGATAAATAGATTTTCAGATATTGACCCAGCCTGGCCCACTTGGAATACATCATCCTGTACCATTTTTTTACCCAAATGCTCAACTATAGGTAGGCCTTGTGATTTTTTTTTTTTTGTCTTTACAATTCTATGTTCAAAGCTCCTTTAAAGGATTCTATTTGTATGCATTAGGTTTTTTAAAAGATTCATTCATTCATTCATTCATTTGAGAGAGAGGGAGAGAGCACAGTGAACATGAGCGGGGGGGGGGCGGGGGGGCAGAGGTCTCCCTGTTGAATAGGGAATCTGACTTTGGGCTGGATCCTAGGATCCTGGGATCATGAGCTGAGTTGAAGGCAGATGTTTAAGCCACCCACGTGACCCTAAACATGTTTTTTTGTTTGTTTTGACCCAAACGTGTTTTAACTTAAATTTCTTCACATATAAAATGAAGAGATTGAACTATTAAAACTAAACTTCTTCTTGTTTATTTCTATGACTCATGACTAGAATATTTAAGCTATTATTACCAAAAAGCCCACCATTAAAAATTTTTATTGTGAAATATTTCAAACATACATTCAGAGACAGATATTGAAGACCAAGATTTAGCAAGTAGTACATCTTGTCATATTTGCACTTGATTTGCTTTAAAAATGTATGTGTGCATGTATTAGGTTAGTTAAAGCTTCATTCTGTAATTATATTTCTTTTCATCCTTTCCAAAACTGATCACTGTCCTGAAGTTGGTATGAATCATTTTTTAAAAATTATACCTACAGTTTTAGTACATAACGTATGCATCCATAAACAACCTACATTATTTTGGGTTATTTTACTTCATCTAAATGATATCATACTGCATAATGTTTTCAAAAACATTTTTTTGAAAAGTTACATGGAGATGGAGTGCTTGAGTAGCTCAGTTGGTTAAACGTCTGACTCTTGGTTTCAGCTCAGGTCATGATCTTAGGGTCCTGAGATCGAGCCTTGAATCAGGCTCCGTGCTCAGAGACGAATTTGCTTGAGGATTCTCTCCCTCTTCCTGTACCCCTGCCCTGCTCATACTCACTATACACTCTCTCTCTAAAACAATTAAATAAATCTTTAAGAAAATTACATGGAGGGTAAGATTAATATTCCCATATTTGGGAACTAATTGAATTACACAAATATCCTTCTATTGTCAAATTAGGATATTAAATTTTTGGGGGGTACAGATTAAGACACTGAAGCAAGTAGGGAAATTGGGATATGAATTCTGGTTCACCCAACTCTGAACCCCCCATGTCTCATTACATACTAGGCTGCTTACATTCCTTTCTTGATGATGCCAGGATTGAATGACTACTGCAACTTCTCACTTAGGTATTTGGCTTAATTTTGGGTATTGTTCAAAACAATAAAGAATAGTGGTCTCTTTTTCAACATCAAAAAATTTTGTAACATCCACTTTTCAGAATCTTTAGATTTAGAAAATATGTAATGATAAACTTTGGAAGGATACCTAAATAATTTAGTTAAGAATAGTGGTTTCCTGAGGTAGGAAGAAGGTAACAGTAAAATAGGCAAATGGAAACAAAGGCATGAGTGAAGCTTTTCACTGTATATCTTTATATTTCTATATTTTAAACCATGTGTAAAGCATTGCCTGCTCAAAAAAGGCTTTAGAGAGAAAAAAGATATGTAATCACAGAATTTACGCATACTTTAAAATGGGATTTATTACTCATAATGGCTCCTAGTATATTTGCAAATCAGTAATGCCTATATCTGTGGACAACACATTCATTCAGTTCACAGATGATGCTTGATAAACAAGTGTACCTGCTGCAGACCCCATGGAACAATTCTGGAGTACCCACTGGTTGAAATCTAGTGGTTTAGTAACTGTGTTTCTGGGCCCATCTAGAGCCAAACTTACTTAATGATTCTTAACATTTACTAAATTTGACCTTACATGATATGATGAAAAGCAGTTTACTGAGAAATGAATTGTGACCATAATTTTATCAAAATAAAAATAATTGAAGGGTAATTTTTCCAGTTAGTATTTTATGGTGCAACAGCAAGGCTGTTTTGAAAACATGTATTTCTTTGGGCATTTTACCTTTTTTATACTTAAATGCTTTGTTAGGTATGTAAATTGATCCTTGAAAATACTTTTTAACCAAATATCCTTCAAAACATTGCTGTAGGTAGAGTATTATCATTAAAATGTAAGAAGAAAAAGCCCTTTTGGGATGCCTGGGTGGCTCAGCAGTTGAGTGTCTGTCTTTGGCTCAGGGCATGATCCCGGAGTCCCAGGATCGAGTCCCACATCGGGCTCCCTGCCATGGAGCCTGCTTCTCCTTCCACCTGTGCCTCTGCTTCTCTCTCTGTCTCCTCTCTGTGTATTCTCATGAATAAATAATAAAATTAAAAAAATAAAAATAAAAATCTAGGGCAGCCCCAGTGGCTCAGTGGTTTAGCGCTGCCTTCGGCCCTGGGCTGGTTCCTGGGGATCTGAGATTGAGTCCTGAATTGGGCTCCCTACATGGAACCTGTTTCTCCCTCTACCTGTATCTCGGCCTCATTCTCTCTCTCTCTCTCTCTCTCTGTGTCTCTCATGAATAAATAAACAAAAAATCTTAAAAAAAAATAAAAATCTAAATTCACCTGAAACTAATAATACACTATATGTTAACTAACTGGAATTAATTAATTTATAAAAGATTTTATTTATTTATTCATGAGAGGCAGAAAGAGAGGGGGAGAGAGAGAGAGAGAGACAGAGAGAGACAGAGACAGAGACACAGGCAGAGGGAGAAGCAGACTCCATGAGGGGAGCCTGATGTAGGACTTGATCCCAGGACTCCAGGATCACGCCCTGAGCCAAAGGCAGATGTTCAACCGCTGAGCCACCCAGGCATCCCAACTAACTGGAGTTTAAATAAAAACTTGAAACTACAAAAAAATTAAGTAAAATTATGAAATAATAAAAAGAAATCTAATTTTTTCTAGTAAGTTAGCCAAATAGCTGTTTAGAAGACATTCTAGAATCAGAGAAACATTGGTTTGAATCTTTTTTTTTTTTTAAGATTTTATTTATTCATGAGAGACACAGAGAAACGGAGACATAGGCCGAAGCAAAAACAGACTTCCTGCGGGGAGCCCGATGCAGGACTCAATCTCAGGACCTTGGGATCACAACCTGAGCCGAAGGCAGACCCTCAACCACTGAGCCACCTAGGTGCCCTGATTTGAATCTTTACCCTGATACATATCAGCTGGGTGATTTGGGATAACTTCCTTATCCTTAGTATCCTTCTTTGTAGAATTGAAATGATAATGCCCATCTATCAAGATTATTGGGAGGATTACCAAGATCTCAACTATAATTTCGATTTAACAGTTAAATGTATGTTTTTTTCTCTCAAGATAATGGATGTATATTATAATTTAAGGAGGTTAGTTTGTTTTTTAGGATGAAATTTTTGGTAATGCTGCAAGAAGAATTCTGCTTAGCTAGCTTTATATTTTGAAATGCAATGTGGAAGTACTATCAAGTTAGAATTGATTTTGACATTCTAGATTTATCATTGGCTAGATTTTATTTTATTTTATTATTTTATTTTATTTTATTATTATGTTTTACCTTGCCTTGCCAATATTGAGGCAGGAATTGATTGAAAATGGTTGATGGGGCACCTGGGTGGCTCAGTTGGTTAAGCACCTGCCTTCGCCTCAGGTCATGATCCTAGGGTCATGGGATTGAGCCCCAGGTAGGGCTCCCTGCTCAGGGGGAAGCTTACTTCTCCCTTTCCTTCTGCCTGCCCCCCCCCCACTTGTGTTTTCTCTCTGAAATAAATAAAATCTTTTTATTTTTTATTTTTTATTTTTTTATTTTTATTTTTATTTTTTTAAAGATTTTATTTATTTATTCATGATAGTCACAGAGAGAGAGAGAGAGAGGCAGAGACACAGGCAGAGGGAGAGGCAGGCCTCATGCAGGGAGCCCGACGTGGGATTCGATCCTGGGTCTCCAGGATCACGCCCTGGGCCAAAGGCAGGCGCTAAACCACTGCACCACCCAGGGATCCCAATAAAATCTTTTTAAAAAAGAGAAAGTGGTAGACAGATTTTCATTGTTTCATTATAACTGTTCCTATTAATCCTGGCTAGAGAGGCAGATGAATAAAAATGGCAGTTCTTCTTCCATTGGAAATAAAGCACTTGTACATTTTAATAGCTAATGAGGGCAGAATTGGTTGAACATAAGCTAGAGACTGGCATTTATTGTGGTATTCTTACCAACTTCTGATATAGCCATAGAAGTTTTTAAGTTTGGGATAAATGCTTCATGACATTGACTTCCTTTATGGCCACTGTCTTAGAAATAACTCAGTATCACTATCTAAGAAGCATTAAATATGAGCCAGCTAATTTTTAGAACTAAATTTCATTTGAGTTGAAGGGAACACATGAAAAACCTTTTTTTGACATAAAAGAAATGAATGGATAGATATAAACACAATGCAGGATCAGGTGTTCCATTCATTAGATTTACTTTGTAGACATGACTTTGAAGAGTGAACCTGGTTTATGTTAAGAATGTTTTATAGTAGATTTTTCTGTGCTCCAGGTTTTATTTTTGTGATACTTAGGGCTTGTATAATGGAATTGAGTATTTGTAAGATTGCATCTCTCTGAGGAAATTGGTGTACCGAATATTTGTGGTTACAAGAAAAAGATTAATGCGTGGAGGAGATTAAAGAGACGAATGGAGGGGATCCCTGGGTGGCGCAGCGGTTTGGAGCCTGCCTTTGTCCCAGGGCGCGATCCTGGAGACCCGGGATCGAATCCCATGTCGGGCTCCTGGTGCATGGAGCCTGCTTCTCCCTCTGCCCGTGTCTCTGCCTCTCTCTCTCTCTGTGACTATCATAAATTAAAAAAAAAAAAAAAAAAGACAAATGGAGTGTGAGAAGGATAACGTATATGGGTTGATGTTTTGGTCTGTAAGTATCACTGAATATTACAAAATTAAAGATGTTTTAAGATGCATGTAATTCTGCAGTAAGTGAATGGAACAAGCACTTAGTATTGATTGCATTTGATTTTTTTCTCCCATAAATTATGGGTAAACTAATAAAAATTATCCCAAGTATAAAATCGAATTTTCTCATATGAACTATTTATAGTTAATTCTTTGACATGCTATAAATTAATAAATATTCTACCATCAAAAGATTAGACCATTCAGTCACCTTTTGGATATGATTTGATAGGTGTGGCCACAAGAACTGTCACCCTTCTCTCATATTCTTCTGTGGCTGGCCACAAAAATCCTCACTCACCCTTCTCTCACATCCTTAAAAATCATCCATATTCATTTACTTTGTTCCTGAATTGTCTTCAGCAGAAATTTCTTTTTGAGACAAAGCATTGTATTTTTCAGAAGTCCACCTGTAAAAAAATTAATAAACTTTATTTTTGAGAGCAGTCTTAAGTACACAACAAAATGAAGTAGCAAATAGAGTTCCCATATATCCCCATCCCTACACAAGCAGAGCTGCCCCCCCATTGATATTTGCACCTGTGTGATAACATTTGTTAAAACTGATGAACCTACAGATAACCATCATCATTTGGAGTCCACAGTTTCCTCATAGGTTCATTTTTGGTATTGTATATTCTATGGACAAATATATAATGACATTATCCACCATCATGGTATCATATAGAAGAATTGTATTGCCCTAAAAGTCCTCTGCTCTGCTCATTCATCCCTCCCTTCCCCCCAACTCCTAGCAATCACAGCAAAATTCACTTTTTACTGTCTCCATAGTTTTGCCTTTTCCTTTTTTTTTTTTTTTTTTTTTAAAGATTTTACTTCTTCATGAGAGACACAGAGAGAGAGAATGAGAGAGAGGCAGAGACATAGGCAGAGAGAGAAGCAGGCTGCATGCAGGGAGCCTGATGTGGGACTCGATCCTGGGATACCAGGACCATGCCCTGGGCCAAAGTCAGATGCTTAACCGCTGAGCCATCCAGGGATCCCCCTAGTTTTGCCTTTTCCAAAATGTCATGTAAGTTGGAATCATATAGTTTGTAGCCTTTTCAGATTGGCTTCTTTCACTTTCAGGCTTTCCCCATGTCGTTTATCCATTCTTCAGGTGAGAGGCATTTGGGTTATACATAGTTTTGGGTGACTACAAGTAAAGTCACCATAAGGATTTAGATAAAAGGTTTTGTGTCAACATAAATTTTTATTACATTTAGGTCAATACCTAGGAGTGGGGTTACTGAGTAAAATGTTAAGTTAAACAGACATAAGTTTTCCACAGTGGCTATACCATTTTGCATTTTCATCAGAATTGTTTTTCCACCTGTGTCAGCATCCTTGGCCACCTGTGTCAGCATCCTTGGCAGTACTTGGTATTGTCAAGAGTTTACTGTTTATTTTTAACTTTTAGTTATTTTAATAGATGTGCAGTACTATTTTATGTAGTTTTAATTTGCAAATTTAAATTGAATTCACATTTTTCATGTGAAAACCTATTTGTCAAATGTGTGTTTATTTTTAATGCAGAGGAAAGCAAATAGAGATAAAGATGGATGGATCAGTCTTGTCCTTGGCAAGCTTCTAGGAAAACCTGGCCAGCAGAAGTTTCTACATTAAAGGGCCCTGGGTGTCCAGGGAAAGAGGGCATACTTTGCCTATTTGACCTTATTACAAAGGACTAGGCTTTGTTTAAACAACAACAAAACCACCCCACAACTGGAGTCTCTCATTTCAGATATTTAATGCCATAATTAGCTGGTATTTATTTTGCCACATTTTACTTTGTTTATAGTAAGGAATACTGCTTGATGGCTCTTTAAACCAAGATTTAAAAAAATAAAATAAACCAAGATTTTATAGTACAAGTCAGTTTCTGCCAATACTAGAAGTACTTGAATGTTTTGTAAGCTTTTAATGAACAAATGTATATGATGGGGCATAATGTATGTGTTCTGTCTTAATGTCAAGTTCCTTTTTGTAGACACCATACTTTATCTTTCTAGAATATTATTTTTGTTCTACTTTTTTAAAAAAGATTTTTATTTATTTATTCATGAGAGAGACACACACACACACACAGAGGCAGAGACACAGGCAGAGGGAGAAGCAGGCTCCATGCAGGGAGCCGGACGTGGGACTCAATCACAGGTCTCCAGGATCACAACCCGGACCAAAGGTGGCGCCAAACTGCTGAGCCACCCCGGGCTGCCCTCTTGTTTTACTTTTAATAAACAAGACTCCTATTAAAACCTTTACACAAATGTGTATAGCAGTTTTATTTCTGATAGCCAAAAACTGAAAACTACTCAAATGACCTTTCTAAAGGGTGGAAAGTTAGATAGTGGTACATCCATACCATCCATGGAATAATATTCTATAAAAAGTAATGAACTGTTGATACATGCAACAACTAGGATGAACTTCAAGGACAAATTGCTCAGTTAAAAAAGCCAGCCTCAAAAGGATATGTATAGCATTATTCTATTTATATAACAGTTGAGAATTAGCATAATTACCAAACTGGAGAACAGATTAGTGATTACTATATTTTAGGAAGGGAGACAAACGGATGGTAATTATAAATGGTTAACATGAGGGAGTCTTGTGATAGTACAGTTGAATATTTTAATTTTGTTTTTTTTTTTTTAATATTTTAATTTTGATAGAATGTAACAGAATTGCATAGATTTGCAGTCACATACACAGATTATTACATGTATAACCGATCAGATCTGAATAAGCTCTATGAATTGTCCTAATGTCAGTATCTTGACTTTTGTATTGTGAGGTGATTGTATGGAATGTTTGCACTGCAAACATTGAGAGAGGCATTAGACTTCACCCTACATTTCTTTCCAACTATCTATGAATCTATAATGATTTCAAAATAAAAATTTTTCAACCTAAAAATAATTAATAAATGCAAATATTCTTGTTTTTGAAATGTGTAAGTAATACAAGGATAAGTTTTCATGAAAATTCAAATAATGTAAGACTATTTAGTAAAAAGGAAAAGGGCAAATAGTTAATATTTTCAGAGTAGCAGTTTTTTTCTTTCTCTTTTCCCCTCATAAACATAAATAAGTATAATGATGTTGCTGATTTATATCTGTAATGATAATTAACTGATGCAGACATGATAAAACTATGCCATATCTTTAACCCCTACTTTCTTAGTAGTGTTGTATCATAGAGTGGCAAATTCAAGAGAGCTGAGTATTTCAGACATACTATATCTGTTCCTGGAAATTAAATGCTGCATTGGATTAGCAAATGCTGATGCAGGAACCATATGTAAACAGAAAATGATGACATTATTCTCAGTAATTTGGATGTATATGTGGGGGAAAATAACAATATTGCTTTTACATTCATAGTATTTTTACAGCTTCATTTATTATAGAATGGTAGAAGAACTAGATGAGTATTGCCTAGATTTTGTAACCTTTGAATGAGAATATGATACTGAGTACAAGATACATTGATATGAAAACTGTCCTTAATACTACAGGGGGTTTGTGCCATACAGAATGAGTTAAGTAAACCTGATCTTGTTACAGGAACACATTAACTTAGCCTCCAGCTTGGTGTGAGAGATATGTATGTTAACAGATAAAATATAATTCTAAAGTAGATAAGAATAAAGAGCTTTGGTAGTAAGTTTGCAGAGTTCACTAAAGAGTAGGAAAAATGACATTGAGACTTTACACATATTGGAAACTTATGTATTAAGGTCAAAAAAGGCCTTACCATGTTAGTGGGAACCAAGAATGGAGGAGTGGGATCAATGGCAAGAGGTTGAGTGGATCCCAGGGCTGACTTACTCATGAAGCATAGGGTAGGGTATAGGGCCCACAGTATTTCTGGAGGCCGTTGATAATTTCTTTCAAAATCAAAAGGAAAAAATAAACTTTTAGATTGAAGAAAATGTCTTAACATCTAATATTAATATATTTTCTTTATACAATGCAGTTACAAAATATAATTTTAAATATTTTATTAATAGAGGAAGAGGCCCATGAAAAAAAATAGTTCCTAGTGCCTACAAAAGTGATCATGCAGCTCTGTTGGTTCTTGATTATTAAAGATCTCACATATTAACTGAAGAGTTTGGATTTAATTCTATTTTTTTTAACTTTATTTAAATCCAATTAATTAACATACAATGTATTATTGGTTTCAGAGGTAGAGGTCAGTGATTCACCAGTGCTCGTTACATCATGTACCCTCCCTAATGTCCATCACCCAGTTACCCTATACCCCCACAACCCCCTCCAGTGACCCTCAGTTTTTTCCCTATGATTAAGAGTCTCTTATGATGTATCTCCCTCTTTGATTTCATCTTATTTTTTCCTCTCTTTCCCTATGATCTCTGTTTTTGTTTCTTAATTTTTCACATATAAGTGAGATCATATGAGAATTGTTTTTCTCTGATTAACTTATTTCATGGAGTATAATACCTTCTACTTCCATCCACATCGTTGCAAATGGCAAGATTTCTTTTCTGTTTTTGAAAGCTGAGTAGTATTCCATTCCGCATCTTCTTTATCCATTCATCTGTCAATGGACATCTGGACTCTTTCCATACTCTGGCTTTTGTGGATATTGCTGCTATAAATAAGGGGTGCAGGTGCCCCTTCGGATCACTATGTTTGTATCTTTGGGGTAAATACCCAGTAGTGCAATTGCTGGGTCGTAGTGTAGCTCTATCTTCAACTTTTTGAGGAACCTCCATACTGTTTTCCAGAGTGGCTGTACCAGCCTGCATTCCCACCAACAGTGTACAAGGGTTCCTCCGCATCCTCACCAACATCTGTCATTTCCTGACTTGTTAGTTTTAGCCATTCTGACTGGTTTGAGGTGGTATCTCATTGTGGTTTTGATGTGTATTTCCCTGATGCTCAGTGATATTGAACATTTTTTCATGTGTCTGTTGGCCATTTCTATGTCTTCTTTGGAGAAATGTCTGTCATATCTTCTGCACATTTCCAGATTGGATTATTTGTTCTTTGGGTGTTGAGTTTGAGAAGTTCTTTATAGATTTTGGACAGTAACCCTTTATCTGGCGTGTCACTTGCAAATATCTTCTCCCATTCTGTCGGTTGTCTTTTGGTTTTATCAGCTGTTTCCTCTGCTGTGCAAAAGCTTTTTATCTTGATGAAGTAGTTCATTTTTGCTTTTGTTTTCCTTGCCTTTGGAGACATGTCTAGTAAGAAGTTGCTGCAGCCGAGGTCACAGAGGTTGCTGCCTGTGTTCTCCTCTATGATTTTGATGGATTCCTGTCTCACATTTAGGTCTTTCTGGATTTAATTCTAGAACATTAGAGACAGATTTTAAGCATAAAGATAAGTTCTATCTTTTATGAAGATACTTCTGTCAGCAGTTTGTATGAGACTATTTACAGTTTAATGTAGTTACATTAAATCAAAATTGTTGTAGTGCTTATTATAACCAAATATCACCTGTTTAAAATGAGGAGAGCCATTTAAAAAAATACTTTATTTATTTGAGACAGAGGGAGAATGCATGAGCTGAGGACAAGGAGAGGCAGAGGGAGAGAAGTCGACCTTCCACTGAGTGAGGAGCCTGTCAGGGCTTAATCTCACAACCCTGAGATCATGACCTTAGCCAAAATCAAGAGTCAGATGCTTAACCAACTGAGCGACCCAGGTGCCCCAAAGAGAACAATTTTTTTTTAAAGATTTTATTTATCCATTCATGAGAGACAAAGACAGAGGCAGAGACACAGGCAGAGGGAGAAGCAGGCTCCATGCAGGGAGCGCAACGTGGAACGCAATCCCAGGTCTCCAGGATCCACCTTGGGCTGAAGGTGGCACTAAACTGCTGAGCCACCCAGGCTGCCCCAAGGAGAACAATTTTTTTGAAGACCCATGTCTAATTACTGTACTGGTGAAGGATGTCCCTTAAAAAACATTGACCTGGGGATCCCTGGGTGGCTCAGCGGTTTAGCGCCTGCCTTTGGCCCAGGGCTTGATCCTGGAGTCCTGGGATCGAGTCCTGCATCGGGCTTCCTGCATGGAGCCTCCTTTTCCCTCTGCCTCTGTCTCTGCCTCCCCTTCCCCTGTCTATCATGAATAAATAAATAAAATCTTTAAAAAGAAAAAAAAAGACATTGACTATAATGACCATACTTGACTGATCAAAATTTGTCTAGCTGTTGACAAATTTAGAACATCTACACATAAATGATCAAGTCTATATATGTGATCTGTGACAATATAATACTAGGATGTACTATTTCTCTTTGAAATCTTTACTTCATCCCTATTTTTCTATATTATTTATGAAGAATTCCTAGCTTTATACAGAAATATTGTTGATACTGATCTCAACAAATAGCATTTTAAAAAAGATTTATTTATACATCTTTTTATTTTTTAAATTTAAATTCAATTAATTAACATATAATGTATTATTAGTTTCAGGGGTAGAGGTCAGTGATACATCAGTCTTATATAATACTCAGTGCTTACATCATATGTCCTCCTTAATGTCCATCACCCAGATATTTCATCCCCCCTACCCCTCTCCCGTCCAGCAACCCTCAGTTTCAACAAATAGCGTTTTAAAAGCTACAAATACTGTTTTATAAAATGGATTTTTCTTCATGTTGACCAGGGTAGTTTAGTTAGAATTCTTGCTAGTATACCTTTATATTTTATAAAAATTCCTAAATCATAATATAAAAGAGTTACTCTTAAAATAGCAAATTATAATTGGTCTATACTAATGCCATCGTCATGAAATAATTCCTTAAAAGTAGACTGATGAAATAAATTATTTAGTAAAAACTCAGAGATATTAAAGATATGATTAACTTCCCTCTAATTTATAACTTTATTGTTTTGACATTCGATTCAGCTTAGTTGGTAGGGGTGGGGCATGAAGAGAGACTACGAGAGTTGGATTTGTTTTTTGTCTTTCTATAAGGAGAATTTTAGGTTTCAATCATCAAATTATTTAATAATGGCACTAAAAAATTTACACATATTCAGGCCTTTAGCCATATTAGGCCTTTGTAATTGTAAAGGAAATCTAAGAAGAGCAAAAAATTTTCTTTTAACATCTTTTTTTTTTTTTACGAAGGTATATCTTTTCTTTTTATTTTTAAAGTAAATAGGCAATTTTATTTGTGATTTCTCTACTTCCAGGTACAGTTAAATCTGTTAATGAACTCAATATTCAATACAAAATTCTAGTAAAAATATTTGATAATAGAGGGAGAGGAGAGGAAAAAATAGGATATCTTGGTTATGGAAAACTAGAGTTATTGAGTTCATAAATTCTGACCTTTGTGACAATCAAGACAAAAATGGAAATAGATTGAATTGTGTAACTTCAGTGTGTGGTAGTAGGTAAGGAGCACTTAACCTGAATCAAAAAAGATAGGGGGGAGGGGTCCCACCTAATTGGCTCGTTTAGAAGAACATGCAACTTTTGATCCTCAGGGTTATGAGTTTGAGCCCCATATTGGGTGTTGAGATTACTAAAAAAAAAAAAAAATTAAAAAAAATTTTGAAATGGGATGGGACCGGAAAAAGGAATTATGCCTTAATGATATGCATTTTATATCTGTATTACAGAGTTTTTGGTTGTAGTTTGAATCAGTTAAGTATGAATCTTGGTGTTGTATCTGCTTTATATGTAGAAATATATTTGGTTTTAATCTTTATATTCATTTGGTAAAGTTTGCAGTTAGGATAATCTAAGGAAATACTGTGTACACAATATTAAATGTATAAGATAAATAAATATAATTAAACTTGTCATTAAATGAATTTGAATATGTGGCTACATATTGCAGAAAAATGGTTGAATCGTAATTAGGTGATATCCTAGAATTAGTTTTATAAATAGGCTGTACTATATTTTTTGGCTATTTAGTTGATATAAGTACAAAACTGCCTGAAATGGTTTTAAATGTGGAAATCAAGTTGCATTTATTTTTTTAGAATTACTCTCTGTGATTACTGAATTCAGTAATTACTGTCCATCTCCAAGCAGACCATGTAAGATGCGTGAAGGGTGGAACTCTATATTATCTACTTGTGAATGTCCTATTTGCCTAGCCCAAAACATTGAAGGTGCTTTCTCTTGTAATAAATATGACAGGTGTATGTGTCTAAATGGATTTGGGCATATAGTTCTTGGCTCTTGCATTTCTTCTCCAGGGTTTGGTCCTTAATTTTTTAGGTTCAGAAACATTATTTTCATACATCATCTCCAGTGCTAAAGATAAGATACATATCCAAAATGAAGAAATAAATCAGAAGCCCATGAGGAATATATCTATTGGCCACCTGTATTAGACTGTTATTCTAGCTAGTCAAACATTAGTAAAGTCAACTTCAAGAAACCAAATAAAGATCAGTTGTTGCTTTTGATAACAACAAATAAAATTTCTTTAGTATTCTCAGCAGTGTTGATAAATATTTGTTAGCTGATAAATATGTGGCAAATATTCTATTGAAATTAGGTAAATAAAAAAAAAAAAGAAATTAGGTAAATCAGGTTATGTATATGGAAAAAGAGCATTGAAAGTACATTGGTTGTCCCTTCAGCATAAAGTGTGATTGAGCATTTCTGTTTCTGGTTTTTATATTGATATTTTTAATAATAGAAAGTAATTTTCTTTTTGCCCACTAATATTCTTAGTTTTTTAAAAATATTTTATGTATTTATTCATGAGAGACACAGAGAGATAGAGAGGCAGAGACATAGGCAGAGGGAGAAGCAGGCTCCATGCAGGGAGTCCGATGTGGGACTTGATCCCAGGACTCCAAGATCTCGCCCTGAGCTGAAGGCAGATGCTTAACCATTGAGCCACCCAGGGGTTCCAATGTTCTTAGTTTTTAAAATAAATTTACTAAGGTATACTTTATATACCATGAAATTCACTCATTTTAGGTGACCAATTATTTTTTTTTTATAAATGTACAGAGTTGTGCAGCCATTACCACAATCTAATTTTAGAACGTTTCCATCTGCCCAAAAAGAAACCATGTACCCACTGGTAGTTACTCTCATCTTCTTTAGTTTACTATGCCCAATGATGTATGTTTATCTTTCTGCACCTGGCTATAAAATATGATAAAAATTAATACTGGAAATTTTCTAAAATTATTTAGCCCTCTAGGATTGTTAATTTGTTTGAAGTTTTGATAATTTAGAGCATAGAATTTTAAAATTATGTTTCTTTATTCAGATGCCTAAATTATTTAATAGGAGAGTAGTGAGAATAATTTGTGTAAGGAGGGATTGCTTTTGGGAAATCAGTTTTCAAGTTTGTTTCTTGTTTGGAGGTGACAAATTAATTAATGAGCAGAAAGAAATTATTGAATAAATATAAAATTACACATGTATTCAAGCCTTGTTAGAGATTTAGTAGGAAAATTTACAGTGCCTTTCAAAAAGACTAAGATTTTATTTAATAATGTTTTGCTAATAACATTATCATAAAATTAAATTTGTCATTCTTTTATTTATTTTAGCTTCTCAGAACCAAGAACGTCTATGTGCATTTAAAGATCCATATCAACAAGACCTTGGGATAGGTGAGAGTCGAATCTCTCATGAAAATGGAACGATATTATGCTCAAAAGGTAGCACTTGCTATGGCCTTTGGGAGAAATCAAAAGGGGATATAAATCTCGTAAAGCAAGGCAAGTAACACTTTTCTTACCTGAAATAACTTGGTGTTTCATATACTTGAAGTTTATCTAAAAAGGGCCTGGATGTAGATTAAAACCTTTTCCAGGAAAACAATAGGTTTTAAAATATATATCCATGTATATACTCATATTAGGCCCAAATTTGTAAAGGGTAATAGGTTTTTAGCTTATTTTAATAACATTTTTCTTATTACATTGTTAATAATATGTCCTCATTATTCAAAGTTTAGAAACTAGAGAATTGTAAGAATTTTATACTCTTAAAAACTCTTACATATTAATTTATTCCCTGCAAGTATATTTTTAATGGATCTCTATTTTTATATGTATGTGTACTTATTTTTCAAAATTTAGGATGATTCTGTATGTATAAACAATTTCATACCCAATTTTTCTTATCTTATATTGTGAATATTTTCCTATGTCTTTAAATATACTTTGAAAACATTTTTCACCTCTGTACAATATTTCATTATATACACGTATACATGCAATTTACGTACACATTACTCTTTTGTTGAACATTATATTATGTTCTGGTTTACTAAAAAGCAAAATGCTTCAGTGACATTTTGAACATAGATCTTTGATTGTATCTGATTATTTCCTTGGAATAGATTGCTCAAGGTAGAATTATTAGATTATAAAGCATGAATATTTTAAAGGTTCTTTATGAAATCTTTATGAAATTAGAAAGTATTTCTAGAAATACTATACATTTACATTCTCTCTATGGAAGTGTTACCAAAATCTTATTATGATTGTATATTATTTTATTAAGCCTAGAACAACTTAATAGATACAGACAAAAAGGAAATCGTACTATTGCTTTAATAATAACTCTTAGATTAATGATGAGGTTAAGCATTTATTGGTGGCTTTTCTCCCCATGAAATGCTTGTTAGTACTGTCATTTTTTTGTTATTTAAAAGATGTGTGTTTCCTATTCTTTTGCAGGAGTAGTTTATAACTTATGTGTATTATGGACTTTGTCACATTGATTGCAGTTATTTCTTAGCCTGTTTTAATTTTGCTTATTAACCCCTAACTTGTTTACATTAATATCAATTTATAGGATGTTGGTCTCACATTGGAGATCCTCAGGAGTGTCACTATGAAGAATGTGTAGTGACTACTACTCCTCCCTCAATTCAGAATGGAACATACCGTTTCTGCTGCTGTAGCACAGACTTGTGTAATGTCAACTTTACTGAGAATTTTCCACCTCCAGACACAACTCCACTCAGTAAGTAGTTTAAATAACTTACTTTTCCTTGTTCATTCTTTTCTCTAAAGATGTGCAAATTTTAAAAATATATAAAAACATTAGGTTTGGCAGAACAAAAGGCAGAATTCAAACATCATCAGACTATATCTAGCTAACACCTAAAATCCAAATGAGGTACACAAGGATTTCCAAGATATCACTTGAGTACCAAATAAGTTTGATGATACTTTCTAATCCCTCTGAAGCTATACTTCCAACAGTACAAAAATATGTATGCATAGTGGTGCCTGGCTGGTTCGTTGATAGAGCATGCAACTCTTGATCACAGGGTCATGAGTTCAAGCCCCACATTGAACATAGAGCTAAATCTAAAAAAACCCCACATATGCAGAGGGTTATCCATTGCAGTATAATTTGTAACTGCAAAATATTGGATACTCTCTTAAGTATTCAGGAATAGATTAGTTAAAATATACTATGGTATATACATGTAATGGAGTACTGACTATATAAGAAAAAATGAGTAAGATCTCAATGAATTGGTATGTAGTAATTTCTAGAGATAATATTAGGTGAATAAAAAGCATATATATTGTGCCATCTTTTATGTAAGACAGAAAGCTTATCTTTACAAAAAGAAACAAAGGATAAACCAGAAAATAATGAAGTTGGTTATTTACAAGGGATAGGGAGAATGGAGTGGAAAGTATACATAAAGGAGTGAAAGAACTGGGACGTCTGCGTGGCTCAGCAGTTGAGGATCTGCTGTTGGCTCAGGGCATGATCCTGGGGTCCTGGGATTGATTCCCATATCAGGCTCCTCACAGGGAGCCTGCTTCTCCCTCTGCTATGTCTCCACCTCTCTCTGTGTCTCTCATGAATAAATAAAATCTTAAAAAAAAAAAAAGGAATGAAAGAACTAATTAAGGATTTTACAAACAGAGTTTTGCTATATATACTCTTTTGGGCAAGGTGGGAGAATTGCAAACAAATACTAAACTCATTTAGGTTTGTTTTTTAGAAGCCTGGACAAAGCAATTATGAAACAATTGTAATAGAATTAAGAAATAAGTAGGGCAGCCCCGGGGGGGGGGCTCAGCGGTTTAGCGCTGCCTTTAGCCCAGGGCCTGATCCTGGAGACCCGGGATCGAGTCCCACGTCGGGCTCCCTGCATGGAGCCTGCTTCTCCCTCTGCCTGTGTCTCTGCCTCTCTCTCTCTGTGTCTCGAATAAATAAATAAAATCTTTAAAAAAGAAAAGAAAAGAAAAGAAAAGAAAAGAAAAGAAAAGAAAAGAAAAGAAAAGAAAGAAAAAGAAAGAAAAAGAAAGAAGTAAATGGTGTTGTAAATGGTGTTGATGCACTTGGGAGCCAGAGCTCTTACTGAGGAAATAGACACTTGCAATTATAGATGGGGGAAGACAAAAGAATCCTATGTGAATAAATTATAACTCAAGGTATGAGTACTGATTTATGACTTTAAAGACATATATATGTGTTACATGCAAGGATATGTGGCCATGTACATATGTGTATGCACGTGTACATACTTGTATGTATATATATTTATATTTATGTGTGTAGTGTACACACACACACCTATATATATTTCTTAGCTCTATTTGTTGATAAGAAGCAATAAATGGCACCCCAGTAGCAGTGAACAAATGTAATACTCAGATTTCGACTCTAAGACCAGTCCCCTCTGAAAGGAATTTGGGCTTCTTGGAAAAATGACTTATCCTAAGACTGGAGCAGGATAGGTGCAAGATAAGCCCAAAATATCTTGTAACGCTAGAAAGTAAGGAAAAGAAGTACCCAAACAGGGTGGAGACTTCACAAAGGCATAGGAGCCAGCATGAAGGAACTCCGACTGTCTAAATTTGAGACAATTGGAGTGCTAAAAAAAGCACAGTAACAAATTGTAATCCATTGCAGTGAAAATGAATTCATGAGTCAATGCTGATAGCAGAGAGGGGAGAAGAAAGGGCACTTGCTTATGGTAAATGCCAGGTGCCAACTAGTGAATGTAGGAGTGCTGGAATTGGAAAATTACCCTTTTGTAACCATCATGGTAAGAATTGGATCAGGTGAGAATAATCAGAACATCCTAAATCTAAGGACATTTTCAATATGGAGCCAGGATATTTTTGTTGTTTTAAAGCATCTGCCATGTATTTCAAGGAAAAATTTAGTAATTATAAGTTGAGGAAATTGGATAACATTTTGACCAAGTGATTAAAATTAACATCATTAATGAAGGGCAGATGGACATTGATGATACTCTGAGTAGGAGAGTATCACTAATAGAGTACCATATTTTAGCCAAGAATTCATAACCAGAATCTAATCAGAAGGGAACATCACACAAACTATGAACTAGAAATGCTCTATTACAAGAAGGGGATTTGTCAAAAATGTCTAAGACCTATAAGGCAAAGAGACTGTGGGAAGGATCTAGATAAAGGAGGCTAAAGAAACTTGACAGCTAAGCCATACCTAAGTTTCCTGTGCTGGATGCAAAAAAATATGATAAAGGACATTATATCAATTGACAAAAGAGATTATTAAAAAATTATTTCAATATTAAATATACTGAAGCTGGTAGCAGTACTGTGGTTATATAACAGATTATCTATATCTTTGGAAATACTCTGAGAAATTTTAGAAATAAGGAGCACAAATATATATATATATATATATATATATATATATATATAACTTCCCTGAAATGGTTCAAAAAAGTATGTGTGTGCATGTGTGTGTGTGTGAACATATCTGCTTGCGCAGAAAGAGAAAATAATAAATCAAGCAAATAGGGTAAAATAGTAATAAGTGAATCTGGGTAAAGGTGTATGGGTATCTTTGTGCTATTCTTATTCTTATAAATGTTCTGGAAGTTTTAAATTTATTTCCAAATAAAAAGTTTATTTGAACTTTTTAAAAAGTAAATTTAAAAATATATTGTTTTGAAATATAGTACATTTCAAGAATATTCTGTCAACAGCTTTTATCAATCCATATCTGAGATGTTCAGTTTGGGATTATTTGATTTGTTGATGAAACACTAAACTGAAAGCAATAGGAAGTTTTTTCATATCTACTTCAGGCCATTAACTTTTATTAAGAAATTACACTGAATTGGCCACATTTATTTTCTACAAAGAAGCAAACAAGCAAAAGAAGGTCTCTCATTTTTCACTTGTACATCTAGCTAGATGAAAGAGGAGTGAATTTGTGCATAAGTTCTCCTCAGTATTTTTATAGTTACAATTCAGAGTGTTACCTAGATTTTTGTTTGCTATAATCTTTTGAACCAAAAGCAGAAATATTGTCAACTAGGAATCAGAAATGTTAGCCCAATAAAAAGGGAAAATGTTTTAAGTAAAGTGCTCTAATTTGGGAGCATTGGCCCAATTTATAGATTTTGTTCTAAACAGAGTGGTAAATTTGAAATTAGCAAATAAGATGAATATTGGTTTTTGCATTAATCTCAAGAAAAATAATTATTATATTGAATGTCAGACATTTAGTCTATAAATGATAGGTGCTTGATCAAAATAAAAATAGTTTTAAGTGTTGAAGTTTAAAGAAATTAATTAAAATATAACGTTAAGGGGGCATCTGGGTGGCTCAGTTGATTAAGTGTCCAGCTCCTGATTTTGGCTTAGATCATAATCTCAGTCATGAGATCAATCTTATGTTGGGCTCCACACTCAGTGTGGAACCTCCTTGAGAATTCTCCCTCTCCCTCTGCCCTTCCCCCTGCTCTCACTCTCCATCTCTCTCTAAAATAAATAAATAAATCTTTAAAAGAATGTGTGTGTGTGTATACACACACATAATTAAGACAGAATAGAAACATGGTGCGCACTTACAGAGATGGAGAAGTAGGATGGTATGGGGTGACCATTGTGGGGGAAAGTTACATATATTCTAATATTCTATTTGAATCTTTAACCTGAGAATATATTTGTGTATTATGTATATTAGAATATATTAAAGAAATACCTGCTTGTTAAATTAGAAAAATGGAAAAATGAGATAAGTGGAAAGGAGAGGAAATAATCTTTAATAATTTTCTATATCCAAATACAACCATTATTAATATTTTGAATTTTTTCTAGTTTTTCTCTTTAATTTTTGTATAGTTGTACTAGTGATAAAAATGCATTTTAGGGAGCACCTGGCTGGCTCAGTTGGTAGAACATGTGACTTTTGATCTTAGGGGTCCTGAGTTAGAGCCCCATCTTGGGGGTAGAGTTTACTTTAAAAAACAAAAAAAAGGAAAAAATGCATTTTAGATCCTACTTTTTCATTGAGCAGAATAAGTATTTTCCAGATTATTGTATATGTTTCATAGTCATCAGTTTTAATGGTTGTATATTATTTCATCAAATAGATATTTTCCTTATCCATTCCCTCAGTTTTGGACATTTACACTGTTACTAGTTTTTTATTACAATGAACATCTTTGTATATGTAGCATTATATTAAATTGTAATTCCCAGAATTTTAATTTCTATATCCAATAAGTAGCAGTATTAAAATTCTTCATATATTGTCAAATTGCTTTTCTATTGGTGGAAACAGTTCACATTCTCCTATGAGAGAATGCTATGCTGGAGTGCATATTCCATCATGTCTTTATAAGCACTGGATTATTAAAATAAAGCTTTGCTGAGACCATTTTAAAAAATGATTTGGATTGGGATTTTTTTTGTTTTTTGTTTTGGGGGATTTTTTGAGAGAGAGAGAACATGCATATGAACAGGGAGAGGGAGAGGGAGAGTCTGGCAGGCTCCATGCTCAGCATGGAGCACAACATAGGGCTTGATCTCACAACCGTGAGATCATGACCTGAACCTCAGTCAAGAGTCGGACACTTAACTGACTGAGCCACCCAGCACCCACTGGATTGTTTTTATTAGTGAGGTTCACATAATTTTTGTTTCTTCTCTGTTTTGAATCTCCTTATGTTCATTGTCTATTTGTAATACTCTTTTTTTAAATAATGAAGCTAATTAGCTTTGAAAAAAATGATTTATAATAGTCTGAAATCTAGTCATTTCATCCCTTGTCAGTTTGTCTTGATACAATAGGGATGACGGGAGCTATATTTTAAGTACTGATTTAACATGCAAATGCATGTTTAAAAAAAATCTTTGAACCTTGACTCTTCCTAAGGAAAGACCCTTAATATCTCATTCATTAAAAGTTCAATGCTCATTTATACTGCTAAATTATACCTTAATCAAGGTGTTAAAATGTTCATTATTTATTTTTCTGAGAACAGTGTTCACTGAAACAGTATCTCTACATCTCTTAAAGATGGCTATTAAAGCTTTGCAGGGCAGCCCGGGTGGCTCAGTGGTTTAGCGCCGCCTTTGGGCCAGGGTGTGATCCTGGAGACCTAGGATCGAGTCCCATGTCGGGCTCCCTGCATGGAGCTTGCTTCTCCCTCTGCCTGTGTCTGTCTCTCATTCTCTCTGTGTCTCTCATGAATAAATAAATAAAATCTTTAATAAAAAAAATAAAAATAAAAATAAAAAAATAAAAATAAATAAAGCTTTGCATTTACATATTGTTTTATAACTTCAAAGTGCTGTCACATGTATAAACTCTTTGAAGATGTGTCCTTAGTATTTGGGTAGTTTAGTAAAAAACAAACCCTTTTGTCCTATTGAGTAACTATGCTACTCAGGTTGAATGGTCATTAAAGTGGTTGTCTTTAGGAGATTCAACTTGCAGCTTATCTTTTTTAAAACTTTTTGCCGGGCAGCCCGGGTGGCTCAGGGGTTTAGCGCCGCCTTCAGCCCAGGGCCTGATCCTGGAGACCTGGGATCGAGTCCCACGTCGGGCTCCCTGCATGGAGCCTGCTTCTCCCTCTGCCTGTGTCTCTGCCTCTTTCTGTCTCTCCTCTCTGCTGTGTTGCTCATGAATAAATAAATAAAATCTTTAAAAAAAAAATAAAACTTTTTGCCTATTATTGTATTGACAATCAATGTCAGGTGTTAATATTTTGGGCCCCCAACAAAAAAATGTTTTAAATTATTTCAAACATAAAAAAAAGCTTCCATATACCTTTTATCCACAGATTTACCAGTTCTTAACATTTTGCTGTATTTGCCTTATTAATCTCTCTCTCTATATATATATATGCTGATCACTAATTTTTTCTGAACCTTTTGCAATTAAGTTGCAGGCATCATACCTAAATTTTCACATATTTTTCAGTTGTCTTTGTCTTTTCTATTAAATTATTTTAAAAAATTATTTTTCATTTTTTCAGAGAGAGCTAGCATGCAAGAGAGCATGAGGTGGGGAGGGGCAGAAGGATAAGCAGACTCCCTGTTGAGCAACGTGCCTGATGTGGGGCTCTATGCCTGGACCTGAGATCATGACCTGAGCTGAAGGCAGAGACTTTAACTGATTGAGCCACCCAGGTACCCCCTACTAGATTCTTAAAAAAAAATTTTTTTTTTAAAGACTTTATTTATTTATTCATGAGACAGAGAGAGAGAGGCAGGTTGAGGGAGCAGCAGCGTCCATGCAGGGAACCTGACACGGGACCCCAGCCCGGGACTCCAGAATCACGCCCTGGGCGAAGGCAGACTCTAAACTGCTGAGCCACCCAGGTGTCCCTAAAAAACTTTTTTATGAGAGTATAGTTGACACACAATGTTATGTTTTAGGTGCATGATAAAGTGATTCAATATCTCTTTATTTTATGGTATGTTCACCACAAGTGTAGCTACCATCTGTCACCATACAACATTATTACAGTGTCATTAACTATATTCCTTATGCTGCACCTTTTATTCCCATGACTTTATCATTCCATAATTAGAAGCCTGTACCTCTCACTCTCCTTAACCCATTTTTGCCCATCTCCCTACCCTTTCCTCTTGCAACCATCAGTTCGTTCTCTGTATTTGTAGGTCTGATTATTTTTTTGTGTGTTTATTCATTTGTTTTGTTTTTTATTTTCCACATGTAAGTGAAATCAAAAATGATAGATGCCTGAAGTAGGTGGTAATGCCTTAACCATGTGTGCGTTGTCAGGCCTGAGGGCCTCTTACATCCTTGTAAGGGTAGTGCTAATCTCTCCTTTCATACAACACTCTTATACAAGATTCTAAAGTCTTTGGTGATAGGGACTTTTTTATTTTTATTTTTATTTTTATTTTTATTTTTTATTTTTTATTTTTTTTGATAGGGACTTTTTTAAATGCTCTTTTGTCTCAACAATGTCTAATACCGTGTCAGGTATGTAGTGGTAGGAGTGCAATAAATGTTTGTTAAATGAATAATTTAATGAATAGATATATGGTAATATATAAATTCTGAAATGTTTTCAAATGCTTGAAAGGAATAGGATTTATTGTCATTTGTAATCTGGCAAAAGTTGAAATCCGTGGATTCACTCACTAATGGACAGTATTTATTGAAAGTTGGTTGCTACTTTCAATTAAAAGGACAAATAGTTCATGGGATAGCAAGTGCAGACAAATGCAGAACAATTATTAACTCCCTTATTTTAGATTTCATTATGGTGAAATACAAAAAAAGCCATAATTGTTCCTATTCTCTTTTCCTTCCCAAAAAAGAAGCATCAAATTTGAATTTTCAAAATAATGCAGGAATTTAGAAAATTTTTCCCTATGTAGATGCTGTTACATATCTCATTTTCAGAGATACTTTACTCAAAAAGTACAATTGTAGCATATATTAATACTGGTAAAGAAAATGATGCACAAGTAGGTTATGGCTTTTTTAAAGGTTATATTCTAGGGAAACAGCAGAAGGTACTTTATGTTCTCTTTAGCCTAGTCATTTCTCTCTCAATTGTTTTCAGCTGAACAGTTTACTTCCTGACCTCAAACTATTCATTACTGTTACTGGAATTATATCTTATTAAGTATGTGTTTACACAACACCCAGAACCACTTTTTCTTGAGTTCTTACAGCTATACCCCATACATTGAGTAGGGTTAGACTCCGTGGCAATGAAGGAATATATGGATGACTGAGAATAACAAAATATAGCTCTTCCCTGAGAAAAAGCTGCGTTGTTTTTTTAATCAACCTCAGTTGAGGCTGAAGGCCATCAGGTAGTTAGTGATAGAAACTAAAGCATATGACAGTGGATCTTTAAGAATAAAATGGGAGGAGTTGTCAGAGAAAATATGACCAATCTATGATCATAAGTGAATATCTTTAATTTTGCTGAGCCACAGAGTCTTACATTATAATCATTTAAAGATTATTTTGATGTGGAGTTAGGGGAGTGGAGAAAGGTTATTCCACTTACCTCTAGTTCTTAAAATTTTTCTTACATATTGCAAATTTTGTGTAATCTATAAAACTGCCTGGTTTTTGAGGCAATGAGATATGGTCCAAATTAATGAGATCTCGGTCGACTTCTGGCTGTTTTGCTAAAAAATTTAGTAGGATGAGAAGTCCGCTGATGCTTTTGTTGAGACATAAATTAAATGTCTGTTTTATTTTTTTTGAAATGTCTGTTTTAAAATAATTAAATATCAGCAGTTACATATTAAAGTTCTGTTCCAATAGATCACCAGTGATTTCTGGTCAGTGAGGACACCAGCTCTCTATTCTCAAAAAACAAAAACAAAAAAAATTTCCTCCAATCCCAGCATCAGAGGTATGGTTTAAATGTTGTGCATGTTCCTCCATTAGGAAGCATTATTACCATTTTTTGAAGGAAAGGAAAAAGAACTTTTGATATTTAGAAATCTATGCCAATTATTTTGCCATAATCCATAATCTGAGGTTCAGATCTGAGTTTGGCATTGGAGGCCCAGAGTGTGTGTTCAACCAGAAACTCATTGTGAGAGAATTCTCTAAGGAAAAAATTGGCTAGAGATCAGATTATGGGGTATGGGGTTGATAACTCCTATTCTAGGTCTTTGTGCCTGAATTATTTTTTCAAAGATTTTTTTCTTCTAGTGGTGAGTCTGTGTTTCAGTTGTTTGTCCTTTTTTTCAAGGGGATAGGTTCCATATTTAACTATTTTCATTGTATGGGAACCTTAAAAAATACAAGCCAAAGGTAATATTCCTGTTCAGTACTTGATTATAAGTAAAACTAGACACAATTAGGAATTAAGGAAGATTAGGTACTTTTCTTCCCTTGATATCTTATTTTCTGAAGCCCTGAATTTTTTGCTTAGGAAACCCTCCTTCTGTTGTATGTAGTATATATGTTAGCTTTTATAGGCACTGTCCTTTCTACCCTCATCAATATATGGTATTCTTAGTTCTATTTCCCTTCAGATACTAGTGTGAGATATTTATTTAATGAGTTTTGCCTCATAAAATACTTGCAGTAAATTTAAGATTCTTAGAGAATATTATTCCAGATAAGACAAATGTAATACTAGTGAATTTAATACTAGTGAAATTTTAATTCATTTTATCAGATTATGGACTTATTAGACTGAGCAGTCTCTTTACAATAAAAATATAAAGGGAATTTGGGCATTTAACATTTAACATTTAACATAACATAATTTAACATTAACCAAAACTAGCTAAACATTTTAAAATATTCCCTATGTATTAGACGTTGTTCTAAGTGCTGTCTATGCATTAAACCTTTACAGTTACCCCTTACAGAAATGTATGAAATGATTACTGTTATATTTTTATTTTACATGAGAACACTGAGGCGCAGATACATAACTTACCACGTCACACAGCTAATGAGAGTTAGAGCCAAGATTCAAATGTAGGTGTTTTGACTCCAGAGTATGTGTTGTTAACCATTACTTTCTGTTGGTTTTAACCATTACTCTTTATAATCAGTTGTTATTAATCATTACTCTTATACTCAAACAGGGGGCCAGTTTATATATGTTTGCTCATTCATTTGGAAGGAGGAGAGAAAAGATTATTTTGAAAATAATTGATTGCATTTTCTAAAAGTGAAGAACTCTTTATGATTCTTTCACCATATCTGTGTACCACTGAATATTATGTTTTCTATATTCATATGACATATTACTTAATATTTTCTTCAAGTTATCTCATTAAAATTATACATGCTTTAAAGAGAAACTTTCTATCACTACTGTAAATGGAAAGCCAATGTCATAAGTAGAAGTAACTTGGGCAGCCCGGGTGGCTCAGCGGTTTAGTGTCTGCCTTCATCCCAGGGCGTGACCCTGGAGACCCCGGATCGAGTCCCATGTCGGGCTCCCTGCATGGATCCTGCTTCTCCCTCTGCCTGTGCCTCTGCCTCTCTCTCTGTCTTCTCTCTGTGTATTCTCATGAATAAATAATAAAATCTTTAAAAAAAATAAGTAGAGGTAACTTTAAAAATTCTTTTTTTGTTTAAGATTTTATTTATTCATGAGAGAAAAAGAGAGAGAGAGAGAGAGAGAGAGAGGGAGGGAGAGACACAGGAAGAGGGAGAAGCAGGCTCCATGCAGGAAGCCTGATATGGGATTTGATCCTGGATCTCCAGGATCATGCCCTGGGCTGAGGGTGGCACTAAACTGCTGAGCCACCCGGGCTGCCCCAAAATTCTTTATTTAAAAGTAAATAAAATGAAAACTAAGCCATACATACATACATATACATATATATATATATATATTTCATATATATTTCAATATATGCATATTAGCTAATTAGATATTGTGGCTTGCCAAATTGTCTGAAACTTGAAGCATACTTTCTCTGAAAGATAGTAGAGATACACTGTCACCAAGTTGAGGTTGAGGTTTTTTTTTCTTTTGTAATTAGACAAAAGAAGGAAAACTAACTCACTAACACATGTCCATCTACAACCTAAAACCAGAAGTCTGACACTTTAGAAAAGTGAACTATATTATTCTGAGTCCCTTCGAACCATAAGAGAATTTGCAGTTCTGTTTAAAAAGAAAATCAGTCTTGGGATCCCTGGGTGGCACAGCGGTTTAGCACCTGCCTTTGGCCCAGGGCACGATCCTGGAGACCCGGGATCAAATCCCATGTCGGGCTCCCTGCATGGAGCCTGCTTCTCCCTCTGCCTATGTCTCTGCCTCTCTCTCTCTCTCTCTCTCTCTCTCTCTCTCTCTCTGTGTGTGACTATCATGAATAAATAAGTAAAATCTTAAAAAAAAAAAAAAAAAAGAAAATCAGTCTTTAAATGAATTTATATTTATAGTATTTTACTTTCTTATGCCTTTATTTCATGCTTATGTGTTTATAAATTCCCAGAGCTTAAAAGAAGAGTATAATTATTGCAAGGTTTGAATACTTATTTTAGAACAGTTTCTTGTTAAGGTTTCTGGAATTAATATAATTAACTTCCCTAACTATAAAGTAAACAAAGTAATTAGGTTAGTAGAAAAGCAGACAAAAATTTGTCATTTAATAAGAAATTAAATAGACTTAAGTCATTGTATTTGGTGTTGGAGGTTCCTAGGTGAAAGTCAGTATAAAAATGTAGAATGCTTTTTATTTTCTTCAATTTACATCATTCATTACTTTGATTGTTGGATCAAATTGTTGAGAAACAAAGATTGAATAAAGCTAAGTTTAAGAAATCACATTCTAAAAAATAAGAAATCACATTCTAATTTATGCTGTGCTGTTAAGATTAGAAATTCTAACTTCAGTGTCTGGCAGTAAATGTCTTTATCTCACATCAAGCTAGAAAATAGAAAAGAAAGCCTACATTCAAAGAAACTGACATATGGCATAGGGCCACAGATAGGTTTTTAGCTGTTGTAAATTTATAATGATTTTTCAGTTTTTATTGCTTCAATGACAGCATTAAAGTGATTGAATAGACACAAAAGGGGAAATAAGGATGGCTGGAAGTTTTGCTTAGTACTTCATGAAGCATATTAGCAAGAAACAAAGTATATTTGATCTTATTAAAAATATTAGTGGAGAAGAGATGGTGCAAGAGAAGCATGTATCCTTTAGAAAATATAAATTCTTTAATGCAATAGTAACAAGATTTTATTTACACGTTCTATTGTGTTGATCACAGTTTTCATTCTAAAATTTTGCTAGCTCTGCTCCTATTGAATATCAATCCAAATCCATACCTACATATTTTGTCCTTATTCTCTCATAAAAAATAATCCCTCTTCATGTTGGTGGGTTTTTTTGTTTTTAAAGATTTTATTTATTTATTCATGAAAGACAGAGAGAGAAAGAGAGAGAGAGAGAGAGAGAGGCAGAGACACAGGTAATGAGAGAAGCAGGGGTCCATGCAGGGAGCCCAATATGGGACTTGATCCTGGGACCATGGGATCACGCCCCGGGCCAAAGGCAGGCACTTAACTGCTGAGCCACCCAGGCTTCCCTATGTTGGTGTTTTAAAAATTTATATTACTTGATTGTCCTGATGAACAAGCAAGACCTGTTTACTAACCTGACTTTCCTGACAAACTCAATGGAAGCTTTTTGTCTATAAAATGTAAGACCCAAGCATTAATAGTAGAATTGACTGGTATTTAAAAATAAATGTCTTCTGAAATACTAGACAATTTTGAATCTAGAAGTAAGAAATAATTTTCATGTCTTTATTTTAACATCTATAATTCTTCTTATCTTTTATTTCCAGTTCCATGTATGTTCCTCTGTACCTGCCTTAACTTTCTCATTTTCTGTAGTATCTCTCTGTTTACTGGGAATTTTCTGCATATGTTTGTTCTTAAAGCAAAGCTGATTATCCATCTAATATATATTTAGTGGTTTCATATGCCAACGTACCATAAAATGTAGAGTCACAAATACATGAAGACACTTCAAGTATGTTCAAAACTAAGATGAGGAATCCCTGGTTGGGTCAGCGGTTTGGCGCCTGCCTTTGGCCCAGGGCATGATCCTGGAGTCCCGGGATCGAGTCCCTATGTCAGGCTCCCTGCATGGAGCCTGCTTCTCCCTTTGCCTATGTCTCTGCCTCTTTCTCTCCCTCCCCACCGCCCCTCTCTCTCTCTGTTTCTCATGAATAAATAAAAAAAGAAAAAAGAAAATTCCATTTATTAAAAAAAAAAAGATGAAACTAGTGATTTGAATAGCAACTGTCTTCATAACAGTATGTTGGGTTTTTTTAATTGAGGTGTAATTGACATGTAACATTATATTGGTTTCAGGTGTTCAGTATAACGAGTTGCTATTTGTATGTATTGCAAAATGATCACCATAGTAAGTCTAGTTAATCTATGATTGTGCATAGTTACACAATTTTTTGTTCTTGTGGTGAGAACTTTTAAGATTTTACTCTTACCAACTTTCGAATATGCAATATAGTATTATTAACTATAGTCACCATGCTGTACATTTTATCCCTATGACTTGTTTATTTTTATAACTGGAAGTTTGTACCTTTTGACCCCCTTTACCACTTTGACCCAAACCTCTCCTCTGGCTACCAGCAATCTATTCTTTGTTATCTATGAGCTTGGGTGTTTTTTGTTTTTTTATTTTATTTTTTTATATTCTGCATGTAAGTGAAATTATATGGTACTTGACTCTCTCTGTCTGACTTATTTCACTTAGCTTAATGCCCTTGGATCCATCTATGTTGTTGTAAATGGCAAGATTTCCTCCTTTTTTTAATGGCTGAATAATATTGCTATATACACATACATACACATATTCATTCACTGATAGACACTTAGATTGTTTCCAAATCTTGGCTATTTAAATAATGCTGCAATGAACATGGGATGCATATATCTTTTTGAATTAGTGTTTATGTTTTTAGATAAATATCCAAAGTGGAATTGCTGGATTATATAGTAGTTCTATTTTTAATTTTTTAAGGTACCTTCATACTGTTTTCCATAGTTTCCAATTTACATTCTTACCAACACTGCACAAGGGTTCCCATTTTCCACATCCTTGCCAAAACTTGTTATTTCTTTTCTTTTTGATAAATAATGTTTAATAATAATTGAACAGATACAGCTTTGGTTGGAAATGCACTGACAACTTAAATACTGTTATAAGCTCTTTTCAGATTCTCTTTTTTAAGAAGTACATTATAGTATTATAAGACTGATGAATCACTGACTTCTACCTCTGAAACAGACAATACATTATATGTTAATTAGATTTATTTGTATTTTTTAAAAGATTTTATGTATTTATTCATGAGAGACACAGAGCGAGAGGCAGAGACAGGCTGAGGGAGAAGCAGGCGCCCTCTGGGGAGCCCGATGTGGAACTCGATCCCAGGATCCTGGGATCATGACCTGAGCCAAAGGCCGGCACTCAACCACTCAGCCACCCAGGTGCCCCTAATTAATTAGATTTAAATAAAATTTAAAAAATAAATAAAATTGCAATGAAAAATTAAAAATAATTTTAAGCACTTTATAGTCTAGCCATAGTATGAAATTAACCTAATCAGGGATCCCTGGGTGGCGCAGAGGTTTGGCGCCTGCCTTTGGCCCAGGGCGCGATCCTGGAGACCCGGGATCAAATCCCACATCGGGCTCCCGGTGCATGGAGCCTGCTTCTCCCTCTGCCTGTGTCTCTGCCTCTCTCTCTCTCACTGTGTGCCTGTCATAAATAAATAAAAAAAAAATAAAATAAAAAAAAAAATAAAAAATAAAAAAAAAAATTAACCTAATCAGCTGCTTAAAAAAATAGAATCATCTAAGGGAGGGAAGTGTAATGTTTCAAAAATATTCACTTGATTCTTTGGGAGGTATATAGTATAATGATTAGAAGCACTGGCTCTCAGGGTACCTGTGTGGCTCAGTTGGTTAAGTGTCTGCCTTCAGTTTAGGTCACGATCTCTGGGATTGAGCCCTATGTCGGACTTCCTGCTCAGCAAGGAGCCTGCTTCTCCCTCTCTCTCTATGGTTGCTTACTGTCTTTCTCAAACAAACTTGAAAAAAAAGGTGTGTTGTCTCTCAGGGGCGCCTGGGTCTGCCTTCAGCTCAGGTCACGATCCCAGGGTCCAGGGATCAAGCCCCCTGTCACTGGGCTTCCTGCTCATTGGGGAGTCTGTTTCTCTGTCTGCCCCTTCCCTCCACTTGTGCTCTCTTTCTTTCTCTCTCTAATAAATAAATAAAATCTTAAAAAACAAAAAAGGGGGCAGCCCAGGTGGCTCAGCGTTTGGCACTGCCTTCGGCCCGGGTTGTGATCTTGGAGACCTGTGATTGAGTCCCACGTCGGGCTCCCTGCATGGAGCCTGCTCCTCCCTCTGCCTGTGTCTCTGCCTCTCTCTCTTGCTCTGTGTCTCTCATGAATAAATAAAATAAAATCTTAAAAAAAAAAAAAAAAAGTGTCAGCCCTCAGTCTTGGTGCTTGAGTTAGAAATTTGCTGTTCTACTTGCTAAACATATCATTGAACAGGTTAGTTAGCCTCTTTATATATTAAGTGTCTCATATACAAAGTAATACTATCTATTTTATATGATTGTTATATAGATTAAACAAAACAGTGCATGTAAAGTGACTAGCATATACAAAACATTTAATAAATATTATTAGGAGAGAACTTTTTAAAAACCAACTGTTAGAAATATCATCCCTCATTTAATTTTCTTTTTACTATTAAGGACATTTTTCCCTTCATTTTTATTTACTATATGAGAGCCTATATTCTGTGATTTTTTTTTTTTTTTATTTGAAGAAAGGATTGTTATTGAGTTTCTCATGAAGTGGATTCAGGTTTTTTGTTTTTTGTTTTTTGTTTTTTGTCCTTCCAGTTGAGAAATAGAACAAAGATAATCTTTTCTACATCTTTCATTAACTCCATCCCCCACTAAAAAAAAAAGTTATAATAAGTTATTACTGAAACAGTGAATGATTCTGTTTTATTTTTCCCAAGTGTACACTTTTCAAGGTTTTTAGCAATGAATAAAATATAGTCAGTCTTCAATGAAGGCTGTGATGAACTTGCAGAAAAAATACATGTGTTAGGAAGCTTCTTTCAGGCCTGAGTTATAGTTTTATCAGCTGCGAGTTCAATGTTAATGAATCAGCAATATACAGTATATTAAATAAAACATCTTTATTTTTTTAAAGATTTTATTTATTTATTTATTTATTTATTTATTTATTTATTTATTTATTTATTTAATGAGAGACACAGAGAGCGAGAGAGAAGCAGAGGAAGTACCAGGCTTTTTGTGAGGAGCCTGATGTGGGACTTGATCCCAGAACCCCGGGATCATACCCTCAACCAAAGGCAGACACATTGAACTTCTGAGTCACCCAGGTGCCCTTAAATAAAACGTCTTTAAACAGAAACACATGTAAGAGAAGATTATTATTGATGAGATTGGTGAATATGATTTGACTAGAGACTGACAGGAACCTAACCCTTTATTTCCCATAGGAGCATTGGTTCAGTGTTTGCAATGACTTTATATAACATAACTACCATAGTGAGAATCAAATGTATTTATAGGTTTTCACACTTTCTGAAAGTAGAGCATTCTTATGAAACTTTTGTAATCTGAAATGGTGTAAAGCAAAGAACCATTAATTTATATGGAAAAATTTTTGAACATTCTAAGACCCTAAAAATAACATCTCCTAGGCTTTTCTAGTATTTTAGGGTACATCTTGATAATGGATGCGCAGAATAAATTGAGATAAAGAACAGATGCTCACAAACACAGTTCAGAGCTATGGCAGCTTGATGTTAAGACACTGAGTGTATTTCCTGAAGAAGGAACTTTTGGTGGTACCACTTTTGCTGCTCAGATTGAATGCTGTCTCTCTAATGGAAAATGCTGAATTATATTTTCACTTTTTGTCATCTTTTTACAAAACAAAAATCCTCTTCAGATTTAATTTAACTAGTGAAAACAGGTACTAATGTCTTTCATAAAAGCAAAATGGTATAATTCAAACTTTCAAAAAGTGGAAGATACCTATATATTGTGGTAGGCAGCTTCTGACTGGCTCCCAGTGATCCCTGCCTCCTGGTATTCCCACTTCTATATAATCCTGTCTCCCTGAATATAGGCAAGATTTAGTGATTTGATTCTCAAAGAATATGGTAAAGGTGATAGAATATCACTTTTGTAATTAGGTTTTAAAAGACTGTAACTTATATCTTACTAGTATACTCTCTCTGGCTCTTCTTGTGTACTTGCTCTGATGAAGAGGGCTGCTTGTCAATGAATTAAGGTCTGCTTTCTGCCAACAGCCAAAAAGGAACTAAAGCCCAACAACCCGTAAGGAACTGAATCCTACTAACACCCACTGAGTGAGCTTAGATACTTCCCCATTTAAATGTTGAAATAACCTTGGCATTGACCTAAACCTTGACTGCAGCCTTGTGAAAAATCCTGAAGCAGAGCACACAGTTAAGCAGGGACTGGATTCCTGAGATACCCAGAAACTGAGATAATAAGTCTGTATTAAGTCAATAAGTTTTAGGTAGTTGGTTATGTAACAATAGATAATGAATATGCACATGGTTAAATATTTATAATTACATATTAAAACCTCTGAATACAATATTGAGGAGCATCCAATAATAAGTAATAGTGTGTTTAGACTTTTGACAGTTTTTATTCTTTCCCCTCAGTGTTCAGTTTTTATTTTCTTTTCACTTCCAAATTTTTGACAATAGTGACCACAATTCTTTTTTTTTAAGTTCCTGTTTTTTCATATGAAAAAAAAAATTTCTGTGTGCAGAGAAAAAAATCTAAGACAGAATTAATCTCATATTTCCATGTAGATTCAATAATTATTAACATTTTTCAATTTTGCATTCTCCCTTATGTTTTCCTTTCTGGATGGTTAGATGAATGGATCGATACCTATTTTTATTGTTGCTATTGTCGAACCATTTGAAAGTAAACTACAAATATCACATGCATCTCTTAGAAATAGAAGACAAATAACAAAATATCAAATCCAAGAAAGTTAATAATAATTCATGATATTAGCCAATAATCCAGTCCAAGCCGAGCCTTTCCCATAATGACTCTTAACACTTTTTTCCAAAACAGAATTCAGTCAAGGTTGATACATGGCATTTGACTCTTTTTTTTTTTTTTTTTAAGATTTTATTTCTTTATTCATGAGAGACACACAGAGAGAGGCAGAGACACAGGCAGAGGGAGAAGCAGGCTCCATGCAGGGAGCCCGATGTGGGACTAGATCCCATATCCCGGGATCACTCCCTGAGCCAAAGGCAGATGCTCAACCACTACCCAGGTGTTCCTTGCATTTGACTCTTTTGTCTGTTTAATGTCTATTAATTTAACATAGTCTCCTCCTCCCCTACCATTTTTAGTATTCCATGAAATTGACTTCTAGAGAACGTAAAACAGTTGTCCTTACATTCTGGGTTTACCAGATTGTTTTATTGTAGTTTTAATTCCTTGAAATTTCTAAATTGGAAGTTAAGTTTAGAAGGTTGATTTCATTTGGGTTAAACATTTTTGGTAAGAATACCTCATGGATGATACTGCAAACTTCATATTGTATCATATCAAGAGGCTCAGTATCAGTTCAGATGGCAACATTTTGTTGAAAACGTACATTTTTCCCTTTGCATTTAGTAAGTAATCTGTGGGTAGATACTTTGTCACCCTACCAATAATTTTGTTATTTAACAACCTTTTCACCTAATGGCTTTAGCATGCATTATTCTTCCTCAAACCTATTATTATATTACAGGTTATAAAACGGTGATTTTCTAGTTCTATCATTCTACTTTAATAGCTGGCATTCTTATGTTAAAAGAGTTTTTTTGAGTGTTACTATGGACTTGTGGATTTTCTTTAATAAAAGATTTATTTAATTATTTTAGAATGAGAAAAGGAGAGAGAGTGAGAGATAGTGAGAACAAGAGGAGGGGCTGAGGGAGAGGGAGAAGACTCTCAAGCATACACCCTGCTGAGCACAGAGTCTATGGCCCCAAGATCATGACCTGAGCCCAAATCAAGAATTGGGTGCTTAACCAACTGAGCCACCCAGGCACCCCATCCATGGACTTGTGGATTTATATTTTAATGCTGAAATAATATTGAATTTGGCTAGAATAGTACTCTTAAGCTAGTTCCTTGTCTTTTTTTTTTTAATTTTTATTTATTTATGATAGTTACAGAGAGAGAGAGAGGCAGAGACACAGGCAGAGGGAGAAGCAGGCTCCATGCACCGGGAGCCCGACGTGGGATTCGATCCCGGGTCTCCAGGATCGCGCCCTGGGCCAAAGGCAGGCGCCAAACCGCTGCGCCACCCAGGGATCCCCCTTGTCTTTTTTTTTAAAATAACAACTTTATTGACATAGAGTTCACATATCATGTTCACCATTTTAATATCTATATATAATGCGTAAATTTCAGTGTTTCTTTTAGTGTATAAACAATATTGTTCAGGCATCACCACTATTTAACTTGCAAGCATTTTCATTATCCCAAAAGAGAAACCCTCAAGTCATTAGCAGTCATACTCCATTATCCTTCACTCCCCACCCTAGGCCTTGGCAACTACTAACGTACTTACTGTCTGTATGGATTTACCTATTTTGGACATGCACATAAACAGGATCATAGAATATATGGTCTTTTGTGTCTGACTTTTTTCACTTAGCATAATATTTTCAAAGTTCATTTGTATTGTAGCATATATCAGTACTTCATTTCTTTTTATGGATAAATAATATTCTCTTATATGGATATACCACTTTTTGTTTATTCATTCTTTAGTTGATGGATAGTTGGGTTATTTCCAGTGTTGGCTATTATAAGTAATGGTGTGAACAATGATGTATATGTTTTTATGGGGACATATATTTTCAGTTCTCTTGGGCAAGTACCTAGGAGTAGAATAGTTGACTCTTATGACTCTCTGTTTAACTTTTATGAACTGTCGAACTGTTGTCCAAAGTGACTGAAACATTTTACATTCCTGCTAATAATGTTGTCCATATGTACAAAAATGGCAGCTGGAGTTTTGTTAGGCACTGTAGTGAATCTGTAGATCAGTTTGGGGAATTTTACTGTCTTGATAATGTTAAGTTTTCTAATCTATGAATATGAGTTGTCATCCCTATTATTTTGGCCTTTTAAAATTTATTTCAATGATGTTTTATAGTTTTAGTGTACAAGTGTACACTTCTTTTGGTAAATTTATTCCTAATTATTTCTGTCTTTACTGTAGTTAACTGTCTCTTGCTAAGATAGGTACACATTATGTATATACCATTTATAAGATACAAGTTGTTTTTTTTTTAAGGTTATTTATTTATTTGACAGAGAGAGAGAGCGTGCACACAAGCATGCAGAATGGCAGGCAGAGAGAAGGAGAAGCAGGCTCGAGCCTGATGCAGCGCTTGATCATGACTTTAGCTGAAGGTAGACACTTAACTGACTGAGCCACCCAGGCACCACAAGATATAAGGTTTTTAAAAAAATGTTTGGTTCTGAAAAAAATACACATAATCATAAATTTTACCATCTTTACCATTTTTAAGTGTATAGTTCAGTAGTATAAAGTACATTCATATTATTGCATGACCAAATTCCAGAACTCTTTTCATCTTGCAAAACTGAAACACTAATATTTGTATATTTTTTTTCTAATATTTGTATATTGAGTTTATAAACTGCAACTTTACTGAACTCATTTATTCTACAGTTTTTTTATGGAGGTTTTAGGGTTTTCTGTATTCAATATGCTATCTCAAAATAGAGAAAGTTTTATTTCTTCCTTTCTAATTTGGATACCTTTTATTTCTTTTTCCTGCCTAATTGCCATGTCTGGGACTTCCAATATTATGTTGAATAAAAGTAGCAAGAGTGGGCATCTTTGTCTTCTTCCCAATATTAGAAGAAAAGCTTTCAGCTTTTCACCATTGGGTAGGATGTTGGCTGTGGGCTCATCAGATATGACCTTTATTATGTTGAGATGTACATTCCTTCTATCCCCACTTTGTTGAGAACTTTTATCATAAATGGATGTTGAATTTTGTCAAATGCTTTTTCTGCATCTATTGAGATGATCATATGAGTTTTATCCTTTGTTTTGTTCATATGGTGTATCACATTGATGACAAAGGGATCTTGAACCATCTTTGTATTCCTCGAATGAAATGCCTGTTTTTTAATTATATGGCTCCATGATATATTCATGAACCTAAGTATGACTGGTTTTCATCTGAAACTTTTCTCTATGGGAATATTCTATGGAAGACTATTAATTTCATAGAGCTGCTATAACAAATTACCACAAACCAGGTAGCTTAAAACAATGGAAATTTATTCTGTCACACTTATGGAAGCCACAGGTTTGGAGCCAACATGTTGGTGAAGTGGGTTCTTTCTGTAAGCTATAAGGAAGATTCTGTCCTATTCTTCTAGCTTCTGGTAGCTGCCAGTGATTGGGTGATCCTTGGCTTATAGTTTGTGTATTCTGATCTTTGCCTCTGTCCTCATATTGCCTTTACCTCTGTCTCAAATTTCCCTCTGCCTAAGTTCTTTGAAATTTTATTTATTTATTTATTTACTTACTTAACTTTCTTACTTACAAAGACTTTATTTGAGAGAGAGAGCGAGCGAGCACAAGTAGGGTGAAGTGTAGAGGAAGGAGTAGACTCCTTGCTGAGTGGAGAGCCCAATGTGGGACTTGATCCCAGGATTCTCAGATCATGTCCTGAACTGAAGGCAGATGCTCAACCAACTGAGCCACCCAGGTGTCCCATAGATAATAAGTTCTAGTGCAAAATTCTAGGATTCTGTTTCTTATACTTCCATTATACTTATATATAAATCTGTAACTTAGATTTGGGCAGCTCAGCATCCAGTAAATGTCCAGTTTTGCTATTCTGTATTATTCCTCATCACTGCCATTTTTCACATCTATATCTAATCACTATAGTAGGCAGACATAGAAAACATTGTTCTTTGCATGACCATGTTTTTTTCTATCAGTGTTAGGTAGTTTATATAATTACATTCAATAAATATTATTCAGTTCAAGTTAGTAATTATTAATCCTCTCCTACTATGTGTAAAACATTGTTTTCTTCCTTAAAACATTGTTTTGTCATAGAAGAGCATAAAAATGCATATAATCAGGGAAAATGAATAGGTTTTCTTTGTTTTGTTTTGTTTTGTTTTTTTAAATTTGAGAGAGCAGAGAGAGAGAGAGATAGCATGAGCAGAGAGGGGGTGGGGCAGAGGGAAAAAGAGACAGAGCAGGGAGCCCGTGCAGGATTTGATCCCGGACCCTGGGACACCTAACCAACTGAACTACCCAGGTACTCGGTTTCCTTTGTTTATAAGAAAAAAACACCCGTTATTTAAAATCCAGGTAGGCTTTTTGTATTTTAGTTAGTTGTTTGATTTGTTTTTTTTTTTTTTAATTTTTATTTATTTATGATAGGCACACAGAGAGAGAGAGGAGAGAGGCAGAGACACAGGCAGAGGGAGAAGCAGGCTCCACGCACCGGGAGCCTGACGTGGGATTCGATCCCGGGTCTCCAGGATCGCGCCCTGGGCCAAAGGCAGGCGCTAAACCGCTGCGCCACCCAGGGATCCCCTGTTTGATTTGTTTAAACAATTAATATCTTAGGTGATTAAGTACCTTCAAATAGGTTTTCTAATTCCCTAATTATGTCTTGTTTGAAGAGGAAATAGGTATAGCTGATTGAATAAAACATTAAATTTCATTTCATTGTATTCTAAAAATACTCCAAATGTAACTGGCACACTGTGAAATGATAAGCCACAGAAGATATGCCCTCCTACCCACCCTCCCTCCCTCCCTCCCTCTTTCCTTCCTTCCTTCCTTCCTTCCTTCCTTCCTTCCTTCCTTCCTTCCTTCCTTCCCTCCCTCCCTCCCTCCCTCCCTCCCTCCCTCCCTCCTTCCCTCCCTCAATGGCTCAACAAGAAATATATTTTTCTCTCACATAACAGTCCAGTAAGGAGGATGGCTGAGATGAGGTAGCTCTGCTCCACTAGTTTATCCTGGGACCCAGATTCCTTTCATCTTAGAATGTGCTACCCACACCAGGGTATGATCATTGTTGGCATGTCTGAGGCTGGCTCTCTTGGCCACGTCTGTGTTCCAGACCTCTTGTGTGTGGTGACCTTAATAGTTTCCCGGAAAATTGGTAAGGTATTTTGTAGGATATCTCTCAACTGGATTTGTCTGATGTTTTTCTTATGATTAGACAGAGGTTATCGCTTTGGGGAGGAAGACTACAAGGGGTAAGATTTAAAAACAGAAATAGCACAAATGCAGAACAGGTCAAGACCCAACTTTCTGGATAAATGCTGTCCTGTACCAGAGAGTGGCATTTATACTAGAAAGATTCAGTTACACATAGTAAAGCTAAGGGTTTGAAATACTATTTTCTTGTGCTTGAAAAAAAAGTGTGATCCTGTATTTCTTTTAGCTCTTGTGATCCCTTAATTAAGTTCATCATCTTTGTTTATTACCTGATACCCAGCATTTTCTCAAAATTCAAAATGGTGTACAAGAGTACAAGTTAGTTTATTTTTCTTTTCTTTTTAATTTTTGTTCAATGGTTTGTTTGCAAATTGGTTAGTGTTGGTAGGAGGAATATTGGTAAGAGGAAAAAACTCGAGGCTTTGGAATTAATGTATGAATATAAGAAGTGGAGGCAAGAGGAGGAAAGAAGTATTTTCCAGATTTTCTTTGCCAGCTTTACAGTTTTACTCCCAATTTCATCTATATCCTCAAGTTTACTATGGCATTTATTAAGGTAGTAAGGAGAAGTTGCATTTCAGGAATGCAGTCACCCTAGTTTGTATATCATTGGACCAATTGGATTGTCAACTTCACTTTCCATTTATTTCCTCAATCATTTACTAAGTAGTATAGAGTGAACTAATTTAAAAAATTATTTAAATTTTCTCATACTCTTGCCAATTAATTATCTTTCAATCCTAGTACAGCCACAAATCCTCAGGTTATTACATTATATTCCTATATTTTCCACTCATTCCTCTGTATTTCCAAGATATGCTCGATAAAGTAATTAAGGAATTGATGGATTGATTGATAAGAAGACTGACATAGCTAGACTAGGCTTGGTGAAAGTAGCTTCTCCAACAAGATCTATTGGTTTAGTGTTAAGAAAAAAGCAACATTTGAATGGATGAGATGAGAAACTCATGTTGACTTATTTTGAGGTATGTTTAAATGGAGAAAAGAAATGGCATTCTTTAATTTTATTTTCTATTACTATTGGCAAGGAGTTAAAAGTCAGATGTTTAATTCAGAATTCAGCCTTTCTGTTTTAGAGTTTATAGAGTATTTTTTTTCTGCCTGTGGTTTTATTGCTATCACGAAATAGAACTTTCCCTACTCATTTTTATGTGAGATTTTAAAGAGGTTTTTACAGATTTTTTTTTCAGTAGAAATTTATACATATGTTTGAAACAGTTGTTTGCAGTTATTTCACTACCAAGGACTTCTTTTTTGTATTTGTCTTGAATCCTTCATTCCATGTCTTGGAAGATTCTGTCTACCACCTGGTATTTGATTTAGTAAATGGTCACTTTTCCCTTTAAAAATATTAATCAAAACATCTCAATGCCACACCACCGAGCCAGTCATTTATTTCCAACAGCCAAAGCTATTGATGAGAGGTTAGTTTTAAGTGAAGGAAAAGGAAATTGACATTTTTGTTTTCTTTATATAGATTAAAATACACTGAAAAAAGTGCTAAAAGTATCTATAAGGCATATTATAAATTCTGGAAATTGTGTTACTGAGTTCTGGTCTTTATGATATATATATATCCTTGATATTTTAATAATAAAAAGTCATCTTATTAGAAGTTGAGAACCATTCTCTTCGACTGCTTTTTTAAAATGATGGTAAAATACACATAACATAAAATTGATCTTCTTAACCATTTTTAAGTGTACAGTTCAGTAATACTCAGTATATTCATATTGTTGTGCAACCAATATCGAGAACTCTTTTCATCCTGTAAAACTGAGGCTCACAAAAGGTAAATAAAATGTTACTCTTTGGGGAGTATTACGTATCTTAACCCCACAAAGCAACTGAAGTGCTATGTTTTGAATAAACAAATATATTTAGTTTTTCCAATGTTAAAAATTCATTCTGTAGCTAATAGTGCAATTATAGGCATTACTTATAGACTCTTGTTGGGATGTTAATATGGCTATAGTTGTAAGGACAACATGGGCAGAACCAGAAAAAAATTTATCCTAAACCATTCCAAAGGTCTAGTTTTATTTATGTTTAAATATTTTATTTATTTATTTATTCATGAGAAATACAGAGAGAGAGAGAGTCAGAGACATAAGCAAAGGGAGAATCAGGCTCTTTGCAAGGAAACTGATGTGGAACTTGATCCCAGTCCGCGGGATCATGGCCTGAGCCGAAGGCAAACACTCAATTGCTGAGCCAACCAGGTGTCCCTAAAGGTCTAGGTTTAGATTAAAAGTTGTATATATTTATGGACATCTCTGGAAAATGTTACATGACCAGTACTAGCTATATTCGTATCTATCAGCTATTGGCAATAATATTTCATCAATAAGCTACCTTTAAGCTCAGTGACTTTAAGAGTAAGCATTTATTCTCATGATCATAGGCCTGTAGATCAGCTGGAATTTGCCTGATACAGGCTACTCCACTCCAGGCTGCAGAGTCAGCTCAGGTCTTCTCTATCTGGGGCTCAGGATCAATAGTAGCATCTACTCAGAATAAGTTCTTATACTGGATTATTTGATCACAGGAAATACAAACACCAGTAAAAAAGAGTTACTTTCAAAATTTAAAAGGCAGTTTCTTTTAGCATCTACATATTTAGTACCAACCAACATATTTGTATGTTAAAAAGCGCTCACTTTTTTTTTTTAAGATTTTATTTACTTATTCATGAGAGGCAGAGAGAGAAAGAGAGAGGCAGAGAGAGAAGCAGACTCCATGGAGGAAGCCCGATGTGGGACTCGATCATGGGACCCTAGGACCATGTCCTGAGCCAAAGGCAGACACTCAACCGCTGAGCCACCCAGGCGTCCCAGTGCTCAGTTCTTTAAAAATAGTTGTATATTACAATGGATATCCAAAATGTACCACAAATGCTATAAATCAAAATTATTTCTCATTTGGCTAATATTTATTATTATTATTATTATTATTAAGATTTTATTTATTCATGAGAGACACACACAGAGAGGCAGAGACATAGGCAGAGGGAGAAGGAGGCTCCCTGCAGGGAGCCCAATACAGGACCTGATCCCTGGATCCCAGGATCATGTCCCCAGCCAAAGGCAGACAGACACTCAGCCATTGAGCCACCCAGGCGCCCCTCTGCTAGCTTTTAATACAAATGTTTTAGTTATGTAATTTTTAACCTTGTTTAATATAATCTGTTATTGTAAAGATCAATAACTTTTATTTTTTGTTAAGTCAGTGATTTTAGTTGATAATGTTCAAAGTGTTGTATCTATCCAAAGGATTAGAGCTACCAAAGAGTCATTCCTTTATAAAGCTTACTGTGGTTTGTTTTGCAATTTGATATAAACTAGGAGATGGGGATCCCCGGGTGGCGCAGCGGTTTGGCGCCTGCCTTTGGCCCAGGGCGCGATCCTGGAGACCCGGGATCGAATCCCACGTCGGGCTCACGGTGCATGGAGCCTGCTTCTCCCTCTGCCTATGTCTCTGCCTCTCTCTCTCTCTGTGACTATCATAAATAAATAAAAATGTTAAAAAATAAATAAATAAATAAACTAGGAGATGATTTTTTAAAAAGATTTTATTTATTCATTTGAAAGAGAGAGCACAAGCAGGAGTAGTGACAGGCAGAGGGAGAGGGAGAAGCATGCTCCCCACTGAACAGAGAACCAGACACAGGGCTTGATGCCAGGACCCTGGGATCATGACCTGACCCATCCACCCACCCCTTAAGAGATTTTTTTTTAAAACTAAATTGCTTTTATCTTACCTTTATCACATAGAGATCATAAGACAACTAAGGCTTTTTTATCTGTTTTTGTTTGAAAAGCAAGATAGCATTGGACTAAAAATAGAACTTCCTGCATTGTTCAGAATGTCACCAGTGCTTCTTAGCAGGACATATGGGTGCCTTTAAGACAGATAGGTTTGCTGACAAGAATATATAAATGGACAAAGGAACATAAAAGATAAAGAAAGGTAAAAAGAGGGATTGGAAAAAGAAGCGCCTGTGTTGGAGAAAGATAACAGTACCAGTAAGAATTACTCTAACTCCCCTTGGCCTTACCAGTGCCCTCAATATTTTGTCACTTTACTTCCTTATTCTCACTATCTAAGAAGTGGGGTTTAATAGGAATTGAACAAATATTTAGGGACAGTTTGAGTGAGAATATCAATAATGTTCTGATGGACACCCTATTCCTTTTACTGTCCTTTCATGGAAGACCAGATGTGCATGTTTAGAAGGTCCCTTTTAAAGAATTGTCAAATAAGCTACCGTAAATGCTTTGAAGGTAGGGGATAAGGGAAATCTGAGAACAATGGAAATGAATTAAGGATTTCACTGGTTTTAGATATGTATTAAGAATGGTCTTGTAGGGATCCCTGGGTGGCGCAGCAGTTTAGCGCCTGCCTTTGGCCCAGGGCGTGATCCTGGAGACCCGGGATCGAATCCCACATCGGGCTTCCGGTGTATGGAGCCTGCTTCTCCCTCTGCCTATGTCTCTGCCTCTCTCTCTCTCTCTCTCTGTGACTATCATAAATAAAAATTAAAAAAAAAAAAAAGAATGGTCTTGTAAACAGTGCTAATTTCATAAAGCCTTGCCCAATAAAGCATATTTTCCTCCATCCTATCTCTCAATCTCAAAGCTTTTCTTTCTGCTCTGTTCCTACCCGAGTGCATCTTTTACTAACTCTGGCCTTCTTGGCTGCTAGCTATTGCCTCTGCTGCCAAAACATTAGGAATAGCAAAAGAATATGCAGTTTTTCATTTGTCTACTTAATATTTTTCTCTTGCCAACAAAATTGGATATTTTAAAGTACTAAATATAACTGAAAAACCAAATGTTTACATTTGTGGAGTTTCTATGAGCTTAGTAGGAATTACCTACATTGATCTTTTAATTATCATAAGTCCCAGACTCATTGCAAGGAAAAATAACTGCATTTGTTGTATAGAAAAGCAACTCTAAATTAATTTCATGTGCACACAACAGCATGGTTAAATCTTCAAAATATATTGTTGAGAACAAGAAGCAAGGCATAAAAATTCAAAAATAGGCATTAAAAAACCCCAAACCTAAACATACAGAGAATATAATACTATAAAGTGGGGCAAGGAAATGATCACCACAAAAGTCAGGATAGTGCCTACTACTGGGGAGGAAAAAGGCTGTTACTGATCAAGGCGGAGCCGGTAGGCGATTTTTAGGATCTGAATAGTCTGTTTCTTGGTGTAGCTACATGAGTGTTTACTTCCTAATAATTCACTAAACTGTATGTTTGCATTATAAACACTATTGTGCATTTATTTTATATTAAGAATGGTCTAAAAGATAGGAAAACAATTATGAGAAAAACTAGAAAATAGGAATTTAATAGCTAGTTTTCTCTACACATCTATATTGCTTTCCTTGTAAGTTTGAGCACCTTACTATCATAATTGAAAGAACATTAAACGGAGGGAGTTGTCTGTACAATGTAACTCATATTTTGTTTTCTAGTAATAAGCAAATGACTGGAAGATATAATTTCCACTTTAAACTCACATTATTTCATGTTTTTTTCTGAGAACAAGGGTCTTTGGTATGAATTCTGGATTTAGAAGATCTGTCTATAAATAATAGATGAGAAAATTGAGTAGGGATCTCTGAGTGATTCATCTCTGGTTTGATTCTGTATTGTGGGATTTTAACCAACTGAGCCACCCAGGCACCCCTGTATTGTGAGATTTTAATATTTGTTTTATTTTATATGAGGAATATTGCAGTAGTTAGATTTCCATTTTTCTTGTGTCATTTTAGGCTCAAATTAACACTTCTAACTCAATTATGTTATCCGTGCTTTCTGTGAGAAGTATTAAATAATTATTTTCCAAAGCTGTTGCATGGAATAACCACCTTTTTGTTTTATCATATCTCTGTATAAAGCTAAAAAATAAAATCTTGACAGAATATAGACGATTAGGTCTGGTAGAATTATATAAGGATATTTTGAGAGCATATTTAATGGTATTTTCTTTATAATCTGATATAATCTGTATTTTCTTGTATTTACTAAAAATTATTAAAATGTATTTACCTAAATGTTTTTTTCCTTCTATTATTTAGTGGCTTTATTCTAGTGAAATATAATTAATTTTGTTAGTTTTAGTTCATTCTTTAATGAAAGAAATAAATGCTAACATTCAGTGTCTTCTAACCACAAAACAGCTCTCTTAAAGAAATTAGAATTATAAATACAAAGCTAAAAGTTAAGAAGGATAGGCATTGAAAGTCTTTCCTCTGTTTTCTTGTCAGTCCCCTCCCCCAACCTTTTTTTGGTTTAACTCAAATTGTTTGTCTTTCTTTCCTTTAGTTTTCCACTATTCCTTTTATAATTCAGCCATAAAATTCCTGAACTCAGCAGAGCACGAACTCTTTTGTTTATTGTTGTTATTTATTGTGTTTCTTACAAACAAGGTTTACTCAAGTGATTAACAAGGCAAGTTAAATTTAAAGCAGTCCTAAATATTCAGTATTCCTTACCAATTTGGAAAAAAAAAAAAATAGAAATCTGCCTCCTCTCAATTTGTTTTTTTAGACATTCAACATAAACATTAATCTGATTATGATTACTGTATAGTTGCAATTCTAAACATATTAATTAAAGTAAGTCAACAGTGTTTATACTTTGTAAAAATATTTGTTCAAAACATTGATCTGCACAGTATATCATCATTACAGAAATGATATTTAGGAATCTGAATTATTTTGCTAAGGAATTCATTTAACTCTGATCACATCAATTATTTTGATTTTAAATGTTTTTCTTTGCTTTTATGAATAAGTACATTGCTCTTTAAAAAAAATGTTTTTAAACCTAATCCCTAATTTGCCTTTCCACACAGTTGTAAAAGATTAAGGAGCCAACAAAACCACCAGTGTGTTATATTTAAGATTTCCTTTGTTGCTGCTGCACATGCAACAATGTTGTTCTTTCTTTGACACAGACCCAGACAAAGGCTGAATGTAGCAAGGAAGCAGACAGCACGCCTCCAGTAGTGGCCCCTGCCTGGCTCCAGGATTTGTAAACAGAAACATCCCAGGCTCCAATGAGGCAGACAGCGGCTCCCTGTCTGTTTTGCATTCAGGAAGCACTTGCTTGCATAAACTCAGCCATTGCACACAGACATACATAGCAGTGTTTACATTTGGCTGAGTATTTAATTGAGAAAGCTAATAGGAGGAAGAGGGTTTATTAGAGCTAGGGGAATAAGACAATTTCAGGTATAGCATAAACTGTAGCATATATATTTAAGAGAAAAAAATTTTAAAGAAACAAAAAACAAAAGTTAGAGGAGTTTTCTGGTCAAAGACTTCTTTTATTGCACACATATGTGAATACACATTGGAATATTTTTCCTGGCAGTTTTCCAGGGATCTCATATTTTTAGACCATATAACATCCTGGAAACCTTTTTATTTGAAATAGTTGACCATTAACATGATTTTTAACATGTTTAAAAATCTATTTTAACACTTTTTAAATCATCACTATTATGTAAATTAATTTCTATTTCAGATTTTGAATTAATGAATATTTTTATGTGAAAGCTATGTTGTATTTTCTTTTGTAAATTTAAGAATAAAAGCAAAGAGATGTTGAGCATTAAAAAAAATTAAAAGACTCATACAGAATTTTAGGATGAGAAAGACCTTAAAGTTTACCTAGTATAATCACTTTTTATTTTTATTTATTTTTATTTTTTAATCACTTTTTAAAAACTAGTTTAATTCATTTTAATAACAAACTCACAGGAAGAGCACAGAAGACAAACATTAAAAATATGCACTTACTTGTATGTAGGACAACTCATAAAAGTATAGTGAATGGATGGAATCTACTGTATGATAAAAATGCTATAAACACCACTTAGTTGCTGTCAATAAGAAATTTACTTGTTCTTTAAAAATCCAAATGCTGGCACCATCTAGAAACATTTGCAGGTTTATTTATAATTGTTATAAAGTTAAACTGCTGAAACGTGTTCACTAAAACATTTTGACTTACGTGTTAATGCCTTCTGTCCCCTCACTTATATTAAAAATTTACATATAAATGAAAATGGAAAAACCACAGTATCTGATTTCTGTTCCTTACTTTTTGACTCTGAATTACATACTTAGGTGGGTACCTTTTGACCCTGTGGGGGGAAAGTGTCTAACAGAACTACCAATAACAGGAAGAAAGGGGGGGGAAAGTGGATTTTTGTTGTTTGTGAAGATAAAATGTTTCCTGTCACAGTGGATTCTCCACACATGTGGCATGATACTTGGGCACAATTGTTACACATTTGGCATGTATAGCACACAGGTTGGGGTCTTCAGAAAAGACCCTCCAGATACTGCAAAGCACCAGTAACTGCACTCTGGAAGTGCAGATCTCTTTTGATATCCTGCACAATTTCCCACACTAAATGCTGGAAAGGAGGATTAGGAATCAGAATTTCAATGGAATTCTGATAACATCTAATTTCATGAACTATTATAATACTAGGGCTGTAACAATGAGATTTCTTCAGTAATAAGCAGCCCAGGTAGATGCTCCAGAATTTTTGAATTAAAACTCATATAAAAAAAAAAACTCATATAATTTTTTAGAAAAAAATCTTAGTTTTTTAAGACTGTTTTCTTACACTTTACATTCCTTTATAACAAGTTAGTCCAGATTATAAAACACATCAAGTCAAGTACATGGACAACATGAAAAAAGAGCAGACAAAGGATGAGATGGAAAAATTAGAAATAAGATGCAATTCTTTAGAAAACCTCAGTGGTCTGAGAATCCCTAATAGGTTCTGAGGGTTATCACTATAGACTAATCATATTCAAAATTATACCTAGTCATGTAAAAAGAAATTTGGTTGATATATCTACTTTAAGAAGGCAGGAAAAATGTACATTGTCTTTTTCAGAGCATTTTACATAGAATGTTTCAAGTTTTAAAATGTACTTAATTACAAATACTCATTGGCCTCTTTTCCAGCAATTTTGCGTCTTTACTAATCATTTTTCAGTGACGCCTGCAGGGGAAATTGTCCCTTTTGGGGGTTGGGTGGAGATAATGAGCTTAGTTTTGAGTATGTGTTTATATATCTCTAAAATAATAGGAAGAAAAGTATATTTGTCAAAGAACCTGTATATGTACATAAATTAATGCATTATTTAATCCACATATTAATAAATTAATCCATTTGAATTTATTTTTGTTTATGGTATAAGAAAGTGGTCCAGTTTCATTCACTTGCTTGTCGCTGTCCAGTTTCCAACACCATTTGTTGAAGAGACTATTTTTTTCCATTGGATATTCTTTCCTGCTATGTTAAAGATTAGTTCACCATAGAGTTGTGGTTCTGTTTTTGGGTTTTCTATTGTTTCATTGATCTATGTGTCTGTTTTTGTGCCAGTACCATACTATCTTGATCACTACAGCTTTGTAATATAACTTGAAGTCCGGAATTGTGATTCCTCCAGCTTTGCTTTTCTTTTTCAAGATTGCTTTGGCTATTCGAGGTCTTTTGTGGTCTATAAAATTTTAGGATTGTTTATTCTAGCTCCATTGAAAATGCTTGTGATATTTTGATAGGGATTGCATTAAATGTGTAGATTACTTTGGGTAGTATAGGCATTTTTTTAAAAGATTTTTATTTATTTATTCATGAGAGGCAGACAGAGAGAGAGGCAGAGACACAGGCAGAGGGAGAAGCAGGCCCCATGACAGAGCCCGATGTGGGACTCGTTCCCGGGTCGCCAGGATCAAGCCCTGGGCTAAACCACTGAGCCACCTGAGCTGCCCCAGTATAGACATTTTAATAATATTTGTTCTTCCAACCCATGAGCATAGGCTCTTTTTCCATTTCTTTGTGTCATCTTCAATTCATTAGTGTTCTACTTTTTATAGTATAGCTCTTTTACCTCTTTGGTTAGGCTTATTCTAGGTATCTTACAGTCTTTGGTGCAGTTGTAAATGGATCGATTCCTTGATTTCTCTGTTTCTTCATTATTGGTGTATAGAAATGCTACAGATTTCTGTACATTGATTTTGTATCCTGTGACTTTACTGAATTCATGTATTAGTTCTAGCAATTTTTTGGTGTAGTCTTTTGGATTTTCTACATGGAGAACCATGTTATCTTCAAGTAGTGAAAGTTTGACTTATTCACTTGCCAGTTTGGATACCTTTCATTTCTTTTTATTATCTGATTGCTGAGGCTAGAACTTCCAGTAGTATATTAAGTAGTAGGGTGAGGGCAGCCCCGGTGGCTCAGCGGTTTGGCGCCTGCCTTCAGCCCAGGGCGTGATCCTGGAGACCCAGGATCGAGTCCCACGTCGGGCTCCCTGCATGGAGCCTGCTTGTGTCTCTGCCTCTCTCTCTCTCTGTCATGAAAAAATAAACAAAATCTTAAAAAAAAAAGTAGTAGGGTGAGAGTGGACATCCCTGTCTTGTTCCCAACAGTAAAGGAAAAGCTCCATTTTCCCCCATTGAGGATTATATTTAAGTTGTAGGTCTTTCATATATGGCCTTTTTTATGTTGAAATATGTTCCCTCTATTCCTACTTTGTTGAAGGTTGGTTTTTGTTGTTGTTTTTATTTATTATTTTATTTTTTAAGATTTTTATTTATTCATAGAGACACACAGAGAGAGAAAGGAGAGGCAGAGACACAGGCAGAGGGAGAAGCAGGCTCCATGCAGAGAGCCTGACATGGGACTCGATCCAGGGTCTCCAGGATCACGCCCTGGGCTGCAGGTGGCGCTAAACCACTGCGCCACCGGGGCTGCTCTGTTGTTGTTTTTAGACTTACAATTTTAGAGAGTGTGTGAGCAGGGGTGGAAGGAGAGAGGAAGAGGGAGAGAATCTCAAGCAGATGCCCAGCTGAGTGCAGAACACCATATAGGGCTTGATACCACGACCCTGAGATCATGATCTGAGCTGAAATCAGAACATGATCTGAGCTGAAATCAAGAGTTGAATGTTTGACTGAGCCAGCCAGGTGCCCCTTGTTGAGATTTTTATCAAGAATGAATGCTGGGGCTGCCTGGTGGCTCAGCACTCAGCACAGAGTCTGCTTCTCTCCATCTTGCTCTGCCTCTCCACCTGTTCTCTTCTCCTTCTCTCTCTCAAATAAATAAATAAATCTTTTAAAAAATGGATGCTGTACTTTGTCAAATGCTTTTTCTGCATCTATTGAGAGGATCATATGGTTCTTTACTTTCTTTTTTTTTTTTTTTATTGTATGGTTCTTATCCTTTCTGTTAATGTGGTATATCACATTTATTGATTTTCGAATATTGAACCACATATGCATTCCAGGAATATATCCCAGTTGATTGTGGTGAATAATTCTTTTAATGTACTGTTGAATTTGATTTACTAGTATTTTGTTGAGAATTTTTGCATGCACATTCATCAGGGATATTGATCTGTAATTCTCTTTTTAGTTTAGTCTTTGTTGGGTTTTGGAAACAAGGTAATGTTGACCTGGTAGAATGAGTTTGGAAGTTTTCCTTCCATTTTTATCTTTTGGAACAATTTGAGAAGAATAAGTGTCAACTCTTCTTTAAATGTTTAGTAGAATTCCCCTGGGAAGCCATCTACATATGTTCTTCTTATTAACCATGTTTAAATCACACCCTCTGCAACTTTTGTTTATTGTTCAACTATCATTTTTAAGACTGAGTATAGCTTTTCTCATCTTTTTAGCAATTTAGTCTCCTTTTGATAGTAGAAGAGCATATAGTAACTGCAAAATATATTGAATTCCACTGTAGAATAAGATGGCTTTTTAATTTAGATTGCTGGACTCTGTTTTTATGGGTGGTATCCATAAAGAGTTTGGGCTTGTTATTTATTTTAAAGATAGTACAGTACTCATTAATTTTACTGAATAAAATATAGATCTTTTGCAGAGGAAAAGAGACCTAATTGTATATTTTAAATGTCAGTCATTGCTTTGTAATCTGGAGATGTCATTAACAAAGCTATTGACATGTAGATAATGCCAAACAGGGTGCTATCTGAATACACAGACACATAATGAGGAACATTCCTTGATTTTACAAAAGCATTTATTCCATTTAGAATCTGTTGCAGTATTCTTTTTGGCTTCATGATCAGCCCCAAGCTTCTGCTTTTGATTTCATATCAGACTGATCTATCTGCCTCATGGTTTTTCAACAGCTCACAATTACACTTTAAGTGTAATTAAGAGCATCTTTTAAGTGGTTTTCTCTCCCTCCCCTTATTTACTTCTGTAGTTCATTCTAAAGAAAACATTTATCTTATGTTGATTATTATTATTATTTTTTAAGATTTTATTTATCTATTCATGAGAGACAGAGGCAGACACACAGGCAGAGGGAGAAACTGGCTCCATGCAGGGAGCCTGATGTGGGACTCACTCGATCCAGGGACTCCAGGATCATGCCTTGGGCCAAAGGCAGACGCTAAACTGCTGAGCCACCCAGGCATACCTATGTTGATGATTCTTTTAAGTTTAGATAGCCTACTGCATTTGATTTATTATATTTTGGAATATTGTATTTTGGAATAAGGATGTAGCAGAGTATAATAGTTTACATTTTGGGTAAACCTCCTGGCCATTTAATACAAAATAGGACTCAAAGGTGACAATGTTAAATTGCTGTGAAGTTGATGAGATGCCTGTGGCATGTTTATATTTTGTAGACAAAGGAAAATAGGTTGAAACTATCATTTTGTTATGCAGTTTGTTGGCATAGAGTTGAAGAAGGATTTTTGTTTCTTTAGTAAATCTTATGTTATCAGATACTAGAATTTCTAAACTCAGACTTTAAGGGAAGCTGAGACACCAAAAGTACAATGTTAGAGGATAATTCTTTGTTTTTTTAATTTTAATTTTTTTATTTGAGTATAATTCACACACAATGTTATATTAGTTTCAGGTGTTCAACATAGTGATTTAGATAACTCTTCTTTGATAGCAAAACAGGCACATCTGTATCCCACTAATAAAAAGGACAACATATGCACAAAAACTGGTACTACACTGTGAATCCTTAGAGAGCAAAAGGTAAGCTCTTTTAAAATGATAGTTATTGGGTTTTTTCTGCCTAGAATAAAAATAGTACATATTAATTGTAGAAAATTTAGAAAATTTATAAAAATTGCTCAAAATCTTTGTTAATATTTTAGTGCATTTCCTTTTAGTCTTTTTCTGTGCATAAGTATTTTATTGTAAGACATCATATAAAACATAACTTACCATAAAATATCATTGAACCCATATCAAAAAAGAAAACATTCTAGATGACACCTGTGTTGTATCTTTTCTAAACACAACTCGATTTCCTTCCTAGGGAGAGCTATAATTCTGACTCTTAAGATAACCATTTCCTCATTTTTCTTTATAGCTTTTCTATTTTCTAATATATACCCAAGTTTAATGTAGTATTTAATTGTTCCAGTTTTTGAACTTCATATATCAATTAAATCAGAGCATGTTCTTTGGTATCTTGCTTCCTTCACACAATGTGATGTTTTAAAAATTTGTGCTATTGAGTGAAGCTGTAGTTCTTCTGGCATTCATTTGTTTGTTTGTTTGTCTTTTTAAAAGTGTAGTGAATGCAAGTCACTTCCATCGCTGTGTAGTATTCTGTTGTATGGCTATACCACAGTTTACTTTAACATTCTCCTGTTGATAAATATTTGGGTTGCTTCTAATTTTTGTATACTATGACTGATTCCGTTATGAACATTCTTGAACATATGTCCTGGTTCACGTGTGTGTGAAATTCTCCAAAGTATATAACTAGGAGTAGATTTTCTTGATCATTGTGTATATGTATCTTCAACTATAATAAATAAAGCTAAACTATTTCCAAAGAAGTTGTACCAATTTGGACTACAAGCAAAAGTATATGAAAGTTCTCTTTGCCAACACTTTTGTTCATAATAATTTTTCATGGAGTTTAAAAAAGGGATTAAAAATATAAGACATCACTACCAAATAATCAAGAAGGTAGGAAAAATATTCTGATGCCTTTCTGTTGCCCAGAAAACAATAGGCAAGGGCAAATTGTCTAAAATAAGATCATAAAAATAAACACAAAGATATCACTAATTATCTTAAATATAAATGGATTAAGCACTGCAGTTAAAAAACAAAGATATTTGGATTAATTTTAAAACACAAGCATGTACATGCAAAATAATGGAGTTGATCCCGTACCTCACACCATATACAAAAATTAACTAAAAATGGATCAGGGGCAGCCCCAGTGGCGCAGTGGTTTAGCACCACCTGCAGCCCAGGGTGTGATTCTGGAGACCCGGGATCGAGTTCCACGTCAGGCTCCCTGCATGGAGCCTGCTTTTCCCTCTCCCTGTGTCTCTGCCTCTCTCTGTGTGAGTGTGTCTCTATGAATAAATAAATAAAATCTAAAAAAAAAAACTATCAATGTCAACATCGTGAGTGTTAAAAAAAAAAAAAATGGATCAGTAACCTAAATATAAAAGTTAAAACCGTAGAGCTTTTAGAAGAAAACATGGGATATATCTTCATAGCCTAGGATTTAGCAGTGAATTCTTAAATACAGATCCCAGAAGTGTGAGATTATATAACCTGAGCCGAAGGCAGACACTTGACCAACTGAGCCACCCAAGTCCCCTCCACTATATTTTTAACACATTTATCATAGTTATTTAAGTCTCTGATATTTTCATCCCAGTGATTGTTTCTGTTGGTGACTCCTTTTTGGCATTGAACTATATTTTCTCTTTTACATCTTTTGACTTTTGGTTGAATAATGAACATTGCAGATAAAAGAAAAGTAGAGTCTAAAATAAGTATTATTTATGTCCCCCAGCAAGAACAAGAGGAAGAGAGCAGGCCCTCAGCTGTTGGGGAGTCCCTGCCCCAACTTAATCCTCCAACACACTGAGAATCTCCTGACCTCCAATTTACATCCTAGACCCCGAGGAAGGGGAGGGGCTTGGGGAGCCCTACCTTGTCATGTACCATCAATAAAGTATACTGTACCCCCCCCCCAAAAAAAGTATTATTTATGTCCAGAAAAGGATAAAAGGATACATCCTATTTTTTCAAGCTATTACCAGGTAGGGTTAAATGAACGTAGTCTGTTAACTGAGCTGTATATTTGGGCTTTGTTTTTGCTTCAGTTTGATGCATTTTTTAATAGGTTTCAAATGATTTGAGGGCAAGATGAACCTTCACCTCAGTATGGTTTGAGATATCAGTGCTTATAGGATTTCTCTTAGTTCTCCTTCTTTGCCTTCAGCCTTTGCTGGCACTTCTAGAAAGAGCACTTCTAGAAAGAGCTCTCTCAACTTTACTAATCCTTGCCCAGTTGCAGGTGGACACTGTCTTGTAATCAGTGAAAGCCTCCCCAGAAAATTTGCTTCAGCTCTCTTCCCCTATTCTCAGACTTTAGCACGCCTTTTGTACCTACACTTTAGAGGGTTCTATCAGTTCTCATGTCCTGCCTCTATTCATACTTGTGAGTACTTGGTAAAGAAAGGCCTGTAGAAAAGAGTTGGTAGGTGACTGCAAGCTCTTTTTGTATGCACAGCCCCTAGATATTCTTAGCTGTCATGCTATCCAGTACTCTTATGCTTTAAGAATTTGTTAAATGTTTGGCTGTTTCTTCCTACTCACCTCTATGGATGGTGTCTTCTACTTACTACGTCACCAAGGATAAAGGCACTTTTAGGTCTCTTCTCTCTTAGAAAGGGATTGTTACATACTAGTTTTTAATAGATTGGTTTCTTTGTGTCCTTTGCTCTTAATGAACTTTAAAGAAAAGGCTGTGATTTTGTGGGTTTCCTAGGTGTCTTGGGTTATTATTAGGGTGGCAGTAAAATTTGCTTGCATCTTTTTATATCCTAACTGAAATGGAAGTAACTTTTTTCACATTTTTTAAAAAATATTTTATGTGTTTATTTGAGAGAGAGAGAGAGATAGCAAGAGAGATCACAAGCTGGGGAGAGGGACAGAGGGAGAGGGAGAAGCAGGCTCCCTGCTGAACTGGGAGCCCAACATGGGGCCTGATCCCAGAGCCCTGGGATCATGACCTGAGCCAAAGGTTGACACTTAATTGACTGAGGCACCCAGGCACCCCTACCTTTTTTCACATTTTAACATATCTAATGTGATGCATCATTTATTTCATCTTATTTAAACAGCCATCAATCAAAAGACTTACTATTGCTTTCCTACCACTAAGAAAAACATTATCTCAAATAATTATAAAATGATATCAATGTGTGAAGCATCCCAACTTAAGAGATTTTTAGATGACGGCAGTGTGCATATTAAAATTGATTAAATATGATGCTTGTCATCTGCACACACATGAACTTGATTGTTAGACTGATAGACTATCTACTGAACAAACAGTCCCTCAATGTTTCTGTCAACAGACCATTTGAGAAAATTATAGTTCTGTCATTTGAAAACTATATTGGATGGCAAAATATTGATGTTGCTAAGATATAGTATTAGATATTTGAAGATTATGTACTTTCTACTTTTTAGTAGGAAGTTTTTATAATAAAAAGATTAAAAATAAAACAATCTCCCATTGGCACTTTTTGGTATGATCAAAAAAGCTTATGCATTGGCAGGCTTAGTCTGTAGATCATGGGATTCTTTTTCGGGGGGGGAGGGACTTTTGATCTTTAAGATTCAAACCTCATGTAGGGTGTAGAGCTTACACACACACAAAAGAAAGAAAGAGAGAGTGGGGGGAGGGGGGGAGGGAGGGAGGGGAGAAGGAAGGAAGGAAGGAAGGAAGGAAGGAAGGAAGGAAGGAAGGAAGGAAAAGAGAAAAGAGAAAAAAGAAAAAAGGGACGCCTGGGTGGCTCAGCAGTTCAGCATCTGCCTTTGGCTCAGAGTGTGATCCTGGAGTCCTGGGATCAAGTCCCACATCAGGCTCCCTACATGGAGCCTACTTCTCCCTCTGCCTATGTCTCTTCCTCTCTCTCTGTGTCTCTCCTGAATAAATAAATAAAATCTTTTAAAAAAGAAAAGAGAAGAGTGTGCGTACATTAAAATTTTCAGAATGGGTGTCAGTCCCAGGGAAGAAAATTCCAAAGATGATAGTGGAAAGCACTCTTCTAAGAAATGCTGTATTCTTCTTCTCAATTATGTTTTTAATGGCACAAAAGAAAGAATGTGTGTAGAGTCATTGTATTGCCCACTTGAAACTAATATATGTCATTTATATCTAAATTAAAAAAAAAGAAATGTATGGAAAACAGAACATAGATGTTAGCTTCAAAAAGAGATTCAGAAAAATCAGAAAGTTTTAGGGATACCTAGGCCAATTTATTTTTATTCTCTTTTTAAAGTTCACATAAACCTATTTTGAAAAAGCTATGACTAGGTAATCTAAAGGAGTTGTTTCAGTAAGTATAGTTTGAGATATAGTGTAAGCAGTATAATTTTTAATACAGTATTTCTTTTTTCTGAATAAAAAATATAAGTACCATATAGTTAATATTTGTAGTGTGTTTAAGATACTACTCTTCTTCATAGACTATAAAAAGCATCTGTTGCTTAAATCAGTGCCTTTCTTAAATCAAACTTTTTAAAATAGGAACATTTCTGGAAACTTTACTATTTATATTTATTATCACATAATTTTAACCTTTTTTCTAGAAGTTTTGGTAATGCTAAAATCACTATCTGTTAACAAGAAAAATAGAACAACAGGTGCTTTCATTCATTGCTAGTAGGAATCAAAACAGTATGGCCAATTTGGAAGATAGTTTGACAGTTTTTTTTAGAGCTGAGCATAGGCTTACCATACAACTCAGCAGTCCTGCTCCTCGCTATTTACCCAAATAAGTTGAAAACATGTCTATACAAAAATCTGTATAAAAATGTTTATAGCAACTTTATTCATAGTTGCCGAAATTGGAAGAAACCAAGGTGTCTTTCCATAGGTGAGTGGATAAACACTGGTACATCCATGCCATGAAATGTCATTCACTGATGACAGTGAACTATTCAGCCACAAAAAGACATGGAGTAATCTTATATGCATATTGTTTAGTGAAAGAAACTAGTCTGAAAAGTCTACATAGTGTATTATTTCAACTATATGACATTCTGGAAAAGGCAAAACTATAGGCACAGTACAAATATCAGTTGCCAGACAGGTGGGAGGTGGAGTGGGGAATGAATCGGTGGAGCACAGGACACTTTAGGTTAGCAAAATTATTTTGTATGATACTGTAACTGTGAATACCTCTATTAAAACCCATAGAACTGTACAACACAAAGAGTGAAACATAATGTAAACTATGGGCTTCAGTTAATATATTGATAATGGTTCATCAATTGTAACAAATACGCCACTCTGTATCAATCTGTTCCAGCAGCTATGGGAGAGGAAAATATTTTTTCTCCTACCCTTCTAGGTTCTTGGCTGAGAGTGTCACATCCCCTGTACTCCCATAATAAAAAGACAGTGTAACAGGATAAAAACAGATTTAATAACATATATATATTCTTCCTGCATACATGAGATACCCAGGAAAACTGGGTAAATCTTTGAAATGGCCTAAGTCACCACCCTAAATACTATCTCCAGCTAAGCCAACAGAAGGGGAGTGGAGAGGGAGTTTACTAGGAAAAGCACAGTAAACAAATGTATGGTTGCTGAGCAGATTTAAATCAATGTCTTCTCTATTGATTACAGTTTCTAGAGTTTTAGTCATATTCTTCTTCCTAGTACAGAGGAGACACCTTGTAACAAATGGAAATCTTCCTTATAAATTGTGTGTTACAAAAGGGTAACTTCTACTTGGTTTTCAGAGCTTCTTTGTCTCGTGTTTCTTAAAAAGAACCAGCTCATGATAGTCCTTATGCCAAAGAGGTATATTTTGGGGTATTGTATTCTGCTACCCCCTCCCTTTTTTTTTTTTTTCACCAAAGGAGATCTTTCTCTTTTATTAGATTAAAAAACACAAAACCAGTAGGAACTGGAGGGAAAGAAATATAGAAAAGGGCTGGGCGAAGCTCAGAGCTGACAAAAGGGAGAAGCAGCGAGAGAAAGGGAAACATGAAGAGCCCCAATCAGGGCAGGAAAGAGGTTTCTAAGGATTAAACATCACCTTATTTGATGAGACACAAAATTTGACACAAAATTGAATGGACGGTGTGGCTTAAACAACAGAAATTTATTTTCTCACAGTCCTAGAGGCTAGGAGTCCAAGATTATGTGGCAGCATGGTTGGGTTGTGTTGAGAACTTTCCTCCTGGCTTGCAGATGGTTGCCTTCTCACTGTTTCCCCACAGAGTAGAGACAGAAAGCAAGCAAGCCCTCTGACAGTTTTTCTTCTAAGGGCATCAGTCCTATCATAAAGGCCCCACACCCATGGCCTAATCTAAACTTAATCTAAACTTCATCCCAAAGGGCCGTCACAGTTCAGTCCATAGTAGATTTTGTTTATTCATTCATCAGTTTATGAACATTCGTGTTGCTTCCATTTTGGCTATTTTAATTAGTGGTGCCATGAAAATTCCCATAGAAGTGTTTGTTTGAGCACTTGTTTTCAATTCTTTGGGGTATATGCCTAGGAATGGAATTACTAGGTATTATGATAATTCTATATTTAACTTTTTGAGGAATTTCCAGAATATTTTCTAAAGCAGATGTACCATTTACATTCCTATCAGCTATGTAAAAGAGTTCTAATTTCTCTATATTCTTGCCAACACTTTTAGTTTGTTTTCGTTTTAAATTATAGCCATCCTCGTGTATATGACATGATATCTCATGATAAAATGAGTTTTTATATGTAGCTTTCTTCCTGTAACCTATTTTGTATGTTAGAAGTAGGTACAATTGGGCAGCCCTGGTGGCTCAGCGGTGTAGCGCCGCCTTCAGCCCGGGGGGGTATGATCCTGGAGACCTGGGATCGAGTCCCATGTCAGCCTCCCTACATGGAGCCTGCTTCTCCCTCTGCCTGTGTCTCTGCCTCTCTCTCTTTCTGTGTGTCTCTCATGAATCAATCAATCAATAAATCTTTAAAAAAAAAAGAAGTAGGTACAATTGTCATTATGTTGAAGTCTATTAAAATCCAATAAATGTACTGCAGATTAAAAGATTATTACATGTGTTGCTGAGTGCTAAGAAATATAAAAATGAGAAAACTAAAGATCAGAAAAGTAAAATAATTTGCTAAGTACCAATGAGAGTGGTGTAGAGTCAAGACTTAAAACGAAATGTGATTCTAAAGACTTTTCTTAAATATTCTATTATTCTGCCTATGCTATTCCATGATATAGTTGATATTTCAATAATTAGCACAACCAACACATGTTTCAGTGTTGAAAATCTATATAAAATCATTTGTATGAAAAAAATCATTTGTATGATGAGAAATATATACTTTTTAATTATCAAAAATTTATTATTAATTTTTTTATTTCCTTTGATACAAAAACATTGATGATTTGAGTATATAATGATATAGCCTTTCTGTCAATATTTAACAAAATACTGAAAAAAAGGTGTCTCTGTTTTTCAATTTGTTTTCTTTTAGGTCCACCTCATTCATTTAACCGAGATGAGACAATAATCATTGCTTTGGCATCAGTCTCTGTATTAGCTGTTTTGATAGTTGCCTTATGCTTTGGATACAGGATGCTGACAGGTAAAAATAACACCTTTTATTCTGTTGTTTATTAAATATACCATTTAATCAGAATCAATTTGCTCCTTTTTAAAAAATCTCTGTGTTTTAGTAGCTCTTGTCCTTCTCGCTTGACAAACTTTTTTCCTAGTTTTTATGAAAAGTTTCAGAAATCTCCAAAATAACCTCCCACCTAGCTTCAATGATTATCACATCTCTATATCATCCATAGCTCTGCTCACCACATCCTTCTATGACAGTGGGTTATTTTGAAGTAAATCACATATATCATCTACCTGTAAAAACTTTTAGCATTATCTCTGAAATATAAGGACTTAAAAAATATATAACCACTATACCATTTTCATATTTAAAAAAAGAAGTAAATAATACTTTGGGATCATCAACTGTCTAGTCAGTTCTACTGAACTTTTAGGTTTCATGAGCTTTTTAGGAAATCAATGCCCATTCATTAATTTGAATAACTTTAATGAAACCATTATTTCTGCAATATTTTGAACTAGGTCTTTTGTTGGAACTATCTCCCAAAATTCAACTTTAATATTATTATTATTATTCATTCATCTTCATTTATAGATGATTCTTAGTAAATAGTTTTAGTTTTACTCTTGATGACATTGGACATAAATTTTGCTGCCTACTCTTCTGTAGCTCTTTTTTATAACTAAAATATAATAAAAAGTATAGTAAAGATACTCATTTTAAGAGAACCATACAAAATAGTAACTTCTTTTTCCTGGTCTTTCAGGAGACCGTAAACAAGGTCTTCACAGTATGAACATGATGGAGGCAGCAGCATCAGAGCCCTCTCTTGACCTAGATAACCTGAAACTGTTGGAGGTAAGATTGTTTAGATATTATGGACTGTTCTTTCTTTCGTCATAGTATATCTGGGACAGTAACTTCATTAACTCACTACACCACTTATCCATTTATTTCATGAACCATTTATTAACTATCATTTTGGTGCAAGGCCTATTCTAAGCACTGAGAATATAGATGAACAGTACAGATAGCCCCCTTGAGGCTTATATTCTTTTTTTTTTTTTTTTTTTTTTAATTATTTGAGAGAGAGAGAGAGCACTAGAGTGAGGGGTGGGGCAGCGGGAGAGGAGGGGAAGAATCTCCAGCAGATTCCCACTGAGCGTGGGGCCTGATGTGCCCTGGGGCTCCATTCCAGGACCCTGAGATCATGACGTGAGCTGAAATCAAGAGTTGGCTGCTTTAACCACCTGAACCACCCAGGCTCCCATTGTGGTTTATCTTCTAGTGGGAAGAGAGTCTACAAACAGGTTAAACAAATAAATGCATATTTGTTTAACCATATTATTTCTAGTAGTAGTAAGCGCTTTGGAGAAAAATTAAGAAGATAAGAAAAATGTAGAAAGGGAGTTAGTAAAGAGAGTATATTTAAAAAGAAGAATATAGAAAAGAGATGATCTTTGAGTACAGACTGCAACAATATAGGAATAAAGATGCGAAATTCTGAGGACACTGTGCCATTCAAGCAATCCATAGTATATGCCCAATAAATATCCCTTGTCTGTACATATATTATATATTTTTATAGGTACATACAAGTATTATATATTATGTTGAATTTAAATTTCATTTAAATTTCATTTGGTAATATCTCAGAACCTATGTTAAAGTCTCATCATGATGAATGTTTTTATGATTTTTACTAGAATAAATGAACTATGATTCCCAAATTAGAGTCTGTTAAATAATACGTATGGTAGTTTTGGTTATATAAAACATTTTAGGGACCTTCTGTTTGGGAGAAAAAGACAATAAACAAAGTTAAAAGATTCAAAAAAAGCATTTTGACACATGAAAAAGAATTGTTCAAGAACTGGTGTAAGTCAAATAGAAGAAATAATCCATAAAAAAATGGACAAAAAAGATGAAGTGCCAATTCACAAAAGAATTAAATGTAGCTTTTAAATGTATAATAAGTCCAGTTTGCTAAATTGAAAAAAGTACTAATTAAAAGCATAGAATTTTATCCTGAACTGAGTAAAACATTCCTAAACATTGCTGGTTTAACAGTATATTGATACAACCTTTCTAAAGGGCATTCTATCTGTTTGTTAAATTTTAACCTAGAAATAGCGAGTGAAATATAACAAAAATCCTTAAATAAATGAAAGAAATCTCCAGAAGCCAAAAATGAAGAAAATGGGTTGCATTTTGCTGATTTTATTTATTTTTTATTGTGTCCTAGATATTAAGAATATTATATTGTGGATACCCCTATGTTGTGTTAGGTTAAGAATGTTATATTGTGGATACCCCTATGTTATTAAGAATGTTACATTGTGGATACCCCTATGTTATGTTAGGTTTTTCTATTGTTTAATAGGCAGTTAACTTGGTTGGACATGCTGCAAACTCCTTTCTTACGCAGAAGCTCAAATCTCAGTGCAATTATTTTATCTTTAGCTGGAATTGGTCTCATGTATTCATGGGTTTCCCACTCTCTCACTCTTTTGTGGGATTCTCCCCTCACTTTCCAGCATCTGTGGTTGCACTTAATTCTGTCCTCTGGTTCTTAGGGCCAGAAAGATTATGGATTTACTATCACAGTTCTACCTCCACTGTAGAGTGTTCATTTCAACCTGCACTCAGGCTAAAAGCTATAAAATGGGTAGTTCACCCTATGGCATTCCTTTCTAAAGGTTGATTCCCAGAGTGAATCTACTTCCTTTCATTCATTCTTTAACACTTTTAGATTTCTTTTTAAAATTTTGTTCAGAGTGCCTGTGTCGCCCAGTCAGTTAAGTGTCTGCCTTCAACTCAGGTCATGATCCTAGGGTCCTGGGATTGAGCCTCACATCAGGCTCCCTGCCGCATGGAGTCAGCTTGTCCCTCTCCCTCAGCCCTTCCCCCCACTCATGCTCTCTATTTCTCAAGTAAGTAAAAATAAAATAAAATAAAATGTTGTTTAGAGTTGTTATCTGTCAGAAGACTGGGTCTGGTAGGAGCTTCCTGAGCCATTTGAGATGTGCAATTTATTAGTTTTTTGACAATGGAGTAATTTAAACTATAAGCAATAGAGAGCTAAGGTCTTTAATTGGGATTGTACTTTTTTGGAAAATTTGATTTTCAGTCGTGATATGAATTAATACCTTGCTTTCTTCAAAACAAATTTACAGCTGATTGGCCGGGGTCGATATGGAGCAGTATATAAAGGTTCCTTAGATGAGCGTCCAGTTGCTGTGAAAGTGTTTTCCTTTGCAAACCGTCAGAATTTTATCAATGAGAAGAATATTTACAGAGTGCCTTTGATGGAACATGACAACATTGCTCGCTTTATAGTTGGAGATGAGAGAGTTACTGCAGATGGACGCATGGAGTATTTGCTTGTGATGGAGTATTATCCCAATGTAAGTTCTTTATAAAAATTAAACTGACATTTATATGTGCTGTCAATCAGATTTTCAGGAGGACTACTGTTCTATAAAACATTGGTAGTTAGCAACTGGTAATTACTGGTCTGCAGTGAGATAAGGATCTCATATCAGAATGAATCCACTCAGTCACTAGTAAACTGTTTAGTTCATTTGGCACTGTCTCTTCCTCCCTCTCAGCAAGACTTTCTTAATGAAGGAAATAGTGTTTTGATTGACATTAATTCTGGTGCAAGCTCCTTATCCCTGTCTGGTTATAAATAGTTTGTGGATGAGCACTTTGAAGGACACTGACACATATTTACAGCTTTCTGTTTTGTACTTGTAAAACAAAAAAAAATGCACTTTGTATTCATACTAGTAAGAGATACACTATAAATAATCTAAAAAACTATTTTTTAATCTTAATTTGATAAATCAAAGCATTTAATATGAAATAATCATTTACACTTTTTAATATTGGAGAATGAAAATTAATAATGTTAAGTTTCCCTTTTCATCCTCTCCTCTCCTCTTGCAGAAATGTCTTATTAACTCCTTTGAGATCTCGAAATGTCATAGTTCATTAGATATTCATGGAATCTTAACCTGCTTAAGTATTTTATAAGGTTGCTGCTAATTTATCTCCTCATGTACAAGTAAATTAATTCCATTTTTTTGTATGGGTGTATTTTTCTCCATTATATAGGGATCTCTATGCAAGTATTTGAGTCTCCATACAAGTGATTGGGTCAGCTCTTGCCGTCTGGCTCATTCTGTGACTAGAGGATTGGCTTATCTCCATACAGAATTGCCACGAGGAGGTAAGACAATGGATAGAAGAGAATAACACTCAGATGGGGTTTAAAATTCACAAAGGGAAATTTTATTCATACCTTCAAACTAAGAGTATATTTTATATAATAGCAGATTTATTAATAGCCAGTTGTTTAAAAGATCTGGCATGAGGAAATGGATTTGAGATATAATAGGAAGAATATGAAAAAGAACTTAAAGACTTTGGAGAGGTCATGGATCTCACTGAGATTTTTTTTAAAGATTTTATTTTTATTTATTCATGAGAGACACTGAGAGAGAGGCAGAGATATAGGCAGAGAGAGAAGCAGACTCCCCATTGGAAGCCTGATGTTGGACTCCATCCCAGGACCCTGGGATCATGACCTGAGACAAAGGCAGATGCTCAACCACTGAGCCACCCAGGCACCCTGAGATGTTTAGTAAAGCCCTCACTAACTCCTCTGTAAAGATACATGTATGGCATGCTTTTAAGAATGTTCTTTTCAGTGATTCAGACGGATAGGCATCTGCCTTTGGCTCAGATCATGATCCAGGGTCCTGGGATCCAGCCCCTCACTGGGCTCCCTGCTCAGCTGGGAGTCTGCTTCTCCCTCTCCCTTCTGTGCTCTCTCTCTCTCTCTCAAGTAAATAAATCTTAAAAAAAAAAAAAAGAAAGAAAGAAAGAAAATGAATGTTCTTTTGGTTCTAGTGGTTCACAGACCCATTAAAGTCCATTATAGACTTAGGTTAAAAACCTCTTAGCAAGGCTATACTGTATTTTCTTGCATTTATTTGCTTATTTAAATACAGTGCATTACCAATTCTTTACTTTTAATATCATATGGATCTTTATTCTGTGGTTGATTGATCTTGAGTATAAATCCTATGTGTATCTTTCTATAATTCAGCGTTTCTCTTAGTTAGAATTAGGTTTGTTCAAATTGGTCAGGGGGAAAAAATAATAGGTTTCAATAAGAATGAAAATTTTTTTTCTCCTGTAAGAATTTAGAGAGAAACAATCTAAGATTGGTTTGGTAGCACTGTGGTATTATTGGGAAAAGAGAGGGAGGGCAGAAGGTGCCTCCAGAAGTCCTATTCTTATGTTTTATTTTCTAGAACTTAGTTCATGCTCAACTACCATACTTAGCTGCAAGAGATGCTGAAAATGTAGTAGTAGTAGTAGTAGTAGTAGTAGTTGTTGTTGTTATTTTAACCTGGATGTGTTGCTGTCTCAAATAATACTGGATTCCTTTACCAGTAGAAAGAAGATAATGCATGGTGGAGTCACTCTTTGCCAATGTTTCAGAACTGTGTGGTTGTGTTTTTTGCCATAACTACAGTTTTCTTCAGCATCGATGTACATTTTTGCTAGTTGTTCAGAGCATCGGTTTAATACATTTACTTTAACTTTGTTTCAAAGTGCTCCTTACATCACAGGCTGGTCTAAATGAGCTTTGCCTCGAAAATCAGTCTTTTGCTTCCTCAAGCTTTCATCCCATATGGGATTTTCTTGTCATACAATAGCCCAGAATATTGTTTTTCCAGTTTCTGACCTCTGTAGATAAGAGAATCATTAATATATCAATTTCTTAGATCTTTGTTCCACTGTGTAATAGCATGGATCATCTCTTCTAGCTGCTGCTTCATATATAAATAATTTCTCCTGAATAATTTATCACTTCATTTATCTTGACATCTTGCTTTTCCTGAATACAGAATTGACCAATGTTATTGCCTGTGTCAGCAATTTGATGCACTTATTCTACTGCTTTAGCACATTAACCATTTGGACTGTGTTTCCTTACTCTTAAATATTATTGTAATTCATTTAAAGAGCTGACTTAGCACAGAATTTAAAATACCATCCTAATCCCCTTTTTTAAGACTTGCATGATTTAGCAACATTTCTTTTCTTTTTTTTTTTTTTAAATTTATTTATTTATGATAGTCACACAGAGAGAGAGAGAGAGGCAGAGACATAGGCAGAGGGAGAAGCAGGCTCCATGCACCGGGAGCCCGACGTGGGATTCGATCCCGGGTCTCCAGGACCGCGCCCTGGGCCAAAGGCAGGCGCCAAACCGCTGCGCCACCCAGGGATCCCCTGATTTAGCAACATTTCAAGTCAAACATTGGCTGAAAAGAATGATTACCATCAAATAAGAGATTTATTTCATGTAGAAGTTATTCTCAAATATTACCTAATATTAAAAACTAGTCAACTATTTTTAAAAACCAGGTATATGGGCAGCCCAGGTGGCTCAGCGGTTTAGCGCCATCTTCATCCCAGGGCGTGATCCTGGAGACCTGGGATCGAGTCCCATGTCAGGCTCCCTGCATGGAGCCTGCTTCTCCCTCTGCCTGTGTCTCTGCCTCTCTCTCTCTCTCTCTCTCTCCCCCCCCTTCTCTGTGTCTCTCATGAATAAATAAATAAAATCTTTAAAAAACAAACAAACAGGTATATGTATATATGCTATTGCAAAAAAATTAAGTATAGTAGCTATTTAATTTTTAAAACATTGGAAATATACTGTATTATTTCAAAATATATAAAATGTTATTTAACTTTTTTTCAGAGAATGCTATTTTTTCCCCAGTATCTTCAGATATAACTTTGCTGTTTGGCATAGAAATTTTGTAGTATGGAATAATACTATTATTATTTATTCAGCTGTTTTTTTGCTTCAGAATAAAGAGTTAAACCTATTTATTTATTTGTATTTGTCTTCCTTATGAGTTTTTTTTTTCCTGATAATGTCAATGAAACTTGTTACCATACTCCAAAAGAAAAAAGTCTAAGAAAGAACATAGATACTCAGATATAACCAGAAAATTACTATTAGCTATATTAACTATGTATATCCTTCCAGGTCCTTTCTCTCTCTCTCTCTCTCTCTCTCTCTCTCTCTCTCTGTGTGTGTGTAAATATCCACAGAGAGACCATTTTTTGTTCAGGTTTTATTTTTTAACACAATTAAAAAAATATTGTGTCCTGCTGTTCTTTGAGATTATTTACCTAGTACAGTGCTACTGCCCAGGGCAAAATCACAGTATATTTTGCTCCTTTCTCTGCATCCCCTGCCCCCCAAATAAAAAGAATTAAAAGGAGTGAAGCCTAGATGGCTCAGTGGTTGAGTGTCTGCCTTTGTCTAAGGTTGTGATCCTGGGGTACTGGGATGGAGTCCCACATTGGGCTCCTCGCAGGGAGCTTGCTTCTCCCTCTGCCTATGAATAAATAAATAAAACCTTTTAAAAAAGGATTAAAAGGAATACCCAGGGGAACTTTTTTTTTTTTTTTAAAGATTTCATTCATTTATTCATGAGAGACACAGAGAGAGGCAGAGACACAGAGGGAGAAACAGGCTCCATTCAGGGAGCCCGACGTGGGACTCCATCCTGGGTCTCCAGGATCACACCCTGGGCTGAAGGCGGCGCTAAACCACTGAGCCATCCGGGCTGCCCTACCCAGGGGAACTTTATTGGGAAAAGTCTCTCAATGGACAGTATGTAGTTCTCCCCTTTGCATTGGTGATAAATCCTAATCTTGTTTCCTCTCTTCTCTCCTTTTCCCTTGTTTCCTCTCTTACATCTTTTGCTCCCCCACTCCATTTCTCCCCCCCCCCGCCCCATTATATAATAGCAGAAAGTACTACCATATTTTCCTCTCTGGTTGTCTCACTGACTCGCTCATTGCCCATTTCCCCCTGGGTTTGCCTGGTTTTCCTAAATGTGAGATCTTTTAGTTTAAGTATTGATTTGGCATTAATATACAAACATTTTCCAAATAAAGAAACATTTTTATATCTCTATAAATTTCTTATATAAATATCACCTCAAGATTATACTGTATATACTAATATTATATATGGCTTTATGCAGAATAAGAAATGCAGCTCTTTTTAGGGGTTAAGTAAGCCATGTTAGTACAAGCTTTAGAAGACTGGACCATGAACTGAAAGGGGAGAGAATGAGCAAGAAATCAGCACTTAGATAAATGCTGACTACTCTTTTTTTCTCCAATCGTGCTGTTGCTGTGTGGTTGTTTTTTGTTTTGTTTTGTTTTGTTTTTTTGTGTATCAAAGAAATCGTTACCACTGTTGATGAAATTGCAGCCTAATATTCATTAATGAGAGTAATGACTAAATGCTGAGCCTATTTGTACCTAAATATAAATACTCAAACTTACTGTTAACTTTGTTCTGATTGCTCTGGTTCTTGGTATGCCTAGAGAGTTATTTTAAATTTCAGAAATTGTAGTATAGATTTTTTTTCGATTCTATAGCTTTATAGAGCTATAGCCTTGCTTAATAATACTTATATAAAAAATTTCCTGGGCAGCCCGGGTGGCTCAGCAGTTTAGTGCTGCCTTCAGCCCAGGGCATGATCTTGGAGACCCGGGATTGAGTCCCATGTCGGGCTCCTGGCATGGAGCCTGCTTCTCCATCTGCCTGTGTCTCTGCCCCTCTCTCTCTTAGTTTCTCTCATGAATAAATAAATAAAATCTTTATTTTTTTTTAAATCTTTATTTTAAAAATGTCCTTATAGAGAGGAAAAAATATGTTTCTGGTGATGCAGCTTAGGTTAGATATATTCTTTCGGTCAGCAAGCTAATTCTTTTGAGTTCAGGTAAACATGTTCTCTTTCTGCCTTCATGAACAGATAGTCTAGTGATAATAGAATGAGTATACTAGTGCTTTACTTCTGTAAAATCAGAAAATAGGTTTTCATATCTTGCTGAAAGATAGCAGCTCCGGGTCCATTGTAAAACTATTCCTAGTTGAAATTGAAGAATTGAGATGGGGCTAAACCTGAGAGCAGAACTGGGATATTCTATTATAAGTTTGATCTGTTATGCCATAGGGGAATAGTATAATATACGTATACAGATTTTGGAGCCATCTCAGTTTTTTATTGATACTTATTTTAGACAAGTTGACATTTTTTATTTTTATAATATTTTTTTCTCTATTGCCTCCTTTTGCTACCCTAGGAATGAAGGAAAAAAACTATGTGTGTGTTAAAATTAGAAGCAATAGCATGTTGGCTATTAGTTGCAGCTAAATATTTAAAGCTTAATTAATTATACATGCAACAGTAGTCATGTTGGAAAATATAGTGAAAATAGTAATGATTGTGAGTTGAAACTTTGTTCTTGTGTCGTTTTTTCTTATTAGAAAATTAATGAGCAGAAAACAATAGTTAACTGTATTTGTGTAATCCTTATTACCTGTATGCTTACTTTATGTCCGATAGTCGTATTTAAGCATTAATAAATATTTGAAATTATCTAAACAGATCATTATAAACCTGCAATTTCCCATCGAGATTTAAACAGCAGAAATGTCCTGGTGAAAAATGATGGAACTTGTGTTATTAGTGACTTTGGATTGTCTATGAGGCTGACTGGAAATAGACTGGTACGCCCAGGGGAAGAAGATAATGCAGCCATAAGTGAGGTGAGTAGGTACAAAAAGTATCACTCTGACATACCTTGAGAACATAATGAATTGCATTAAAAAATTAAACCCAGGACAGTTATCCTTGTATGCTACCAATTATAACATATTAAGAATTACAAAATTAAATATAAAAGAAATTATATGAAGTTTATCAGTTGTTTGTGGAAATCATTGCCGTTCCAACTAATTATTTTGACAAGCATTGGGAGGCAGTACGTAGGAACTAATTTTTGAAGTAAGAGTAATATTGCCAAGTTGAGATAGGACAGTCACCTTTTGATAATCACTATTAAATGTGCAACACATCCTTCCTAACCTTTTTCTCTCCATTCACATACACATCTATGTGTGTATTTTTTTTTTTTTAACTTAAAAAATTTTTAATTTTTTAGAGGCATCTGGGTGTCTCAGTTAGTTGAAGGTCCAACTCTTGATTTTGGCTCAGGTCATGATCTCAAGGTTGTGAGATTGATCTCTACCTTGGGCTCTATGGTCAGCGTGGAGGCTACTTGAGATTCTCTTCCTCTCCCTCTGCCCCTCTGGCTCTGCTTGCGTACTCTCTCTTAGAATAAATAAAATCTTTAATTAAAAAAAATTTAAATATATTAAATTGTGTACATATTGTATAATTTTCTCATTTTGTCTTATAAATGTTTCTGCATTGACATACATATGGTCTAGTTCATTCTTTTTGATTGATGAATAATATTCAATAGGCTGAATTTACCAGTTTAATTATTCAAGAGGGCATTTTATAGATAAAAAAATTTGGTATAGAAAGGCTCCGTGACATGCATAGGGGCAAATAACATATCATTGACATGAAATTTATGGGTAACTTCTGGCCTAATATATGCCTTTCAGAATATGCTATATTCTGTTTCTGAAAAATATCACTCTAATTTATCAGGTTGGCACAATCAGATATATGGCACCAGAAGTTCTAGAAGGAGCTGTGAACCTGAGGGACTGTGAATCAGCTTTGAAACAAGTAGACATGTATGCACTTGGACTCATTTATTGGGAGATATTTATGAGATGTACAGACCTCTTCCCAGGTAAGAGATTTGCTATCAAAAATTGTTATATGTTTTTAAGTGAAGCAGTTATATCTTTTTTTCTATCTATATTAAATAAGTCCACTTTGAGGGTTTTTTTTTACATTCATTTAAACCTTTAGTTCATTGCCATCTAGTGTTCAGAAACATTATTAGCAGAAGGATGTCAATCAAGAAAAACTTTATAAAAGGACTCCAAGTTTGCATCTGAATGCAGTTTAATTAATTGCTCATAATAGCTTATCTAACTGTGTTTAGTTTGGTCTCTGATTGCTTTAGTGGTCATTGTTGTCCTTATGCACTGTCTGAGCATTTGATAAGCTACACTTAAAATATTTCCTCAATTGACCCAAGTAAGAAATTAGAAACAATGAATTAACCAATGGAACACTGTTTTCTTTCGTTTTCCTTTATCTTTTTCATTCTCCATTCTTGACTTCCTGCTTTCCTTCCTTCCTTTCAGTGAAAGAACACTCATATAATATGAATGCTTGTTTGAGGCTTACTTCAATTAGCCAAACAAGTTTATAGTTTTTCTGTTTTTGTTAGGATTACATTACTGTCATTACTGTCATATAAATACTTTACAATATGTGCATTGCAGGGCTACCTGGGTGGCTCAGTCAGTTAGTCATCTGCCTTCCGCTCAGGTCATGACCCCAGGATCGAGCCTGGCATCACTGGGCTCCCTGTTCAGTGGAGAGTCAGCTCCCTCTGCCTCTTCCCCTGTTCATGCTCTCTCTCAATAAAATCTTTTTTAAAAATGTGCATTGCATTCTTCCAGATGATGTACAAAATGATTTAAAATAATGACTTCTATCTTATAGGAATAACACCATTAAAAGCATAGAAAAAGGAAAGCAGTTATTTGAATCAGCTTTTGACAAATTATGAAATGGAACTATTAAATAAAAACAAAGCTTAGTGTTAGGGTTGATTTTTTTTTTTTAAAGAATTATTTATTTATTTATTTATTCATGAGAAACACAGGGGGGCGGGCAGCCCCGGTGGCGCAGCAGTTTAGCGCTGCCTGCAGCCCGGGGTGTGATCCTGGAGACCCGGGATCGAGTCCCACATCGGGCTTCCTGCATGGAGCCTGCTTCTCCCTCTGCCTGTGTCTCTGCCTCTCTCTCGCTCTCTCTGAATGAATAAATAAATAAATCTTTAAAAAAAAGAGAGAGAGAGAGAGAGAGAGAGAGAGAGGGGCAGAGACAAAGGCAGAAGGAGAAGCAGGCTCCATGCAAGGAGCCTGATGTGGGACTCCATCCCAGGTCTCCAGGATCACACCCCGGGCTGCAGGCAGCGCTAAACGGCTGCGCCACCGGGGCTGCCCTGATTTTTTTTTTTAAGAGATTTTATTTACTCATGAATGGCACAGTTGGTTAATGTCCAATATTTGGTTTTGGCTCAGGTCATGATCTCAGGGTCATGTTCACAGGGTCCTGAAATCAAGTCCCACATGGGGCTCTGCACTCAGTGTGGAGTCTACTTGAATATTCTCTCCCTCTGCCCCTCTCCCATATTCTCTCTCTCTTAAATAAACAAATAAATCTTAAAGAAAAAAAGGGAAAGGAAATTCAGTCTTATTTGCAGATTATTTTAGCAGATATGTAGGATGACCTGAAATAGAAAGAATTAGAGGCAGTTTAAAAAGGAAAAAGAAAAAAATAATAAAAATAAAAAAAAATAAAAAGGAAAAAGATGGGCACCTGGCTGACTTAGTCAGTAGAACATTTGACTCTTGAGTTCTGGGACAGGGTCATGAGTTTGAGCCCCATATTGTGGGGGAGGGAATATTACTTAGGAAAAAAAGTAGTAATTAAAAAAAAAACCAAAAAGAAATAAGGTGTTACTATTTATTATATATAATATATATAATAATAATATTATATATTATATATATTATTGTTTATATATATATATTAAATGATTTTATTTATTTGAGAGAGAGAGAACAAGCAGTGGGAAGGGGTAGAGGGAGAGAGAGAGAGAGAGAGAGAGAGAGAAGCAGACTCCCTGCTGAGCAGAAGCCCAGTGCAGGGCTTGATTCCAGGACCCCAGGATCACGACCTGAGCCAGGTAGCCGCTTAACCATTGAGCCACCCAGGTGCCTCAAGGTATTACTATTTAATGGATACATAGTTTCAGTTTAGGAAGATGGAAAAAGTTCTAGAGATGGATAGTAGCAGTGGTTGCACAACTTTGTTAATGTACTTGTTGCCATAGGACTGACTATATGCTTAAAAATTGTTAAAATGGTAACTTTTATGTATATTTAACCACAATGAAAGTAAAAATAAACGAGAAAAACAAAAGTTGCAATAAGAGACCCCATAATCTTGGATATGGAAATGGACACAAGGAGGCACATGTGAGAAAATGTAGAGGAGAGATCTGTGGTTCTGCTTAGTTATTAGAAGAAAATCCAAGGAATTGATTATACAGAGATCAAAGAAATAGTGAGGGTGGCAGCCAGGAATGTAGGAAAAAATATTGGTTTACATTGGAAAGGTGAGTTAACTATGGAGACTTTTGGATGAGGTATTGATGGACAGCTAAAGAAATTTTTTTAAGAGTTTTTTTTAAACAAAAAGGATTTGAGAGACCTAAAATGAAAGTGATTTGGAAATCATCTATATAAAGATGGTAAATGGGAACTTGTGAATGAATGCTCTCCCCTAAGAGAACAAATGAAGAGTGCAAAAAAATTAATGAATAAAGACTGTTTATTGGGGGACCACCCTGTACCAGTAGGTTAGTTACAAAGACCATTGATCAGAAAAATCGTGAGAAAACTAAGAAATCATAGTGTCTTGGAAGTCAATTTTAGAAAATGTTAAGAACCCAGACTGATAGCAATAGATGTAATATGAGGTCAAAAGGAAATAGAACTGAGGAATGATCTTTGAATTTAAATCAGAGGAGGTCTTTAGTATACTTAGAGGAGATTCTGTGAAATAGAGAAGACAGAAATATTACAGAGTATGGAAAGGAGAAGTATTAAGAAAGCAAAGGAGGAGGATTTAGGATATTCTTAAAAATTTTAACAATGAAATAGGGGGGAGGAATAAAAGGAATAAAAAGGATCCCCCCCAAAAAATAAAAAAATAAAAAGGATCCCATAAACATATTAATAACCATAGAGAATAGCATAGTATAATGATACAATTCTTGGAAAACATTTTTTCAGACTTCTATGATATACCTCCAAATGCAGTACATGTTTATTATTAAATGTAGACATTGTGTTATGTGACTGACTCTCTGTAAAATATTTGTGGAATAAATGAATTAGTTGTCTGTATTACCAAAAAAGAATGAAATGCAGCAATATTTGTATAAAAGAGGAATATGAAAGGAGGAAAGAAACAAGGAAAGCAAGAGAAAGAAAAAGAAAAAACAAGAACAAGCGTAATTTAAGAAGACAACTAGAAAGTTCCTAACTGCTTAGAGGCATTAGTAACAAATAGCAAATGAGGTGAGAAGCAGGGAATGATATCTGATATTCTTATATATTTAATCTATTTTGGTTATTTTGAAAGAAAATTAGATTATAAAATTTCCCTTGAGCAACCCAAGAATTATACAGTTTTAAGGAAATCCAGTAAGACTAATATAATTAATGATGATGATATTGTTAATATTAGTCATTGTATCCCTAGTGCCTAATACTAAGCTCTAAACAAGTATCTATTGAACAATTAGATTTGAACTGGGAAGATTTATTAGAAAATTGACAGTTCTTTTTTTTTTAATTGATCATTTTAACTAATTTATTTTATTTTTAAAGATTTTATTTAGGGGATCCCTGGGTGGCGCAGTGGTTTGGTGCCTGCCTTTGGCCCAGGGCGCGATCCTGGAGACCCAGGATCGAATCCCATGTCGGGCTCCCGGTGCATGGAGCCTGCTTCTCCCTCTGCCTGTGTCTCTGCCCCTCTCTCTCTCTCTCTCTCTGTGTGACTATCATAAAAAAAAAAAAAAGATTTTATTTATTCATGAGAGACACAGAGAGAGAGAGAGAGAAAGGCAGAGACACAGGCAGAGGGAGAAGCAGGCTCCATGCACCGGGAGCCCAATGTGGGACTCGATCCTGGGTCTCCAGGATCACACCCTGGGCCAAAGGCGGCGCTAAGCCACTAAGCCACCGGGGCTGCCCAGAAAATTGACAGTTCTTAATGTCATTTCATTCACAAAATAAGATTGTGCATCAATTTTATTTATCAGGTTTTCTAATTATATTTAGACTGTTTAAAACAAATAAGTAAAATTGTGAATTTTTAATTATTCTCCTGAACCAGCATTTGAAAAAAATAACTAATAAATAGCACTTGGAAGATATCTATATGTATTATGTATATGTCTCAGAGAGATAGATAAGATATGCTAGTAAATACCTTACAGTTCACAGATACTATGGGTTGAGGTTTTATCAAATGAGGTTTCTTGAACAGTGATATACTAACTAGCAGAATTAAATCTTTCTGTTTTGTCTTTCAAGTTCAATATTGATAGTGATTGTCAATGATAAGAATCTGCTTAAATGTTTAGAGTATATGAAAATATCACATATATAGATAGTGCAGTAGTCTAAAAATTTGAGGTTATGCTGCATAAATTATAGAATTAATCTTTGTAATTTGTTTTTAATATTGGTGGAGAGCAATTATTTATAGGTTGTTTTGAATATCCAAATTGTAGCACAAAACTTAAATATATGTTTTATAAAAAGTACTTTCTATCTGCGTCATTATAACTTTTGTATTATCTCCATGTGAATGAGATAAGGAAGACAGACATTGCCATTTTGCTGATGGGAAAACTAAACCACAGATTAGTTAGATGCCTGGGTGGCTCAGTCAGTTAAGCGTCCACCTCTTGTTTCAGCTCAGGTTATGATTTCAGGGTTGTGAGATCGAGTCATTTTGGTCTCCATGCTGAGCTTGCTTGAGATTGCCTGTCTCTCTCTCAAAAAATTAATTAATTATTAATTGGTTAATTAATCAAATGACTTTTCCAGTGTAAGGTTGAAGCCAATATTAGAATGTAAGTGTCTTATCCTACGTTCTGGTGTTCTTCCTTCTAATTTATTCTGTCATTTTAATGAGTGGAGAGTGGTACCAGGAGACAGGAAGAGTCTCTCTCCTGTATTCTTTGTCAAGATTTTGACTAGTCCATTGGTTTTCTGACTTCTGAGCCCCAGAGATCTTCTCTATGGCTCAATATGTTTTATTAAGTTTAATTTGATCACATTTTGTAAAACTCGTGAGCTTCTCATCACAAGCAGCTTATTGGTTACAAGTGGTAGAATTGTTAATGATACTTAAAAATCCATGATATAGATACTGTTTCTTAAAAGGTGTTCTGTTTTTTAATCAGTATATTGATTTTTCTGCCATGGCCATTATCATAAAAATTTCTGTGACATTTGATACAATCTGGACTATAATAGAGCCAGTGACATATTAAGACAGGATGACCTTACATCCTACGTGCTTTTATTTGGCCCTCCAGACATGTATTTTACTAGATCCTGTACTTTGTCCTCATATTCACCACCCTCATTCCCTGTATGGGATAAGAATTCAGGTATTTTCAAGTATTAAGTACACCTTATGTATATAATAATCCCCCCAATTTAGTAATACTAGAATCCATTTAAAAATAGTTGTGTCCACTTTGAAACTACCACTTGATTTATCAACAGACATTTGATTTTTCTAAGACTATTCTAAGTAAAACATTTATTAATAATGTGTTAAACCCCCAACAGGATCTCTTTTGGATTTCCAAATATGCCCTAAATAGTTAACAAAAAAAAAGATTGTGACGTAACTTCTTTGCTTACTCTATCCTTCTTTTAAAAAAAAAATACTCAGGTGAATCTGTACCAGAATACCAGATGGCTTTTCAGACAGAAGTTGGAAACCATCCCACTTTTGAAGATATGCAGGTTCTGGTATCTAGGGAAAAACAGAGACCCAAGTTCCCAGAAGCTTGGAAAGAAAATAGCCTGGTAAGAAAAAACTAAATTATTAAAAAGAGAACTTATGACTGAACATATTCTAATGTTGTTTGAAGCAAAAATAAACTGTTAATGTTAATATTTTTTAGGGTTGTCTAATGCCAGAAATCTAACTTACTTGACTTTTATGATGTTATACACTTTCAGATTTTTCAATATAAAAAAGCCCTCTTTTTTTCAGTTTTTTTCCCCAATATAAAATCCAAAGACTAACTTATGTCTGAAGGTTGCCAGATTGAGTAACAGCTGGAATAATTAACATGTTAATTAGTGCAGATGTACATATTCAGTGGCTAATAGAAATTTACCTCAAAAAGAAACCACGGTATGCTTATGTTCTGCTTATTAAAAATACAGTCTAGAGGTACCTGGCTGGCTCAGTTTGTGGATCATGTGACTCTTGAATTTGGGGTTTTGAGCCTAAGTCTTGCACGGCATGTAGAGATTTCTTAAAACTAAAATCTTAAAAAAAAACCAAATGCAGTCTAGAACACTAAAATATCTTGAAAGGCTCCTGCCATTTTGGTAAATTGCTGCTACAGCACTGTAAACATCTTACAAACATTTACACACACGCACACACACACACTGTCTTTCTCTTTCTGTCGTATAATTTTTTTTTAACGTAAGTAGGATCACTTCGTTATCCACTGTCATTTCTGAGGCTTATTTTTTTTCTTATGGACAGTTTTTCATGTCAATACCTATAGATTTATCTCTTTCTCCATTTGGTCAGTATTCCATTATATAATATAAATAATTACTGAATTATCCCTTACTGATCCCTCTGTTTCTTATTTTGAACATTTTTCAAATAATTATAAAGACCCATACATGGTAAATCAAATCAAATTAAATAGAAGGGCATAAAAAAAGGAAAGGAAAAAATGACATACCCCTACATCACTCTTCAAAAGAAACTCCTACTAACTGTGTTCTGAAATTTTTGCTTTTGTTTGTAATTTTTTCTTCTGGAGGTTCCAATTAGAACTGTAAATACTGCATCCTTATTTCTTGTTATCTCTCATTTACTCTCTCCTAGGTTTGTAACATTGTAGCTATTATTAAATAATTTATGTTTTGTCCACAGATTAACATTTAAAATAAAAACTTTAGAAATTGTAGAATTATAAGTGTAAACATCTGCACAGTATAATATTGTGCTTAGACTCGTAAAGAAGGAAGTAAACACCTATATTAGTTACTATAAGCCTCTGCTGCTTGAGGAAGAATGTTTCAAAAGTCACTCACCATCCACTGAATTCTCTAATTTTTTTTGTCTCTTTGTTCTTTCTTCTTTATAGATTATATTAAGAAGCAATATTTTTTTAAATCTCATTCTTTTTCTTCTCAATCATTTTCTTTGATGAAGTTCCTCTTTAAGTGATGTCTGTTAGCATGTGCATGAGTATTATGAATCCTTGCACCTTCAAAAATGCTTCTATCCTGCCCTCACATTTGAGTAATAATTTGACCACGTAGTGGTTTCAGGATCAAAATCACATTTTCTCATAGTGTTTCCTTTGAAATCACTACTCCATTGTCCTCAAGCATTTAGACATGTTAAGAATTCCAGAGCCAACAAGTCTCATTCCACTACTTTTTGTCTTTTTGTTTTACCCCCATTGTTTTCTTGTCTCTCTAAGCTTTTAAACCTTTTACTTTATTGGAATTATATTTTACCTGGCTGTGTGGAGGCATGGATCTTTTCACACATTTTGACTCTTTGAGGAACCTCCACACAGTTTTCCAGAGTGGCTGTGCCAGTTCACATTCCCACCAACAGTGCAAGAGGATTCCCCTTTCTCCACATTTTCTCCAACATTTGTTGTTTCCTGTCTTGTTAATTTTCACCATTCTCACTGGTGTGAGGTGGTATCTTACTGTGTTTTTTTTTTTTTTTTATTGTGGTTTTGATTTGTATTTCCCTGATGGCAGGTGATGCAGAGCATTTTCTCATGTGCTTGTTGGCCATGTCTATATCTTCCTTGGTGAAATTTCTGTTCATGTCTTTTGCCCATTTTATGATTGGATTGTTTGTTTCTTTGCTGTTGAATTTAATAAGTTCTTTATAGATCTTGGATACTAGTCCTTTATCTGATATGTCATTTGCAAATATCTTCTCCCATTCTGTAGGTTGTCTTTTAGTTTTGTTGACTGTATCTTTTGCTGTGCAGAAGCTTTTTATCTTGATGAAGTCCCAATAATTCATTTTTGCTTTTGTTTCCCTTGCCTTCATAGATGTATCTTGCAAGAAGTTGCTGTGGCCAAGTTCAAAAAGGGTGTTGCCTGTGTTCTCCTCTAGGATTTTGATGGATTCTTGTCTCACATTTAGGTCTTTCATCCATTTTGAGTTTATCTTTGTGTATGCTTTTCACACATTTTGCTTTGCACTAGACGGGTTTTCAGTTTGAAAACTCAGAGGTTGGGATGTCTGGGTGGCTCAGTGGTTGAGCGTCTGCCTTTGGCTCAGGGCATGATCCCAGGATCCGGGATCAAGTCTGTCATCGGGCTTCCTACATGGAGCCTGCTTCTGCTCCCTCTACTTAGGTCTCTGCCTCTCTCTCTCTGTGTCTCTCATGAATAAGTAAATAAATCTTAAAAAAAAAGAAAAAGAAAAAGAAAAAAAACTCAGAGATTTATTCAGAGGAGTTTTCTTATATTATTTAAAAGAGTATTTCTTCACTTCCATATCTTTCTTCTAGAATTCCCATTAGACAAATATTGGTCCACCTGACATTCCAGGTATCAATTTTTTTCTTGTATTTTCCATTTTTTGTTGTACATTGTTCAATATTTATTCCACTTTAGCTTTCGAATCACTCATCCATTTTTCACCTTTACCACTCTGTTAGTTGTCTGTTCATTAAAATCTTACTTTCCACAGTCATATTTATAATTTCTAGAAATTCTTTGTTTGTTCCATAGCAGTTTGTTTTTGTTTTAAGAATGTGATAGGGGGCAGCTCTGGTGGCTCAGCGGTTTAGCGCCTCCTTTGGCCCAGGGCATGATCCTGGAGACCCGGGATCGGGTCCCACATCGGGCTCCCTGCATGGAGCCTGCTTCTTCCTCTGCCTGTGTCTCTGTCTCTCTCTCTGTGTCTCTCATGAATAAATAAATAAAATCTTAAAGAAAAAAAAAAGAATGTGATAGGAATTCAGTTATTTCTAAAGGTGCAAATCAGAATTTTTGGCACTTATACAAATAACTTTCTTGATTATAGCTAGAAAACAAAAATGAAAAAACTTATTGAGCAATTTAAATTGCCTTATTACTTTTTTTACATTTTACTTTTAGGTTGTCTTCATAGGAATAGAATATTTTCATTCTTGATCCTGAATTATATGGGGTGTGGAGTGGTGGCATGTCAGAGAAAGGCTAGAGAGATGTTATGTGTTTCCTTATGGATTTAGACTGAATATTATCTCCATTGGTCATCTTTGTCATCTTGTTCATTGGTCAAGGAAAGCTTCTGCTTCAAATGAAATTGAAATAATCTTCAAGGCAATCAAAGACCTATTGCCAAAAACATATACCAAGATTGCCTCCAAACCTCAGTCCCTGCTATGGGAACTGGGACAGATCTTTAAGAGGTCCTTGGCAGAAGGTAAGAGGCTGAATCCTGTGCCAGGATTCATTAGATATGCTAGCCTCACAGAGAGCATCCCTCAAAGAAAAATCCCTTTATGAAATTTTATCTAGTAATATACTTACCCTCCTTAAATTATTTAATTTCACCAGGGAAATTTTCCTCATTTTGAAATATCTCTTGGCAACCCTACCATTACAAGATACACATTGTGTGCATGTTTACCTGAAAACTTTTTGCTTCCAATTTAGAGCAGGTTGCTAAGTAAGGGATAAATGATACTTGATTTACTTCCAGTGAATCCATTTAAATCTAATGTGCTACAGTCAATAGAACTACTTCTCTGTAAAGACAACCCAATACTAGAGAGGTACATAGCAAATGCATAGTTTATAAAGAGAGAGAAATATACCTATGTCTAAAAGAAAACATTTTTGCTTCATAATTGCATTGAAATTAAAAAAACATTTTTGTAACAAAACTCAAAAATCTTCCAAATATAAATGAGTGTAAAAACTAGTTTTTAAAAACTTCCAGGGAGAGTGCCTGGGTGGCTCAGTCAGCTAAACGTCTTCAGCTCAGGTCATGGTCCCAGGGTCCTAGGATTGAACCCACATCAAATTCCCTGTTCAGCAAGAAGTCTTCTCCCTCTGCCCCTCCCCCTCCACTGGTTTTCTCTCTCTCTCTCTCTCTCAAATAAATAAAATCTTTAAAAAAGCAATAATAACCTGCCAGGGATTCAAAACATAGATCAGTCAATAAAAGGGGGAAGAATAGTTTCCTAATAAGAATTAAAGAACAGTCTGAGGGAGTTACATGAAAATGTTAACCATAGTTACCTCTGAATATTGGATTCATGAATAACTTTTTTTTTCCCACCTGTACTTTCAAAATTTATAATGAAAATGAACTGTTGTAATAATTACATATACATAAACACAGTTTAAATTGGAATAGCAAAAAATATAAAGTTTATTTTTAAAATAGTTTTTTTCCAGGGCGCCTGAGTGGTGCAGTTGGTTAAGCCTCCACCTCTTGGTTTTGGCTCAGATCGTGATCTAGGATGATGAGATCAAGCCGAGCATTGGGCTTCATGCTCAGCACAGAGTCTGCTTAGAGTTTCTCTCTCCCTATCCCTCTGCCCAACCCCACCCCTGCACCTTCTCTATCTCTCTTACTTTCAAATAAATAAACCTTAAAGTAACAAAATAGCTTTTTTCCCTCACATGTAAAATGTTTGGATATAATTTGTTCAACTTTACCACCATTCTTCATATTTTTCATTCTTTTCCAAATTCTTATCCTCCATTTCTTAATCTGTCTTGACTACTAGCTAGTTCTTTCCCCTCTTGAAATCATTTGTCTGGTTTCTTTATTCCTTAGTCTTAGCTCTGCATAACCTCTTTTGCTCAACAGTTTTAATTTATTGTCATGTAAAAGTTTGAAACTTTCTTAGTTTTTTCCCCCTCTAGTCTCTTCTTTCTCCACCCATTAAATGCAGTCTTCTAAAATATAGTGTTTGTGTGTGTGTGTGTGTATTCCAGAGGCTCTCCGTTCTTTTCACATTTATTTCAGTTTTTACATTTCTCTTCTTGACAAATCAGCGAGCTTGCCATGATCTAAAATTCAGCATTTTCCATACGTTTCCCCCCCATACAATATACATTAGGAAATGCAGGTACACACCGTGATACAGTGTCTTTAGGACAATATTTAATTTACTATGTACTCTGTGTTATTCTCTAATCTAGAGTATTTCAGTTTGGGGAGACTCGTGCTGTAAGCTGTTTGTTTTAAATGTTGGTTCCCAACCCACTAAGCAGATTTCATGATCCATCCATGTGCCCCCACTTCTATTTTCCTGTCATTACAGAGGAAGGATTTTTTAAGTTTCTATGGGGTTTTTTCCCTATTTTTTCTGCTTGTGTTTCTTATCAGTGTTAATAATGATATCCCCTTTATCTCATTTACCCAAATGTTGGCTATCATTACTTATATATTTGCATTAGAGTCCTTTTCTGAAGCACTCCTCTGATTTTGCCTGAATATTTTTCTCTAATCTTATTTTCTCTCAAAAAAAATTTAACATTTAAAGAGATATAATTGATATGGATTAAACTGCATATATTAAGATATACAATTTGTTAAGTTTTGATAAATGTATAATAGACCCATAAAACCATCACCACAATCGTAAATATGAACCTGTCAGTTACCCCCCAAATTTCTCTTGTGCCTTTTGTAGTTTCTTTTTCCTGTTTCTCTCTATTCTCTATAAATCTCCAGGCAACTACTGATCTGCTATCACTAGTGATTTTGTATACATTTTCTAGAATTTTTTTATAAATGGAATCATACAGTGTATACTATTTTTTTTAAAGATTTTATTTATTTATTCATGAGAGACACAGAGAGAGAGGGGCATTGACATAGGCAGAGGGAGAAACAGGCTCCATGCAGGGAATGCGATGTGGGACTCCATCCCAAGATGCCAGGACCACACCCTGAGCCAAAGGCAGACAGACGCTCAACCGCTGAGCCACCCAGGTGTCCCAGTGTATACTATTTTTATCTGCCTTTACATAGCTTGTTTTCAGATTCATCCATGTTGATATGTATGTCAATAATTTATTCCTTTTTATTGCTGAGTATCATTCCTTTGAACGGATATGCTACGATTTGTTTACCCATTCACTTAGTGAAAGATATTTGGATTGTTTCCAGTTTTTGGCCACCAGAAATAAAGCTCTTATGAACATTCATGTACACGTCTTTGTACAGACATATGCTTTCATTCTCTTGAGTAAATACATAAGAGTAGAATGAGTGAATCATATAGTAGTAAGTAGTACATGTCTGCATAATTTTTTGAGAAAGTGCCAGTTTTCCAAAATGGCTGTACCATTTTACATTCCTACCAGCAGTACATGAGAGTTCCAGTTTCTCTACATCCTTGCCCACACTCAGTATGGCCATTCTTCTTAATTTTAGATATTCTAATAGGTGTACAGTAGTATCTCATTATGGTTTTAATTTACATTTCTCTGATGGCTAATTATATTTAGCATCTTTTCATTTGCTTATTTGCATCCTTGTTCTTTGATGACATGTCTATTCAAGTCTTTTGCCTATGTTAAGTTGAATTGTTTTCTTACTATTAAGTTTTGAAATTCTTTATATATTCTGAATATAAGTCCCTTATCAGATACATGATTTGAAAATATCTCTTCCCAGACTGTGTCTTGTGTCACTCTTTTAAAAGTGTGTTTATAAGAGCAAAGAGTTTTAATTATGCTGACATCCAATTTATCAACTTTTTCTTTCATGGATATATTTTTGTTTCATATTTCATGTTCATATTTAATATTCATATTTCACAAGAAATACTTGTGTAACTCAAGGTAACAAAAATTTTCTTCTGTGTTTTCTTCTAGAATTTGTATAGGTCTATGATCAGTTTTGAGGTTGTTGAGTATCTTGTTTTGTGGAGTTTTTGCATATGTGTGAAGTATGGATCAATATTCATTTTTCTGCGTATAGATACCTAATTGTTCAAGCATCATTTATTTTCAGAAACTACTTTTTTCCCATTTAATTAATCACTTTTTTATCTTGGTCAAAAATTCGTCCGTTTGTATGTGAGTCTATATCTTTATTCTGTTTCATTGACCTATATGTCTATCTCAATGCCAATACCACAATCTTGATTACTTTAGCATCATACTATGTCTTAAAATCATGTAACATTAGTCCTCCACCTTTGTTCTTTTCACAGTGTTTTGGCTGTTCTAGGTTGTTTATATTTCTACATGAAATTTATAATCAGCTTTTCAGTTTCAACATTGAGCCTATTGGGATTTTTATTAGAATTGAATTAAATCTATAAATCAGTTTGAGAAGAATTGACGTCTTAGTAATATTGAGTTATATTAATAAAGATTTATTATTGTTTTATGCATTTGTCTCTTAAATTGTATTTTTAAAAAAAGTCACTAACCAAAAATACACTAATACTTTTTATTTTTTCTTTTACTGGTGTTCTTCATTTCTTCATATGGCTTCAAGTTATTGTCTAGCACCCTTTCACTTGAGTCTGAATGATCCCCTTTGGCATTTCTCATAGGGAAGATCTGCTAGCAACAACCCACCTCAGCTGTTGTTTAATCTAAGAATGTCTTAATTTCTCCTTCATTATTGAAGGATGATTTTGTTTGATATAGAATTCTTGGTTAACAGTTGTTTTCTTTCAGCACTTTATTTATTTATTTTTTTTAATTTTTTTTCTTTCAGCACTTTAAATATATCATTCCCCTGCCTCTAGCTTCCATGGTTTCTGATGGCTATCAACTTTTATTCATGATCCCTTGGACATTTCAAGTCACCTCTCTCTTGCTGCTTCAAGATTCCCCCCCCTTTTTTTTAATTCTCTTTTCATCTTTTATTTTTTTATAGTTTGATTACAGTATATCTTAGGATAGTTCTTTTTGAGTATATCCTACTTAGAATTTAGGGTTTATTGGATGTGTAGATTTTTCTACTATTAAAGTTATAAAGTTTTGGACCATTATTTCTTCAAATATTCTTTCTGCCCATTTTTCTTTCATTTTCTTCTGGGACTTCCATTCTGTATATTTTGGTATGATTGATGGTGCCTTCCATGTCTTTTAGGCTCTGCTTATTTTTCTTCATTTTTTTTTGTTTCTGTTCCTCAGACTGCATAATTTTTTCAATCTCCAAGTTCAGTAATTCTTCTCTCTATTCATATCTGCTGTTTGAATCACTAGTGAATTTTTCATTTTAGTTTTTGTACTTTTAAGCTCCAAAGTGTCTTTCTGGCTCTTTTTCTTTTTTTCTGGCTCTTTTTTATAGTTTTTATCTTTATTGCTATTCTCCAATTGATGAGAAGTTGCTTTCCTATTCTTTTGTCCATTGTTTCCTTCTTCTTTTGAGCATATCTCAACTCTTTTTTCTAGTAACTGTATCATCATCTGTATTGCCTCAGGGACAATTCCTTTAATATCTTTTTTCTGTGAATGGGGTATACATTCTTGGGTATTTTGTATGCTTTGTAATTTTGTAAAGTCTGGACATTTTAAATATCCTGATGAGCAAAAAGAAAACAAAAGAAAAAAAAGAAAAGATAAGAAAATACTCTCCAGGTCTTTGCAGATTGGCTTTGTGTTGGGGCCCTCCTTGAACATTTATCCAGACCCCTTACAATTCTGCTGTAGCCTTTACTTTCAGCTAGCACTGAGTTTAAAGACCAGCCTGTTAGGAAAACTTATGGTCCTCTCTGAGCATGCATCCCTCCCTGGATGTGTGCGTGGAAGTTTCCTCATGCATGCAGTTTTTCAAAACTTTCATTCCCCAAAGTGTATCACATCCCAGCCTTTCCTCCCTCACTTTCAGCATTTCTGTTGTGTGGTTCAGTTGTTGCATGTTACCCCAGGCTGTAACACTTGTTTGTTTGGCTTTCAGTGATCTCAAGGAATGTTTTCACTTGGTCATATCTACTTCTCTCTTCTGAGAGAGTTCTAAGTTAGGCAGAATAAAGACAGGCCTCTTTCTTTGGTTCTTCAGGGAATTCATAGACATGTCAAAACAGACAATGTAATTCCTTGGGAACAATATGACTTTCTTCCCTCTGGGACTAGGTACCCACATGGAGAAGACAGGCTGCCATCTTCATATTTTATTCAGTTGCTCCAAACATTTAACTAACTTCTAGAGCTTCAGTAAGGTTGATTTTGACAGTTTTTACCAGGATTTTTGGTACTTCTGTGAAAGAATGTCCACTGGTCTCCTCTCTCTGCCATCTTCACTAATGTCCTCATACAGTGAGGTGGGAAATATTCTTCTCTCTTTGATTTTCTGGGGAGAATTGGCATTATCTCCTTGAATGTTTGATAGAATTAGTGAAGCCATCTAGGCCTGGATTTTTTTTTGTGGGGAAGTTTTAAACTATAAATTTATAGATACAGAAACTTTTCAAGTCATCTATATTTTCTTAAGTGAGCTTTGACAGTTTGTGCCTTTGAAGGAATTTGTCCATTTCATCAAAATTGTCAAATCCTTTCTTAATATTTGTTTAAAAACCTTAAACTAACTCCCCATTGGTGACTTAATCTTCCTGTTTCTAAACAGTTTATTTCCTTAATCTTCTCTTATCTACTCTTTTACTTATTCTGGGATATTCAACATTACTTTACTTCTAGATCAATTTTGTACAACCAAATCATTATTTTTAGGACCCTCAGAATCCCATAATTAATCAACCCCTTTATATTCTCAGATTTTTCTAATTTTTCCTTTTCCCTATTTCATACTAATTTACTTCTAAATCTTTACTTGTGTAAATGATTTAGTAACCATTATTCAACTTTGTTTGGAACTTCTAATAAATTTTTCTAAGAAAAAAATCAAATTACAACTTTTATAATAGAACCCATTCATCCACTAATAACTGGCTGTGTTATATCAGCATAGTTTAGAGGCAATCATCATAGGATAATATATAAACTTTGGAGCTATGCTGCCTGGGCTTTGGTCTTAGCTTTGCCACTTATTAGCTGTGTGCCCTAATTTCTCCTTTGGACCTCTTTCCTGCATATGAAAAGTGGGTGTGATAATAATATTTCAAATAAGAATTAAGTGAGTTAGAACACAGTCTAGTATATACTAAGAACTCAACATTTGTTAACTGTTATTATGCATCAATAATGACTCTGTCTTCAAAATGGAAACTTCTTACAGGTAGGGACTAGGGTTTCTGTTTACCAAATTTTATTCATCATCTAGGACAGCGCCTTGGTGAATGTCTTATTTTGGCAGGGGTGTGAGTAGAATGGAGGTGGGGTCTTTTTTTTTTTTTTTAAGATTTTATTTATTCATGACAGAGAGAAAGGCAGAGACACAGGCAGAGGGAGAATCAGGCTCCATGCAGGGAGTCCGACGTGGGACTCGATCCTGGGACTCCAGGATCACACCCCAGGCCCAAAGCGGTGCTAAACCGCTGAGCCACCAGGGCTGCCCTGGGGTCTTTTTTGAAAAAGTGTTTTTACAAATTAGTCCCAACTATATAATGAAAAGTAACAAATACAGCCTCATTCAGTGTCTGTCTTTCCTCCAGATACAGAAAACAGCCAATATACAATTTTTAGCTGCTTGGATTTTGATGTTTCTGAGCTCTTCTGGGCAGTTGGTGAATGGGACTCTGTGCAATAGGTAGTGCTCTGTTTTGTAAAGAAAAGGGTCTCTTTCAGTTTTGTGTGGAAAGTCATCCACATCTTTGCTTTAGAAAGATTTGTGTGTATACTTCATTGTATTACACTTCATGTTTAGTAATTAAGAGCAAGAATGAAACTGTAAATTTGTGTGGTATATGGTAGGTATGTGCTTGAATTAAAAAGTAATAAAGTTTCTCTGAAAGAATACCCAAGAAATTGGTCACATTTGTTGCCTATAGACAGGGAAAATGGGTGATTGGTGGATAGGAATGGAAGGGAGATTATATTCTCTTTCTGACCTTTTGAATTTATTGGCATATCCATATATTACCTATTCAAAAAATTAATTAAATGCATGTAGTCAAAATTCAAAGAATTCAAACAATAAAAAATTATTTTTAGCAATACAAAAAATATGCCCTGAAAACATCCACTCACCCTAGCCATCTAAAAGGCCCTTCAAAGAAACAACCATTGTTACATTCCTTTTGTAGACTTCAGAAATTTCTATGGATTACATGATTCTATGTTTTTATATCCTTTTCTAATATATAGATGGGAATTACTTCATCCACTTACCTTACTATTTTTACTTAGCAATTGGGAACATATACATCTTCCTAATTCTTTTCATTCTGCATAGTACCCATTATACTGTAAGTTTTTAGCCAGATCCCTATTAGAGGACATGTGAGTGGTTTCCAGCTTTTGCTGTTATAAATGATACTGCAGTGGACATCTTATACATGCATTTTTCTACAAATGTATAGCTGTGTTTGAGGAATAAATTCCTGGAAGTAGTATTAGTGAATCAGAGGATTAATACATTTAAAATTTGTTACTGATATATTACCTTCCAAATTGAGGACACGCCCAACAATAGTATATAAGTGCCTGCTTTCTCATCACCAACACTGTGTTATAAAAATATTTTTATCTTTCTTAATGTGATAGGCAAAAATTGATCTTGTTTTAATTTGTGACTAGTAACTAGTAGAGCCAAGATTTGAAGTGAGGTTCTTAAACGAGCTGTCACTCTTGCTACAAAACTGAAATATTCTTAACTACTATACTGTACTGCCTCAACATAGTAAGATTAAATATCTTTGCATATTTTATCAGGAATTTGCACTTCTTGTTTATGTCCCCTTTGTCCATATTTCTATTATGCATTTACTATAATTTTTTAAATGTCTTGTTACTACTAGCAAGCATCACAGAAATTCGACCAAGAAATATTAAGAGATGTTAAAACTAGTGGGTGAACAGGTGAATAGAGGATTATATATTTATAGAGTCTTGAAGTATTCCCTCCATCCCAAAAATACTGATTAAAGCCTTAAAAAAAAAAACCCACTGATTGAATATAAAAGGGAAAAATGGAACTTCACAGTAGACACTGACTCAGGTATGTGATCAAGGTTAGCTTCACTAGTAATGAGACAAATCAAAATGGTGGACCACAGAAAGAGCACAGCATATCTTCTGTGATATTTTTGACAAAGTTTCAAACTTTGAATCTCACCATGAGAAAATATCAGTTAAATTGAGATTCTAAAAAGTAATTGACTGTGTCCCCTAGGTGGCTCAGTTGGTTAAGCATCTGACTCTTGATTTCAGCTCAGGTCATGATCTCAGGGTTGTGGGATGGAGCCCCACATGGAGATTCTGTGTTCAGCAGGAGTTTGCTGGAGATTCTCTCCTTCCCTCTCCCTTTACCCCACCCCCTACTCTTTTGCTGTCTCTCTCCCAAATAATAAATAAATCTTTTTTTAAAAAAAAACCTGGCCTATAATTTTCCAAAATGTCAAGTCCATGAAAGACAAGAAAAGTAAGTTTGAAATTATTTCAAAATACAAAAAGACTAGTTCATTTTATCAAACCAATATCAAAATCCACTAAGGTAAATGTATAACTAGTTCAGAGGTATATTTATTTAAAAATTTAATTGCGGGATCCCTGGGTTGCACAGCGGTTTAGCGCCTGCCTTTGGCCCAGGGCACGATCCTGGAGACCCGGGATCGAATCCCACATCGGGCTCCCGGTGCATGGAGCCTGCTTCTCTCTCTGCCTATGTCTCTGCCTCTCTCTCTCTCTTTCTGTGTGACTATCATAAATAAATAAATAAATATTTTTTAAAATAAATAAAAATAAAAATTTAATTGATTTCTGAACTTCCTCTGTTATTTTCAAATCCAAGTTAGTTTTAAATCCGTTATATATAGTTTTTTCTCAAATTTACATATTTTATATTTGGAATTCAACTACTTGCTAAAATTGATTTATAATCCCAAAGCCAGTACTCTGAATGCTTTTATGGTTATTCATAGGTATACACAGAGCAGCAAAAAGCTTTAGTTACCAGATGTACATGTTCCCAACTAAGGGCAACAAAGTGCTCTGCCTTTTTGTTTCATCTCTTACGCTATAAACTGGTATCCTTTTTGCTATTTAGTGTATTTTTCACATTTTAGGCCATTTTGTTAGTGATTTCTGGTTTAAAATAGCCCCTGTGTATAGTGCTAACATTGCTGAGTAGTGTTCATAAGCACTAGAAGGCTGTGATGTGCTTTTGAAGAAGAAAAATATGTGCTACACTTACTTTGCTAGGGGATGATGTAGAGAGAGTACTGTTGGCGTGAGCACAGTTAATAAAATGAATATCTATTTTTAAAGTTACCTTTAAACAGAAACACAAATAAAACAAGATTATGTATTGATGAGTTGATGAAAATGTTGTGGCCAGAGGCTCATCTGTATTTTCCCTAGGAACAATGGTTCAGTGTTCCCTAATTCAGCATTTACAGCAACTTTGTAGAACATGACTATCATAGATAACAGATTGAGGGATGCCTGGGTTGCTCAGTAGTTGAGTGTCTGCCTTTGGCTCAAGGCATAATTCCGGGGTTCCAGGATTGAATCCCACATCGGGCTTCCTGCATGGAGCCTGCTTCTCCATCTACCTGTGTCTCTGCCTCTCTGTGTGTCTCTCATGAATAAATAAAATCTTAAAAAAATAATAACAGATTCAACTGTACTTCTAACATAAACACCAAACTTCTACCTCAGGGAGGTTACAGTTGCCCTCAAACTCCATATGATCAGTATCTATTCTTCAGGTTCTTCCAAATTTGAGAAATACGTAGATTATTATTTAATGAGAGGATTGTCCATTGATATCTATATCTATTGCTTAAATTTTAATTTTTACTCAATAGTCAGAGCCTAGAACATATAATAAGATAGATTTCAAAGCTCCATGTAAGGGTGCCTTAGTGACACAGTCAATTAAGCATCTATCTCTTGGTTTTGGCTCAGGTCATGATCTCAGGATCATGAAATTGAACCCCATCATGAGCTCTGCCCTCAGTGTGAAGTCTGCTTTAGACTCTTTTTTTCCACTCTGCCCCTCCCCCCTCAAATAAATAAATAAATATTTTTAAAAATCGATGTAAAGTTTAGCCTTAAAAAATACAGGCTTTGGATTTGTGCTGTGGTCAGAATTGGGGAACCAGCAATGCTGCGCTGAGGCAGGCAGCTTAGAAGAGTGAAGGGATCAGGGAAGATGGTGTCAAGGGTGAGCCATGGTACAGGTATTCATTTAGCATATGCCCAGAACAAACACTATCAACTTTCCTGCAGGTTAAGATTTGTTTGTTAGAGAACACAACTCATTAGGAAAACGCTAAAAATGTTGCCAAGATAGCAGCTAACAAGGATTTTAGCTTAAAATAGGCTTGTGAGATAAAATGCTCAGATTAAGCATTTCATGGTATACATACCAAAAATGATTTGTCAGTTATCTGAAACATTAAAATTAAGTGCTATTCTACACTTTTATTTGTTTGATCTGGCAACCCTCACCTTAATTTTTTTGAAAGTGTTTTAAAGGTGCAAGAACTGTGAATATCAGCAGGTAAAAAGCTTTGAAGCTTAATAAAAACAAATCCAAAAAACAAGTCTGAAAGGAACCTGGATGACAGTTTACGAGGTGTTTTTAAAAAGAGAGTTCAACCAACTTTACCCAAAAGGGAGACTATTGTTCATTGCTGATATAGATGAGTACTACAGAACAAGACTGCTTTTGATACTATCACTGAAATTCAAAATGTCAAGCCTTTAAACTTCACAGTTAGAAATGAAGTACTCTTTACTAGGAGTAAAAAAGCTCACCTAGAGATTGAAGATAGCCTGTTACCAAAATTCCATCAAACTCAAAACTCATTTTTGAAGTAGAATTAGTAGCTGTTGATTGAAATAACAGTGAACAATGGCATAAACCTGTGACCTTGATGAACCATGTAACTTTTTACAACTGCTCACATTTTTGGCTAATTCTTTAGAAGTTAAGGTAAACCTTGCTTTGCTTACTTGTTCCTCATCTTTTGGAAAATATGACCCTTTACAAATCTCTGAAGTCCAAAATATTTTATTATAGCTGTGTAAAATGTTGGTTAAAGAAAATTGATTTTTCTTTCACCTCATGTCACTAAAAATCTCAATGCCTTTTTTTTTTTGTAAAGATATACTGTTTGACATGTACTTTATTATAGGCAGTGAGGTCACTCAAGGAGACAATCGAAGACTGTTGGGACCAGGATGCAGAGGCTCGGCTTACTGCACAATGTGCTGAGGAGAGGATGGCTGAACTTATGATGATATGGGAAAGAAACAAATCTGTGAGCCCCACAGTCAATCCCATGTCTACTGCTATGCAGAATGAGCGGTAAGACCTGGAGGGGTTTGGCATTCATCATCAGTCAGTATTGAAAATTGAAACTAAACAGAATAGAAAAAAGACTATTAAACTAATCTAATAGAGCAATGATAAATTCCTATAATCTAACATTCTAACTTTTCTTTCAATGTATCCATTTTTTTAGTGAAGATTTTTGTTTGGTATAAATGCAAGATGGAATCGGTGGGGTTTTTTTTTTATATCTCAAGATATAATAAAAGAGGTTAGTCTTTATTAATGCATCTTATTCCCTAAAATAATAAAGGCAAAACATTTTCATATTTCCAAAAGTTTATAAACACTTCTACACATACTGCCTCATCTATCATTTGTTGTTATTATTTCTCTTTCTCTTGCTTTTGTTTTTTTGATTTTTTTAGAATAAAACTATGAACTTGCCTATGTATCTAACCACTGTTTCACTAGAGACTAAGATTTCAGGCTTCCTATCCAATGCCCTATTGTAATATACTACTTTAACATGAAATAAATTAATTAGGTCTTTCCCTCCCATCATGAATATTACTTTATGAGACATTTCTTTGTTAAACTATGATTTTTGGGGGATGCCAGGGTAGCTCAGTCAGTTAAGCGTCTGCCTTCGGTCCAGGGTCCTGGGACAAAGTCCCACATCAGGCTTTCTGCTCCACCGGGAGTCTGCTTCTCTCTCTTCCTCTGCTGCTCCCCTTGCTTGTGTGCTCCCTTTCTCTCTCTCTCTCTCTCTTTCTCTTTCTCTTTCTCTTTCTCTTTCTCTTTCTCTTTCTCTTTCTCTTTCTCTCTCTTTCTCTCTGTCAAATGAATAAATAAAATCTTAAAAAAAAAAAAAAAAAGCTATGGGGCAGCCCTGGTGGTGCAGTGGTTTAGTGCTGCCTGCAGCCTGGGGTGTGATCCTGGAGACCTGGGATCGAGTCCCACGTCGGGCTCCCTGCATGGAGCCTGCTTCTTCCTCTGCCTGTGTCTCTGCCTCTCTCTCTGTGTGTGTGTCTCTCATGAATAAATAAATAAAATCGGAAAAAAAAAAAGCTATGATTTTTCATCCTAAATAAAAGTGCTTTTTAAAAAATTCCTTTAAAAAATTGAAACTTTCAGGCTGTCATCTGTGTTTCTTTGTCCCATGTTTAGGGGAAAGTTTTCCCCAAAATATGTCATTTTATTTAATTCATGTTAAAAATTTTCAGAAAAGTACCTAGGAAAGATTTACCAGAGAAAATATACTTGGTTATTGAATAATTTTTTTGCTATTTTCTATTATTCTAATCGCTAAGAGCAATTTGTGTTATGAACTATAGACCCAAAATTGGGTTTACACTGCTTGTGTTTGGATTGAACTAGCTTCAGCATGTGAAGTCTTATTCCTTATATGTCAACAAGCAAGGAAGGTAAAGACTAGCAATTCTAAATATAGATTTTCTTACTTTACACATACTTGAGGATAGCCTTCTGCTTCTACCTTCCCTGGTCTCTGTATTTTCTGTGTGCTCAAGCATGTTATTTGTACCTCTCTCAAGAGTCAGTACTTTAAGTACTTTTAAACTTTTCCTGAATGGTAAGAAGAAATCCTTGATGCAACCCTCCCTTGTGTTGACCATTTTTTGCTCCCTAAGTCATTCAGTTCTATGTTTTACATGTTTCTCATGTCTAGTCACTTCTAAAGTTTCCCCTAAGTCATGGTTCATCCCATAGTCATTCCACTCTAAGTTTCATTGTATTGAATCTTATCCCCCAGACCTCTTTTCCATGTGCTGTACAACTACTTTTTTATTCTTCACCCTCCTGCCATTCTACTTTAGCTGCTACTTTCCTCTTGTAATACTTGTATCTATTAATGTTCCCATTGTTTAGTTAAAGCTACCCCTGGCTTTTATTTTAAATAACCTAAATACGTAACACTATGATACTCAAGAACCATCTCTTTCAAGGTGTGATGATGGCTGTGAAAAACTCTTGATAAACTGGAGAGTATTTCTGAATTATTATTCCTTTATCTGAATATCACACTCTGCCTTATACTCTCAGGCTGTAGAACTTTCATTGAATGGCTCAGTTTACCCCCAGAAAGGTACATTCCATTGCTAGACAGTCTCTTAATTGAAGCATGGAAAAGCTTTGGAACAGCCTAAAAGCTTACACTCTTTTTACCATTTGGCTATTGGAACTTAACTGGTAAAGTATTTGCTGAGGCCACTATGTATCTAGGATTATAGGAGTACAAAAGAAACATATACCCACTTGTGAACCTTTATGTCTGGTTGTGCAGGTATACAGTTCATAAAGATATATTTGGTAATGTTATAAAACTATAGAGAAGGGATCCCTGGGTGGCTCAGCGGTTTAGCACCTGCCTTTGACCCAGGGCGCGATCCTGGAGTCCCGGGATCAAGTCCCGCGTCAGGCTCCTGGCATGGAGCCTGCTTCTCCCTCTGCATGTGTCTCTGCCTCTTTCTCTCTCTCTATGTCTATCATGAATAAATAAATAAAATCTTAAAAAAAAAACTATAGAGGAGATTTTTTAATTAACTCTTCTAAATGAAAATAATGGACATTTATGAAAATCCTATCTAGATCCACCTAAGTTTTTCAGTAGTCTTTTTTTAGTAGTCTTAATTCATATAAAACTAGCATTTAGGGCAGTGCAGGTGGCTCAGCAGTTTAGCGCCACCTTCAGCCCAGGGCCTGATCCTGGAGACCCAGGATTGAGTCCCACATCAGACTCCCTGCATGGAGCCTGCTTCTCCCTCTGCCTGTGTCTCTGCCTCTCTCTGTGTGTGTGTGTGTGTCTCTCATGAATAAATAAAATCTTTAAAAAATTATTAAAAGAATTAAAAATAAAACTAGCATTTAGGGGCGCCTGGGTGGTTCAGTGGTTAAGTGTCTGCCTTTGACTCAGGTAATGATCTCAGGGTTTAGGATCAAGCCCACCCTCCACCACCACCCCCATCCCTCACTCCCCTGCACTCTGAACTCAAGGAGGAGTCTGTTTCTCTCTCTCCCTTTGCCCTCCCCCCCCCCCCAGCTCCTGCTCTCTCTCTTGCACTCTCTCTCTGTCATATAAATAAATTTATATTTTTTAAAACCTAGCATTTAGCAAGTTATTAATTGACACTTGATTATGTGATCACAGTTTTTAAATAACCTCTAGTATGTGGTTAAGAATAAAATAAAAAGCAGTTCTTATTTTAAAATCAGAGATATTAAACTTGGAGAGTCAGTTTGTCATAAATGTACATTCTCAATGTGGCACTTTTTTCTTTCTTTAAGCAACCTGTCACACAATAGGCGTGTGCCAAAGATTGGCCCTTATCCAGATTATTCTTCTTCCTCATACATTGAAGACTCCATCCATCATACTGACAGCATTGTGAAGAATATTTCCTCCGAGCATTCGATGTCTAGCACACCTTTGACTATAGGGGAAAAGAACCGGAACTCAATTAACTATGAACGGCAGCAAGCACAAGCTCGAATCCCTAGCCCTGAAACAAGTGTCACCAGCCTGTCCACTAACACAACAACCACAAACACCACTGGCCTCACTCCAAGCACTGGCATGACCACTATATCTGAGATGCCATATTCAGATGAAACCAATCTGCATGCCACAAATGTTTCACAGCCAATTGGGCCAACCCCTGTCTGCTTACAACTTACAGAAGAAGACTTGGAGACCAATAAGCTGGACCCAAAAGAAGTTGATAAGAACCTCAAGGAAAGTTCTGATGAGAATCTCATGGAGCATTCTCTTAAACAGTTCAGTGGACCAGACCCACTGAGCAGTACCAGTTCTAGCTTGCTTTACCCACTTATAAAACTTGCAGTAGAGGTGACTGGACAGCAGGACTTCACACAAGCTGCAAATGGCCAAGCATGTTTAATTCCTGATGTTCCACCCGCTCAGATCTATCCTCTCCCCAAGCAGCAAAACCTTCCTAAGAGACCTACTAGTTTGCCTTTAAACACCAAAAATTCAACAAAGGAGCCCCGGCTGAAATTTGGCAGCAAGCACAAATCAAACTTGAAACAAGTAGAAACTGGAGTTGCCAAGATGAATACAATCAATGCTGCAGAACCTCATGTGGTGACAGTCACCATGAATGGTGTAGCAGGTAGAAACCACAGTGTTAACTCCCATGCTGCCACTACCCAGTATGTTAACGGGGCAGTACCATCTGGCCAGGCAGCTAACACAGTGGTACATAGGGGCCAAGAAATGCTGCAGAATCAATTCGTTGGTGAGGATACCCGACTGAATATTAATTCCAGTCCTGATGAACATGAACCTTTGCTGAGACGAGAGCAGCAGGCTGGCCATGATGAAGGTGTTCTGGATCGTCTTGTGGACAGGAGGGAACGGCCACTGGAAGGTGGCCGAACTAATTCCAATAACAACAACAGTAATCCATGTTCAGAGCAAGATGTTCTTACACAGGGTGTTCCAAGCACAGTAGCAGATCCTGGACCATCAAAGCCCAGGAAAGCACAGAGGCCCAATTCTCTGGATCTTTCAGCCACAAATGTCCTTGATGGCAGTGGTTTGCAGTGTAAGTGAAAGAATCATTTAATCTCTCCTTCCTGTCTTTTGGGACTATTTAATTACTCATTTTTACCACTTTTGGAAATAAAATAAGCCACTTAGTTGGACCTCAAAAGTAATCAGACTATTGTAAAGAAAAAGAACGTGTTGTTGATAATTAGTCAATGTCACAATAGAATAATTACCAACTTAATGCATGCCTTATGCAGCTGCTGATTCATAATGCAGTTCATGAACTTGCTGTGAATGGTTGAGAATAAGTAAATACCAGTTTAAAAGCTCCAGGTAAAATGAGGTCAGAATTTTTGAAACAGTTGTTAAATATATTGATATTTATTATATACATATTTAGGTTTTATCACACTAACCTTAACCTTAAAAGTCCAGAAAAAATGCAGAAAAAGTCATTATAAAAAAACTAAAGTTGTTCTTGGGGTTTTTTTAGTGTCATCTTTTTCCTTTTTTTTTTTTTTTAAATAAATTTATTTTTTATTGGTGTTCAATTTGTCAACATACAGAATAACACCCAGTGCTCATCCCATCCAGTGCCCGCCACCCAGTCATCCCCACCCCCCACCCACCTCCCCTTCCACCACCCCTAGTTCGTTTCCCAGAGTTAGGAGTCTTTCATGTTCTGTCTCCCTTTCTGATATTTCCCACTTATTTTTTCTCCTTTCCCCTTTATTCCCTTTCACTATTTTTTATATTCCCCAAATGAATGAGACCATATAATGTTTGTCCTTTTCCGATTGACTTACTTCACTCAGCATAATACCCTCTAGTTCCATCCACGTCGAAGCAAATGGTGGGTATTTGTCGTTTCTAATGGCTGAGTAATATTCCATTGTATACATAAACCACATCTTTTTTATCCATTCATCTTTTGATGGACACCAAGGCTCCTTCCACAGTTTGGCTATTATGGACGTTGCTGCTATAAACATCGGGGTGCAGGTGTCCCGGCGTTTCATTGCATCTGTATCTTTGGGGTAAATAAATCCCCAGCAGTGCAATTGCTGGGTCATAGGGCAGATCTATTTTTAATTCTTTGAGGAACCTCCACACAGTTTTCCAGAGTGGCTGCGCCAGTTCACATTCCCACCAACAGTGCAAGAGGGTTCCCCTTTCTCCGCATCCTCTCCAACATTTGTGGTTTCCTGCCTTGTTAATTTTCCCCATTCTCACTGGTGTGAGGTAGTATCTCATTGTGGTTTTGATTTGTATTTCCCTGATGGCAAGTGATGCGGAGCATTTATGTTGGCCATGTGTATGTCTTCCTCTGTGAGATTTCTTTTTCGAGAGTTATGTTTTGAGCCTTTTATATGCCTATAGCACTGTTCCATGGTTCCCCTAGAAATCTAAACAGATAACTTGATACTTGGTTTCTGGCTCTAAAGGGATTGTAACACAAGATAGGAGAGCTCACCAAAATCTTTAACAGTCATCATTATACAGAATAATTTCTCTTTTAGATTGACTGATAGCACTTTTAGAAAAAAAGTCATATTTTATAGTTGTCAAGAACTATAAAATGGCCTGAAAGGATTCAGCTCTCAAAATTAATCAGTAGAAGGGCACTTGGCTGGCTCAGTCAGTGGAGCATGCAATTTGACCTTGGGGTGGTGAGTTCAAGCTCCATGTTGGGCCTAGAGCTGATTTAAAAAAAAAAAAAAATCAGTAGAATCTAACCCCTTGCTTGAGTGGCTTTAATTATAAATTGATTGACATACCCTATAGCAGGGCTCCATAGCAATAAAATGTCTTGTCAAGTATGGGAAAGAGAAATTACTAGAAAATTTATACTGTAGTATTTATGTCATTCTTCTGAAAATATTATATGCCAGATACCTTTAAAATTTGATCTGCTTTGAACATTAAGTAGAATGATTAAATGTATTTTGCCAAGTTAGGACCACTACAACAACTAAAGGATTTGAGAATACATCTGAGAACCTTTCATTTTCTCTTCTGTTTTTGCTTGCCTAATAGAATAATCCAACCAGTTATGAAAACAGTTGGGCTTAAAGAGTCTCAAAATAAATTGGTTAAGTTTTGCCTAGAAAATAATTGCCTGGCATCATGAATTTCAAGTAGTGTCTACTAATAAATACCTCCTGCAGATATTAGCTTAATCCGTTTTTGAGTTACAACCCTAATTTTTTTTACCAATTAAGTTTCTTTATATATAGTTTATTTTTCTATCCTTTTATTTCCAGTAGGTGAGTCAACACAAGATGGAAAATCGGGATCTGGTGAAAAGATCAAGAAACGTGTGAAAACTCCCTATTCTCTTAAGCGGTGGCGCCCCTCCACCTGGGTCATTTCCACTGAACCACTGGACTGTGAGGTCAACAACAATGGCAGTGACAGAGCAGTTCATTCCAAATCCAGCACCGCAGTTTACCTTGCAGAAGGAGGCACTGCCACAACTATGGTGTCTAAAGATATAGGAATGAACTGTCTGTGAAATATTTTCAAGCCTTTGGAGTGAAATTATTTTTTGCATCATTTAAATGTGCAGAAGACATTTAAAAGAAACTGCTTTATCTTCCTGTCAGTATCCCCTCTCACCCCTGCAACAGGACTTGCTTTAAATAGATTTCAGCTATGCAGAAAAATTTAGCTTATGCTTCCATATTTTTTAATTTCGTTTTTTTAAGTTTTGCACTTTTGTTTAGTCTCATTAAAGTTATATTTGTCTGTTATGACCACAGAATTATATGTGTGTGTATCAAAAGTGGTCTCAAAATATTTTTTTAAGAAAAAAAGCAAAAACAGTGTATTGCTGATAATCAGTTTGGACCAGTTTCTAAAGGTCATTAAAACAGAAGCAAATTAAGACAGGTTTGACTGCAGTGGTGTCTGATATCCATGTTTTATTTCTGGGCACAAGCTAGTTTATATGTTGAACTGTTCCTGAACATATTATCTGTTGGACATTCTTTTCTCTTGTGTTTTGTTTGAATGTGCAATAGTCTATAGTCCACAAATAAACTTTCTTGTAAGCTCTCTTCCTAACAGAGCACACATTCTTCCATAATAAGTACATTTTTCTGTCCCTCCCCCCCATACAGGTCAGTTCTATGGCAGTGATTTTTGCACAAGAGAAAGCAGCTACCTGATTTCTTGCTTTCTCTCTCCTTATGGAGAATGCAGAAACGTTGTCTCAAAGGGCTCTAAAGAAAGAACTACCAAAACCTAATTTGAAATGCCATTTCTTTTAACCTTCCAAGTCCTAAATGTTTCTTTCCAGGCATTTTAATAAACATATTTGGTTCTGGTTTTTGGAAGTTCATAAGAGAGCATAGAACAAAGTAGACAAGTCAAATATTAACTTTCTTCATTTTATTTTATTTTTATATGTATGTTCATGTTCCATATTCATTTATTTAAAAAGCACATTTTTATCAGAAAACTTATAGAGCTATACTTATATGGAATTTTTAAGTAGGTAGATGGTTAAGACTATATAGTGTTATAGCCTTCATTATCTGAATAGGCCATCTTTGATTCAAAATTACATTTCCTATTTAAAATAACTTCAAAAGTAATTCATAGTTTTGAACCAGTAATATCTTTTTATTCTCTTCCCAAACAAAGCCTGGTGACTTACCTGAAAATGAGTCTTCTTCCCATGACCTAAAACACTGTGTGGAAAAATCATTCATCTGGCATGCCAAATCCCTGTGGAAGGAAGGATTGCTGCCAAACCTATCATTTTTGAGCAGACTGAGGCTTACCTCTCTTTTTTCAAAACTGTTTCTCCACTAATCATATCTTCATAATTTGTCTTTTGGCCAGCTTTTCATATGATCTTTAATATGTGAGCAGCATTTATTATTTACATTATATTACAGTATACTTTTTAGTGATAACATGTTATGTATCCTTCAAGTCATATTGTTTTTTTAAAACAGCTTCCTTTGCTTCTTTCGTTACTGATAATTATTTCTAAACAACAACCTCAGCATGTTTTTTTTTTTTAAATAAAGCACTTTATGTCAAATAAGGGACTTTTTTTATAAGCACAAATTATTTTCTATCAATTTGCAAACAGTGATGATCTCACTTAATTTTTCCAGATTCTCAGAGTACTTAATAGATGTTATTTAACTAAGTTCTAAGATTTCTCTGGAAGATAGAAAGCTAAGAGAAAACACAAACCCCCATATTCTTGCTTTTAGGTTATTATCTCTTGAACAATATTTTCTCACTCATATTCCTCTGTCTTCATCATTTAACTAAAGATAACATTAATTTCCCAATTTGCTGTCCAAAATATTTGTAACTTACTATATAAGCCTTCTGTTTTTTGCCATCTACTATGATCCTATGAGTTAGATATTACAACACTTAACATTTATTCTGATGGATGGCTGAACACAGTTTTGAATTTTTAGAATTAAGATTATCTTTCTAGTGCCCAGGACTTCCACTTGTTTTGTTTTATTGGCCCTTCTCTTGATTCAGGTCCTTATGGCATAATTCTTCTGTCTATGTAACAAATTATTTATATCTTCCCCACCAAACTTGCACTTAGTTCCCTTGCCTTTAAATGTTTTTGAACTGCATTTCATTTTTTTCAAACATTTGTAGGATATCTTTGAATTAAAGTAAATTATATTCCTTCTCCAGTTGAAAGCATTGAGGATAAATGACCATTTGAGGTCTAACTGATCTTTTCCTGACAGAAGAGTTACCTTATGTTCTACTTTACTTTGTGTTTAGGCTAGTTGGTTGTAATTTTTCCAGCATCTTTTTTTTTCTTGATGTTTAATAATAAAATGCTTTCAAGAATTAACATACCAAATTAAAGGAATCCTTATAAGTTCTCCATTTCATGCAAGCATATTTAAAACAAATAATTTTTTCCTAGTTTTTTAGTAGATTCTTTAAAAATAGGAAAAGCCAAAAGTGTAGATCACTTTAATAAATTTTAAATTAAATTGTACATCAGACTGATTTAGAATCTGTAATATATAAGCAAGCAAAATTACTTAAAATACTTGGTAATTTCATTCATCTAATGTTTCTTAAAGCTAATATTTAACTGCTAGCACAATATTTTGCATGTAGAAAAGCATTTGGATCCTTTGAATAAAGGCCATTTAATGAAAAAGATATTAAAACTCATTTTGCTAGTTTAACAACCTTAAAAGCATCATAATAGGTAATCAAATACTAATATTAATTCCCTGAACCATCTTAATTGTATGTCAGAACTAAATCATTGAAAGAATTTGATCTGAATTGGATTTAGACAAAATTTATTTAATTATAATTACTAACAATATCCTCCCTTCATAAAATCATAATTTGGGGGGAAGACCAATATCAGTGTAAAATGTTATGAAAAGGCACAGGAATTAAATAATACTAATTGATGACTTGTTATATACTGAATGCTGGTATCTATATACACAATCTCTTTTAATCCTCATAGCAACCATTTAAGGATTTTAGTTAATATTCCCACTTTACAGATTGAGGAAATTGAAGCTAAGAAAGCTAAGTCATTTGCCCAAGTTCCACATCCTAGTAATAGAGAAAGCTGGATTTTAACCTGGGTGTGCCTCTCCACATCTCTCTCATCTACACCACACTGCCTACACAATGTATGACAGGATATGTAATATATGACATTTTGTAAGAAATTCAGTCATTACACTCCAGCACAATTGTGGCTTGTATACAAGCCAAACCAGATATCTTAATGACTTTAGAAGTCAGGCGAACAAGAGACATGTAGACATGTCTATGCTGAGTGTTGCTTGAGAAATAATTAATAATTCAGATAAAATTCAATCCCACATTTGCTATCATGAATCCTAAAATTATTTCAGTTCTCTTCACTCCTAATATTCTTACATTGTAGAACTAAAAGATAAAGTAAACTTTAAGGGGAAGTGAAGGTGGCTTGTGGGAACAAAGACTTTCCACTAAATTGATTCCATACTTGATTTGGAGGAATTAATTTAACATGGATTTTAAGTCTCATCAATCCTTTGACTGCATCTTGAAAATTTCTGCTTGTAGTGATGCAGAAAATTTTAGTAATCCAGAAAACTAATAATTGAAGAGGACATAGGAAAGATACAAGGATAAGATCTTTTTTTATAAAGCAGTCTCAATAGCTTCCTTGCATGGACCCACTTATTCCAGAAAATATACGTTGGTTCTGAATATAAAAATAATTAAAGAGAGGTGGGAACACTCAAGTAACTGTGTTTCAGTGGGAATTGTCACAAAATTTGGGAAGTATTTTTATTTAAAATATTTTTTAAAAAACTAAATAAAATATTTTCAAGTTTGGCGTCTAAAGCCAAGTAGAATACCTGGTAGATTATAGTTATTTACTGAACTTTCCATTCTCAAAGTCATTTACAATGGAAAAATATTTCAATAAACTTTTTGTTTCTTTTTTAAATATTTATGGAAATGAATATTTCATTGGAAATATTCATTGACCTTGAGATTACATTGTATTCCTATACAATCCTTTATAAATTTATGTTGAACTTGCTACCAGTTATGTGCAGGTTATTGCATAACTATTCACAGATCGCTTTATATATTACTTTATCTTCCAAGCTAACTTATTAGAATTGGTACACACGTTAGTTGATTTTCTAGACCTGTTATTCCAGAAATTGTGTAACACTCCCACATACACCCCAGGAGTTTGTTTGTTTTTTTTTTCAGATTGAGTTGTTTCTAAATATACTTTTTACTGTCAGTTTGCTCTTCAGCAGATAAGATTGCATCTTAACTTCTAGGTTCTGAACTATGCAAATGTCAGCCAAAACTACCTTACATGATCCACTCTTAAATATACTCCTTGATCTAGTAAATCTGGCAAAACATTGTTTGAGCTAGTTACACAAATGTTATTATCAAAAGAAGGCTTTTCTATAGCTTCTCAGATTAAACTAACATAGAAGAAAAGAGGAAATCTCAGGGTGCTCTGGTGCACCTACACATTACTTGCCTTCAATCACCTTTTAGTTTGTGTCTGACTCACTCTATCCCTCGGTTATCTGACTTGCAATCTTCCGTGTCAGGAAGAGTTTCTTCATGTCTATTCTGTTTCCCTCCTATTTCATTTTATGTGTATTTGTCTCCTCCAGCAGTAAAAAAAAGAGAGCAGTTGGCCATCTTCTTGGCCAGTATTGTTATTTTTCATTATGCTTCAGGCTTCTCAATTAACATCTAAGTCTCAGTTCTTCAGACAAAATTGCTTTGGTTCCCTTAACATTTCTTTCTCAGCCCTATTTTAATAACTATTTATACTTAAGAACACCTAAAATTATATTTTATGTTATATTCAAATTCATTACTGCAATTAAGTAATAATAGTTCTGTAGGCTAGAATTGAGAATTCAGATGTTACCATTTGATGATGGATCCAACCATCAGATTGTCAGAAAATCAGCACTTAATTTAAGTTTTGTATTATCTAACATTTTCTATTAAATTGTTGAGTTTTATGATTTTTATATTCTCATTAGTCATAACTAAAAAGCCATGCATACAGAATTGTATATAATTTTGCCATTACAATTTTTTGACCTATATTGCAGCAAGCTTAGCATTATGATCAAGGCACAACATTTTACATATTTCTTTGTATCAAATATTAAACAAATATTAAACAAACAAATATGGTTTCAAAACAAACCATACAATAATCAGGTATTATCTGTGAACATTTTTGCAGACCACTTTTGAAATGCTTATTATTTTGCAACATAGACTGGACTGTAACAACTTTCATTTAAATTTTAAGTGGCTGGTTAAAGTTGAGTGTTTGTGCATATAAAGAAAAATATAGGATTTTATCTCATGGCTAATGCATTTGAAAGTAAATAATTCAGAGGATTTAATGCTGTGTATTAAAATTAGACCCAAATAAATCTATCATATCTTAAAAATTCCAATTCCGTTATTACTGTGATGTTCATAGTGTTACTATCAATTGTGGTGACATTCTTTTTTTTAAACTTAATTTTCAACCCAGATTCTAAAATTTGGGTAAGAGAGAAGAAATCTTTAGAAATAAATCACATCACTAGGGCATCCAGTTTATGATTGAATTTTTAAACAAATTACTGTATTTTAAACTACAACTTTTAAAAAATGTTTCAAAAGGCAGCATGTAGGATTTTTGCATTTTATTTGTACTTCTAGATTTCAGAAACATCTTCATGTTTTAGACTCACTCTATAGACATAATATTACTTAAAAACTCAGGGCCCTTTTCATCCCTTTGCACATGAGAAACTTTAATTGATAGCAAACAAGCAATTAGTCCAGTTGAATATTTAAAGTGTTTGTTGCACATACAGTTCACTTAATGTTTCATCTTATGATTTGACTTAATTTGCATAGACATAATATCATATTTCATTAATCATAAAAACTTGCCCAGTTCCATAATTACTGAATAGAGGGAAATGACTCAACTAATTGGCTACGTGTTGCAGCCTATTTAGGCCTTTAGAGTTGAAGCACCATCTTACAACCATTTCTCATTGGGTAAATGGTTATACACGATGGGACAAATCATTTCATTTTGCTTTGTTTTTTAATGGGAGAACTTAGTTAAGCTGTTCCCCTGAGATAAAATTTTCATGAAGTAATTTAACATTATAAAACTCTCTTCTAAAAGTGAATTAATGAGCTTATAGCTTTAGTTCTAGTTTGGATGGTTTTGAAAAGGTAACCTATGGTAAGCTATTTATCACCTTGTCAGATCCAAATAGAATTTTTCCTTCAATCAGACAAGTCCAAGCTCCAAACTGATATGCTATATACTTAAAATCCTAGCAGTGAAGTTATTTGTAACCAGTCTCTTGTCTCAGGCTCTCCACCATATTACCAACCCTCTTACATATGATAGGGAAACACTTCTAAAGAAGCTTAATAGTAAGAAAACTAAATTACTAAAAGATGCAATTCAAAGATAGGTTCTGGTTAAAGTTGAATTGCTTGGCTTCTGTGGCTTTTCTTTTTCTTGTCACATTTATTTATTGAAAGTTTTTGTATGCCTTATTGTCATGTTTCCATGGAAATTATATTGTGTAAGTGTTTGTATAAGCTGGAATCATCCTTAATTTTCTGTTGATAATTTTTCAAATGAAGATAAGTGGATAATTGTAAAGTACACTAACTCTTAGGGTGTTGTAGTAGCTGAAACATGGAGATGTGTAGCTGCCATGCTTTTTCTGAATGGACAGGAGAAACATAAGCTACAGAGTATTCATTTCTGAGGATGCTTTTCTGGAATAAGAAAGGCTGAAAAATATTGGCAATTCCTCAGAACCCTCTTTCTTGTTAACGGGTATCTTTTGTTGGTGTGTTTTGCTCTACATTACAGATAGAATATCATATGAATTTATGAATAATTACTTTCAGTTATTTTGCTTTTGTAAAAGCTGTCTGAGACCTTGCTATGCTGTATAAGTTGTGTTTGATGGATCAGTGTGAGTATGAAATAAAGCAAATCACTTTTCTTTTGTATTATCTATGGATGCCACTATGAAAGCTGACATTAAGCCACTAAAGAGTTTTTTATGAATAATTGTAAGTAAATGCTTTGATATATATAAACCTAAATAAAAAGATTGTATTGCTACAGAGACATTGGAGAAGGAGATTTTAAGACAGTTCTTTAGGTTTAAAAAAAGGCTTGCTGTAAAATGGTGCATTATTCCATTTATTAAAGATCATATTAATGACAACAGTAATTGTATCTTTTGATTTTATTAGGTCACCAGAAATTATGACTGTTAGTGTGATATTTTAGGTATTTTGCACCAGAATAGTAAATATTCTAATATATTCACTACTCAGTATAATACATTAAAAAAAAACAACTAACATTAGAATAATAGTTGCACACTTTCTGTATACCAGGCACTGTGATAGTTATTCAACATATGTTGATAGCTCTCATAGCAATCCTATAAAATACATATTGTCCTCATTTTAAAAATTAAGAAACTGTGGCACAGGGAAGTTAAATATCTTGTCCAAAGCCACAGAACTGGCAAAAATGAGATTCTAGTGTATTTTCCATTTTGCTTTGAACCACAGTTTTTTTAAAAAAAGATTTTATTTATTCATGAGAGACACTGAGAGAGAGAGACATAGGCAGAGGTAGAAGCGAGTTCCCCATGGGGAGCCCGATGTGGGACTCAATCCCCAGACCTCAGAATCACGCCCTGAGCCAAAGGTAGACGTTCAACTGAGCCATCTAGGGGTCCCTAAAGTATAGTTTTAAATCTCTGGTTATGGCAAGAGAATTCAAAAATAAAAGCAAAATTGGCCCATTGGTAAAAAGAATAGCCAGGAACATACATGAAAAAAATTTGCATTTACTAAAAAGCTGACAGGTACCAAAACACCTATCTCTATTGACCCAACATTGTGTTTGTACTAAACATCTTCAAATAATCTTCTAAGTTAGATCTTTTATTTTTAGAAATCCTTGTTAAAATGCAATATGAGTTTGTGAAGGCAACATATTATTTTTGACTCTAGATGAATTCAATGTATTAGGTAAGTGTCCCGGAACAGAATCCTGTATAAATCCACAGGACATCCATGTTTTAAAAGAGTGCTAGACTGGCACACCTGACTGGCTCTGTTGGTAGTACTGTGACCCTTGGTCTTGAGGTGGTGAATTCGAGCCCTGTGTAGAGTTGACTTAAAAAACATTTTTTATATTACAGAAAATAGAATATTAGACCTGCCTTAAGTAGGTGCAAGGGAATTTTTGCTTTAGTAGAAGCGTGGCCTACTCTTGTAGGCTCTGTTGTCACCTTAAATAATATTTAAGGGATAATAAATTTGGAGTACCTTTTCCTTTTTGATTTGCATCCCCAAACTTAAATAAAATGCTATGTGCTACTGCTGCAATTCTCTACAGAACTTACTATGTAATATTCAGGATGATAACTAAATATCATTTGAAAAAATATGGCAGCCTGGAAAACATCTATAATAATGACCTACTGAATCTTTTCATAAAAACTCACCACAAGTAAAATTATTTTCATTTACCCCTACACGTGATCCATCTTTCTAGTTTACATCCTCTGCAGGTGACTAAGCTAGTGATTAACCTTTATAATTCTAATAATGAATTTTCCTCTTTATTCTATAATATTTTTGTAATTATATATTTGGGTAGCTTTCATTTTATTGTTATAATGTATTATTCACTTTTTCGAAGTTGAATCACTATTACCGTACTGAGAGAGCGAGAAAGTATGATATTATTCCTGTCCCCCCAGGAACTTAAACCATCTTGTGGAGGAGAAAAGGCCTACACAAGAAATAGTTATCTACAAACAAGATGACATGTAAGTGCCCAAATTAGTGGTAAACTGTGTGTTCAATATGTGTTTGAAGAGTCAAAGATTTTAGTGAAGAAATTATTATTAAACAGGGTTGAAAGGACAGGTGAGATTTCAATAGGAAAAGTGAAAGCAGAAGATTTGAAGTAGCCAGAGATAAAACAGAATAGGGATTGGAAATAAAGCAGAAGTAGATCCAAATATCTTTTGAAAGCCAACCCCCAGGTATCTAGACTTGCTGTCATACACAATGAGGAGACCAAATCTTCTTGGCAAGGAAGAACCTTGACACAGTAATTTAAAGAAGTTTGGACTGACAGGCAGGATAGATTAGAAAGGATAGTGATTGGATTGAGGGCATAAGAGAAACTGCAAAAAAAATGTAGTTTTCATTGTGACCAGTAAGTTCTTTTTTCAGAGGAGCATCAAAAAAATTTTTGAACATCTAATGTGTAACAAGTACCATAATAGGAGATAGAAGTCACAGTCCCACCCTCAAGTTGTTCATAGTTGATTTGGAGAAAATTTTAGTAGAGGTTATAAGTATTATGACAGAGTGAAAGTCCAGTATATTATGGAAATGCACAGCAAAGTTACCTAATCCACTCTTACTGAGTCAGAGGCAATTTCTCCTTTTGAAAGAACTTTCCTCATTCTCAAAATATGAGTAGGAATTAGTTAAGAGATGAGCAGTGGCCCTCAAAGAGAAGTTATAGCACCCATGAAACCTTAGAGAGGCCTGAGAGGGTGGAGCTTTTTCAAGATGGTGGGAGGATATTAGATTGTAGTAGAGTTTGGGATACTAAGTGAAAGTATTACAAGAAATGGCCTAAAAGAACCCAGATGACCCAACTGGGACTGTATCGCAGAAGGGCTAGCACACTATGCTGAGAGTTTGGACTTATCCTGTAAGTCAATGGAATAATTTAAACAGAGGAGTTTCAAATTTGGAAACTCGGCTGTTAATATAAAGAATCAACTGAGACGGAGGACATTGAATATAGAAACATAGCAGCTAGTGTGACACTGGCAAGAGATAATGAGAGCCTGAATCAAGGTTGAGTCAGCGATGAGGAAGAAGCAGCAGATTGGGTTGGGATCAAAGAGAACCAGGGGGACCCAGTGAATCACTAAAATGAGCATTATAGAAGTGAATATTGTAACTTCAAGGCTCTAATATGGCAAAGGAATGAGAGAAATTTAAAAATCTCACAATATGCAGCTAACTGCCTTTAGAGTTTTTTCAAATAGAACAATCTTAACATCATGTGTTCAAATTTTTGGTTCCAAAAATATATGCAGACACCTTTCACCCATTACCTGTAGAAATGCTTTGAGAACAGAGCCTTCCCTAGGTAAATCAAACAGAGGTTCACTTTTATCTTTTTGAGTGAATGCCTTACTAGACCAACTTGTTGTGTATAGTATTATACTAGGGCATCGGGAGTGGCCTTCGCTATAAAAATGAGTATCCAAAAAAAATGAGTATCAAAAGCAGCCTTAAAAGAAGCAATAGCAACAAAAAGATAGCCTAAGATGGCAGATGGTGGAAAGATAATGAGGAAGTTGTGTCAGTAGTAGATGTGGGATCTTCCAAGAAGAGTTGTCCTCTTGCACAGTGCTCCTTTCTCCCATCAAGTCCTCAACCTGCTTAACTTCTCAACCCTGGAGCTCTTCCTTCCCCCTCTACACAATTAAAAAGGAAGGTAGAAAAACCCCAAAACTATTTCCTATTCAGTGAAACAAGTATCCAAAATGTGTGTTTGGTTTGTTTTTAATTGTATAAATTAAACAGAAAAAAGAGGAAGTTTTCTTTTGCTTAACAACTTTCCATAGATCGAACCAATCAATAATTTATGTAAGATATCATGGAAGATATGTGTAAATTCCTAAGGAAATTTTCTTCAAGAAAACAAATTATTCTCTTTAGCTGTCATATAGAACTACTTTGGTCTTTTGTTTGAACATTTTGTTTATTTATTGGAGAGAGAGAGAGAGCATGACTGGGGAGGGGGGTGTGGAGGCAGAGGGAGAAGGGAGCCTGACATGGGGCTTGTTCCATCCCAGGACCCCAGGATCATGGCCTAAGCCAAAAGCAGACACTTAACTAACTGAGATACCCAGGTGCCCCTACTTGGGTCTTTTAAAGTAAAAATTTGGGATCCCTGGGTGGTGCAGCGGTTTGGCGCCTGCCTTTGGCCCAGGGCGCGATCCTGGAGACCTGGGATCGAATCCCACATCGGGCTCCCGGTGCATGGAGCCTGCTTCTCCCTCTGCCTGTGTCTCTGCCTCTCTCTCTCCCTCTGTGTGACTATCATAAATAAATAAAGTAAAAATTTTATTTAGTTTGTAAAGTAAATAAGTTTATTAAACTTGTTTATCCTGGCACTGGTGATGCCCTCTAAGAATCACATATTCTCACATGTAGAAAAGTAGATATTTTCAGTAATAGTTCAAAGAAAAACAGATGTCTCTCCTTGTCTCCCACTGCCCCTTTTAACTGAGTTTCAAAATCCCACTGTAAGCTGTTGCAATGGGCATTTAGTCTTTGGGGTTTTTGTTTTGTTTCTTCCTACTGCAAGCAATTTTATACTCTGTTGCCAGTCATATTGTCAATACTCTTATCAAGTTACCAATGGTTCAATCTCAACCTGAAATTCCAAGTTGTAGCAATTTACTTTTCGAGCCTTATCTTCCACCGCTCTTTCTAAATAGTTTCTAGTTACTCGTTTACTTTAGCTCCTTACTAGATCGTCAGCCTTTTGCATCATGGAGGGAGTCTTATCCTTTTTTTCTGTTCCTGAAGTACTGATTTTAATTGATTGATATGCTGATACCAAAATAGGAAGTGTTTTTAAAATTTTAAGTAGATTTTCATTTAACTTCTGTTAATCAGGCTTCTTAATCTGAGTTCTCTGTCTGAAAGTTTTGTGGGTTTGTTTGTTTTTTTTTAAGATTTTGTTTATTTATTCATGAGAGACACACACAGAGAGAGGCAGAGACATAGGCAGAGGGAGAAGCAGGCCCCATGCAGGGAGCCCGACATGGGATTTGAACCTGGGACCCCAGGATCACACCCTGGGCCGAAGGTGGCGCTAAACCGCTGAGCCACCTGGGCTTCCCCCTGAAAGTTTTTTAACTATAAGTCATTCAGTGAAGTTATTCTGTGGGACTTGTGGCATCTCTTTAGGCTTAAAACTGACCAAAATGATAAGCACTGTGAAAATGTGTAGATGTGCAAAAGAGAGTGAGAATTTTAAATAAACGAGTACTGATTTTATCCATAAACCACTCTCAGCAGGTGTGGTTTTAGAAAAAAGTGAGGGCAGCCTGGGGGGCTCAGCGGTTTAAGCGCCTGCCTGCAGCCCAGGGTGTGACCCCGGGGTCCCAGGATTGAGTCCCACATCAGGCTCCCTGCATGGAGCCTGCCTCTCTCACTCTCTCTCTCTCTCTCTCTCTCTCTCTCAGTCTATCATGAATAAATAAATAAAATCTTTTAAAAAAGAAAAAAGTGAGAATAAGTGAGTTTAGAAAAAGATCCATTAGTTAAATGCTTTTATCTTTCTTGTTTTTTACTAGTGTTTTTACTTTTTCAGTCATGTTAATAAAACAGTAAAATCACTTTTCTTCAGGTATCCAGCAACAAGACGGTGTATACTATACCACTTTGACCACCAGGCGGCTCCCTTATTTCATGTTCTAAGAACTGGAGATCACTCCATTCTCAATGTCTAGATGTGTCTTGTTAAATTTGGTTCACACTGTTTTCTTATTGAATTTGAATAACGATCAGAACAGGCTCCTTGAACACTATTTCCATTAGAAGAGTCCAGTGCTTTGCATTAGTGGAGAAGATTGGCGCTACTAGGCAGAAAGTCCACAGGTTACCCCTTTTCACAAATACCAAAGCCGGGACTTAACAAACAAGACCTTGTTAGGACTTCACTTTAGTCCTGCAATGAAACATAATTTACAATTCCTGAAACACTGGCAGAGGCATCTAACCCAGAGTTGTTTGAACATTTTCACGTGACACTAGCATTTGCCAGATTCTATCAAAGTTTAGCAGAGTTATCTGGAAAGCATTTTATTAAGCAAAGTTAGGTTTTAGAGTTTTTAATTTTATTTGTTTATTTTTTAAAGATTTTATTTCTTTATTCATGAGAAACAGAGAGAGAGAGAGAGAGAAAGGCAGAGACACAGGCAGAGGGAGAAGCAGGATCTGCACAAAGAACCTGATGCAGAACTTGATCCTGGGATCAGGATCCAAGCTGAAGGCAGATGCTCAACCGCTGAGCCATCCAGGCATCCCTAGGTTTTAGGGTTTTCTAAAACCATTATTGACTGGGTTTCTTGATAATCAATTTTTTGAAAAAAAAATTCTCATTATTTCCTCCCCCCTATTTTCTCTCCTCTGATTATTTTCTATCTTAAAATTGCATTTTAACAATATTTGAGACTGTTGGACAGCCTCCAGGATAACTCTGTATATTATCATAAGAACAAAAAAAGGATTAATTGCTATAAAGTTTTTGTGTTTTTAGGTTTCCATTAAGAAGTCTTCAGATGTATAGGGGTGCCTGGCTGGCTCAGTTCTTTGAATATGTGACTCTTGACTTTGGGATCATGTGCTCAAGCCCCATGCTGGACATAGAGCTTACATTAAAAAAAAAAGAAGAAGACTTCAGATCTATAAACTGACAGGAAGTTCCCCAATTATAAGATCTTATTTGGAATTTTAGGTAGTAAATGCAGCTACTGATAACTCCGTTACTAAAGGCAAAAGTATAATAGTGAGAAAAGAAAGATGTCATTACATCTATTCTAATAAACCAAAATATCCCAAATGATGAGGGGAATGTTGAGCTATCATAGATCATATTTGACTTGAATACGATTTCAGGTTGCCTATTTCAGGAATGTTGGATAATTTTTAATATTACTTTATTACCTAAATCTCAGCCACTATTTTTTCATGTTCTCAAAGGAGAAATTATTTTACCCCTGTCTTCCAAACATGATCCTTTTGGAACTGAAGGCTGTTTCTACCATAACACAATTCAAGTCTTCCATATGTTTCAAACAGGAACTCTTTCAACTTGAAAATTCTTAGCATCATGAATAATGATATCCTCACACAGGCTTTATAGGCAAAAACCAGAAAAAACAATAATTGACTTGTTGTTGTTTATAGAGGGGAGGTGGGGCTGAAGGAGAGGGAAAGAGAATCCCAAGCAGGTTCCATGTCTGGAGCAGAGCCCAATGCAGGGTTCCATCTTACAACCCTGAGATCATGACCTGAGCTGAAATCAAGAGTCAGATGCTTAACTTACTGAGCCACCCACGCACCCCATGACTTTTGACCTATGAGCAAAAAAGCTACATCCTTTCAAAGAAATTCACACAAAAATATTTTATATTCTCCACCCCAAAGCTGATTTGAAGACAAAATTAAAAATCTGAATTAGGATTCCTTTAATTCATAGATTGTCCGAAGTTCTGGAAATAACCTGTCTTAAGGTAGGTAGGATCTTAGCAAATTATGTTCTATTTAGATCTTCTTCTTAATCATTTACTATTTCAATCTTCTTCCATGTCATTTACATACCTAACATATAAGAGGAGGATACTTTAATACCTATTCTCCAGGAAAGGTGTAAAATCATGATGAGCCTATACCTGAACTCAGCCAAGTCAGCTGTGTTTTGTTTGGCCTGTATAATATTTAAATTTTGATTTTATTTGAATGCCTTTTTGGTGGGACCTGGACTCTTCTAAAACCCAGCAATTCCTAATTGTCTTCTACCCATCAAGTCTTACTAATTTACATTACCTTTCTAACCTTTGTAGACTTTTGGTTTGTGCTCCCTGTTCCAGGAATTTCCATCGCAGGCATTACCTGCATATAAGAGCCTGGGGGAAACACTTGGCATATTGACATAATTCAAGAGGAGAGGCAGCCATGGCTCAAACTGAACGAAGGCAGATTGTTTTGCTTTCTCCACTGGTGAGAACTTTTCTTCTTCCATAAGGAGTCAACTATTATTTCTTCATTATTCCTCTGTCTCCTTTTGAAACCTGCACATGAATACTCATGGGATAAATGACTACTTCATTTTTTTAAGCTTTTACCCATTTATTTGACAGAGAGAGAGAGCAAGAGCACAGGCAGAGGGAGTGGCAGGCAGAGGGAGAGGGAGAAGCAGGCTCCCCGCTGAGCAGAGTTCCCCACAAGGCTCCAGCTCAGGACCCCAGGATCAAGACCCAGGCAGAAGACAGACACTTACCTGACTGAGCCATTTCTTTTTTTTCTTTCTTTCTTTTTTAATGTTGTTTTTTTAAAACAAAACATCTGGGTGGCTCAGTCAGTTAGGTGTCTGACTTGATTTCAGCTCGTTATGATGATCTCAGGGTGGTGAGATCAAGCCACGTGTCAGGCTCCACACTGGGTGTGAAGCTATTTAGGATTCTTTCTCTCCCTCTCCCTTTGCCCCTCCCCCTACTAGTGCTCTCTCTAAATAAATAAATACATCGTGTTTATTCACAAGAGACACAGAGAGAGGCAGAGACAAAGATAGAGGAAGGAGAAGCAAGCTCCATGCTGGGAGCCCGATGTGGGACTTGATCCAGGGACTCTAGGATCATGCCCTGAGCCCAAGGCAGAGGCTCAACCACTGAACCACCCAGGCATCCCTAAAAAAAAAAAAAAAAATTTTTTTAAGCTGTGTTATTCTGTCCCAATATGGCTTTCTGTAAACCAAAAGCAAATTTCATTATACAAACATCATAATGCAAAATGGAATAATCATCAATCATTCCACATTGAATCCTGGTTGGTTGTTTTTATGGAGGCTTCTCTTTTTTGAGGGGGGAAGGCTTCCCTTTTTCTCTTTATTTCTCTCTTTCTCTTTCAGATTTATTTATTTATTTGAGAGAGAGAGAAGGGATAGAGGCAGAGGGAGAGGGAGAGGAAGAGAGAATCCTCAAGCAGACTCCCCACTGAGCATGGATCTGATGTGGAGCCTGATTTTACAACCCTTGAGACCAAGACCTGAGCCAAAATCAAGTCAGACACCTAACTGACTGAGCCATCCAGGCGCCCCAAGAGGGTTTTTTTTTTAATTAATGCTTTCTTTTTTAACTTAGTAGGAGAGATGATCAGCAAAAATAGAAAAAGAAGGCCACCTTGAGAAAGGAAAAGGAGACAGAATTTCAATCGCACCTTTTAGTATGGTAGGACCAGAGAGAAGAGGCATTCGAAAAATTATTTGCTCTAGGTCAAGCCCCTTGCTTGCAAACTGAACCAAAGATGTGTGGAGCTGTGTGCTACTGGCCTTCTCAGAAATCCACCTCAGTGTCCTTTCCCTTCACAATCAAAATTTATTTGTACTGTTTCTCACCTGAAATTTTTTTTTCTTTTTTTTAAAATTTATTTATTTATTTATTTATTTATTTATTTATTTATTTATTTATTTATTTATGATAGTCACAGAGAGAGAGAGAGAGAGAGGCAGAGACACAGGCAGAGGGAGAAGCAGGCTCCATGCCCCGGGAGCCTGACGTGGGATTCGATCCTGGGTCTCCAGGATTGCGCCCTGGGCTGAAGGCAGGCGCTAAACCGCTGTGCCACCCAGGGATCCCTGAAATTTTTCTTTTAAGGTTTATATATGTGTTTGTTTATTTGTTTATTTATTTGAGAGAGAGAGAGAGAGAGCATGAGTGGGAGGGGCAGAAAGAAAGGGAGAGAGAATCTCAAGAAGACTCTGCACGAAGCATGTAGCTCTACCCAGGGCTTGATCTCATGACCCTGAGATCATGGCGGGAGCTGAAGCCAAGAGTCGGACACTTAACTGACTGTTCCACCAAGGCACCCCTCACCTACAATTTTTGTGGTTGTAACTCTGGAGTATTTATTCTTTTAGTTGCTCATGTCAAAAGAAGCACTTGGTGATATGCTTTTAAATAGATAAGTTTCAAAGCTAACATAAACTCTCCCCTATAATTTTTCTTTTCTATACTACAGAGTCTCCTTCACTTTCCTGTTAGCCTCTTTCTCATGTCTTATTTTGAAATGCTCTCACTGGATTTTTTTGTTTTGTTTTGTTTTGTTTTTTTGTTGTTTTTTAAAGATTTCGTTTATTTATTTGAGAGAAAGTGAGCTAGAGAGAGAACATGAGTGGGGGGAAGGGCAGAGGGAGAAGCAGATTCCCCATTGAGCCGGGGAGCCTGATGCAGGCCAGGACCCTGGGATCATGACCTGAGCTGAAGGCAGACACTTAACCTCTTGAGCCACCCAGGTGCCCCAACTCTCCTCATTTATTGGTAACCTTTCTCTGTTTTGTTTTCACCCAAATTATGGGGGCCCCAATCAGACCTTTAGTACCGTCATATTAGTATATAATGAATAATGATTTCATTTTGGGGAAGGTTACTGATGCTACTATTCCTGTTAAACTGGCCTTTCTAGACCAAAACTTGAGCTAGATTCAAAAGGTGTAGATTTTAGTTCACAGCATACAGATGTACCTCTCTAAGCAAATCTGCTACCTGAAAACCTGGCTTGGGGATCCCTGGGTGGCTTAGCGGTTTGTACCTGCTTTTGTCCCAGGGCGTGACCCTGGAGTCCCGGGATCGAGTCCCACGTCAGGCTCCCTGCATGGAGCCTGCTTCTCCCTCTGCCTATGTCTGTGTCTGCCTGTCTCTCTCTGTCTCTCATGAATAAATAAATAAAATCTTACAAAAAAACAAACAAACCTGGCTTTAGAGACTATAAAAGTGATTCTTCAATTAGAAGGATTTACTATTCCCTCTGCCAATTCTTAAAAATAAGCTCTCCTCTAATACAGTCTTTTCAGAAACACATCTATCATGCAAATTAACATGTGCTTGCATAATTTGGAGAGTAAGAAGAAAAGTATTTACAAATTGAAGCAATATAAAAGCCGCCAATTTTATAGAAAGTAACACTACGTCTTTGTGTCATGTTATCCTACACTGCTCTTTCCTGCACCTTTCTTAGGAAATCTCCAACCAAAGACAAAATTTAAAGGGCTTCATTTCTACTACTATCCTCCAGCCTAAGTAATTAAACCCCTTCCCATAGAGTAAATAGAAATGAAATTAACTCCTCAATTTAAGAAAAGTAAAAGCAAACATATGTAATCTCTCTTCCTTTTTAAGCTTCAAAATAATTAAGTTGATTTGGACTCTGACTCTTTATTCTGTAAGATTACATTTTAACTGAAACAGACAAAACAAGAACTTCCCTTATAATTCAAACAGTTCCTTGAATTTTTCAGATAAGCTCCACCCTTGGCAGCAATGACATCTCAAAGGTATAAACCAACACCTAAATTCCCTTTGCACCTGGGATTAGGGAACAATATTTCCGCGTGTGTGGATGTGAGTGTGGGTGTGTGTATGAGAGAGAGAGAGAGAAACAGAGTCAGAGATAGACAACAAATTAAAACTGAGAAAACTGGAATTCCTAAAACTCAAAGCTCAAAACCCTCTTGATCCCTAAAGCAGTGGAAAATCCATTTCACTTACATTGTTACCCAGAAGTTAGAAGTGGCAAAACATAGGGAACTTATTGTCTTAGAAATATAGCATGCCACACTAGCAAAGGAAGTAAGTGGTTTGAGTAGGGTGCCCATTATTTTTTGAAAATAATATAAAAAAAATAAAAAAAATTTTTTTGCCCACCTTTTTCCAGGGAACTAACTACAGGAAATTCAGTGGTTCCTTTTATACTCACCAATTTTACACCTTTGTCTGATAAACTCAGGAGTCTACATTTCCAAAGTGAGTGGCTTACTTCACAGAATGTGGTGGGTCATTTTATTTTATTTTTTTAAAGATCTTATTTGTTTATTCATGAAAGACACACACAGAGAGAGGTAGAGACACAGGCAGAGGGAGAAGCAGGCTCGGTTCAGGGAGCCCAATGTGGACTTGATCCCAGGACTCCAGGATCACACTCTGGGCCAAAGGCAGGTGCTAAACCACTGAGCCACCCAGGGATCCTCTGTGTGGGTCATTTTAAAATTACTTCTTTCTGACTATGCTCTAGGTGAAACCTTGACATCATTGTCATATTCTGGATGGGTATGTTTTGCCACTTAAAATTTTTTTTGTCTAGTCTTACATCTTCTGTAAGTACGGTTTGTTTTTTTTTTAAGATTTTATTTATTTATGAGAGACACAGAGAGAGAGGCAGAGACACAGGCAGAGGGAGAAGCAGGCTCCATGCAGGGAGCCCGACGTGGGATTTGATCCCGGGTCTTCAGGATCGCGCCCTGGGCCAAAGGCAGGCGCTAAACTGCTGCGCCACCCAGGGATCCCAAGAATAATAATTTTAAAAGAACAAATTTTAATTTAAAAGATACTATTCAAATTTAGTAAAATAGTTCATGTATGAACTAAAATATGTACTAACCAGATGCAAATGTTACATCTTGCAGTGTGCACTAGGTTCATGATTTTAAGCTTTAAACATAAATGAAACTTTCAATGAGTATATACAATAAGAGAATAAAAATCATTGTGTATCTTAATCTCTACAACCACATGGTATCATTTCTTTTGAGTCTACTGTTTAAATTCGAGAATAAGTCATACTACAGGAGCCTGAGATGTAGACTGGCCCCAAAATAAGCTACAACTCTAAACTATTCTGAATTTACTCTAAAAATGCTTCTGTTAAGTTTAATCTGCATGTCTTGAGACACTGCTGTATAGCTGAGAATTCTCTGAATTAACTTTTATGTAAAATAAAATGTTTATTGAAGCATAAGTAATACAAATGTGCTAGTTTGAAACTTTCATTAGTGAAACTCAGTAATAGCAACAACCGGTAGAGAATTTATACTAAAAAAAAGAATTTACAAGGGAGTATTCTATCACCGACATTATTAAATTAAAGACTAATGGTGATAATAAAAAGCAAACTAGCTCCTAGTTTGTTTTTATTATTGTTTTTAAATGTGTGCCCTTATTGCCTGAACCAGGAAAGTACTATCCCTATTGCTTTGCCCTTGTTACTCGGCTGCCTACTTTGAGCCAGGCATGCTGTCAAGTGTTGGCACACCATGTTGGACAAGGACAAATGACCTCCTGTTTTTATGGTGCTTCCAAGCTCATGAGAGATCAACGGAGACTAAGTAAACAAATAAGAATTTATAAAATTCAAAGGGCTATGAAGGAAATTAATCAGAACCAGAGACAGAGAATTAAAAGAAATCTATGGGACAAAGTGGTGAAAGAAGGCTCACGTTCTTGGAGCTTGATGAGCAAGGGAGAGGGGTGTGAATTGAAGTTGGCAGATAGGCAGACACCTGACCAGCTTTGAAGAATTAGGCTTGTATTCAAAGTGCACAAAAAAAAAAAAAATCCAAGTTTTAAGCAGTGGAATGACATAAACTTATGTTTCCAAAAGATGATTCTGGCTACCATGCAGAGAAGGGATTGAAATATGGTAAGAATAGATTCTTGAACACCTACTACACTGTTTCTAGCCCTGGAGAAAGATACTCATGGCTTGGCCTCAAGAGATGGCAACAGTGATGGAAAATATAGTAACATGTTTTCAGTAGGAATGAATGAAAGTGGGGAGTGAGGTAAGGGAAGTTGTCAAGAATGATGCCCCGGTTTTTGGCTTGTGTAAATAAGAGAATGCTGATTTTTACTTAAATGAGAAGTTTGAGAGAGGACAGGTTTCCTAATGATAACTTGATCCAACATGCATCTCTCTGTGAACTTTTAGTTGTTTTGTTTTTAATAGACCTTATTTTTACAGAGATTTTAGGTTCACAGAAAAATTAAGTAGGAAATACAGAGAATTCCCTTATATTTCCTGCCTCTCCTCCCTGCCTCCCCAACCCCACCCTCTCCCACTGTCATCATCTCACATTGGTCTGGTACATTTGTTAAAATCAATTAATCTGCATTCACTCATCATTATCGCCCCAAATTAATACTTTTCATTAAGGTTCACTCTTCTTGTACATTCTATGAATTTTGAATAATGTAGAATAACATGTATCCACCATTACAGTATCAAACAGAATAGTTTCACTACCCTAAAAACCCTCTGGGTTCTGCTTATTTATCTCTCCTTCTTCCTAACCCCCTTCCAGTAACCACTGATTTTACTGTCTCCATAGTTTTGCTTTTTCCAGAATGTCATATCATGAGAATTATTCAGTATTCAGGCTTTTCAAATTGATTTCTTTACTTAGTAATATGCATTTAAATATTTTCTATGTCTTTTCATGGCTTACTAGCTCATCTCTTTTTTTCTTTTTTAAAGATTTTATTTATTTATTCATGAGAGACAGAGAGAGAGAGAGAGAGAGAGGCAGAGACACAGGCAGAGGGAGAAGCAAGCTCCATGCAGGGAGCCCAATGTGGGACTCAATCCCGGGTCTCCAGGATCACACCCCAGGGCTGAAGGTGGCGCCAAACCGCTGGGCCATCGGGGCTGCCCATCCATCATCTCTTTTTAACATGGAATAATATTCCATTGCATGGACGTATCATAGTTTATTTATTCTTGGTTGACTTCTTGGTTGCTTCTAAGCCCTGGCAATTCTGAACAAAGCTGTAACATCAGGTGCAGATTTTTGGGTAAACACAAGTTTTCAATTCATTTGGGTAAACACCAAGGAGCACAGTTGCTGGATCATATGGTAAGAGTATGTTTAGTTTGTATGAAACTGCCAAACAGTCTTCCAAAGTGGCTATAACATTTTGAATTCCCATCAGCAATGAATGTTGCTCTACATCCTTGCTAGCATTTCATGTTGTCAATGTTTTGGATTTTCACCATTCTATTAGGTGTCTACTGGTATCTCATTGTTGCTTTAATTTGCATTTCCCTAATGACATATATATTGAGAATCTTTTCATATGCTTATTTGCCATCTGTATCTCTTCTTTGGTGAGGTATCTGTTCAGGCCTTTTGCTTATTTTTAAAATATATTTTTATTAATTTATTTGAGAGAGAGCACAAGTGGGAGGAAGAGGTAGAAGGAGAGAGGAAGCAGAACTGAGCAAAGAGCCAGCCATGAGGCCTGATCCTACCATCCTGAGAGCATGACCTGAATTGAAGGTAGATGCCTTGCCAACTGAGCCACCTAGGCACCCCTTTTCTGCCCATTTTTAAAAAATATTTATTTATTCATGAGAGATACAGAGAGGGAGAGAGAAGCAGAGACACAGGCAGAGGGAGAAGCAGGTCCCATGCAGGGAGCCTGACATGGGACTCAATCCCGGGACTCCAGGATCATGCCCTGGGCCAAAGGCAGCGCTAAACTGCTGAGCCACCCAGGGATCCCCCCTGCCCATTTTTAATTTAAGTTGTTCATTTTCTTATTGTTGAGGTTTATTTTGTTTGTTTTCTAAAAGATTTATTTATTCATTTTAGAGGGAGTAGGTGTAGAGGGAGAGGGAGAGAATCTCAAGAAGACTCCTTGCTGAGGGAGGAGCCTAATGTGGGGCTCAATCCCATGACCCTCAGATTATGACCTGAGCTGAAACCTAAGAGACCAACGATCAACTGACTGAGCCACCTAGACATTCCCTTATTGTTGAGGTTTAAGTGTTCTTTGCATATTTTATTTCATTTTATTTTTAAAAGATTTTATTTATTTATTTGAGAGGTGCCTAGGTAGCTCAGTCAGTTAAACATCAGGTCATGATTCCCACTTCCTGGGATGGAAGAAGTCCTATGTTGAGCTCCTTACTCAGCAGAGAGCCTGTTTCTCCTTCTCTCTCTGCCCCTTCTTCCTGCTGATATTTTCTCTGTTGCCTGCTCTCTCTCTCTCTCTCTCTGTGTCAAATAAATAAATAAATAAATAAATAAATAAATAAATAAATAATTTTTAAAAGATTTTATTTATTTGAGAGAGAGAGAGAGCACAAGCAGGGGTGAAAGGGGCAGAGGGAGAGGGAGAAGCAGATTTCCTGCTGAGCATGGAGCCCGATGGGGGAGGCTCGTTCCATCTCAGGACCTGGGGATTAAGCCATCCTGGAACACTTTTGTGTCTTTTATTTTTTAAAGCTTTTTTTTTTAAGAATTTTATTTATTTATTTGAGACAGAGAGAGAGAGAGAGAGATAGTAACGGAGAGCACAAATGGGGGCAGAGGCAGAGGGAAAAGCAGGCTCCCTGCGGGGAGCCCAATGTGGGACTCAATCCCCTGCCCCCAGGATCATGGCTGAGACAAAGGCGGACGCTCAACCACTGAGCCACCCAGGCATCCCTCTGCTGTTTTAGAGTGGAATATTCTGAATAGAGAATCTATTAGACCCATCTAGTCCAGTGTGTTATTCAAAGTCACTGTTTCCTTGTTGATTTTCTGTTTAGATGTGCTATCCATCGATGTAAGTGGAGTGTTAACATCCCCTAGAATTATCGTATTACTATTGATTACTTCTTTTTATATTTGTTATAAGTTGTTCCTTTCTTCTCTTGCTCTCTCACAATTTGCTGGCTTTCTTTAGTGATATACTTCAATTTCTTTCTGTTTATTTTTTGCCTATTACTAGTTTTTGACTTGTGGTCACCATTAGGTTTATTTATAATATTTTATACATATGCAGTCTATATCAAGTTGATGATTGCTTAAACTTGAACTCATTCTTTACTCTTCTCCCATGATTTAGTTATATGGTGTCCTACTTTACATCCTTTTGTGAATCCCTTGACTGATTTTTATATGTATACTTAAACTGGGTTCTTGGAGGTGTTTTTAGGCCTTTTTTAAAGAATATGACTGCTGTATTTTTTAGGTGTGAAAACAGGGGATCTCTGGGTGGCTCAGCAGTTTAGCACCTGCCTTCGGCCCAGGGTGTGATCCTGGAGTCCCAGGACTGAGTTCCACATCGGGCTCCCTGCATGGGGCCTGCTTCTCCCTCTGCCTGTGTCTCTGCTTTTCTCTCTCTCTCTCTCTCTCTCTGTATCTCTTGTGAATAAATAAATAAAATCTCAAAAAAAATTAATGTGAAAACATTTCCCTCCTTGTTACATGTGTCCATTTTTACTTTTTAATTTTTAAAAATATTTTATTTATTTATTCATGAGAGACACAGAGAGACAGAGACATAGGCAGAGGGAGAAGCGGGCTCTCTGTGGGGAGCCTGTTGCAGGACTTGATCCTAGGACCCTGGGATCATGACCTGAGCCAAAGACAGATGCCCAACCACTGAGCCACCCAGCTACCCCCATAGATGGCTTTTCTGATATTGAGGTATGTTCCCTTTATCCCCACACTTTGAAGAGTTTAATCAGGAATGGATGCTATGTTTTGTCAAATGCTTTCTCTGTATCTATTGAGAGGCTCATATGGTTCTTGTCTTTTCTTTTATTAATGCGATCTATTGTGCTGATTGTTTTATGAATGTTGAACCACCCTTGCATCCCAGGGATAAATGCCACTTGGTCGTGGTGAATAATCTTCTTAATTACTGTTGGAGCCTATTGACTAGTGTCAAGAATGAGAATTTTGCATCCATGTTCATCAGGGATATTGGTCTGTTATTCTTCTTTGTGGGGTCTTTGTCTGGTTTGGGGATCAAAGTAATGCTGGCTTCATAGAGTTTGGAAGTATTCTTTCCATTTCTATCCTTTTAAGATTTTTAATTTATTTATTCATGAGACACAGAGAGAGAGAGAGAGAGAGAGAGAGAGAGAGAGGCAGAGACACAGCCAGAGGGAGAAGCAGGCTCCATGATGGGAGCCTGACGTGGGACTCAATCCCAGGTCTCCAGGATCACGCCCTGGGCTGAAGGTGGCACTAAACCGCTGGGCCACCGGGGCTGCCCCATTTCTATCCTTTGAAACAGCTTTAGTAGAATAGATATTATTTCTTCTTTAAAGGTAGAACTCCCCTGGGAAGCCATCTGGCCCTGGATTTTTGCTTCTAGGGAGATTTTTGATGAATGCTTCAATTTCCTTGCTGGTTATTGATCTGTTCACTTTTACTATTTCTTCCTGTTTCAGTTTTGGTAATTTGTAGGTTTCCAGGGATGCATCCACTTTTTCCAGATTGCCTAATTCATTGGCATATAGTTGCTCATAACACATTTTTAAAATCATTTGTATTTCCTTGGTATTGATTGTGATCCCTCTTCTTTCATTCATGATTTTATTAATTTGAGGGTTTTTTTTCTTTTTAATAAGTCTGGCTAGGAGTTTATCTATCTTATTAATTCTTTCAAAGAATGAGTCCCTGGGGGACGCCTGGGTGGCTCAGTGGTTAAGCGCGTCTGCCTTTGGCTTGGGGCATGATCCTGGAGTCCTTGGATAGTCCCACATTGGGCTCCCTGCATGGAGCTTGCTTCTCCCTCTGCTTATGTCTCTGCCTCTCTCTTTCTTTGTCTCTCATGAATAAATAAATAAAGTTTTTATTTTTTAAATTTTTTTAAAGATTTATTTATTTATGATAGACATAGAGAGAGAGGCAGAGACACAGGAGGAGGGAGAAACAGGCTCCATGCCAGGAGCCCGATGTGGGACTCGATCCCAGGACTGCAGGATCGTGCCCTGGGCCAAAGGCAGGAGCTAAACTGCTGAGCCACCCAGGGATCCCCAATAAATTTTTTAAAAGAGGAGGAGGAGGAGGAGGAGGAGGAGGAGGAGGAGGAGGAGGAGGAGGAGGAGGAGGAGGAGGAGAAAATCTGTCCTTGGCTGAGAGTGGAGTGTTGAAGTCTCCTACTAGTAATGTATTATTATCCATGTGTCTGCTGTTAATCTGGTATTATCTCCATATACTAGAAATCTCTTGTCTCAAGCTGCTTTTAGGATTTTCTCTTTACCTCTGAAATTTGCAAGCTTCACTATTATATGTTGGGATGTTGATTGGTTTTTGTTGATTTTTTTTGGGGGGGTCCTCTCTATCTCTTGGATATGAATGTGTTTTTCCCTCCTCAGATTAGGGAAGTTCTCAGCTATGATGTGTTTCAAACACACTTTCTAAGGATCCCTGGTTGAGCGTCTGCCTTCAGCTCAGGATGTGATCCTGGAGTTCTGGGATCGAGTCCCGCATTGGGCTCCTGCATGGAATCTACTTCTCTTCCCTCTACATGTGTCTCTGCCTCTCTCTGTGTCTCTCATGAATAAATAAATAAAATCTTAAAACACACACACACACACACACACACACACACACACACACACACACTTTCTGGTCAGATCTCTCTCTCCACATCCTCTGGAATCCCAATAAGATGGATGTTATTCTTTCTCAAACTATCACTTAATTCTTGGAGTCTCTCCTTGCAGACTCTTAGTTGTCTATCTCTTTTCCTCAGCTTCCTTCCTTTCCATCAACTTGCCGTCTATGTCACTCACTCTCCTGTCTCATTACCCTAGCAGTTAGAGTACCCAGTTTAGACTGCATCTCAGAATATTTTAAACTTCAGCCTGATTAGATCTAATTACTACAGTAAGAGATTCTCTAGAGGGCAGCCCCCGTGGCGCAGCGGTTTAGCACCACCTGCAGCCCAGGGCGTGATCCTGGAGACCTGGGATCGAGTCCCACATCGGGCTCCCTGCATGGAGCCTGCTTCTCCCTCTGCCTCTCTCTCTCTCTCTCTGTGTGTGTGTGTGTATGTGTGTCTCTATGAATAAATAAATTTTAAAAAAAAAGATATTCTCTATAGTCTTTTGTACTTTTTTCAAAGCCACCAGTAATTTTACAATTGTAATCCTGAATTCTAACTCCAACCTCACTTAAATTTATATCCATTAGATCTGTGGCAGAGAGTATTACTTCTGGTTCTTTTTTTTGTGGTGGATTCTTCCTTCTAGTCATTTCATCCACTGTAGATGGCTGTACAAGTGAGCAGAGTCAAAAATATCAACCACAACCCAAGCAAAACATACCCTTGGAGCCCAATGTTGTGGTCCACATGACTCTCACTCTACTACATACTCTGCCTAGTATATATTTAATTTCAGTTATTGAGTTCTTCATCTCTGATTGGTTCTTTTCTTATGTTTCCTATCTCTTTGTTGAAGATCTCACTAAAATGCCCCACTCTTTCCCCAAGTCCAGTGAGTATCTTTACAATCATTACTTTAAATTCTCTATGAGGTATATTATTTATCTCTGTTTTGTTTAGCTCTCTTGCTGTGATTTTGTCCTTTTCTTACATTTGGGACATATTCCTCTGTCTCCTTATTTTGTATAGCTCTCTGTATCTGTTTCTATGTGTTAAGAAAATCAGCCATATCTCCTGCTATTGAAAGTATGGCCTTCTGAAGTTCTCTAGTGCCCTGCAGTGCAATATTGCATGTTGAACGGGGGTGTCTTTAGGGGTATCTGCTATGTGTGTTGCATGTACCCTACTATTGTGGATGAGCTGCATTTGCTTTCAGTCCAGTCATCTCCAATGGATCTCTTTGCCTGTTGTGGGCAGGGTTTGATCCCTTTGTTGTTAGTGAGCCATTTGGGGGCTGCCTTTGGCTTGAGTTCAGTCAGACCAGATATTTTCCAAGGATGTAATAGCACTTGGGTGCTGTCCTATATCTTCCCCTGAGAAGCTTTCATTGGTGAGTGGAGCCTGCAGTCATACCCAGTAAATGTCCCCAGCCCACTGCTGGGGTCACAGTTGGACTGGTGTGTGTGGTTATCTTCCTTTCTCCCCAGGACAGGAGTCACTTTGGAGTGGTTTTGTGGGGGTAGGGTGTAAGGTGCCAGAGAAGTCCATGCTGATCCCCTCCAGTGGAAGGATCTGCAGCCACTTGGGAAAGCTCCTGCCAAGAGCAGCCAGGTTGGAGGGGGGAGATCTGCAGAAGGGTGGGGCAGTGAGTGCTGTTAGCAAGTAGGTGGAAAGTGCACTGCCATGCTGGTTCCAGCAGGTATCTGTATATCTAGGCTGGGGGGCAGGGCAGGAAAATGGCACTTGCCAGCTCTTTTGCTCTTGGAGAAGTTTCCCAATGATCCCTGCCCCTCCAGCTCTGAGATTAGTAAATAAATATTCCCATATACCCCAGGCATTTTTCAAACTGCTGTGTCTATGCTGTATCTCAGTAAGCTGTTTGTTGTGCTGTCCTTAAGGGCAGGGACTCAGTTTCCTATTGCCCTCTGTGTCTCTCAGTTGTTAAGCCCCAGTGATTATAAGAACTCACAAGGTTAGGTCCCTCTGCTTTTCAAAGCTAAATGTTATAAGGATTTGTCTCCCCAGTGCAAGTTCCCCATGCTTGGGGTGCCTGGTGTGGGGTCTGCTCCTCTCCCCACCCCATGCCTGTCATGTCCCTCCCTCCTGTGAACAGACCAGTGGATCATTTTGGCTCCTGACTGGGTCTCCACCCTCACTATGCTCTTCTATGTGGCCTCTTCTCTCCATTTAGCCCTGGGGAGTCAGTTCTGCCAGTCTTCTGGTCATTTTCTGGGTTATTTATACAGATGTGGGTGTTATCTAGTTGTATCTGTAGCGGGAGGTGACCGTAGTGTCTTCCTACTCTACTATCTCCCCCGGATGTCCCTTGGGTAACAGTTCTTTAGCAGATATGTCTTCTGTCCAAATATTTCTTCCCAGTCTGTGGCTTGTCTTCTCATGGTCTCAGTTAGTTTTCAGTTTTATCTCTCCAAACCACTGCTTCATGTTTCATTTTAATTCAATCAAATGTGGAAATATTATATATTGTATAAAACTTTTTCTTTTTTTAAAAATGAATATATATTTAAGATTTTTTATTTATTAGAGAGAGAGAGGCAGCACAAGTGAGGGTGGTCAGGAGGGGCAGAGGGAGAGGGAGAAGCAGACTCCTTGCTGAGTGGGGAATCCAACACAGGACTCTATCCCCAAGATCATGACCTGAGCTGAAGGCAGATGCTCAACAGACTGATCTGCCCAGGTGCCCCCAAAATGAATATATTTTATTATTACAAAAGTAATACATATTCCTAATGGAAAATTTGAAAAACACATAATTAGGAAAGAGAGGAAAAACCTGTGAAAAATTCTGGCACCAAGAAGACTAGTGGCCTTGGGAGTATCTGGAAACCACACCCTTGGCCTGGGCAATTTGACAATACATGTCAGAAGCCTAAAAAAGATACCCACCCTTTGACCCAACAATCCTTATTTAGAAATGTATTCCAAGAAAATAGCTGGATGTGTGCCCAGAGAGTTAAATACAAGGATGTTTCTAACAACCTATATTAGTTTGTTAGGGTGGCCATAACAAAGCACCACAGACTGGATGGCTTAAAGAACAGAAATTTATTTCTCATGATTCTGGAGACTAGAATCCAAAAGCAGTGTAGCAGCAAGATTGGTTATCTCTGAGGCTTCTCTCTTTGGCTTCTAGATGGCCATCTTCTGTGTCTTCATATAGTCTTCCTTTTGTATGGGGACCAGTCCTAGTGGATTAGGGCCCACCCTAATGACCTCATTTTAACTTAATTATCTCATTAAAATCTAATCTCTAAATAAAATCACATTTTGATATACTGGGGGTTAGGACTTCAACATATAAATTTTAGGGGAACATGATTCATTCCATAACACAACCTAACCCAATAATTGTGAATTAGTTATGAAGTAGTCACACAATGGTACATTCATACATTTTAGTTCATGTGTGAATTTTTAATACTACCACTAAAAATAGCTCTAGAAATTTATGTGGCACAAAAAGCATTTCATGATATATGTTGCTCAGTGAAAAGAATGGGCTATAAAATAATATGGGTAGTTCTCTTTCTTTTCTTTCTTCTTTCTTTTCTTTCTTTCTTTCTTTCTTTCTTTTCTTTCATTTCTTTCTTTTCTTTTCTTTCCTTCCTTCTTTTCTTTCTTTCTTTCTTTCTTTCTTTCTTTCTTTCTTTCTTTTCTTTCTTCTTTCTTTCTTTCTTTCTTTCTTTCTTTCTTCTCTTTCTTTCTTCTCTTTCTTTCTTTCTTTCTTTCTTTCTTTTCTTTCTTTCTTTCTTTCTTTCTTTCTTTCTTTCTTTCTTTCTTTCTTTCTTTCTTTCTTTCTTTCTTTCTTTCTTTCTTTCTTTCTTTCTTTCTTTCTTTCTTCTTTCTTTCTCCACACTCAGCATGGAGCCTAATGAACGGCTTGAACTCACAACCCTGAGATTATGACCTGAGCAGAGATTGAGTCTCAACCAACTGAGTCACCCTAGTGCCCCTGATTGTTGTTCTTTCTGTGTGTGAAATAAATACACAAATGCACAGAAAAATAGCTGAAAGGGTTTAATAGCAATTATATTCAGGGGATGATATGTATGATTTTAATTTGTTTTATTTTTGTTTACTTATTTGTTGCTTAACTGTGCATTTACACTTTTTTTTCCCACAATAAGTTTGTGCACTATTTTAAAAGAAACCCCTCATGATACAAACACCCCCCTAAAAAAAAGAGGGGGAAATCTACCCTACCCTAAGTATACCCTAAGTATTTTTTTATAACAATTCTCCACCATGTTGTTTTCCTTTAACTGTTTCTGCTTTCCTTCCCCTAAACTGAGTTTTGGTGAGATATAAAGCTCACTGTTTCTATTTGCCCCTATATAGTAATAGCCTGCTCATTTAATGTGCAGTGAAGTGCTCAGTGTACTTTATTCTTTTTTGGAGATTATTTGGAAAGATTTTTACTTAATCATAAGGCATCGCTGAAGCCAGTGACATTATGACAAAATGATTCATCGTGGTTTAGGGCTTATGATCAGATAGGCTCTGAACTCTATTTTCAAATTTATAGAGAAAGTTTTTAAAAATAGAGTGGGTTTCCAAAAAGAGAGGAAGGTGAATATGTTTGGCGTCCTGATTCTGTGATTTCTAATTTAGGAGGCAGAGTGTCTGTTCACACCTCATTCATGGGAAAGTAAACTGTAGTCATTTTTCTTCTAAAGTCTGTTATTTCTTCAGAGGCTGAACCTACCACTCCAATCACTGTTTTCCAGTCCTGCTCCTCACCCCCCCACCCCCGCCCCACTTCTGTAGCTTGGATAATTTATGCACAAAACAAGTAATGTCTGAATAAAAAGAAAACACCCAAGTTAAGACATAATGAAATAATCTGAGGTTACCTGAAAACAGGATTCCACATGTAAAGCTTTCACTTTGCATTATATACCTTCATGGCCATCGAAACTTTTGGTGAACTGAACTGTAGCCACTCCCCGGGGTGTTATATGGAGTGGTGATGGATTTAGCATCACTACACCTGCATCAGTAGGTAGTATACAACAAGAACAGAACTTGAAAATTTAGTCTTATAATAAAGAGGGTATCTTGTATTGAGCACCTTGTTTACACTGCTGGCAAGTCTTAACAATACCTCTAAAATTAAGAATCCTCCTAAGAGGCATGTATTTCATAGACCACTTCTTGCCCTCAACTTATCAAACAAATAGAGCTGCTTGTGCTCATTTGTCCATTTTTACAACAGAGTAATGATCATGCACTCCACGTTCCTAGCATTTTGCTTTGATCCAGAATAAAATCTGATTAAATATTTACATCTATTATTTATACTACTCTCAGTGAGCAGCTTTGATTACAGTGTCTAACCTCCATCTCCTGGCCAGTAAGTGTGAATTAGGAATTCTCTTCAGGTTGGTTCTTGTGGTGACCAGTCAGCCCTTACTACCTTACAATACTTTGAAATTGATAAACATAAAGAAGGAAAAGAAGCCAAGAGGTTGCCTACCAAGGTGTCTCTGGCAGAACTCTCCTGAACAGTTGTTTAATCTTTGGTCAGACCTGGATAGTACTTAGATAAGAGATTATCTGTGAATATAGAGTCTTAGAGGTGTTTCCTCTAGGCTGACAGCTCCTCAAGAGCATGGGCCACGTCTTTTTTGTCTTGAGAGTTCTAGGCCTGGCATAGAACAGCCATATGTATTATGTTCAATTTAATTCAAAATCAACCACCTACTTCCTTATCACTCTCATTCTATATATTTTTTCTGTAATTAACCTGTGATATAAAATTCTAAAGGCTTGAATATTTTTCTATTATTACTTGAAATTTCAGAGATGAATGACACACCTGAAACTGCTTAACAATAACCCACAACCCTCGGACCAACTCACACCTGAAACTAATGCACTATTGTGTGTCAACTATACTTCAGTTAAAAAAATAAACACATAATTTTTAAAAAATTAGATTCTATGCCCTACATGAGGCTTGAACTCACAACTCTTAAGAACAAGAGTCATATGCTCTACCAACTGAGCTAGCCAGGTGCCTCAAATAAATATTTTTTAGAAAAATTAGAGGGGTGCCTGGGTGGCTTGGTCAATTGTCTACCTTCTGCTCAGGTCATGATCCCAGTCCTGGGATCACCCTGAGTTGGACTCACTGCTCGGCAGGGAGTCTGCTTCTCCTTTTGCCTCTCCCGCTGACTTGTGTTCTGTGTGTGCTTGCTTGCTTGCTTGCTCTCTTTCTCTCTCTCTCTCTTAAATAAAAACATTAGAGATGCAAGAGACCTTAGAGATAATTACTACAGAATGCCTTCATTTTACTTCATTTTACATGAGAAAATGAAGTCCAGAGAGGTTATTTGACTTTTCAAAGCTGGTTAGTGACAGAGATAAAGCCAGGAGAATCCAGGTCCTTCTGGCTCCTTATTTGCTACTAAATACTCCTAAGCCACTGAGAAGACTGATTATGCTTTAAGTTGTACTGTTTTTTTTTTCTTTCCTTTTTTCCTACCTCTCTTCACATGTTCCCCACCCCCCCCACCCCTCACACTTGGACATAAGATCATGCAAATCGGAGAACTTGGAAGTTTTTAGAAAAACTGGGCTATATTGCGTTGTGGCCCAGGATGGTGGAAGTGGAACTTTATCTTTCTGGAAAGGTATTATATTTACTCATGTTCTCTGGGTAGTGGTTGAATGTGAGAGCTTTGCCCAAGTGCAGATATCTTTACTGCACAGTGGATGTACCTTGCACTGGAATGTCAGGAGACTGATCTCTCATCTTGCCTCTGTTATCACTCCTGTGGCCTTGGGAAACTTAATTTTCCTCTCTGGGCCTCAGTTCTTCATTTATAAAATATATAACCTGGAGCAGATAAGCTCTAAAATCATATGATTCTACCTGTTTCTGCTTCTGATTTATAAACATTAAACTTTTTTTTTCTACCTTTAGAGTAAACGCCACACCTAAGCCCCATGGAATTTGGTCACCCTTACATTTTCCCATAAATGTGGATAGGTCTTCTCTGCTCTCTTTGGTATAACTGGAATGATTTAATTTTTAAAATTTCAATGGGTTCAATTACTATCTTCCACTTGTCATTCTACCAAAGAAGTAATTGGCACAATAGTTAAAGTTGATCTATGACTCAATTCCTTTGAGTTTTTTTTTTTCAAGTGTTACTTTGAAAATCTTTAAGCCTCCTCTAGCTATCACTTGTCTAGAGTTACATGGTCTCTATGCATCCTGTCTTCTTTTGCTTCTTGTGGAATTGGGAGAGAGGGCATAGTTTCTCCTCAGGATCAGGAATCCCAGGAGGTGTCCAGAAGAGGGAACATTAAGTAGAGGAAGGGAAAGCTGCCAGGTTACTGACTCTGCTGTAGCAGGTGACAAGGAGTTAGTTGCAACCTGACTCCTCTCCCCACTGTGGGGTTACTGGCTTTGTGTTGTCTCGGCAAAGTCCCCTAGACATGTCATGGCAGCCTATCCTTTGCCTTCTTCTGCTTAAATGCCTCCACGCCCTGGAATGGAGAATCAAGAGATCAGCTTTTCTGGATGCAGTTGAAAGGATGCCCTGTTTGTCAGAGGCAAGTGGCCTGACTTACCTGAAAATTACCCTGATGTGCAAAGCTGCAGAATGCATAGCTGTTTGTTACCTGCACTTAAAGGAACATAAGGCCCAGTGTTGCATTACTTTGTTTGTCTCTAACAGATCTTTCTCTTTTGCATCAACTGTTTCACACTGTCAATCACTCAACAGCAATTATGAAGCTCTTGCCTTAAGCATGAAGGAAGGTTGAGAAGGAAGAGAAACCATGACCTCTGGCCTTGAGGACTAAAAAATTGCTGAGAGAAGACTTGAGAATGCATAAAAACAGTAAGTACTTCATAAACAAGTATAGATGAACATAATGGAGAGTATTTCCAGACATGTTTAGGAGTTAACTGGCATAATCAAGCTTGGGTGCAGTTAATCAGAGAAGACTTCTAGTTTCTCACAAGAACAGGCACTACAAATTTAATTGAATATATTAACATACTTACCTAGAGAACTCAGGGACAATTTTACAAAGGATTTGAATGATTTCAGAAAACCCCATCAAGTCATATTCCAAAAAATATAAAAGATGCGAATGAAAAAAATCACATGGGAAATATGTGAGAAAGAATTGAGTAGAGTGAATGAGGAAGCTAAACAAGTAATTTGTAGAAATCTATGCTAGGCTGAGGAATTGGATCTGATCAAATGTGCAACAGGAAGTCACCGGAGGTTCTTGAAAATGGAGATGGCCTATGAAATCATCTAAGGAAGATTAATCTTCCTGCTATACATAAACTAATATAGAAAAGTTAGTGGCAGGGATCCCTGGGTGGCGCAGCAGTTTAGCGCCTGCCTTTGACCCAGGTCGCGATCCTGGAGACCCGGGATCGAATCCCACGTCGGGCTCCTGGTGCATGGAGCCTGCTTCTCCCTCTGCCTGTGTCTCTGCCTCTATCTCTCTCTCTCTCTCTCTCTCTCTCTGTGACTATCAGAAATAAATAAAATATTTAAAAAAAAAAAAAAAAAAAAAAAGTTAGTGGCAGAACCCAGGACAGGGCCTTAGTTGTGGAAATCAAGTGAAGATAAACTGGTGGGATGAGATGGAACAAATTGGCAGGGCTTGACTTAGGTTTGGACAATAATAGCCAATGCTCATTGGTTGCTTTCTATGTCCTGGTCTCAGGGCTGAGGGCTTGTCACATGACTTAGCACTATATGAGAAGAAATTAAATAACTTGTTCCAGACCATGCAACTATGAGTGAGGAACTAGAATTTTAACTGAGGTATTCTGGCTCTAAAGCAACTTAACTACTCTGAAGTCAAACAATAAAGGAGAAAATTACCCTGCTGCAGTGGTTGAGAGTTTGCCCTTCAGATTCAGACTCCTTGGGATTTCATCCTGTCTATGACACTTACTAGCTGTCCACTCCTGGATAGTCCACTGAAAATTCTACCCCTCCTTTTCCTTATCTATAAAATGAGGATAAATAGTGCCTGTGTATACTCTTGTAAAGTATAAATGTGTTGTAGTATGTACTCACTCATCCTAATACCTGACACATAGAAAGTGTTCAATAAATGTTAACTACCAATAAAATTGTTGTTATCATCCTATGTCTTGAGTCCTGGCAAAATAGTGCTGTAATTGCCCAAATAAGAAAAAGGGGAAATTTGGCTTAAGATTTTTTTCCTCTCACAAATCCTTTGCTCTTGAGTTATAGACTCAGGGATCAGTAGAATCACACTGAGGGAAGTGATGAGAAATGCAGTGATATTCCTAAGAGAAGAAAATGCCAGTCTTACAGATCATTGAAGAAAAATCATGCTAGGAGTGAGGGAAAGGGAAGGAGGCTAAGACTTTGATTATTGTAGAGCCTCTTAGGTTGTAGGCAGGGAGGAATGGGATTGCCATTTTATTAACTTCTAGATGAGCATGAATTTAACTTCCCTTTTGGTTTCCTCTTTTTCATCCTCACTATTAATAAACTATGCATATATTGAGAAGTAATATATGCTGCAACTCCTCCTCAGAACTGTATGTACTTAAGATGTAGTTAGTAGGGAAGATTTTAAAGGACATGTTTAAAGAAAAATACAAAAAGGAGTAACATGATACGTGACTGTCATTGTTCATAGATCTTAGTGCTGCTGGCCTTCTAAAGTCTCTTTCCTCCTAGAGAGATCTCCAAGAAATCTTTGTGCCCACACATAATGACTACTTAGGAGCTGAGTCAAACAAGGAGTCTTATTTTAGTTTTCTAAATACCAAGTCTGGGCAGGCCTGTGTTTTCACTACATGGGTGGGGTACGTGGTTAAGCTTATTCACATGTTAGTTGCCTAAGTCACCTCACAGGGTACCATGGCTCGGTTAATTCTCTCAACTGACCAGAGACAGCATAAATGGGGTGGGGGGGGGGGTGGTGCTAAGCTACTTCCCACTGAATGTAACAGGAAGTAGTGAGTTGACACTCCACCCTTTGAATTCATTCTGTATTCTGGCATGGCTAAGTGAGCATGGCTAAGTGATATTGAGAAAAGACAGAGTAATCACTGGTGACATTAGTGCTCTCAAAATCATTAATTTGCAAATATTTATTGACAATGATGAGCATCTATATAGAATACAATATCTAATACATAGTAGAAGATTATATATTGTTGACTATGAGCCAATGCTTGGACTGCACATTGGCCAATATACAGCTTTTAACTGCATTTCTTTTTTTTTTTTTAAGATTTTATTTTCAAGTAATCTCAGGCTCAAAATCATAACTCTGAGATCAAGAGTTGCATGCTGTATCAACTGAGCCAGTCAGGCATCCCTTAAATCCCTTGCATTTCTGTAAGCAAAATTCAACTATATCTACAGGTAAGAAAGATGAGGTACAATGTAGATTAGATGTGTTTTCTCACTTTTGTTTCTTCTGTGAAGAAATCCCAGCTCCAGTCCAGCCATGGTAAAGTGTGATTACGCAGCAGTGATTAGTGTCTGTGAACTCATGTTGAGTGGTTGTTGTAGAATTTGAAAAGGCAAGGCATATTCCCTGTACTACTTCTCAACTATCTCCAACAAGCTATCACCAAAGAGACAGAAAACTTAAAGACTTCCTTACAATCATTTTGGAAGGGAAATACCTATTTCTGGCTGAGATATGGATTCTCTAAAGTAGAGTTTATGAAGAGTTTATTATCTACTTTATAGTGAGGAATTCAGCACAAAATATGGAACAACCTTGTAAGGAAAAGTGATTAGCATAGAGCTAGGTCCTACAGGTCAGTTATGACCTGGATGTAATTTGGATACTCTAGAAGTAACTTATTTTCATGTTCTATGGCCTGAGTTTTTCTAGAGTGTAGTTGAATAGTTTCTTGACCTAATTATTCTCATAACGTACAGAGCAATCACCACCTTGAGATTAGATCTCCTGTAAACATTCAAGTCATAAACTCAGTATCAGTTACCAAAGATCATCTGGTTTAAGCAGTTTTTTTTAACCTGCTACATCCTTAGATAAATTAGACCAAGCACCTCTTGATAGGTTTCCATTTTTGTCTCTACAGTTTTACCAATTAAATGGGTTTTTTTTTGAGAATCTAAATTTGTTTTCTAGAAAGATGAAGAATTTACTTTTTCAAACAGCCTATGTTAATACTAATTCTGAAGCAAAGTAAAGCCCATGGAAAAGAAAAATTTATTTCAGTCTACTTTACCACTTGGAACATTAATTCCATAAGGAAAACACTTGATTAAATTCTGCTGGCATGTAAAGCTTATATAATGCATTGCTTGGTTCTTTAAACCACAATGAACTTTTTTCTTTGGATGTTTCCAAAATTGCATTGGAATCTATCAAATTTTAAAATACATATCCTTGGATACCACAATTTCACTTCAAGGAATTTCCTCCAGAAAAATATTTCCATTGAATGAAAGTCCATTCTGAACTGGAAGCCACTCATCCTAATTTCTGCCCTTGGCTCCAAGAATGGTAGACAAGAGATTGGCAGATTCTCTTCTGAAAAAATTTAACAGCACAAAAGAAATGATTTTTGGAAGTTCTACAATAAAGCAGATGGATTCCTGCTTGATAACTTCAAAGTAAAGCCCACCAGGGACAAACCTCATTTGAGTACCCAGATCTAACAATCCCTAGTATGTGAAAGTCACTTGACATTTGAGTAATGTCTTTGTCAAAGGAATTTTGGAAAGCAGAGACAATGCAGGAAAATAAATAAATTATATCCGTGAAACATGAGTAAACAATGGAATGCTATATTAAAAAGGAATGATCAGAGATACAAGGAGCTCTTTGAAATGAAAAATATGATTGCTGAAATAAGAAATTCATGAATATAAGGAATTTCCCAGAAGGTAGATCCAAGAGATGACATAGAAATGGAAAATAGAAAAGTTACAAGGTTAGTCCAGGAAGTTCAATATTTCTTGGAATATAGAGAGACAGAGTACAGAGAAAGAGAACAAACTATATCAGAGTCCCAATAACAAACCCACTTCACCCCATATGGTGCAATAAAGAGAATTTTACCAAGTGGCTACTTAAAGAAATGTGAACAGAAAGGATTAGGGAAACACAAGGGTGGTATGATGTCTGGAGACTAGCCACAGTGAGAAACTTACAGTCCCAGGGCAGAGGGGTTATGTTGGAGGAGTACTGTAAATGGAAGACAGTGACAACTTGAGCCCAGGAGGAAGGGCCTCCCAGTGGGAAATACAGCTACTGCCTGAGACATGTGGTTGTACATAAAGGATACAGCAGAGAAGAAATACTCTGACTTCTCTCTCTTCCTGTGATCTAATCTCACATTGGACAAACCTAATCAGAAATCAGCTGATACAATTAAGTCCACAGGAATCATTCTCTCAGGGCAGGGCAGGGCTAATAAGCGAAGAGAAATAAATTATCAAAGAATTATACAACAACATTTTCCCATCTGAAAAACATCTGGTGTTCATCCCAGGGAAATTAAAAAACAGAGCAAACCAAAAAAACGCCCTACATAAGGCACAGCACAGTGAAATTTCAGAACACCATTAACAAAGACAAGATCCTAAAAGCTTCCAGAGAGGAAAAAACAGATCATATATAAAGGATCAGAAATCACAATAGCATTGGATAAATGAACAGCAACATTGAATGCTATATGATAATGGAGTAATGTCTTCATATTTCTGAGGAAACATCCTTTCCAAGCTAAACCATCAATCAAGTGCAAGGGTGGAAAAAAGACATTTGCAAACATGCAATGTCTCAAAAAATTTACCTTCTCTACACATATCCTTAGGAAGCTATTACAAAACAAAGGAATAAACAAACAAACAAAAATAGAAGACTCTGGGTTGAGGGAACGTGATATATGCATAGCCAAGAAGTGAAGGTAAATCCTGGGCTGACAGCTGTGCAGAAATCCTAGAACATATCTAGTTTAAACAGAGCAGGTGAAAAGAAGCCTCCATTAAGATGTTTTTAGGGAAAAAAGAAATCACTAATCATTTTCAGAGAGGTTTAACAATTCTTTGGAGGGTTTGGGAAGGGCAATGAAAATGAAGCAAATGACTGCTTAAGAAAATCAGCCTTCTACAGCTATTTGATTTCTTAATTTGTGTATACATATTGCTTTGATACAACATTAACTTTAAAATACTCTCACAAGAATGTAAAGCATAAGTGCAAAGATATTACTGTATGTTATATCACAAAGTTGAAAATAACCTAAATGTCCATCAGCAGGAGAATGATTGAATTACGGTATTGCCAAATGATAGAATACTATGTATCCTTTAAAAAGGAGAGGGGCACCTGGGTGGCGCAGTGGGTTGAGTGTCCAACTCTTGGTTTCGGCTCGGGTTGTGATCTTGGCGTTGTGAGACTGAATCACACGTCCAGCTCCCAGCTCAGCTCAGAGTCGGCTTGAGATTCTTTCTCTCCCTTTGCCCCCCTTCCAACTCTGCTTGCATATTCTCTCTCTTCCTCTCTCTAAAATAAATTTTTTTTTTTTTTAAGAAAAGGAGAGAGAATCTAGATGTATACCAAGTCTTAGGTATATGTTTAAGGGGGAAAAAACAGGTTTCAAAACTTGTATCCATAATGTGATCCTATTTTTTAAAATACAAAAATTCTTTAAGTATATATTACCTTATATGCAGAAAATCAAAGATTGGAGAACTGTGGATTTTTAGTTTCTAAGTAATTTTTTTTGTATTGAATTGTTTTAATGAGGATAGGCTTTGTGTACTCAGAAAAATCAACATAGATTAATTTTTAACAAGATTACTTTGGTACTTAGAAATCAATTTTTCTATACTTTCAGTTAACAATATTCATTCATCAAACTATTGTGTTTGGTATTGGAAAGACAGATGAATAAAATATATTTTCTGCCTTCAACTTTATCACAATCTAGTGAAATATTTTTAAACTGCCCTGTGCTTCAGGGGTAGAATAAATATTTGATCTGAATTTCATTTTCAAAACATATTTTAAATATTAAAACATCTGTAACAAAATTAATTAATTTAATATAAAACATTTTAATATATTGAGATCACCACTTGTTTTTTTTTTTTCTTAAATATTTATTTATTATTTTCTTTTAGAGAGGGAGGGAGAGAGAGAGATAGTATGTGCATGTGAGCTGGCAAGAGAAAGAAACAAGCAGACTCCCCACTGAGTATCATAAGCCCAACTTGGGGCTTGGTCCCAGGACCCTGAGATCATGACCTGAGTTAAAATGAAGAGTCAGATGCTAGGAAGGAAACTGAGTGGGGAAAAATTAGAGAGGAAGACAAACCATGAGTGACTCCTAACTCTGGGAAAGAAACAAAGAGTTGTGGAAGGGAAGGCTGGTGGGGGGGGATGGGGTAACTAACTGGGTGATTGGCACTAAGGAGGGCACTTGATGGGATGAGCACTGGTATTATACTATGTGTTGGCAAATTGAATTTAAATTAAAAAAAAAAACAAACAAACAACTGGATGCTTAACTCACTGAGCCACATAGGTGCCCCAAGAGACCACCCCTTGTTAATGTCAGGTAAACTATTTTTTTTGTCAGACATAAATTTTTCCTGTCATTTTAAAGCACATATTTGAATTTGTTGTGAACATGTCATTACATAGAAAGGTTGTAGCTTTACATTGATCTTTTCAAAATCCACAGTGCATATTTCTACTTCTAGAAAAATCTACAGGTGACTACAACCACAGCAAAAGTGCTGAGCACAATTAAATACACAGCAAAGTTCACCTGCCTGATGAACATTCTTTTTTTTTTTTTTTAAGTAAACTCTATATCCAATGTGGATTTTGAACTCATACCCTGAGATCAAGAATCACATGCTCTACTGACTGAGACAGCGAGGTGCCCCCTGATGTACATTTTTATGTGCAATACAACTAAATGGATAACATGTCAGGTGGCATAGGTAGAGTTTTGCAAATTTTTAAATTTAGAGCTTTGTAAATTTCCAGTATTGTCTGAATTTTATAGCAAAGGATGTGAACAGTTGTCTATTTTTGTGAAGCAATTTTTGAAAGATTTTATTATGGACACTTTGAAATAGATACAAAGCAAACAAAAGAATAATGAACAACTTTATACGTATCACCCAGCTTTAAAATTATGAATATTCCATCATTCTCGTGTCATCCAAATCTCCATCTGTTTCCTCACTTGATTATTTTTTCCAATAAACATTTTCTATTACTCCCATTTCAGGTTTCTGAATCTGCCTAGTTGAAGAGCCATTTTAATCACTTAGCTTTGTTGATCAGCTGTTTCCCAATATTATCTAGTCTAAACAAAATACAGAAATATTTTGGATACTGAAGCTTATACAAATCTGCAATTATCATTTACAAGTCCTAATTTCAAACTTCAGTGTTCACCAAAATAACCTGGTTTTCTGAGATTTTTTTTTTACATTAAATTTTTTTTGGTTAAAACTAATACATAAAAATGCTATAAAACTTCAAAAATCGGGGGGCACCTGGATGACTCAGTTAGTTAAGCATCCAACTCTTGGTTTCAGCTCAGGTCATGATCTCAAGGTCATGGGATCCAGCACTGTATTGGTCTCTGCATGCAGTGTGGAGTCTGCTTGAGATTCTCTCTCTCCCTTTCCCTTTGCCCCTCCCCCTGCTCATGCTCTCCCTCTCTAAATAAATAAATTAATTAAATCTTAGAAAAAACACACACACAAAAAAAACCCCTTCAAAAATCATACAAAGTGTGTGTATAAAAAAAGAACATCTTCCTTCCCCTCCCCCTGAGAGGAACCCAGTTCCTCTTTTCGGAGACCAATTTCTTGAGACAATTTCCAGAAATACTCTCTGCGTGCACACACAAGCATGTACATAGCTATAATCCTTAAAAGAAAGCCCTGATGGTGGTGTACACTGTTTTATACCATACCATGCCTTTGTTCATTAATATATCTTTTAATAAACAGATTAGATCGAAGTGTTTCTGAAAAGGCACAAAAACTGCTGGTATAGGGAAACTGTATCTCTAACAGCACATCAGTGAATGAAGGGAGGAGAGAGCCAGTACCTTGCTTTGGGGAAGTAGAAAAAGCCATATGCTATTTGAGCTGAATCTTCATGGAAAAGCCTACATGGCTGAAAAGTAGAAGATTATTTTAAGTGATAATACTTACCAATTCCAAACCTAGTTTATTTGGGTTTTCTTTTCTTTTCCTCATGGCATATGTTAATTGGCAGGTACAAAATATCTATAGCGGCTGCTGGTTTGTTGAAAGTCAGCCCTACTATGGTGAAAGATTATTAGAATATGAATCACAAGACCTGGGTTCTAGTTTTAGGCAAGCCATGTGACCTCTTCAGTTTCCTCATTTATATAATGAAGACACCTTGTACTTGTCTTTCTCACCAGGTTTTGGAGATTATCTGCTGAACTAGAGTACTACCCTATGGTGAAAGCAATTTGTCTTGGAGTCTGAGACAAGGTTTGAAATCACTATTCTGCTACTGTGAATGGTACAGTTGCTAAATCATTCAGTCCGTTCATAGGAAACTATTGAGTATCTTCCATATTGCAGACACTGTCCTAAGCATGAGGATACGAGGGTGAATTTAAGATAGGAACTTAAATTGTTTTCGAGCACTTAGTGTGTGCCAGCACTGTGCTAAAACCAAAAAGTAGTGGTAATTCCTTAGGCAGTCTCATTTGCTCACAGAGCTACAAATTACATCTATATGCTGAAAATCCCCAAATTTATACCTTCTGGCCTGACCTTTCTGAACTTGAGTCTTACATATACAATCTCCTTTTCAATGACTCCTTTTAAATAATTCCTAAAAGACTCAAACATAATACTTCCAAACCTAGACTAATTTTGATCTCAGGCTATCCTTCCCTCCTCTCTTCCTCATCTTAATAAACAGACCATCATCCACCAAGGTGTTCAAGCCAGAGGTCTGGGGGGACACCCTGACGGCTCCTCTCCCTTACCTCTCACCACCTATAAGATAAATTAGTTTTACCTAGAAGGTAGATCTTGAATCTATCTACTGTTTTTCTCTCTGCAATCCCCTCTGCTTCTTCTTCTTTTTTTTTAAGATTTTATTTATTTGAGAGAGAGGGAGAGAGAGAGCATGAGTGAGGGCAGGGGTGGGGGGAGCAGAGGGAGAGAGAAGCAAACTCCGGACTTAGCAGGCAGCTCCTATGCAGGGCTAGATCCTAAGACCCTGAGATCATGACCCGACCTGAAGGCATACACTTAGCTGACTGAGCCACTTGTGCCACATCCTCCTTGCTTCTTTGCAATAGAGTCCTCACCATTTTCTTTGCTCCTTCTTGCTCCCTAACAAGCCATTGGCCATAGTGGCCAGAGTAGATTCCCAGCACGAAAGCAACAGCAACAGTAGTGATAACAAACAAAACAAATTAAACAAAACTGAAAATAGAAGAATCCTTTCATTCCCATATCTTTCTGGGAGGAATTCAACCCAGCCCACCCCCATCCCCACCCTCTCCACCCCAAGTCTGGGGCTTTTGTTGTGCTGATCAGGATAAATTGGTTGAGGCACAGATTTAAGTCAGAAAGGATAGGTTGACTTAGCTTAACAAGAGCAGGGAAAGGGATCTTGAAGATGAGAGAATGAAGCCAAGCAAAGAAGAGCCAAGTCCAAATCTGGCCTACTTTTTTGGGGTAATATTTAAAGAGAAGAGAGATTGGAGAGTATTACTGTGCTGTGCTGAGTAGAACTTAGATAAATCAAGATTTTTTAAAAATCATGTTTACTGAGATTCATACACGGAAATTTCCATTTTGTGCTTATTTCATAGGCCAGTAAATATTAGATTACTTTTCATTTTATATTCAGTATCTGTTGTTTTCTTTGAATGAGATCTTATGCTAATATGGGCAACGAGTGGGCTCAGCTTTATTCAAAATACACCATTGTGGGACGCCTGGGTGGCTCAGTGATTTGGCACCTGCCTTTGGCCGGGGGTGTGATGTGATCCTGCAGTCCCGGGATTGAGTCCCATGTCGGGTTCCCTGCAAAGAGCCTGCTTCTCCCTCTGCCTGTGTTTCTGCCTCTCTCTCCCTCTGGGTCTCTCATGAATAAATAAAAATAAAATCTTAAAAAAAATACACCATTGTACTTAGGATAAAATCTAAGTCCCTGGGGGCACTTGGGTGGTTCACTTGGTTAAGCGTCTGCCTTCAGCACTTGACATGATCCTGGGGTCCTGAGATCAAACTCCACATGGGGCTCCCTGCTCAGCGGGCAGTCTGCTTCTCCTTCTGCCTCTTCCCCCCCCCCCCCCCCCCCCCCCCCCCCCCCCCCGCTCATGCTCATGCTCGGTCTCTCTCTCTCTCTCAAATAAATAAGATCTTTTTAAAAAATCTAAATCCCTTATCAGGACCTAAAAATCCCTAAATCATCTAGCCTCTATTTAACTCTCCAATCTTATATCTGAACTAGTCTTTCCTTTGCTGACACGGGTCTTCCTTTGGTTCTTCAAGCACACAGAAGCTTTTCCTTTCTTAGTCTCTACACAGCTATTCCCTCTTTGGAATGTTCTTTCCATGATGGCCCATTCTTATCTTTTTTTTTTTTTTTTAAGATTTTATTTATTTATTCATGAGAGAGAGAGAGAGAGAGAGAGGTAGAGACAGGGGCAGAGGGAGAAGCAGGCTCCATGCAGGGAGCCCGATGACGACTCGTGGGACTCGATCTGGGATCTCCAGGATCATGCCCTGGGCTAAAGGCGGCGCTAAACTGCTCAGCCACCCGGGCTGCCCTCCCCCATTCTCATCTTTTAGGTCTCATCTAAAATGTCACCTTTTCAGAAAGTTCTTTCTACCTAGCTTAGCTAGACCTCCATTTTTGTTGTTCCTGGCACTCTATGGTTTCCTTTATAGAACTTTGCAGGTGGTAATTTATTCACATGTGTGGTTATATGTGTGTGCACACATGTCTGTTTTGCTCATTGTCTGTCTCCTGCAGATGTAAATCCAAGAAGACAATGGGCTTGTAGGTTTTTTCATTGCTGTAGGGCCAATGCCTCACAGTGCTCTGTGCAGAGAAGGCTGCCAATGAATATTTGAGTGAACAAACAGGCTCTTATAGAGCTTAACACTGACAAGAAAATACAGATGCTGAAGATAATGTGTTATGATGACTATAACAGGAAAGTACAGTGTTACTGTAAACCTGAGGAAGCTAAATTAAGTGGGGAGCAAGACAATCCAGGCCTCCCTGATCTAAGAACTGATCAAGAATTGGCCTAGTGATGAGAATAAGGAGTGTTCCAGGCAGAAGAAATAACAAGTGTGAAGGCCTTAGGATGAGAGTATGAAGTATTTGGGGGAAACCAAAGAAGACAGTATGGCTGCACTGTAAAGAGGAAGAGGTGGGCCCATGGAATGTGTGGCAAGCCTTAAGACTGGGAACTTTATCCTAAGAGAAATGGAAAGTTTCAGACAATAGAGTGAAGTAATTAAGTTTGTGGTTTTAAAAGACTATTATAGATATGTGGGGAATGGATTACAGGTGAGGAATGGGTAGCTCGGAGAAGTAGGCTAAGGCAGAGACGATTTAGGGTGACTAGCTAGGTAAAGTGTAAGAGTACAGGCCAGAAAAGATAGAGGCATGGCTGAGTTTGGAGAAGAGTGGTAGATTCACAAAATATTCAGAAGCTAGTGTAGTTGAGATACGGTGAGTGATTGGACTTGCCATATGGAGTGTGAGAGCCACAATGACTTCCAGGGTTTTGATTTCAACCACTGAGTAGATGTGGTACCATTTATTGATATGAGAGAAAACTGGAAGAGGAGCCAGTTGTATGTGAGTGAGTGGAAGGAAGATGACGAATTCAGCTGTGGACAAGGTTTGAGGTACCTGTGAGGTATACAAAGATTGATGCCAAGCAGGCAGTTAAATAGGTGGCAGTGTGATGGTCAGTCTGCTGCACACAAATGGAACCATCTGTCTAGGGAATGAGTGGAATCAAAGGCTTGGGGATAGAGTCCTGAGGTACTCTCACCATTTAAGGGTCAGATTGAGAAGAAGTCAGGAAAAGTGACCAAGGAATAGAGAGGTAAGAGTAATACGTGATGTATTGGAAGGCCTTAATGAAACGGTCTTAGACAAAAATCTCAGTGAAGTAACAGTCAGATTTTGAGTACAGAACATTACTCAGGAATTTAAGCTCTGATAATTCTCCTTCATTAGGAAATTGTATACAGTAGCCCCTACTCATCCAAGGGAGATATATTCCAAGACCCCCAGTGGATGACTAAAACTGGATTGTATCATACCCTATGTTTTTTCCTATACACACATACTTATGATAAATCTTTTAATTTATAAATTAGGCAAAGAGATTAACAACAGTAACTTGTAACAAAATAGAACAATGTACTGCAGTGAAAGTTATGTGAATGTGGTCTCTCTCAAAATATACTGCACTCAGACTTTTTTTTTAAAAGATTTTATTTATTTATTCATGGGACACACAGATCGAGAGAGAGGCAGAGACATAGGTAGAGGGAGAAGCAGGCTCCATGCAGGGAGCCTGATGTGGGACTCGATCCCGGGTCTCTAGGACCATGCCCTGGGCCGAAGGCAGGCGCCAAACTGCTGAGCCACCCAGGGATCCCTGCACTCAGACTTCTTGTGTAGATGTGAAATGAAATACCCACAAGATGGAATGAAGTGACATGAATATCATAGATATTATGATAGGCTACTATTGATCTCTGACTATTTGTCAGAAGTGGGATCATCTGCTTTCAGACTGGGGTTGAGAATTAGTAACTGAAACCATGGAAAGCAAAACCATGGATAAAGGGAGTGGTTGTATCAACATTTCTTGGGGAAAACAAAAAACACCTCCTCAAATCCCACCTTAAAAATGACTTTTAGTTTCATAATACTATTTTATCCCTCAATATGTGTTTATAATGCATATACATTTTTATATTGTTGCAGTTGTAACGGATGCATTTTATTTTTTCCATTTTATTTATTTATTTTTAAAAAATATTTTATTTATTTATTCATGAGAGGCAGAGACACAGGCAGAAGGAGAAGCAGGCCCCATGCAGGGAACCCGATGTGGGACTCGATCCGGGTCTCCAGGACCACACCCTGGGCTGAAGGCGGTGCTAAATCACTGAGCCACCAGGGCTGCCCTATTTTTTCAATTTTAAAGGAAAGGAATTTATGACTTATAATTATCATTTTAGTGGCTGTATAAGTTCCATTAGATGACATTTTAGAGATTTAGAAAAGGATATGGCTGATTCAGGCAGATAAACTTTTTCTCAGAATCCACCTTCGTTTACCATAACAAGATCACTTTATTTTTTATTTAAGTAGGCACCACACCCGGCATGGAACCCTACACACCATGGGGCCCAACACACCTCAAGGCCAATGTGGGGCTCAAACTCAGGACCCTGAGATCAAGAGTTGAACACTTAATCAACTGAGACATGCAGGCACCCCAATAAGGTCACTTTAAAGAGTTAAGAAAGCAGAAGCAAATGAGCGTCTCAGTAATGCTGTCTCCTGGAGTTTAAATACAGATAAATAAATTTCAATAGGAGGCTTTTTCAACCTCACACATAATTTGAATGATATCCTAAGAATGGGGTTAAACCAGAGGGACACATGTTTATTCTGTTGATCTTTGAAATACAAAGACTTACTTCATAGATAAACTGGGAAACTGAAGGCCAATATATCACCTTGAATGCAAATTATTCTGAATCTTCAGCAACAGATCATGAAGTCAAGGGCAAGAGTAAATGATGCTTTTATGCATTGACATTAAATCTTAAAAACAGGGGCGTCTGGCTGGCTCAGTCGGTAGAGTATGTGACTCTTGATCTCAAGATTGTGAGTTCAAGCCCTGCACTGGGTGTGGATCCTACTTTAAAAAAAATCTTAAAAACAGACTGAAGAATTCTAAGGTATCCAAGAAACTTACACACATATATGTATATATGTATAAATATAGCTTTCTTTGATGATTTCACACCTTCAAAATTCTCTTTACAAGCCATCACAAACATCCTTTAGTACAAAAGGGCTGAAATGGTTAACACCTGCTTCAGTTCAAGTGCTTTCATTTGTTTAAAGTTGACTCCTAGACTGATGAGTGAGATAAACTGAAAAAGAAGCATTTTCTGGAAATGTGGAGTTTTTTTTCTACAGGAAACATGACAAAAGCAGAAAGTGAACTCATGATTGAGCCAAGGACACTTTAACTCTTTGATCTAGTGAAACTAGGTGTTGAAATCAATTATTTTTTTTTAAAGATTTTATTTATTTATTCATAATAGTCACAGAGAGAGAGAGAGGGGCAGAGACACAGGCAGAGAGAGAAGCAGGCTCCATGCATCGGAAGCCCGACGTGGGATTCGATCCCGGGTCTCCAGGATCGCGCCCTGGGCCAAAGGCAGGCGCCAAACTGCTGCGCCACCCAGGGATCCCTAGGTGTTGAAATCAGTACATTAGCTCAGAAAAGTTAAAAGTCTTTTTCCACTGACATATAGCTCTTTAGTTTGGTGACGTCAAAAGTAATTAATCAGGCACGCCTGAAATAACATAACATTGTGTATCAACTATGCTCAAAAAGTTTTTAATTAAAAAAAAAGAAAAAGAAATAAAAGCACTGAATGGAGGGATGAATTAAAAGGGTGGGCAAAATATAATAATCTTGAACTCATCAGGAAAAGAAAACATCAGGAAGCCCCAAACATGAGGGGCTCAGTTTAGTTCAGTAAGTATGTACTGAGCTCCTACATTGTGCAGGACAAAAGTGTCAACTATAGTGACCATGACATCTTTATTTAAAGGCTTGTCTTCTCTCTTACTCATTGTTTTAAGATGGGACTTCACCACCTGCCTGGATCTCATTGGCAGTTTCCCATGTGTTCTGTCTCATGCGCAGCTGTTTTTTTGTCTTAGGAGAGGTTGTTGGGATATCAGATGTCTCCAGAGCACCAACCAACTTAAGGTAGTTGGTTCATGGGCTAAGGTGTTGGGGTGGTTCTTCTGGTGGGGGAGAGAAGGAGTGGGTGATAATGAGACGTGTGGGCCTCTCAATTACATGGAGACTCTGGAATTAACTGAGTATCTTCTACGTGCCATATTCTCATTTAATTCTTGGTTAATAATCATGATCGTATGAAGGAGATGGCTCTGCATTTTACAGATAAGGAGACTGGCTTAGTGATCTATCTATCTAAGGTTACAGAGTAAGTAGTGGGTCTGGGATCTCAATCTCTTCTCCAGGTCTTCAAAGGCTTTCTTCCACAGTGCACAGGGTCCCAGGAGAATTTCAGGTCCAGAGAGAATCATACTGTGCCCTCCACTCTTACATTTTTACAAGACAAAGGATCTAGAATGGACATCTAAAGAACTAGTAAAAAGAGGTCATGGGCCAGCAAGCAATTCGTAGCCTGAAAAGTCAGTATGTGGTGTCTGGGTCTACCTCTCCTTGTTGTTGGTCTTGATGAGGAGCTCCTGAGATTAAGACCTACCGTTACTGCCGGTCTTCTTAAGTTCTTGCCCATACTACAAAGACTTGTTTCCTTCATTAGACAAAACTAGTCATGGCTAGCCCAGTTCTGTCCCAAATAACGATGCCGAACATCAAATAAATCCCTTTGCGGACTACGGCACTTTCCGAACCTGTAGCACACATCTTTCCAAGGTATCGAGCAACGGTGAAGTTGCTGACTGGAATAAAATTCTCGATTCCTTGCGATGTAGGAAGGTGGCGACAGCATTTGGTTTAACTGGACTTCCTGGACACAATCTGAAAAAAAAAAAAAAAAAAAAAACCAACAACAAAAAAACCCCCACATCCTAACCAGCAAAATTTTAATCTCCCTGAGGTTTAGCTCGAGGAGATTTAAACAAACAAAAAGAAGCCGAGGTGTAAAATGCCCATAAAAGATCAGTTAAATTTCCCCTCCGAGCTCGGTCCAAACGTTGACGGAATTAGGACAGAACAAAAAGAGATGCGCTTACACGTCCTCGGCGCGGAGATACTGAGGTAAGGAGAGGAGTTCTGAGGGCGAGACTTCGGACGACCTTGGGGACCGCTCCCGTCCGGGACCTTCTCTTTGGCAACACTCCAGAGTCCGAGGCCCCAGGGCTCCCCCCTGCGGGAAGGGGAAGACTCGCGTGGCCAGGGCGCGCACGCGTACATTCACGTGTACACACACACACGCCCGCGCGCGCGCACACTCTACACACACGCACGGCCTGTTCCCTCCGCTCCCCCTTCCCCGGGGGGCGGGGCCTCTTTCTCTTTAAAGAGCAGACGGCCTCGGCGCAAACCCAGGCTCTCTAAGGCCCCGGGGGCCCGGACCCGAGCCGCGGGCAGCCAATGAGCGCGGCGGAGCGGCTCGAGCGCGGCTGACGCGGCACCAATGGGCGCCCGCGGGGGGCGGGGACAGCGGAGGAGACACTATTGTTGATGAGGAGGAGCGGCGGCGGCGGCGGCTGCACCACCACCTCGTTGCTGCCGGCCGCGGCCCGGGCGCCCCCTGCTCCCCGGATTCCGGCTTCGTCACCCCGTCGCGGGGACCTTCCCTCCGGCCTCGAGAAGCCGAACCCTGCAGCCCAACAACAACAAGCCCCCCCCGTCTCGCCCCGTCACCAGGGAGGGGGGGACCATGTCCCAGCGGGTGAGGCGCAATGGGTCCCCCACGCCGGCCGGCTCCCTCGGGGGCGGTGCGGTCGCCACGGCCGGGGGAGCCGGGAGCCGCCTGCAACCCATGAGGGCGACGGTTCCGTTCCAGCTGAAGCAGCAGCAGCAACATGGCAGCCCCACGCGGAGCAACGGCGGCGGCGGCGGCAACAACGGCGGCTGCTGTGGTGGCGCCTCAGGCCCCTCAGGCGGCGGCGGCGGCGGCGGCGGCGGCGGCGGCGGGGGCGGCGGGGGCCCGCGCACCGCCTCGCGCAGCACGAGCCCCACGCGCGGCGGCGGGAGTGCGGCCGCGCGCACCAGCCCCACAGTGGCCACGCAGACGGGCGCGTCCGCGACGTCCACGCGAGGCACCAGCCCCACGCGCGGCGCCGCGCCCGGGGCTCGCGGGAGCCCCCCGCGGCCACAGCCCCCGCCGCCGCTGCTGGGCACCGTGTCGTCGCCTTGCTCGTCGCCCACCCACCTGTGGACTGGCGAGGTGAGCGCGGCCCCACCCCCAGCCCGCGTCCGGCACCGGAGACGGTCCCCGGAGCAGAACCGTAGCTCCCCGGAGAGGAGGAGCCCAAGCGCCCCGGTTTGCAAAGCAGGTACGTGCTGGGGACCGCGCGGCGAGGGGAAGGCGGCGGGAAGGGGTCCTGGGCGCGCGCGGCTTTCGCGCGGGGACTGCGGCGCTACCGCGGAGCGGGGCGGCCGGGGGGCGGGGCCGGGGCGGGGCCGGGGGCGGGGCGGGCCCGCCCTCCACACACCTCGCTCCGTGGGCGTCTTATTCGTGGCTCTACCGACCTTGCTCCGGTCCCGCATCGGGCAGGTGCAGCCGCTAACCTGGTGGCTGTGCCGAGACGTGTTAATGATGAACCTGGGATTCTGGTCACACGCTGGTTCCTGCTTACCCTGCCTTGGGAGTGAGGCTAGGCGTGGTTTGTCACTTGGGTAATGTTAGTATAGCACATGTCTGCTGCTAAGTATTTCTTTTTCTCAAAACAGTTTCAGATTGTAAAGACTGAATTCATTAGCATAGCAGATTTGGATTCCTGTAGAGACGTGAGGCTGGGAGCCTTTAGCATTTCCTAAGACTTGGTAAAAGTGGGTAGCAGGAAAGAAGTAAGTTACAGAAGATTCCTTTAGAAGGGTTATGGGCTTCCTCCTAGAGTCCGGATGTATTTCTGATATACAGATGTTGTTTAGATGTAAAACCATTGATTTGTTTTATTAAAAAACGAATCTAACATTTATCCCTTTGTTATTATTTTAGGGATCCCTCAAAAAACCCTGTTGTTTTTCTATGTATTTGGGAGCTTTCTTGGAAAAGGTTCTGAATGAAGCTGTTGGGTTCCACTGGAGTCATTCATAAAGAGTAACTCAGAAAGAAATTCACATTGTGAAAGTGGAGAGATAAGATTTGTCATCGAATTGCCTTCGTATTAGAATATAGTGAGAAAAAGAAATAGGTGGTTTTTAGCTTATGCAGTTATACTACCTTTATTCTTCCCTAGAGAATTTCTTTAGACTCGGGCAGAATTACTGGAAATTTCAGGAAACCTAACACAGTACATCTCAACCAAATAAGAGATTAAGTAGTTTTAAGGGTCCCTTCAGAAATGCAGGGAATGGGATGAATCTTTCTTACTATTTTATCAAAGATTTTAGACAATGGATACGTTTGGAGAGATCGCTCTGAAAAATGATCAATAGTGTTTTCTAATTAGAAAAAGAATACTGTTTTAAACCTTTTGAAAATGCAGGGGTTTTTTTTTTTGACTTTTACATTGTTAAAAGTACTAGAATCCTCCTCTCCTTCAAGTAAATAGTTGTCACTTTACTAAATTCCTACCGTGTGGTTGGTGATTTACCTACAAGATCTCATTTTAACTCTCATGATAGGTTTTGGAGAGGTTAAGTAACAAGTGGTAAAGTCGAATTTGAATTCTGCTGGATGGTACTCCAAAACCGTGTCTTTTATATCAAGGAGGTAGCCTCATGATGTATAAGAGAGAATCTGGATATATATGATGCAGCAAAATTACACATGCTTAGGTTTTGAAGCAAGTCTTAGATGTATTGGTGAACAGAATTACTTCAATTTGCCCTCTATCTTCTGGAGCTGGCACAGTGTGGAAAGTGGAAGCAGAGCAGCAACCTGAGGAGAGTCTGGTTAAATTAAGTATTGGTAAAAAGTGGAAGAAGATGTTCTTCTGCTTTTTAGGACCCTGTTTTGCAGGATGTGCCCACTGTTCATATGTCCCAAAGCTGCCATGTCTCAGATCTGCCTTCCAGTCATAAAAGTAACCCTTCTCAAAAGCTTCCCACCATCTCCCCACCAATACCAGAACAAAACAACCAAAACCCCTCCCCAGAAAATAAAAACTTTTTCCTCCGGTGCAGCACTCTCAACTAGATGTTGAAAGGAATAATGTTCATCATTAAGTCATACTGAAGTGAATGTCCGATAGCTTCCTTCTTGGAATGTCTGGTTTCATTCTAGTGAACTTTCATGCAGAGTAGGACTTTCAGATTTCAGATTTCACGTCTTTATAACACAAACACAAACACAAAATTTGCTGTTTTCTTCAGACTAAATCTGGAGGGAGAGAAAGGGAAAAAGAATCTCTTTAATCATTGAGACTCCCTTTTTGCTTTGAGGGAAATTTTCTCCAATTTCCAGCCTCTGTGAAATGTGAAATCCTTACTGATAGAGGAGAAGGGCCTCTACTTCTGTAAACCTCATATGACTCAAATTCCAGGGATCATCTAGATAAGGCTGCCATCTTCAAGGTCTCTGTCACATGAATTGGATGCCCTAACCTTTATTAGGGAACCCAGTATCTGGAAGCCTCAGAGTTGGAGGGCTCAGAATCTTCAGGGGCATCTTACTCTGCTAGACTCTTACCCAGTTGCTTTATTCCTCTAGGGTCAGAGATAATCATTGGTTAATCCAGAGCTTCCTTCTTTTCACTACAAGAAGGTAACCCAGGCATCTAGCCCTGACACATTTTAAACTTCTCACCTTCAGCGCCTGCCATCTCCATGGCAAAGTGGTTTGCCATTAGGAACTGAGATGTGCATAGAGAGGGTAACTAGGCAACAGTGTTAACTGCAGATAAAATAGGGAAGAAGGTGAGGTTTGTTTTTGTGCTTTCCCCTCCTTTTGTCTTTTTTTTTTTCCCCTCCTTTTGTCTTAATAAAATGTCAAATAGCTGTATTACAAATAGAAAGGTGGCATATTAGCATAGGCTTTGGATAGACAGTCTGGGTTTAAATTTGTTTTCTACCACTTAGAAGCCATGTGATATGGGGAAGTGGATAACTTTCTAACCCTTAACCTTTTTATCTGTAAAATAGGTGATCATGTTGATATATACTTCATATGGTGGTAAGGATTAAATGAAAGGAAATGGAAAAATACTCAGCACAGTACCTCAGTATAAAAGTTAGCTATTGTGTATCACATTAGTTTTGCTTCTAGTTCTAATGGATGTAACATAAATTGCCAACATAGGCTTAGTTTTCATGGTTGTATGAAATTTCAAATTGGAGAGAACACTGCCTGTCAGCATCCAGAACTGTAGCTCACCTGTGGTCTGGGTCCCCCCCCCCCCCCCTCCGCCGGGTTTATCTGTATCAGAATTACTTAGGGTCCTTGCTAAAAACGCAGGGTTTGAAAGTCCCCCATAACACCCCCTCCTGTGATTTTGCTGTAATCTAAATTTGAAAAGCGGGCACTAGAAGCTCCAAAGGAAAATAGTTTCATTACAGAAAAGAACGCTAGTATAGTATGTATAAAAATTAGTTTTGCAGTGTGGCTCTTACATATGTAGCAAGTTGTGTTTTTACTAATTTTTCCCTTACTTGGTATACATTATGTTATGTGTGAATTTGGTTGTTTATTGGGGTGGGGGAGTGGTAAGAGCAGCAACAAGAGATGGACTTTTCTGGACTAGTAATCGGGAGGTAGGTTACCAGGACTTGATCTCTATGGCATTTGGGTCTTCTGCTTTCTAGTACTCTATGATATACACAGCTTTAAGAATTCAGTGTTTCTCTAACATTTGGAGGATTGATTCTAACTTCATACCTTTGGGGGAATCATTTTGGGTTGTTATGTGTATTTAATAGTTGATGATGAGGCAAAGTGGAACCTTACTCTTAGTTCAACATCTTGGCTGGTAGACTTTACATTTAATTCAGTTTTGTAAGTAGTGATTGAACTACTATGTGTGTTAATAACTGTGCAGTACAAAGATGTAGAAGACACCGGGAACCCCAGAGACTCACAAATCAGCCATGTAAAACATGTACAAAAGTATATAATACGTTGAGCACTCTAGGCTCATAGAAGAGTGAATAATTCTGTAGGGAATGGGTATAGAAGTTCTGCCAGAGGAAGGTGGCTTTAGATTTGGGTTAGAAAAAGAAAAACAGAACTTTATACTTGGATCATAGAGGTGTGGAAATAGGCATGACATATTCAGACTTATGTGTCATAGAGTATAGGATATAGGAGAAAAGGGGGATGGAACAGTAGAAAAGAAAGTAGAAACCTAAGTTTTCAGGAAAGCTTTCAAGATAATGTATGAATTAGAATGTATTCAATGGTTCATGGCTCTGCAGTCAGACTTCTAGGGTTCAAATCTTGGCATTACTGCTTATTTAATTTAAGCAAATTCACTTCACCTTCAAGAAGACTGCTATCGGGGTGCCTAGGTGGCTTAGTCAGTTAAGCATCTGACTTGGTTTCAGCTCAGGTCATGATCTCAGAGTTGTGAGATTAAGCCCAGTGTCTGGCTCCATGCTGGGAGTGGAACCTGCTTAAGATTCTCTCACTCCCTTTCCCTCTGATCCTCTCTCCCCTCCCTCTCCAAAAAAGGGGGGAATACTAATAGTGTTTATAGTAGAGGATTATTAGAAGGATAAACTCCTTTTAATCTCTGTGGTAATAGAAATCTCTCAGTATTAGCTATTTTCATATCATTTTTATCATCCTCGTGATCTGAGGGTTTAGACATTTGAGGTAATTTGTTAGTGGTAGTAGCATTTATATTCTTAAGATGTGTAGAGTTCATAGTTACTTAGATGAGTAGAACATGAATTTGAGATGAGAGAGACTTTAGGATAGTAACTAAGGCATCGAGCATGTGAACATGTGAATTTAGGAGCAGTGGAAATGGGGATGGCAGGATAAAAGAGAGTGAGGAGGCTTTGATTTGGTAACCTGATAGAATAGAGATTGATAAAGAGGCAGTTGAGAATGATTGGTTGGTTGGTGGTACTAATTGTGATAAGCAGCACCATAGGGAATGCAAGTTTGTGAAAAGAAAATGAACAAAGTTTTAGACGTGCTTAGTTTGTGCTCTGAGGAAATCCAGGCAATTTCCTAGACTGTGGAAAATACAGTTTTAGAATTCAGGATGCAGTTTGATTTAGGGACAAAAAATTGGGACTCATTGATTTCAGTTCAGTAAACATTCAATTAATATGTTCTTCATGCTAGGCATTTGCATGTGGGCAATACTTGAAATGATCAGAATGGATAAGATGATGGGGAGAATGCTGAGGATAGAACTCTGGGAGAAAATCAAGCATTTTAAGGGTAGAAAAAAAAAAGCCAGTGACGAAACCTGAGAATATGGAAGAAGGAGAAATAGTAGAATAGTGTTGAGGAAGCCACAAGAAAGATTGGATTTCAAGGAGGGGATGATAAAGATTTTCAAATTCTGTGAAGAGAACAAGTAGGCTGACCCTGGAGAATAGACTTTTGAATTTGGCATTTGGGTCAGTTGATGATCTCTGAAAGACAGTAGTTTGTGGGGGACAGAAATTGGACTAAAGTAGTAGGTGAGGACGTAGAGGTAATAGAAATTACTTTTAAGGAGTACAAATTACTCTTATGTCACTGAAAGGAAGGAAAGTGACAAAACAGGATGAAAAGTCGAGCTAAGGTTCCTTTATTTATAGAATGGAGAAAACTTAAGCAAGTTTTTTAGATATGGGGAAAGGATTCAGAGGAGAATGAGACCACAGGTATAAGAGAAAATGGAAATAGTAGATGGGGCAAGGTCATGGAAAATGTGAGTGGCAGTGGGATCTAACACATGGAGAGTCTGGAAATCTCAGAAACGACTAAGGACGCTTCTTTCTCCAAGGATGAGACGGTAGTAAGGGTGGGTTAAGATGATACATAATTTAGCAAGAGAAGGGAAGGAAGCAGTAGAAAGGAAGGAAGTTGAGAAAGTCAGCTACTTCTATCTCCAAACTACTTTAAAAAAATAGCATATTTGTCTTAAATACTATATTTTTATTTTTATTTTTTTAAAGATATATTTTTTAAAGATTTTATTTATTCATGAGAGACAGAGAGAGGCAGAGACACAGGCAGAGGGAGAAGCAGGCTCCGTACGTACGGAGAGCCTGATGTGGGACTTGATCCCAGGACTCCAGGATCATGCTGTGGGCTGAAGGCAGGCGCTAAACCGCTGAGCCACCCAGGGATCCCCAAATACTATATTTTTAAATTTAAATTTTGTTTTTATCAAAGTACATTTATGTAATTAAAAATATCAGCACTGGGGTACCTGGCCTGCTCAGTCAGTGGAGCGTGTGACTCGGGGTTGTGAGTTCAAGCCCCATGTTAGGTGTAGGGATTACTTTAAAAACCTTTCAAAAATCCGATAACACTGATCTTATAATCAAATAAAGTGTTTTCCTGATATATCTCTCTTCTGTCTTGTGACTCTAGAGACAGTCACTTTCAATACTTAGTGCTCTTTATTTATGGGGAAATTTTTTCTGTCATTTCTCCTTTCTGTTCTCTTTGTTGTATCTTTTTGGAATCCCTGCTCTGTGGGACCTCTTGAATTAAACTAATACTTTTCTTATTTCTGTCTTAGTTTACATCTTTGTTCTTCTTTCTAGCAGATTTATTTTATTCTCTTTCCTTTCAATTGATTTTTAAATCTTGGTCATCATATTTTCATTTTTCTTTTTCTTTTTTTTTAAATTTTTTATTTATTTATGATAGTCACAGAGAGAGAGAGAGAGGCAGACACACAGGCAGAGGGAGAAGCAGGCTCCATGCACCGGGAGCCCGACATGGGATTCGATCCCAGGTCTCCAGGATCACACCCTGGGCCAAAGGCAGGCGCCAAACTGCTGCGCCACCCAGGGATCCCTATTTTCATTTTTCAAGAGAATTTACTTCGCTCTGATTGTCAATGTCTTCTAAAAATGTTTATAAAAGGTATAAATATCCTCAAAATTGTTTTTTAGCCCTCTGCATTATCTTCAGAGCTCTTTTTGTCTTGAGCTTTGTCTGTCATGTTGAAAATTGTCATTAGTTTTCTGTTAATATTTAAATAAGGGGGATCCATGGGTGGCGCAGCGGTTTGGCGCCTGCCTTTGGCCCAGGGCGCGATCCTGGAGACCCGGGATCGAATCCCACGTCGGGCTCCCGGTGCATGGAGCCTGCTTCTCCCTCTGCGTATGTCTCTGCCTCTCTCTCTCTCTCTCTCTCTGTGTGACTATCATAAATAAATAAAAATTAAAAAAAATTTAAATAAGACCCAAAAATTTGTCTGGCTATTCGTCTGGCTAAGTCACTGATGGCAGACTAGAGGATCTTACAGGAGAATAATGACAAAAGGATTCTCTAATGCAGAGTTTTTTCCTGCCAGGTTTCCCAGGGAAGAGTCTTACAGTATCATGCCTGAGGATATGTCTGGTGTCTTTAAGTCCAGAGCCTGCCTAGTTAATCTCTCTAGACCAGTTTTCCCCAGTCTTTTTGCTCTGGAGGTAATTTCTGTTTCTCAAGGAACCCCTGCTTTCAAGATCAATAAGCTAAGATATGATGGTATGGTGGTAATTAATGTTCTTTTGAGTACAGACTGATTTCTCTGTGGATCTATTTGACCAGTGAGTTACAAGCTTATTTATTTTGTATAATTTTCCCCTCTGCCTCTTGGGGGGAAAACATGGTTTAGCTTACCTTTCTTGAAATCAACCTTCCTTCCTTCCTCTTTCTCTCCTGCTTTCTTTCTTTTTCCTCCCTATTTCTTCCTTTTTTTCCTCTCCCTGTTTCTTCATTCCTTTCTTTCCATTCTTTCCTTTCATTTTTTTCCTCCACTCTCCCCTCCTCTCTTTTCTCCCTTCTTCCCTGTCCCCCCCTCTCTTTCTTTCAAGCTCCATGCCCCATGTGGGGCTCGATCTCATGACCTGGAAATCAAGAGTTACATGCTCTACTGACAGCCTGCCAGGCGCCCCAGTCTCTTTTCTTTTCATATATATTTTTAAGATTTCTAAGCCAATTTCAGTACATTTTGCTTAAATAATTGGTTTAAACCAAATGAGATTTATTTTTTCTAAAGGTAGACTCAATAGATTTAATTTATTTTTATTTCTTTTTAAAGATTTTATTTATTTATTCATGAGAGACACAGAGAGAGAGAGAGAGAGAGAGAGGCAGAGACACAGGCAGAGGGAGAAGCAGGCTCCCTGCAAGGAGCCCCATATGGGATTCGATCACGGATCCTGGGATCACACCCTGAGCTGCAGGCAGACACCTGACTGCTGAGCCACCCAGGTGTCCCTCAAAAGATTTAATTTAAATAAAATTAGTAAAGTTAGTTTTTTACAATATGAAAATTTATTGACAAAGTTGTATAATAAAGCTACAGAAACCATAAGCCAAGATAATATGAAAAAAAATTTAGCCTGAGACAGTTTGTGTAATAGTTAGAAAAAATTCTTTCTGTAACATGATCTGTCTCAGACGTAAGTCATCAAAATTGTACACTTCTTTTGGTTTCATGATCTCTTTTATAGACTTATACATAAAAAGTGATTGTTTCAAAATTTTAAAAATTATCTCTTTAAGGCAATACATGTACTTGAGTGTTTTTATTTTGTATGAATAATTCTGGGTTGGACTTGAAATGAACACACCCACATTTCAAATGAAACAAAACATTTCTTTCCTTGCTTTATGCTTGTTAAACAAGAAAAAGTTTGTTTATTCATATAAGAAGTTGAAAATGCAGCAAAGTATTCATTGCTTTCCTGTGAATGGCAAGACACTTTCTTTGCACAGAAATCTAGAACTTCTGTTGGGCAGTTCAAAAAATCTTGGATTGAGTTTACCATCAGACTGCAACTAATTTATCACTTCATATATTTGCTCTGAAAACTTGGCTGAAACATCTTTTATGTGGTTGTCGTTTTTCCTGTCTGTTGTCCTTGTGGGTTATACATTCCTATTCCTTCAGTCTTCTTAGAAATATAACAGCCTTTCTATCAAAGGCTTGCGTACAGTGGAGGTGAAATTACCTTTAGTGTATTCCAAAAAAAATGACATGGATTTTTTTAGTTGACCATTCTTTGTAAACTAGTATAAAATTCTTTTGGAAGTAAACTTAAATATTTTGTTTGGAGTTCTTGCTCTTAAAGAGCTGATTTTGTAGTTGTATGTTATAGTTTACCTACCAGCAAGTATTCCTTCCCCTCCTGCAGATAATATATACACATGATAAAAAAGGTTATAAATGGTAAAAGAAAATAGTAAGAGGTCTTCTCTATACTTGTCTTTAAGTTCATTATTCTCAGAGAAATTCAGTTAGCTGTTTTTCTTATATTATTCCAGATTTATTCAATGCATGTACAAATATGTATATATGTGACTAAACTTATAGGTTTATTTACTACACATATTTCATCAGGCTTTTTTTTGAATATTTAGATCATTTCCAATTTTTGCTGTTCTTACTATATTGCTGTTCATATACTATGTTGAATATTTTTGTTTATACTTTGTACTAATGAGTGTGTATCTGTAGGATGAATTCTTAGAAATGAAATTTCTTGTTCAGAGATATGCATTTTTCTGTTGTCAAATGTATTTCAGGGCTTCATATTAGTTCATACTTGACTTCCAGGAGCCTATGTTCTTTTCCCCCATTTTGCTTTGGATTATTATTTTTTTTATGATTCCATTTTATCTTTACTATTAGTTGTATCTCGTTTTACCACGCTGTAAGTGGTTACACTCAAGCAGTGCTGTCCAAAAGAACTTCCTGCAGTGATGGCTATGTTCTGTATCTATGTTGTCTAATATTTCATGTTAGAATCTTCTATTAATATACTTCCATTTCCTGCCTCCCATCCTTTGTGCTCTCATTGTCAAATATTTTGCTTCTCTGTTGTAAATCCTATAATACATTGTTGCTATTTTTACTTTAGATTATCTTTTATAAGCAATTAAAAATAAAAAATCTTTTATATTTACTCATTTTTACTGTCTTCAGCACTTCTAAATTGTGTGAAATAGAGTGGTTGTAGTGTGAATGAAAAAAGGGCTTATTTGAGAAGCAAGTAATTGATGGGACTTGTTAACTGATTGCATTTGAGGGATGAGGGAAATGAGAGCATAATGATGCTGAGATTTTTAACCTATTTGGGTTATTAAGTTAATAATGTTAATGGCAACTGGTTTCTTAAGTGCTACTTTATTCTGTATGCATACAGAATAGACCACAAACTTTTGGAGTAGGGTGCAATAATATTTTTAATAATAGACATTTTGGAAGATAAAGAATAATTTTTTTTCTTTTTTTTACGCATGCCCTTCTAATTTACCATTCTTAAAAATCGTTATTTTACTTGGTGTTATACTGGGATTTACTGAACTCTAGTAGTTTCTGGTAAACACCATTTCACATTAGTTATGTTTTCCCTTTGTGCATGTACTGATATTTCTAAAGATAAGGATAAATGATGTCTGTTTATATTATTTTAGAACTTGAGCTCACTCTGTGCAGAGCTGCTTAAAAGGTATTAAGAAGACATCCCTGGCCTTAATGGATTTTAGAATTGGAGAAGCAACATAGAATTTTATAATATTCAAGATTTAATAGTAAAACAAGGAAACATATAACATTACTAAGAAGAGTAGTATTTAATGGCAAAAGCCTGATAATGGCTATATGGGACTCTATTGTGAGTCACTCTTTATGTATAAGGATTGCCAGGTGATTTGTAGGTAGACCGTCTTCTCCAGAAAGCAGTTGCCATTCATGGTATGCCTAAGAATTCTTGTAATGTCTGCTTCTGGAAATTGATACAGTATCATAGGAATGCACCTGATCTACTTCAGAAATGTTATGTTTTTTTTGTATAGGAAAGGCATAGGACCACAACTTTGGACAGTCTCCCTACCAATTTTTTTTAATACCGTGTGGTCCACTCAATGCTTCTGGTTATAATTAATTTGTTCCTTTCTCCCTTCAGTTGGGGGAATTGGGTTAGGTAGAACTTGCAAGATTTAAATGACATCCAGTAAAAATTTTCTTCAAATGAATGAAAAAAAAAATGAATGAATGGTTGGATTCTTGTCTTTGAAAAAATATTGTGAAGACCCACACCCCGTCCTCTATTTGTCTTCTATTTTTCCATGTTTGTTTGGAAGGCTTGGGTAGCATTGGGTTTTGCCTAGTTTGAGTACTATTTTTTTGTCTTATAAATGAATTTTTTGGATGAAGATTATACTGCTAGCTCACTACTAAGTATAGTATCTTTGAAAATCCTTGGAGTCCTCCTATTGGAAATTCCTTTAATACTCTAAAGTTGCATATTTCTAGTAACAGTTGATTAGATTATTCTGGTCCATCTACACATTCTTGACTGGTACTTTTTAAATTAATAGTTTACTTTTTTTCTAAGGATTTTATTTGTTTGTTAGAGAGGGCGAGCATGCATCAGCAGGCGGAACAACAGAGGGAGAGGGAGAAGCAGGCTTTCCGCTGAGTAGGACCCTGGGATCGTGACTTGTGCCATAGGTAGATGCTTACCTGACTCAGCCACCCTGGTGCCCCCCCTAATAGTATACTTTTAATTTTTTAATTGCTAACTGTGTTTAAAGCTTAGTTGGAGATTATGGAACAGTTTCCCTCTTTGTAAAGCTTTTTAAAATGTGTTAAAAAAATAATAAAAATAAATAAATTAATTTAAATGTCATGTTAAGCTTGGCCCTGGGCCGAAGGCAGGCGCTAAACCGCTGAGCCACCCAGGGATCCCCTGCTGTGTGAATTTTGATAAATAACACAGTTGTATAACCACAACTATGATCAACATACAGAATATTTCTATTACCCATAAATGTTTCTCACACCGTTTAAGCATTCTCCTCCTTTTACCTCTGGGCCATAGCAACCACTGATTTGTTTTTGGTTGCTGTAGTGTTATTCTTTCAGAACATCATATAAATGAGTTACACAGTACTTTGTCTCTTGAGTCTGGTTTCATTTACTTAGCATAATGCAGTTGAGATTCATTAATGTTATTGCATGTATCAGTAGTTCATTCCTTTTTATATCTGAGTAGTATTCCATTATACCCCAGTTTGTTTATTCATTTACCAGTTGAAGGATACTTGGGGATTTTCATTCCTGATATTGGGAATTTGTGCCTTCTCCCTCTTTTTTTTTTTTTTTTAATATATAGTCAGCCTTAGGTTAATCATTTTTGTAGATCTTGTCAAAGAACCAGTTTTTGGTTTCATTTACAATGTTATTTTTCTGTTTCATTGATTTTTGCTCTTGTCTTTATTATTTTCTTTGTTTTACTTACTTTGGGTTTAATTTGCTCTTTTTCTAGTTGCTTCTCTGATGGAAGCTTAAATTACTCATTTGAGACCTTCTTTTCTTTTCTTTCTTTTTTTTTTTTTTTGAGACCTTCTTTTCTAATAGAAGCATTTAATGCACATTTTTCTCTGAGCAGTTGTTTAGCTGCATCCCGTAAAATTTGATTTTTTAAAAATTTTAGTTTTTTATTTATTTTTATACTTTGTGAAATAGTACTGTGTAGAAAGCATCTTTCAACTAACATCTTTCATGAAGAAAGAAGTACTTTCAAATCTGTGTGGAAATACAAGGAAATTGCCATATTCTTAATTCTGTGAACCAACACTATGTAGAAAGTGTCTTTTAAATTTTTTTTTATTTAAATTTTAGTTAACACACAGTGAAAGTTTAATATTATATATTTAATATATATATTTCAGTTCAAAATATTTTCTACTTTCCCTGAAACTTTTTTGGCTCATGAGGTAGTTATAAATAGTTTGTTTGAGAATATTCTAGATAACTTTCTTTTATTGATTTTTAGTTTGAGTCTTTGTCAGAGAACATGTTTCTTATATATAATTTCATTTTTTCTAAGTATATTAAGGTTTGTTTTATGCCCCTGCATATGATCTGCCTTGAAAAATGTTTCATCTGCCTTGACAAATGTGCCCATATGTATTCTTGTATTCTTAGCTGTTGTTGGGAGTGGAATGTTCTATAAATTTAAATTAGGTAAAATAGATTGATAGTAGTTTTTAGCTCTTCTATATTCTTGCAGATTTTCTGTCTACTTGTTTTATCAATTACTAAGAAGTTGAATTCTCCAAATACAATAGTAGGTTTTTCTTCCATTTTTGTTTGCTTTGGCTTCATGTATTTGACACTTTTTTTTTTAATGTGCAGGAATATTTAGCATCATTATGTTTTTTTATATTGACCTTATCATTATGAGTTTTTTTTCTTATCTCTGGTGATTTTCTTTGTTCTGCAATCTACTTTAATGTTTGTGTATGGTCTACTTTTTCCATCTTTCAATATTATTCTATATTTCCATCCTATCTGTATTATATATGGTGGGTTTGTCTTATAGACAGCATATAATTGGGTCTTGTTTTTTAAATAGACTTTATGCCCATTGAGGGACTTGAACTCATGACCCTGAGATCACGGGGGGGGTCCCCAGGATCTGGTTATTTTAATTTAGTCTGATGATATCTGTTTTTTAATGTGTTTCGATCATTTACATTTAGTGCAATTATTATGTTTGGCTGTTTTATTATTTGCTCTCTGTTTTCCCTTCTGTTTTTTTTTGTGTCACCTTCTCCTCTTACCTATCTTCCTTTGGATTACTTGACTATTGTTTAGTAATCCATTTTAAGTTATATATTGGCTTTTTGGCTATTGGTTTGTATAAATTTTTTTGTTGGTAGCTGAGGGGATTACAATATAGATAACTTTTTATATACTTGAAGTAAAAGGCAGAGATTCTTTAATCAGCTGTGTCTCTTTAGACTCTTCTTTTATGTTATAGTCATGTCATATATATTACATCTTCATACATCAAAAGCCCTATGCAGATCATGTATATAATCTTATGTATGTATCTGCACAGTATACTCTTATAAAATTTTACATGATAATGATTGTTTCAGAAGAAAATAAATGTTCTAATTGATTAAAATTAGATATAGTCAAAAGCAGACTGGGTCTTTATTATAAGCTCTGTATTAAAAGCAATTGAAATGGGAGAAAATTATTTTAGGAAAATAAATATGAAGATTGGAAAAATAATTTATGTTCTTTAGGAAAATAAATATGAAGATTGGAAAAATAATAAAAAATTAATAAAAAACTAAGTGAACTGACTCAGAGTTCGTGTTGGAAAATACCTTGTTTGTAAAAAATTATTGTTACAGTTTTTTAATTGTATATACATTTATTTATTCATGATAGAGAGAGAGAGAGAGAGAGGCAGAGACACAGGCAGAGGGAGAAGCAGGCTCCATGCCAGGAGCCCAACACGGGACTCGATCCTGGGACTCCAGGATCGTGTCCTGGGCCAAAGGCAGGCACTAAACCCCTGAGCCACCCAGGGATCCCTTGTATATACATTTATATTCGGAAAAGTGTCAGGCATTTTTACCTGCTAGCTGGGTCTCCACTGATGGGAAGGGGGAATGCAATATAGATAACTTTCATGTTCTACTTAAAACAGTTCTTTTTTTTTTTTTTTGAAGACTTTATTTATTTATTCATAGAGACACACACATAGAGAGAGAGAGGGAGGCAGAGACACAGGCAGAGGGAGAAACAGGCACCATGCAGAGAGCCTGACGTGGGACTTGATCCAGGGTCTCCAGGATCAGCCCCTGGGCTGCAGGCGGCACTAAACTGTGCCACCGGGGCTGCCCAAAACAGTTCTATTTTTTAAATACTTTGAAGTAGAATGTTTCATTTCTGTAATAAAAGGTCTAATAAAAAACCTATTTGGGGTTGCCTGGGTGGCTCAGTTAAGCATCCAACTCTTGCTTTCTGCTCTGGTCATGATCTCAGGGTCATAAGATTGAGCCCTGGATGGGGCTGTATGCTGGATGTGGAACCCGCTTAAGATTCTCTCTTCCTCTCTCCCCAACCCCCAAGCATAAAAGTGCTTTCTTTTAAAGAAAAACAAAACAAAACAAAAAAACCCATCTGTATTATGGCAGTGATTTACAATGGAATTAAATGTTTAAGAAAAAAAAGATTAAAAATAAGGCAATAATGTTAATTCCACATGCTCTGGGTCTCTATTTGGACTGTTCTGGTAAAGTTTTCTCTTTGAGCTGGCTTAGAGAAAGTTTCTTCTGTGTATGTGTTCTCTATTTTTGTAGAGTGATGTTCTGTTCTTGAATTCTTTGAAGAAAGTAATTTACATCTAGAGGAACAGCTTTATCATGGTGCCCTTGGGTGGTACTTGTATTATGTTTTAGACCAGTCTCAAGATGAACCTTAGCCATTGAGCCCCTCTATGACATTTAGGGATCTAAGTAAAAGTAAATAAATAATGGATTATCTAGTTGAAGAGGTATGCTGGCTGTTTATTTCTGTAGGTTTCCATCTTTCGGATAGTGGTGGATGAGGATATGTAGTGAAATCACATTTGGCATGACTGAACCACAGAGAAGGTGATGCAATGAGGATGAGGAATAATACAGAGGATAGTGGATGAGTTAGAAGTAAAATCACAATCAAATCAGCATACATATTACTAGTCAAAATAACTAGGTTCTAAAGATTTTATTGAGAAGCACCTGTCACATCAATGGGCAGAACTATACATGCATGAACTTAGTTTATCTAGAGTATCTAAACATTTAGGAAGTACAATTTTTAAAATATTCTGTTTTATACTTTTAAAGAGAGATTAGTAATAATCCTCATCCAACATAAGGATCTGTTTATTAAAAAGAGGCATTGGGGATCTCTGGGTGGCTCAGCGGTTTAGCCGCTGCTTTCAGCCCAGGGCGTGATCCTGGAGTCCCGGGATCGAGTCCTGCATCAGGCTCCCTGCATGGAGCCTGCTTCTCCCTCAGCCTGTGTCTCTGCCTCTCTCTCTTTCTCTCTGTGTCTCTCATGAATAAATAAATAAAATCTTAAAAAAAAAAAGAGGCGTTATTTAGAGTGTAATACAAAACATTGGATTTGGGATGCAGTTTTCTTTATTTTCTGTATAAGCAAAGAAAGAAGAAAGGAAGTATGTTTGAATTCATACCTCTTGCATTAGATGCATGCCTCCAAATTAGGCTATATTTAGTCCCATTTCATAAATGAGCATTCTTGAGCCCAGAGAGTTAAGTCATGTAGTATTTCAGAGAGTCACTAAATGTGGGATTTCAACTCCTATTTCATTTCAAGATCATTTTTTCCCCCAAAGATTTTATTTATCTATTTCAGAGAGAGGGACCAAGAGAAGGCAAGCACAAGCGGGGGACAGGGGGAGGGGAGAGGGAGAGGGAGAAGCAGGGCTCTATCCCAGGAACCTGGGTTCATGACCTGAGTTGAAGGCAAATACTTAACTGAGCCACCCTGGCATCTCAAGGCCTGTGTTTTAAAATCTTGTCACAATTATTATGTAATATAATTTAGTTGACATTGACTAATTATTACAAATAGACACTATACTAGGGTGGATGTTTCAAAAGAACATAAAAATAAGGCATAATATATATGAGAAGTTCCTCCATTCTTGCTTCTAGTTGGAGGAGTCTCTAGTAGTGAGTTCCTCTAAGATTGTCTGGCATGAGTAATTTTAGGGGAAACAGAGAGAGTAAATACACTGATAGTGGATAGAATGGTTAGAGTGATCTGGAAAAATTGGCTGAACAAGTTGGAAAACAGGGCATTTCAAGTAGAAGTATTTTTCAGTGTTTTATTTTATTTTATTTTATTTTTTTAAAGGTAGATGTTGCTATTTTTTTTTTTTTAAGATTTTTATTTATTTATTCATGATAGTCACAGAGAGAGAGAGGCAGAGACACAGGCAGAGGGAGAAGCAGGCTCCATGCACCGGGAGCCCGACGTGGGATTCGATCCCGGGTCTCCAGGATCGCGCCCTGGGCCAAAGGCAGGCGCCAAACCGCTGCGCCACCCAGGGATCCCCAGTGTTTTAAAATCACAACCAATATTTTGTAAACATAGATACTGAACTATAATGTTAGAAATCTTAAAACAGACATGATTTCAAAAATAAAGCAGTGGTGATTCAAGGAGAAAAAATTGTCATTGATAAAGAAAAGTATGTCTTTTTAAATAATTATGATGTATCAGAGTGTTTACTTGCCAACAGGTTTGTCGTCCCACATAGTATGGAAATCAGTGAGATTTTTTACTTAGGAAATCTTTGCTTTTATTGCCGGAAGTGCAAGAAAAAGTACCAGCTTTGCAAAATAAATAATAAAGACAGAATAAAGTTTGCTTATTTTGGAAAGCAGGGGGAGGGGAGATGAACCAGAAGATATTTTCTGCCGAAATTATTCAGGATGATTTTTTTGAAAGTTAATCTGTTAATTGAATCAAGCTTAAATTATAAAAACTATTCTTGGAGATATTTTGGCCAAGAGGGAACAAAACTCAGAGAAATGTTCCTCACATTGTTTTAGATGGAATTTTCAGGCATGTCATTGTAAAAGTATTTCCTTAAATCATCCTTTAGAAAAAGTGGTAGATGACTTGCTTTTTTTCCTTTGGAATCCTTATTTTTCAGTGTTTTATGAGGTCAAAGATGAAGAAATATTAAAAAGCACCAATTTGCTTTATCCATCTTTTTGGATTTTTCCTTTGTTTGAGATATATTTTTCTAGACTTTTGGTTGCCAATAAGAACCCAACTTCTACTAAGTAGAATGGCAATAGAATTAATGAAATTCTGAATAACCAAGAACCTGCATAGATCTGTCCACAAGGATGTTTTCAGGATACTTTGTCATAATCTTTCATCTGTGTCTGTTAGCATCATTCTGTTCTACTGTTTCAAATTAACAAGTATTTATTGAGTTTCTGCTATGTGCTAGACAAAATTTTAGTTGCTGGAGAAACAATTGAAATAAACAAATGAAATAAGACAGAGTAAGTCTGTGTCCTCAAGTTCATATTTTCTAGTGTAGTAACTTTCTCTCCATAGCTAGGAACAAGGCCGCAGACCATTCCAGACTCGTGTTTTCATCTGCAAGACCCATGAGACAGGGGGGCTTCTTCCCCACCAACTCCAGGTAAAAAAATACCAAGGGACTGTGTTAGGTTTTGTGCTCACTCCAGCACCAGTTACTGCACCCAAAAGGAGAGGTACTATTGTTAACCAAGTCTGGGTCCTTTATACATGCTATTCAAGACCAGAGTCTGTTGCCAAAAGAAAGAAAAGGATGGGGAGAGAGTATATACTAGACAGGCAAAGATTTTGGTCTTCCTTGATGTTTGCATTTTGAAGTTTGAGTCCTTATATTCAGTGTTTCAAATAAACTTACCAACACTTTACTAACTTTGAAAGCTTGAAAGTGTTGGTTTTTCTCCTTGTTTCTTTTTTTTTTTTTTCTTGTTTCTAAATCAAGGGTAATTGTGATCTTCAATATGATGTCCAGAGGGTCAGACAAGTAATTTAATGATTTCAGTGTATTGTTCCCACGTTATTTGCCATACTGACAGAAAGGTAGTTGTATAAAGATGTAGTTTTAGAAGTTAATGTTCCATGATATTCTAGTTTAAGTTCTCCAGAAGATGATCCTGAAATAAGGAAGGACTTGTTTGATTGAGGAAGTAGGGAAGACACAGGGGGACAGAAGCCAATAAGAATGCACTGAAAAGTAGTATACTATAGTGTGGAACTGGAGCTCACTTGATGAGCACCTCTGATAGATTATGTAGAAATACCTCATTGAAGGAGAAAGCTAGGATATTTATCCACCACTTCTTATTCCTTAGAGGTTGAGAGTTTGAAGGATGTTGACTCCCAGGCACTTTCTGCTTGCCCTCCTGCCAAGTTGAGTTTGCTCCGTTAGTTAGAGAATGCTCCCAGGCAGAGAGGTACAGAAGCTTGAGAAACTGGAAAACTGTCCATAGAAACTGTAGGTGCTCTCCTTTGTGCCTGTGAATGAATTTGGGTAGGGCATTGATAGATTCAGGTATAATTTCTGAAAGATACTGTATATCCTCAAAGTAGGTAAATTTGTCCTTTGAGTTTTCACCAATATTCCCATGTATTGCTAGAACAACATAAATACCTACACTAACCAATGTTCCTCCCACCTCAGTTTCTCTTATACTATCATATACTATCATATACAACTATCATATACTATGTTATGGTAGTTAACACTGTCTGCTAAAACATAGACTAGAAATTTCAGTAACTTAACACAGCAGAGTCCTCTCAGGCTTTTGTATGTTGAGTGGCTCTCTCACATAGCTGTCCTCCAACCAATGACTCAGAGACCCGAGCTGAAACTTCACTAGTCCTTTCTGTGCACCACATAGACAGGGGAAAACTTAGAGATGGTACACTTATTCTTACATCAGCTTTGGTCATGTCACTTTATTCATAACACATGGCAAAAACCAGTCATGTGGCTCCAGCCTAACTGGATGGGATGCATTAACTGTCCCTGACCTATTTGACAATGAAGAATTGTCACTCAGCTGTCAGGAAAACAACCAGTAGAGGAGAGCATGTTGACTATGAGGCCTCGGCTCAGGATACATTTTTGTGTTTCTTTTAGATGACTTCAACATTAAATCCTTTTTTTTTTTTTTTTTAAGATTTGAGAGAGCATATGTGAGAGAGAGCATGTGTGTGGGTGTGTGTTGATGTAAAAGAGAGAGAGAGGCAGAGGGAGAAAGAGAAGCAGGCTCCCCACTGAGTAGGGAGTCTGATGCAGGACTCTATCCCAGGACCCTGGGATCATGACCTGAGCCAAAGACAGATGCTTAACCAGCTGAGCCAGTGCTCAGTGCACCCAGGTGCACTAAATCTTATTTTTATAGGAAACATGTGCTCTTCAAAATAGAAAATATTTATAATTACATTAAGAAAGTATAAACCGTTGGGGCACTTGGGTGGTTGAGTTGGTTCAGCACTGATTCTTGATCTCAGCTCAGGTCTTGATCTCCAAATTGTGAGTTCAAGCCCCACTTTGGGCTCCATGCTGGATATAGAGCCTACTTAAAAAAATGTAAGTATAAACTGTCCAGATTTTAGTAGGATTTTGGTTTCTGTAGGAGACTATAGTTATGAAAATAATAGGTATTTATATTATATTCAGAATAAGAAATTATAATATTAAGTGTGCATTACTACCCTAGAATTTCATTTCTTCCCCCCCACCCCCTGGAATTTCTGATAATCCTTTAGGCCACTCAAGTTTCAAATAGGGAGACTATAAAGAAAGTTCAGGGACATTATGCCAGATATAAGGCTTACCAGGAGTGGGTAAACCTTTTATGGAAAGGGCCAGACAGTAATATTTTAAACTTGTATGCCATATAGTTTCTGCCACAACAATCATCTCTGACATTGTAGCAAGAAAGCAGCCATAGGTGACATGTAAATAAATAAGTATGGCTATATTCTAATAAAATTTTATTTATGGACACTGATATTTGAATTTCATATAATTTTCACATGTCATATTTGAATTTCATATAATTTTCACATGTCACGGAATACTCTTGGTATTTTTTCCAACCTTCTAGAAATGTAAATACCCATTCTTAGGTACGTGGCCTATGGTCATAGTTGGCTAACCCCTGCTGTATTCTATAACTGACAAAGGAGACATGAAATCCGTTCCTTCAAGGATCTTATAGGCTAGTGTGAGAGACAAACAGTTGAGTTCAGTAGACTGTGTCGCAGGTGCTAAAGTGTATACTCAGTGCTTCTACAAACAGAAGAAAGTTGGGGAACGTTTCTTGGATATGGTACTTGAACTGGGTCTTAAAAGGGTGGGATTTCATCAGGATAAAAAGGAAGTTAGCCATACTCTATCTGTGTGGCCTTACCATATTGACTATATTTTGATTTCTTGAGCAAAAATACTCTTTTCTGCCTCATATCCCTTGCACATTCTTTCCTCTTAGCTTGAAGAACTTTTTCTCCTTAGCTAACTCATGCTAATTCTTCAGGTCTGAGCTTGATGACACTTCTATTCCATAAGCTTTCAGAACAATCTGTTCTTCTTCCTTCTTAAGTCTCATTAGGTTTCTGATTACTTGTGTAGAACCTGCCTGTCCCAACAGACCGTAAATGAATATAGTGCCTGGCATGTGTTGGTTTTAAATATTTTTAATTTTTTAAAGATTTTATTTGTTTATTTATTTGAAAGAGTGAGTGAGAGAGAGCATGAGCGAGGTCGTGGGGGAAGGGGCAGAGGGAAAAGCAGGCTTGCCATTGAGGAGGGAGTTGACATAGGGCTTCATCCCAGATCATGGGATCATTACCTGAACCAAAGGCAGCACTTAACCAACTGAGCCACCCAGGTGCCCCCAAATATTTTTAATTTTTTAAAATAATAATACATGTACATGATTAAAAGAAGCTCATGCTTCATGGAAGGATTTAAAATGGAAAATAGATATTCTTCTCCATGGCTTCTTATTAACAGTTTTTTTATTTTCTTGAAGAATTTTTATATAGTGATATACTCCTACACATAGAACTATTTGTATACATATATATTAACTTTTGACAACTTTTGTAGAATGGTATCATACTGTATACAAAGTTACACATTTTTATTGTTAAAGTTGGAATGTTTTTTTCATACATAGAGCTACTTCTCTTTTGGAAGGATTATATGATTTTTAACTTTTTTTTTTTTTTAGGTATAACTAACTTATATAGCGTAGACCTCACTCATTTTATTGAAATCGTATTTCATATGTAGATGTACCATGATTTAATAAATTTTATTGAATAAACTAGGAGATTGCAAGAGACATACATATAAATATTTGAAATTATTTTCTTATGAAATATGTATGATTTACCAGAGATGATTCTAAATGCTGCACATAGATTTTTTTTAAGCAATCTTCACAACAAATCTTAAAAGGAATATCTTAATTATCCCCATTTTATTTATTCATGAGGAAGAGGCGAAGACACAGGCAGAGGGAGAAGCAGGCTCCATGCAGGGAGCCCGACGTGGGACTCGATCCCAGGTCTCCAGGATCACACCCTGGGCTGAAGGCAGTGTTAAACCACCAAGCCACCTGGGCTGCCCCAGGTCAAGGTTTTTAATTCAAACTTTGGACAGAGCCTCTGTTTTAAACACTATATTCTATTGACTCTTTCTAGGAGCAGTAGGAAAAATAGGGAATACAGGTTGGGATAGATTTGGAGGAGTGCTTAAATGCCAAACTAAGATTATAGATTTTATTCAATGTGTATTGTGGAATCATCGAAAACTTATAAGGGAATTGGTAACATAAATGGTAGCAGAGTGTAGGATGGAGGAAGGGAGAAGCTGTAGGCAGACTAGTTTGGTGGAACTGTTAAAGCAAGAAGTGACAAAGGCTGAAATTAGGTCTGTAATATTGGGTATGGAAAGGAAAGAACGACTAGAAAGGTATTGTTTGATTGGGAGGGTAGAGGAGAGGAAACGGTTAAGTGATTTGGGGGAGGCCAAGAATACTTGTACCTCAGGACTTTTCAGCTTGTTCTACAGCAGGATCCCTCCCCTGATGCCCTTGTCTTTTTCCCCTGTCTGTCCTAAAGTCTCTATTCACATATAACCTTACCAGAAAGGCTTTCCTTAACATCTGTATAAAATGGCAACCCCTCCCAGGGGTTCCTGGGTGGCAATCTGTTAAGCATCTGATTTGATTCTTGGTTTCATCTCAGGTTGTGATCTCAGGATCATGAGATCCAGCCCGGCATCCAGCTCAGCATAGAGTCTGTTTCAGACTCTCTCCCTTGTTCTCTGCCTCTCCACACTGTGCTCTTTCTCTCTCATAAGTAAATAAATGTTAATCTTTTAAATTTATATTTTAGTTTTTTAAAAGATTTTATTATTTATTAGAAAGAGAACATGAGTAGAGACAGAGGGAGAAGGAGAAGCAGACTCCCTGCTGAGCAAGGAGCCTGACTTCGGGCTCGATTCCAGGCCTCTTGAGTTCATGACCTGAGCCGAAGGCAGACCCTTAACCATCTGAGCCACCTAGGAGCCCCATCTATCTATCTTTTTTAAAAAGTGGCAACCCCTTACCTCATGCTTCCTAACTCCTTCACCCCACTTTTTTTTTCTATTGTTACTACCTGACCTATTTGTTGGTTTTATGGTGTACTTTCCCTGTTAGTATATATTTTCCAATAGCAGGGACCTTTTTCTTTTCTTCATTCCTGTATCTATAATAGATATTTAGTAAATGTTTATTGAATGAATTCTGTGGAAGGTAGGCAACATAGGATGAATAGAGAAGGCAGTAGAAATGATAGGTTCAGAATTGCTTGTGATTCATTGCAGATGGATCTGTTTATTTTAGTTTGGGGTGGAGTTTTTTTGTTTGTTTTCAAGAGAAGTGAAAGACCACAGTGGGAGCCCAGAAAGGAGCTATGACATATTTATGAACTAAAGTAGCATGAATTTTGTTTACAGCTGGCTGGTACTGTATATGCTAGAGGGCTAAGTCCATGTTTCACCACAAAGCATTTCCTCTGTTTGTTTTGGACTTGATTTTAGTGTTAAAAAAGGTTGCAATACTGGCTTTAGAGTGATGAATTAAAGGCCAATTATTCCTTTGTATGGTTTTTAGTTTATTTCTTTCCCCTCATAAGGAACTTTTATTAAGGGATCATGTCTAACCTTTCGCTTCTTATACATGCCTCAGACTGTCCAGTGTGACTTCTGACTGTTGGCCTTATTGAAATGGCTTTTGACTTTTGAAGGGAGTACAGTATGCTCTACATACTAGTGTTTTATGTTTTTTTTTTCTTTTTTAATCCTCACAGCAATCCAGAGGCAGCGTCTTTCTCAAACTTCTCTTTCTTTGCAGATCTCTGGAATATTCTTGTTTCCCAGGGTTCCAGTCAATATTGCCTTCTCTTATGGATCATCAATTGTTTGTGTACCAATAGTTTTTTACACAAATTACTTTCAAATTTGTCCTTCTGGCATGGAACTCCATACATACTCTGTAGCCACACTAATGTGTAAAACATTCTATACCTATATAAAACTTAGTGCATTTCTCAACGAAATATCTTACAGTTGCCCAAGCATGAAACTTTTGGAAGTCATAATCATGCTAGATGCTATTCATTGTGTCTTGGCTTTGTGCATAAGCATTGTCATGTAGCCCTCATAACAACTCTATTTATTTTACAGATGCATTAAGAGAGATTCAGAACAGTTAAGTAACTTAACCAGGTGGCACTATAGCTGATGGAGTTGGATTTGAACAGGGTCTAGATAGTTTCAAATTCCACATTCTTTCCAATCTGCTGCACTTCTGTCCCCTTCCCTTCATAATGAACACACTGCACATAGACACTCCTAAGTGGACTCAGAACTATTGATCTCTTAAATTGCTCAGAAATATTTTGTGTCTTGATTCTAGTTGCCTTACTTAACTTGGATTATTGCAATAGCCACTGGATAGATTTTCCTGACTTAGTTTATTCTTCATCTGTACTGCTGCCAAAAAATTTCTTCTAAAATGCAAGTCTGATTATGTCATTTCCCTTAAGAAATCCAAAATTTGGGGTGCCTGGGTGGCTCAGTCAGTTAAGCTTCAGACTCTAGATTTTGGCTCAGGTCATGATCTCAGGGTTGTGAGCCTGAGCCCTGTATCGGGCTCCACACTGGACATGGAGCCTGCCTTAAGATTCCCCCTCCCCCACCCCACCCCATGTGCACTTGCAGGTGTATGCTCTCTCTCTTAAAGAAAGAAAGAAAGAAATCCAAAAATCTTTGACATGCATTCAAGGCCTCTTCTGGTCAATTCGTGGTCATATTGAATCATCGTTTTGTTTTAGCCATTATAAAGTACATGTAACCTCTAGAGCTATATTTCACCATTTCTTTTTCTTTTGGCACATCCAATCCTATTCCCTTACCATCAAAATCCCATTTTTAAGAGTTGGTTCAAGTGCTACCTCCTCTGCTCTTCTAGGCATTTCCTCTTCCCTTGGGTATCCCTCATTTGTGATTACTACTACTTTCATCATACCTCTGAGATGGCTCTCAATGGACCCACTTTCTGGTATTCATGCCCTTGTGTAATACCCTCCCCTTGATTGTGAGCTGGACCTAGTGACTCCATTCTGATGAAAGAATACAGCAAAAATGATGGGATGCCATTGCTGAGATTAGGTTACTAAAAGATTGTCATTTGCATCTTGCCTTTCCTCACTTATTTGCTCTCTGTGAGTCCTTTCTGTTGAACTTGTTATATTTAAGTAGTCCTAGGGAGAGGCCCAAATGTAAAGAAATTGAGGGCTCTGGCTGACAAAAGTCAGCAAGGGCTTGAAGTCTGCCATTAGCCCTATGAATGAGCTTGAAAGCAGATCCTTCTCCACTTGAGCCTTGATAACTGCAGTCCCAGCTGACATCTTGATTGCATGCTTGTGACAGACCCAAGTCAGAGACTCTCAGGTAAATCACACCTAGATTTCTGACCCATAGAATCTGTGAGATAATGAATGTTTGATGTGTTAAGCCAAAAGTTTTATAGTAACTTGTTTTGCAGCAATAGTTAATATGGATTTTGGTAACTGCAAAGTGGGTGTTACCATAACAAATATATATAAACGTGGGAGTGACTTTGGAACCAGGCAGTGAGTGGAGGTTGTAAGAATTTTGTTGATCATGATAGAGAAATTTCTTTGAACAGACATTAAATTTGTGCTTTGAGGAAGCTGCAAGTGAGGGCTCAAAAGGAAATGAGAAATGTATTGTTGAAAACTGAAGGAAGGGTATTTCTTGTTATACTGAGGCAGAAACTTAGCAACACTCTTGCCTTCAGTAGCCTGGAAAAGTAGGAAATGTGCCTAATGAACTGGATGTTCTAGCTGTGGAAATTTAGCAAAGTGTTGAAGGATTTCTAACCAATGTGTAGGACAGATTTCTTCTTTCTGCCTCTGATAAAATGTGAGGTGCCCTGTGAGTTCTCGTCTTAGCACTGTGGCCATAACCACTCTTCTAGTATTTGTCATACTGTTTATGTACTTAATTATCTGTGTTTCTTAGTAGACTTTGAGTTCTGTGTCAGGCCTTCTAATATAGTAGGTCTTGCTCGGAGTCCAGTTTTAAAAAGATTTACACTCATATCTTGGCTCTGCCTCTTACTCTGTAATGGTGACAAGTTATTTAACTTTTCTAAACCTCAGTTACCTTATCTGGAGGATGGGATTAATGATGATAAACTCCTAAAGATGATGCCTTTTGACTTTTGTGCACACTGCCATGTCACCAGTACCTAGAAGAGTCTAGTAATAGGTGTTAATAAAGGTTTATTGAATTAATGAATTGAGTAGTCCCTGCCTCAAAGTGTTAAAATGAGATAATGCATGGAAAGCAATTGCACAATGCTTGATATGTATTAATTGCTAAGTCAGTGTTAGTTGTATTTAGATATTTCTTTGTTTTCTCATTTTTATTTTCATTTTTTCCCTCATTATTTATATAGTTCTTTATGCATCAAAACTACTCCATGAATAAAACAACTCACTAAGCAGAAAATACATATATGGTTCTGGATAATAGCTCAGGAATAGTTTGAGTTTAAAGTATGATTATTTGGATGTGAAGAGACTTCTTCTGACCATGATGAGAAACTGTCTCTGGACTTAACCTCCTATGGTAAACAATGAGAAAATTGGACAAAAGATATCAAACAGCTGTTATTAGATATTGGATAACAAGCAGTGAGGGAATATGATTCCTGAGAAAAAGGGAACAAGTAAGATGAATGCTATAATTGCCCTGGATTTCTGCTAGAAGACACATTTCAAAGCATGCAGGGGGAGTCTTCTTGGTCAGTCTGTGATGTCTGGTTGAATTGATGAGATAGAGATTGTAGTTCAGAGAGGTTGAAGTGGCTGAAAATTGCTAGACAGAACTTCAGAAAAAAGGGAGCCATGTAGAAAAAGTATTAGAGATCTGCATAGGGGTTTCCTTTAGCCTTTATTAAAAGAGTGTATAGAATGTGTGTATGTACAGTAAAATTCCGTGAAGCTGGACAAGGATTGGGGAGCTGTAAGTTGAATAATTCCTAAAGCTGAGGAATTGCTTTTTTTTTTTTAATCACCCGGGATGCTCAGTAAAAATCCCAAGAGGGCCATGCCTTATTAGTAGGGCTAAACTAGCCGAGAGTAAAATCTTCCCCAATCTGTCCTAAAACTTAAAAACAGACTTCAAAGATCAAGCCAATCTGCAGGTTACTTATTGACTTTCAGAACAAAGCCTAACAATCTTTAAAGGAGATAACAAATTCCAGACATTTAAAAGTATATCACTGAGTATAGCATCCAATTAAAAATGACTAGAATCAGGGAAACATGAAACCAGGAGAAAACTAAGACTAAGATAACACTGTGAAAACAAGATAACAAAGATGATAGCAGACAAAAACTTTAAAAAGAGGGCATTATAAATGTGCTCAAAGATTTAAAGGAAAACTGTAGTGAGAAGAAAAAGTAAATTTAAAAAAGAACTGAATGGAATTTGTATAGATGAGAACTACACTAAGTAAAATGAAAAAAAAAATCACTGATTAGGATTAATAACAGTTTTTTATCTAATGAAGGAAAGATCAATGAACTTGAAGACAGCAGTAGAAACTATCCAAAAATTAAACAGAGAAAAGAAAGACATAAATGAATAAATGAACAGAGCTTTTGTGACCTGTGGTATAATGTGGGTATAATTTTACTCCAGAAGTAAGGGGGAGGGGGAAAAATTTAAAGAAGTAGTGACTGAAAATTTCCCAACTTTATAGACATTGTAAGCCTACTGATCCAGGGGGTTCAATATCCTGAGCAGAATAAACACAAAGAAGACCGTACTGAGGTACATCTTAATCAAATGGCTAAAAAAACAGTGATAGAGAAAAAAAAATTTTTAAGGAGCTAGAGGAAAATAATATTTTATGTACAAAGGGAAAAAAAGGATAGCAAATTTTTTGCTGGAAATAATATATGACAACAGAATGAAATGATACCTCTTTAACTTGAACTTTAATTGACATACAAAATTATATTAGTTTCAAGTCTGCAACACAGTGATTCAAGAATTCTATACATTACACAGTGCTCACCATAAGTGTATACTTACCATTTGTCACCATATAATGTTATTACAATACTAATGACTGTATTCCCTGTGTTGCACTTTTCATCTCTGTGACTTAATTATTTTATAACTGGAAGTTATATCCCTTAATCCCATGGAAGGTCCTCTTTAGAAGGTTGAAAGAAAACTGTAAACCCAGATAGAATTTTTATACCCAGCAAAAGTATCCATCAAAGTGAAAGCTATATACTTTTTCATATGTACAAAATCTGATAGAATTCTTTGCCAGCAAGCTTGCACTACAAGAAATATTAAAGGTAGAAAAAAAAATGAAACAAAAAATATTAAAATATTAAAGGCAGTTCTTTATGTGGGAGGAAAAGGCTATCAGAAAATTGGATCAAGGGGCGCCTAGGTGGCTCAGTTGGTTAAGTGTCTGCCTTTGGCTCAGATCATGATCTCAGGGCCCTGAAATGGAGCCCTGCATTGGGCTCCCCACTTAGGAGGAAGCCTGCTTCTCCCTCTCCCTGCTGCTCCCCTGCTTGTGCTCACTTTTGCTCTCTTGTTCTGTCAAATAAATAAATATAATCTTTAAAAAAATTGGGTCTATACAAAGGAATAAAGAGCACTGGAAATAGAAAGATAAAAGACTTTTTTTGTCATCATTTGATTTTTTTTTTTTAGAGAATAATTATTTAAAGCTAAATAGTAATATTGGTATAAATAACATATACATAAAATATATGACAACAGTAGCACAAAGGACAGTAGGCAGCAATGAAAACGTATGGTCCTAAAAGTCTCAGGTTATATACAAAGTGATATAATTTGAAGGTAGAGTGTGTTGAACTACTAAAAATACTCATGCCAAAATTATTTAGGAAAAGAGGGAAAAACAACAGATGAGACAAATAGAAAATAAATTAGGTAACCATATCAATATTAAATGGTCTAAGCATTTATATTAAAACACAGAGATTATCAGACTGAGCTAACAAAGAGCAAGATTCAATTATATGCAACCAAAGACTAAAAAGTGGGAAAAATACACACTGTACAGAATTGAACATAAGCTAGAGTATTGATTATTATTTAAAGTACACAAGAGGACAGCCCCAGTGGCTCAGCGGTTTAGTGCCTGCCTTTGGCCCAGGACCTGATCCTGGAGTCCTGGGATCAAGTCCCATGTCAGGCTCCGTGCATGGAGCCTGTTTCCCTCTCTGCCTGTGTCTCTACCTCTCTCTCTCTCTCTCTCTCTCTGTCTAATAAATAAGATCTTTTAAATAAATAAATAAATAAATAGGACAAGAATAAGGAGAAAGATATTGCATAATGACAAAGGGATCAATTTATATTATAAGAATGTATTTTTTAAAGTGTGTGTTTCTATTAGTAAAGCTTCAGAATTCCTGAAGCAATGATCAGCATTCCTTTCCTAGTAATTGATAGTACAAGTAGATAGAAAATCAGAAAGTAGTTAGAAGACAAGCAACATTACGAACAGACATAATCTAATTTGCATTTATGGAGCACTCAACAGCAGCACAGTACACATTGTTTTCAACTGTACATGGAACATTCAGCAAGATAAACCATATGCTGAACCATGAGATAAGTCTCATTTACTTTAAAAGGAGTGAAATCATATAGAAACGTTTTCTGAGTGCCGCAGAGTTAAATGAGAAATCAGTAACAGAAAGCTCTATGGAAAATATTTGGAAATTGAAAAAACATTTCTAAATAATACATGGGTCAAAGAAGAAACCATAAGGGAAGTTAGAAAGTATTTTGAATTGAATGGTAATGAAAGCAACATAAATTATTTGGGATACAGCTAAGACATACCTAGAAGGAAATGTATAGTTTTGAAAGATGCTTATATTAGGAAGAAAAATCCAAAATCAGTAATTTTCTAAGCATCTATCATAAGTTAGCAAAAGAAGAGCAAATTAAAAAGAAAGAAGGAAGGAAATAAAACAGAAATTGGTGACTTAGAATATTGATAAAGTAATAGAGAAAAATTAATGGAATAAAAAACTGGTTCTTTGAAAGGATAAAGAAAAGTGACTAACCTTTAGTTAGATTGATGAAGCGAAAAAAGATACAAAATTACCAATGCCAGTAATGAAAGAGAGGGTATTATTACCGATCCTGCATAAACTAAAAGTATAATAAAGGACCATTGTGGACTTTATGCCAGTAAATTCAACAATTTAGATGAAGTAGATAAATTCCTTGCAAGAGACAAACTAACAAAGCTGACACAAGAAGAAATAGAAAATCTGAATATCCCTTTATCCCTATGTCAATTAGAGATTGACTTCATAATTAAACCTCATAAAGAAAACTGTCCAGATAAATTCAAACATGAATTCTATAGAACTTTAAAGAAATAAATAATACCAATTGTCCCTAAGCACTTCCAGAAAATAGAAAATATTTTACTCTCATTTTGAGATAATGTAACTCCAATATCAAAGCCATACAAAGCTATTTTAAGAAAACTAACATCCTTCATAAATGTAAACACAAGTTCTAGAATTTATGCCAAGTATACAGATTTGGTTTGATTGTAAAAAAAAAAAAAAAAAAGTATACAGTGAATCCTTACTATTCAAAGATTCCATATTTGAAAATTTGTTCACTATCTAAAATTTATTTGTAACTCCAGAATCAATACTTGTGACATTTGGTACATTCAGTGAAAAATTTGAGTCACCTGATGTATATATTCCTAGCTAAGGCTGAACAAAACACTCTGCCTTCTTTCAGTTCTCATATTGTAAACAAGTATTCTTTTCACAGTCTACTTAGTATTACATTTTTCTCATTTTTTGCTTTTTCGTTGATTTTTCTTTAAAATAGCCTTTAAAAGTAAATAATAAAAAATAAAATAAATAAAATAGCCTCCAAACTAGTGCTGGCATGCTGTCTAGTGTTCCTAAACAAGAAGAATGTCATGTGCTTTATGGAGAAAATATGTGTGCTAGGTAAACTTTGTTTAGGCATGAATTATAGTGATGTTGGCCATGATTTCAATGTTTATGAATCAATCCTGTATATTAAATAAGGTGTCTTTAAACAGAAACACATAAAACAAAGCTGTTTATTAATTGATTGATGAAAATGTTGCGATCAGAAGCTCATAGATCTAACCTTGGATTTCCCCTGAAAACAGTGGTTCAGGGTTCACTATTTTATTTAATTTTTTTAAAGATTTATTTATTTATTTATTTATTTGTTCAGAGAGAGCGAAAGAGGGGCAGAGATATAGGCAGAGAGAGAAGCAGGCTCCATGCAGGGAGCCCGACGTGGGACTCGATCCCGGGTCTCCAGGATCACACCCCGGGCTGCAGGCAGCACTAAACCGCTGCGCCACCGGGGTTGCCCAGGGTTCACTATTTTAATGTTCATTAGAGACTCTATAGAACATAAATACTATGAAAAAGGAGAATTGACTGTATTTTGCCGTTATCTGATAGCAAAGTTGGAAAATCATGATGATTCAGCTTATGCAGAAAATGTATTTGACAACATTAATCGCCCCTTCTTGCTAAAAACTCTTAGGAAACTAGAGCTAGAGGATAACTTTATTAATGAAAGACGTGTGTGTGTGTGTGTGTGTGTGTGTGTGTGTAAGCAAGCCTATAGCTAACATCTTTCTTTCCTCATAAGATCAGGAATGAACCAAGGATTTTAGCTTCAGTGACTCCTATTCTGGTCTTAAAATTTATATCAATACGTAAAATTTTATTTTTTACTATTACATTTAAAAATTATATGAAACTGCAAGAAAATTTATATTGAAATGCAAGTAGACAAACTATTGAAAAATAACTATTTAAAGTTGAAGAACTTATGCTATACTGCCTATGGACAGGGGTATAGATCAATGGAATAGAGTAGAATATCCAGAAATATCCCACATTTCAGTAAATGTTCCTAAGTTAGTTCAGTAGGGGAGAGTATAGTATTTTCAAAAAATGTGGTCTGAAATAAATGTGTGTGTGTTTGGGGGGGAATAAGCCTTGATCTGTTCCTCAGACTATACACAAAAAAATATCTAAATGAATCAAAGATAAATGTCAAAGCTAAAATTGAAAAATGTCTAGAAGACAACTTAGGAGCGAATCTTGATCTTAAGGTTGGCAAAGAATTCTTAGGAAATAAACTAGAGTTGATAAATTTATATTATATTGAAATTAAAAATTGCTTCAAAAAACATCATTAAGAAAATGAAAGACACAACTCAAACTAGGAAAAAATTTCCACCTCCATATATTTGACTAGGAAAAAATTCATATATTTCCACCTCCATATATTTGACAAAGGATTTATGTCCAGGATACAAGCATACCTTGGAGACATTGTGGGTTCTGTTCCAGACCACCACCACAAAGTGAATGTTGCAATAAAATGAGTCAGATTGTTTATTTCCCAGTGCATGTTAAAAGTTATGTTTATACTACAGTGTAGCCTATTAATAGTATTATGTCTAAAAAAAAAAACCCAAGGTATATATCTTAATTGAAAAATACTTCATTGCTAAAATAGGCAAACCATCATCTGAGCTTTCAGCAAATCATCTTTTGCTGGTGGAGGGTCTTCCTCTGATGTTAATGGCTGCTGACTGATTAGAGTCTTGGTTGCTGAAGTTTGGAGTGGCTATGGAAATTTTTTAAAATTAGACAACAGTGAAGCTTGCCACATTGATTGACTTTTCCCTTCGTGAATGATTTCTCTGTAGCATGTGATGCTTTTTGATAGCAGTTTTACCCCCAGTAGAATTTTTTTTCCAGAATTCAAGTCAAACACTTCTGCTGCCTTATCAACTAAGTTAATGTAATATTCTAAATCTTTTGTTGTCATTTCAACTGTCTTCATAGCATCTTCACCAGAAGTAGATTTCATTTCAAGAAACTACTTTCTTTGCTCATCTGTAAGAAGCAACTCCTCATCTGTTCAAGTTTTATCATAAAATTGCAGCAAATCAGTCACATCTTCAGATTTGACTTCTAATTGTAGTTTTTCTGTTTCTACCATACCTGCAGTTACTTCCTCCACTAAAGTCTTGAACCTCTCAAAGTCATCCATGAAGGTTGGAATCCATGCATACTCCCCTTCATGTTGATATTTTGACTTCTTCCCATGAATCACGAGTGTTCTTAATGGCATCTAGAATAGTGAATCCTTACCAGAGGTTTTCAATTTTACTTTGCCATCAGAGGAATCACACAGCAATAGCCTTATGAAATGTATTTCTTAAATAAGACTTGAAAAGTCAGAATGACTCCTTGATTCATTGGCTGTGGAATGGATGTTGTGTTAGCATGTGCAAAAACAACATTAATCTTGTATATCTCTTCAGAACTCTTAGGTGACCAAGTGCATTGTCAGTGAGCAGTAATATTTGGGCAGGAGTCTTTTTTTTCTGAGCAGTAGGTTTCAACAGTGGGCTTAAAATATTCAGTAAACAATGTTGTAAACAGATATGCTGTCATCCAGACTCTGTTGTTCCATTTATAGAGCATGGGCAGAATTGATTTAGCATGATTTTTAAGGACCCAGGGATTTTCAGAATGATCAGTGAGCGTTGCCTTCATCTTAGTTACCAGCTACATTAATCCCTAACAAAGAGTCAACATCTCATTTGAATATTTGAAGCCAGGCATTGACCCCTCTCTAACCAAGTCCTACATGGCATCTTTTTTCCTATATAAGGCTGTTTCATCTATGTTGAAAATCTGTTTGGTATTATCTTAGATCTTCTGGATAACTTGGTACAGCTTCTACATCAGTACTTGCTGCTTCGTCTTGTACTTATGTTATAGAGATGGCTTTTTTCTTTTTTTTTCCCTAAACATTTTTTTTTAAAGTACTTTCCATGCCCAACATGGGGCTTGAACTCACAATCCTGAGATGAAGAGTTACTGACTGAGCCAGCCCCAAGGTGGCTTTTTTTTCTTAAACCTCATGTACCAACCTCTGCTAATTTCCAACTTTTCTTCTGCAGCTTCTTCACCTCTCTCAGCCTTCATAGAATTGAAGAGAGTGAGGGCTTTGCTCTGGATTAGGCTTCGACTTAAGGGAATGTTGTGACTGGTTTGATCGCCTATCGAGACCACTAACACGTGGTCCATATCAGCAATAAAGCTGTTTGGCTTTCTTATCATTCAAATGTTCACGAGAGTGAACTTTTAATTTTCTTCAAGAAATTTTCCTTTGCATTCACAGCTTAGCTAACAGTTTGGCACAAGAGGTCTGGCTTTTGGCCTTTTTTTGGCTTTGGACACATCTTCCTCACTAAGCTTAATCATTTCTAACTTTTGATTGAAATTGAGAGATGTAGGACTCTTCATTTGATCACATAGAAGCCATTGTAGGGTTATTAATTGGTCTAAGTTCAACATTGTTGTGTCTCAGGAAATAGGGAGGCTCAAGGAGAGGGAGATTTGAAAAGGCAGAAGCTGCTGGTCAATGGAGCGATCAGAACACACAACATTTATGTTCACCGCCTTATATAGGTGTGGTGTGTGGTGCCCCAAAGCAATTACAATAATAATATCAGGGATCACTGATCAGAGATGCTATAGCATATATAATGATGAAAAAGTTTGAAATACTGCAAGAATTACCAAAATGTGACACAAGAGACATGAAGTGAGCAAATGCTGTTAAAAAAATGCCACAGAAAAAAAAAATGGCACAGATAGGGATCCCTGGGTGGCGCAGCGGTTTGGCGCCTGCCTTTGACCCAGGGCATGATCCTGGAGACCTGGGATCGAATCCCATGTCGGGCTCCCGGTGCATGGCACCTGCTTCTCCCTCTGCCTATGTCTCTGCCTGCCTCTCTCTCTCTCTCTGTGACTATCATAAATAAATTAAAAAAAAATTTTTTTTTTAAATGGCACAGATAGAGTTGTTTAACTCAGGGTTGCCACAAACCTTCGGTTTGTAAAAAACACGTAGTAAAGCAAAACACAATAAAATTAGCTATGCTGGTATTTCTTTCCACAGACATTTTGAAGGAAGGGAAGTGTGTGTGTGTGTGTGTGTGTGTGTGTAAGTTTAGACAGTGGATGAATAGGCATATACTTTTATAGGAATTTAATCAGACTGTGCATACTATTTAACACAAAATTGACTACATTTTCCTGAAAATTTTTTTAAAGATTTTATTTATTTATTCATCATAGACACACACACACAGAGAGGCAGAGACACAGGCAGAGGGAGGAGTAGGTTCCATGCAGGGAGTCTGACGTGGGACTCGATCCTGGGACTCCAGGATCACGCCCTGGGCGGAAGGCAGGTGCTTAAACTGCTGAGCCACCCAGGCTGCCCCATTTTCCTGAAATTAATGAGAAAAGCTAAAATGAAACAGAAGGAACTCCTTTAATTTAAATGTTTATTCAGAAGAAAAGATCTCTATAAAATTGAGAAAAGGAAGGAGTAATATTTTTAAAATACTGGTAATGTATAAAAGAACGAGTTGCCAGTAAATGAATATTTTATAAGTAATAATTGAAATGCAAATAAAATGTTATTTTTCATCTTTTTTTAGATTGGCAGAAATTAATAAAATATACTGTAGAATGTGGGTAAATGAATACTCTTGTGAGGGCAAAATCCTTTCTGGTGGGAAGCAATGTGGCAGTACTTAAAATTTTAACTTAGGTATGTCCTTAGATACACAATTTGATATCTAGAAATTTTTTCACTGAGAGATAATTAAATGTAAAAAGACATATATCTGCCTCTGGAAATGTCCATCATTATGGGATTAAGTCAAGGTATATCCATCAGTAGGATAGCATACATCTATTAAAAATTGTAATGAATTATAGATTTATATTTATTGCAATGGAAATAGGTCCTCAACAAGCCCATTTTATTTCTCAACAATAAGTAATAGCATCCCTAATGGAGCCTCATTTATATAAAATTGTGTGTGTGAGTGGTAGACAAATTTTGATATACTCATTAAAATGGTTATCTCTGAGTGGTAGCCTGTTGGGATTGCTTTTATTTGTACTGTTAGGTTTCTTTATGAGGAGTATTTATCATTTTTATACTTGAAAAAGGAGTTTTATCTCCCTCTTTTGGAACAAGTATGAATACAGCCTTTAAGCCAGTACCTGATTAAGTTCTATATATACCTAAATCTAACACAGTCTATAGAAGCGGTTAATGTAATACCTACGGGCTGCGGTTTGGGATGCTGTACTATTATCGTTGAAGTCACTCAGGAACCAGTAGAACTGGTCATAGATAGTTGGTGAGTTCTGAACTCCAGAGCCCAAGGCGCTGACTGCTATTTTTAGTGCCACACCCTGCTGCGGTTAACTTCTTTAAAAGATTTGATTGTTAAAAACACAAAGTCAAGTTTGAACCTCTGTTTTGTTTTAATTTACTTTTTTTCCCCCAGCTTTACTGACATATAATTGACAAGGTGGGTAAGATACTTAAAGTGCACACCATGATTTGAGATATATATATGATATATATATATCCATCACCTCAAATATTTATCTTTTTTAAGTTGTGCACTTAGCAAATTTTAACTGTACAGTGCATGGTTAATCAGCCATGCCACCATGTCACAAGTTAGATCTTTAGACCTTACTTATTGATTGTATAGCTGAAAGTTTGTGCCCTTTTATCAGCCTCTTCCTATTTTCCCATGACCTGGCAATAGCTTTTCTATGAGTTTCATTTTTTTTTAAAAGATGCCATATGTGATTCATAATAGGCAATATTTGATTTTATGGCTTTACTTTGGATTAACAAGAATATCACAATTTATTGCACACGCTTGCCCTTGTTGATGAAGAATAGTAACATTAGAAGTCTTTCTCTTGGGATCCCTGGGTGGCGCTGTGGTTTGGCGCCTGCCTTTGGCCCAGGGCACGATCCTGGAGACCCGGGATCGAATCCCACGTCGGGCTCCCAGTGCATGGAGCCTGCTTCTCCCTCTGCCTATGTCTCTGCCTCTCTCTCTCTCTATGTGTGTGTGTGACTATCATAAATAAATAAAAATTAAAAAAAAAAAAGAAGTCTTTCTCTTCTCTGCATATATATCAGGTACTGTCTTTATCATTGGGATGGAGGGGAAGTAAAATTCCTGCCCTCCAAAACCTCATTCTGTAGTGGAACATTCAAGAGACTATTTCTATGAACCATGCTATGGCAGTACACAGTAGGACTTTTGACTTAGAAGTTGATGTGTTTCTTGGGCTTGAGTATCAGCTGTTTAAGAAAGATTTTCCAGAGGGAATACCTGAACTGAATTTTGAATTTCAGTTTAGACAGCTGAAGTTCGAAAGGTTAAACATGAATTAGCCAAACCAAAGAAAGGGATCTCTAGGGATACCTAAGTAGAGACAAAGGTGTGGATGCATGCAGGGGCATAGCACTTGTTGGGAACTGCTGGTCATTCAGCAGGTAGCAATTGAGGTGGTACAGGCAACAGAGTGAGGCTGGAGAGGCCAGATCAAGAAGGGTTTTGTTGGCTGTCAAAGAGTTTTTTTCTCTGGATTTTCTTGTAAATACAGCCTTTGTTCAGGTGGGATGGGATTCTTTGAGTTGTCTTTGTTGAGGCTCTCTCCCAACCCTTAAACTCCCTCATAATTAGGGACGAATACTGTCAATTTGGGGAACTTGGATTGAAATGGAATAATGACAAGCTAAATGTAGACTGTACTCTTTACAGCAGACTGTAACTTAGTCTTTTAAATATTTAAGGCTTTGCACTGGCTCACACACCTTTAGTAAATGTTTAAATGAATGGGTTACAGGAAAGGAGTTATAAAAAGAAAATGTTTAGTATTTTTACATGTGACCATGTATAATTTTTCTATTCCCCATTTCATTATAGAAGATTGTAATGGGCCTAGCTGAAAAGTCAACTCTTGGATAATTAAAAATCTTCAAAATGGAATCAGACCCAATAGTAAGGTCTGTTTGATTAGTGTACTGGTGGGTGACTGAATCAGCATCATAGTAGGAAAAAAGTACCAGACAACTTCCAGCAATTTTCATTTTGATGAATGAACCCCAGTTTACCGAATATGTGTCTTTTCTCCCCCTAGCTGAGAACGATCTTCTCGTGGCTGCCCCATAGAGATTATTTTTTTAGTTTTCACTAAAAAATTGTGGACCATGGACATTTATTCCTTTTCACTTGTCATAATGTGAGACCATGCTTTCTTGAACTTATGGATATGTACTCTTTATTTTCTGTTTGTTATAAAAGGAAGGATACACAGAGATGGTTAGCATTTGCAACAATTAGGCATTGTTTTAGTGAAATAATTGTGCCATTTTGAAAGCAAATTATGTATCTGAGGCATATCTGTGAAGCAGCTTTATGATTATCAGCAACACAGCTGCTGTAACTATTATGTTAGTGGAATTGAATCTTTTGTTAATATGGGTCACATAACCAGCAGCTGAACTTTTATACTTGTAACTATGCAAGATCCTTACTAAGACATAATGTAATACAAATAGAAGAGATGTATCTCAAAGTGTTTTCAAATATAGGCTTAAGATTAGCAAGGTATTTGTTATCATATAGAACTAGAATGATAGCATTATAATGCAGTCTTATTTATACATATATTTATATTTAATATTTTTAGTGTTTTCTTTCTATATTTAATATTTTAAAGCTTTTTTCCCCTTTGCTGGCATTCTTGCGTCCTTTCTCTCTCTCTCTCTCTCTCTCTCGCTCTTTCAATCTTTCTTTCCTTTTAAAGCATAAATTAGCTAAGCCTATTTCCTTCCCCCATAAAAAGAAAAAAAGGAGATTAAAAGGTGTTTTTTTCTGTGTCCCATCTCACTTCCCATTACTTCTAATATTTTTAGTTTTTATTTTTTGCTTACATCTAAATACATATTCTGTAGCTTGAAATGGAAAAGACTTTTGCATATGTGGCTTCAATGATAGCTCCTGTAGCCTGGTTAATACAGTTTTATTGTAACAAAATCTCCCTGAGGTATGTGTCATATAGAGCTGATGAAAATGGAACTTTCCTGTAACTTTACCTTAACTGCCTTATATCATTTTGAGTATAGGTGGTGTAATAAGTATTTTGTACATTATACCTATTTAATCTTGAAACCAAGATGAACATTTTTAAATGGGTATATATACATTTGTCTTATTTTCTGTTTTTCTGTAGAGTTGATTACAATTGTAACAAATAATACACATTTTTTATACTTTCTTTGCCCAGTCTCCCTCAGTGATAACATTTTGTAGAATTATGGTACAATATTACAACCAGGATATGGATGTTGTACAATCTGTTGCTCTTAATTCAGATTTTTCCAGTTTTACTTGAACTCATTTGTGCGTGTATATAATTCTGTACTGTTTAATCTTCTTGGTGTGTTTGTATTTCTAGCACTGCATGCAGTCCAGCTGAATAGCTCCTTATCACAAGGGTTTTCTATGTTGCCCTGTTACCACACCTGCTTCTCTTCTGCTACTTCATTTTCCCTCTCCCATCTCTAACTCTGGGCAGCTATTAATCTTTCCTCCATTTCTGAATTTTTTTCATTTCAATAATGTTACATAAATGAAATCATAGAGTATGTACCCATTTAAGAATAACTATTTTCACTCTAATTCCTTGGAGATTCATCCAAGTTTGTGTGAATTAGTAGCTTGTTTGCTTGTTTTTTATATTTAAGTTAGAGAATTTCCACATAGTTTAAAACTTAGTTTCTACTTTGTTTCCTTCCTAATCTATTTTAAAAATACATATATTTGTTTTAATCTAGGTGACAAGACACGACCACCATCCTCAAGCCCCTCTAGTATTATCCGCCGTACTTCCTCTCTGGATACACTTGCTGCTCCATACCTTTCTGGCCACTGGCCTCGTGATAGTCATGGGCAAGCTGCTCCTTGCATGAGGGACAAGGCTACACAGGTAGGTTTATTAAAATTCTTATCATGAAATGTTTTACTCTGAAACCATTTCTCATAATATTATTTGTTTTTACTCTGTGTTCAAATACTTAAAACATTGTGTGTATTAGAATGACCTGAGAACCTTATCAAAAGTACAGATTCCCAGGCCTGACTTCCAGATACTTTGTAGTAGGCTTTGGTTGTGGTTTGGGAATGTGCGCTTTTAAATAATATCCAAAGTAATTCCAATACATAAGGATAATTTATGGATGCACTTTTCCCATTTCCTCTTTGTTTATTTAGAACATCAGAATATATTTAATATATTGAATTTGTAACAGGATTACTTTACTTTCCATCTAACCTTATATTTTTATGCCAAAAATCTTCCCATGTTGGGAGATTGGGATTGTATTACATTGTAGATAAATTCTGTAAATGTAAGTATCCTGACAAAGAGACCCTGGATGCAAAATTTTGTACTTTTAGATTAATGAAATTTTTTAGTTATAAGAATCTTAAGAGGGGCACCAGCTAGCTCATTTGGAAGAGCATACAACTCTTGATCTTTGGGGTTGTAAGTTTAGCCCCACCTTGGACATAGAGATTACTAAAAATAAAAGGTTCTTATGAGATTGCTTAGATCTACTTCCTGATTTTACAAATGAGGAAGCTGAGGTCCAAGATCAAAAAGTCAAGTGATAACTGCATCTTAGTTTGGTATAGTTTCTTTCATAGCACTTACTATAATTTAAAGTTAGTTAAATATTTGTCTAATCATTAATGTTTCCCATACTCACTAGATGTTGAACCCATGGTCTAGCTTGTCCATTTCTGTATTTTTATCTCTAGGATTTAGTACTGTACCTGAGAGAATAAACACTCAAGGATTATTTGCAAAGGAATGAATAAGCAGAACAGTTAAAGCTTTATTGCTGATGAAGAATGAGAATCAGTTAAAGAGTTAAAAGATTCTTTATATTGATTGTTGAAAATTAGCTAAGGTATTATCTTGCTTTAAACTTCAAATTTATATCACTCATAGTTTCTTGATCCTAGCACTTTATGAAGAGAATGTCCTTTTACAGAACCAAGTAAATACACTTTGCAGTGGTTTTTGGATTTGCATTTTGGTTTCCAAAATTCCACATGTTCTTGTTGTGTTGTGTTTTTTTTCTATTCTGATATTCTTGAAACTGTGTCCCGCTATTAGGGTAGATGTTTGGGATTTGAGATTACCTTGATGTTTATACTCCAGTGGCAAATACAGAAATGAAAACAGAGGCTGTACTCCTCAAAATTAATGAATCTTTTGAGAAACTGACTTTAACCAAATAGTGGTACAAAATTCTCCATTTATTCAAAATCTCTAAGTTTGTGAGATTAGGGCATGTAGTATGGGAAATAAGTCCCTACTTCCTTTCTGCTTAATCCACATGCCATGTTTAAATTACTGTGGATATTAAAAAAAAAAATTACTGTGGATATATTTCCTTGAACATTTCTGCAACCCTTGTTATCTCTGCAGTTTCAGGTTCAGTGGGCTCAGATATTTTGTCTTACCAGTAAGAATAAACAATCTTATAAGTCACTAGGATCCCACCTAGCTCTGACAACATTGAATTAAAGTATAAACCCCATACTCGCTTCACCTTTTTCTAAATGTCCCCCAAATTGGGAATAATAAGGGTATAAATATAAAGAAAACTTGTAATTACCATATTGTTAATCTTGCTTGTAAAGCTCACATTAGAATCTCCTAAGGTACAATACGGCAATAGCTGGGCACTCTGATCTCTCATTTACACTGTGGGCTCCCATCTTTGGCAAGTGACTATAGCACTAACATGATTAATCACAAGTTCTCAAATTCCCTATTGGTAGGTGCTGGATTCACTAATGTATGTATGTATGCTAGTTAATTAAGTGAGCTTTTTAAAGATTTCCTTTTTTTTAAAGATAGCATGAGCAGGGAAGGGAGTAGAAGAAGAGAGAGAAAGAGAAAGAGGGAGAGAGAGAATCCCAAGCAAAATCCATGCTGAACACAGAGCCTGCTACAGCGCTAGATCTCATGACATGGAGATCATGACCTGAGCCAAAACCAAAAGTCGGTGCTTAACTGACTTAGCCACCCAGGTGGCTCTTAGATCAGCTTTTAAAAATTTTGGTAAAATATATATAACATAAAATTTACAATTTTTAAGTATAAAGTAGCATTAATTATATTCACAATGTTGTGCAACCATTGCCATTATCTGCTTCCAAAACTTTCCATCACCCCAAACAAAAACTCTAACTCCCCATTCTTTCTTCAGCCTCTGTAACCACTGTTCAACTTTGTTTCTGTGAATTTGCCTGTTCTAGATATTTTATATAAGTAGAAGCATACAATATGTGTAAATCTTTTTAAGATTTTTTTTTAAGATTTTTTTTAAGAATGAGAAGAGTACAAGTGAGGGGAGAGGGAGAAGCAGGTTCCCCATTGATCAGGGAGCTACATGTGGGGCTTGATCCCAGGACTCCAGGATTATGACCCAAGCTAAAGGTAGCCACTTAACAAGCACTCAGGTGCTCCCCCAATATTTATAATTAGCATTATGTTTTCAAAGTTCATCCATGTTGAACCTTTTCATGGCTGTATGATATTCCACTATATAGGTAAACGTGTTTATCCATTTATCTCTTTGTGGACATTTGAGTTGTTAACAAATTTTGGCTATTGTTAATAGCCAAATGAACATTGGTTTATAGGTATCTATTTGAATCTCAGCTTTCAATTCCTTTTAGTACATATGTAAGAGTGAAATTGCCTGACAGTCATATATTTAGCTTTTAGAGGAACTGCGAGACTTTTTTTCACAGCAGGCTACACCAGTTTATATCCCCTCTGGCAATGTATAAGGGCTCTAGTTTCTCTCTATCCTCACCAAAACTTATTATTTTCCTTTTTTTCTTCAGTATAGCTATCCTAATAGGTATGAAATTGTATCTTACGGGTTTTATTTATATTTTCCTAATGACTAATGAGGTTGAGCATCTTTTCATGTGCTTTTTTGTGTATCTTTGGAGTTCAGACACTTCTGTGCCTTTGTTTCCTCTTTGTAAAATGGGAAAATAATAGTACCTATCTTTTAAGATTATTATGAGGATTAAACTAGGAAATATATGTAAAACACTTAGAAAAGTGTCTGGCACATAGTGCATTTAATAAATGCTCATCATTAAAATTACTACCTTTGATTATTGTCAGAACAAGGATGCACGTAGGTTTCATATGTTAGGCAGTTTGTCAATTGCTGTTAGATTCTGGGAGCATTATGTTGGCGAAGATTCAAGCTAACAATTACTGGGACTGATTAGCAATTTTTGTCCTTGTTGAGAGGCCTTGGGCTCTCATAAATCACCCCTGATAAAAATCACCCCTGGTCCAGATAGTGCTAGAACAGACAATATGATGAAAGTAATTTATTTTATATTATAGATGGGTGCTTCTGGGAAGTTCCTGTTAGACTTTTGACAGAACATATCATGTTACCACTCTGAGCCCTGGTTCTTCATTAAAAAAAAAAAAATGGGGATGCCTGGGTGGCTCAGTGGTTGAGCATCCGCCTTTGGCTCCAGGCATGATCTCAGAATCGAGTCCTGCATCCGGCTCCCTGTGAGGAGCCTGCTTCTCCCTCTGCCTATGTCTCTGCCTCTCTCTGTGTGTCTCTCAGGAATAAATAAGTGAAATCTTAAAAAAAAAAAAAAAAAAAAAAAGTATGATTCTAAGGTCTGTCTCAGCATCTCCAGGATGAGTGGGAATGAAAAGAGGAGGTTCTGGAAAATACAGAGAAAGGCACCCATCAAAAACATTGAGTATGACAGCAAGTTTTTAAAGATGTCAATCTCTCCTTCTTCCTTACCTCTACCCCATTATTTGCATTGGTCATAAGAGTGAGTGGATGAAAAAAAAAAAAAAGAGTGAGTGGATGATTAAAATTTTATTGCACATGATTATTTGACACAAAGATAGTAAAAATATGGCATCATTTCTTTTTTCCTCTATCTTTGGCAGACATTGCTCATTCTCTATGAACTCAAATAGCCTGAGTCTCTCAAGTTCGGTGCTTTAGCTTGCCATTGCCAACGGAGCAGAACTGGTCCATGAGACTGTCTACAAAACTGATCTACCATTTCTGCTTTAGAGTCTGATATGCTGCCTAATACTATGCTGCCTCCAACTTCTCCCTTCTGTCCCTCCACTTCCTATGTTCTTTTAAAGATCCTAAAACTGACCATTTATCAGCTTGCCTTCCAAATTTAGACTATATTCCCAGCATTAGCTGTTTTGCAGTTATATTAATCTAATTTAACTCCCCTAATCTTCCAGGGGGGATGCCTTTTGAATTTTCTGACTACAGCAGTTTGTGGGCATAAAATGAAATGTATATGTGTGGCTGGATTATTTGACATTATTTTGACTCAAAAGGTATTCTCTTCCCAATTTTCCTAACCACCTAGCCTTCTTTACCTTACAGGGGGCATGTGTAAGTTTGTGAATTTGTGACTCGTGTGGTTGGTGTCTGGTTTTCTTTATCATTTCTTTCGTTTGTTTCATAAACCAGTCATCTTTTGCTTTTACAAATCTAATGTTATTTTCTCTTGGAAACTCCTACATTTCAGAGACTATTTTCCTCCTTTAGTGGTTGATTTTGATTCAGAGCTTACTTTTTTTTCCATTTTATGCACTGGCTTGAAATTGTAAGCCAAGTTCAGAAACTATAAGATGGTCTGTTATTAAAACCTAACAAAATTAAATACTTGGTAAATTAGAGACTAAAATAATGTTGATTTATTGAAGGTAGTTGTTTATAAGTCCATAAACTTGTTTAGAGGTTGTTTCCTTTTTTTTGAAAGAATGATCTGGAACTTATAGCAAGAAAAGAAATAACTATTTTGTATGTTTGATGTAAGCAACACTACAGTGTATCTTAGTGTTAGGAGATGAAAGTACTGAACAGGTAAATCAACTTTTTAAAAAATTACTTTTTGAGGAACTCTTGCTATTTTGTATAAAACCTTGGTCCACTGGTTAAAATTGGTAATATTAAGAGGGAAGGAAAGGGTTAAGATCTTTTTTTTTTTCCCCAGACCTAAATTTAACAACCTCTATATAAGTTCTATAGTTGGCTTCTCGGTAGCTTTGCCTTTCTTGGTTAAGCCTAGGATTCTGAAACAATCTAAATTTCCAAATGTTTTACCACTTGACTGATGTTGTTGTCCTTCACAGTTTACATCAGATTTCTTTAGGTCAGTGATTCTATACATTGTTTTTTAAACAGGCTGGGCTATAGCATAATAAAGTAGAGTCATATCATGAAATCCTTTAAAACAACTAATTTCTTGACTGTGTAACCTTTTCTTTTCTTTTCTTTTCTTTTCTTTTTTCTTTTCTTTTCTTTTCTTTCAATAATTTAGAAAGTACACTCCTACTCTCAATAATGAACTTGCAGTGCCCTGTGTACTCTATTCACTAACGCTTCTCGGGTTTTCTGTTTTGCCTGGAATGCTTTTCCACCATTTGCTTGGATAACTTCTATGCTAATGCTCATAGCAGCCTCCCCACCCCCCATTCCATAAAATCTTGCCTATCTCTTTCCCTGTCTTTATAGTTTGGGTTAGATGCCTTTCTTAGGGGGACCTCTGTCATCAATCATACCATGATTGGCTATTACCGTTTCTCTTTTAGAAAAAACCTTTTTTTGTTCATCAGAATAATATTTATTTATTTATTTTTCTTTACATTTATTTTATTTTTTTAAATAAATTTATTTTTTATTGGTGTTCAGTTTACCAACATACAGAATAACACCCAGTGCTCATCCCGTCAAGTGCCCCTCCCCCAGGGCCCGTCACCCATTCACCCCCACCCCCCACCCTCCTCCCCTTCCACCACCCGTAGTTCGTTTCCCAGAGTAGGAGTCTTTATGTTCTGTCTCCCTTTCTGATATTTCCCACACATTTCTTCTCCCTTCCCTTATATTCCCTTTCACTATTATTTATCACCATTTATCGAAGAGACTGTCTTTTTCCCAGTGGATAGTCTTTCCTCCTTTGTTGAATATTAGTTGACCATAAAGTTGAGGGTCCACTTCTGGATTCACTATTCTGTTCCATTGATCTATGTGTCTGTTTTTGTGCCAGGACCACACTGTCTTGATGACCACAGCTTTGTAGTACAACCTGAAATCTGGCATTGTGATGCCCCCAGCTATGGTTTTCTTTTTTAATATTCCCCTGGCTATTCGGGATCCTTTCTGATTCCACACAAATATTAAGATGATTTGTTCCAACTCTCTGAAGAAAGTCCATGGTATTTTGATAGGGATTGCATTAAACGTGTAAATTGCCCTGGGTAACATGGACATTTTCACAACATTAATTCTGCCAATCCATGAGCATGGAATATTTTTCCATCTCTTTGTGTCTTCCTCAATTTCTTTCAGAAGTGTTCTATAGTTTTTAGGGTATAGATCCTTTACCTCTTTGGTTGGGTTTATTCCTAGGTATCTTATGCTTTTGGGTGCAATTGTAAATGGGATTGACTCCTTAATTTCTCTTTCTTCAGTCTCATTGTTAGTGTATAGAAATGCCACTGATTTCTGGGCATTGATTTTGTATCCTGCCATGCTACCAAATTGCTGTATGAGTTCTAGCAATCTTGGCGTGGAGGCTTTTGGGTTTTCTACGTAGAGTATCATGTCATCGGTGAAGAGGGAGAGTTTGACTTCTTTGCCAATTTGAATGCCTTTAATATCTTTTTGTTGTCTGATTGCTGAGGCTAGGACTTCCAGTACTATGTTGAATAGCAGTGGTGAGAGTGGACATCCCTGTCTTGTTCCTGATCTTAGGGGAAAGGCTCCCAGTGCTTCCCCATTGAGAATGATATTTTCTGTGGGCTTTTCGTAGATGGCTTTTAAGATGTTGAGGAATGTTCCCTCTATCCCTACACTCTGAAGAGTTTTGATCAGGAATGGATGCTGTATTTTGTCAAATGCTTTCTCTGCATCTAATGAGAGGATCATATGGTTCTTGGTTTTTCTCTTGCTGATATGATGAATCACATTGATTGTTTTACAAGTGTTGAACCAGCCTTGAGTCCCAGGGATAAATCCTACTTGGTCATGGTGAATAATTTTCTTAATGTACTGTTGGATCCGATTGGCTATATCTTGTTGAGAATTTTTGCATCCATGTTCATCAGGGATATTGGTCTGTAATTCTCCTTTTTGGTGGGGTCTTTGGTTTTGGAATTAAGGTGATGCTGGCCTCATAGAATGAATTTGGAAGTACTCCATCTCTTTCTATCTTTCCAAACAGCTTTAGTAGAATAGGTATGGTTTCTTCTTTAAACGTTTGATAGAATTCCCCTGGGAAGCCATCTGGCCCTGGACTTTTGTGTCTTGGGAGGTTTTTATGACTGCTTCAATTTCCTCCCTGGTTATTGGCCTGTTCAGGTTTTTTATTTCTTCCTGTTCCAGTTTTGGTAGTTTGTGGCTTTCCAGGAATGCGTCCATTTCTTCTAGATTGCCTAATTTATTGGCATATAGCTGTTCATAATATGTTTTTAAAATCGTTTGTATTTCCTTGGTGTTGGTAGTGATCTCTCCTTTCTCTTTCATGATTTTATTAATTTAAGTCTTCTCTCTCTTCTTTTTAATAAGGCTGGCTAATGGTTTATCTATCTTATTAATTCAAAGAACCAACTCCTGGTTCTGCTGATCTGTTCCACAGTTCTTCTGGTCTCGATTTCGTTGAGTTCTGCTCGAATCTTTATTAACTCTCTTCTTCTGCTGGGTGTAGGATCTATTTGCTGTTTTTTCTCTAGCTCCTTTATGTGTAAGGTTAGCTTTTGTATTTGAGTTCTTTCCAGTTTTTGAATGGATGCTTGTATTGCGATGTATTTCCCCCTTAGGACTGCTTTTGCAGCATCCCAAAGATTTTGAACGGTTGTATCTTCATTCTCATTAGTTTCCATGAATCTTTTTAATTCTTCCTTAATTTCCTGGTTGACCCTTTCATCTTTTAGCAGGATGGTCCTTAACCTCCACGTGTTTGAGGTCCTTCCAAACTTCTTGTTGTGATTTAGTTCTAATTTCAAGGCGTTATGGTCTGAGAATATGCAGGGAATGATCCCAATCTTTTGGTATCAGTTCAGACCCGATTTGTGACCCAGTATGTAGTCTATTCTGGAGAAAGTTCCATGTGCACTTGAGAAGAATGTGTATTCAGTGGAGTTTGGATGTAAAGTTCTGTAGATATCTCTGAAATCCATCTGGTCCAGTGTAACATTTAAAGCTCTCGTTTCTTTGGAGATGTTGTGCTTAGAAGACCTATCGAGTATAGAAAGAGCTAGATTGAAGTCACCAAGTATAAGTGTATTATTATCTAAGTATTTCTTCACTTTGGTTATTAATTGATTGATATATTTGTCAGCTCCCACATTTGGGGCATATATATTGAGGATTGTTAAGTCCTCTTGTTGCATAGATCCTTTAAGTATGATATAGTGTCCTTCTTCATTTCTCACTACAGTCTTCGGGGTAAATTTTAGTTTATCTGATATAAGGATGGCTACTCCTGCTTTCTTTTGAGGACCATTCGAATGGTAAATGGTTCTCCAACCTTTTATTTTCAGGCTGTAGGTGTCCTTCTGTCTAAAATGAGTCTCTTGTAGACAGCAAGTAGATGGGTCCTACTTTTTTATCCAATCTGAAACCCTGCGCCTTTTGATGGGGTCATTAAGCCTGTTCACGTTCAGAGTTACTATTGACAGATATGAGTTTAGTGTCATCATGATATCTATTCAGTCCTTGTTTTTGTGGATTGTTCCACTGAACTTCTTCTTAAAGGGGAATTTTAAGAGTCCCCTTAAAATTTCTTGCAGAGCTGGTTTGGAGGTCACATATTCTTTCAGTTCCTGCCTGTCTTGGAAGCTCTTTATCTCTCCTTCCATTTTGAATGAGAGCCTTGCTGGATAAAGTATTCTTGGTTGCATGTTCTTCTCATTTAGGACCCTGAATATATCCTGCCAGCCCTTTCTGGCCTGCCAGGTCTCTGTGGAGAGGTCTGCTGTTACCCTAATACTCCTCCCCATAAAAGTCAGGGATTTCCTGTCTCTTGCTGCTTTAAGGATCTTCTCTTTATCTTTGGAATTTGCAAGCTTCACTATTAAATGTCGAGGTTTTGAACGGTTTTTATTGATTTTGGGGGGGGGGGGGAATCTCTCTATTTCCTGGATCTGAATGCCTGTTTCCCTTCCCAGATTAGGAAAGTTTTCAGCTAGGATTTGTTCAAATACATATTCTGGTCCTCTGTCCCTTTCGGCGCCCTTGGGAACCCCAATTAAACGTAGGTTTTTCTTCCTCAGGCTGTCGTTTATTTCCCTTAATCTATCTTCATGGTCTTTTAATTGTTTGTCTCTTTTTTCCTCAGTTTCCCTCTTTGCCATCAACTTATCTTCTACGTCACTCACTCGTTCTTCCACCTCGTTAACCCTCGTCGTTAGGACTTCTAGTTTGGATTGCATCTCATTCAATTGATTTTTAATTTCTGCCTGATTAGCTCTAAATTCTGCAGTCATGAAGTCTCTTGAGTCCTTTATGCTTTTTTCTAGAGCCACCAGTAGCTGTATATAATAATGCTTCTGAATTGGCTTTCTGACATTGAATTGTAATCCAGATTTTGTAACTCTGTGGGAGAGAGGACTGTTTCTGATTCTTTCTTTTGAGGTGAGGTTTTCCTTCTAGTCATTTTGCTCAGTGCAAAGTGGCCAAAAGCAAGTTGTATTGGGAAAAGGAGAAAAAGAGAGGAGAGAAAGAAGGAAAGAAAAGAGAAAAAGCAAAACAGAAAGGAAGAAAAAAAAAAAAAGAAAAAGAGAAAGAAAAAGAAAGAAAGGAAAAATAGGGTGGGGGAAGGAAACCAATCAAAAAGCAAAAAAAAAAAAAAAAAAGAAAAAGAAAAAAAGAAAAAACACGGGGGAGTATCTTCTGCTTCTGTATACTTTAAGTCCCTTGACTTCCCCTGGAACTTGTCCGTCTAGCTGGTATTCTGGGGGAGGGGCCTGTTGTGCTGATTTTCAGGTGTTAGCACTTGGGGGAGCTGCTCTGCCCCCTGCCTGGTGCAGGGCTCAGTGGGGGTTGTTTACCCCGTGAGGCCCCAGGAGGAACAACCCCAGTGGCGGGGCCAGCTCTAGAGCCCTGGAGTCAGCTCCCACAGTAACTCCAGAGCTCTCCGTCTGCAGGGCCTGGAGGCTCCGGGGCGGGGCCGCTGATCTGCTCAGCTGGGGCAGGAGCGTCCTTGCTGTCCTGGGCCCTCCCAGCCTCTGCCTATCCCGGGGGAGGCGGGATCCTGGGCTGTGTCCCGGCGCCCTGTGCCCTGTGCCCTGCGCTGTTGGATTCGCGCTCCCGGCCTTGCAGCCCCCTCCACAGAGCCTCCGCCCAAGCCCCTCCGAGCTGCTCCCGGCCGCGCAGCCCCCTCCGCGGAGCCTCTTCCTCCGCCCGAGCCCGCCCGCCGAGCTGCTCCCGCCCCGCAGCCCCCTCCGCGGAGCCGCCCCCGAGCCCCCCGAGCTGCTCCGGGTCCCGCCGTGCGCGCTGCAGCCCTTAGGGAGCTCGGCGCACTCTCCTGGGCACGCAGTTGCTCTGTTACTGTCCCGGGGAGCCCGAGGGCATCCCCGCCCTCCTGGGGTCCTGCTCCACCTCCCTGCGAGCCCCTTTCCACCCGGGAAGGTTGGTGCAGCTCCTGCTTCTCCGGGACGGGGCTCTCCTGTCCTGGGGACACTCGCCCCGGCCTCAGCCCGGCTCCTCGCGGGCCCCTCCCCCTTGGAGGCCTTTTGTTTCTTTATTTTTTCCCCGTCTTCCTACCTTGATAGAAGCGCGAACTCTTCTCACTGTAGCATTCCAGCTGTTCTCTCTTTAAATCTCAGGCCAAATTCGTAGATTTTCAGGATGATTTGAAGGTTATTTTGGTAATTTGGTGGGGACAGGTGATTTGGGGACCCTACTCTTCCGCCATCTTGCCCTTCCTCCTAGAAAAAACTTTTTGAGAGTAAGGACTGCTTTTTCCTTAACCCCAGTACCTAGTGCAGTGCCTGACACATTAATAGAGATGCTTGATAGTTTTCTAGTATAGAGTGCAAGACTGAACAAAATTAAAATATACTTGATTAAAACTCAATTTTACTTTTTTTAAAAAAGATTTTATTTATTTATTCATGAGAGAGACACACACACAGAGGCAGAGACACAGGCAGGAGGAGACGCAGGCTGCATGCAGGGAGCCTGACGTGGGACTCGATGCCAGGACTCCAGGATCACACCCTGGGCCAAAGGCAGGCGCTAAACCACTGAGCCACCCAGGTATCCCCCAATTATACTTTTTTATTAACATCTAAGGGTGTCTTATAATAAAGCACAGCTTCTTAGTAGAACAAAGAAAGCAATTATCTTTTGAGTTAGGAATTTAAGTAAAGTTAGTGACTTTTTAAAGTATTTTTTCCTGTTTGAACATCTTATAACTGAAGTTAGTAAAGCTTGTCTATTGCTCTTCATGCTTGCTTTTATTTTTCTTGCTTAGTACTCTTGTCCTTATTATCTTAATTTATTCTTAACAAACCTATAGGAAACTTTTATATCCCTTTGATTTTCATTGAGTTAATTTTATACTTAATATATTTAGATTTCCCTAATTTAAAAATCTTTTTATTTAGAAAAAGTCTCATATATGGAAAAATTGCAAGAGGCATGCCTGGGTGGGTTAGTCAGTGGATCATCTGTCTTTGGCACAGGTCATGATCCCGGGATCCTGGGATCAAGCCCCATGTTGGGCGTCTGATCAGCGGAGAGCCTGCTTCTCTATCTCCCTTTGCCTGCCACTCCCCCTGCTTGTGTGTGCATGCTCTCTCCCCCACCCCGTCAAATAAAATATATTAAAAAAAGAAAAATTGCAAGAATAGATTAAACACCAGTAAATTCTTCACCTATATTCACCAGTAAACATTTTTATATATTTTTATTTTTTGGTGTAGATATAATTGCTTTTATTACTATTTGCTAATTGTTAGTAAGTTGCAGACATTCTAACCCTTTTCAGATACTTCAACATGTCTATGAACAAGGACTTAAAAACAATTACCAAAGGATAATTACCAAATCTTTCAAGTTTCCTCAGTAATGTTCTCTGTGGTAATTTGTTCTGCAAGCCAGGATCCAGTCAAGAAACAGACATGGCATTTAGATGTTATGTTTCTTTAGTGTCCTTTAATCTGAAACAATTCCTTAGCCTTTTATATTTTTCCTTTTTTTCCTAACTTTGATATTGTTTAAGAGAGCAAGCTGGTATTTTTATTGAATATTCTTGAGACTGTCTTTTCACAATTAAATTCAAGTTATTACATTTTTGGCAAGAATACCATATATATGTTGTGTACATATTCTTCCACAACCTCCTTTTTCCTTAAGGACATTACTTATCCATATAGAAAGATTCTCCCTTTAAAGTCCTCTCCCCATCCCCATATATAAGGAGGTATTATTTTGAATAGGCTACATGTTTATCCTTATGGTGCAGCATCTAAGAGGTACAGAGTATATACAGTTAAGGAAGGATCTTCTTCCCATGAGGCAACCACTGTTATATTTCTTCTGTTATAGGGAGCCTTGAGTTTTTAACAATATCTCATAGAGATTATTATGAATTTCCTTATTTTTTATAGCCAAATAAGTATTCTGTTGAAAAGACACATCATTACTTTATTTAACAAATCCTCTATTTATATTGTCTAATCTTTTACTTGTAAAAAATGGTGCTACTGGGAATAATATGCTATCTCATTTTGTGCATAAAGATATGTATTTTGTACATTTGCATGATAAATTACAAAAGAAGGGTGAATGGAACAGTATGCATTTATAACTTCAACATAAGTTGTTTAGTCCCCTTCCATAAAGTCTGTACTAATTTACACTTCCACCAGCAGTGTTAGAGGGAGTATGATATCAAATCACACAATCTCAGTGAACTTTTAACTTGGATTTCTCTTATGGGTGAGATTGAGCATATTTTCATGTACTAAGAACTCATTTTATTTTTTCAGATGCAATGTCTTTAAAGTCTGGATTTTGTATAACCACTAAGTATTAAAAAAAAAAAAACTAAGTATTTATCATTTTTGAGGCTATACTTTGCAGATATGTAAAGCAAGCCTAGATATAGTATAGAAGTGAAGACTGTGGGCAGCCCCAGCGGCGCAGCATTTTAGCGCCGCCTGCAGCCCGAGGCGTGATCCTGGGGACCTGGGATCAAGTCCCATGTCGGGCTCTCTGTGTGTAGCCTGCTTCTCCCTTTGCCTGTGTCTCTGCCTGTCTCTATATATGTCTCTCATGCATAAGTAAATAAAATCTAAAAAAAAAAAAAAAAAAAAAAAAGTGAAGACTGAACTCCAGAGTCTTAGGTTTATATCTTGGCTTTGCCACTTCTTAGCTGTGAAACAATAAGCAACTTATCAAGCTTCCTTACCTGTAAAAATTGTAGAGCTTCACATATATTTTCAATCAGATAATACAGTGAAGACCTTTCACTGTACTTTCATAAAGCAAAGTTGCTTAGCACATAATAAGATCACAGGAATGTTAGCTGTTATTAGTATGTGTTTGCTCAATAAATGCTATGCCTATAATTATGTAAAAATAATAACCAAGCATTCATTAATAATAGAAATAAAGGAAATAGGCTAAAATAAAGTAACTGGTGCTGGAAGAATTTTGGGTCATTGTGTTATTTTAAATATTCTAGTACTTAATTTTCTTTGATAGGAATGTATTGTATAATAGAAAAGTATACTTTTTAGAAATGAAACTTTTTCAATTTTATTGAGATAAAATTGACATATACAGCACTGTAAAAGTTTTTGTACAGCATGTCTGGGAATACATTATGAAATGATTACCACAGTGAGTTTAGTTAACATCCATTATCTCATATAGTTAAAAAAAATTAAAAAAAAATTTTTTTTTCTTGTCATGAGAACTTTTAGGATCTACTCTTTTAGCAGTTTTCAAATGTACCATACAGCAGTATTAAGTATGGTCATCATATTATACATCTCCAGTACTTGTTATCTTATAACTAGAAGTTTGTACCTTTAGACTACTTTCATCCAATTCCCCCTCCAGTGCCTCACCAGTGCCTGCCTCTGATAACCACAAATCTGATCTCTTTTTCTCTGAGTTTTTTAGACTCTACATGTGATCATACGGTATTTTTCTTTATCTGCCTGACTTGTGTGATTGAGCATGATGTCCTCACGATGCATCCATCTTGTTGCAAATGTAGTATACATTTATTGTTAAATGGTTAACATATCCTTTCCGTCTTTTTCCCATTATAGACAGAGAGTGCATGGGCCGAAGAATACTCTGAAAAGAAGAAAGGGTCTCACAAACGTTCAGCGTCATGGGGCAGTACAGATCAACTTAAGGAGGTCAGGAAAATGGTTCCAAGGAAGGGGGTGTTGAAGTTTGATACCTTTCTTGGCTAGTTCCTTAAATCCTTCTTGGGCAGCAAGGATTTGTCAGTTTCCATTTTTTTGTGTTGGTTTTGTTTTTATCTTTTTGATTTGTTTACTTGAGAAATAATGGAAAATAGTTATTACATTGATTGGGTAAAGATTTGAATATGAGAAATGTACACATTACTTACCAGATTTATATGTCTTTTTCCTGTCTTTTTGTTTTATTAAATAAGAGTCCATGCCTGTTAACATAACCTGAGCGTGAGATGTGTAAAATTGTGATAATGTAACAAATTCACATTTATTACTTCTGCATATAATGGTAGTGTTTCTGAGATTCAGTAACACAATATAACCAAATTGATTATGGCCCTATGCTGATTACCCTTTTCTGTGCCTATAATTAGGACATTTGTACTTTTACATGTAACCTAGAAATAAAGATTTACTGAAGGAATACTATAGGATATTGATTGAAAGTGTTTCTTATGTAAAGATTGTGTCTGAATGCATTACATGGCTTGAATTGATGTCTAAATACTGTTTAATTTTTGGAGCTTTTGAAAGTTAGGTTTTTAAAGAAATCTAAGATGTGATTCATTTTTAGACAATGAGAATAAAGTTCATTATTTTTAAATTCTTTGTGAAAGCTATAATGTAATTTATTCTAAGTGTTGAAAACTTCATTGATTTAGTACTTGAGAAGCTTAAAGGCTCTTAACAGTGTTGGAACGTAATTTTGTTTCTCCCTAAAAGGAAGATACATATGTATACACATATGTATGTGTATATATGTAAATTTTGTTCAATAAATAATTTTGTGATAGGATTTTAGAAGTCAAAAGATTTATTAAGGCTAAATTGTACTGGTTTTATTTTTCCAGCAAGGATATGTTTTATGTACCTTGGAAAACTCTGATGCGCTTTTTTTTTTTCCCCTTTGCAGATTGCAAAATTACGCCAGCAGTTACAAAGAAGTAAACACAGCAGTCGACATCATCGAGATAAAGAAAGACAATCCCCATTCCATGGCAACCATGCAGCTATTAACCAGTGTCAGGTAGGAGCACAAATACCACAAAATCCAAACAAGGGATTTGTTGTTTTCGGGTGATATGCTATTTTATAGGTAACTATTCAAGACAGAGATGTCCAAAAGCATTTTTGAAGCCATGATTACATACTGAATCAGCCTTAAAACACAAAACAAAACAAAAAACGCAGAATACTAAGTTGACAAATGATACTTTCCTTTAGTAATCTGTGATTTGACTTTTGGAAGGCATAGCTAATTACATATTTTTATTTACCATATTTTTGTCTTTATTGATTCAATATATTGAGACCGAATAATAGAGAGATCAGCATTGGCTGTAGAATCAGACCCTGGATGAGCAATCTGTTCTTTCTAAGTCTCAATTTCCTCATCTGAAGATTGAGAATAATAATGATACGTCTAATAAAATATTTTAATGGGGGAAAACCTTTAACTGCTTTGATTCCTTTATTAGAACCCTATGAACTGCTCTTGATGGCTCACCCAGGGAACATTTCTCTTTAACTGATTTGCAATTGAATGGGGTCTCTTGGCAAAAGAGCAAAAAAAATTTGCCAACCCTTTCTATAGGTTGATAGCTTCTGATAACCGACTATGTCTGGATTTTTCCAAGAGAAAGTGTAAGTAGAGGTATATTTTTTTTCAAATTAAATTTGCCCTTAAATATTGATATATGGGTCAAATTTGATTTCATAAATTTATGGTTTGGTTATAGTTTCTAATAGCTTTTGTCCATTTATAAGGAATTTTAATTATAAAATGTGAATACACACTAAATACATTTAAAAACCTAAACAAACTAGATTTACATTTGGAGAAATAGAAAATGAAAAGTGACAAAAAATGAAAAATTTGAATAGACTAATAACTGTCAAAACTGGAATACTAATTAAAAACCAAACTCCTAGGGGCTCCTTGGTGGCTCAGTCATTTAAGCATCTGCCTTAAAAAAAAAAAAAAAAAAAAAAAAAAGCATCTGCCTTTGGCTCAGATCATGATCTCAGGGTCCTGGAATCAAGCCCTGCATTGGGCTCTCTGCTCAGTGAGGAGTCTGCTTCTCCCTCTGCCTCTGCCCCTGCTTGTGCTCTGTCACTCGCTCTCTGTCAAATAAATAAAATCTTAAAAAAAATTTTTTTAACCCTCCCAAAACCCAAATTCCTTCACTTTCAAAAGATTCAGATGGCAGTATAGGTGAATTTGCCAACCTTATACTCCCTCTAATTTATCCATTAATAATTTGTATGTACTTCTAAGAGACAAGGCCACTTTGTATCTCCCAACTCCTTTTTATTACCAAGTAGAATACAAATTAGATTTAACTTTATTGAATTAAGTGACTTAATTCAATAAAGTTTAGGAGTTTTTAGGAGTTAATAAGTTTTAGGAGTTAATAAGTTTCTGAAGTGAGTTTTTCTTTAAGATTTTGTTTATTTACTCATGAGAGACACACAGAGAGAGGTAGAGACATAGGCAGAGGGAGAAGCAGGCTCCCTATGGGAATCCTGATGCAGGACTCAATTCCATGACCCCGGGATCATGCCCTGAGCTGAAGGCAGATGCTCAACCACTGAGCCACCCAGGTGTCCCTGAAGTGATTTTTTTTTTTAAGTTGTGTTAAAATCAGCAATTAAAGTAGTAAAATTATCCAAAATTTTCCTTTTTTCCCCTTCTTATAAGTTGAATTTGCTTAATAACATTATTGGAGTTTGCATAAAATTCATGTTTCTTTTTTTTAAGTTTTATTTTTTTTAAGATTTTATTTATTTATTCATGAGATACATACACAGAGAGAGAGAGAGAGAGAGAGAGAGAGAGAGGCAGAGACACAGGCAGAGGGAGAAGCAGGCTCCATGCAGGGAACCCGACGTGGGACTGATCCTGGATCTCCAGGATTAGGCCTTGGGCTGAAGGCAGCGCTAAACCTCTGAGCCACCAGGGCTGCCCAAAATTCATGTTTAAAACATACCTCCCAGAGAAGGTAAGGGCTAGAAAATAGAGTAACTTAAAAAATCAATTTATGTAACTTGAGTTTGTATACTTGACACACCAAACATCTTGAATACTTGACTTGTTTTTTGAGTGCTAATAGCCAACCAAAGATCAAGCACATGTTCATCATGAAAGCTATGACAGTGGTATTCATGTTGAATTGAAACTTTCAGGACAACCCGGGTGGCTCAGCGGTTTAGTGCCGCCTTCAGTCCAGGGCCTGATCCTGGAGACCCAGGATTGAGTCCCATGTTGGGCTCCCTGCATTGGAGCCCACTTCTCATTCTGCCTGTGTCTCTGCCTCTCTCTCTCTGTGTCTCTCATGAATAAATAAATTTTAAAAAATTTCAGACCATGGAATGTGAAAATATTATTAAGTTATGGGTATGTCTTTGTTTTAGTTCATTCTTTCTCTAGTGGAGAAAACTACCACTTTGAGATTTGTGTATTTTTTGAGGTCATTCCTCTATTCATGGAACATTTATTAAATATCTGCCATATGGTTCATACTATAGTACTCATTAGGGGATGCAGCGATAAGTATTGGGGCTTGCCCCTCACCAAGTCTCAGCTAGATATAAGTAAACAGTCATTGCACAGTGTAATGAATGTGTTGATAGTGTTTGGGAGAATTTACACTGTTACAGAAGGAGTATTTTCCTTGAAGCTCTGGAGCCATCTATAGAGGCTTGTCAGAGAAAGTAGTGTTTAAGTGGATCCCTGAAAGCTGATTTAGCCAGTCTTCTAGAGGTGGAAGATAACGTAGGAGTTATAGTAAGAAATTAGGCTAGAGAGTTAAATAGCAGCCAAATCTAAATGTCTTCCTGTCTTAGTTGTTAAGAAGTTAGGACTTTGTCCTAGAGGCACCAGAGAACTATTTTTTTAAATGCAGGGGATTGATGCTAGTAGTGGTCATTATGAGTCCAGACTAGAGAATGAGTTTGGAAGAGGACAAGATTAGAGGCAGGAAAACCATTTAAGAAGAGGGTTTATAATCGAAGTAAATGATGGTGGCCTAAAATAGATAGTATGTGCTTACAATATGGCAAACACTCTACTCAGCTTTTGTATGTATTATTAACACTTAATCATTTTTGAGGTGGGGGTTGTTACTGTCCTCACAGACAAGGAAATTAAGGCCAAGAGAATTTAGGAACCTTGTTCTAGGTCATATGAAACAAAGCTAGTATTCTAACCCAGGCATTTTGACTTCAGAGTCTGAGTCTTTAAAATCTATATTAGCTGATGATTGATGAGAAGGGAATGATGGAGGGATGCCTAGGTGGCTCAGTGGTTAAGCATCTGCCTTTGGCTCAGGGTATGGTATGATCCTGGAGTCCTAGAATTGAGTCCCACATCAGGCTTCCTGCATGGAGCCTGCTTCTTCCTCTGCTGTGTCTCTGCCTCTCTCTCCCTGTCTCATATGAATAAATAAAATCTTAAAAAAAAAAAAAAAAAAGAGAAAGGAATGTTGGAGAGGTAGGAGTAAAAGGGTAATGCCAATTCTTGCCTTTAAAACATGAGTTAAGGGCAGTTCGGGTGGCTCAGCGGTTTAGTGCCGACTTCAGCCCAGGGCATGATCCTGGAGACCTGGGATTGAGTCCCATGTCAGCCTCCCTGCATGGAGCCTGCTTCTCCCTCTGCCTGTGTATCTGCCTCTCTCTCTCTCTCTCTCTCTCTCTCTCTCTGTCTCTCATGAATAAATAAAACATTTTAAAAAATAAAAAAATAAAACATGAGTTAAAAAATGCATCCACCTACTTCATACCATGTACAAAAATGGCTTAAAATGGATCAAAGACCTAAATGTAAGAGCTAATACTGAAATCTCTTAAATGGAAGCATAGGCATAAATGTGGAGTTGGATTAGGCAATGGTTTGTTAGGCATGACACCAAAAGTACAAGGAAAAAGTAGATAAATTGGATTTTATCAAAATTAAAACCTTGTGCTTCAAAGGACTCTACCAAAAAAGTGAAAATATAACCAACAAAGTAGGTATTTGCAAATCATATTATTTGATAAAACATGTATTTAGGGATGCCTGAGTGGCTCAGTGGTTGACTGTCTGCCTTCGACTCAGAGTGTGATCCTGACTCAGAGTGTGATCCCAGAAGCCGGGATTGAGTCCCACATCAGGCTTTCAGCAGGGAGCGTGCTTCTCTCTGCCTTTCTCTCTCTCTGTCTCTCATGAATAAATAAATAAATCTTTAAAAAAAACCAACAACACCTGTATTTAGAATATATAAAGAATTCTTATGGCTCAGTAATAAAAAGATAACCCAATTTTAAAACGGGCAAAGGATCTAAATAGTTCTCTGAAGAAGATATACAGCTAGCCAACTAAGCACGTAAATAGATCTCCACTGTCATTCCCTGTTCAATAGGGAAATGCAATTAAGAATTTTAGTGAGATAATACTTTATACTTACTAGGATGGCTAAAATTAAAAAGACTGCTAAGTGTTAGAGAGGATGTGGAGACATTAGAACTTTGTATATTGCTGATAGGAATATAAGGTGGTGCATCCACTTTGGAAAATAGTCTGGCTGCTTCTCAAAAAGGCTAAACATAGGTTTATTATATGATTCAGCACTTCCTCTCCAAGGTATGTACCCAAGAGAATTGAAGACCTATGTTCACATAAAAACTTGTACACAGGGGTGCCTGGGTGGCTTAGTTGGTTGAGCGTCTGACTCTTGGTTTCACCTTAGGTCATGATCTCATGGGTCATGGGATGGAGCCTTGCATCAGGTTCCATGCTTCTTGTAGAGTCTGCTTGAGATTCTCTCTCTCTCTCTCCCCCTCTGGCTCTCCTACCACTTGCACATGCTGTCTCTCTTTCAGTCTGTCTCTCTGTAAAGTAAATCTTTAAAAACAAAACAAAACAAAAACTTGTACACAATGTTCATAGCAGCATAGCTCATAATATTTGGAAACAGCCCAGATGTTTATCAACCAATGAATGGATAAATATAATGTATATCCAAAGAGTGGGATATTACCCAGTCATAAAAAGAGAGTACTGATGCATGCCACAGTATGGGAAATCTTGAAAACATTATGCTAGGTGAAAGGAGCCAGACACAAAAGAACACATATGATACCTCTTAAATGTCCAGAATAGGCAAACCTGAGGAGACAGATTATAGATTGGTGGTTGCCTGTTGCTGGGAGGCTTGAGTGGAAATGAAATGATTGCTAATCGGTGAGGGATTTTTTTTTTTTAGTGTTTTCTAAAATTAATTGTAATGGTTGTACAACTCTGTTCAATAATCATTAAAACAAAAATTTTATACTTTAAATGAGTGAATGGTATGGTATTGTGAATTATTTTTCAGTAAGCTCTTATAAAAATATCTACCAATCAACATTAAAAACAAATACATAAAATACAAATATACTTGTTTGGAAATAATAGATGTTAAAAACTAAAAATTAAGCTGGAATGTCATGTAGCAGTAAAGAGAGTGTATACAGGTGCTCTGAGATCAGACTGTTTAGGTTAGATTTGGGTCCTGCCACTTGCTAATAACTACGTGAAGTTTCTCAGCTTCTCTGCATTATAGTATTCTCTGTTTCTTGTATTGTCCTAAGGATTAAATGGGATAGAGTATTATGAACTCTTCATACAATTCTTGGTACATAATAATTGATCAGTAAATCTTAGGCCATTTAAAGTAGGACCTAATATAAAAGAAGCAATGAACCAGTTGGGTTTTTTACCAGGCTTTTCTGTCAATTTTTTTTATTGAACTTATCTTTTTTTTTTAAAGATTTTATTTTATTTTTTTTATTTATTCAGAGAGAGAGAGCGAGAGGCAGAGACACAGACAGAGGGAGAAGCAGGTTCTGTGCAGGGAGCCCGACGTGGGACTCGATCCCGGGTCTCCAGGATCACACCCCAGGCTGCAGGCGGCGCTAAACCGCTGAGCCACTGGGGCTGCCCTGAACTTCTCTTTTAAAGCTTTATTTTTTTAAAAATTTGGGCTATATTTTATTTGTTTTTATATTTATTTTTATTTTTTAAAGTAATCTCTACACCCAGCATGGGGCTCAGACTCACGACTGCAAAATCAAGAGCTGCATGCTTTATTGACTGAGCCAGTCAAGCTCCCCTAAACTTTTATTATTAAAAGTATTTTTGGGATCCCTGGGTGGCGCAGCGGTTTAGCGCCTGCCTTCAGCCCAAGGCGCAATCCTGGAGACCCGGGATCGAATCCCACGTCGGGCTCCTGGGGCATGGAGCCTGCTTCTCCCTCTGCCTGTGTCTCTGCCTCTCTCTCTCTCTCTCTGTGTGACTATCATAAATAAATAAAAATAAAAAAAAAAGATTTAAAAATAAATAAATAAAAGTATTTTTATGCTTGTCACAGAAATTTTAGAAACAAAAAATACCAAATAGAAAAATTCTATCTTAATAAAGGTGTTATTTTTTAAAAAATAAAATAGAAAAAAATCATCCATAGTGTCATCCTCTTAAAGACATTTTCTTCTGTATTTTTTTCTTTGCATTCCATGTCGAGATCATACCGTATTTCCTTTATATTTGTTTTTTGGTATTTAGCATGGAAAAATGTTAGTTATTACAGATGCTTCAGGAACATTTTTAATATTTCAGATTCTGTAGAGCATTTCCCAAATTTCGGCCATTTAATTGGGTCCAGTGTCTGTGTGCTTAAAGCTTTTTCATGTATTTTTACTTTTCTAGGGCATAGATTTCCCATTATTTGATTCAGAAGTTTGTATATTTTGGAGGAGGGATCTTTGATTTTTCTTTTGACAGGCTTTCCAAGTTATTACAATTTTTTGTTTGTATTTCATGATATTGTAAATTACTTTTACTGGGGAAATTCCTTTAGTATTTATTTTATTTTATTTTATTTATTTTATTTTATTTTATATTTTATTTTATTTTATTTTATTTTATTTTATTTTATTTTATTTTATTTTATTTTATTTACTCATGAGAGAAACACACACAGAGAGAGAGGTGGAGACACAGGCTGAAGGAGAAGCAGGCTCCGCAGGGAGCCCGATGCGGGACTCGATCCTGGGATTCCAGGATCACAATCTGGGCCAAAGGCAGACGCTAAACCTCTGAGCCACCCAGGGATCCCCTCCTTTATTATTTCTTAACAATCAAAGGACAGTATTGCTTTTCTGATAATAGTATAGATTATAACCACTAGTTAACAAAAGGTCTTTTTCTTGTGCTTACAATGGATTTATTATAGTTAGAGAAGAATTCTCACATACTTTTTTGAGTGGTTCTTTCCCTGGAAATTCAAGGGGCAGTTATTTGTTATGAGGAATAAATGCTGCAAAGTTTCTTAGAAGACAGTCTTTCACATTTCATTGGTTTCCAAAACTGACAAAGCCCTCAGATGCTTAAAATGTCATATTCTTAAGGAGCATTTCAAGAATACTTTCAGTATAAAATATAGCCAACACATTTCAGAATTGTTTGGGGATGAGAATCAGATGTTAGTAACAGGAGAGTGGGAGATGCCAGCATCTTCACAACCACATAAATTAATTTATAATATATATAAATTATATTTATATATAATTTTTATCTGAGGAATGAGCATTGTACTTTAAAAATGAAAATTGCTGCTCTGCACTGGAATCTTCATATGCCAGTCTGGGATGTGATTGCTATTCTTAAATTTTTAAAGATTTTGCCACTTAGAAATCAAGAGTAGGTATTTCTGCCGCATCCTTTATTAAAGAGCCTAGCTGCAGTTTAGAACTAAGAGGTGGATTCCAGATGAGAGACAGTGATTGCTGAAGGACAGAACTAAAGTCATAGTGACAGGACAGAAGGGATCAGGGCCTTGTGGAAGCCCCAGTTCAAGTCCTTAAGATAGGAAAGCTTTTTTTTCTGATGTGTTCTAATGTTTTTTCCTCCTCCTTCTTTTTCTTTTTTTTTTTTTTTCTTTTTTCTATTCTAAGCATCAGTTTTCCCCTCCCTTTTGTTATGTTGGGCTCATATTTGTTATGTTCTGGCACATATTTCTCTCATAGATCTCTGTTGAATTGCTGAACAGATCTTTTTCTATCCTACTTGCCTCTTAAGGCATATGTTTATTTCTTTGAAAATTGAAATCTGTATTTCTTCTCTCTATTCATCTACTGCTTCAGTGGATATTCCTATCTTTTCTAACTCTGTTGTACACGGTCTTACCCCCACACTTTGAAACAGGTATTAAGTTTTAATATAGATTGGTCTTAGAAGATACAGTATTGGCCAAACCTTTTGCTTTTCTTTCTTTGTTGGCTAACTCTGTTTTTAGACAGAATTTGATATTGTTCTTTTTTTTTTTTTTTAAGATTTTATTTATTAGAGAACGAGTGGGGTGGGTGGGAGAGGGAGAGCGAGCGAGAAGCAGACTTTCTGCTGAACGGGGAGCCCAATGAAGGGCTCAGTTCCCGAACCCTGAGATGACCCAAGCTGAAGGCAGATGCTTTAACTGACTGAGCCACCCCACCTCAGGCAGAATTTGATGTTTAAACTGTAATGTTATATAGACATATGGAGAATGTAAATGGAAAAATAAAACTTTAAAATGGTGATTCATCTAATTAAAACCCTTAATTGATTGGAAAATATTCTGATTTGAAGAAAAAGAAACAAAAGCTGAGAAAATAGGAGATCTTGTTCTTGATGTTTCCAAAGGACAGGGAGATTTTACCTTAGTACAGTGAACTTTTAATCTTTCAGAGCTGTCTAAAGATGATCTCTCAGTTAATATGATAACTCACTTATATTTGCATATATTGATTTATATTTAGAAGTACAGATTTTATTACAGAAACATATAGGTATAGAAAAATAAATTATATGCCACATGCATGTAAAATTCCTTAAGAGTCCTTGAAATGAAGCATGAAAGTTTAAGTATAAGGATTTTTTTTTTTAAAGATATTTTAGAGTATGGTTTATGTGAGGAATAAAACCAGAGGCCTATTACCTTCTATTTCTGGAACAATAATAGTATGTTTAAATGAGGAAAATCTTTCCCAAGCAGTTTTAGTGGATTATTTTTCCTATAATCCTATAACTATTTAAATTAATTATAGTTGAACCTTTGCTTCATTTACCTAAAATGCTGTGTGAACCTTAGGCAGTTTTTTTCTTTTCCTTCTTTTTTTTTTTTTTCCTTTGCTTTAAATAGATTAAACTATTGGTAAATACTTGCTGTTTAGACTATATTTGAGAAAAACTTACCAGCTATGTAGAGCATGACTCCTTAGCTATTTTGACAAGCAGTAACTAGGTGTACAATTGGTTATGACACTGGTAGGTTTCTATGTATGTGCATATCCCAACATAACAGCCAGAAACCTTAAGCTTTCTGTTCTTAAGATATTTATGGTTCTACAATCCAAGAAGGGGGACGCCTGGGTGGCTCAGTGGTTTCAGCGTCTGCCTTGGCTCAGGGCGTGATCCTGGAGTCCCGGATCGAGTCCCACATCGGGCTCCCTGCATGGAGCTTGCTTCTCCCTCTGCCTGTTTCTCTGCTTCTCTCTGTGTGTCTCTCATGAATAAATAAACAAAATCTTAAAAAAAAAAAATCCAAGAGGGTCAACATTTTATAAAAATCTTGTCAGAGCATCTTCTCTTTCTATTCTCCTTCTTCAATTCTGTAATTTAACAGTTTTAAACCAAATACATATCTGGGAGTGCCCTGAAAATGGCATCCAGTGCAAGCTATTTGTTTTGTTTGTGACATTGAGAAAAGAAAATTAAGCTTAAGAGTTAAAAAAAAATCTATTTGTGAATATATACTAACCCCTGAGATCTTTCTTGGTCTGTACCAGTTTTCTGCCATTATTTGTTGACGCAGGAAGTGTTTAGTTATAGGTAGGATGAGTGTGTGATAGAAATGTTCTAATACACTCTCCACTCCAGACTAGTTGAGCTATAGATTTCTTTAACCTCTAACTGTCTTAGTCGGAATCTGTTTCCTGTCACCTATTTCCTTTCTTATATTAGATCAGGTCCCCATTCTTATGTTACCTTAATTATTTCCTTATAGCCCCCATCTCCAAGTAATAGCCACATTGGGGTTAGAGCTTCAGCACAGGAATTTTAAAAGGAGGATGCAGACTTTCAGTTCATAGCACTAGCCTTGTTGAACAAGCATCATGTCTGATCCAGACTCTATTTTAGGCAGTGGCAGTAAGGAGATGCCTAAGAGGCAACATTACTTACTCTTGGGCCCCCAACTCTCACTTTCTCTGCACGGAACATGGGAAACACTGCAACCCACCTCAGAGAGAGTGGTCCTGACAATGAAATGAGAGGACATGTGGTGTCTGGCCCACAGTGGATGGATGCTCAGTAAACAGTAGCTACAACTTTTATTTTGTGTTCTCCCTATTATGTATTTTATTCTTAAAACACTTTGTCTTTTCGCAGTCTTTTTCAAGTATCATTTTCTTCTAGTAGTATCTTCTGACTTCCCCCCTTTCTAGTCCCTCTGTTCCCCAATCTTCTCTCCATACCCTCACGTTTCTCATTATCTATTCCCTCTTCACTTCCATCCCTTCTTTGTCTGCTCCAGATTGAAGCATCCTCTTGGCATTTTTCTCACAAATTTTCCAAGGACAGAGACTTGCCTTTTCCAGGGATTGTTGTGTTATGCTTATTTTTAGAAAAAAAAATTTATAAAGGTGAGCAGGAATGAAAGAGGAGAAATGCAGGTTTAACACTAAGTTAGTTTTATATCAGACAACAGGCTTATACCCATTGAATGGGAACTAGTGATGATTGGAGGCCCTATTACCTTTGTCTCCTTGCCCATCTTCCCCTGAAAGAGGTTTTTCAAAGAAACCTCCCTAAATGTAGGATGGGTTAATTATATTTCTTTACTAGATAGCAGGACAATATGCAGAATGATCTTCTGGCACACTGTTGCTGTTAACTTTAGCAGATACCTCTGTAATTTTTGTTTCATATTTTACTTCAAGTATCTTGTCAGGAAACTATGTAATATCCTTTAATTATGTAATCAGTTATTTCTTTTCAAAAATAATACTATGCCAGTGGCAAAAGAGAAAAATGAATTATATCATTTTCTTTCCTTAACAAAACATATTAAAATCATCACAGTGGAAGAATAAATAAATTTCACAGGCAAGTTCTTCTCATTTCTGCATTCTCGCTGTTGTATGTGGACTTTGGAACTGATTTTGTTTTTTCCAAACAAAATTTTATGTCTTTGATAAATCACCTTTTGAAAATTTTCTTTCCTGGAGTTTAGGTAATTGGAGCACTAGAAGACTTTTAAGTTACGTTCTAAAAATCTGAACTCTGTTACAGTCCTAGAAGAATTTCTGGGATTGACGTTCTTTTAATATTTTCCTTTATCCCTACTCTCTTTACAGTCTTCATAGTTGTGAATAAACTTCTGAAATTCTACCTTGATAGTCTGAAGCTTTTACTTTAAATTATGTTTTGTGTATACTGAGGAGTGTTTGATTACTCATGCTTTTTGTGAGGCCTATAAACTAAATTTTGATATATTTCAGTTATTCAGGTCAGCAGGAATTATGCTTCAAACCGGAAAATTAAAAGGTAACATATTAAAGCTCTCTTTTCTCTCCTCTACTGTTTTTTTTTTTTTTTCTTCAGGCTCCTGTTCCAAAGAGTGCACTTATTCCAGTAATTCCCATCACTAAATCAACAGGCTCCCGGTTCCGGAATAGTGTGGAAGGATTGAATCAGGAGATTGAAATAATAATTAAAGAGACTGGAGAAAAGGAAGAACAACTTATAGTAAGTAATCTTGTATCTTAAAATTGTTCTTTCACGTTAACTGTTCTAATTATTTAAAAAGTTACAATTTCATTTTCCATATTTACTTAGGTTTCTTCCTTCTCGTTGAGAGAGAATGAAAATTTGTCTCTTTTGGAAAACTTTGACCTTGGCAAGTGAATGAAAAGTTTTCATTTCTTTGCATCTCATAGAGACAACTGATATGACTTAAGTTTAGATCCTTGAACAGAAACTACTTTTTGTTTATCCATATTTAAAAATCATTAGACAGGTGATAACACTTCTCATTTACTATAACTCCATGTAACAAAATTTAAATTGCACATTTGTTGGGGAGGGAGGGATGTGACTTCAAATACTTTCTAAACGTGAATCTACTTGTTCCCTCTTGTTTGTGAAGTACTATTTGGTTGACTTTATGATCATGAAGTGCAGTTCTGCTTACCTATAATGCACATAAGACATAAGAATGATTCATACATAAGACACAGTGAGAAAATTTCCTATTTATATTTAAAAGCATGTCACAGAGTATATTTAAGCTTTCATTCTTCAGTGAAAGAGGAATCGGGGAGTTTGAAATAGTATTTTATTGATGCTTAAGATCCTCTCTGTGAAGATTAAAGGTTGGTTTAGCTTGGAGGAGACACAACTTCCCACACCCTCTTGTCCATATACTGCATGATGGGAGTAACCCCCTGAAATAATAAAGATAAATGAACCAAAGGTGTATGGGGAGCTGGTTTTCCTATTAAGTGAGCCACACAAGATTTCCTCTAAATGTTCTCCTTGATTTCCCCCTATAACCATTGCTACCATTAACGTTTCCCTTATTTAGGAAGGTATCTTTGGAAAAACTTTCTCAGGGAGATGTAGGCAGGGGAGAAGGTAACAGGACCTGTCATCAGGTATCTCTAGTTCATATAATGGATGACATTCTCTTCTAATATGGAACCTAGTGTTATGCCTAGATTCCTCCTTTCTCTTTTACCATGGCAGTACTTGACAATTTTAAAAATATTTAGAACATGATAACTAATTCATTGAAATTTATCATTCAGGAAGCATTGAACACCTGTCCTGTGACTAACCCTAGGAATACAGTCTTTGCATTTGCTGCTCTGTGTTCAGTAGGGCAGTCACATTAGACAGGAATGTCACTGATGGTGCAACACAAAGGCTTTTTTCTCATTAGACTTAATAAGTGGGGCATTTCTGACCTGTGAGTCATCTGGAACAATAGGGGAAGGTTGATATTAGGTGCATTTCTGGTGAATTTCAAAATTGATGATAAATACACATGTTTTTAAAATTTTATAACAGCCACAAGATATTCCAGATGGCCATCGTGCACCTCCCCCGCTGGTACAGAGAAGTAGCAGCACACGCAGCATTGACACGCAGACCCCCGGGGGTGCCGACAGGGGAAGCAATGACAGCAGCCGCTCTCAGTCTGTGTCGCCCACGTCCTTCCTCACCATCTCAAATGAAGGTAGCGAAGAGAGCCCTTGTTCAGCTGATGACCTGCTTGTTGATCCCAGGGATAAAGGTACAATGCAGGAGGGACTTGTTACCAGATAAAGGAGTACCACCTACTGTATCATTCATTCTGTTCATTTTGTAATAGAACAGACACACTTAAGGCCACTAACGTAATTACTTTGACATGCATTCTTAACATAGATTTTTAAAAATTTAAGTGCAGAACAGTTTTACTATAGTGCTCAAGTGATGGTCTAGTTGGGTCAACTTTTGTTTGTAATTTTTCTTTTTCTTCACTTGTTAATGCAAGTTCCTTATTAGTGAGAGACATTCTTTTGGTATAAATGAACATTTGTCTTGAAAAGCACTTTGTTCTCTCTTGCCTTTTATTAATTTTTTTTTTAAGATTTTATTTATTTATTCATGAGAGACACACAGAAAGAGAGAGAGAGGCAGAGACACAGGCAGAGGGAGAAGCAGGCTCCATGCAGGAAACTTGATGTGGGACTCCATCCCAGATCTCCAGGATCACGCCCTGGGCTGAAGGTGGCGCTAAACCACTGAGCTACCCAGGCTGCCCCTCTCTTGCTTTTTAAAACAAACATGACCTGTCATCTGTCTATACTGGGGCAATATTTTGTTAGCCTAACCCAAGGTACTGTGTGTACTTGAGGGCAATAATATATTTGTAAATTCTGCAGCTGAGCTCAGTAATCATTTATTTCAAACCTCTTACAAGTGCCTTGAATGTCCTAAAAAGTTACAATTGACCATCACCATCAATCACCTAAATTACTGAGACTGTAACAAGTGCAGACAATCTTAAGAGTTCCTGAAGATGTCAGTTAAAGCTATCTATGGCAGTTGTAAATGTTATTATTTGGACCCTTTTTTTTTTTTACCAGCTTCTAAATTAAGTAAAATATGGATACTCCAGGCCAGCACTCTCCACCAATTATATCACAATCCCCCGCGGGTTGAGATACAAGTTCCAAGAGTTTTTGATGCTCCCAATGTGCACCCAGGTCTGACACAGAATTAAATCCTTTGGTTGGGTTGTGTGTTTCTTATCAGGAATCTGCATAATTAAGTACTATTTAGACTTATTGTTCGGATTAAAAGGAATAGTAAATGCAGACCATTTAGCACGGCTCCTGGTACTTAGTACTCAATCAAATGTAACACATACACACTTCCTTTAAAAAATATGGTTATTAAAATATGCCATACTTTCTATTTTTCAGTAACGAGTTGAAACTCCATGAATTTTGTGTAATGGTTTATTTGACTTTAAGAGATGTGACTGGTTAGTTTTTTGAAATTTCTAAGAAAATAAGGCCACAGTGCTACTGCCTACAAAAAACTTATGGCTTAGTTGACATAGACACACTGAAAATTTAGAACACTTAGATATCAGGAATTTTAATGTAGTGGAACTGAGAATATGAACACTGAACAAGAAATACCAGAGCGAAGAAGTATATTTTTTTGTTAGGGTTAATTTGAAGAGATTTCAAAAGTTTGAGCTAGACTTTGAAGGAAATTTTGGGGGATGAATAGAGATGGACCTCTTCAGGTATGGAGAAGTTCATAGGCAAAAGGAAGTCTTTGGCGTACAGTGCATAGAAGACTCCTGACGACCTGGAGCAGAGATTGTAACCAGAGAAGCAGAGAAATCAAATTGAGAAATTCTAAAGGGCAGGCCAAGAGTGAATGTTAGGCAGCCAGTGAAAAACCAGCTTAGTTAAGTGTACTAGAAAAAAGGAACTGGCATTGGAGTCTGTTTGCTGGGTATATAACAGAAAAAAGGGAGCAAGATATCAGTGTGAAGGGCCATAGATTAAGTGATACAGCCTGAGCTATAGTAATTGTAAGTGGAAAAAAAATTTTTTGTTTATGCATTTATTTAGCAAACATTAATATTCTCCTCTTTAACAGGTTTTGTGTTAGATCTTGGGAGGTGATGTTGATGAATAAACACTCTTCTTACCCTCAAGAAGTTCATAGTGTGGAGGGAGGCCATGAGCAATTAAATATAGTATGACTGCATTTATAGAGTAGTATTTCTTAGTAATCCAGCATGCTGTTTTTTGCAGAGAATGGGAACAACTCTCCTTTGCCCAAATATGCAACCTCACCAAAACCTAACAACAGTTATATGTTCAAAAGGGAACCTCCTGAGGGCTGTGAAAGGGTCAAAGTCTTTGAGGAATGCTCGTAAGTATCCCTCCAAATAACTTCTATTATGAAAATTTTCAAGTAAGTTGAATAGTACGGTGATCACCCATATATTCACAACCTGGATTCTGGAGTAAATATTTTGTTAACATGTGCTTTGTCTGGCATAGGGGTGGTTAGTTTTTGCTGAAGTTTCTGGAAATAAGTTGCAGACATCATGACACTTAATGATAATTAGAATTTAACATTTGTTTCCTAAAAGTAACCATAGTACTCTTCTATAACCATAATATCATTATCACACCAAATAAAATTAACAGCAACGCTAATATCAACTAATATCCAGTTGCTTTTCATATTTCCTCACTTGTCCCCAATGTGTCATTTGTGGCTATTACTTTTGAATCTGTGTACAGTCAATATCACACATTGAATTTAGCAGTATTTTTATTCAAGGTGGACCACAGATCTCATCTAGTGTGGTTTCTTTTTTTCAAGAATTGAATTCCCCTCAGTTTTTTTTTTTTCTTTCTCTTTTTTTTTTTTTCTTCCCCTCAGTTCTTATGTATTTTTGGTCTCTAGTTCTTTAAACAGTATTAGAAGTATTTTGTCTGTCAGTATAGGAAATAGAATTCTATTACTTTGTAGAATGATGTTACTGTGATGAAGATAACGTAAGAAGTAGGATTTTAAACAGTGTCTAGTACTGTTGGTATATGATCTCCTATGCTCATATTTCTGTTGGCTGGTCATCTGGTGAAGTACTTTAGTTTTAGACTCAAAATTTGCTTAAGATTAGCCTTAGTATTTGCAGTAGCCATGGCTCCTTGCTTTATAAGTGATGGCTTCAGGATTGTAGACATGTATGAGACAGCAAAGTAGGTGTAATGAACATTATTTGGGGATATGATGGTAGTACTGGGCCCTCACCTTCCAATATCACTATGGCTGCACGTCTAAGATTCATCCTTAGTCATCCTTGCATTTCCTCTCCTGTGAAACCTGGAACACGTGAAGGTTGTCCAACCTTGACTGACTCATGAAATTGATCTTCTTCCTCCATTATGAACATCTTGGAGTCATTTTGAAATATGGTATCCTTTTGTTCTTCCATGTGCTCCTGTCAGTGCTTCTTTTAACCTAAATATTGAATAATTTTGCTGCACAAAGAACATTGTTTTTAAATTCCCTCAATTCTATACTAGGAAATCCCAGCTGTCAGTCTCCTATCTGCTTTTATGACAGTAATTGAAAACTGTGTTAGCAACTGCTTCCTCCCACCTTCCCATGCCTACTATGTTAGTCTAAAAGCCTGACTGGTGCTAGCTGAGAATTTAAGCAGAATTTATCTAGCTCTGCTTCATGGACTCCCTAAATCATAATCGTCTAGGATATGGGTTGAAACTGCAGGATTCCCAGGCCCCATCTCAAGCCTAATGCATAAATATGGAGGTAGGACCTGGACTGTGGATCTTTAACAAATACCTCACATTTTTTATGCCCAATTTGCAGGTGCTGGCTTAGGCTTTTCCATAAGAGTTCTTAAGATATGGAATCATTCTATTAAGTAAAAATCAAATGGTCCAAATGGACCTTTTTGGAGTTGAGCTTTTTTATTTACTCATTGGTAGTTTAAATTGCCCAAATACAGGGATGCCTGGGTGGCTCAGTCAGTTAAGCACCCGATTCTTGATTTTGGCTTAGGTCATCTTGTCTTGGGATCAAGCCCTGAGTCGGGCTCATACTCAGCATGAAGTCTGCTTGGGATTTTCTCTCCCTCTGCCCCTTCTCCCACCCTTGCTCACTCTCCCTCTCTCTCTCTCTCTCTCTCTCTCTCTTTTCTCTTCTCCCTCTGAATAAATAAAATCTTTTTTAAAATTGCCCAAATGCAGAGAAATTGTTGATTGGTTCAAAAGCAGTTTGCATTCTTTTTATAAGTGACTTGAGTGAATATTTGTTGTGTAGGTTGGTGTCCTATGGTATCTGCCGTAAACTCTTGCATTTGGAAAATGTCTCAGGACTTAATACCTGAGCTACATTATTTGTATCTAAAGGGAGGGAAGAATGGTTAGGAGTGTGTGTGTGTGTGTGTGTGTGTGTGTGTGTGTGTTTGTGTATGTGTATAGATGGATAGCTAGATCAAAGAAATAGAAGGTAAACCATAACATATTACATTTTTTATGGCACATCCATCTATTATAAGGTAGACTTAACTCTTTTTAAAATGTACATAGTTTGTTATAAATTATACTGATACAAAAGATGTGTAGCATACAAAAACTTATTCTATTTTAAGCATTTTCATTATGTTTCAAAAACAAATTAACAGCAGTAACCCAAGAGTGGATTCCTTAGAGGTAATTTTAACTTTCTACCAATAAAACAAATTACTCAAAGTCTAAAAAAATTAGTCTTTTTTGCCCTACCTCTGTCCAAATGAGAGCAAAACCCACTAGGCACAGCAGCAACAAACAAAGATAGATTACTGGTCCTAATTTAAAAATTTTAAGCTTATTTAATCATTCTTTGAAGAATACTTTTCTCTTTAATTCTTAACTTCTGGTTTAAAGGAAATAACTCTGATCTGAACTGGGGATTGGAGTGGGGTGAAGGCTCTGGTTTCTAGAAATATCTGTTTATTTACCTGAAAGGAAATAGATGGTTGAATTAAGACCCAGAATTTAAACCACATTTTGTACTTCTTTCAGTCTCTATGTTCTTTGTGAAACGATACATACCATAGCCATGCCATCTGCGCTTAGTCTTTTTTTTTTTAAGTTTTTTATTTATTTATTTATGATAGTCACACACACAGAGAGAGAGAGAGAGAGGCAGAGACATAGGCAGAGGGAGAAGCAGGCTCCATGCACCGGGAGCCCGATGTGGGATTCGATCCCGGGTCTCCAGGATTGCGCCCTGGGCCAAAGGCAGGCGCTAAACCGCTGCGCCACCCAGAGATCCCCGCGCTTAGTCTTTTTTTAAAAGGAAGTCAAATATGCTATTTCTTCCTCCAAACTAATGAATTCCTTGGCTTTTAGTTACCTTAGATTCCTAGATATTATGGCCTCTTTGCAGTATAGAGGTACTATTAAAAATACAACATGGCTCTCCTTCTCTCTCTCTTCTTTCGATTAGAGGTAAGTTGGACCCACCGTTGTCTTTGCTGATAATTTATGCCTGCATTAAAAAATTACACAGGCCTTTTTAAAAAGGCAGGAAAGAATTCCTTTCATCAGTATAAGAATACCAAGAGTTACTATTCAGCCCATCCATCAGTTTTTCAGAAAGCTCTCAAACAGTCATATCCATTTTTGAGAAAAAATCCTTTTGGAATAACTTTTTAAGGAAAAGTAAAAATTTAGTTATGAGATTTTTTTTCTATTTATGGTTATTAAGTTTTGAAGAAACCTTTGAATTAGTATTAGTACTTGTAGCTTCTATTGCCTAGGTATTTATGGGTCATACACCAGTGGATTATACATTTCTTAGGTAGTATTCTAGAAAAATTTTAGAGGTCAGGAGTGATTCCTCTTGCTAGGTTGGGGTGGATCTGGAAGAGAGAAGACAAAGGAAGGTGTTTTGTTGTGGGTTTTTTGGTTTGTGGTGGAGAAGGTTGGTGCTTTTAACTGGTAAGGTTTTGTTTCTTGATCTTGGTGCTTTTGGATAAGTTATTACTGTTTATATTATTTTCTGTGTGATCTAGTTTAATGAAAGCAGTAAAGAAGTTAAGTAATTTTAAACAAGATAGCCTCAAAGAAATTAATTAACTAAAAATCTAGGCCTCATTTGGAGGAGGGTATAAAAATTGATTGGCCTTTTTTCCCTAAGATAAGAATGAAAGTGACTTCTAATAATTCCACCTTCAAAAGAAAATTCAAGTATTATTTAATTATAGAATCCTAAACTCAACATCCTGTCCTCTTCAAGGAATTGAAAACCATACTCTTGTATAGTAAAAATAGAGAATTGTGTACCCTTCTTATCACTAATCTATCCAAATACACTTGTCGCTCTAAAATTACTGGACATTTCCATCGTATATTAGAACAGTGCAAAGTAAACCATCAGTTAAATAATTTCTTTGTTCTTAGATTATTGTATTTGTCAAAGCTGTCCTTGGGTAGTAGGCACTATTAATAAAATCTGCCCACCAAAAGCATTGTCTACTTGGAGCTTCTTTTTCCCCACCCATTCCACAGGTCTGTTAATAATTTCTGATATCTTCATTTCAGATATTACTTCCCTTGTAAGCCTTCTTTCTAGCAAATTTTCCCTCTTCCTCTGTGCCACAGGTTATCCACTCCCCTGTGCTATCTCTAAACCTTATATAAGCCATTTTTATCACATCTATCAGACCTTTACAGGAGCTCTTGACCTTTTTTGTGCTGTGTGGCAAAGATTAGGGATGCTTGAAGTAATTCATAACTTGGGTGATTAATGTTTGAAGTGCAGAAAACATTAAAAATGGGATTTGTTCCATACCCAGTATCTTCCTCCCCCCATGAACTACATGGTTAATCTATCTTCTTGTAGATTGTTTCATTTTTGGGTCCCCAGAATCTGTTGCAGACTTGGCACACTTAAATTTTAATTTTTTGAATTTCATTAGGAGAGCTGAGCACCGTACTTTTATCATATAATCATACTGCCTTTTCCCACTTGAATCTTGAATCATATTGCCTTTTCCCACTTGAATCTTGATTTACTTAGGCTCTCCCACCTTAATTTCTTTTTAATTTTGTGGCACTTCCATGTTACTTTAACAATTTAATTTTTTAATATCTTTATTTTCATAGAACACCATTATTTTTATTTTGATTTTACATTTCTGTTATGTTTCTCAGAAAACCATCATGGTTAACTAAAAAAAAAAAAGTTTCAGTCAAAGAGATTTTTAAGCACACTTGAAGAGATAACTCATGCCTACCAAAGTTTTTTCGTGCAGTCATGGAATTTAGCAAAAGACTTGCCTTCTCCCTTCAAAATAGTACAGGCTTTGGAAAAACTGTAGTAAGTGGAACATATTTTTGTCTTTAAACATGTAGAATTTCTTTTGCTTTAGGAAGTTCTTTATAATGGGTGTCTTAGACCTCAGTGAGATGCAGTGGTCACCAGCCTGAGTCACCTGTATGGTGCATGAGGCTCTCCAGGGAATTGAAAGCAGCAAAGACGTATGATGTCCTTTTGGCATTCTAAGATATATATTTTGAATTATGTGTCTAATTCCAATTTGGCCTAGAGCATTTGAAGCTTTTGATATAATCTGAGTTTTATATTCATGTATCTCTAAGTTATCTGTTTAGAAAAAAAATAATAAAAGAACTTAACTTCATTGTTCTGTGACTTAAAACTTCTGGGTTGTCTGTTCTGTGCCTAGGCCAAAACAGCTTCACGAAATCCCAGCCTTTTACTGTCCTGACAAAAACAAGGTGAATTTCATTCCTAAAAGCGGCTCTGCCTTCTGCCTCGTCAGCATCCTCAAGCCACTCCTTCCCACACCAGATCTTACCCTCAAGGGCTCTGGTCACAGTCTGACAGTTACCACTGGCATGACAACCACTCTGCTGCAGCCTATTGCTGTGGCCTCCCTGTCCACAAACACAGAGCAAGACCGAGTCTCTCGAGGAACGAGTACAGTCATGCCATCGGCCTCTCTACTCCCACCACCAGAACCAATTGAGGAAGCTGAAGGATAGGTCACAGGGCTGTGTGGCCATTTTTCTGGGCAACTGAGAACCTCCTCAGATCATTTCATTGTGATGGCATCGCGAGCTCCCAGTTGGCTGTGGTATGCTCCAGCTTTCCAGGGTGACACGTCACAGTATGACTTCTGGAAGAAGGCAGCGCCCTCTGATGGCTTTGCTCCCTCATTGCTTAGCCTGCTTTTTCTTAAAGCACTGGTTGAAACAAGAAAGGTCTCACTCTTTACTTTTGGAGGGCCAATATCATTGTTTTTTTGTTTTCAAATTAAACTTCTTTTTTAAAAAAAAACTAATCTCTGCAAACCTAATTCCTGAAGGGAGACATGAATGATGCTGCAAGAACCATCTTTTATATGAAAATGACTATTTTATAATACCAATGTTACATTTTCTGAAACGTAGCAAACAGGATGTTCAAAGATTCTTTGGTGGCCTCTTGTTTCTTGTTTCCCTTTCTAGATGTGTGCTTTTCTCAGCTGTTTTCAGCTTTGGGACCAAAGGGATTGTTGACATTTTCCCAGCAATCTTAATCTCATGACTATGTTCTTCTCCCAAACAAGAATTGATAGGTAAATGCATTGGACAAATATATAATGAGATAAAAAGCAATATTAAATATTAGTACATTATGTGATTTATGTTTTTTGGTGTCAGAAGTTTGTGCTTTGGGTGAAATACTTGTAAAACTGCTGTTTTCTTCACTACACCTGTACACATTTCACCATGTGGTCAGAAAAGTTATAGTCTGGAAACAAGTGCTTTAATATGTTCTCACCCGTCATTGGAACTTGGTTTAAAAGTCAGTGAGCCAAAAGGAAATTACCCAGTGTTGATTGCTAGCTAGGAGTAAGGAGCCCCCTTGGTTTTTTACAAAATACTTGCCACATGATCTCCCTTTATCATCACTGTATCATAGTTCCAAGAGGTCCTAAAATAACTGTGCATGGATTTCCTCCTTTGCTTTTGTGATGTTGTTGTCTTGTGGATTTGGTCAGGGTTAGTAGTTTGCCAGGAGTGTAATCCATTGAATAGCAATCCGTAGTCACAGAGTCTTGCGACTGACATTTTCTTTATGGTGGTTGGCACTGAGATATGTTGCTTATAGATTTTGCTAGTTTTCCCTCCAGCATTCCACACAGTGGGGAAGACCGGCCAGGAGAGCTTTGGAGCATATTAAACAACAGGAATCTTTGAAAAATCCATACAGTTTTGGGTTTAGGCTCATCTTAATACAGTCACTGCCAGTATCACATGACAACAGTATTTCATGTTTGTGTATATGGTAGTGAAATTAAGGAGCAGCTCTTTTTTAAAATGAGTTTCAGCAAACAGTAATTGATAAAAAGCATCCTTCTAAGATCTTCATATACTACCTATGATGCAATAATTTAATATTCCTATACATATAGGGAGAAATTTAAATACTTGTAAAAGGGATACAGTTTAGAAGGTTAATACGTCAGTTTGTTCAGACATATACCATCAGAGGAAACCTAGTGGTAGCAATAAATCTTCTGAAAGGACTTCTTATACTCATGCACCTTTAAAACATCTAACTAATTAAAATTATGCCCTGTGAAGTTTAAGATGGAGATGTATTTAGGCAAATTAGATAAATTCAGACCTTAGAATAAGTTTGTCAGGTTTCACTTGGTAGCACTGATGAATTTTGGTAATTTCTCCATCCAAAACTAGCTTACTTGGATTTATAGTACATTGTGGCTTCTAAATCACTAAAACTCAGTTATTCAGGGTCTAAATTTTCTGGTTGGTTGGTTTTTTGAGAAGAACCTTGATTCTTTGCCTTATTTGTTGTTATGTGTCTTGACTTTACCATTTCACCACTGAGAACTGCTCTATCAAAAGTGCAGAAGAAAAGGTAAAACTCATCAGGTGAGTTGGTATGAATGGTAGGAGGAGGAAGTTTAAACAAGTTTCTAAAAAAAAAAAAAAACCCTCAGTTTTTGGATTACTTGAATTCCATTAAATCTGTGGGTTTTTTCTTTACCTTACACTTACTTTCTTCTGTCCATTCCTGTAAATGACAAGGGTATTTTGTAACTAAAATGCCACTTTATAAACCGTTTTTCCTTTTACTCTGTTGTGCATATTTGTATAATTCACATCTTTCTGTAGAGTGTCCTATATCCTTAAAGTAATTTAAAACTAGAATGGGAGAACAAGTTTAAAAGTTATAATTTACATAGTCTTATAAGTGGAACTTTTAAACGTTTGGTTGTAAGGAGAATGTGAATTTGCAGGTAAATTAATTGTATGGCAACCAAACATATCCCTCGGGTTTGGGAGAAATAGAGCCTGAGATTTGAAAGACAAAAAGGTACAAGGTACAAACAACTCTAACTGCCAGTGCCAAAGGGCTAATTTTTAAGCATATGAGCTTTATTGCAGTCTTGAAAAAATATTAACCATAGGTCCATTCAGCTCTTTTGCTTAACCCTTAGTTCACAGATGGCTGATTAAAAAAAAAAAAATGGATCTACTTTCAAGAGAATATTTTCTAAAATTACATTCCATAATTATCTTGCTATTCTGTAGAAAACTGTACAGAAGATAAATTAGAATAGCTTCAATGGGAATATAATTTAAATTTTTTAAAGTTTTAAATAAATTTACTTCCATTGCAGTAAAAGAAATAGGTGGCATGTATATTTTGGCAAAAGGAGCTATTCTCTGATTATTTACTTTGTCTTAAGTTATTTCTCTTGATTTCTTCCTTATGATGAAAACATAGAAATTTATTGTTTCTGATTATGACTAAGTCTATTACTTGTCATGGCTTTTGTTAGCAATTATATTTTTAAAATATCTGTTCTGCCTCTTTGGTTAATATGATGAGCATGGATGCCAAAATTATTTTGAACTAGAGTCTTCATTTTGTTTAAAATATTTCTTACACTTATGATAAGCCAAATCAGCCTTTTAGAAGGTGCTATTGCTAACTGTGGAATAACTGGCAAGAAGAAAGGCTTTTTTTTTTCCTTTTTTTTTTCTTTTCTTTTTAATGGCTGGCTTTTACCGGAAAAGAGATATTTTAAAAAATGGCAGAATTTCTAGCCTTCTGTATGTCCAAGATTAGGACTGGGTTGTCAAGATTTTCTTCTGTTAAAGGAAATAAAACTCGCCATTACTGAATTCAGCTTACTATTCTAACTTAAGATTCATTCCTTAATGCTTGGAATTTTGATGTCTCAAAACTGGACCAGTGGAAGTGCTGAATTTGCATTAAAAAAGCTAAGGATACTTCGCACTTTAAGGTTTAAGTTTTACTCTGCTTAAATTAATGATAAGCAGAGCAGCCCTGAACAATATTTTGTTTATACAATCCTGTTGAAGAATATAATTTATGTTTTTTTGAAGTCTGTATCTTTCATCTGTTTAAGCTGTGTAAATCTTTTGAAAATGCAATTTTTTTAAATTTTGTTTTTCTAACAAAAATCTCCCCCAAAAAACAGCATTTCCAATGGTGATAAATATTGTTATTATGTACTTATGTATTCCCTGTATCTGACACTTACTGCTGCCTCACAAGAAAATAGAACTTTTATGTTAAAAATAAAGTCTGTTCTTGAGAGTTTTTTTTTCCATGTGCTTTTATGAATGTTGTTGCCTCATTTCGGATTTTCTTTTCAGACACTTCTCACCTGAAATAATTTAAAGATAGTATATTCTTTTTCACAAATGTATAGAAAAATGGGTGTGTTAAGTAGCAAGATATATAATATTGTCAGTTGTTACTTCCTTGCTGTCTCTTTACTTCCTCTAGAATGCAAAATACTTGATCTTTGTGGTAAGTGATAAGCACACTGAAAGATAATATATGTTTAGAAATAATTCATTACTTCATAGTTAGAGATTTAGCTAGGACAGTCACCTAATGTTATCCTGAAGTACAAATAGAGGATTTTTTCCCTTTGTTTTGGTAATTCGTTTTTTCTAAATCAGCCATGTTCTTCCATATATACAGTGGTTTATATGTGCAAGGTAGTTGTTTAGGCTCAGGGGTTGTCTGTATTCACAGAACAGAGCTAGTTAGATATGCCCCCAATGAAGGCTGCATGCAGTATATATATAACATATAGAAAGCAGGGACACCATTTTAAGTGAAGTAAAAAGTCACTACAGAGATCAGTTATAAAAAGTAGTCATCAAATTACATTGTAAAAAATTCCGAAAATTATTTTGGGGTGGAGGTTAACTAGAATTTGGGGATAGCTAATGAATATATATTTACCTTATAACCTAGCATCAAATGCAAAGAAAATCTGAAATTGGTTCTAAATCTTCCATTTTTTTCCTCTGTCTTTCCCCTCTGTCTTTAAAGAGGTTGAGAGGAGAAAAAAAAATTTTTTTTTAAAGATTTATTTACTTGAGAGCAAGAGAGAGCAAGGGAGCATGAGGGAGGAGGGGCAGAGGGATAGGGAAAGTCTTAAGCAGACTCCACACTGAGCATGGAGCCCAACGTGGGGCTCAACATGGAGCTCAGTCTTACAACTCTGAGATAATGACCTGATCCGAAACCAAGAGTTGGTCTCTTAACCCATCTGCACCACCCACGTGCCCCGAGAAAATTTAGATCTCAATTTGGGTGTTCTTCTATTCTCCCATTTTTTATTTTGATTCATTAAATATACCACACACACACCCAGCAGTTTTTAGGTCTATAATGATCTTTTCCCTTTAAATTGCTTTTAAGTAGTTGGGTATGAAATTCAGTATCCTCTTCATAGCAATTCCCTGCCAATGTATATCAATACCGGTTTTTTTTCCTTGCTAAGATGAGGTATGCTTTAAAAATATTTTATACATCTACTAGAGCATAGTATGATAATACAAATAGCTTTTGTATCTCTTTGGTTTAATGTTTTTCAAACTGAGTCTTAAAATTAATTTAATAGGTCTAGCCAATGTTTTGTTTTTTAATGAAGCTGAATAGAAAAATAAGTATTTGGGATCCCTGGGTGGCGCAGCGGTTTGGCGCCTGCCTTTGGCCCAGGGCGCGATCCTGGAGACCTGGGATCGAATCCCACGTCGGGCTCCCGGTGCATGGAGCCTGCTTCTCCCTCTGCCTCTCTCTCTCTCTCTCTCTCTCTCTCTCTCTGTGTGTGTGACTATCATAAATAAATAAAAAAATTAAAAAAAAAAGAAAAATAAGTATTCATACATAAGGAGAATATCTGTAAAACTTTTGCTAGACATAGATACACATTAGGTTACAAAGTAAAATGAATTTCATAGTATGAGAATCAAAATGATGAAAAGTACTACTCTAGATACAACTTTTGTGTGTATGTCTTTGGGTTGGTCAGTATCTTCACACAGAGATGAGAGTAGAGTCTTTAAGACATTGTTTCTAATTCCCTTTAATAAGTATCTCCAAATATCTCTGGTTTTGTAAAAATAAAATACTAGTTTGTTCTGCAGTTCACATCTTCCTCAAACTGAGAATTCATCTCTGTATACTCCTTGTTTGATTTTGGAAACTAGTGTGAATTAGTCTTGCTAAATCATTATGTTTTACAGAAGACTGTCATGGAGGCTTTGTTGGTTAAAAACCAGGAATGTAACCATTTATCTTCATTCTGTGCCTTACACAGTTATTTTTGAGATCCTTAGGATAATTCAGAGAAGATGCAGAAAAAGCCCTGGTTTTAGGGCCACAGTTTGGGGTACCAGTTCTGGTTCAGCAGCTTAATGTTCATGGGATCTTGAGCAAAAAAGACTTTTGAGCTTCAGTCTTCTTATGAGATGAGGGATATAGTGCTGTCCATTAAGTGGTTACTGAATGTGAAAGTAACTTCTAAAACTGGAAGCAAATACTTACCTCCTTTATATTTTAAGTTTATTCATTCCTTAAGAAAGCCAAAAGTTTTCAGTCATAGGAAATGGTCCCATGTAATTCATTTTAGCTTGTAAAGTTATAATACAGTTAACCCTTGAACAACATAGGTTTTTTTCAATAGATATTGGAAAAATTTTTAAAGATTTTTGATAATTTGAAAAAACAGATGAACTGTGTAGCTTTGAATTCTAAAAAATAGGTACCATGAATGTGTAAAACATATGTAGATAGTATTATATCTTAAAATATATGTAGATGTATTATATCTTACCATTTACACTACCATAAAATATACACAAATCTATCACAAGTTAAAACTTACCAAAACTTAGTTGCACACATAACCATACATGGAGCCATTTGTAGTCAAGAGAAATGTAAACAAACGTAAAGATGCAGTATAAAATCACAACTGCGTAAGATTTACTGTAGTACCTACTGTATTACTGTAATAATCTCATTTATACCTGTGGCTATTGCGATAAGCTCAAGTGTTGCAAATATCCTCTTAAAATGCTGTGTAACACTAATCATCATGAGCGATTCATCTCTCCAGTAAACTGCATATGTCAGTAAAAAGTGATCTTGTAGTTCTCATGTATTTTTCATGTTTAGTGCAATACTGTAAAGCTTGAATAACACCATGGAACCCATATGAGGTGCCATCAGAGATGCTGGAAGTTCTCCCAAGAAGCAGAGAAAAAAAGTGGAATTGCTTGTTAACATACTATAGATTGAGATCTGAAGTGCAGTAGCAACCATTTCAAGATAAATTAATCCAGTTAAGGACCATTTGTCATATGACAAAGCAAAAGGAAAATGAAGGATTTAAAGCAGGAGAATTTAATGCCAGTAAAGGATGGTTTGATAATTTTAGAAAGTGTTTGGTTTAAAAAATGGCAAGAAAACAGAACATCTTCTGATGACCAAGAGGCAGAAGATGAGTTCCCAGATATCATTAAGAAAATAATTGAGGGGAAAGGATATCTGCCTGAATGGATTTTTAATGTAGACGAAAGTGCCCTATTCTGGAGGGAAAAATGCCAAAAGGACATTTAATAGGAAGAAAAGTGAGCATCAGGATTTAAGCCAGGATTTGCACATTTGTGCAAATGTAGTTGGATTTATGATCAGGACTGCCCTTTTCTATAAAACTGTTAATCCCCAAGTCTTGAAGGGAAAAGATAAATACTAGCAGCCAGTCTTTTGCTTGTACAAGAAGGTCTGGACAGTGAGAACTCTTTTTCTAGATTGGTTCCATTAATGCTTTGTCCCTGAAGTCAGGAAGTACCTAGCCAATGAGAGACTGCCTTTAAAAATTATTTTGATATTGGATAATGCCCCTGGCCTACCTAAAGCCCCATGAGTTCAACACCAAAGACCTCAAAGTGGTCTACTTGCCCCCAGACACAATGTCTCTAATTCAGCCTGCAGGTCAGAGGTCATAGAGACTTTTAAGTTTCATTACCCACTGTACTTAATGGAAAGCATTGTCAATGCTATGGAAGAGAGAACCCTGATAAAACATCATGGAAGTCTTGAAAGTCTCATCACTGAAGATGGGTGGCATCACTGTTACAGAAAAAGCTGTGAAAGCTATGAAATCCAAAAGAATAAATTGCTACTGGAAAAAATTGTGTCCAGATATTGTGCATGACTTCACCGGACTTATGACAGTCCATCAAGGAAATAATGAGAGATTCTGGATGTGGCAAAAAAAAAGATGTGTGTGTGAAGAGTTTCAATATATGGTTCTTGAAATTCAAGAGCTAACAGACACCACACCAGAGGAATTAACAAAAGATTTGATGGACATGGCTGCTTCGGAACCAGTGCAGCCCATGAAGGAGAAATGTAGAAGAAGCAGTGACAGAAAACAAATTGACATTAGACAATCTGGCAGAGGGGTTCCAGATATTCAAGACTACTTTTCACTTGTTTCATAACATGGACTCTTCTATGATATAATTATTGAAACTAAAGCAAATGGTGGAAGGAGATTTGATAGCATATAGGAATATTTTTAGAGAAATGAAAAAGCAAGAGTCAGAAATTACAATGTCTTTCCATAAAGTTAAACAGAGTGTGCCTGCCTCTCTGTTTCACCTCCTCTTCCACCCCAGAGACCATGAGATCGACGTTTCTCCCCTCCTCCTCAGCCTACTCAATGTGAGGATGAGGATAAAGACCTTTATGATGCTTCCACTTAATGAATAGTAACCAATCATTATGCCATGCTGTTAATAAACTTAACTGTTGTATATGTTGTGTCTTTGTGTGAAAATCTATAACTGTAAGGCAAGAACTGTGTGAGATGTTTTTGTGTCATCATATTTTAAGTATTCATTGTGAAGAACATCACGTGCAAGACTTCAAGTGGATAGCCTATCCTTACGGAGGCATAAGGTAAGTGATACTTAATATAAAATTAATGGATTAGTTTTATGATATTGCTTTCAAAGAATTATATTACCATGCAGTATGCTTCTCATAATTGAAGCAACTGTATTAGCTTATCATTACAGGTAAGTGGTATTTTTTTAAAAGTACTGTTTCTAATACTGTATTATGAATGACACTATTACTTAATGTATGCCATAAAAATATAACCATTCATTAGTGTATAAGCTAGGCTACTATGAAGCAATTGTATGCATTATACTAGGCTGTAAAGCAGTCATACTGATGCTGCTTCATTATGAATGCATGAATTCTTATGTTTGTGAATAAATATGAATTTCCTTTTCACATTATCTTCATTTTTTACGTCTAGTGTTAGTATACATAGTATCTACAGTGTCTTGTATAAAACTATTTTTTTAAATTTATTTTTTATTGGTGTTCAATTTACTAACATACAGAATAACCCCCAGTGCCCGTCACCCATTCACTCCCACCCCCCGCTCTCCTCCCCTTCTACCACCCCTAGTTCGTTTCCCAGAGTTAGCAGTCTTTACGTTCTGTCTCCCTTTCTGATATTTCCCACACATTTCTTCTCCCTTCCCTTATATTCCCTTTCACTATTATTTATATTCCCCAAATGAATGAGAACATATAATGTTTGTCCTTCTCCAACTGACTTACTTCACTCAGCTGTATAAAACTATTGATGTAACTGACAGATGATTAAACTTGTAAACACATGACATCAATAAATTACAGTACTATTCGAGTCCCAGTGGAGTCGCAAAAAAATAAATTACAGTACTATAAAGTATCTTTGACTTAATATCTTAATTTCTCTAGCTTTGTTGTAAGAATACAGTATATAGTATACAAAATGTGTTACTGGTAAGCCTTCTGGTCAATAGTAGGCTATTAGTAATTCAGTTTTGGGGGAGTCAGAAGTTACACAGAGACTTCCAATTGTGTGTATTGTGGGGATTGGCTAACCACCCTGCACTGTTCGAGGAACAGCTGTTTAGTCCAGGATATTGAGCTGAAATCCTGAGAAAAGTAGGTAACACTATTGATAGCCTACCAAGTACCAGGCACCTTATATGATAACTAAACGTTTACCCTAATCTTTACAGTAACCATATAAAGCCAAACATGGCTATTTTTACTATCTTATAGATGACCAAATTGGAATTAGATGAACTCTTTGTTGGTCATCCGGGAAATGTCGAAGTCTGGCTTTGAACCAGGTCTGACTAGGGCTCAACACAAAGCCTTACTGCTACTTCCTCCATAAGAGTGACCTTAATTTAGGTGTTGAGTATCATTGTGGATTACCTGCCATTGAGCCATTGCCTTGTTTTCATTTGCCATCCTCTTCCTTCAGCTGCTGGCAGCTTGGTTCAGAGTGTAAAGAGAAAGTATTCTAGTTAGACACCAATTTCTTACCAAAGAAGTTACTGACACAAATCTTCAAGCTGTTAGTTTTATGTTGCACAGCTGCAGAAATTCCAGAGAAATATTTTAACTTGGGGAGCACAACTTTTAGGCAGAAGCTGACTTCAATCACATTTTTGGTGGATTTTTTTTAACCTGACATTTTGAGGAAAAGATTTCCAATCTGTTCATTCATTCAATTTTTCATCAAGATATGTGTACTCCTTAATCCCCATACCCTATTTCCCCCGTTCCTCCACCCACCTCCCTTCTGGTAACCATCAGTTCTCTAAACTTAAGACTTTGTTTTGTGGTTTGTCTTTTTTCCCCTTTTCATTTGTTTCTTAAATTCCATATGAGAGAGATCGTACTGTATTTGTGTTTCTCTGGCTGACTTAATTCCCTTAACATAATAACTCTCTAGCTCCACCCATGTTGTTGCAAATAGCATGCTTTCATTATTTTGTATGGCTGAATAATATTCCATTGTGTACACACACGTGACATACATGTCACGTCGTCTTTATCCATTCATCTCTCTGGATACTTGGGTTGCTTCCATAGTTGGGCTATTATAAATAAGACTGTTTAGTGTTTTTGTATTTTTAGGGTAAATACACAGTGATTACTTGTAGAGTAGTTCTATTTTTAATTTTTTTTGAGGAACCTCCATACTGTCTTCGACAGTGGCTGTACCAGTTTGCATTGTCACCAGCAGTGCACAAGAGTTCCTTTTCTCCCCCCACATCCTCCTCAACAATTGTTTCTTGTGTTTTTTATTTTAGCCATTCTGATATCTCATTGTGTGAGGTGATACCTCATTGTGGTTTGGATTTGCATTTCCCTGATAAGTGATGTTGAGCCTTTTCTTCATGTGTCTGTTGGCCCTTTGGATTTTTTTTTTTTTTTTTTTTGAGAAATGTTATGTTTTCTTCTCATTTTTAAATTGGATTATTTGTCTTTTGGGTATTGAGTTGTATAAATTCTTCATATATTTTGGATGCTAACCCTTTATTATATATGACATTTGCAAGTATCTGCTCCCATTCAGTAGGTTGCCTTTTAATTTTGCTGACTGTGTCCTTTGCTGTGTAGAAATTTCTATTTGGATATAGTCCCAATAGTTTGTTTTTGCTTTTATTTCCCTTGCCTCAGGAGACATATCTAGAAAAATGTTCTACGACCAATATCATCGAGACATTGGCCTGTGTTCTTTTCAAGTATACGTATGGCTTCAGGTCTCACATTTAGGTCTTTAATCCATTTTGAGTTTATTTTTGTGTATGGTGTAAGAAAGTGGTCCTGTTTTCTTTTTTTGCATGTTGCTGCAGGTTTTCCCAGAACCATTTGTTAAAGAGACTGTCCTTTTCCCATTGTATATTCATTTCTCCTTTATCAAAGATTAATTGACTAAATAATTGTAGGTTTATTTCTAGGTTTTCTGTCCTATTCCATTAATCTATTTTTTTTAATGGCAGTACCATACTGTTTTGTAATGTAACTTGAAATTCGGAATTCTGTACCTCCAGTTTTTTCTTTTTCAAGATTGTTTTGGCTATTCAAGGCCTTTTGTGGTTCCATACAGATTATAGGATTGTTAGTTCTTTGAAAAATGCTGTTTGTATTTTGATAGGGATTGCATTAAATCTATAGCTTGCTTTGGGTAGTATAGATGCTTTAATAATAATTGTTCTTTCAACCCATGAACATGGAATTTCTTTCATCAGTGTTTTACAGTTTTGAGTATAAGTCTTTCACTTCTTTGGCTAAGTTTATTCCTAGATATAAACTTGTTTTTGGTGTAGTTGTATGTGGGATTGCTTTCTTAATTTTACTTTTTGCTGCTTTATTATTATTGTGTAGAAATGCAACAGATTTCTGTACATTGATTTTATATCCTATGACTTTACCAAATTCATTTATCAATTGTTAGTTTTTTGATGGAATCTTCAGGGTTTTTAATATATATAATATGTCATCTGCAAATAATGAAGGTTTACTTCTTCCTTACCAATTTGGATGCCTTTTATTTCTTTTTTGTTGTCTGATAGGTGTGGCTAGGACTTCCAGCACTATGTTTAGTAAAAGTTGTGAGAGTGGAGGGTAAAAGGGTAAAAGCTCTCGGGTTTTCAACATTAAGTATGATTTTAACTGGCTTTTTCATGTTATGGCCTTTACTATACTGAAGTATGTTCCCTCTACACTTACTTTGTTGAGAGTTTTTGCATTGAATGGATGTTTTACTTTGTCAAATGCTTTTCCTGCATATGTTGAAATGATTATATCATTTTTGTTCTTTCTCTTGTTTATGTATCATGTTGAGTGATTGGCAAATATTGAACCACCCTTGCAACCCAGGAATTAATCCCACTTGATCATGGTGTATGATTTTTTTTAATGCATTGTTGGTTTGCTACTATTTTATTGAGGATTTTTGTGTCTATAATTCATGAGAGATATCGGCCTGTCCTCTTTATGTCTTTGTCTAGTTTTGGTATCAGGCTGATACTGTCCTCATGAAATGAATTCGGAGGTTTTCCATCCTCTTGTATTTTTTGGACTAGTTTGAGAAGAATAAGTATTAACTCTTCTTTAAATGTTTGGTAGAATTTGCCAGTGAAGGTGTCTGGTCCTAGACCGTTGTTTTTTTGGGAGACTTCAGATTACTGATTCAATTTCCTTGGTGGTAGTTGGTCTGTTCAAATTTTGTTTCTTCCTGCCTTATTTTTAGTTAAGTATGTTTCTAGAATTTATCTACCACTTCTAGGTTGTCCCAATTCGTTGGCATATAGGTTTTCATAATATTCTGTTACAATTGTTTGTATATCTGTGGTGTTGGTTGTTATTTCTCCTCTTTCATTAGTGATTTTATCTGGGTTCTCTCTCTCTCTTCTGATGAGTCCTGCTAGAGTTTATCAATTTTGTGATCTTTTCGAAGAAACAGCTCCTGTTTTCATTGATCTGTTCTATTGTTTTTTTAGTTTCTATATCATTTATTGCTGCTCTAATCTTCCTTCTTTTTGTTGGTTTTGGGTTTTATTATTTTTGTAGCTCCTTTAGGTGTCAGGTTAGGTTGTTTTGAGATTTTTCTTCTTGAGGTAGGCCTATATTACTTTAAACTTCACTTTTAGAACCACTTGTGCTGCATCCCAAAGATTTTGGATCATTATGTTTTCATTTTCATTTGTTTCCATGTTACTTTTTATTTCTTCTTTGATTTCCTGGTTGACCCACTCATTTTTTAGTAGCATGTTATTTAATCTCCATGCATTTGTGCTCTTTCCAGATTTTTCTTGTGATTGATTTCTGGCTTCAATAACATGTGATCAGAAAAGATGCATGGTAGGACTTCAGTTTTTTTGAATTTGTTGAGACTTGTTTTGTGGCCTAATATGTGATCTGTTCTGGAGAATGTTCCATGTGCAATTAAAAAAGATGTGTATTCTTATGTTCAGTATGGAATGTTATGAATAAATGTTAAATCCATCCAGTCTAGTGTGTCATTCACAGCCACTGTTTCCTTGTTGATTTTCTGTTTGGATGCTCTGTCCATCGATGTGAGTGGGTTGTTAAAGTCTTCTACTATTATATTACTGTCAATTATTTCCTTCATGTTTATTATTAACTTTTAGTATTTGTGTGCTCCCACGTTGGGTGCATAAATATTTACAGTTGTTATATCTTCTTGTTGGATTGTCCCCTTTATTCTTACATAGTGTCCTTGGTCTCTTGTTACAGTCTTTGTTTTAAAGTCCAGCTTATCTGGGGGTGCCTGGCTGGCTCAGTTGGAAGAGCAAGTGATTCTTGATCCTGGGTGTTGTGAGTTCAAGCCCCATATTGGGTGATAAACTTAAAAAAATTAAGTCTAGTTTGTTTGGTACAAGTATTACTACCTCAGCTTTCTTTTGACATTTATTTGCATGATAAATATTTCTCCATCGCCTCACTTTCAAAATGTGTCTTTCAGCTGAGATGAGTCTCTTGTAGGCAATATATAGAAGATCTGGTCAAAAGTAATATTCTAATCTTAATTTGGTATGCTCATTTCAGACAGAAGACAAAGTGAAATCACCTGGATCACAATTTATGTATCAGGCCAAAGTTACTATAAAATAACTATGATATTAATAGTGGTTATTCTGAATGGCAGAGCTGTGGGTGATTTTTTCCTAAATGAGAGAGTATTACTTTGAAATGGGAAAAAGGAAACGTTTTCCTTTGATGTAAAAACATGCACTTCAAAATCTTAGTTATTAACACCACCCAGATCTCCTTTTTGTATTTACTCTGCTTGTTGATCAGTTATTTATACCACTGAAGGAAGAACCATGTTTTGACTTTAAATGCCAAGGAGAGTTAATTCAGCTTCTTACTTTTTTTAAATGGTACATAAAAAAGGAGGAGGTATTTTGTGGTTGGCATATTGATGTGACCTATCCTGTTCAATAGGTTTTCACTGCCATATTTAAATAACTTACCATTTATATTTTATGTGCATTACTTTCAATGCTGCTGAATTAACATTTAAAGTTTGTATTTCCTTCCTAGTTTAATTTCAGTATCCCAAGTTCTGGGAGCACTTCATTGCTCAAGGTCAGAAAATGTGGGGCTCTGCCGATACTATAAAGATATATATAAACTAGATTGATTTTGGCTTTCTTCTTTTTATTCATGCCTTCAGCAAGTCAGGTTAAATACTATGCTTATATTTCATGGGTTATTATTTCTAGGTTCAAAATTTTGACATTTGATGGTTTGTCTTTTGTTACTGATTGTATTTACACAAAAAACACATTCTGTTATTTCCCATATCTTATAATGTCCCATCTGTATGAAGTTAAAAAGAATCAGTCTCACAAAGATATTAATTGTCTTGGTTTTATTTTCATTCTGTGTTATCTATATATCAATTCAAACTACCTTTTTAATACTATGGTCCTGAGGTGTAAAACTCAAATTTTTGAATAAGTTAACAATAATTGGATTTATATTTAATACTTTAGGAAAACAACTTTTCTGTTTTATGCTGTTTTATAATCTTTATTAAAAGAAGCTCAGAAAAATAGAGCACAAACTTCCCTTGTTCTTATGCTGTAAGACCTCTACATTTCCGGACAGTCTATAAAGATAGTTATGTGAAATAAATATCCATAGTTGAAATACAAACACTGAATTTCATTGTGCAAATACTGAAACCTATTTTTTTTTAAAAAATACAGTTTGTTTCTAACCATATCAGAGCTGTTTTACAGTTAATGAAGGATTTCAAAAAATACAAAGTTACACCAATCTGATCTTAATATGCCCTGGTATTCCTGTCTCACTTGTAAAGTTGTTGTAAGAAAGATTAGACAAATTTTAGTTTTTCTGGGGCTTTTCTAAGGTTAAATGCATTCTTTTTTGGTATTAAAAAACAGAAGATGTTTTCCCCCATTTAATATAAAAACATCCATTTACTTTGAAAGAGTTCTCAGTCTACCTCTGGTTAAGGTTATTTCTTATTGAGTGTTTGATCTAGATTTAGACAAATAGCAAGTGATCACCTTTCTGTTCTATGTTTATCGTGTCCTTCCTTTACTCTTTCCTGAGTGAGTGGTTCATTTCCTTTATTAACAATCTAGGAATAATATAGCCAGATTTCTGTTTCTGGTCTCTCAGTAAATGAACTTCAAATAATTAATCTTAAAAAACTATGATTACCTTCATTTTAATAACAAAGTTTTCAATGTGCTCTTCAAAAACGGAGTTGTGAGATTTGTTGATATTATAACTGAACTTGCTAAGGCAGTTAATGTTGCTTTTGGATTAAATGGGCAACTACATACTCTGAGAGAAGAAATGTTAAGATACTCTAAGAACTGAGTAACAAAAACCTATTGTGCACTTCTATTTTTTTGAGGACTTTTGTTTTTTGGAAATTGAGTGCAATGTGAATACATTGATAATCTGGGATTCAGGCATCTGGCTTGGAGAGATCAGTAGTTTTCCTGTTAAGGTGTCTTTTTTATTTGAGGTAACAGGGACTTTGCATGCATGTGAAGGGAAATATGCAAATATTTTTTAACTAATACATTAGTGAAATAGAATTAGTGAAAGAAAAATGGCACAAGCTCAAGATACAAAGCTTTTTTTTTTTTAAGTATTCAAAGTTGAGCGCACAGAGTCACCAAACATTTATAATTTAGATTGTGATTATGAATCACAAACCTTGGTGATTGAATCTTCTGGAGAATTTCGCTGAATAAAAAGGAAGTGGTAGAAATGCTTCTGACTAAAAGGATAACCAAATAAAGATATAGGAATAAGCATGAATAGACTATATAACATTTTCCTGAGTCCGTATTTCTGACCCTCAGATAAGGTCTTTCCAGCCTATGTCATACTACACCATACTAGAGATTTTCTGGAGAGCTCGTGGGCAGTTCATGATGTAGCTAGGCCTGAATGCAGTACATGGAGGCAGACTGCACTTTACCCACTCTGGTCCATTTCTTAAAAGTGTTCTATTTTACAGTGACTCAGACGTTACAAGCCATTCTCTTGTAAACAATAAATAAGCCTGTTTAAAACTAGGAGCACATGGCAACAGCTGTGAACAACTTAGTTAAAATGTTCCCTTATGGAGATGCAAGGAACTGAAGGACAAAAATAAGACACCCGAAGCACTGCCTCAAATCTGAAGGATGGGCAAGAAAAAAGAACAGGAAATTGAGTGATATGTATATACAGTGTCTATGGGTTCATTGGCCTACACTAACTTCCTCCAGTAAGGGTTTTTCCTCAGTAATCAAATAGAGCCTCAGATTATGTCACCCACAGAAAGGGAGGGAAAAGTGGAAAAATAAGACCCTTTCTGATATGTAGAGTCTTCTGTGACTGCCAGAAAAGTAATCTGGATTAAATCACATCAAGAAATAGGTTATGATTGTACAAATATGTACAAGGATAAGCTTAGAATTTTTCCCTCATTCAGACAGAAGTTTCAGGGTAATTTCAGGAATACTATTGCCAGTTGCTTAGGGATTATTCTCCCCTTTTCTTTTCAGAAAGAATATGAATACTGTACATTATGGTAGCAATGTGTGAAAAACCAGGCCTAAAGACACCTGTACAATGTCTTGAATATTACTGGACATTCTTGTGGTTTAGGAAATGGGTTTGAGTTTCTACAGAGGATGGATTTAGCAAATAAATCATCCTGCTACTTTCCCATGAAAATTCAATATGGGATTGGGGGGGTGTCCATGATTTTGTATGAAGGAAAAGAACTAAGTAATATTACATTTTAGCCTCCAAGTGGAGAAAAGCACCAAGTTTCTCTGTGATTTCATTAAAGCAAACTGAGTTCTCAAATCTTACTCTATTTTTCTAACTAAAGACAAAACTGATCTGGTTCTAGTGCTATTTTCCACAACAGAAAATTCCCCCTACTATGGTTTTATTTAAAAACCAACCCTAAATCACAACCCAATTTACATGCTGTCTTTATCCACATACAGAATTCTCACAGCCAGCAAGGCAATTTACACGTAAAAGGCTTTCCAAAGAAATAAGCCCAATTCCTTATTTACAGAAGTATTCCTACCTATTATTTTGAAATAACTTTTTTGGTATCTATTTTCAGACTCAATAGTTCATAATATTTTCCACTTATTATCAACAATTGCAAATCCAAGATATTAAAGAAATACTTAATCTATTCAAATGTAATCCTTACCATCTCCTTAAAGTTGGCTGAAAAGTGTTATATTCATAAACACGATGCTTTTGTGTATGGGTTACAATATAAACTCCTTTCCACAAAGGCAATATGTTGTAAAATTGATGTCTCAAGGCCACTGAAGTGACGACATAATTTCAGTCAAGCATTAAGAAGTTCATCATCTGAGTGTCCAATAGCATCTGGGTTTGAAAGTGGATCCAAGTCTGCAAATAGATTGAACCAGGCCGACATGTCTTGGTTACCATTGTTGGGAGCTATTAAAGAAGAAAAAACACATTGAAGATTTTTAACGTGATTTTAAAAATCACATTACCATTTATGTAATTTTTAAAGTAGATGCTTTTTTTTTAATAAAAAAAAATTAAGACAACTGATAATTTTGAAAAGCTAATGCAGAGATCTTGTGCTTTTCTGAGTTCCTTAAATGTATGTGATGTTACTCTGAGAAATTATTAAAAGTGAAAAGGCAGGCAGTAATAGTCTTAGAAACAGATAATTTATAGAAGTCTTTCAGGTAAGGTTCAAAAGTAAAAGTAACCTTTGTTTCTACAAAGTAGGAATATTACATTTGTGTTTAAAATCTACATTTATTATAAAATATTAAACATGGAGGAAGAAAACCCTTCTGATTCTATCATATTAACATACCCAGCAGTTCTCATTTTGGTTTATAGTTATTTCCTTTGTCTTTTCCATGTACATTTTACAAATTTTTGATAGATATTTTATGGAGTAGATTGTGTCTCAGATACAACTTTCTGTTAACCAACTCCCTCTCACCTCCCTGCAGAGACTGGAAAATCACATATCAATAGTCTCCAGGTTGTGCTGTGGCAGATATTTCAAGGATATACATTTAGGCTGAAGGCTGAGACTAGTAAAAAAAATACACAATGGCACAGACAGTGAGTCATCTCAGAAGGCTAGGCTCTTGAGGGTTGAGACCCAGGGGACAATCTAAAGACCTGCATATGAGACAGGACAGTGGGCAGGCAAGCCATACTCAGAAGAGTCTAAGGCAACCCTCTTTTATAACCATGGTTTCCCACTTTCTGCAGATCAGAGGGCTGTAGTTTGGACTGTGGGAATTCCAAGCCTCAAAGATCAGGAAAAGTGAAAAGCTTCCATGTATTTCTAGGAACCCAAAATTAGTGATACCTACATAAGTTCTGGCCTTGAGTCTTCAGCACACTACCTAATAATAAGTAATAATGGGGACGTCATATAACCCCACAAGCTCTTATTTCCTCATCTGTAAAGTAATAATCATTAAACCAAGATACCTGAGAATAAACAGGGGCCTATTGAGGATTATTAAGCTGGGGGCACCTGAGTGACTCAAATTTTTTTTTTTTTTACTTTCATTAAAAAAACCCTTTATAAAAAAAAAAAGACCCTTTATAGTCATTTCATGTCGGTTGGAAATCACATAAGTTAGGCAGAAAAATAACCCAGGGGACAGATACAAAGGGACGGCATGGCATTTCCCCAACAGGTCTCTGCTCCACAGGTGGCAGGTGGGGCCAGGGCAGGCCTGGGGCATCTACGCATGACAGGTGGGCCTGGCCACCAGGGCTCAGCTATCCTCCTCGTCCAGGGACTCTGAGTCCATCCGCACCCTTGAACGCTCCTGCCGCTCCTTCCGGGTGCATCCAGCTCGGAGCCCTCACGCGCATTGTCATTGTGTAATGGCTGTTCAGAGGAGCCACAGCCTGGCCCCTCCTCGGAGTTCTGTCCTCCCTCCTGCTCCTTGTCTTCCATGCTCTCCCCTTTCTGGGACATGGCCTCACCGTTCACCAGGGCTGAGAGATCAGCATTTGCCTCATCCTCTACCCTCTCCATGGGCGCCTCCTCTCCAGCCAGTGCCTCCTCGGCCTTCTCCACCCCAGCTCTGGTCGCCATCTGGATGGCCTCAATCCCTTCTTGATTTTTGGCTGAGGTCATGATCTCAGGCTTGTGATCTCAAGCCCTGCACCAGGCTCCATGCTCGGAGGGGAGTCGGCTTCCTTTCCTCTTTTTTTTTAAGATTTTATTTATTTATTCATGAGAGATACACATAGAGAGAAAGAGAGAGACAGAGACAGGCAGAGGGAGAAGCAGGCCCCATGCAGGGAGCCCGACATGGGCCTCGATCCCGGGTCTCCAGGATCAGGCCCTGGGCTTGGGCTGAAGGCGGCGCTGAACCCCTGAGCTACCCAGGCTGCCCTCCTTTCCTCTTCCTCTTCTTCACCACCACTCACCCCCCAATCTACCATGCTCACTCACTCTCTGTCTCTCTCAAAATAAATTAAAATCTCTTGGGCAGCCTGGGTGGCTCAGCGGTTTAGCGCCGCCTTTGGTCCAGGGACTGATCCTGGAGTCCTGGGATCGAGTCTCATGTCGGGCTCCCTGCATGGAGCCTGCTTCTCCCTCTGCCTGTGTCTCTGCCTCTCTCTCTCTCTCTCTCTCTCTCTTTCTCTCTCTCTGTGTCTCTCATGAATAAATAAAATCTTTTTAAAAAAACAAAATAAATTAAAATCTTTTAAAAAAATTATGCTGGAATAAGCAAGAAAAATCCCAAACGACAGAACTATACTCCTAAAGGAGCTAGAAAATGAACAATCAAAACCCAAAACCAGTAGAAGGAAATAATAAAGATTAGACTAGAAATTAACAAGAAACAAAACAACAACAACAACAACAACAAAAAAAAAAAAACAATAAAACATGCCAATCAAACCAGGAGCTGGTTCTTTGAAAAGACCACAAAATTGATGGTAAGCCTTTAGCCAGACTTATTAAAGGACTCAAAATCAGATATGAAAGAGGAGAAATAACGAACACCACAGAAAGGATTGTAAGAGAACATTATAAAAAGTATATGCCAACAAACTGGGCAACATAGAAGAAATGAATACATTTGTAGAAACATATAATCTTCCAAAACTAAATCAGGAAAAAATAGGAAATTTGAACAGACCAATTACTAGCAAAGAAATTGAATCAAAAATTTTAAAAATCCCAACAAACAAAAAGCCCAGGACCATCTGGGCCCATTTGCCTTCACTGGCAAATTCTACCAAACATTTAAAGAAGAATTAATACCTATTCTTCTGAACCTGTTCCAAAAAAATACAAGAGGAAAGAAATCTTCCAAATTCATTATATGAAGCCAGTATTACACTGATACCAAAACCAGATAGACCCCACAAAAGAAAAAGAAAACAAACCCTACAGGCCAATATCTCTGATGAACACAGATGCAAAAATTCTCAACAAAATAGTAGCAAATTCAACAATACATTAAAAAATCATGATCAAATGTGATTTATTCCTGGGATGCAAGGGTGATTCAATATTTGCAAGTTAACCGAGATAGATACATTACATCACGAGAAAAGATAAAAATCACATCATTCCAATGGATGCAGAAAAAGCACTTGGACACCTGGGTGGCTCAGTGGTTGAGTGTCTGCCTTCAGCCTAGGGCATGATCCTGGGAGTCTTGGGATCTAGTCCCACATCGGGCTCCCTGCATGGAGCCTGCTTCTCTCTCTGCCTGTGTCTCTGCCTCTCTCTGTGTGTCTCTCATGAATAAATAAATTTATATATGAAAAAAAAAAAACACCTGACAAAGTATAAAATTCAGGATAAAAACCATCAACAAAACAGGTCTAGATAGAAGGAAACATACCTCAAAATAATAAAAGCCTTATATAAAAACCCACAGCTAACATACTAAATGGGAAAAAACAAAGGTTTTCCTCTAAGGTCAGGAACAAGACAAGGATGTCCACTCTCACAACTTTTATTCTACATAGTGCTGGAAGTCCTAACCACACCTATCAGACAAAAAAAGAAATAAAAGGCATCCAAATTGATAAGGAAGTAGTGAAATGTTCACTATTTGTAGATGACATTATACTATATATGGAAAACCTGAAAGACTCTATACCAAAAAACTGATAGAACTGATAAATTCAGTAAGGTTGTAGGATATAAAATCAATGTACAGAAATCTGATGCATTTCTATAGCTAATAATGAAGCAGTAAAAAGTGAAATTAAGTAAACAGTTCCATTTACAATTGTATCAAAAATAAAATACTCAAGAATAAACTTAACCAAGGAGGTCAGAGACCTGTACTCTGAAAACTATACAACACTGGTGAAAGAAACTGAAGATGACACAAAGAAATGGAAAGATATTCCATGCTCATGGATTGGGAGAACAAATACTGTTAAAAATCCATACTACCCAAAGCAACCTACAGATTTAATGCAATCCCCATGAAAATACCAATGGCATTTTTCATAGAACTTAGAACAAATGATCCTAAAGTCTGCATGGAACCACCAAAAACAATCCTGAACAGCCAAAGCAATCCTGAAAAACAAAACTGAAGGAATCACAATCCCAGATTTCAAGATATATTACAAAGCTAGTAATCGAGACAGTAATCAAAGTTATCAAAACAGTACTGGCACAACAATGGAGACATAGATCAATGTAACAGAATAGAGAACCCAGAAATAAACCCACAATCATATGGTCCATTATGACAAAGGAGGCAAGAATATGCAATGGGAAAAAGTCCAACAAAAAGTGTTAGGAAAACTGGGCCACTTTTCTTACACCATACACAAAAATCAACTCAAAGGGGATTAAAAACCTAAAGCAATAAAAATCCTAGAAGAGAGCAGAGCACAGGCAGTAATTTCTGTGACATACTTCACATAGCAACTTCACTCTAGAGAGGTCTCCTGAGGCAAGAGAAACAAAAGCAAATATAAACTATTGGGACTGCCTCAAAATATAAAGCTTCTGCACAGCAAAGGAACCAATCAATAAAAAGACAACCTATTGAATGGGAGAAGATATTTGTCAATGACATATCTGATAAAAGGTTAGTATCCAAAATATATACAAATATATACAAATCAACACCCAAGAATCCAATTAAAGTGGGCAGAAGATTTGAACTGACATTTCTCCACAGACATGCAGATGGCCAACAGACACATGAAGGAGACGTTCAGTATTACTCATCATCAGGGAAATGTAAATCAAAACCACAATGGGGGATGCCTGGGTGGCTCAGTGGTTGAGCCTCTGCCTTTGGCTCAGGGTGTGATCCTGGGTCCAGGGATCAAGTCCTGCATCGGGCTCCCTGTGAGGAGCCTGCTTCTCCCTCTGTCTCTGCCTCTCTCTGTGTGTCTCTCATGAATAAATAAAATCTTAACAAAAAAAAAACACACAATGAGGTTTCACCTCAGAGCTGTCAGAATGGCTAGACTCAAAAACACAAGTGTTGGCAAGGCTGTAGAGAAAAAGGAACTCTTGTGCACTATTGGTGGGAATGCAAACTGGTATAGCCACCGTGGAAAACTGTGTGGAGGTTCCTCAAAAAATTAAAAATAGAATTAGCATATGATCCAGTAATTCCACTACCAGATATTTATCCAAAAAGGTACAAAAGCACTAAGCCAAAAAAAGATATATGTACCTCTATGTTTACTGCAGCATTATTTGCAATAGTCAAAGTACGGAGACAGTCCAAGTGTCCATCAGTAGATGAGTAAAGAAGAGGTAGTTTATATGTATACTATGGAATGTTAGCCATAAGGAAGAGGGAAATCTTGCCATCTGCAACAATACTGATGGATCTAGAGGGCATAATGCTAAGTGAAATAAGTCAGAGAAAGGTAAATACCGTATGATTTTACTCATTGTTGAATTTAAGAAATAAAACCAGTAACGGAAAGAAGAGATAGACAAAATAATAGACTCTTAAATTTGGAGAACTCATGGTTACCTGAGGGAGCATGTTGGGGGATGGGAGAAATAGATGAAGGGGATTAAAAGTACACTTATTGTTGATAAGCACTGGATGTTGTATGGAAATGCTGAATGAATTATTGTAATGTACACCTGCAACTAATATAACACTGTATGTTGACTATACTAGAATTTTTTTTAAATAACTGAAAAAATAATTATACTGCAAGAATAGGTGTCAACCAGGATATGTCATTCCTGTAGTCATTCCAGTAATATCTGACCTTCTTGGTGTAGCTGTGGAGAGGTTCTGGTAAGTATATGAAATCCTGTAAGCATTTTACAAACATGGGATGGTTTTATATTGATTTGTCACAGTGGAAAATGAAAGAGGCTCTCCTTGTGTATACTTTTCTTGCCTCCAGAAATTCTTATGGAATAAATAGCAAATGAGTTATACTGAAAATGTAATATATATATAGAAAAAAAGAGTCCAAATAACTGTCAATAGTTTTCATAAGATAAAAGCAACTGTAAACAATGTCAATTCAAGACATAAAACAAGGGGATCCCTGGGTGGCTCAGCGGTTTGGTGCCTGCCTTTGGCCCAGGGCGTGATCCTGGAGTCCTGGAGTCCCGAGATTGAGTCCCATATCGGGCTCCCTGCATGGGGCCTGCTTCTCCCTCTGCCTGTGTCTCTGCCTCTCTGTGTCTCTCATGAATAAATAAATAAAATCTTAAAAAAAAAAAGACATAAAACAAGACTACTCCTTAGAAGCTACCCTTGTGACCCCCTTCCAGTCACTGTTCACACCCCACCCTCCAACCTAGCAAACATTGAGATAAATTCCATCTTAAGATGGCTATTAGCAGCAGTGTTGTGACAACATTCTTGTGTATACATTTTGGTCAACAAATGGATGCACTTCTGCACTCAGAAGTGGAAATGCTTGGTCTTGTGTATTATATGTATGTATATCCAATTTTAGTAGAAACTGCTAAACAGTTTTCCAAATGGTAATGTGAATTTGCATTCCCATGGGCAGTGTCGGTTCCTCCACATCCTTGTCATCACATGGGATTTTCTATTTTTCATTTTAGCCATTTTGGTTGGTGAATAATGGAATTGCATTTTGGTTTTAAGTTGCATTTCTTCAAGGATTAGTGAAGTTGGGTAATGAATTTGGGGGGGTAATGAATTTTAAAGCTGTTGAGAATTTCAATTTTTATTAAAACTCTCAGGCTTAATTTCATTATCTTGAAGCCTCAATGATTATAGGCAAATAGCAGCTTTCCCAATATTTCTCAATACTTCTTTCCCAAGTTCACTTATGAAATTTACCTTATAGTCTCTATTTTAAATGATTACACACAAATTTAGTTTTAGTGGGTTTTAAAAATGAAAATTATAATTAGGCTGAATCCCAAAGGGATGGCCCCACATCACAGATTCACCCCCAGATAGTGTGAATCTGTGATTAGGAATTGATGGATTTTCCAATTGATTTTTCCCAAAGTACTGGTAAGAATAGGATTCTAAGAGTATGATACATATCAACAAATAAATTAAAAATGAGGGACAAGAGAAAGCTGTTTCATACAGTAGAATGTTAAATAATAAATGTAGAAAGAATGAGGAAAGAGAACACCATTTGGCAACCACCACAGTAATACTTAATGCAAAGAATTATCAATGAATGCTAAATTAGTGGGTGAAACTTTGATAGAAACAAGCCATTTACACAGTTTCAAAATACTTTCCCACAAGATATTACAAAGGGAAAAATAAAATAGTAATTTTATAGTGCAGTCACCTGGGGGTTACCATCTTAATCAATTGATCAAAATTAACATCTCAAGCCATGGGACAATTCAGAATCATGTACCTCCTGATGTTAATTAAGAAGGCACATCATCTCCTATTCTGCTAGTCCTACCAAAATGCATAACCTGATCTAATTATGAAAAAGCATCAGATAAACCCAACTTAAGGAATATTCTACAAAATATATGGCCTCTTTGGTATAAAAAGATGATGAAAGACAAAGATTAAGGTACTGTTCCAGATTAAAAGCAATTAAAGAGATGTGACACTAGATGCAATGCGGGATCCTGGATTTGATCCTACACTAGGAAAAAACCCTCTTTCTCTTTTGTTATAAAAAACATTAGTGGGACAATTGGCAAAATATGAGTAAGGTCTATAAATTAGATAATAGCACTATGATGATGTTAATTTCCTGATTTTGATCACTGAATTGCAGTTATGTTAAAAAATATCCTAATTTTTAGGAATCCTTGTTTTAGATTATGAAGTATTTAGGTTTAAAGGAGCCTTAGGTCTGCTACTTACTAGTCTCAGAATAATTATAGTTCAGAAGAAATTATATATATTATACAGACACAGAGAATAAAGTAAACATGGTTCACATTTTAGGAAATCTAGGTGAATACACGGAAATATTTTGTGTTATATTTGTAAGCCTTCCTGTAGGTCTCAAATTATTTGCAACTTTAAAAATGTTGATAACACCATATTATAAATAGAAAAAGTATCAGTTCATATAGATAATACAAAAATGGGTAAGAAGAGAGGTCTTTTGTTTACAGCAGAGTACTGAGGTCTGGCTGAAGTGAACTGTATGGAATGTGAATTATACGTCAATAAGGCTACTTAATATTGTGATCAAATAGCTAAGTAGGTTTAAAAAAAAGGTAGTATATCCACACGATGGAATATTATTAAACCTTAGAAAGAGAGAAAATACTAAATGAAATAAGCCAGTCATGAAAAGATAAATACTGTATGATTCTACTTATATGAGGTACCTAGAGTAGTCAAATTCATAGAAACAGAAACTATAATGGTGGTTAGCAGGGGAAGGGGAAAAAGGATTTGTTGTTAAATGAGTATAAAGTTTCAGATTTGCAAATGAAAATGCTCTGGAGATCTGTTTCACAACACTATGTATATACTTAACATTACTGAACTGTTCACTTGAAAATGGTTAAGATGGTAATTTTTAAAAATATTTTATTTATTTATTCATAAGAGGCAGAGAGAGAGAGAGAGAGAGAGAGAGAGGCAGAGGCACAGGCAGAGGGAGAAGCAGGCTCCATGCAGGGAGCCCAACGTGGGACTTGATTCTGGGTCTCCAGGATCATACCTGGGCCGAAGGCGGTGCTGAACTGCTGAGCCACCCAGGCTGCCCAATTTTGTTAAGTGTTTTCTACTACAGTAAAAATGTTAAGGGAGTGCTGTGGTTAGAAAATCATCATTTTTCACCATCCCTTATAGTGAAGACTGAATTAGACAAAAATTAACAATGCATGCTAACTCTAAGTAGAAATTTTGATGACAAGGGACATCTGGGTGGTTTAGCGGTTGAACGTCTGCCTTTGGCTAGGGTGTGACCCTGGGATCCTGGGATCGAATCCCACATTGGGCTCCCCATGGGGAGCCTGCTTCTCCCTCTGCCTATGTCTCTGTGTCTCTCATGAATAAATAAATAAATAAAATCTTTTTTAAAAAATAAAAAAAAAAGTGGCAGCCTGGGTGGCTCAGCGGTTTAGCACCACCTTCAGCCCAGGGTATGATCCTGGTGACCTGGGATCGAGTCCTATGTCGGGGTCCCTGCATGGAGCCTGCTTCTCCCTCTGCCTATGTCTCTGTCTCAATGTTTTTTAAGGGACATCCTTAACCATTTACAGTAATTAGACATGGATCTTCAAAAAAATTGTTCTCCTTGGGGCAGCCTGGGTAGCTCAGCAGTTTAGCGCCTGCCTTTGGCCCAGGATGTGATCCTGGAGTCCCAGGATTGAGGCTCCCTGCATGGAGCCTGCTTCTCCCTCTGCCTGTGTCTCTGCCTCTCTCTGTGTCTCTCATGAATAAATAAATAAAAATTTAAAAAAAAGAAATGATTAAAAAAAGAAATTCTGATGATGAGCTGGACTTGTGCACAATCACAAAGTGTTTCATCACAGACTGCTTAGTAATTGCAAGAGAGGACAAAAAAATATAAAATAGTAATTATTTAGGAGAAAAATTGAACAAGACTTTGAAAGGGTGGCTAAAATTAACATCATCAATGTGGAAGAAATGGACAGCATCAACTTTCAGATGTGAAACCCTGAGACAGGAGTGTCACCTGTGCAGTACTCCAGGCAAGAATGAAGAACCTGCATTTAATCACAATAAAATTCAGATAAAACTGAAATAAAGAATATTCCATGAAAAATAAAGAACATTGGAACAGAGGGACTATATTCTATTATAATGCCCATGTTAAAAAAATCAAAGAAAAGCTATATAAATGCTTCAGATTAAAAGAGGCTAAAGAGACATGGCAACTTGAATACATGACCCTAGACTCAATGTCCAGAGGAGGAAAGTGCTATAAGAGATACTACTGGGTCAACTCACAAAATTAGAATACAAATATATGATAGATAATGGAAAAAGTGTTACGTTAATATTAAATTTCCTGAGGTTTACAACTGTACTGTGGTTATGCAAGAGAATATACCAGTGCTTATGAAATACAAACTGAAGTATTTTGGGGTAAATGATCATGATGTATGTAACTCACCCTCAAGTGGTTCAGAATAAAATGACACATGCATTAGACACACACATACATACATATATATGACTATATAAAGCAAAATACTAACAGTAAATGAATCTAGATAAAGCGCATACACGTGTTTGTGCTATTTTCACTTATGCAACGCTTCTGTACATTTGAAATTCTTTCTAATTAAAATTTTTAATAATCGACATCAGTGACTAAGATTATTATGTATCTAAAACCCTGACAGTAAAAAAAATAAATAAATAAAATAAAATAAAATAAAATAAAATAAAATAAAATAAAACCCTGACAGTGTCAACTTGCTATGCATATCCTACATGGTAATTATAATATGGCCCGGTTTTGCAGATAACAATATGGTGAGTACTCGATAAAGTAATTGTTAGCAATTACTATATGCCAGGCTCTTTGCTAAATGCCTAATGTACTGTTTGTCAACAGACATCTTGTAATCAAAGAATACCTTCTATCCCTAATGGTATTATCCATTACCAACAAATCTTAACACAAAACATAAAAAATTAAAGTACAAAATTTAGTTTACTATGACAAGCCCACAGTTTTATCCAGTTTTTTCCATGATGAGGGGTAGCCAGGTATAATTTATTTATTTAAAGATTTATTTATTTTAGACAGAGAATGAGTGCATGTGGGGGAGGGACAGAAGGAGAAGAAGAGAGAATCTCCAGCAGACTCCACTGAGAGCAGAGCCTGACATAAGCCTCAATCTCACAATCCTGAGATCACAACGTGAGCCAAAACCCAGAATTGGACGCTTAACCAACTGAGCCAGTCAGGTGCCCCTAAAACTTTAATTTTAATTCATTATTAACAAAATATTTTTCTGAACAATATGAGGCCAAGACTATAACATAATCCTTTTCTAAATTTATCTGAATTCAACTGATTGTTAATATGATGGCAAAGAATATAAATAAATAACTTACACTTTGTTAATTTCTTTGTACTCTGTGAAGGCACTGGCTGGTCATCAGTGTGTGGAAGAGGAACTTCTAATCCCCCTTGGGAGGCCCAGCCTGTGGGAGGGAAGTATCCATTGTCAGTTAGTCAAGTAAAAAATAGCATCAAAAAAAATAAGAAAAGGCAAAAATATCTAATGAATCCTCAGATCTTTCTACCAGGATGCAATTCTACAATATAAGACATAGAAGACACTTAAAATATATCTGCAATTAAGTATTTTAGTCAGATCATCTAAGTTTAGACTTCCCTACAGTTTTCAAAATGGTTTTGAAATAAATATACAAGTTTTCTTTTTAAACAATGCACATAGATAAGGTATAGAAAGAGAATTTCTAAGAAGCTGGGCAAGAGGAAATAGATCTGACAATTAGAATATTGAAAATTTTAAGCATGTTTATACCCTTGGACTTAGTAATCCTATTCCTAGAAATTTATCTTAAGGAAATAATTTAAGTGAAGAAAAAAAATACATGTATGATTATGTTTATTGCAGCATTATCTATAAAATGAAAAAATCATAACAGGAATGAATTAAGCAGATTATGGGAGATAAATGTGACAAAATACTATGCAGTCATTAAAAAGTATCATTATGAATACTCTATTACTAAGACCGTGAAATGTTTGCTATAACATGAGAAATTATTTAGGCTGTAATTCAAATACAGTACCAGAAAAAAACTTAGATTATCCTGCCTGCTACCTTTCTTGTACGGAAGAGATTATTTGAAGCCTATGTTCTTACTTAGGGTTTCTAGAACATATATCTTTTAACTCCACACAGCTCACTTTCCTGGTTTACATTGCAGGAAAATGAGGAGTAGCCATAAAGAAAAGGCTAGAGAAACAGGAAGAGTCCTGTACTAGGAGGCAACAAGACCAGATTTTGGTTTCCTCTTAATTGTTTAAACTGCCTGGTGATCTTAAGCAAGGCACTCGTTACACACTGAGTACTAAGTGCAAGTGCCTCAGCCATTGCATGGGAATATCCTGTCAGCCAGCAGGCAGGGACCAGAAGAGATGCTCTGAGTGGTGAAGAAATATTGTTGATGATGTACTGCCAGAAAATAACAAAAAAATCCAGTGCTGCTAGAGATGTGGGAAGTTAAGGAGAAAGGACAGTAGGATTTCATATGGAGAATGAATCTGTGTGTAAATCTTTGTAACTTTTAGGCCACACTGATATGGCATATGAGAATAGTTGTTTTCTAAAATTTTATAGCAAAACATTTGAATTATCCTAGATAGAGTGCCTCTTTATCGAATAACACTGTCCATTCTTACTTTTAGACTATTTAACAAATTCTTACTGAGTGATTATTTAACTGCTATTTTACTTATTGAACTAACTTTATGCTGCTGCCATAGAAAGCACAAAGATAAATCACCTCATAGGCTGTGTCCTTGAGGGGCTTACAGATTGGATAAAGTATGATGGTCTTACAGATATAATATGAACATAAGTATTTTAATATCAAGTACAAGGTATCAATACACTTTTAGGTGCTGTCAACCATTTTCTCAGGGTTAAAATCTACTAGGAGATGGAAGACAGGGACAGAAGGCAAGATGAACTACAATTACAATTAGCCATGAAATTAGCTACAATTAGTCATGAAAACAGAGAGAGTACTATGGGAGGCCACAGGGAGAAAAACCAACTGCATCAGGCAGTACTATTCAAGACTTGGCCACCATGCAGAAAACACTGGCCTAGGAATCTAACACACAGGCTCAAGTCTACCTCCATTACTGAACATCACGTAAGGCAAACTTAAGTGCAAAACAATGATGTCTCAGAGGGATCTGAAAATAGTCAATATAGTTATAGAAAATGGTTAAGTATTTTGAAGTAAGTTAAGAGGTAAGAGTGGAAATGGAGGAACAAGTTATATCCTGGAGCCATGGTCCCTCATTTTTTAAAATGTAAGCAGAATGCTAACATCAGAATCTGCCGCTTGGATAAAGAACTCTGGAGAAAGCATGGAAGAGGTGGCCTGGGGCTTGGGAGGCCTGGTAGGAGAACTCTTGCAGCAGCCCAGGAAACCAAATAAAGCTCCAAATGCCTCTGGTAATAGAGTTAGGAGGAGTGTGAAATTAGAAATGTTTTAGAAACAGAATTGACAGAGCTTAGTAACCAATATGAAGTGGGGAGCAAAATGACTCCCAAGGTGCGGGGTTGGATTCAGGCTGGTGGGACAGTAGGTCAGTAGAGGTAGTCCCTGACATAGAAACAAAGCACCTTTGGAAAACACCCTGCCCAGGTTTCTACCACAATCCTCCAGTCCTGCTGCCTTGCCCAGGAGGCTGTCGTGAAACTATCATTGTCTACTCTGAACTCATGGGAAGAGAACACACCAAGCTTTGCTAGATGGAAGAAATAGTATCACCTGCCCTACGTAGAGGTAACTTAGCAAGTCAAGAGTTTAAAATAAGACCCTGATTTTCTATGTAGAGAAGACTTCTGGGAAAGTCAAAGAGTGGGGTTTGGTGGAGACAGCAAGAAAGCAGCCCTTGTTTCACCCTTGCCAATACATCATAGTAGTAATATTTTTTGGTGGGTGAGACAGATTTTATCTAGTAGTATTGAAGTTAAAATCAATATCCTGGTTAATTTTAGCATCCACATACACATAGTTTTGCTTCACAAAGATAAAATAATTCTGGCTGTCCAAATGTTTCATAAGCACTTACTGTTGAAAGCTCCAGCAGCATGAAGACCAAGGTCAAAGAGCTGTGAAGGAAGGAATCCTGAAGAATGAGCAAGAGGCTCAGACCCCACGGCAGGCTCCTGCGACATGAAGCTTGTGCCGGGGCTCCCAAAGGCAGTCTGGCATTCTTGGGTAAATTCACCAGTACTTGAAGAACCAGGACTTAGGAGGTTGTTGAGAAATGAGAATTCCTTCTCAAAATCATCTTCCAGTGAATCTATGGGTAAATCTTTTGCAACTGTTGAGTGAAAATAAAAACAGAACGGCTTTTTTTCTTTTTAAAGAAATGAGAGTAGGACATAAGGCAAATCAAAGTTGTTTCACTGTTCTCACACATTAACATAATTTTTAAAAATTTTAACATTTTATTTTTATAAAGATTTTATTCATTCATTTATTTTTATAATAGCACTTAGTTTCTTTTTCAGATTTATTTATTTATGATAGACACAGAGAGAGAGAGAGAGGGAGAGGCAGAGACACAGGCAGAGGGAGAAGCAGGCTCCATGCCGGAAGCCCAACGCGGGACTCGATCCCGTGCCCTGGGCCACAGGAGGCTGGCCAAACCTCTGAGCCACCCAGGGATCCCAGATTTTATTTATTTATTTGAAAGAGAGCAAGTGAGAGAGAGAACACAAGCAGGGGGAGTGGCAGAGGGAGAAGCAGCCTCTCAGCAGGGAGCCTGATGTGGGGCTTGATCCCAGGTCCCTGGGATCATGACCTGAAAGCTGAAGGCAAATGCTTATTAACTGAGCCAACAGGTGCCCCTAAACATAATTTATAATGAACAATTAAATTGATTGGAAGTTTATGAGAAATTATTTCTAATTGAGTAGGCCATAGATCAAAATGACCACATTTCACCATGAAGACAGAACAGTTATGAATATCTAAGTGTGAAATAATGAAACACCCACCTATGAAAGGCAGAAACTACAGGGAATGCAAAGACAAACAGAAACTAATGATAGTAGACTTTAATATACCATCATTAAAAAATAGCAGCTTTTAATATATCACTCTCAGTAAAAACTAGGCCAAAAAGACAAAAGATCTAAAAGATCTAAAAAGCATAATCAGGGCAGCCCCAGTGGCGCGGCAGTTTGGCGCGGCCAGCAGCCCAGGGCATGATCCTGGAGACCCGGAATGGAGTCCCATGTCAGGCTCCCTGCATGGAGCCTGCTTCTCCCTCTGCCTGCTTCTCCCTCTGCCCGTGTCTCTGCCTCCCCCCCCCCACCCCGTCTCTGTGTCTCATGAATAAATAAATAAAATCTTTAAAAAAAAAGCATAATCAACAAGAGTTATTTTGAATATATGCAAAACCTATTAGAAAACATACTTTTTCTCAAGCATACATTGAAAATTCACAAAAATTATACTAACGTACACACATAAAAATCAGTGAGTTTCTTAAAGTAGAAACATTACAGACAACATGCTCTGATTATGCCATAAAATGAAATAATTTAAAAATGAAACAAAAAAAGGTTTTTCAACTGTTGTTGAAAGAGGAATGGAATTTTTGAAATATGATAAAGAAGGCATTTCATAGTATAATCCATGGGATACTTAAATAGCAATAAACAGAAAAAAAATCCTAAACACCTTTTATTGATAAAAATGAAAAAGGCTTCCAGCATGATAGAGTGAGGACATCTATGGACATGCGCACCAGTTTTTAAATAACTGATGAAAATGGTTTAAAAACAACCATAAAGTCTCTAGAAATTGTTCCAAGGACACACATGAGGAAACATTTGTTCAAGACAATCTATTAAAATTCAGATTCTGGTATTTGACCTAGGAAAACTTCCCTCCCAATTCAGCACAATGGAAATTCCCCTCTAGCCCTGTGTGCTGAAAAGGCTGAAAACATAGGCTCTCTTCTCCCAGCTCTCAGCCAGTTCTGTTCCCAGGAAGGGCAGGATGTCAGTATTTCCTGTCCTGTCCTCAGTTACTTGTTGGCTAAGTCTGGGCAGTGCAGTCAAAAGGTGCAAGTTCCCATTTCCCAACCAGATCACAAGACCACAGTCATAAAATGGAGACTCTGATTCGGGTGTGGCGTGCTGGGAATACAGGGGCCCTGGGTCACTTGATTCTGCTCATAACTTGGTAGTTTCATTCAGTAAGAGGCAAGCCAAGAAGACTGAAGACTATCACCTTCCTCACTTCACACTCCGCTCTTAGAGCAAGGATCTCACACAGAAATATGTCACGTTTCCACCTAGAGATAAAACCCTGATTCAGAGATTTTGCTTAGAGGGAGAAGCTGTAGAGCTGCAAATACTTCCCAAAGAATTGACTTCATTTGCAACAGTGTGTGGGGAAATTCCTAACTCACAAAAAAATTCCTAAACAAAGCGCTGCAGAAGGGGAGCCGGGTGAGGGGATGGGGTGACTGGGTGATGCGCACTAAGGAGAGCACTAGATGGGATGAGCACTGAGTATTATACGATATGTTGGCAAATTGAATTTAAATAAAGTATTTAAATTTTTTAAAAAAGAGAATTTCAAGCCTAAGGATGCTCTTTAAAACAGGGAAGGTTGTGGTGAAGAGCAACTGGGAAGAGACCAGTAGAGTCATTGGACATATAAATTAAATTGTGGGCCAACTAGTTTGGCTGAAAAAGCCAGTGAGGGGTGGGGGGCAGCCCGGATGGCTCAGTGATTTAGCACCACCTTCAGCCCAGGGTGTGATCCTGGAGACAGAGATTGAGTCCCACATCAGGCTCCCTGCATGGAGCTTGCTTCTTCCTCTGCCTGTGTCTCTGCCTCTCTGCCCCCCCCCCCCACTTTCGCTGTCTCTCTCATGAATAAAAAAATAAAATCTTAAAAAAAAAAAAAAAAAGCCAGTAAGGAAGAAGAGCCTGCTTAGGTAGGGTAAGAACAAATCTCAAACACTGACCTTGGGAAATGTCCTCTCAAAGGAGTCCAAATTTTACTGGTTTTGTCTATAGAACAATTTACGATCCAGAGCATTCTTAAAAATAATGAAGAAATCTGCTGAAATTAGTGGAATTTAACTGGGTGTGATCAGGGAAAGAGACTGTCAGAGAGAGAGCCCTTCCAAAACAACTGTCATCCCGGGGTGACTGTGGGTATACATAAGTCTGTATCCCATAAGGAGTTATACTGTTGGGGGCTGAAGGAAGGGTAGGGTAGGGAATAGACTCCACTGAAATAATCCAGCCTGTCAGTAAACAAATAAAGCAAACAAATAATAGCAAGCCCCAGAGGGGAGGACCAGTAACCAAAGTTGCTAAAATGTATCATCTAGGGATCCCTGGGTAGCTCAGCAGTTCAGCATCTGCCTTCCGCCTGGGGCGTGATCCTGGAGACCTGGAATCGAGTCCCATGTCGGGCTCTCTGCATGGAGCCTGCTTCTGCCTCTGCCTCTCTCTCCACCTCTCTGTGTATCTCATGAATAAATAAATAAAACATTAAAAAATAATAAATAAAATGTATCATCTAAAATGTACAGTTTCCAACAAAAACATGGTAGGCCAAAACAAACAAACAACAAACAGGAAAGTATGACATATAATGGCAAGAAGGCAGGCAACACAAACTGCCTGTGAGAGAAAACTGACTTATTAGATTTAACAGACAAAACCTTGAAAGTAACACTTACAAATATATTCAAAGAACTAAAAGATTGTATGATTAAAGTAAATGAAGTGAGTTGATAGGTATGTTAATTAAACTACATGGAGAGAATCCTTTCACAGAGTATACATATATCAGCACACTTTAGCAATCTTACAATTTTATTTATCAATTATGCTTCAATAAACCTGAAAAACTGTTAAAGCAATCTTTAAAAAGCAAAGGAAGGTGTGATGATAATGCTGCATCAAATAGAGAATATCAACAGAGTCCGAAACTATTAAAAAAGAACCATATGGAAATTCTGAAATTGGAAAGTATAATAACAAATGAAAAATTCACTAGAGAGGATCACCAGTAGATCTGAACTGTGTAAGAGAGAATTAGCTAACTTTAAGACAGACTGACCGAGATTATACAACCTAAAGAACTGAGAGAAGAAAAAAGAATAATAAAAAAAAATGCACGATATCTCAGTGAAATGGTGGGCCAACATCAAAAGTACCAGTATATGCACAATAACAGTCTCAAAAGGGTGGGAGGGGGAGAATGTGAAGAAATAATGGATAATCTCCAAATTTGTTGAAAACATCAATATACTCTCAATGTATAGATATCCATATCTACATACACCACAGGCAAACCACTAAAAGCAGAGATAAAAAGCAAATCTTCACATTCATAGATTGGAAGAGTCAATATTGTCCAGATAGCAATTAACTCCAAAACTGATGTATGAATTCAATACAATACCTATCAAAATCCCAGTAGGCTTTTTTGGATAGAAGTTGACAAGATGATTGTAAAATTTATATGGAAATGTAAAGAAGTTAGAAGAGCTAAAACAATTTTGGAAAAAGAACAATGCTGTGGGATTTACACTACCTATTTTTAAAATTCAGTATAAAGTGACAGAAATCAAGATAGTATGGTACTGGCTAAAGATAGGTATACAGATCAGTGGAATAGAAACTAAAATCCAGAAACATAACCTTAATTTTTAAATTTTTTTTCTGGTCACTTGATTTTAACAAAAATGTCAAGAAAATTCAAAGGAGAAAGGAATGTCCTTTCAATAAATAGCACTGGAACAACTGGATGTGCATATGCAAGAAACAAAAACAAAAATTAAAACTAAAAAAACTTACCTACCTCACACCATACATACCAATTAACTCAAAATGATCATAGTCCTACATAAAAAGCTAAAATTAAAAACTTCAGGAGATCCCTTGGTAGCTCAGCGGTTTATCACCTGCCTTTGGCTCAGGGTATGATCCTGGAGTCCATTGAGCTCCCTGCATGGAGCCTGCTTCTCTCTCTGCCTGTGTCTCTACTTCTCTCTCTCTCTCTCTCTCTCTCTCTGTCTCTCATGAATAAATAAATATCTTTAAATAAATAAATAAATAAATAAATAATAAAATTTAAAACTTCACAAATACATAGGAGAAAATCTTTGAGACCTATAGGTAGGGAGAGTTTATAGATTTGATACCAAAAGAACAATCCATATAAGAAAAAAACAATGGAGAGTTGAACTTCATAAAATTTTTAAAATTCTGTGTTTCAAGAGGCAAAAATCAAGAAAATAAGATGACTAGGATAAAATATTTATAATTCATATGTCTGACAAAGAACTTGTACCAAGAATAAAGAAATCTTAAATCTAATTATAAGATCAATAACCCAATTAAAAAATAGACAAATCATAGATTTGTCAACAAAGAAGATATATGAATAGCCAATAAACACAGGAAATAATACTCAAAATTATAAACCACTGGAGAAATCCAAATTAAAGCCACAAATTAAAAGCACTAAAATATACATGTCAAAAAGACAATACCAAATGCTGACAAAGATATGGAAGACTAGACACCTCATTCTTTGCTAATGGGAATGAAATGGTAGTAGAGCCATTTTGAAAAACAATTTGGCAATTCCTTAAAAAGTAAACTCAGGGATCCCTGGGTGGCGCAGCGGTTTGGCGCCTGCCTTTGGCCCAGGGCCCGATCCTGGAGACCCGGGATCGAATCCCACGTCGGGCTCCTGGTGCATGGAGCCTGCTTCTCCCTCTGCCTGTGTCTCTGCCTCTCTCTCTCTCTCTCTCTCCCTGTGTGACTATCATAAAAAAAAAAAAAAAAATTAAAAAATAAATAAATAAATAAATAAATAAATAAATAAATAAATAAAAGTAAACTCAAATTTACCCTATATATAACTTAGCAATTCCACTCCTAGGAATCTAACCAAGAAAAGTGAAATCTTATGTCCATATTGGAGACATATTTGAATGTTCATAACAACGTTATAATAGCAAAAACCCAAAAACAATCCAAACATCCATCTACCAGTAAATGGATAAATATAATGTGGTATATCCATACAATGGAATACACATTCATGAATAAAAAGTAATGAACCACAGTTAGCAAAATGTGCCGTATACATACAATGTAATATTATTCAGCCCTGTAAAGGAAGAAAATTCTGCAATATGTCACAATATGGATGAACCTTGAGAATGTTATACTAAGCAAAATAAGCCAGTCACAAAAAGACAAATACTTTATGATTCCATAGAGATGAGGTAATTGGCGTAGTCAAAATCATAGAGATAGAAGAATGTTGGGTGTCAGGGACTGGGCAGAGGTGGGGGAATGGGGAATTATTGTTTAATGGATACAGACTTTCAGTTTTATAATGAAAAAAGTTACAAAGTTGGATGGTGGTGATGGTTGCATAATATTATGTATTTAATACCACTGAATTATACGCTTGAAACAGGATGCCAAATTTTACATGTATTTTACAATTAAAAAATTAAGAAAAAAAACTAATGAACTGCTATCTGCAACAACATGGATGAATCTAGAAAAACATTAGGCTTAATGGAAGACCTATAAAGCCAAACACAAAATACTACCTTTTGTATAATTTCAGTCCACGAAAGGGAAATTTATAGAGACAGAAATCAGATTAGTAATCTTCTAGGCCTGAGAGTGAGAGTGAGTACTGTAAACAAGTATGAGAGATTTTGGTGATAGATGCACAACTCTATACATTTACTAAAAATCACTGAATTTTACATTTGTTAATTTACAATTGGTAATTTTTTAAAAAAAAAATTTTATTTATCCATTCATAGAGACAGAGAGAGAGAGAGAGGCAGAGACACAGGCAGAGGTAGAAACAGGCATCATACAGAGAGCCCGACGTGGGACTCGATCCAGGGTCTCAAGGATCACGCCCTGGGCTGCAGGCAGCGCTAAACCGCTGTGCCACCGGGGCTCCCTACAATTGGTAATTTTTTAAACCTATTTCAATAAAGCTGCTAAAAAGCAGAGAGATTTTATATAAATCTATGCAAATAAATCTGATAATCTAGACAAAATGAATAATTTGAGAAAAATAAAATTTACTAAAGTTGATCCCAGTACATATGTAAGTTTAAATAGACCAATTTTCATAGAGAAGACAACACAAAAAGCACCAGGTCTAAATGTTTTCACAGAGAAATCAATAGCAATGCAAAAATAGTAAATAAAACATCATCAAATTAATGCACAATGACAAAGCTGGGTTTATAACTGGAATGCAAAAATGGTGTAATTATCAGGAGACCTAATAATATAGTTCATCATATTAATACATTTAAGAAGAAAAATGAAATAATTGCCTTTGGCTCAGGTCATGATCCTGGGGTCCTGAGGTCAAGCTAAAAAAAAAATCAGCAAGGTAGCAGCATAGTATAGTAACATGCAAAATATCAGTAGCATTTATATACACAAAATAATAACCAGTTAAAAATAGAATGGAGGGGGATCCCTGGCTCAGCGGGTTGGCACCTGTCTTTGGCCCAGGGCATGATCCTGGGGTCCCACGATTGGGTCCTGCATTGGGCTCCCTGTGTGGAGCCTGCTTTTCCCTCTGCCTGTTTCTCTGCCTCTCTCTCTCTCTGTCTCTCATGAATGGATAAATAAAATCTTTAAATATATATATATATACACACACACACACACACACACACACACACACACACACACATACTGGAAAAGGGGCACCTGGCTGGCTCAGTTGGTACACAGCATGCAACTCTTGATCTCATGGTCGTGAGCTGGACCCCCATGTTGGGCATAACATAAAGATTACTTAAGAAAAATATACACACATATATATATTACACATATATATGTATATGAAAAGAAATACATATATTAAAAGAAAATATTTATAATGGCAACAAAAATATAAAAAGAAATAACAAAAACTGCTCAAAACCTATATGAAAAAAACTATATAAAAGATACACAAGGATGGGCAGCCCCAGTGGCCCAGTGGTTTAGTGCCACCTTCAGCCCAGGGTGTGATCCTGGAGACCTGGGACTGAGTCCCACGTCAGGCTCTCTGCATGGAGCCTGCTTCTCCCTCTGCCTCTCTCTTTCTCTCTCTGTATCTCTCTTCAATAAATAAATAAAATCTTAAAAAAAAAAAAAGATACACAAGGAAATTTTAACAAATAGAAAAATGTCCCTTGTTTCTAGTTAGGATGTCTCAGCACCATCAAACTGTCAGTTTTCTCATTTAATGTTATCACAATAAGAAGAACAACGAGGAGCACCTGGGTGGCTCAATCATGTAAGCATATGTCTTCAGCTTGGGTCATGATCCCAGGGGATCATGTAGCAGATCATGATCTGTTCAGCTGGGAACCTGTTTCTCTCTCTGCCCCTCCCCCTGCTCATGTTCACCCTCTCTCTAATAAAATCTTAAAAAAAAAAAAATAAGAGGAACAATGAGCCTTTCTATAGAGCTAGACAATATTATAGAAAGTTTATATTAAAAAATAAGCGTGCAAGAATAGCTAAGAAAATATTGAAAAGGATACTAGCCCTACCAGATATAAAACACAAAAGAAAGTTTCTATAATTAAAACCATGTGGAACTGGTACATGCAAACATCAATGAAATATAAAGAAAATCCAGAAAGAGACCCAAGTACATATAGAAACCTTATATATATTTGGAAGCTATCTCAAATTGCTGTGGCAAAGGTAGCATTTTAAAAAAATGATATAAAAGCACAGCCACTTGTGAAATGATAACATTTAATCCACTGCTAATACCATATGGCTAAATAAACTCCAAGTGAATTGGGGATCTAATGTAAAAAATAAAAGCACACAAGTGCTAGAAGACAGTATAAATGAACTCTTCTAATCTGGGTTCTGCATAAGACAAAAAAAAAAGGATCCAATAAAAGAAAAGATTAATAAATTTGGCTACATAAAATTATTTTTTAAATTTACATAGCAAGAAACAACTACATGAAAAGTCAGACAAATGATAATTGATTGGGAAAGATATTCAAGGTAGCATTTACTGATGGTCTACAACTGCTGGAGAGTGAAAGTACAGCACACAGTGAGACAGACACCATCCTACCAGTCCTCACAGTTATACAGAAATGTTTGGACAAAGGTCTGCACATACAAAACAAATAATGACTTCATTTCCATTGTGATGTGCTACAAAATAGAAGTACAGGGCTGCATCCCTGTGTAGAGACCTATACAGGTTTTGTTAAGGAAATAATTATTAAATTAAAACTAGAGAATTTTAAATAACAAATTATCTGTATATATGATGAAATTATAATTTCTTACCATTTTCAGAGTTAGAAAACTGAGGTGCTCCAAACTCTCTTATTTGAAAATGTTTTTCCTTGTCATCTTCGGCTGCTGAAACACAAGCACATAAAGGATAAACTGAACAAGGAGAAATTTAGCATGCTTATTTACTGTTACATTTTATAATAATTCAGCCTAAGTGTTCAATTGGCCAAATCTGTTAATAATACACATAAAGGCGAGATGTAAAAAATTTAAAGAACCATATATAAAAATCACATTTGTGTGCATAAACATGTATATTTGTGTGCATAGATGGTCCCCTACTTACACAGAGATCCCCTACACTGGTTTGACTTACAAATTTTTACTTTATAATGATGCAAAAGAGATACACATTCAGCAGAAACTGTACCTCAAATTTTGATGTAGATTTTTTCCTGGGCTAGTGATATGCAATACAATATTCTTCTGTGATGCAGGACAGCTGCAACAAGCCACAGCTCCTTCTCAGCCATGTGATAATAGATAAGCAACCCTCTGTACCCATAAAACCATTCTGTTTTCAGTTTCAGTGCAGTATTCAATAGATTACATGAGATATTTAATACTTAATTATAAAATAGGCTTTGTGTTAGATCATTTGCCCACCTGCAGACTAATGTAAGTATTCTGAGCACATTTAAGGTAGGCCAAGATAAGTTCTGATGTTCAGTATGTTAGATATATCAAATGAATTTCAAATTATGATATTTGCTTTTTTTTTGGTATAGAAGGAATATATATTTTTTCTTATTTGATTTAAAAAATTTATTTTAGGGATCCCTGGGTGGCGCAGTGGTTTGGCGCCTGCCTTTGGCCCAGGGCGCGATCCTGGAGACCCTGGATCGAATCCCACGTCGGGCTCCCGGTGCATGGAGCCTGCTTCTCCCTCTGCCTATGTCTCTGCCTCTCTCTATCTCTCTGTGTGACTATCATAAAAAAAAAATTAAAAAAAGAAAATGCTTTATTAAAAAAATTTATTTTAATTCCAGTATAGTTTACATACAGTGTTATATAGTTTATATTAGTTTCAGATGTTCAACTTATTATTTTCAACTTAGGATGGGTTTATCAGGAGTAACCCCATCTAAAGTTGAGAAAGATACAATATACATAATTTATATATATACGTATGTATACACACACAAATAACTTTATAATACCCACAGATATTCAGGGCCTTTGTTAACATCTATATCCCCTTGAAAGTTAAAAGTTTTCACATTTCATGTAAATTGGTACAACTGCTATTGAAAACAGTATGGAGGTTCCCGCCCCCCCCAGATTAAAAATAGAACCACCAAATGATCCAGCAATGCCACTTCTGGGTATTTTATCTGAAAAAAAAAAAAAAAAAAAAAAAAAGAAACCCAAAACCACTACCTCAAAGATGTAGCCCCACGTTCATTGTATTATTTATAATAACCGAGACTCAGAAACAACTTAAGTGTCCATCAATGGATAAATGGTAAGGAAAATGCAATACACACACACACACACACACTCTGGAATACTAATCAGCCATCAAAAAAATGAAATCTTGCTGTTTTTCATTTTCAATAACATGGATGGACCTTACAGACATTATGCCATGTGAAATAAGACAGAGAAAGACAAATACTGTATTATCTTGCTTCTGTGTTGGGTATAAAGAACAAAAAGACATAAAAACCCAGCTCACAGATAGACCAGACTTGGTGGTTGCCAGAGGTGGTGGGGGTGCAAAATGGTAAAGGGGTTCAAAAGGTACACACTTCTGGTTATAAAATAAATAATAGGTATGTAATGTGTAGCCCGGTGACTAGTTAATAATATTATATTATATATTGGAATGTTGCTGAATGAGTAAATCTTAAAAAATTCTCATCACGAGAAAAAAATGTTCTAACTATATATGGTGATGGATGTGAACTAGACTTATCGTGGTGATCTTTTCACACTATAATGCAACTATCAAGTCATTATGTTCTAAATCTGAAATTAGCATGTCATTTATACCTCAATTAAATAAAGGTTTTCACATTCAAAAGCCTATCCTTTCCTGGTGGACCTGTGTCTAATTCTGTATTCTCTGGAAGTTCATTTTATGTTTTTTTCTGATCTCCATGTCTCTGCGCATCAGATATTTATGTGCATAGCTGTAAACAGAACAAAAAGTGAGAATAACAGTGATTTCATATGAAGTGAAAAATCCAACATATATGCTTTTTAAAGACAGCATACTTCCCAAAGCTCCCCAAGCCAAATGTTATTTTTGTTTTTCGCTTGTTCTTTTTTTAAGATTTTATTTATTTGAGAGAATGAGCATGAGAGAGAATGTTTATGAGAGACAGAAAGAGTGAACACAAGCAGGGAGGAGGAGTACAGGGAGAAGGAGACTCCCTGCCAAGCATGGGGACTTGATCTCAGAACCCTGGGGATCATGACCTAAGCTGAAGGCAGACGCTTAACCAACTGAGCCACATAGGTACCCAAAAGGTTGTTTTTTTAAAAAACTGTCAAAGTTTGGGGTGTATACTGAGACAAATTATGCCCTATTATTAATGTGGGAGCCATTTTCCCACATAATTTACCTGTACCTCAGTATAAATACACAGACCAGGAAAAATATTTAATAACCAAAGGAAAAAAAAAATAAAAAGCCCAAGATTCTCACATCTTCAACTATTATCAAGGACATTTTTTAAAAAACATAATGAAATGTATAGGTTTCCTACGTACAACATGAACAGTGTTGCCATACAGTGAGATGAACGGGTGTAATATGTCTAAAGACAAGGCAGTAATATCCCTACTACACTCTTCTTAAAATTTGATGCTCAATTTGGGATACTACAAAAGAAAATGGAAAAATTAAATCAACCATAATAATCTAAAGAAAGGTATAAGGAACTCAGTGTTATTTAGCTTTAAGATAAGGAGGCAAAAGATAAATTAGGTTCTAAGTTCAAATAGTATAAAGATGGTGAAAAACTACAAAAGATAAAAAAGAAAAAACAGACTCTATCACTAAAGACTTCAGTTGAACTTTGGAAAAATGTAGAAATGGGAAGAGATTCTCTCTGGCTAGAAGGAAGTGAAGAGGAGGAGAATCAGGGTTGGAGGGCAGGAGGGAATGGGTGACAGTAACACCATGGAAATTTTGGCAAGCTCTAGAAAGAGTTTGTGAAATATAGAGGTATTAAAGATCTTTAAGGAAGTGTTGCTGTTTAAGACACAGGGTAACTTCCTTCCTCTCTCTTCCCCAGAAATCTTTAATAATGATCTGCTTTACTCCACATTGCTTTTGGTATGATTTATGTGGGGTTTGGTTTTATTTCCTTTTTTTTTTTTTTAAGATTTATTATTTCTTTGAGAGAGAGTGAGGACAGCATGTGAGGAGGGGCAGAGGAAGAAGGAGAGAAGCAGACTCCACTACGCATGAAGCCTGACTCAGGGCTTAATCCCACGACTCTGAGAACACAACCTAAGCCAAAATCAAGAGTTGGACACCTAACCAACTGAGCCACCCAGGTGTCCCTGGTTTTATTTCATTTTAATGCTACAGATGTGTATGAGATTGGGATCTACATAGGTATATCAGAAAGAAAGGCTGGCTCAAATGGCATAGTTTATTTCATTATATAAAATACCACTTCAATAAATATCTCAGGAAATAAATGCTTGAAGGCATTCCAAATTACTTACACAAGATAGTTCTAAAAGTAAAATTATTGAACTGAATTCTAGGATGTATGTATTTTTCAGAAACATTATCCCAGTTTCCTCTCCTACAAGTAGTGATGGTATTTTCTTGGTCTCAGGAACACAGAATATTTTTAAAATGTTCCTATTATTATGACCAATGAATGCTACCTGGAAATATAAGAGACTATATACTCAGAAGCACCCTGTCTTACAAAAAAAATACTTGGGCAACCCCGGTGGCTCAGCGGTTTAGCACCGCCTACAGCCTAGGGCATGATCCTGGAGGCCCAGGATGAAGTTCCGTCGGGCTCCCTGCATGGAGCCTGCTTCTCCCTCTGCCTGTGTCTCTGCCTCTCTCTCTCTCTCTCTCTGTGTCTCTCATGAATAAATAAATAAAATCTTAAAAAAAAATACTTGCTGAAACTATAAAACAAACTTTTTTTAAAAGATTTTATTTATTTATTCATGAGAGAGAGAGAGAGAGAAAGGCAGAGGCACAGGCAGAGGGAGAAGCAGGCACCATGCAGGGAGCCCAATGTGGGACTTGATCCCAGGTCTCCAGGATCATGCCCTGGGCTGAAGGCAGGCTCCAAACCGCTGAGCCACTTGGGATCCCTAAAACAAATTTTTAATGCATTGATGGACTTGTTAGGAACAAATGACATGAGCGGAAACAAGAGATGTGTGCAACAAAGCAAAGAAGGGCAGATGCCATACCTACACTGCTCTCTGGAGACAAAGCTCTCAGCAAACACAAAGAAACTAAGATGTCCCCAGGATTCTCATGTTAAGCAAAGGCCCAGGAACGGAAGTCATAGTAGTCATGAGGCAGAATGTTCCCTGGCTCTAGAAAGAAGTAATATCAACTTATCTAGAGAAAAGTCTTTTAAGCCCCACAGTTAAAGAGCAAACAAATATTAGCTTACAATCAGAAATCACTAAACAAACAAGCTGATGAGTTACACAAGAAAATTGAGAGGAAACCAATAAATAACAAAGTCACCTCTTCAAATATGTATATTTTTAGATAAAGATATGAGTCAAAAGGTGAGAAAGAACTAAGGATTTAAGGATTATAAAAACCAGTGAGGCATAGATTTGTAAAAAAACAAAAAACAAAAAACAAACAAACAACAAAAAAAAACCAAATAGGACTCTTAGAAATAAAAAGCATGGTTGTTGGGGAGGTGGGAAATTCATATAGATTAAACACTAGGTTTAATGTAAGAAGAGAAAATTAGTGAAAAATAGGTCTGAAGAACTTACATAGAATGCTGCACAGAAGGAAGGGAGATGGAAAATATGAAAGAGAAGATAAAATATATGGAAGATGAATGAAAAGGTCCAACATAAGCTTAATGGAGTTCCACAGAAGAAAACAGAGAAAATGGAGGTGAAGCAATATTGTAAAAGATAATGGTGGAAGTATGTATAAATATCATATAAACAAAAAAGGAAATAATGATTGAGTATTTTCCAGAACTGGTAAAAGACACAGGTACAGGAAATACAACTTATATTATGAAAGATGAAAAAACAAAAAACCTTTCATATTTAGACACATTGTACTGAGACAGCAGGGAATACCAAAAACAAACAGCATATCCTAAAAGCAACCAGAAATAAAAACCAAATTCACTATAAAGGAACAATAATTAGACTAACAAGATTTTTCAACACCCAGGGAAAATAGAAAACAATAGAACAATATTTACAAAGTGGTGAAAGAAAATACCAACCAACCTAAAGTTGTTACTGAGCAAACTGCCTTTCAAAAATGAGAAATTGGGGTGCCTGGGCAGCTTAGTCAGTTAAACATCTGCCTTCAGTTCAAGTCATGATCCCGGGATCCTGAGATCAAGCCCTGAATCAGGCTCCCTGCTAAGCTCCCTCCCTCTCTGCCCCTCTATCTCTGGGTCAAATAAAATCTTCAAAAATGAGAAATAACAATTATTTTCAGATAAACATAAGCCAAATGGCTAAATTTACCATCATGGCATCTCACTAACTTCCAAACTAAAAGCTCTAACTACAGAAAAGGAAAATGAGATCACAATGAAGATCTGAAATATATAAAGAAATAGTAACAAAGGAAAATACTAGTAAAATGTAAGTAACATTTCTTCATAAAACAAAAATATTTTTTATTTGTATAGAAGATCACAAAAAGAGAAATAAAATACTGAAGAATAATAGTTGATGAAATGGAATGGGAGTAACTGGGTTTAGTTTTTTAAGATCTTTGTAATGTTTTAGGAATACTGAGATAGTTACAAACCTAGCCTTTATTTAAAGTATTTATGAGGGAAGCCCAGGTAGCTTAGCAGTTTAGCACTGCCTTCCGCCCACAGTATGATCATGGAGACCCGGGATCAAGTCCCACATCGGGCTCCTGCATGGAGCCTGCTTCTCCCTCTGTCTGTGTCTCTGCCCCTCTCTCTGTGTGTCTCTCATGAATAAATAAATAAAATCTTTTTAAAAAATGAAATAAGGGGGATCCCTGGGTGGCGCAGTGGTTTGGCGCCTGCCTTTGGCCCAGGGCGCGATCCTGGAGACCCGGGATCGAATCCCACGTCAGGCTCCCGGTGCATGGAGCCTGCTTCTCCCTCTGCCTGTGTCTCTGCCTCTCTCTCTCTCTGTGTGTGACTATCATAAATAAATAAAAATTAAAAAAAAAATGAAATAAGGGGATCCCTGGGTGGCTCAGCGGTTTGGTGCCTGCCTTCGGCCCAGGGCGCGATCCTGGAGTCCCGGGATCGAGTCCCGCGTCGGCTCCCGGCGTGGAGCCTGCTTCTCCCTCTGCCTATGTCTCTTCCCCTCTCTCTCTGTCTATCATGAATAAATAAATAAAACCTTTTAAAAAAATGAAATAAAGTATTTAGGATAAAATTCAAGTGAAACCACCAAAACCAAAAATAAAACGTATAAATTCCAAGCTAGTACATAGGGAAAGAAAAGGACTAAGAAATCTTTAAAAACAAATGAAAAAACCTTAATCAATCCAAAATAAGGCAAAACAGGGGACAAAAGAATGGGGTAGAAGAACAAAACAAAGAGAAAACAGAAAGTACAGGTCCAAATATAAATCATGACAGTCAATGTAAATGGACTAAACTCATCAAGTAAAAGAAAGACAAACTTACATATGGGGTCTTTAAAAAAAATCCATCTTAATCTTATTTATAAGAGACATAACCTAAATGTTGCGTGCTCTGCAGCAACACGATCAGGGTCCTGAGGGATATAAGAACATGGAAAAGTTGAAAGTAAAAGTGCAGAAAAAGGTATGTAAAGCAAATACTAACAAAAACAAAACTATTTAAGCTAAGCTAATATCATACAGAGGAAACTATAAGATAAGAATTAATAATAGGGACAGGAGGGGTCATTATATTGATGACAGATTAATTTGCTAAACAGATATAAGAATTCTAAAACTGGGGCACCTGGGTGGCTCAGTCAGTTGAGTGTCCAACTCTCGGTTACAGCTCAGGTCACAGTCTCAAGGTCATAAGATTGGGGCCTGTCTCAGGCTCTGTGCTTGGAAAGGAGTCTGCTTGAGGTTCTCTCCCTCTTCTTCTCTCCCTCCCCCGTTTATGCTCCCCCTTCTAAAATAAATAAATAAAATGTTTTTCTAAAAAAGTCCAAACTTATATGCAACCATCACTCTAAAATCCTCAGAGTATATAAATTGAAAAACTACAGGAAGAATGAAAATCACTTTCAGCAGAGATTTCAAAACACATTTCTCAATTATTGATACATCAAGTAAATTAAAAATTAATAAAGATATAAAAGATTTAAAGCAGCACAAATAATTAGCTTTTAGTCTTAAAAAACTAAAATATTATTTTTAGGAAAAAAATTAATTAATGAAACAGAAACAAAGATTCAAGAGATAAGTTTAACAAAACCAAAAGTTGATTTGTTGAAGGAAAAATAAATCTTTAGCAGGATTACTTAAGAAAAAAAGAGGAAAGGAACAAATGTCTGGAATTTAAAAGTGGACATAATGGGATGTGTGGGTGGCTCAGTCAGTTGAGCATCCAACTCTTGATTTTGGCATGGACATGATCTCAGGGTCATGAGATCAAGCCCATTAGGGTCCATGCTCAGTGCAGAGCCTGCTCAGGATTCTTTCTCTCCCTCTCCCTCTGCTCCTCCTCCAACTTGTGTCCTTTCTGTATATCTCTCTCTTAGATAGATAGATAGATAGATAGATAGATAGATAGATAGATAGATAGATAATATTTTTTAAAAGTGGACATAACTACTGATACAGCAGGTTTTAAAAGATTGAATAAGGGTAGCCTGGGTGGCTCAGCGGTTTGACGCTGCCTTCAGCCCAGGACGTGATCCTGGAGACCTGGGATGGAGTCCCACATCGAGCTCCCTACATGGAGCCTGCTTCTCCCTCTGCCTGTGTCTCTAACTCTCTCTCTCTCTCATGAATAAATAAAATCTTAAAAAAAAATAAATATAAAAGATTGAATAATGCTACAAATGGCTGTGAAACTACAATAATGTACATTATATTTTATCAGGGACTTTAAAAAAATATTCTCTACTTGGGTACAGGATTATATACCTGAAGGAAGCTAATCATTTGGACATGTATATATATATATATTTTTTTAATTTATTCATGAGAGATACAGAGAGAGATACAGAGACACAGGCAGAGAGAGAAGCAGGCCCCCCATGGGGAGCCTGATGCCAGACTCAATCCTGGGACCCTGAGATCACACCCTGATCCAAAGGCAGACACTCAACCACTAAGCCACCCAGGTGTCCTTGAACATATTTTGAAGCTATGTTATATATACAAGTCTATGATTATTATGGTTTATCAGTATTATCTGTATTTATGTGTTCATTTATTTTTTTTAAGTTTTTAACTTTTTTAAAAAAAGATTTTATTTATTTATTCATGAGAATACACAGAGAGGAGAGAGAGAGAGGCAGAGACACAGGCAGAGGGAGAAGCAGGCTCCATGCAGGGAGCCTGACATGGGATTTGATCCTGGGTCTCCAGGATCAGGCCCTGGGCTGTAGGTGGTGCTAAACTGCTGAGCCACAAGGGCTGCCCTTATGTGTTCATTTAAAAATGCCTCTTGCATTTACTGCACACCTATCATATGCTATGTAGTTTATAAATATTATCTCTAGTCTTAATATCTTTTTAAGATAGGAATATATGACTCATATTTCAGATGAGAAAAATAAGAGAGGTATAAATTACTTGTTTTTAAAAGCTGGCATTCAAACTGATTTTTCTGGCTCTGAAGCCACACTGATTGAATATATACTGATTGTATACATAATATGTATTTATAAAAAAAATAAGAACATGTGTTTAAGTGTGAGGAAAAGCCTGAAACTTAGTCATACAACCCTGTGAAAGAAATATCTACATTAAAGGTCTAATTTTAGAGAAAATCAAAATTTCCTAAAAAAAAGTAAATACACTTTCTAATTAGGTACTGCTAGAAAGCTAACTCTTTACTTAGTATAGCCTCTTGTTCCACCTGACCAGGAAGCCTGGACTGAGACCCTGGGAAGTTGCAGAGCATATCCTGCCACCCACCCAGAAAGAGAAGTCAGCAGCCCCTCCCAAGTAGGAAGCATAACCTCTTGCCTAGCTCACCAGGAGGCCCTAGTAGTGAGCATCACAACCCAGCTTACAGTGCTGCCTAGCAGCAACTCCAGTCTGTAGCCCTGCCTGGAACTGAAGCCAAGCTGGTGGCCATGCCCCATTGCTAAGCACAGCCTGCAGTCTCACCCAAACAGGGAGCCCATTCACTCCCAGCTGTGAGGCACAGCCTCAAGCCCTGTCCAATCATGCAGTAAAGCATGAGGCCCACTCAACTAGGCAGTGTAGCCAGCAACCTTGCCTAATAACAGAGCATAGCCACCATCCTACATGATTTAGAACCCAGCCTCTGCAGTCCTACCTAATTGCAAAGCACAGGCTGAGACCATATCAGATCATGAAGCCCTGCCTATGACCCGCCTGAGAAAAAGAGGGTAGGCAGCGGCACCATCTGGCTAAGGAGCATACTCAGTAATCCTGCCTGATCCGAGATGACAGTGAAACCTAGCTACTGACCCTGCCTAACCTCAGAGCACAGCCCTTTACCAGAGATTCCAGTCATAGCACCACTTAAAGACAAAATGCAGTCAAAGGGCTTCCCCCAACCTCAGAGCATGAGCAGCAGCTCTGCCTACTGACAGACAACTTATAGTAATTATAGTCAAAAGTCAAAGACAGAATTTTAAAAGCAGCAAGAAAAAAGTGATTTGTCACATATCAAGGAGCCCCTATAAGACTGTGAGCAGATTTCTCAGGAGAAACTGTGCAGGCCAGGAGAAAGGCATATGACATATTCAAAATACTGAAAGAAAAAAAAAGAAAAAACAAAGCCTCAAGAATATTATACCCAGCAAAGCTGTCCTTCAGAAATGAAAGAGAGATAAAGCCCTTCCCAAACAAACAAAAGTTGAGAAAGTCCACCACCAGACCTCCCTTACAAAGAAGGCTAAAGGACATTCTGCAGGCTGAAATGAAAGGATGTTAAATAACCTTGTAAAACTGCATGAATTTGTACATCTCATCAGTAAAGGGAAATATATAGTCAAAGATTCTATAATATTGGAAGAGTGGTGCATAAATCACTTTCAACTCTAGTTTAAAAATTAAAAAAACAAACATTTATTTAAAATAACCATAACTACAATAATTTGTTATTAGATACACAATAAAAAAGATGTAATTAAAGCATAAAATATGTAAATAAAAATATGTAATTAAAATGTGAGAGGAAGAGAAGTGTAGTTTCTATACACTATTGAAGTTATTAGCTTAAAATAGTATGTTATAAATATACATCATGCATGTATACAGAATGGAATTAGTCAACCATAAAAAAGAATGAAATCTTGTGCTCGCTTCGGCAGCACATATACTAAAATTGGAACAATGAATAAATAAATCTTTAAAAAAAAAATAAAGAATGAAATCTTGCCATTCATGACAACATGATGGACCTATGAGGTATTATACTAAGTGAAATGAATCAGACAGAGAAAGACAAATATCAGGATTCCCCTTACGTGTGGACTCTAAAAAAAAAAAAAAAGGCAAAACAAAACAACAACAAAAAGAAACAGACACATAAATATAGAGAACTTGGGGATCCCTGGGTGGCTCAGCGGTTTAGCACCTGCCTTTGGCCCAGGGCATGATCCTGGAGTCCAGGGATCGAGTCCCACATTGGGCTCCCTGCATGGAGCCTGCTTCTCCCTCTGCCTGTGTCTCTGCCTCTCTCTCTGTGTCTCTCATGAATAAATAAATAAAATCTTTAAAAAAGTAAAATAAAAAAAATTAATAAAAATAAATAAATATAGAGAACTAGAGGTTGCCAGAGCAGAGTGGGGTGGAGGTATAGGCAACATAGGAAACAGGGATTAAGAGGTACAAACTTCCAGTCATAAAACAGATAAATCATGAGAATGGAAAGTACAGTACAGGGAATACAGACGATAATATTGTAATAATTTTGCATGGCGACTACACTTATTCATGGTGAACATTGTATAATGTCCATAACTGTTGAACCTCTGGGTTGTGTACCTGAAACTAATATAGATTTTCATTTATTTATTTAACAGAGCGAGAGAGAATAAGCAGGGGGAGTGGCAGGCAGAGGCAGAGGGAGAAGCAGACTCGCACTGAGCAGGGATTTCCCTGACATGAGGCTCCATCAGAGGACCCTGGGATCATAATCTGAGCCAAAGGCAGAGGCTTAAGAGACTAAGCCACCCAGGCGCCCCTCAATACCTGAAACTAATATTTGTCATCCATATTTCAATTTTTAAAATGTTTAAACAAAACTAGGGAAAAACTCCTTGACATTGGTGTTGGTGATAATTTTTTGCATAGGACAACAAAAACACAAGAAACAAAAGCAAAAATAAAGAAGACTACATCAAAGTAAAAATCCTCTCCACAGCAAAAAAATAACAATAGAACAATCAACAATCAAAAAACTCAATCACATCTGCCTACAGAATGGTAAAATTTTTGCAAACTATCTAATAAGAGGTTCTAATCCAAAATATGTAAGGAACTCATAACTCAATAGCAAAAACAGAATAACCTGATGAAAACATGGGTAAAAGAACCTATATACACATTTTTCCAACCAAAGAAGACATACACAGTGAACACATACATAGAAAGGTGCTCAACAACACTACTCATCAGGGAAATATGAATCAAAACCGCAGCGAGCTATCACCTCACACTTGTTAGAATGTTAGTATCAAAAAGACAAGAGAAAACAGATATGGTATAGGATGTGGAGGAATGGGAACACTTGTGCACTGTTGGTGGGAATGTAAATTGGTGCAGCTATTATGAAAAGCAGTATAGAGGTTCCTCAAAAAATAAAAAAACAGAACTACCATATGTTCCCACACTTCCACTTCTGGGTATATATCCAAAGGAAATAAAATTACTATCTTGAAGAAGTATCTGCATCCCCATGTTCATTGCAGTATTATTTATAATAGCCAAGACATGGAAACAACCTAAGTAACCATCACAAATAAATGGATAAAGAAAATATTAGATATATGCATATATATAGTAGAATAGAATCAAGTATTATTTACTTATAAAAAAGAAAGAAATTCTACCATTTACAATAACATGGATGAATCTGGAGGGCATTATGCTAAGTGAAATATGTTAGACAAAGAAAGACATATACTGTATAATTTCACTTATATGTGAGATCTTAAAAAGCCAAACTCAGAAACAGAGAGTAGATTGTTGGTTAATAGGGCCTATGAGGGGAAAAACGGTGAAATGTGGTCAAACAGTATAAACTTCCAGCTAAAGATGATTAAGTTCTGGGGATCTAATGTACAGCATGGTGACCACAATTAATAATACTGTATTACACACTTGACTGTTGCTAAGAGAATAAATCTTAAATGTTCTTGTCGCCAAAGGATATAATATATAGTAACTATGTGAGGTGATGGAGGTGTTAACTAATTTTATAGTAATAATCATTTAGCAATACATACATATATCAAATCATCACACCATATGCCTTAAACTTACACAGTGTTATATGTCAATTTTAACTCAATAAAGCTGGGGAAAAAGCAAGCTAACTCAAAAGTTTTTATATAGAAGGGATTTGTAAATTGACTTAATGTTTTTTAAATGAGTAGATATTAATACAATCTGTTTTAAAAAAGATTGTGACAAACTGTTTTGACATTTCAAATGTGATCATTTCACATTTTAATGAATTTACCATCTTACCTGGTTTATTTCCCAAGCTCACTTCCTCATCTGACAAAACTAACCTAAAGTAAAAACCAAAAAATGCAAAGATTTTGGTTAAAATATACTTGGGACTCACATTCTACAGTTTTATATGGTTAAAAAAAATTTTTTTTAACTGAGATGACATGTATAATATTGTCCTGTAGATCAATCTTCTAAAATCTGAGACAAATGTCATTTCTTCTCTAGATCTACAGACTATGAACATAATCCTTCATCTCTTACTCTTTCAACAACATTTACTGAGTACTGATGAAGCATGAGGCACTGTATTCAGTATTATAGACACTGTGCTGAGTACCACCTCAAAGACAACATCTATCACCAAAGTCAGAGTGTGGGGATTAGTTTTCAAGCTCTGCAGGATTTGCTCAAGAATACTTGGGCTCTAAATAGAAGGAATGAAGAATTGCAGAAAAAGTGGACTATTCTATTTTGAACAGTAAAGTTATATTTGCAAAAAAAGATATATTTGCCTAAATATTCTCAGTAAATACTAATTTTGGATATTTATATCATCCATCTGTGGTTATAAATTAGACGAAGAAACTGAACATAGATTTAGGCATTATTCTTGAGGTATAACCTCACAATTGTGTAGTAGAGATTGTTTTTAATAAATCTTTAAAGATATGTAGAAAGCAATATAGGTATCCCCTGCTTTTCAAAAATTTGCATTATGCTTCTATGGAAGACCTACATTAGTACTTATCTTTACTAACTGGAAGAAATCCAAAGACAATTTTCACTTTTACGAAAAAGGCAAAAAGCAAATACAGTACTGAGTGTTTGTTTTGCAAAAAGCCCTTATAGAGGTAGCATGTACTCAGAGCAGTGGCCCCACCAAGCACCTTCCCTGGGAACTACACTCAGCATCTCAGCATTAAGCCATTATAGCTCTGAACTGTGTCTGTGTGCATCTTTGCTTCATCTCCATTTATTCTGTGCATACATTAGCAAGATGTGTGCCAAGATATCTGAAAAGCTTGAGAGGTTATTTTTTAGGTCTAGGAATACTCAAAAATTTTTTCCACAAAAAGTAATGGTAATTACTTCTTTGCCTTACACTGTACTGGCTTATGAAATGTTTCATTGGGACACTCTACTTTCAGATAGCAGAGGAAACCTACAGAGAATTTATTTGCAAAAAAAAAAAAACAAAAACACAAAAATAAACTTGTAGAGCAAAGAGATACTAATGACTTGGAATGAAATTTCCAATAACAGTATATACACATGGGTTTTTAAATAACTTGGAAGGAAGAAAAAGTGAAATGCTTTGGAATCAGTTAACTCAAAAGGTAGTTTTCATAATGCTGAGGATGATTTTGAATAAAACTTTCATGAAATGTGATAATGGAAAAAAACACTAAATTAATATATTTTATATAACATAGTATTTTAAATGTCAATGTATAACTTATAAGTTTCAATTATAACTATACATTTAATTAATCTACATCCTAAATTGTTTATATATTCAAGTTAGCAAAAAAATTTGTTTAGATTTCCCCAAAGAGAAAAGAGGGACATGCTTATATCCTGGATCACCTTCCACTCAACAATATATGGTTTGTCACTGTTTGGGTCTTATTTCTGGGTTTGTTACTACTACACTCAGTGCAACCTAGTTAACATGAGAAGTGGCAGCTCTGAAATGAAATCAAAGGTGAGATGCAATAAAAGGGAAATAGGCAACCTAAAGGATGTGCATGACAAGAAGCCCCATTTTCAGGTAACCAGCCCCAGTCTCATTTGTGTTGCTCTGGAGACAGATTTTTAATAGCTTCTGTTTCATAGCTGCTGGCACTTGTCCCTTTCTCTTTTAAGCTGGCCCTTTTGGAATTCACTGGGTAGGGGCTCTTAATACAAAGCTATCTCCCAAACTACAGAATTTGGAGTTATCAATCCAATCTGTTCTGTACTCTTGCCATCAACTTTGCCTGCCATGTTGAAAATGGGGGGAGAAATAGGGCTTCAAAACGAATGTTTAACATTAATTGGAAAAATGGGGCACCTGGCTGGCTCAGTCAGTAGAGCTAATTCTTGATCTCTCTTGGTTGTGAGTTCAAGCCCCATGTTGAGGGGAGAGCTTACTTAAAAAAAAATAATAACCTGGCAGTCCTGGTGGCTTAGGGGTTTGGCGCCACCTTCAGCCTGGGGTGTGATCCTGGAGACCCAGGATCGAGTTCCACGTCAGGCTCCCTGCATGGAGTCTGCTTCTCCCTCTGCCTGTGTCTCTGCCTCTCTCTCTCTGTCTCTCATGAATAAATAAATAAAATAAAAAATAAAATCTTAAAAAAAAAGAACCTTAAAAACATTAATTGGAAAATGACATAGAAATAAATATTCAGTAACTCAGAAGAGAAAAAATTCTTTCCAAATATATCATGTATCAGTATACACAGTTTCCAAAAACATCATATATCATGTATCAGTATCCATAGCATCACACTTCTGCCTGCTTACTTATTGAGGTTTTCAGTGAGAGAATTGCTTTCTATTTGCTCTTTGTGGTCTTCAGTAAGCTTGCTTGGAGTGTCTTGCAGTTGCTAAGGACAAGAAATTCAATGTTAAGTAGATGGAATCTGTTTCTCTCTTTGTGCAAACAAAATGAGAATAAAAATTCTAAAGAACAACATAAAATAGGGATAATTCTATAGTTGAGAGTGAGAAATATGGGAAATGTAAGCTAATGTAATCTGAATTGAGCCCTGTGTCCCTGTTTCTCCTGGCCGCCTATGGCAACCACACAGACTGTGACATGGGCTAGCCACAGGGTTTCCAAGTCTGTGATATGCCAAAGAAGACTTACACTGTGTTTCTGACTTTGACTGCAATGCTCTAAATATGGCTAAATATTTTCAACTTCATCTGAACAGAAATTAGATATTAAATTTGCCTAAAAACAGAGTATGCTATCCAGTGAAGCATTAATATAGAAAAAAAAAACATACACACAACAAAAAACATAGACTAATACAAGGGTATCTATTAGACTGGAAGATGCTATGTCAGAACATGACTTAAAAATCCATACCACGCCCCAGAAATATACAGGAGCAAGATATGCATCTATCAGATACCACATCTAGCTTGAGTAATCTCAACAGTAACATTTTCAAGCTCTATTGAAAAAACAAAAAAGGCAGAATAACTTCAAAGGCACTGAAACCTAGCTTACTCAAATTGAAGAAATGATTTACCATGGTGTTTTGCTAAATGAGCCATATGCAAAGAAGGCTGACAGGAAGACATACAAATGTTAAAAGCCCAAGAACACCTTTTACATGTAGGCAACAGAAAGAGCTGATCTAATAAAATACAGTACTCTCTTCAGCTGCAGTCACCCATAACTTCTGCATCATGAATTACACTACCACATTTGTATAAAAGTAAAGAAAGGAAATTTCTTTAGCTTCTAAAATTGTCAGGTAGGTACTCTAGTTGTTTTTCAAAACCAATGACCATTTTCCATTGCTTGTGCCTCTTAAGTTTTTCTTTCCCATAACTTTTTCTTACCTCGTTTACATTTTAATTTTCTTTTCTTTTGCTCGCTCTTTTATCCCCCCCCGACACCGGCCCAGTATCTTGAGCCTACCAGCAGGATTCTTATGTATTTGTTTAATATTGCTGGGAGCACTTGGAATCAGGGAGGAACAGAAAAACAACTGGCTGAAGGAGTGCAGAAAAATGTTTTCCAATGTTTTGTAAATTCAAAGTTAGGCTTAAAACAAAACAGTTCCAATGTTATCCAAATGAAGTATAATATATCTCTAAAAGAAATGGAAAGAAGTGTACCTTAAGAGCTACAAAATCGTATGGACGAAACCCAGTACAGGCCCCATGGATCTGGGACATCAATCGAGCGGTTTTTTCCCAGAATCCAAGCAGTGTCCTCTGCAGAAAAAAAAAAAAAAAGGTAGTCACTACAGTTACAATTTTTTTCACTGCTATTTTTCCTCACTAGTGTAGGCAGATGAATGGTTGCTGAATAATAAGCAGCAGGAAGTAAAATAAATTTCTAGGTTTGGGGAACCAGGAAGCAGTGTAAATAGTAATTCTGCATAAGAAGTAGCATCTGTATCAGCACATATATGTGCTTCTGTACACAGCTCTGGAATGTACACTGGAGTCAGAGAGTAATGCTAATAGATGAGAACATCTTCTGAAGAGTCCAAAAGAGAAATGTTAAAAGCACAAAAATACCATATTTGTACAAGGGGTATATGTGTAAATCTTTATGTTGGTAAGCATATATAACCCTTTACTAACTAGGAAAAAAATTATATAAGCCACTAAATTTGGTCTTTCAGTTATGGCATAAGAAAGACCAAAAAAAAGTGTTCTCATGCCAAATCAAGTAATTGGACATTCTCCTGGTGCTTAAAAGTTCCTATCCAAAATGAGGGGGCTGAGTGGAGAGAATAAAGGAGAATTGGACTAATAGCTATTGTGTTTCAGGTGTATGCTACATGGACTGCCAGATACTTTTATTTTCAAGTGCATACTTTCCTGACTCCTGAATTCCACAGTACTGAGCTGAAGGAGGTAGATTTCCTACAAGCCCCAGTGAATGTCCACTCCCTTTAGTTTATTATTATCTTATGTAAATAGAGTTTATTCTATTTTGCTATTCACAAATATCTGTTAAAATTAGTCACTGCTACTAATTAACATCTGACTTATTCACTGCATGCTATATATGTGTGATTTGGGGTAATAAAAGCATAGGTGAGACTGCTGAGGTGAAAGTGGTGGGAGACAGCAACTTGACAGAATGAAAAGAACACGTGGCCCAGCATGAGCAAACTTAGGTTTTTAGCCCAACATTGCCACTTACTTTAATTCTAGGGATCACTTTCCTCAGCTATAAAATGACGAAGTTTTAAACTATTGGGCCACAGCATCTTTGCTTTAAATGAAACTGTATGTAGTTTAAGGTGGAGCAGTTCTGGGTGAACCAGGGTTAATGAGCTGCGAATCCTGCCACGTGAACCTAGATAGCCCCTAAGTCTCCCTCTCCTAGAACACCAAAGAGAACAACATGAAGATACAGGAGTAGATAATCCCTAAGGCCTTTTTCAGCCTAGAATTCTATGATTCTCTATCATAACCTCGGTGAGTCACTTTTCAAAGTCAAAGGAATCTGATTAATTAAGCACTTTTTTATACCCTTTAGACAACTTTTAAAAAGGAGTCTCACCACTCATCAAGGACATGCTGACCATGGAGGTGGGTACCTGGTAGGTAGTGAGTGAGTGAGATAACATATTGCAGCGACTAGCTCCAAGTAAATCCACTTTCTGACAAACATCCATCTTTAACTTGTCAAAAGAAGCTTTGCTATTTCTCACTTGGATCTGTACCTGCAACCACAATAATAGTTGTTATTATTACTGATAATACAGATATAAATATACCACACAGGCTCATGATACATATTTTCAGATACATGAAATTGTAATAAGGAAGACTAATTCCCTTTCCTTGTATTATTATTTCATAATTAATGGTAAAGATTTTGGCTATTTTTAGTAATTGCAGGAGGTTCTTTCTAGTAAATATCTTTATGCTGAGAAAGTATGCAGTGATAAATGGAAAGTATAGTTAAGAAGAAATAACCCCAAAGATTCCAAATAAAAAGAAACATCCAAAACTACTGATGGATAATATGTAGCTAATAGAAGAATGAACAGAAAAAGGACAAGTTAAAGTGTTGAGAAGCATTAATGATAGTTCTGAATCATGGAGATAGATTTATAAATTTAAATATAGGCCTGTCATATTTCTTATACACAAGTATGAATACTCAACCTTTAATACACTTATTAATTCATTCAACATATATTTATAAGGTATCTATTTTGTGCCAGGCACTGGGATATTGTGGTGAACAAAACAATGTTCTTTCCTACCATCCTTGAATGGGGAGGCACAGGAAAAACAGTAGCAAATAAATATATAAGATCCTCTCAAGTTGCAAAGATAACATACAAGTGAAAAGGAATGATAACTTTTGGTAAGATGATCAGGGAGGCCTTTGGTGAGCTCATGCAAGATGTGTGAACTGGGACAGAAAGATGGTAGGTGAGCCAGGCCAAGATTCTGAGAAGAGCATCCCAGGCTCGGGGAAAATCAAAGACAAAAGTCCTGGGTGTGGGAGGTGGGCGAAGAGCTTAATATGTTTGCAGAACAATATGGAAGAGGCTAGAGCATATTCCTTCCTGGGGCATGGAAAGGGCTAGAGTATAGAAAGTGCAAGATGCGGCTGCACACATGCCAGGAACCAGACTGTGCAGGGCTATTTGGGTCCAGATAAGTTTAAAATCATTCTTCTTTATTAAAGCATAGGTGAAATTCAGATAACATAAACTTAACCATTAAAAAATATATAATTCAGTGACATTACTGTATTCACAATGTTGTCTAACAACTCCCTTGGATTGTATTCTAATTGTCAAGGATTATAAAGTGGAAAGAATAACAGGTTGCTGTGACCTATACAGCTGGTATAGAGTAAAGAATCCATCAATATTAACTATGATTTGTATTATATGTACTCTTAATACATATGAAATAAAAGAGTGAATTTTATTATTCATATACGGTAAATTTAGGGGATACAATTCATACGTAGTTTATTTAGCAAAAACATAAGTCCATACATACTTTAAAAGTCTGTGGTCAAACTATGTATTGTAGAAGAAGAAAAATCTGATAATCTTCACTTTTTCTTATAATAAGTTATTTATCTGAATTTTTACTTAAATTATTTATTTATTCCTCATTTAACAAACTATTTCCCTCCTGCAAACAAATCCCAAAAGTACAGGGAAGCAACACCTAAAGGGCAATGATACCTATTATGAAAAGGATAAAAAAATTAATGGAAAAGGTTGATGGAGTAGGGATGTCAAAGAGTTAAAAAAAAAAGTGTAAAAAGTTTTTGTACTTCAAAGATCTCCAAGGAACCAAGAATTTATAATATAACGTGTTTTGAAAATAGCTTGATATTTTATGGTCTTGATTATTCTGTATAAGTTCAATGGGTATGTGTATCAAGAAAAGGAAAAGGATGTATTTTCATACTTTTCTGAACTTTTCCATTTGTTTTAGGGTGTCTGGGTCCAGTTCTTGGGATACATCTTTCATCCACAGCAGGGCTCCTCTGTATTCTGTGCGTGCTTGCTCCATCCGATTAATTGTCATCAAGGTATCAGATACTGCCCTTTGACTGAAAGTTGCTACTTCTTGCTTAAGACGAGACAGAGGCGTATACAGGGCCAATCTAATGACGGAGAGGTAAAAATGAGAGGGATGTACATCCCATGAACAAAACAAATAAAAACAAAGGTTTAAAACCATAAAGCATATCAGCATATCTGCTGTCAAGATGAGTCCATAAAACAGGAAATTATTAAGATGCCTAAGGAACTTTAGAAAGCAAATAAAGATCATACAGCCAACCTTGAATTGTTTTTTTTTTAATTTATTTTTTATTGGTGTTCAATTTACTAACATACAGAATAACCCCCAGTGCCCGTCACCCATTCACTCCCACCCCCCGCCCTCCTCCCCTTCTACCACCCCTAGTTCGTTTCCCAGAGTTAGCAGTCTTTACGTTCTGTCTCCCTTTCTGATATTTCCCACACATTTCTTCTCCCTTCCCTTATATTCCCTTTCACTATTATTTATATTCCCCAAACGAATGAGAACATATAATGTTTGTCCTTCTCCGACTGACTTATAATAATGTGTCTGTATCTCTCCCTTTTCTTATTCTAAGAAATACATAATTTTTGCAACATTTTGGATATTAATCCATGTATAAATAATCTGCCAAGTAAATCTGCATTTAGAAAAGAGTTCCATGGGTAAAAGAGATCCTGTATTCACAAAGCATAATCCTAGATAAATAGAAAGTCTTTCATATGACAAATTAGGTATAGAAAAGCAGATAAAATGCTAGAAGAACTAATGAGTATTGAGTTCTTAGCAGCTGAGGATGAGGACAAAAAAACCAAGGATTTAAGAAACACAAATCAAACCCAGCTCCTCTGGTCTGCTTTTTTGACTTAGTGGCACTGAAGGGCCTTGTATTGATTGTCCCTTTGTAATTTCCTTAATGATGGGTTTTGCATTGATGTGGTATTACAGAATAAAGCCACTTAAGTTATACATCATCATTATAGGTCTGATAAGACCTGTTTTTATTTTTCTTCTGAAACTGCAAAGATTTTGGCTGTATTTAGTAAATGCAGGAGAGGGATCCCTGGATGGCTCAGTGGTTTAGTGCCTGCCTTTGGCCCAGGGCATAATCCTGGAGTCCTGGGATCGAGTTCCGCATCCGGCTCCCTGCATGGAGCCTGCTTCTCTGTCTGCCTGTGTCTCTGCCTCTGCTTCTCTCTCTCTCTCTCTCTCTCTCAATCTCTCTCTAATAAATAAAATATTTTTAAAAAGTAAATGTAGGAGATTCTTTGCAGTAGGTATCTTCATGTTAAAAATCTGTAAAGTGATAAATGCCAAATAATTAAGAAGAAAAAATGCCCTCTGCTTAAAATGAGGAAAAATTCTAATGTATTCCTAGATAGTATAGTATCCAAAGAAAAGAGAGAATAATTAAAATATTCATATTTTATATGTGTGTGCCTCTGTTACATTAAACCATAAGAAATTTAAAAATAGGGCAGCCCCAGTGGCACAGTGGTTTGGCGCTGCCTGCAGCCTGGGGGTATGATCCTGGAGACCCGGGATCGAGTCCCATGTCGGGCTCCCTGCATGGAGCCTGCTTCTCCCTCTGCCTGTGTCTCTGCCTCTCAGTCTCTTCTCTCTCTCAATAAAATAAATAAATCTTTAAAAAAAATTTTAAATAGGCTTAAAGCCTATTTATAGGAATTAAGCAACCTAGAATGTCAATTTTTAAGTAATTCTTAATCTTTTTTTTTTTTTTTTTTTAAGATTTCATCTATTTACTCATGAGAGACACAGAGAGAGAGAGCGCGCGAGAGGCAGAGACACAAGCAGAGGGAGAAGCAGGCCCCATGCAGGGAGTCTGACGCGGGACTCGATCCCGGGTCTCCAGGATCACACCCTGGGCTGCAGACAGCGCTAAACTGCTGCGCCACCAGGGCTGCCCTAAGTAATTCTTTTACATACAAAATAAGTTAGGCATCAAAACAATTATATGCTGTAATAAATTTCTCTTTTAACCCTTTACTAGAATGATAAGTAATCTTTATAAATATGCAAATTTAAATACATAGGTCAAAACTGTATGTTGACTACAGATTAAAGGATGATGTAAAACATAGTAAACCTTTGCTTGGCTGAAGAACAGAGTGCCTTGCCAGTAGCATCCATCATTTTACCAGCTTGTGTCATATCCCGTTCTGCTTGAAACTTTAAAAAGAGCCCTAGTTCATTTTCTTCCTCTGATATAACTAGAAAAAAAATTACAGTATAGTTAACTGTTTCATTTCACCATTTGTTTAAAACACACAACTAAAATTCTCACAGCAATAATTCTCTATACACAAGAATTACTTGGGGGAAGGAAAGGCTTATTTTAAAAATGCAAATTCCTGGGACTCCATTTCCAGAGATTCTGATTTTATAGGTCTGAGGATCCGCTTCCCCCTACCCACAAGTATTCCAGATGGTTCTAATGTAGTGAATTCATGGACCTTGCTTCAGGAAAGACTGATCTTTAGTGGAAAAAAAAATTCCAAAATGACAAAACCACAAATGATACATTTCCAAATGTGTAGACATGCATTTTATCATTGCCTCTTACAAAGTATTTGTTTCCTATTTAAACTAAACTTAATCTTGACTTCCACCGTGGCTTCAGTGGCCTATGCTTAGTATTTCAGGCTCATAGACATCTACAATTTTATGCTGAAACCCTATAAGTTGTCATGTAGTACACTACTACTCAGAGTGCGGTCTACTGACCAATTCCAGTCCAGAACCATTTGTCACTGGCCTGTGACAAGTACCAAAACTAAACAAAGCTGTTTAGAAACTTTTACTAATTTGACTATATCTGTTGAATCTAATAATAAAAAAGTGTGCTTATATTTTACGTATCTTCTTTAATTTCATTTTTCTAGAAATTCTTTTTTATTGTATATTACAAAAGTGTCAGTTTACAACAGATTGAAAGTAAAACACAAAACAAAGTGGTCTTTGGGATCCCTGGGTGGCGCAGCGGTTTGGCGCCTGCCTTTGGCCCGGGGCGCGATCCTGGAGACCCGGGATCGAATCCCACGTCGGGCTCCTGGTGCATGGAGCCTGCTTCTTTCTCTGCCTCTCTCTCTCTCTCTCTCTCTCTCTCTCTCTCTCTGTGTGTGTGTGTGTGTGTGTGTGTGTGTGTGACTATCATAAATAAATAAAAATTAAAAAATAAAAAAAATAAAAAAAAAACAAAGTGGTCTTTGACCACAAAGTTTTAGAAGTCTGACCCTCTAATCACAATAAGACCAGTAAGTGTGTGGGGAGGAGCCCATAAAGTGTTCAAATTATAAGCTTAAAGTGAAAAATGACTATAGTCATCCCTAATTTCACCCTGGTTTATTGCTTGGAAAAAGTGATTTAAAAACTGAAAAGGGAAGGGGTGCCTGGCTGGCTCAATCAGTAGAACATGTGACTTCTGATCTTGAGGTCTTGAGTTCAAGCCCCACACTGGGCATAGAGCCTTCTTTTAAAAAAACACACACAAAACAAACTGAAAGAGAAGTCCCTCGATACCTCTGAGGCAGCAGCGGAACTCAAGCCCACTCACTTGTTAGCTCCCCATTCCCACTGCTATCTGCTGTCACCTCTTTGTCATAAAGAACCATTCACAAAATAGTTCAGTAAACTACTGTTTTTACATTAAATCTTTCATTCTCAAAAACACAAGTAAATTATTTATTTTCAAAGGGAATTATTGGATAATATCTATTTTATAGATATTATTAGGATTTCATACCATTGAGTCTTAGCTGGTATTTCTCAACTATCTTCAGAAGTTCAGTGCATGTCTCTTGAATGGAGTGAAAAACCTTTGAAATATAAATTTTATTAGGACAATTTAAAGAACCATAAACAAATATATCTGTTATAAGCACTTTGAAAGTAGAACATTTTTTTTTATAGGTGCTAGGTCTATTTTCCTTGACTTTGATGTACTTCAGTATTGATTTTATTTTTGATGTAAAAAATTTAGATTCTCCCATGAGGGCTGGAAAAAATGGTGATAAATACATGGGAACTAATAAAATTTGTAACTGTGAAGTCTGTCCTCCTTTCAGCTCCAAACTACCTAAATAGCAAAAATGTAAATCCAATATAAACTGTTTCAAATACTGCCAATTGAGAAGAGTACAGATAATTTTAGAAAATGTTAACTTTCAATCTGGCTTTTCTACAATATTATCCTAAGCAAAACAGGCCAGTGAATAACCATAAAAATTAAATAATAGGGCAGCCCAGGTGGCTCAGCGGTTTAGTGCTGCCTTCAGCCCAGGGCATGATCCTAGAGACCCGGGATCGAGTCCCATGTTGGGCTCCCGCATGGAGCCTGCTTCTCCCTCTGCCTATGTCTCTGCCTCTCTCTCTCTCTCTCTGTCTCTCATGAATAAATAAATAAAATCTTTAAAAAAATTAAATAATGTATTACAATATCAAAAATAAATTACTTTTGGATTGTTTTTGTTTAGAATTTTCCCTTCATTACTACTGTTGCTAATAACTAACAAAAAATAAAACATCCAGTAGACACCCATTTCAAAGCAAGCACATGAAAGTTGAAGATTAGGATACATTATACACATGAGGTAACTCTTCTCACACATCTATAAATTTAGGTTTTTCCCAGGGAGATGAGGTGGCATAAATAGGTTTTAGGGGACAGCCTTCTTCCCATGAAGTCCCATGCTGAAAAACTGTTGTAAGACTTTAGTTCACAAAGACCTTGGCACAGCACAGTATTAGGCCCTAACCCTTTGAATATCAAAAAAATTTCTGATGTCACCATTTAGCCTGAATTGCCTCTCTGAAACAGTTTTGTTATTATTTTGATATGTGATCAGACCTAAGGAAGATCAGTGATAGACTAAAATCTAAATGGAGGAGCAACTATTAACTTTCCACCTAAGTTTACGTATGTTTGAAATGAATGTGGTATATGGACTTACCAGCTTAAAAAGCTGTTTTAAATTCATATGGAAGACTAGAAAAGAATATAAACATGAGTGTTCTACTATGATGAAATGATCATGGTTGGTTTTTTTCCCATAGGCCTTTGAAAGATTTATATATATGATTGCTTTTTATTTTTACAATGAAAGTTTAAATGTGAGGGAGGTATAACTTGACAAAATTGTAATATATTTAAAGTGAACAACATGATGATTTCAGTATACACACAATGAAAAATTATCTCACTCTTAAAAAATATACTACAATTGTGGGAGAAAGTACTTGGGTGATTTCAAATATTTGTCTAATGTACAGGAATATAAAATATTCTTGGATTCCCTGACAATGTATAAACAAGACAGGAAAATCTACTTCTGTGGGAATCGTATGTGGAAATAGTGAACAGAAAAAAAAAAAAAAGGAAATAGTGAACAACAGTTCCTTTAGCCTTAAAACATTTATTACTTATAATCAAGTCACTTAATTTTTTCCACGTTTGTCATTGAATCCTAAGAAGAATACTTTTCAATGCAAATAGTAAAAGCTTGTTAATTTGTTATTTCCACATTGTTATGGCCATAAGTTTACATTTTGTAGGATAAAAATACTTGGTAGATTATGACCTATTTTGAGACCTATACTTTTTAAGGATTGCAACAAATGAGTATATTCCAAGCATAATAGAACTCCTGCTTGGAAATATCTTTAAAGGCTATCTTCAATTAGTATACATACATAGAATTAGTAAACCTGCATTTAAAAACCCAGACCTTTCTGTATATACAGGAAACTTTCTTCCAATTAGCTTAAGTACTTAAAAGTATAAAACACTTGCAGGTTTAAAGTCGTTTCATGGGAATTACTCCTTTTATTTAAAATGAAAAACATAGCCAAAAAAAATGCATTACAAATAACTCTATCCCTTAATTATAGAAACAAAAACTCTAACTTATAAAAATCCTCACTCAGGGGCCACTGGCTGACTCAGTTGGTGGAGCATGCAGCTCTTGATCTCAGGGTCCTGAGTTTGAACCCCACATTAGGTGTAGAGATTACTTAAATAAGAAATAAACTTTAAAAAATAAAAAAATAAAAACCCTCACTCACTTTGATTTCAATTAATTTCAGTGAGGTATAAGATTTCATGTAAAAGTAGTACAAAATATTACGGCATGATATATAAGGAGTATACGGTACCAATTAGGAATATAATTGATTCATTAATATTTAGCTTAAACACTAATGCTTGTGCCAGATAAATTACTTAATTATTTTTTCTTCAATTTATAATACCAGTTCTGCCAATTCTCAATTTGTGAGAAATGTGACCTACTCAGAAGATCTGATTGACAGATGAATAGAACTGAACATTCTATTATCAAATCTGCAAGTTCTCCAGTCTTAATTCCAAATTAAATACAAAGAATACAAATACATTCTTAAATACAAAGAATCTTCAAATTTACCTCGAGTTTAGCATCCAGTTCAGCATCAGATGCCACCACGTGCTCATCCTCCTTTTTTCCTGTTGCTTTGATAAAGACTTGCTTAGTTTTCCAGTATTTCTTTTGCATTCTGCTAACTACTGACTGGTTATCTTCTGGTCTGGGTTGCCCAAAGGAATCCATGGAGTGACTACAAAGAACAGATTAAAATTTCTTAAATTTTTTTCAATAACATGTATCTAGTCAGCTAGTATTTAATCCAATTGAAAAAGTGAAAAATATATCAAGTGGAATATTAATAGCTACACATACTAATATTCGCTCTGTATGGTCTAAATTTATGATACAACTTGTACAAGTAACAGGCAAAAATGTCAATGATAATTACATTAATTTCAGTTAGAAGATGTGATAAAACTATTATAATTCTGCTATAATTATTGGAAATAATTTTATTTAACCAATCTATTTGTAGACATATATTAGTTTGTAATTTTTGCTTTGTAATAATACTGCAAAATGAATTTATATACACATCTTTGCATATTACTATCATTTCCTTAGAAAAGTTTGCTATAGTTATAACTGCTGTGTCAGAATAGACATTTAATAAATATTCTCAGATATGCAAAGATTCAGATACATACTCTCCTTTAAAACCCAAAGAAAAAAAAAAACCAAAGAAATACTTTAGTATTTAATAAATAAACAGAAATAAAAACTTAGGTATAGGGTAGATATGTTAGAAATAAAGATGGGGAGTGCCTAGCTGGCTCAGTCTGAACAGTATGCAACTCTTGATCCTGGGGTCATAGGCTGAGCCCCATTTGAGGTTTAAAAAGTTATTAAAAAAACAAAGATGGAAATTATAACCTGACAAACTTGAAAATTAATGTCTGAGCAGTTCTTAATACAGTTAATATGGCTATATCAGGAAATGCAAATGTGAAAAGTATTCCTTAAGGAAACGTAAAGAAAGAAATAATAATAGTTTTAAAAGCCTAAATTATTCCATTAAATGGTGTGAGGCAGGAACACAGGGAGGTACTAAAGTACGTGATTTTTGTTTTCAGGGGAATCAACAGATATTGACGTATTATTAATGTTAGTAAAGAAATAAAAGTTCATTTTCTTTTTTTTTTTTAAGTAATCACAAAGTAAATAAAAACAGAATGTCTGCTTTCTAAATTACCAGAGACCATAAAAAAGAAAAACCAGCAAGCAGGCTGGGAAAAACAAGATTAAAGCAACATCAAACAAGACTAAGGCAGGGCAGCCTGGGTGGCTCAGCAGTTTAGCACCACCTTCGGCCCAGGGCGTGATCCTGGAGATGCCGGATCAACTCCTGTGTCGGGCTTCCTGCGTGGAGCCTGCTTCTGTCTCTGCCTCTCTCTGTTTTTCATGAATAAATAAGTAAAAAAAAAAAAAAAGACTAAGGCAAACAATATAAACTAAGATGACAGAATAAGAACAATGACACTATTTAGTATGATAAATGCAAACTTCCTTTCAAATATAAACAATTTCAAACCATAAAAAACAAAAAAACTACATCCAACTCCATGCTATTTGGGGTCCACCTCAAACAAAATGAGATAGAAACAAAAGTAGGAATAGCCATACTAATATCAGACCAAGTAGGTTTAAATAAAAAGCATTAAACAAAACAAAGATAAAATCTAAACTCCCCAAGTGGCCACTTGCCAGATATCCTCTGAATATTCTCCGTTGGATATCCAGTTTAGATGAGTTACCATCTAACTGCAGAACCTCTCATATGCTATGCTGGGTAACTTGGCTAGACATAAGTTGAGACAGAAAATAGAAAAAGAATTTAATCTTGGTACAGAGTCAAATTGGATTTGACATAATCATTATATTGTTCCAACACATAAAGAGTCTTGAGAGAAAACTTGCAGTTCATCTTTCCCATCCAATTTGTCTCCTTTGGCAGCTTCCACTTAGTTTTCCCTCTAGACTGTTATTAGCATGAGGGTCAATCCAGTTTTATGACAAACTGCTGATTTCTTCTACTAAGCTGACTGTCAGCTTAGGTCCGATCAGTTAAGAGAACAAAATTTAGGAAGCATCAGAAGAGAACATCTCTTCTCCACCTCAACTGCAATGCTGACACAGCTCAAAGAGTATATTCCTTGCCTCTCTCCACTCCCTCATTATCTCCTTCATGGAGGAGAAAAAGTAACTTACCAGACTGGACTTGAGAGAAATAAACTTAGTCCTCCCTTTCCTCTCTGGAAGCTATCCTGCCTGAAAAGAGCACACATTTTCTGGCAAGGGGAGGATAGTGGCTGGGGTGTAAATCTACAAAAGATGAGATTTGCATATTTGTGCTTCTCACTCTGTGCCTCCTACCCCTGTGCTCTGTCAAATAAACGAAATTTTTTAAAAATTTCTTTAAAAGTTATAGTTCGGGGATGCCTGGGTGACTCGGCAGTTAAGCGGCTGCCTTTGGCTCAGGATGTGATCCTGGGGTTCCAGGACCCAATGCAATCCAATCCAATCCAGCCCACATTGGGCTCCCTGCGAGGAGCCTGCTTCTCCCTCTGCCTAGGTCTCTGCCTCTTGTCTCTCATGAATAAATAAAATCTCTAAAAAAAAAAGTTATAGTTCAACATATGCAGACAAATATAATAGTTAAATTGTCAACATTCTGCCATTTTAAAAATAGACTCTTCATTTTAAGATTTATTCATCTGAGAGAGAGAGAGAGAGAGAGAGAGCGTGCACATGGATGGGAGGGGCAGAAGGAGAGGAAAAGAGAATCCCAAGCAGACCCCACACTGACCACACAGAGCCCAATGTGGGGCTCAATCCCAGAACCCCAAGACCATGACCTGAGACGAAATTGAGTCAGACACTTAACCAACTGTGCCATCCAGGTATCCTAATATTCTGCCATTTTTTAAAAAAAAGATTTTATTTATTTATTCATGAGACACAGAGAGAAGAAAAGAAGCAGAGACACAGGCAGAGGGAGAAGCAGGCTCCACGCAAGGAGCCCAACGTGGAACTCGATCCCAGGACTCCAGGATCACGCCCTGGGCCAAAGGCAGGCACTAAATCGCTGAGCCACCCAGGCTTCCCTAGTGTGTTCTTTTTTTATTGCCCTGCATTGGTCTAAAGAATTAGGAAACAAATAATGTAAGGTATAGTAGCTGAAAGCCAAAAATCCCATTTTTTGTTATTAACAATGGCAAAGTTTGTAGATACAGTTCAGTGTGAAAGCTAAATGGTCCTCCTCACTGAGCATCAGGACTAAACAAATTTGCCAACTAGTCAGAGGTAACTAGATTAGGGCAGGTTTCCCCAAATGGGAAGAGAAAGGATAGCTAACCATTATTTCTTATATCCTATAGTTTCCTTCTTTGCTCTTGAAACGGTCCATCTTTAATAGTTCTTATAGTGAATCCTGTGGGTAAAAAATGCTTGGTCTTTTTTTTTTTTTTTAAAGATTTATTTATTTATTCATTCAGAGAGAGCGAAGGGAGAGGCAGAGACACAGGAAGAGGGAGAAGCAAGCTCCACGCAGAAAGCCCAATGCGGGACTCGATCCTGGGTCTCCAGAATCACACCCCGGGCTGCAGGCAGCGCTAAACCGCTGCACCACCAGGGCTGCCCATGCTTGGTCTTGATATCTATGAAACTCTATTTTGCTTTCTTTCATGTTTGTTTGTTTTTTTTTTTTTAAGATTTATTTATTTGAGTGAGAGCACAAGCTGAGGGAAGGGCAACGGAGAGGGAGAGAATCCTCAGACTCCCCACTGAGCTTGGAGCCTGAGGTGGGGCTTGATCCCAGGACTCCGAAATCATGACCCAAGCCAAAACCAAAAGTTGGATACTCAACCGACTGAGCCACCCAGGTGCCCCCATTCAATGTTTCTTGTATATAAAAGTCTAGACTAACAACTTCTTGTATTTTTCCTTTTTTTTTTAAGCTATCACTATTGGTCCATGCAAGATTCATTTTATTTGTTCGTTGATTTTTTTTAACTCCTTTCTCATTTCCATCTCTCCTCACAATCATTCTAATGTGTTAAATGTGTACTTTTTTATCTGAATGTATTCTTCTAAAATGTGTTATGTACACATTCTAGCATACACAAATGTTACAGTGTTGTAGATTTCTGACTTTTTGGGTATTTTTCACTCAGCCCTTTGTTTTTAGGTCCTATATACGTTGCTATGTATGCATGTGTTCTGTTGTTTCCATTACATAGCATTCTTTAGTGTTTAATTCTTTGAAGACAGAATCCCCATGTCTTAGGGCATCTGCTGTAGTCAATGAGAACTCTGGAGTCAAACTATCGCTTCTTTCTGAGTAAATTTTATCATCTTTTGAATCTTTTAGAGTATTCTATTTAATGTTGATGCCCTCAGGCTCTCTAGGATATGTTTTGGTAGGGTATTATCATTCTGGAGATTCAGGTCCTTTCTTTTAAGCCATAATTTCTTCTTTTTTATCTACTTCTTCTTTTGGGTATTATTCATTATACATCTTTTTTTTTTTTTAAGATTTTATTTATTTATTCATGAGAGACACGGAAAGGGGGCGGGGCGGGCAGGGACACAGGCAGAGGGAGAAGCAGGCTCCATGCAGGGAGCCCGACGTGGGACTTGATCCCAGGACTCCAGGATCACGCCCTGGGCTGAAGGCAGGTGCCAAACCGATGAGCCACCCAGGGATCCCCTCTTTATACATCTTAATGGATCATTTTTGTATCTGTTTTTCTGTGCCGTATTTTGGGTAAATTCCTCACTACAATCTTCCAATTTATAAATTCTCTTTTACAGTTCTGTCTAGAGTTCATCACAGCTATTGACGTTTTTTTAGTATCCAGTGACTGCTTCTTGATTTCTTTCTTTTGTAATTTCCAAGATTTCTAATTGGTTCTTCTTCATATTCTTCTAATTTCATGTCTTTTTTAACAGTTAACATTCTATAATTTTTCTCTGTAGCAGCATAAATATATAGTATTCTTAGACTTTTCCATAAAATTATTTTCACCTGCAATGAATTCATGTTCCAAATGTCAATTTTGTTGGCTGAATTTTATAGGCTTATTGTGAGTACAGAATCTTTAATTTTTTCCTTCTCCTCAGTGGTTATTCCTCTTTACTACTGGTTATTCACTTGTTTCCAGTTCACCTTCAGGGTTCCCACTTCCACAGCATCTTAAACGGTTACCTTAGAGCCTCTGTTAGAATGATAACTGAAATACTATTGACCTAATCAGGTCTGAAGAAACAGTGCATGGGAAACACTTTAATTTCTACTAACCTGCAGAAACTGAACTCCTAAATGCCAGAGCCTATTTCTATACTGCGAGCTCAGCACATCTGTTTCAGCTCCACTCACTACTTTATTTTTCTATTTTGTTTTTGGTTCATAATTATCTTATTATCTAGCTAAGATACATCTTTTTGGGGTTGCTTCTTAATTTTTTTCTAATTACCATAAGTTGAGAGCAAATGTTACTATGCCATCTTAACTAGAAATCTTTATTTCCAGTAAGAGTATTTTTTTTTTTACTTGAACACAGTCACCGTATAGAACACTTTATTCCTTTTTGCATGAAACAATTTCTATTTTTTATCTATCCCTTGGATTTGGAGTACAAATCTTAAATCAATGTTCTCTTCAGAGGTAATTCTGTACTTACTTTAGTATCTCATTACTGTGACATCACTAAAAAGGAAGCAAATCAGACTGATGGTAATATGTAGACTGATGGAAGTACTAAAATTCCCTTGAGAAAAAATAATCTGTAAAGACTTTTGACTAAATATAACGTAACTGCTTGGTGCAATTAAGAAAATACATTAGACAAGTTTGCTGTTTAATATTAATATAGTACTCCTGATTACTCTGGCTCCCAAACCATAAGTTTTCTTACAATTAGCATTTCCCCAAAGGATCAAAGTTTGTTAATGATTTCAACTAATGATAAGAAACACTCCAAAATGTCAATAAATTTTTTCTCTACAGTGGGATAAAGAGTGATAGTTTTCTGTAGTTTACCAATTTACTACTATTAACATGTATAACTAGCTTTTGCATAACTATTATTTTGAAAAATGTTTACCTGATTATCAAGCCCATTTATATCTTTTTGGTTTTGTCTTTCTCATATTTTATTTATTATTATTATGCAGCACTAGCAAGCTCTTATCCAAAGATGAGAGTCATCCATTCATTCATTGTTAAGTACACATTAAATAGTTATACTCTTAAATAGCAATTTTACTTATGAATTAGCAAGTACATTAAAAAAGACTGAGAAGTTATTACAAAGACTATGTATTAATGCCACATGAACATTATTTACAAGGGAGCTCCTATTTCCCTCTCTTACCAACAATCTCACACCTATTAATAAAAGAAATAAGATTAGAATTCAGGTATGCTAGGTACCACAAGTGAAATACTGAAGAAACATAGAGATCTTGGGCAGCCCGGGTGGCTTAGCGGTTTAGCACCGCTTTCAGCCCAGGGTGTGATCCTGGAGACCCAGGATCAAGTCCCATGTCAGGCTTCCTGCATGGAGCCTGCTTCTCCCTCTGCCTGTGTCTGTGCCTCTCTTTCTCTCTCTCTGTGTCTCTTGTGAATAAATAAAATCTTAAAACAAAACAAAAACAAAAAACAGAGATCTTAATAGCATGAGACAAGGAAATGTCATTCCAAAAATAGACTGAAAAAGAAAAGGATAGATTGCTGATAGATTGTAGTGGTCTCTATATTTAATAGGTAATGTGGTACCAATAAAGGTTTTTTGAGCAGCAGAAAGGTTAAACAGTAACAATCTTTCCTTAGTAACAATCTTTCCACATTCCAGACATAATCTAATAAGAATCAGGACCAAGGACAATACCCTAAAAACAGATTTGAAGGAATAATCTTTTTTTTTTTTTTTAAGATTTTATTTATTTACTCATAGAGACAGAGAGAGAGGCAGAGACACAGGCAGAGGGAGAAGCAGGCCCCATTCAGAGAGCGTGATGTGGGACTCGATCCAGGGTCTCCAGGATCATGCCCTGGGCTGCAGGCGGCGCTAAACCACTGCGCCACTGGGGCTACCCTTGAAGGAATAATCTATATAGAATTTGGTTAGCAATGACTTATCAGTTTTGCTCCTGAAAAATAAGGAGAATTAGGAAAAGAAATGGGAACATTTTGCATCTGATATGTGAAATTCTGAGTCGGAAATGTTAAGTGGCATCTGAGTTTACAGAAATAATTAAAAAGCAATTACAACTGTAGTGATAAAGATTGTTTCAAGCGTGGGTCTCTAGTCAGATTGCTAGGTTTGAACTTAATAACTCTACTACTCACTAGCTGTGGGATCTTGTGTGAGTTTTATTAGTCTCTCTGACCTTTAGTTCTCTCATCAGTAAAACAGGAATAATGAAGTAAATAGATTGTTATAAGAATTAAATGAGAAAATCGATGTGAAGCACTTAGAAATTTTGAGTATTTAAGAAGTATTATTTTGTAGTTTTTCATTTTAATTTTTATTGGCACTCAGATTAGAAATGGTGATTTGGGTGGTTATTTAACCAACTGACTGCCTCTTGATTTTGGCTCAGGTCATGATTGCAGAGTTGTGAGATTGAGCCCCATGTTTGGCACTGAGCATGGAACATAAGATTCTCTCTCTCCCTCTTCCTCTGTCCCTACCCCGCAAAAAGAAAAAAAAAAAAAAAAAAGGAACAGTGATTTAGGAGTTAGCTATAAAAAGACATTTAAGCAGTGGGAATTGATGAGACCTTCAAAAAAGAAAGCAGAGAAGAGAAGCACCTGGGTGGCTCAATGGTTGAGTGTCTGCCTTTGGCTCAGGGCATGATCCCGGGGTCCTGGGATCAAGTTCCACATCAGGCCCCTGCAGGGAACCTGCTTCTCCCTCTACTTATGTCTCTGCCTGTCTCTGTGTGTCTCTCATGAATAAATAAACAAAATCTTTAAAAAAGAAAAAAAAAAGCAGAAAGGTGGTAAAATTTGGAGAGGGTTCAAGGAAGGTGAATTAAATTTGGACCAGGCTCTTGGTATTATGTTATGGATTCACTATGATATGAATGATATAGGTTAATGAAAAATGTGTTCTCTGTATAAGAGATACTTAAATCACGTTAAATCTAGTTCAATTTTCTATTTTGATTCAAGGGATGGAGACAAAGATATAGTATATGTATACAATGGAATATTACTCAGCCATTAGAAACGACAAATACCCACCATTTGCTTCAAAATGGATGGGACTGGAGGGTATTATGCTGAGTGAAGTAAGTCAATCAGAGAAGGACAAACATATGGTCTCGTTCATTTGGGGAATATAAAAAATAGTGAAAGGAAATAAAGGGGAAAGGAGAGAAAATGAGTGAGAAATATCAGTGAGGGAGACAAACCATGAGAGACACCTAACTCTGGGAAACGAACAAGGGGTGGTGGAAAGGGTGACTGGGTGATGGGCACTGAGGGAGGCACTTGACGGGATGATCACAGGGTGTTATGCTATATGTTGGCAAATCGAACTCCAATAAAAAATATATACAAAAAAAAAAAAGGGATGGAGACTTTTTTAAGATTTATTTATTTATTTATGGTAGACCTAGAGAGAGAGAGAGAGAGAGAGAGAGAGAGAGAGAGGCAGAGACACAGGAGGAGGCAGAAGCAGGCTCCATGCCAGGAGCCCAACGCGGGACTTGATCCCAGGACTCCAGGATCATGCCCTGGGCCAAAGGCAGGTGCTAAACCACTGAGCCACCCAGGGATCCCCGGGATGGAGACTTCTATAAAATGAGAAACTGACAGAAGGCTTATAAAAAGCCTTATGGGGCAGTCTGGGTGGCTCAGCGGTTTAGCACTGCCTTTAGCCCAGGGCATAATCCTGGAGACCCGGGGTTGAGTCCCATGTTGGGCTCCCTGCATGGAGCCTGCTTCTCCCTCTGCCTGTGTCTCTACCTCTCTCTCTGTTTCTCATGAATAAGTAGATAAAATCTTAAAGAAAAAATAAAATGCCTTATCATAACTAAGAGTATAAAACAATTACATACAGAAAACATATTCTATCTAGAGTCAGAGTGAAAAGTTTACATTAATTCTAACATTCAGGGCAGCCCAGGTGGCTCAGCAGTTTAGCACCGCCTTCAGCCCAGGTTGTGATCCCGGAGACCCGGGATCCAGTCCCACATTAGGCTCCCTGCATAGAGCCTGCTTCTCCCTCTGCCTGTGTGTCTCTGCCTCTCTGTCTCATGAATAAATAAATAAAATCTTTAAAAAAAAATTTTTTTTTAATTCTAACATTCAACAATGCTATAAAGGGATTAGAGTATTGTTTATCCTCATTTGTTACAAAATCATTCACTGGTACATTAGCAAAAGACTGTATGTACTTATTAAAGTTTTCATTAGGGTGACTGGGTGATGGACACTGAGGGGGGCACTTGATGGGATGAGCACTGGGTGTTATACTATATGTTGGCAAATCGAACTCCAATAAAAAAATATACAAAAAATGTTTTCATTAATAAAATAGATAACTGATCAATAAGAAATTGATAACATTAGACCATTTTTGACCTACAAAACTAGCAATTTCACATGGTTCAACCTAATAAAAGGAACTCAGGTTTACCAGTGTAATCCAACTCATCTCTGAAGAAAGTGCTTTGTGGGCAAATGATCTACTTAACTGAGAACACATCTCAAGTCAAGAGTTGATCTAGGCTGACTGGCAAACTGGTCAGAAAAACTAGTTCTGAGTTGTTTTGCTACAGCAGTAGAGTTAAGTAGATTAAGTAGTTAAACCACCAGATTCCATGGCTCACAAAGCCATAATTACTGACTATATGGCCTTTTATAGAAAAAGTTTACAGACCCCCAATCTAGACCATGATTCTCAAAAGTATACTTTGAAGAATCATAAGTCTCTTTAAGCTTTATTGTTTGTAATAAGAAAATGTTTATTCTTTGTTCATATGCATATATGTATATACATACATAAATATACACATACATTATATATAACATAATATATATATCTAACATATATTATATATAATTAATTTTTAAAGATACTACCTGACTAATCTTTTATCAACTGTCCATTAATTTGGAAATGGTTTTTAGTTCTAGTCAATCAATGAGTAGATTAAGTTTGCTCCCTGTCATACATGGAGATAAACTGAAGCCCACTAATATTATTAGGGACTACTGATTTGAAAGTCTATCAAGTCACTGATTGACAATCTTCCTGAAACTGCACCAATGGATATATTATATATAAAGTACCAGCTTTAATATTTGACTAGAATTGTATAAAGGCTACAAACATGAATCCTTTCAGATACATAAATTTAACTGTTGTTTAGCCAAATATGATTTGGTTACTGAGATACAAGAAGTATTACAGGACTAGAGTAATTGAAATTAATAAAATACAAAAGGGGCACCTGAGTGGCTCAGTCAGTTAAGCATCTGCCTTTGGCCCGGGTCCTGATCTCTTGGTCCTGGGATCAAGCCCCAAGCTCCATGCTCAGTGGGGAATCTGCTTCTCCCTCTCCCTCTGCTGCTCTCCCTACTCTCACTCATGCTTTCTACAAATAAATAATATCTTTTAAAAAATGAAATTAGTAAATACCATGGACATTAGAATTAGTGAACTAAATTAGCTGAAATTTCCAAGTAGTCCCAATGAGGAAGTCAGTTTCACATGTATGTTAAATGTTGGCTTTGTTCTGGGTGCTGTAACTTGGCACTGCAATCATAACACTAATAAGACACCAATATGAGGGGCACCTGAGGGCTCAGTAGTTAAGCATCTGCCTTTGACTCAGGTCATTATCCCAGGGTCCTGGGATCAAGCCCCGCAACAGGTTCCCACAGGGAGCCTGCTTCTCCCTCAGCCTAGGTCTCTACCTTTCTCTGTGTCTCTCATGAATAAATAAATAAAATCTTAAAAAAAAAAAAAAAAGACACCGATATGAGAAAATTAAATTAAATACAGACCTATATCTATCTAAAATAGAAGGATTATGGCAATTACTTACATTCAAAATCCCATATTAAACAGGAAGGTCACCCACAGAGAGGTTATCATCTTGACCAAATATTCTTATAAAAGGACTACAGCTTAATTATTTTTCTAAAAGAATTCAAAATTATATAAATGGTAAAGTCTTATGGGAGGCTTACAATATCTAGACATTTTTTATAATCTTAGTATTACTATATACTAAAATAATAATTATACTTGTAGAACTCTTGACAATTTTTAAAGTTGTCACACATTTCATCAAATTTGATCCTTATAATAACCCCAAAAGCTAGAAATGATTGATTTTATTATTCCAGTTTTATAAAGGAGATCACTGAGGCTCTGTGAAATTAAAGGAACTTTTTCAAAGATACATGTACATTAAGAACACCCTGATACTTAGTACACATCCAGGTTTTGTTTTGTTTTTATAAGATTTTATTTATTCATGAGAGACAGAGAGAGAGAGAGGGAGAGGCAGAGAGGCACAGGCAGAGGGAGAAGCAGGCTCCATGCAGGAAGCCCCATGTGGGACTCCATCCTGGGACTCTGGGATCATGCCCTAGCCAAAGGCAGTCACTAAACTGCTGAGCCACCCAGATGTCCCCACGTCCAGGCTTTTTGATTCCACAAGCAATGTTCTTTTCCATTTTGAAGGTGGGAAAGGTGTGATTAAAGATGTCTCCTATCTTATAGTGAGTTAACTGAAATACACAATATTTAGTTAACTAATTTCCAGGCAACCCAACTTTGAAAAACCTACAGGTTTCCAAGAACCAGATAGATACATAAAAATTGGTGTTGTTTATAAGAATGAAAACAAGAGAGACAGGTATTAACAAAATCAAGTTTTGATTGTAAACTACATTTGAATTTCTAGTTATAATAAAATTTATTTTTATAGAAGTAGTCTATAATTTTGGTAGTTAGCATAATTTTAGTCTCTAAAGAAGTTAAAAAAAGACAAATCAGAGCTCATTTTTTCCCCCAAAAGTGATGCCTCAGGATTATTACCTACTTTTCAGACTTTCTGTTTAAGAATTTACTATAGAAATATGATTTACTTACATCACCTTAATTATATCATTTCATAAAGAATATATGAATAGCATTTAAAATAGATTACTAGAGGGCAGCCCCGGTGACTCAGTGGTTTAGCGCCACCTTCAGCCCAGGGTGTGATACTGGAGACCTGGGATCAAGTCGCACGTCGGGCTCCCTGCATGGAGCCTGCTTCTCCCTCTGCCTGTGTCTCTGCCTCTCTCTCTGTGTGTGTCTCTCATGAATGAATGAATGAATGAGTGAATGAATAAATAAATAAATAAATAAAATAGATTACTAGAAAACAAGACTTGAAAAATTTTGATGAAATCAGTAAGACCATTCAAACTATAAACAATATATTAAGACGGGTACCTGGCTGGTTCAGTCAATAGGGTGTCTGATCCTTGATCTTAGGGTCATGAGTTCAATACCCATGTTGGGTGTGGAGATTACTTAAAATTTTTTAAATTAAAAATAAATTTTTTTAAGTAAAAAGTAGAAAATAAAAATATTAAATAAAGGGGTGCCTGGCTGACTCAGTCAGTGGAGCATGCGATTCTTGATCTCTGAATCGTGAGTTCAAGCTCCACATTGGGTGTCAAGATTACTTAAAAAATTTTTTTTTAATCTTATACATTATATTAAGGAAAAGGAAGTGAGCCAAAAGAAATATTTTTGAAAGAATGGCTAAAAAACTATATTTAAAATCCTTTTAACAGTTTAAAGTATCAATTACTAAATTCTTATGTTAAAATGATATTAAAGCTAATCTCCTTCAATCGGAGAAAGACAATTATCATAGTTTCACACATGAGGGGGGAAACTGAGTTGGGAAAAATTAGAGAGGAAGACAAACCATGAGAGATTCCTAACTCTGGGAAACAAAGAGTCGTAGAAGGGGAGGTGGATGGGGGAATGGGGTAACTGGGTGACTGGCATTAAGGAAGGCCCTTGATGGGATGAGCACTGAGTGTTATACTATAGGCTGGAAAACTGAATTTAAATTAAAAAAATAAAGCTAATCTCCTAGGAAACTTAAGAATATTTCCAACTTCACTGCATATTTCAGGCCAATACTTCTTTCAGCCTTCTGTTATGCTCAACCTTCCCAAGTGCAGAGCCTCTCATATTATGAGGATCAAATGGAATAACACGCAAAATTTCTTTGAAAAGTATAAAGTTGTGAGGTGTCTGCCTGGCTTATTTGGTAGAGCATGCAACTCTTGACCTCAGGGTTGTGAGTTCATGTACCGCATTAGGAACAGAGCTTACTTAAAAAAATAAATTTGTATACAAGTATAAGATGTTATTTTAATGATTACATACAGCCTATAAATAAACAAAAATATATACGATGTAAATTTTTAAAACCTGAAACTTTTTACTTAACTGATTTTTAAATTTAAAATTTTAAAGCTCAACATTCCTGGAAGAGGTCATTCAGGTATTAAAAAATTAGGTGCCCTGTTAAAAATGCAGATTGACCACATGCACTTACCTGCTTTCCTTTCCCTAATCCACTAAAATAACAGTAAAAGCATAAAACAGAAAAGCAAGCAATTAACTCATAAGTATAGGGAGAGTAAGTATAGTGACAAAGCAGATGAGAAACTTGAGTACACTTTTGGAGAAAAAGTTGTTACCTAAGCAACTAACAAGTAATGCTAATAAGCAGTGAGTCAATTATCTTGCAGATAAAGACTCACCATTTGGAAGTGGAAGGAGGATTCATTGAAGTCTTTATACAGCTGTCTGGACCTTGAGGCCCCTTCTATTCTATGCCACTCAATGAGAGTTGAGTAAATTGAACCAAGGAAGTTCTGGACTTCAGTAAGACAACACTGCAGAAGACTCGGCCTAAAAACAAAATGATAAAGTGAAAGCCTACATACAGAACTTTGAATGTCAAGTTCTTTTTCCATTCTTTGTTCACCAGTAGCAAAGCTTTCTCTCTCCCCCCCCCCCCTCACACACACACACACACACACACCTTTCCATTCCTCAGAAAGGACTGTAACATTCTTTTTTCTGGAAAGAATTAAAAGCTTCAGAGAAAAGAAGTATGTCATTTGGACATCATAAAAGGATCTTTGCCTATTTACTCTAGAGCAAAATTAGCCAGTTGACAAGCTCACTCATATATACAAAGCTTCTGATTAGTTTTGTTAGAGTCTTCCTCTTAAATATAAACAGAAAACCAAAGATCTACAGGTATCTGAGGGAAGTCTCCATCAAGAAAGACCTCTAACCTAAACCAACAAATAGGAAAAAGAAAATAGCTGAAGGAAATTAAGACAACATAGAAGGGAAACAAAACAAAACACAACCCTCTAACTAATATCCTCAAAAAGGAATAATAAAAGAATAAGGAAGGGTCCCTGGATGGCACAGTTGGTTGAGCATCTGATTCTTGGTTTTGGCTCAGATCTTGATCTCAGAGTTGTGAGACTGAGCCATGTTGGGCTCTGAGCTCAGCATGGAGTCGCTGGAGATTCTCCTCCTCCCTCCGCCCCTCCGCCTTCTCAAACTCTCTCTCAAATAAATAAATCTTAATTTTTTTAAAAAATAAATCTGAATGTGAACCCTACTAGTTAAAACAGAATGGTACTGGCAGCAGGACAGACACAACAGTGGAATAAATGAAAATAAAATTCACAAAGAGACCCAAAAATATCAAAGAATAGGTATATATATGATCAATGTATTAATTTCCCGTGGCTGCTGAGACAAACTATCACAAACTCGGTAGCATTAAAAAACAGAAATTTATTATCTGAGTTCTGGAGGCCAGAAGTGTAAAATCAGGGTATCAGCAGGGCTGGATTCTCTGGGAAGCTTAGGAGAGATGCTTCCTTCTCTCCTCCAGGTACTGGTGACTGCTGGCAGTCCTTGAATAGTGGCAACATAACCCCAATCTCTGCCTCTGACTTCACACCTTGCCTTCTCCTCTGTGTATGTGCTTCATCTCCCTCTGCCTCTCTCTAAAATAAGGACACTTGTGATAGCATTTAGAATCTTCCCAGGTAATCCAGAATCATCTTACTTCAAAAGATCCATAACTCAATCACATCTGTAAAACTTTACCATATGAGGTGACATTCACAGATTGCAGGACTTAGGACTGGTTGTCTTTGGGGGTCACATTCAGCCCACTATAATCAATATAGCATTTCAAATCAGTAAGAAAGGGATATGTTATTCAATAACTATCATTGGACAATTAACTGTTTGAAAAAAAGTGATTCTTAGTCAATGTAAGGATGGCTAAAAATTTAAATGTTAAAACCTTATAACAACATCATGTGAAAATACAGAATGTTTGATAAGTTTGGGGTCAGAAATCATTCTAACAGGATACCAGCACAGAAATCATGTAGTATATTGTTAAAAAATTTAAATTTATATAATAAAGGCACCATAAGCAAATCTTGAAAAGATATAGCTGGACAAGGTAAGATATAAAGAAGAAAAATTTAGTATTTTTAAATTAGAGAACTCATAACTGAAAATACAAACTCATCATTTGAAAGATGAAGACAAAAGAATAAGCAATTTAGAAAAGAACATCAAAAATCCAATGAATACACAAAAATGTTATTTACTCTCTTTTGTAACTCAAGAAGTACAAATGAAAAAAAAAGGAAGTACAAATCAAAGAAAAATATGTTCATCTGTTAGATGAACAATGATTTAAAAGGTTAACAGCTTCTGGGAAAGATGAGGAAATGCATCCATGTTTGCATAATTCCTTTCAATGACCAAAATAGAACTAAAATCAGAGAAGGAAACCCCTGTGCAAAATAGTCACATCTCACAGCACTGATGCTAATGTATAAATTTCAGATACAATGAAGTTTGCATCATATTTAAAGCGGATATCCAAATCTGCCATGCATCTCATCTAACCTCAAAGAGATTCAGTTTTGGCAAATTGAGTGGGTCCTGAAGAACAATTCCTTTTTTTTTTTTTTTTTTTTTTTTTTTTAAAGATTTTATTTATTTATTCATGATAGTCACAGAGAGAGAGAGAGAGGCTCAGAGACACAGGCAGAGGGAGAAGCAGGCTCCGTGCACCGGGAGCCCGACGTGGGATTTGATCCCGGGTCTCCAGGATCGCGCCCTGGGCCAAAGGCAGGCGCCAAACCGCTGCGCCACCCAGGGATCCCCTGAAGAACAATTCCAATAATCAATCACTAAAACATGAGTCCTTAAAGGCACAGAGCCAGACTTATGGAGGAAGCAGACAGCATTCTACGGGGTACCTGTACCTATCTCTCTAAGTACTCTAATACCTATCTCCCTCTTCTTTGCCTATTTCCTGGCAAAGAAGACTACTAAAAAAGGGATCATGATGTTTAAGGTGGGGGATGTTTATTTTCAATTCTTCTAGTTTCCACAAGGACAAAATTTCCATACACCTTCCTAGCCTCTTGCCCTATTACCCCTTAAGTGAGAAACCTGACAAGTTCACCTCTGGTCCATATTTTTTGATTGGGTAGAGCTAATTTATCAAAAGTCCTAGGTAAGTATGACTATTACAAAGACCCAAAGTTTCCCGTGGGCTGGAAAACAGACATATTAGAAGACCACCCATACTGTATCTTCCAACAGCTCTCTCAACAATAAAGCTGATATTTTATCTCCATCTGCCTCAGCTCCTTTCACCTTATTTGAATTGGTTTCAATCTCAGGAGAGAACAAAAGAGCCTAGAGGTAGGGATGCCTGGGTGGCTCAGTGGTTTAGCACCTGCTTTGGCCCAGGGTGTGATCCTGGAGTCCTGGGATCAAGTGCCATATCGGGCTCCCTGCATGGAGCCTGCTTCTCCCTCTGCCTGTGTCTCTGCCTTTCTCTCTCTCTCTCTCTCTCTCTCTCTCTCTCATGAATAAATAAGTAAAATCTCAAAAAAAAAAAAAAAAAAAAAAAAAGGGGCCAAGAGGCATTATGTATTGGGCTCCCTAAAACCTAGTTGCCATGCATTTTTAAGTTTTCCTTGCCAAGAGATGTCTGCAGAGAAACAAAACAGTAAGCTAGTGGTCAACCTTGTCAGCAAACTAAAGCAAAGCAGATCAATCAGAGATATATCAGCATTGATTTGCCTCTGGAATGAATGTTTAACATATGCTGTGGGAACCTGATTAGAGAGAGCATATGACAACTGTTGCCACCAAGCAGCCAATTAAAGAAAAGAGATCACGACAATGTGTTCAGTCTCCTATCTTGGCCTCTAAGGCAGTTATTCCAATGGCTTATACCATTTCTGGGCAAAGAGTAGTCCAGAACACAACTGTCCTTTTCAACAATAAATAATATTAAAAAGTAGGACTGGCTGAAAAGGAGGAGGGATCATAATATGGAAAAGAGAAAAATATGTACATTTGGAGAACTGCTTCATAAAATAGAATTTTAAAGAAAAACTTTGCATCAGATAAATAGAACACAACTCCACCAAACAGATTTCTTAAAAGAGCTGAAAGAAGCAAAAAATAAAAGGAAAAAAGAGAGAACAGTACTTGAATTCATATTAGAAACAACTCCAAGTAGAATAGCTATTTCAGAAAAGCAAGTTAGTAATATGGATGACAAGCCAGGGAAAATCATTCAGGATGAACATGACAAAATAAAGGTGGTTAGATTCTAACAAAGAGGTCAGAACAAAGATGGTAGATTTGTAAGATAAGCCATTTAAATCTAACATAAGTAATATTCTTGGACAGAAAGGCAGACAATATGGAACAGCCAAAATATTCAAGGATATAGAGGTGAAAAACTAAAAGGTTTTTGTCATGTATCAGGAAAAATTAACACGGAATAATCAAGATTTAAGATATATTATGGGATGTTGCCAAATTTTAAGGATAAAGAAAAGATGTTATTAGCATCTAGAAGAAGCAGGGTCGCTTACAAATTAAATAATTTATGCTGGCTTCAGACATCTCCTCAGCACATTTAGACAATGGATAAAAGTGAGTACTGTGTACAATGTGAAGTGAAAAAGAATATGACATAGAATTTTCTACTTAGTGAAATATAATTTTAACATTTAATATTCCACTTAATGGATGTACTATAATTTACTAAAATGGTCTACTATTGACATATTTAAATTGTTTCTGGAATATTATTATTTAAACCATGCTGAATAGTAAGAATAAGCATATATATTATTTAAAATACATGCAAATTTGCCTATAAGATAAAATCCTGGAAGTATATTGGCTGAATCAAAGAGTATATATATGCATTTAAATTTTTCATTTTCCTAAACTGTCCTCCATAGAGATTGTACTGAATTTTTACTCCTACTAATAATGAGAGGAAAGTGCTTATTCACTGCAACTCAGCACACTGTTATTAAATTTCTGATCTTTTTAAATCTTATGGATAAAAATTATTTTATGGTAACCTAATAATTTGGAATTATCATATTTTTTAAAAGATTTATTTATTTGAGAGAGAAAGTATATGTGAGCAGGGGGAGAGGGAGAAGGAGAAGAAGAGAATCTCAAGCAGACTCCCCAGTGGGTGTGGAGCCTGACATGGGGCTGGATCTCACAACACCAAGATCAAGACCTGGGCCAAAACCAAGAGTCAGATGCTTAACCAACTGAGCCACCCAGGTGCCCCTATCTTACCATATTTCATCATGGGAAGATACCATCATTTGAAAGGTATACCATTATTTTACATAACTCTATATAAGAAAGAGTTACAAAGTAAACTATTTTTCAAATCATCAATTTTGAAATGTATAAAAATTGCAGATTTCAGAAATAATTTCAGAGATGTGAAAATATGAACAGGTGCTTCTTAGAATCAATGAGATAGGACTATGAGGAAGACTGAGTATCTGGAAAAGTCTTTTAAATATGCAAGAATTAGGAATACAGCAAACATAAATGTCTCCCCAGAACAAATAAAACAAATAAATTATTTGAAGCCACAATCCATACAACTAAAATGTCTTTAAAAATGAAGAATTTATAAAGTGGAGAAATGGTGAAAAGGGTTAGCAATTAGCATTTAATTTGGTTAAATCTAAATGTGATTATAACGAACAAAACAGAATTGCTATAATTGTTAAAATAATAGGTACATGTATAAAAAATAAAAATTTGTGAAAATTACTGTGACAAAAATTCCAGAACATCTCATTAAAATGTTAGCAAAAACAAAAGTATTCTTCATCTTCATGATAAAGAGGCATTTAATAAAATTTAACATCCACTCTAAGATTTAACATCTTTTTTTTTTTTTTTTTTTTTTTTTTTTTTATCTTTCAGGGGTACCTGGCTAGTTCTGTCAATAGAACATGTGACTCTTCATCTCAGCATTGTGAGTTCCATCCAGCCCCACGGTGGGCATGGAGTATACTTAAAAAAAAAATTTTTTTTCAATGAAATGGGAATATAGGTTTCTATTCTAATGGGGGAGGGGCTTAAGCACACATACACACAAACTCATAATTATTAAATACACATACAGGCCAGCATAGGGGCACCTGGGTGGCTCAGCGGTTGAGCATCTGCCTTCAGCCCAGGGCCTGATCCTGGAGACCCTGGATTGAGTCCCACGTTGAGCTCCCTCCATGGAGCCTGCTTCTCCCTCTGCCTATGTCTCTACCTCTCTCTGTCTCATGAATGAATAAATTTTTAAAAAATGGCCACCATAATGCTTAATGGTAAAACACCAACAGCATTCCCATTAAAGCAAGGAATAACATTACAATATTAAGGAAGCCTACTATTACTCTGTTATTAGCATTGTTCTAGAAGTGCTGAATGATACAGTGAGACTAAAAAAAAAAAAAATGAGGGGGGCGCCTGGGTGGCTCAGTGGTTGACTGTCTGCCTTTGGCTCAGATGGTGATCCTGGGGTCCTGGGATCGAGTCCCACGTTAGGCTCCCTGCATGGAGTCTGCTTCTCTCTCTGCCTATGTCTCTGCCTCTCTGTGTCTCCCAGGAATAAATAAATTCTTTAAAAAAAATGAGGGATTAGTATTAAAATGGAGGGGTCTAAGCTATCATTTTACATGTGTCAATATACCCAAAACACTTAATTCACTGTGAAACCACTGGAAGTAATAAAATCTTTCAAAGGTAAGCTGGTTATAAAATTAGTATACAAAATTAAGCAGTTTTCCTACCAATTTCCCAAAAAATCAATAGAAAATATAATGGAAGAAAAAAAACATATCTCTTAAAATTCCTAGGAACAAATTCAACACCAAATAACTTATATTAAGAAAACTTAAAACATTACCTGAACAGGGACACTTGGGTGGCTTAGTTGGTTAACTAGCTGACTCTTAATTTTGGATCAGGTCATGATCTCAAGGTTGTGGGATGGAGCCCTGTGTCCAGCTCCACTCAGGGTGGAGTCAGTCCGCTTGTCCCTATCCCTCTGCTTTTCCCCTGCTGGTGCTTTCTCTCTCTCTCTCTGTCTCAAATAAATAAATTAAATCTTTTTTTTTTTTTTTAACCCACACTACTAAAATAGAGAAAAGACTTTAAAATGATACGCCTTTTTCTCAGAAAGCAAGACAATAAAACGAAGAGCTCTTTTGTCTCTAAATTAATCTACAGGGATCCCTGGGTGGCGCAGCGGTTTGGCGCCTGCCTTTGGCTCAGGGCGCGATCCTGGAGACCGGGGATCGAATCCCACGTCGGGCTCCTGGTGCATGGAGCCTGCTTCTCCCTCTGCCTGTGTCTCTGCCTCTCTCTCTCTCTCTCTCTCTCTCTGTGTGACTATCATAAATAAATAAAAATTTAAAAAAATAAATAAATAAATTAATTAATCTACACATTCAATGTAATCTAAATCATTACCAAGAAGTTGTTTGCAATTCTTTTTAGAAGACAAATGGAATCTAAAATTCACTGGGAAACAACTGTAAGAATACCATTAAAAAAATCTGGAAAATAAGAATAATATAAAAATAAAATAAGAGTAATAAAAATATTTTTAAGCAATATTAATTCAGTTAGTGTAATACTGGTCTTCCATTTCCACTTCAGAAAGCTGCAAGAGAATATTAACTCCATCCCAACAATGAGAATAAGCTAAATAACCCACAAAATTTAGTGTTTTCTTAAAGCCCACCAAGGACTGAGAATTCAGGAAAGCTAATGATCCAAAATCCAGAAAATGACTATCCCTACCTAGGACTGCAGAGACCCCTGGCTGCTTTCATCTTTGGCAGGGCAGCAGGAAGAGGAGGAGGTTGCTTCACAAAGTAATGGAGGGCAAAAGATAAGCAAACTGTATCTTTAAGTATCTTTAAATCTTGAAACAAAGTTGGCCAAGAATTCTATATCCAATAAAAATATCCTTCAAAAATGAAAGCAAAATAAAATTTCAGACAAAGCTGAAAGAATTTGTGCCACACACAAATTCTGCGCTACAAATGAATTGAAATATTCTTTACAGTGAAGGAAAATAACATATAGAAACTCAGTTCCACAGGAAGCAAGAGAGAAATCAAAAAGGGTAAATAGGATTTCACTTTCTGCTGCTCTATTATTGGTGTATAGAAATGCAAAAGACCTCTGTGCATTGATTTTATATCCTGTGACTTTGCTGGATTCCTGTACCAGTTCTAGCAATTTTTTGGTGGAGTCTTTTGGTCTTTCTATATAAATGTCATCTATGAAGAGCGAAAGTTTGACTTCCTTACTGATTGGATGCCCTTTCTTTTTTTTTTTTTTTTCTTTTCTTTTTGGATGCCTCTGATTGCTGAGGTGAGGACTTCCCATACAATGTCAAACAACAGTGGTGAGAGTGGACATTCTTGTCTTGTTCCTGACCTTAGGGGAAAAGCTGTTTTTCTTCATTGAGGATGATATTAGCTATGGATCCTTCATATATGGACTTTATAATGTTGAGGTATGTTCCTTCTATCCCTACTTTCTTGAGGATTTTTTTTTTAATATTTTATTTACTTGAGAGACAGAGATGGTGACAGAGACAATGAGAGACAGCATGAGTGGGGAGGAGAGGGAGAAGCAGGTTCCCCACCAATCAGCAGGATGTGGGGCTCGATCCCAGGGCCCTGGGGTCATGACTTGAGCTGAAGGCAGATGCTTAACTGAGCCACACAGGTGTCTCCTTTTATTTTATTTTTTTCAAAGACTTATTTGAGAGAGAGCACAAGCAGAGAGAAGAGAAAGTATTTTCTTGAGGATTTTTTTAAATCAAGAAACAATGGTATATTTTGTCAAATGCTTTTCTGCATCTATTTAGAGGATCATATGGTTCTTTGTTTTTTTAAGATTTTATTTATTTATTCACGAGAGACGCAGAGAGGTAGAAACATAGGCAGAGGGAGAAGCAGGCTCCATGTGGGAAGCCCAATGAGGGACTCCATCCCCAACACTGGATCATGCCCTGAACCAAAGGCAGATGCTTAACCACTGAGTCACCCAGATGCCCCAGGATCATGTGGTTCTTATCCTTTCTTTTATGAATGTGGTATATCACATGTATTGATTTGCAGATATCAAACCACCTCTGCAGACCAGGTATAAATCCCACTTGGTTGTGGTGAAAAGATGTGGTATATATATACACAACGGAATACTGCTCAGCCATCAAAAAGAAGGGAATCTGGCCATTTACAATGATATCATGGATGGAACTAAAGGATATTATGCTAAGTGAAATAAATCAGTCAGAGAAAGACAAATACCATAAGATTTCACTCTTTTGTGCAATTTAAGAAACAAAACAGATGAACATAGGGGAAGGGAAGGAAAAATAAAGACAGGGACGCAGGGACTCCTGAGTGGCTCAGTGGTCAAGCGCATCTCCCTTTGGCTCAGGTCGTGATCCTGGGGTCCCCCACAGAGAGCCTGCTTCTCCCTCTGCTTGTGTCTCTGCCTCTCTGTCTCTCATGAATAAATAAATAAAATCTTAAAAAAAAAAAAAGAAGGGAGGCAAATCATAAGAGACTCTTAACTATAGGGAACAAACTGAGGGTGCTCGAGGGGAGGTGGGTAGGGAAATGGGATAATTGGGTGATGGGCATTACGGAGGGTACTTGATGTAGTGAGCACTGGATGTTGTATGTAACTGATGAATCACTAAATTCTACCCCTGAAACTAATATTACACTATATGTAAACTAACTTGAATTTAAATAAAATCTTGAAAAAAAAAAAAAAAATAAATAAATAAAATCTTGAAAGAACAAAAAAGGTAAATATGTTGATAAATACAAAGGAATTTTTGAACATTACGTATACACATGCATCTTTAAATTTCACTAAAAAATTGATTTCTTTAAATTAAAAGTAATAAAAATATAAGTCACATATAGAAGTAAATTGTGTAAGAGCACAAAAGAAGATGGTAATTGCAAATATAAATGTAATAATATTCTTACACTGTTGATTAAGTACTAGAGTATCTTTGAAAATACGTTGTGATAAATTCAAGAAACATAATAAAAAGATAGGAAAAGAAATATTTTTCTAAATATTCTAAAGAAGGCAAGGGAAGACAACCAAAGAGTAAATGAGAAAAACGGAAAAAAGAACACCAGCACTGGCGGTATTAAGTAAGAATGATAAATCACTGACCTCTACCTCTGAAACCAGTAATACATTACATGTTAATTAATTGAATTTAAATTTAAAAAGAATATCAATATGCTTAACCTAAACACAGAAAAAAGTTTCAAAAATATCAATGGACCATATACCACTATTAGAACACAGAGATTGTTGTGAGACTGGATAAACACCTACAACCCAACTGTACGTAGTTTATAAGAAACACACTTTAAACATAAACACACAGATGAGTTAAAAGGAAAAGATAGCAAGAGGCAAACATTAAGCTTCTATTAATGTCAGAACAGGATTCCATTTAAAAAGTATTTTCAGATATAGAATGGGCATTTCATAATGATAAAAGAGTCAATTTGGCAAAAAGACACAGCTTTCTTAAAAAGTATATGTGACTAATAACACTACCAAATCATAAAGAAAAAAAAAACCTGACAGAACTGAAGGGAGAAATAGATAAATCTACAATTATAATTAGAGACTTGAGACTTAACACGTCTCCCAAAGTAACTGACAGAACAAGGAGACATTAAAAATGTGAAGATAAAAGGTTTGAGCAACACTCTCAACAAGCTTTACCTAACTGACATTTAGACCACTCCACCCACCACCAGTAGAATACAATTTTCCCTCAAGGGTAACTGGAGCATTCCCCAAGACAGACTATATATTATAAAACAATTAATAAAATTTGTACGAGAGACTGAACTGGTACCAAATACCAAAATGTATCAGATATAAAAGAGATGTTATAAATTGTATTGTTTACACTGTCCAACTTTGTGATTAGGCAAAACAAAACAAAACAAAACAAAAAAACCCACCTCAATAAATTTAAAGGTACTGAAATCATACATGTTTTTTGACCACAACATTGCTAATTTAGGAATCAATAGCAATGATCTACCTAAAAAATTCTAAAATATTTGGAAATAAAAATAACATACCCAGTAATAGATCAAAGAAATCACAGGGAAATTTTAAAATATTTTTAACTGAATGATAATGAAAACATTCCAAATTTGTGGTGTCTAGCTAAAGCATGCTTAGAGAAAACTTACAGCTTTAAATGCCTAAAAGGAAAAGAAGGTGTAAAAGCAATTATTTATGCTTCCACCTTAATAAGTCAGAAAAGGAGGAACAAATTAAACCCAAAGTAAAAGAAACAAAATGAAGGAGGAGAAATTTGTGAACAGAGAACAGGAAAACAGAGAAAATCAACAAAGTGAAAAAATTTAAATATAGGACATATCACACTATGAAATCACAAAGTTGGACGGTGTAAACAATACAATTTATATCATCTCTTTTATATCTGATACATTTTGGTATTTGGTGCCAGTTCAGTCTCTGGAACAAATCTTATTAATTGTTTTATAATAAATATTTCTAATAAAAATGTGGTTTCCTAGTTTTTCAACCACTGTCACGTTGGCACCAATCTCATGTTTGCAGTTTTCTCACTTTGGACTGGCTGAGCTTTGAGCACCCATTTAACTCTAAAATTATAATGATTTGCCTGGCAATTATAATTACCGATAATTAGAGCAACGTCTTGCACAGAGTTGTTTCAATGGCTGGATGCACAATCCTTCTGCGCTATTAAATACAGAAATTTTGCAGAATACTGGCAATGTTGGGCACAGATAAATATAAAGCGATCAAAATTTTTTCATCACATAAAAAGTATATACGTACCAGTAGATGTTTCTTTGGCCAATACATGTGTAATTAACGTCCTACTAAAGGATGAGGCACCTGTGGCTACTCCATAAATATTGATGTTAAGATGATGAAAGTAATATCGCCTTACAGTACGCTGCCTACGTCTAAACCAAAGCAATCAATGCATAAATGCTTAGAGAAATAAATGCTTAAGAGAAAATCCAAAACCGTAGATATAAACGTGATTTTCCCAATAAGCTATTTCATAGAGACTCCTAGTTTATAATGGGGTTTTTGCTCTGTGCATTATCATCTATTACATGAAAAATAATCCCACCCCCTCTCCTGGCAAACCCACGGCGTCACGGGGTGGTTGCCAGGTCGGATTTTTCCCCCTCTCCATCTTTCTCCAGAGCATCAGGTATCTGACCATTGACATCATCTGAGCGCCCGACCAGGTGATGCGCGTTCCCAGCACCGGGTGGTGGGTGCGCGGCCGCGGGATGTGCGCGCCGAACGCCTCGGGTGCTCGGCCTTTCTGCAGTTCGCCTCAAACCGCGCACTGATTAAGGTTTTTTTTTGTTTTGTTTTGTTTTCTTTTTAAAAAGATTTTATTTATTCATGAGAAACAGAGAGAGAGAGAGAGAGGCAGAGGCACAGACAGAGGTTGAAGCAGGCCCCCTGCAGGGAGCCTGACGCGGGACTCGACCCCGGGTCTCCGGGGTCACGCCCTGGGCCGCTGAGCCACCGGGGCTGCCCCTCAGGTTTTTGTTTTTACCCAAACGCTTGCCACTTCGTTTCTAGAGAAGGCATTTCCATTACAAAATAATGACATAAAAACAAACACAACAGAAGGGGGGGAAAAAAAAAAAAAAAAAAGGCGAGCCGCAAGGCACCTGAAGGCCGTGACCGTCCGCCTCAGGGGGAGGCGACCTCCACCTCGGCGAGAAGCCACCCCAGCAAGCGGGCCCGGGGCGGGGGCGGGGGCCGGGGCCGGGCGAGCCCTCCCGCCCTGAGGGGGCCCAAGGGCCGCCGGACACGGCTCCTGGGCCGTCCTGCCCCCGGGGAGCTCGGGCCGGGGCGCCGTCCGGAGGGAGGCCGCGGGCGCCGGCGAGGCCCCGAGAGACCGCGTGTGCGCGCGGCGAGCGCCTCCCGCCGCGCCTCCACCTCGGGGCGTCGCCACGGGAACCCGGGGTTTCGGCCTCCGGCCGCGGGGAGGCCGGGGGAGGGCGCGGGCCGCCGCCCGGAGGGAGGGGGGAGGGGGGAGGGAGCGGGGGAGGGGGCCGAGGCCGCACTCTCACCGCGACGCTGCAGCCGCGACGCGCCGGTCCTCCGCCACCTCGGGCCGCGCTCGGCTGCGCGGAGGCCCGTCCCGGCGCCCGTCCCCGTCCCCGCCGCCGCCGCCGCCGCCGCCGCCGCCCGCGAGCCCCGAGACGCCGCCGGGCCCCTCCCGCAGCCCGTGCCCCTCCGCACCCGTGCGTGGAGGTGTCGGGCTCCGGCTGCGGGCGGCGGGAGATTTAAACCCGGCGGCCTGGCGCGCGCGGCGTCTCGGCCCGGCGTCCGCGTTCTCGCCCTCTCGGGCCCTCGGTCGGTTTGGGGATCAACTCCGGGACCCATTCCGGTCCTCCTTCGCCAGATTCCGGGCTATTAACAAACACCGCAGCGCTCAGAGCATCGGAGTGAAGGAACTGAGCGTGAGACCTCTGAGGCGTTCCGGGTTTCCTTTTCCAAGCCCGGTGCCCCAGCCCAGGGGGGCGGGGAGGGGGGGTCCCCTAGCTCCTCCAGGCCCGCCCCGCCCCGCCCCGCACCTGCAGGCCCCTCCGGGGCCGCCCCGACCGGGCGCTGAGCTCCCGAGCCTCAGGCATTCCGGAGTCCGCGCCAGTGCCGCACGCGGGGACCGTTCACGTGCTGCATTGAACTCTCCTCTTAAAGAGGATTGAGTTAATAACTGTTAATAACTGACCTCAGATGCACATATGCATAATCATAACTTGTAAATGAGGTCTTCGAGAGTAGACGGCAAAAATGGAGACTAAGAACTTAATTTTTTTTTTAATGGTAAACAAGGCAAAAGTAAATTGTTACTGGTGGAAGAGAATTTAAATTCAAAGAACTTTCTTTTTAAAGATGACTCCGAATATCCTATCACTTTACTGAGGCTTTACAAAATACGAATTATAACTGTGACATAGGCTATTAAGCTTGCACTCCAGGTGGTAACTAATAAGTTTGTAAAATGTGGAAGATGGAGTGAGTTTCTAGAATATTGCTACAAAGCACTTACCTTAAAAACCTGAAACAAGTGGGGTTTTTTTTATTTATTTTTTAAATTTTTTATGGGAGACACACAGAGAAAGGCAGAGACACAAGCAGAGGGAGAAGCAGGCTCCATGCAGGGAGCCCAAGGTGGGACTTGATCCTGGGATTCCAGGAACACGCTCTGAGCTGAAGGCAGATGCTTAACCGCTGAGCCACCCAGGCATCCCAAAAGAAGTAGTTTTAGAATAGGATAAAGAATAGGGTATCACTGAGACATCATGTATGAGAGGAAAGGGTTTATTCCAGAGGCAGCCAAAGAAAGAGATAAAAGGGCATGCTTCAAATCTAGAAGGGGGAGGGATTTTTTTTTTTTTAATAAAAGGGTTGGTGTTACACATATATTGATGAAAAGGAAGAGGGAAACTTGTGGTTTTTCATGAGGAAAGATGGAGCATGCTTACTGAGCAAACATGTAACATACATCCCATATTCACTTGTGGTGGAGACTTAAAATGAGGCAAAGTCCAGCACCTGCTGTCAGGGATTTTAGGACAAGGAAAGGGGCTATGGGCATGCTCCAGGAGAGCCCAGATAAACTGGAGGGGGTCTTGGGCTCATTATCTAGGGTGAGGAAGACCGGGCCTTCTGTTCATAGGCTGGAACCCTATCAGTGACTTCTAGCCTAGGTCTCCCTAGTGGATTTGTTAGTGGGGTCTGGAAACACACAATAGCTGATTAGGGAGAAACAGGCCTCTGAAAAACAAGCTTTAGATTTCTGGTTAATTTTGACCTCGTTAACCCTAGGGGTGACAATCTCGGAGTCCACAGCTTTTCTCAGGTTCTCCAAGTCTAGATCCTTCGAAGGGAAGAATTAGCATTTGGCAAATGAGGAGAACTGCTGTACTTCCTCAGATCTTTCCTGACTCACTCATGCTAAGTTTAGCATCCCTCCTAAGGACATATTTCTACTCTCAACAATTGTAATTTTTTTTCTGCCTGTCTTCCCCATTGGATGCTGAGCTCCTCCAAAGTAAAATATTTATGCATTTCAGTAGCTGAGTCTTCAAGAGTAATACATACTGCATTCTGAATGTTTATTCAATAAGTGAACAGAAGGAAAGACAGCTAATTGACAACTGAAGGATACTGTATAAAATATCTAAAAAGAACTGAACACTTTTCTTCCTAAAGAATAAATGACTCTAATGTGGTAAGAAAATGACTTTCAGAATGTTACCATGCATGATATGTTAAGTTTCTTGGGATATTTTGGAAAATGCTTGTTCCAACAGGATAAAGTTTAATTCAAGAGAATATTAAACTAGTATGTTTCTTCAGCTCAATCTGAGGCAGATAAAGGCACTCCAAGAAATACACCAGAAAGTCAGAGTACTGTGGGCAAGGCCTGTTGATTTTGTTTACTTAACTGGAGAAAATAAATGAAAGATACACAATGTCTCCAAGTCACCATAAAAATGTAGCATTTACACATCACATTTCCTTCACAGGTCACTCCAGAAAGTGGGCAAGTGGAGGCAGTTTAAGAATGGTTTCAGCAAATATGGTGGAGCTACTGACGCTCCTGGGCAAGAATCAGGCTTTCTTAATCAGATATTTGATAAATGTTTATAGAATGAATTAGTAATCTTCCATTAGCTGTTGGATTGATTAAAAATATATATTTAAATGCCTTTAGCCCCTTAACAGAAAATGAGGCTCCCAAAGTAGTTAAAATTTAGTATTTCTAAATGGGCTTTTTTAGAAAACAAAAGAATTTAACACTATTCAAATACTTTTATATGGGAAGATGTTTCATCTAGAAGTGCGAATATTTTTAGAAGTACTATCTAATTTTATATCAACAGATTTATCTTAATATAAAGTGCTTTCCTCCACTGTAGGCTTCTACAAGTGAACTAGAAGACCATTAGATGACTTGGGATGTCACTTGGGAGCTTTGAGAGGCTCCACAAATCTGGGATCCCAGAACAATAAACAGCAATGATCTTTTGCACTATCAAGCAGACCTCTGGTGAGTCTCCTAAATAAAACTTCAATTGGTATTTAAAAACATACTAAGAATTCTATGCTTTGGTACTATTTTACTCTTATTAAAGATCAGGGATCTACTGAACCTGATATCGTGGAAATAGCTCCCATTTCTTCAAGGTGTTCCAGTTTCCTTTTCATCTGTTTGACCTTATCAAGGAAATCAGAAGTAACAGGTCAGTGGCCGTTAGTGAGGGTATGGAAAGCTATCTTCCCAGATGCTTACACTATTACTTACTTACAAATGGCAAGCTAAACATGCTTTCTCCCATGTTGATTCAAGGCTAGAATTAGAGACAGTATCATTAGGATGATTTTTTTTAATGTCAAATGCTATAGACCTATAAAAAAAGTATTTCCCTTTTTGGTTGTTTCCCCCTGAAACAACCACTGGACTTAATTTGGTATTACTAATTCCCTGGCATGTTGTCTATATTTTTACTAACTATCCATATCCATATAATTGTTTGACATGTTTCTCAACTCAGATTGTACCTAACAAGATCATTTCTCTGGATCTTTAATTACTCTGAGGCATGTGTCCTATCTCCATCATTAATTGGCTATACACCTTCATACAAGGTATTTAAGCTGTCTGGATTGTCGTTTCCTTTAATAACATGAATAATGTAATAATTCAAATGATATGAATGAGTAACAGGATAATTTCTAAAGTTGCCTTTTGGTTATATGCAATTCCCATATGAAAAGAAATAGTCTTTAAAGAACACATATATTATTATGCTAATACATTTAGTGGTATACTAAAATTGAAATTTATTTTAAAGGCAAGAACATGCAAAGCTGAACATAACATTATGGTCATTTGGTACCAATAAATGCCACAGAAATTTATATATAGCCTTTCTTTTATGTAGGTGAAGACATAAACTTATTCTTCACATTTATAAAAATATCATTCTTATGGATGACCTAATCATTAGCAGAATATATATGTAGTATTTAGAGCTTGAGCTCTAGACTCAGATACATCCAAATTCAAATCCTGACTTATTTATTGGCTACATGAAATCTGGTCAAATGACTCGACCCCTCTAACACACATATTTCTCTTTTAAAATAAAGGTCACTGGGGGATCCCTGGGTAGCTCAGTGGTTTACACCTGCCTTTGGCCCAGGGCATGATCCTAGAATCCCAGGATCGGGTCCCACATCGGGCTTCCTGTGTGGAGCTTGTTTCTCCCTCTGCCTGTGTCTCTGCCTCTCTCTCTCTCTGTGTGTGTCTCATGAATAAATAAATAAAATCTTAAAAAAAAAAAAAAGAAAAGAAAAAAGAAAATCTTGAAAAAAAAGTAAAATAAAGATCACTTAATCATTTTAATATCAAAGGATTGCTATGGTAGGATACAGGTGGATTTGGGTGGGTTTTGTGTGTGTGTGTTTGCCATTTTAATAGACACTACCAGTAAATAATTTACTTCTTCAAATCTGTGGATATCAGTAGATACTTTAACAAAGATAGCCTATCTAGCCCTATTAAGCAACCCCCAAAATTCTACTAAGTTATGTTAAAAGATATATCTAGCTTAAAATCAAAACCACAAGAAATATCAAGTTTTGGCAAGGATGTAGAGAAAAAGGAACCCTCTTGCACTGTTGGTACGAATGCAAGCTGGTGCAGTCACTGTGGAAACTTGTATGGTGGTTCCTCAAAGAGTTAAAAATGGACCTACCCAACAATTCAGTAATCACAATACTGGTATTTAACCCCAAAATACAAAAACCCTAATTCAAAGGGATACATGCAATCCCTATGTTGATTGCAGCATTATTTACAACAGCCCAAATGTCCATCAGTAGGTGAATGGACGTAGTATGTATATACAATGGAATATTATTTAGCCATAAAAAGAATTAAATCTTGCCATTTGCAATGACATGGATGAAGCTAGAGTATAATGCTTAAGTTAAATAACTCAGAGAAAGACAAATACTATATGATTTCATTCATGTGGAATTTAAGAAACAAGCCAAGGAAAAAAGACAAACAAAGGAACAGCCTCTTAACTATACAGAACTGATGGTTACCAGAGGGGAGGTGGATGGGGGGTGTGGGTGAAATAGGTGATGGGGATTAAGGAGTACACTTGCTATGATGAGCACTGGGTGATGTACAGAATCAGTACAATCAGTGTTGTCGAATCAGTAGATTGTACAACTGAAATTAATACAACACTGTGTTAACTATATTGGCATTAAAATGAAAATCATAAAAAAGGAAAAAAGATAATTAGCTTATATAACAAAATATTAACATTACTTTTTTTTTTTTTTTTTTACAGCTCCCACCCCTACCCACTCTTATCCCTTTTTTTTCTTATCCCTTTTTAGTATGTTTGATACTAGAAGTCTAGGATAGTCTAAAAATGTCAGTATTAAAGTAAATAAAAGTTCTTGGTGCTTTTATTGGCAGTTTCTCATTAGTAAAATTTGGATTTCACTTGCGTTTTGAAACCTGATTCCAATTAATGAATTTTTAAATAAAAGGAATAATTAAATATTGATTGCCTTGTCTTAAAATGTTATTTTTTTTGTCCTTTTAGGAGCTACAGTAGTATCAAAATTATTTCTCCTTATGTTTGCTTCATATATGTAGTTTTTCAAAATTAGAATACATAAAAATTTTTTTTGTGAAAAGATTTCAATATTATCAAATTTCCAGAGAGTATGTGGTTAGCAGGGTTGTTTGTTCAATTATCCAACTATGTGTATTTTATATCAATTTAAACTTTCATTTGTTCTTTTCCCCAATAATGCTAGGAAGCATTTTGATATATTATTATGCATTGATGACAATAGTTCCAAAATGGCCATTCGAAATTCACAGGACAAAGCAGATACTGGTCATCTATTCCTAAAAATCTATTACGTTTTCCTGCATTCTATGTAGAATTAAAAAATCTTATATAACTTAACTGTCTACCTGGATAATCTCTAGGTATTTGCCACAGCCAGGTTTTGTTTTCATGGTTTCCAATATAAAAAGATAATCATGTCTTAGATAAGACCTGGAGGCAGCTTTAACTAAAAGAGGGAAGCAAAACTGAACTTCTTAGCATATGAAAAAATATATTTTCTTCCTTCCTCGTGTTATTTCTTAGCTATCATTTCTGATGCTTTTGTGCTGCTCCCTGTGCCAGAGGGACCATCTCCACCTTCCCAACCAGTATCTGTCCAGATCTGGCTCAAATATCACTATTCTACAATATTTTTCTTGACATCCAACTTACTTCCCATAAAGCTAGTTGCTTCCTTTTCTATGCCACCTTTCTACCTTATATTTACATCTTTTATACATTTAAGTCACTGTTATAACTAATTCTTATTTATATAATATTTATATAAGTATTTCCATGCAAGGTTATCTTTTTTGGAGGTAGTGTCCATGTCTTAAACATTTTCTGCTTTTCTCCCCTTTCCTCCATCTTCAAAGAGACCCTGGTACATGGGAGAAGTTCAACCTTTGTTCTTGAACTATTAGGTAGACTTTGAGGCTGATTTTTAATGTTAATGCTTATCATTAAGCAGTAAGAAAGGAATTTCTTAAAACTTTGATGAGGTAAGAGCAAGCATCAACAAGTTTATGAATCTCATTACTACGGCAAGATAGCATAAGTAATCTTGTACCAATCAGCAGGTCCTGAGCACTGCACTGCCTCATTCCTAACTTTGCCATTGCTAGGAAAGCAGCAACACTCATTTTTCCACAAGAATCTTGGGAGCAGATAAGTCCATGTAAAGCCCTTGTCTCCGGTGTAACTAAAATAGAGGAAAATGGACCATTGAAAGGGAGACGCCTACTTTGGAGGAAATGGTGGAGGATGGGAGTAGGAGAGCAATATGTTCTAAGGGCACTGAGTCTTCTAGGCTTCAGTTGTCCTCTCATACTTTTCCTGTTTGAAGAATAAGATCTAACCACTTGAGTTACACAAGGAGAGAAACTGGGCAGAAGATTGATCCCAGAGCCTTGATCATTAATGTTACACCCATCCCAAAGGAGAATGCTTGAACCATGAATGTATCCTTGGAACCAGGGTTGAGAATAAGTGAGGAAACAATAAGTGATGCCACTTCCTTTTCTGTTCACTACATCTAATAAATAGGCCTCTTTACCTTTGCTTCAATTACCTAGTGTATGCATACTACAACTGAAAAGCCCAGATTGGGTGTGTAAAGAAAACCTTTAAAATAACTCTGTCCTTAAGGCTCATTCAGGGAACATCCAAAACAAGAATATAAATTCTTCTTTGTCCTATAGAAGTTAAAAAAAAAAAAATGAAAGTAAGAAAGAGAGAGGGAAGAAAGAATACAGAGGGAGAGGGAGAAGATTCCCCACTAAGCCCAGTGTGGGGCTCAATCCCAGAACCCCAAGATCATGACCTGAGCTGAAGGCAGATGCTTAACTGACTGAGCCACCCAGCCACCCCTATTTTTTGGCATTAAAACATACTTTCTTTTAAGAAATGTTATAATAACAGTAGCTCTAGCTCTTGTGTGAAGATGAGGACCAAATCCTATGTATAGACAGAGCTTGGGTCCCTAAGAGTGTGGAATGAAACTTTTCCAGACCTGGACTACCTCTGGATTTCATCTTGTAAGAGAACTAAACTTCTGGCTTAATCTACTGCTAATTCGGCTCTTAATTGCAGCCAAGTATATGTATTATTTCCTAGACCTCTGTTAGGAACATTTTGTGAGATTTACTGAATTACAGTCTAGTGATGAGACTAAACTTATTTTCCATATATTAGAGGCTGAAGTGCTCTGCTTGAGGAATAAGTCACACTTTAAGAAGACATTTACATTAAATATCTGGTATATAATGTATGCATTAAAATAAATGCTAATGATATAAAATTTATAGAATATTATCTAATACTGACTGAAAGGTTTGTCTAAAGATTCTATTCTATACAAGGATATATTAGGAAGAAAGATTCCAGGTTACCATGAAATCTGTATGTAACTTCTAGAGGATTCTAACATCTTTAATACAAGTACTCCACTTAATATATTTCAACAAACTCTTCATTGGCAGCATCTAAATGTTTTAATTTTCTGAATACCCACAAAGTCTTATTATAAACATCAATTATTTTACCCTAAGTAAATTATATTTCTAATTTTTTCTCTATTAGAATGTATTAGTTTTCTTATGATGCTTTTGTTAAACAGCTAATGTACAAAAAAAAACTCGTTTCCTCATCAGAAATAAATATCTGGACAATTACTATATTTTTAATACTTTTACAGCATCTCAAAAGCAAATCTTAATTCAAATGAATACCTCTAAAAGGAAACTAAAAAACTTAGTTTAGTTTCAAGAGTTTGCATATGGCAGAGAAGGCAGGTCACATTTTATATTTTAACAACACAAACTATTGTATAATAAATATAAAATGAAAAACAGTGATAGCAATTAACAAGGGTGAAAACATTATATAAACTTAAAGAGGCTGCTTTCTGAACCATCACTGATACAATCTGAGGATTCTTTATCAATTTCATTTACAGAAACAATCTCTATAGTCAAATTTGTCATTCACTTTCATGCTCCCACGTGAGAAGTAGTAGGTGAATATCTGTAGGAATACAATTTATTGTCTGCTCCTCCACTCAGAAGTAACTGCATAAAGGGAGAGGAAAAAAAACACGTAAACATAATTATTTCATATGATAGTGAAACATAGTTAAATACCGATGATTCTGATTACAGAAAGAATTATAGATGAGCAGTTAACTCGCATTCAGAGTTAATACTTAAAAGGACCAATTACATCAATTTCACTACCATATTATAATACACTATATTAAAACTTTAAAAGTGATCATTTGAATTTGGTTGAGGCTACTGTACTTTCTATGAAGCATTTGTTAAGAAATGTAATAAAATTTAAAAGTCTGAGGGGTGATAAGAGTTTTTAATTAATTTCTATTTAAGAAAATTAAGGTTTTTGTTTTTCTTTTTTTTAAAGATTTTATTTATTCATGAGAAACACAGAGAGAGGCAGAGACATAGGCAGAGGGAGAAGCAGGCTCCTTGCAGGGAGCCTGATGTGGGACTTGATCCCAGGACCCCATGATCACGACCTGAACCAAAGGCAGATAGATGTTCAACCACCGAGCCACCCAGGTGCCCCAAGAAAACTATGTTTTATAGGAGAGTATCTTAACTGTTTGCAGGTAAATGGATATTACAAATTATTCAAGTATCCTTAGGACCTGTATTTGGAAAGAATCCTTAGGCAATAAGAGCTAATGTTTACACATAAAAAGAAGTAAACTCTAATTCCTTAAGCACATTATATAGTCTAGACTTAATTCTGCAAAATTTAAGTGGGAAATAGATCTGTTTAGTCTAAAGGAGCAAATTTATGGACTTAAAACATTTCATTAAAATACTTGAGAAAAAGGGATGCCTGAGTGGCTCAGCAGTTAAGCATCTGCCTTCAGCTCAGGGCATGATCCTGGAGTCCTGGAATCAAGTCCCACATCAGACTCCCTGCATGGAGCCTGCCTCTCTCTCTGTGTGTCTTTCATGAATAAATAAATAAAATCTTTTAAAAAAAAAACTGGGAAAAAAACTGCTTCAAAATTTTCAAATTTTACTACTCCTAATTATAAAAAACAAATTTGTTTCTTCTTTGAACGTGATGGGAGACTTTTTTTTTGCGATGTGAGATTTTTATGAGTAATATTTTATGAGAAAACTTAGAATACAGAATTATAATTATCAGATAGAATGAAATTAATAACTCCCTAAATACAAAGACCAGATTTATTCTCTATTTTTCCTCTTTACCAGATAACTAATAAATTCTTACCCCTGTGTCTGTCCAGTCTACGCTCAGAACTTTGTCTTCATGAGCAGCCAGATCATAGAGAGGAGCTTTACAACTAAAAAAGTCAAAGTATTACCATGTTATATGCATTTCACAATATTAAAATATATGACACATCATATTTACTTTTCTGAAAAGTTTACAGACTTTATCATCCTTGCCCCTATAACCAGTTAATCTTAAAATCCTGAGTACTTATTGACCATCTCTCCTGATTTTCCCCTATCATTAGCAGAATACAGAGATTTACTATAACAAATATTCAAATAGGAAAAATGCTATTTATAAATATTTATTCATAATTAGTCTCATTTTCACACTTCCTTGACCATTTTTCTTTTACCATCAACTCATGACCTTATATATCCTTCGTCTATCCATGTATATGATGACAACTCTCAAGTTTCTATCTTTAGTCCAAACTCATTCCCTGATTTTGATGTGTATCCAATTACTCAACATGTGGATATCTTATGGGCACTACAAATTTAAACCAACAAAAACAAAACTCTTGATTTTCCCTCATAAACTTGTTTCTCTACTCTTTTCCATCAGAATAAATTGCACCACTAATGGCCCAACTGCTCAGGCAGAAAATAATGGGCATTATTCCTTGATTTCTATTTCCATATTCTACCCATGAGCCTATCCTGCCAAAGAGATGTCTTCAAAATATACCAAGAATCCAACTTAGAACCTCTCTGCTTCCATTCTTCCTACCCTAGTTAGAGCCCCCCAACGCCTTCCCCATTATTGGGTACTTAGAATGATTCCCAAATTCCTTACCATGGCCCATAAGGTACTACTCAGTACAACTACTACCTGGTTCATCTCCTACCACTCTTCTCCTTGCTTACATTCCATCAACACTGGCCTTCTTATTTTGCCAACACGCTAAGGTTTTCCCCACCTTGTCTGCTGGTTCCCTCTAATCATGGGAACATGATTTGTGCATGGCTAATACCTTCCCATTGTTCAATTCACTAGAAAATCACTTTCAAGAAGAGCCCATCCCTAAAGAAGTATCATTTTACTCTGCTTTACTTTCTTCATGGCACTTACTACTATTATCAGAAACTATATGCTAATGGCTATATAAAGTATCCAACTAAAATGTTAACAACTTTCTAGATAATAACAAATCACACATCATAAGGTAGTGTAAGGATGTTAGAATACAGATTTGGGTAAACAACAGGTATTTGATTAATGCCTCTCCATTCTACTTGTAAAAATATGTACGTAAATTGTGTATGCATTTCATTGGGGGCACTCTGTATATACAGTATCAAAAAAGAGAACTTTAATATCTAGTTATCTTTTAAAATATGTATATTTATTTAATTTCCTACTAACATGTAATTTCTTATTTGATTATGCTTCCATTTATTTAGAAACCACTGGCTTCCTATATCATGTTTATATTAAGGTTCAAGATAATTTTTTTCAGAATGCAATAAATAATCTATCAATAATGAAGAAAATTCCTTTGACCCTGGCTTTTCTTTTAGACATGAATATTTATCATATCAGGTCATATAACCAAAAACTTTTTCACCCTTCTGCTTCTGGATAATCTTTTCAGCATTTATTTCATTGTCATTGTATATAATAAGTAATCGATGTATTTTCTTTGTAGATCATAAATAGGATTTACCTCCTTGTATCCCACAGTTTGACAATGTTATCTAAAGAGCCTGAAATCAGCTGCTGCTCATGGGTAGGAGACCACTTTAATGATGTGACCCAGCCTGTATGTGAGGTCAGGGACAGCGACACCAAAGAACCATCTGAACAAAATAAAAATAATAATAATTATTGAATTTTAGAAGATAAGTAGGTAGAACACAAAACAATGTTTGTAGAAAATTATCTTTTAATACACATCTCTGGTGAAAGGAGAAACTGATGTTATTTACACATATTTCTCCTTCAGTGACTTACACAACTCACCTTTAGTTCGGGGATCCCACAGTCGGATATGTCTATCTGTGCTTCCAGATGCTAAACGTTTACAAAGTGGAGAATAGGAGATACAATTAAACACTTTATTTCCTGTCTGAAAAACAGAGAAAGAACATTTGACCATGTGGACTAGAAATAACTATCTTTAGAAGCTCAAAGTTAATCAGAGAATCACTGAATTTATAAGTCTTACCAGAGTTGACTTAAGACTGCCAGACTCTACATCCCATACTCTAATTGTGTGGTCCCAAGATGCACTGCAGATTTCTTCAGCATCTGACCAAAGAACCGAGGAAATTGCTTCCTTGTGGCCAGAGAGGGTCACTATAGGAGTCTAGAAATGAAAGATAACCAAAAGGAAAAGCATTTTCAGTTTAGAGTAATTGAAACAATAATATTTACTTCTGAAGCCCCTATGCCAGATGCTTTAGCTTTCTTAGTTCTTTATAATAACCCTCCAAAACAGATACTTGCTTTTATTTTATAGATGAAGCAGAGAAAGGGAACTTGCTCAAGGTCATACAGCTTACACATGGCAGATTTAATTTGAACTCAAATATTACTCCGAAGTTTGTAGTCTTTCGTCAATATCCTGCTGCCTTCCCATCTACTTTTTATTTTGAGAAGTATTAATATTAACCCTAACTCATATATAAATGTTATATATAGAAGTTAGCTGAAAAGCTCTGGGGTCAGAGAGATCTAGGTTTGACTCCAGATGCTGCCATGTTCTTCCTAACTCTTCCAGGTAAATGAATCTCAGGTTACTCTCACCCTTTCCTCAGCATCTTTTAGTTCTCTTATTCAATCTTTAAATAATGCCCATGGTTCATTTAATACTTCCAAATCTCTAATTTTTTCTCAAATTAAAATTCCCAAACTAGGTGTAATGTCTATCTTAAATATAAAGAACACGTGATAGAGAGAGGGAAAGAGTTCTGAAATGGGAGACAATCTACTTTTCTAACTTTATTATATTTAACCTCCTTAAATATTACCTCATTTATAATGTGAGAGGCTTCTATCAGATCAGAGATCAGCAAAGTTTCTCATAAAGGTCCAGAAAGAATTTTAGTCTTTCTAGTCTCTGTTGTATGTTCTTCTTTATTTTAAAAACCCCTTAAAAATGCAAAAAACATTCTTAGCTCTTTGTAGTATAAAAATAGGACACAGCCAATGAGCCAGTAAGCTGTAGTTTGCCAACTCCTGGACCAAATGACCTGAGACCTCTCTTCCAGCTCTAAAATTTTCCTGGATGATGTAAAGGAGCCTGATAAGAGGAATGAGGAACAGAACTACTTCTGTCATGATCTGAAGCAAAATTAAGAGTAAAGTAACAAAGATAATCCAGCAGAGGCTCTAGGATAGAAAACAGCAAAGTAAAAACAAATGGGCAACAGGAGTGTTAGGAGATGATAAACTGTGTTGTATTTGGTTATGTAGTAGTTATTCTATGCATTTATCAAAAATTAAAAGTTACGAACCAAAAAAAGTGACTTTTCCTAAATGCAAAATTTTTTTAAAAATAGGTAGGAAAGTCAACTTTGGCACCGCTTCAACAAATAAACTCAATAATACTGGAGGAGAAAAAGAAGTTTCGAGTGAAAATGAAGAAAAAGCCTGACTATATGTTAATGTATGAAGTGGATGACAAGTAAATTAACTGAATGGCAGTATTACTCATATTAATACATGCAAGGTACTAGAAAGAAAACCAGAGAGAAGATAACTGTTTTTGAGATCTGTCTTGTCTAATCATTTGGCCTTAAAAATCCAACCTTTCTATTATTTCTAACTGCAGCACAATTGTCACTTCAAACAACACTTCAAGGATTTCCAGCACAACTTCAGTTACTTATAAATGCATGAATCTAAAGCCTACCTACAAAACCCCACTTAAGTGAGAAAGTGAATATATTATGATTTCTCTCAAATAAAATGGACAATGGAAGCAAGCTTAAAAGTGCACACCTATCAACAAGGTACCAACTAGGAGAAAATACTTAAAAGTATTTAAGACAATGAATTGAGAATATAGAACTCTTACAAATCAGCAAGAAAAAGACAACACACCTTTGTTTTCTTTTTTTAATCGTGTATATTTTTTTCTTGCACTTTAAAAAAATGGGCTAAAAACATGAACAGGCACTTCATAACTAGGCATCAAAGGGCCAGGACTTACACAACACACCACCAGAAATCAAGAAAATAATAGATTTTTAACAGTTAAGTAAATGTATAACATATATGTTAAATGAAATTAGTTATGACAAAAAAAATTGACCATACTGAGTGCTGGTAAGGATGTAGAGTAACTATGAATCCTTGTACACTGTCAGTGGAACTACAAACTGATATAACCATTTTGGAAAACTTTTTGGCAATATCTAACATTTGGAAAACTGAACCTGTGCCTACCCTGTGACCCAGAAATTCTATTTCTGCAATTCTACAAATGCAGAAATGACTGAATATGTACACCAAAAGACAAGAACTTTCTTAGCAACTGTATTTATGGTAGCCAAAACTAGAGTCAATCTAAATGTCCACCAAAAGAAGAATGGATATAGGCTGGTAGTCAATGCAAAGGGATGCTATACATTAATGATAAGAACTGTTGCATGTAGCAGCATAAAGGAAATCTCATAGATATCACCTGAAGTTTAAAAATATCATCCAACGTAAGATGACATCAGTTAGAATGGTGACTACCTAACTTTAGGGGCTACTGATTGCGAGGGAGGCTAGAGGGAGACTTCTGGGTGTTGGTAATTCTGTTTCATTTGGTAATTTCATTTCATTCTGTTTCATGATTACATCTGTAAAACTCATTGTACACTTAACCATATGTATGTCAGACTTCAATTGAAAGAAAGGAAGAAAAGCTACCATCTGAGAAAGAATTTCTTTAATTCAAGACATCTTTTCCTACTCACATATTTCTTAAGGTTGATCAGAGAGATGCATCACTAAATTACCACTGGCACAATATCCAACTGGTAAGGCACTCAGTTTTAATTTAAGACTAAGTGATAAAGAAGTTAAGTAGCTGCCAGATCATTCCCCTTGGAATTCAGCAGTCCATGTTTATATGTATTAAATTGGGGGCTGGATGGCTCAGTTGGTTAATGACCTGCCTTTAGCTCAGGTCATTATTCCAGGGTCCTGCGAAGCAGCTATGCATGGGGCTCCTTGCTCAGTAGGCAGCCTACTTCTCCCTCTGCTTGTGCTCTATCTCTGTCAAATAAATAAAAATCTTAAAAAAAAAAAAAAAAACCCACACACAAAAACTTATAGGGGTGCGTGGCTGGCTTAGTTGATAGAGCATGAGACTCCTGATCTCAGGTCTGTCAGCTGGAGTCCCATGTTGGGTGTATGGATTACTTTAAAAAAAAAAAAAAAATCTAGGGACCCCTGGATGGCTCAGTTGGTTAAGCGTCCAATTCTTGACCTTAGGATTGTGAGTTCAACCCCCACGTTGGGCTCCACGCATGCGCATGGAGCCTACTTAAAAAAATAAAAAAAAAATTTTTTTAAAGATTTATTTATTCATGAGAGACACAGACTGACAGAGAGAGAGAAGCAGAGACACAGGCAGAGGAAGAAGCAGGCTCATCACAGGGAGCCTAATGTGGGACCCAATCCTGGATCCCAGGATCACGACCTGAGCTGAAGACAGGCGCCCAACCACTGAGCCACCCAGGCATCCCAAAATAAAATCTTTTAAAATATATTGAGAAGTTATAAATCACTACTTTGAGTTGGAACCAGTTAAGTGCTGTCTTTTATTGCATTTTATGTGAGTCTGACAAATCATTTTATAATCATACTTTATTCCTCCTTTTCAACCATTTCTTTTTAAAAGATTTATTTGGGTGGGTGGGGGGCAGAGGGAGAGGCAGAAAGAATCTGAAGCAGACCTGGCACCAAGCCAGAGCCAAGCTGGAGCCAGACATGAAGCTCAATCCCAGGACCCTGAGATCATCATCCAAGCCAAAACCAGGAGTTGGACACCTAACCGACTGTGCCACCTAGGTGTCTCCGTTTTCAACCATGTTTATAAAATATCTTGTTATTGGTAACCATAAGAACTTAATATGCTTTATTGCACATTCATTACAGCTATAAAAAGTGAGTGAAAAACAAGTTTTCCTAAACCTGATTCAGTACCATCCATCCCATTAAGCATATTAACATAGGTAAGAACAGATTATGATAAATATTTTCCTAACAAAACAGAACAAATAAGAATCAGGACGAACTTTCTGAGTTTGATTTAACTGGATCTAATAGCTAAATGACAGAATAGAAAATCAGATTAAACTCTTGGTTTCTATTGATTTAGGAGACATAATTAGCATTCCTTGTAAGAATTATATCCTCAGTGTAAAACAATATTAAACAGTCAGGTAGTGAAATGCTTCATTTAACTTGGGTGTAAGCTTTCACAATTAAAAGATTCTACTACAAAATGCACCATGAGATCAAACATAATAGCTAAATAATCGACACCAATCTGTAAGCCTGGCTCAGTATCACTATATTCAAAGACTCAGATCAATGTTGCATAGTACAGTATGTGTAATAAAAATTTACAAATCTACTCCAAGAAAGCCTAATTATGATTGAAGTAGCAAGGCAAGAAAATGGGAAATTTAAATAGGAAAGATTAAATTGTCGTATATTTGTCAATATAGGCCAAATATAGTTAAGTTCTCAAAAATACTTACCCTTGTCAGTCCCAACTGTTCTGTTTTCTGTTTCTTTCTTGGTCGATTTGTGGGTTCCTCCAATTCATCCTCTTCATCTGTAGGAACTGTATCACAGAGAATTAAATTTGATATTTTAAAAATTTATGGTAAATATTAATTGCAAGGTCTTTTATCTATTTAAGTAATCCGTATGCCAAACATGGGGCTCGAACACATGACCCCAAGATCATGAGTTGGGTACTCTACCAATTGAGCCAGCCAGGTGCTCTCTGATTGCAAACAGTCCTAAAAGAATTCTTGTATTTTGGGCAGCCCCGGTGGCTCAGCGGTTTAGCGCCACTGCAGCCTGGGGTGTGATCCTGGAGACCCGGGATCCAGTCCCACGTTGGGCTCCCTGCATGGCGCCTGCTTCTCCTTCTGCCTGTGTCTCTGCCTCTCTTTCTCTCTGTGTATCTCATGAATAAATAAATAAAATCTTAAAAAAAAAAAAAAGAATTCTTGTATTTTGAAGTTAAATTTTTTTTAAAAAGTTAAAAAAAAAAGAATTCTTATATTTCTGAGTATGTTTTCTCCATGTTATCTCAAGTGGTTAAGGAATAGCTATGCCTCCTTATTTTGGTTAACAGAAATTTATATTTAAAAACAACACCTGGAAAAAAAAAAAAACCCAACACCTGGGTTATCAATCTTCTAAAAGGAAAAAGCAAAAAATAGAGCACACTAAAATCATAAAGTCTAACCAGTTTGTTATTTTGCCATGTCTTTAAGATCATCATTATGAATATTAATCACTTTACCATATCTATGAAAAATTACTTAGTATTAGTTCACCCACATTGCATTTTTATTATAAAAAAGGGAATGACAAGGTTAAACAAACACATTAAAAGGAAATATAATCCAGTCATGTTTATTTTGACTATTTTACTTTTCTAACAATGAATTAAGAGTATCTCAGACAATGAAATATACACTAAAATATACTTTCCTACAAAAGGAAAATTATCCAAATAAACCACTTTCTGCCTCAAAACTATTTGCTTAAAGAGGTGCCTGGGTTGCTCAGTCAGTTGTGTCTGACTCTTGACTTCAGCTCAGATCATGATTTTAGGATTATGAGGTCAAGCCTTGAGCTTTAGGCTCCCTAGGGCAGGAAGTCTGCTTGAGATTTTTTTCTTTCCCTTTCCCTCTGCCCTGCCCTCCAACCCCCACTCTCGCTCTCTAAAAGAAATAAATAAATCTTTAACAAAACAAAACAAAGCTGTTTGCTTATTGGGAAATCTACTGAATTGACCTCTATATTTCCTGCCACTATTTAAGCTTTTCTTGATCTCCCAAATCAACTTTGTGAACTGTATGCTATTTTACTGTAATACAGTTATTCCCTCAGACATAATAGAGATTCTGCTTCTGTTTACCTCTTTAAGTAATTCTAGACCACAGTTCTTTTTAATTTAAATATCTGTGGGTCTTCCCTCTCTTTTTTCCGTCACTAATGTCAAAGTACCTTCCTCTTAGAGTCCTCCCTCCTTCAACTCTTCCTCTTCTAATTGTTCCTTCTATGTTTTCAAAGTAAAAAAAATTAAGTTTGGCAAAACTGCATTAAAAACTTAAGTAAATCAGCTTAAACAAGAAATTTCTCTGGGCAGCCCTGTGTCTCTGCCTCTCTATCTGAATGAATAAATAAATAAACCTTTAAAAAAAGGAAGATTTTATTTATTCATAGAGACAGAGGGAGAGAGGGGCAGAAACACAGGCAGAGGGAGAAGCAGGCTCCATACAGGGAGCCCGATGTGGGACTCGATCTGGGGTCTCCAGGATCACACCCCAGGCTGCAGGCGGCGCTAAACCGCTGCGCCACCAGGGCTGCCCTGAATAAATAAAATCTTAAAAAAAAAAAAGAAAAGAAAAGAAAAGAAATTTCTCTAACAGTGGAGTCTATCAAAATGACTCAGAAAGTATTTTTATTTCCAGGTTCCAGAATAAGAGAACTCTGAGAACTAAGGCAGTTATGTCTTATTGCATCAATCATGTTGTTGCTTACTTGCAGCAATTCAGTGACACGGTTCAATAAATAAAGGTGTGGACACGGTTCAATAAATAAAAGTGTGGTAGAGAGAAACACATTTTGAAACACAATGAAGTATATTAATTTTTCTCTATATGCTCCTTTATTTTTGTCCTCAAAAGCTCTGGTCCATTTTTATGGAAAAATATGTGTGAAATAATATTCTTTCACTGAAATTCTTGAAACATCATTAATAAGTCAAAGTACAACAAAAACTTAATTTAATTTACCTGCAGACCAGATCTTTAGCATCTTATCCCAGGAGCCACTGCAAAACTAAAAAGATATACATGAAGAGAAAAAGAGTATGCAATATAATCATATTATTTGCCTTGTTTTTTCTATTTAAAACTTAAAATCTTTACTTTGTTCTGAAATCTTTTACTACTATCGTACCCTCTGCATGGCTTCCTAGTCTCCTGGGAGTTGTATTGTCAATCTCATGGCAACTGAAGGAGCTGCCATTTTTATATGGCCCTGTGCCCGGGCTATGGTTGCTTAGATCAAGGTGGGAAACTGGTCTATACAGTGCCCACAGATCTCTCCCTCCTCCAGGATCTTTTTTTGAAAACTTGTGTTCCACAGAGTTGAAGTTAGTCTTTTCCAGAGACTGATGGTATAATGTAAAACCTAGGAATACCGAAGGTCAGGTTTTAATGCCATATGGAAAAAGTCCATCTGAAGTGCAAGAGAATAAAGTCAATTTAGGAAGATAAGTGAGGGAGGTATGTTGGCCACATTCAAGCTTCAGTTCCTGAGTCTCAGATGCTGGTGATAGGATTATTCACTCCTTCCTGGATCTCACAATCTTTTAAACTGAAAAAAGTTCAAGATGAGTTTCTGTCTCTTATAGCCAAAAGATAAGGTATGAGTAATTAATTTAAGTTTTGACTTGACAAGGTAAACCTTATTTATGGCTCAAATAAATAATCATACATCTTTACCTCTGAATGCATGAAATTGTCCTCTGTTATGCTAATTAGCAAAGAAATGCTGAAGAAGCACTCTGAAATTCAGAATTTTAGGTAATTTTCAAATGGCATAACCCCTCAAAAGTCAATACAATGTTGCACTCAGGATTGTGTCCTTTTAATTAACTCTGACCATTTTGTCATGATACAGTGAATCAGCACAAGTAGTAAACAACCTCTATTAACACTAACCTTAGTGTACCTAAGGCTTAGATGATCAACTAGACATTTTCAATTCATGACAGCACTGAGTAGCTCAAAGGTTGAAAATGTCAATCACTATAAATAAAGTTACACTGCTTATTAATCTGATTTCATAAAATTTCTGCAGTTTATATTAAAGTTCTAAACCAAAGAAACCCAGACTGAAGAAGTGAATCATTATGTCTCTTATTATAAGACTATGTACTTTGGGTTCAATTTCATATTCTTTGTTATGAAAGTAGGACAATCACAATGGATACATGAAGAAAAAATTTTTTGCATAGGAAGTTCAAACTCTAATTCAACAGTAGCAGTAACACACTAGCTACTTACTTTAGTTCCCGTGCTATCAACAGCTATAGAATCCACACTTCCAGCATGACCCCTGCAGCAGTGCAGGGCTTTCACTTTGTTTCTCTCCACATTCCACTCCCATAAGAGAATAGTTTGATCCATAGAGGAACTCAGTAGTAGGCAAGACAAATTATCTGGAGAAAGGAGATCAGAAGAATAAGAACAAATTAGTAAAAAATTTAAAATACACTGTATTCTGAAACTGAAGAATTGACTTATTTGTTGTTGAGAAAGACATTAGCCAGCTTTGAAAAATAAAAAGGGGCACCTGGGTGGCTCCATGGTTGAGCATCATCAGCCTTTGGCTCAGGGCGTGATCCCGGAGTCCTGGGATCAATCCCCCAATCGGGCTCCCTGCATGGAGCCTGTTTCTCCCTCTGCCTGTGTCTCTGCCTCTCTCTCTCTCTCTCTGGGTCTCTCATGAATAAATAAATAAAATCTTAAAAAAAAAACCCAGTTACTTATGGTATAAAAGGACAAGTCTTCAAAAATACTATAAAATATGAGTTTAACACAGTATTAACTTCGAGGTATATTTTGTTATAATTTAGTAAGGATTGAATTCTACCACTCTTACATAATCTTTTTCTTCTTGCACACTATATTTTTGAAAGACCTCACAATAACTGAGGTATGAGGTACTTCCTACCCGATCCCCATTCTGCCCCAGCACTGAAAATGGCTTATTTCCAATTCCCTATGCAGGATTCCTTTCAGTTTAGGCAAACAGTCCTAACCTTTTTTCACCCAGGCCACATCTTTTACAACATCTGTATGTCCCACAATTGTCATTATTGACTTTCCTTCCAAGGACCAGATCCGAGAAGTCTTATCATAAGAACCAGTCAAGATCCTGTGAAGAGAAAAAAAAACTTCTATGAAATACAAAAAGCTTTTTCAAAACCTGAAATCAATTATATTCCTAAAGCAATGACAAAGTATACCTTCAGGAGTATACTTTAAAAACTTTTTTAGGGATCCCTGGGTGGCGCAGCGGTTTGGCGCCTGCCTTTGGCCCAGGGCGCGATCCTGGAGACCCGGGATCGAATCCCACATCAGGCTCCCGGTGCATGGAGCCTGCTTCTCCCTCTGCCTATGTCTCTGCCTCTGTCTCTCTCTCTCTGTGACTATCATGAATAAATAAAAATTAAAAAAAAAAAAAAACTTCTTTAACAGGAAGACTAAGATTTCAAATCACAACAGAATAGATCAGAAGATGTTACATTTGGCTTCTCCTGACCTCCTAAAAGTACAAATGTAACTAAAAAATGCTAGATTTCATTTTCACTACTGTCGTAAACACTACAACTCTCAGGGAAATTGCTTGTAAAACCTAACGGTCCTTTGTCCTGAACCAGTGAAAAACATTTAACAGAAAAACAGTAAAACCATCTAAAGTAAAATTAAAACCAGTAAAAGCATCACTTGTATGCCAACTCCAGGAAGATATTCTTTAAAAGAAGTAAGGTTGTACTATAATCATAATCCATTCTCAAGTGCTATTCTACAAGTAAGGCCAGTAAGGGTTTGCGCTGAGTCATCCATACCTGCTTGAATCTAGTCTTCCCTTTTTATTCCTAAAATAAATTGTATGATCTACATCTTCACGGGAGTAGGCTAGGAGATCTGTGGCTATACAAGGCTTTTTCCCCCTCTGTGAAACAAATGATATCTTTGGTCTTATAAGCAACACACTCAAACAAAATGCCCTAAGACACTTGACTGATTCCATAGACGAATGTCACTACAACATCTTGAGACAGATAAGTTTCTTCTTAAATAAATTGAATGAAAAGATCTTTGGCATGGTTCACTGATACAGATATCACGAAACTACTTTCACAAAGAACACAGAGTCAATCACCGAAAAATATTCACATAGTACATTTAAAAAGACTGATAAAGTAGCCTAATGAAATGGATAGAAGAACATTAATAGGGTAATACCATTCCTCTGCCCCTCTGACTGAACTGATCCAGTCATCGTGGAACAAGCATTGCTCTGGCTGAGGTGCAGTGTACTTCTCCACATATTCCAGTTCCACAACCTCTTCCTAGTCACAGAGAAAAACCAGAAATCAATGGGTAGGAAATATTAGAAAGGGAGACAGAACATGAAGACTCCTAACTCTGGGAAACGAACTAGGGGTGGTGGAAGGGGAGGAGGGCGGGGGGTGGGGGTGAATGGGTGACGGACACTGAGGTGGGCACTTGATGGGATGAGCACTGGGTGTTATTCTGTATGTTGGCAAATTGAACACCAATAAAAAATAAATTTATTATTAAAAAGAAGGAAGGAAGGAAGGAAGGAAGGAAGGAAGGAAGGAAGGAAGGAAGGAGGGAGAAAGAAAGAAAGAGAGAGAGAGAGAGAGAGAGAAAGAAAGAAAGAAAGAAAGAAAGAAAGAAAGAAAGAAAGAAAGAAAGAAAGAAGAAAAACCAGAAATCAATCAGGCGTACAGTTTTAAAATAATACACTATGGGGCAGCCAGGGTGGCTCAGCGGTTTAGCGCCGCCTTCAGCCCAGGATGTGATCCTGGAGACCAGGGACTGAGTCCCATGTCAGACTCCCTGCATGGAGCCTGCTTCTCCCTCTGCCTGTGTCTCTGCCTCTCTCTCTCTGTGTCTCTCATGAATAAATAAAATCTTTAAAAAAACAAAACAAATAGTACACTATGGAAATAAAGGACTCCCAGTTTAACATGTCTCCTTCATGTCAGTCCCCTTCACAATTCAGAAAATCTGGAGCCATGCAAAAGGTGAAAATTTTATCTGACCTAACAGTAGTATTAAGAAATATTTATGACCTAGGAAAACTTATGCCAAAAGTGAAGGGGGACGTGGAGGATAAAAAAAACTTTAAAAAATAAAATCATAAAAGCATTTTGTTTAATGATGATGATGAAAGAGTTCTGGATATGGACAGTACCGATGCATACATAATATTGTGAATGTACTTAATGCCCCTGAATTATACACTTCGATAAAAATGGTTAGAATGATAGATCTTAGTACATTTTATCACAGTTCTAAAACTTGTCCAAAAAAGTGTAAAAGCTGTATTTTAAATTATAAAAGCAATATTAAGGAAGCTTTAAAAATTAGAGGAAGGGGGAACAACAATAAATCACAATAACCTAACTCGTAAGTTTTTGTATGCACACATTTTGTACACTTTTATTTGCAGTAAACGTATATTTGCTATTCCCTTTTCTTCTCATATTTGTTCATCTGCATTTCTTAATATACCCTCAGAAGAGAGGATTTCAAAACTGAATACACAAAAACTGAAGTTCAAATTTCTAGAAAAAAACAATAATAAAAATCTTGGTTGCTAAAGATTCAGGATGATTCTAAAAGTTTTCCACATTGTCTAAGAACACCTGACATAAAATAGAGCAGGTAAACATTTGAATGAACTTACTGATGAGATGTTTTCCAGTTCCATGTGTTTGAGCAAGGGCAACCGGAGAAACTGGCCCTTGATAAGGAAATCGAACTCCACATGTTTGTGGAACTCTAAAAAAAATACATAATAAAATGATCACTCAGCCTGAAGTAACATTGGTAGAGATATATGAGTAACCCCAAAACAACAGGTACCTATTATCCTAGTTGGCCTCTGAATTTCTCCATAGCATAATCAGGCCATGTATTCCACTACCCTACATGATTTTTAAGAACAGATTCTTTCTTCCGTTGTTATAATTTTTTATTGTTATTGTTGGCACAATGATCTCTATTTTAAAAAACTTTTCATTCTCTGGATAATTCCAAATATATATAAAAGTAAAAATAACATTGTAAGCCCCCATCCTTATCACATATTTTGACAATTACCAACTCATGGGCAATCACCTATACATCTTACTCTATGCCTCTGCAGGTTTTTTTAAAATCAAACCTTAGAAATGCTATCATTTTATCTGTAAATATTTAGTATGTATTTCCAAAATATAAGGACTTAAAGTAGGGATGTTAAAAAATTTAATCACTATTCCTTTTAATAGCAAATATTCATGTTTTTTTGTTTCATAAGTCTTTTTACAGTGAGTTTTTTAGAATCAGCATGTAAAGTCCACATATTATATTTGATTAATATATCTTATTTAATCTTTAGCAGTTCCCCCTCCTTTTTCTCCCTTGCCATTTATTTGTAAAAGAAACTGGGTCATCTATCTTCTAATATTCCTTACATTCTATATTTGATTGGTTACATCTCCAAGGTGTCCTTTAACATGTTCCTCTACCATCTATACATCCTGTACACTAGGTGGATTTAAACATGTAATTAGACTTCAGGCTTGCTTTTTTTTTTTGTAAGAATACTTACACACAGTAATATGTGTTTCCTATTGCATCACATCCATACACTGGTATTACAAAGTATTTATTTCACAAATAATTTTTTTTTTCCTTAAAGAAAGAGTGTAAGCAGGTGGGGAAAGGCAAAGGGAGAAAGAGAATTCCAAGGTGGCTCCACACCCAGCAAGGAGCCAATGCAGAGCTCAATCTCATGACCTCAGCCAAAATCAAGAGTCAGAGGCTTCATCAACTGAGCCACTCAGGCACCCTATTAAAAGAACAATTCTTATTCCAGCTCAAACACTTTTTCAGTAAGTAAGATATATGACAGTCTTGTAATTTAGAAGTAACTACTTATCAGAATCTCTATATATCAACAGATAAGGTAAAGACAAGAACCTATGGGCAATGCTATGGGACTATCTCTGAATGAACAATCGCCTGGTAGTAGTGAAAAAATTGCAGATCCTGACCACAGCCTTTGCCAAAAAAGAAGATAAAGTTGTTCAAAAACATCTCAGGGGCACCTGGCTGGTTCAGTGGGAAAACCATGAGATTCTTGTTCTTAGGGTCATGAATTCAAGCCCCACATTGGGTGTTGAGATTACTTAAAAAAAGAAAAACAAAATAAAACATCATATCAAACTTTATAAAAAAATTATGGGATTATTTGAAGATGGAGAAGGGGAAAATATTGGGCATTAATTTATAACTCTCACCTCCCATTCCTCCAAGTAGGGTAGAATCAAAAGAACTCTGAAGTATCAGAAATACCTGTTTAAAAATATGCTTGCTTTGGGGCACCTGAGTGGCTCTGTGGGTTAAGCATCTGCTTTGGCTCAGGTCATGAGCCAGGAGTCCCAGGATTGAGCCCAAGTTGACTTGTGCTTCCTGCTCAGTGGGGAGTCTGCTTCTCCCTCTACCCCTCCCCCTGCTCACGCTCTAATAAATAAATAAAATCTTTAAAAATAAATAAAAACATGCTTGCTTCTAAATGGTGACATCATTGACAAAATTTTGTTTTTAAAGGTCATACTTTATGTTATTCTTAATTTTTCTATTTTATGTATAATTTCACTATTTTTTAAAAAACATCTTATAATACAAAATGTCAAACATATGCAAAAGTAGAGAACAATAATAAACCTTCATACATCTTCCACCCAATTTCAACAATTATCAACTCATGGCCAATCTCCTTTCATTAATATTTTTGCATATTTTGTTCATACCAGTTTTATGGGCTAATAATTTATTTTCATACAACAGCATATGTTTAATATTTATACCTTTTAAATGTTTTACTTGATATCCTTTATAAACCTTTATCCATTAATTTTTGAATGAATCCTAAATACTTTAAAAATACTAGTATTAATATTGGCATCTGTTATTACACAAAATAAATACTCAAATAGTGACATTGTCATTTTGCTTTGTAGAAGTGTAGCAAGTAAGACCCAAGCACCTAGATGCTTGTTCTATGCCTACCCATCCCAGGTCTCCCTACTATAATCACAATGTCATAAATGACACTAAAACCTTATTTCTAAATCTTAACCACCTTATCTTCACATTGCTTTAAAATCAGATTAAATGGAAATAATTTTTTCTGAAAACTTCTATCTCAAAGCACTTAAAAAAGTATCATGCAGCAGGGAAACATGTTTTACAGTCCATAAGTTTTACCATTACAAAATATATACAGTGTTATAAAACAAAGCCCAAAAAAGGGAAATAAAATAAAAATGTGATGTATTTTAGTGTAGTTAGTGGCACTGCACCCTCTCCTAACTTCTCAAAGCCTTTATTTATACACACCATTTTTGGCCTCCAGCAATTTATTGATGATGTTACTAAGGTCAGCAATTTCAGAGGCTGCAGGAATTGAGAAGGGTACATCATCTACCACATATCTGTAAAAAGGAAATGATATATCAAAGTCAAGTCTACAGATATTTTAACAAATGTGCATTTATTCATTCAACAAATATTTACTGGGTATCTAATAAATGCCAGACATTTTGCTACATGGTATTAACAAAAATGAATTAGGACATGATCTTTGTTCTCAGAAAGGGCCAAAGCCTGGTAATCAAAATACAATAAAAGTATGTAAGAATAATGTCATAAGCGTATATAGAATGGGAGAACAAAGAAGCTGTAGATCATTTCAACCAAAGAAAAAGATAGACAAAACAAAGTGTAAAAGAATACACAATAAAGGTCTTTCTTAAGCTACCTCTGGAGAGTGACTTTGTCAGGTAAGAGGGGGCAGACAGAAACAAGGGGTGCAGAAAAGCAGCAAGAGCAGCAACCAATAGCAGCTAAACTGCCCACGCAGCCTATTCCGCAAAGGTGATCTTGCTCTAGACAGTGACCAAAAATAAGGTTAAAGAGACGTGCATGGAGTGGTTAATCTACTATGTGAAGTAATTTTTACTTCTTTCCCTAGGCAATGAAGTACCACTGAGTCCTAACAAAGAATATCATTGGAATTTTGTTTTGTTTTGTTAGACCTTTTTGGCAGCACTGTTGAGACAGGATTAGAGGAACATACAATGGTCAAATTAGAAAACTCTTGTAAGAGAGAATGAGAGAAAATATGTGCAAATCACATTTCTGATAAAAAACTTTTATCTAGAATATATAACCTACACTTATAACTCAATAACAAAAAGATAAGCCAATTAAAAAAATGGGCAAACAGGGACACCTGGGTGGCTCAGAGGTTGAGCATCTGCCTTCGGCTCACGTCGTGATCTCAGGGTCCTGGGATTGTGTCCCACTTTGGGCTCCTTGCAGGGAGCTGCTTCTCCCTCTGCCTGTGTCTCTCTGCCTCTCTCTCTGTGTCTCTCACGAATAAATAAATAAAATCTTAAAAAAAAAATGGGCAAAGGATTAAAATGGACATTTCTCCAAAGAAGATATGCAAATGAACAACATTTGCATGAAAGGCACATGAAAAAGATGCTCTACATCATTATTCACCAAGGAAATGTAAATCAAATCATGATAAGATATTAGTTTGCAGTCACTTTAAAAACTACAATAAAAAAGACTGGCAGTGTTAGTGAGTAAAGAAATTTAAACCCTTATTCATTACTGATGGGAATGTAAAATGGGGCAGTTGCTTTGGGTAAACTTGGCAGTTCTTCAAAAAGTTAAACATGGGGGGATCCCTGGGTGGCTCAGCGGTTCAGCGCCTGCCTTTGGCCCAGGGCGTGATCCTGGAGTCCAGGGATCGAGTTCCAGGATCGAGTGCCACATCGGGCTCCCGGCATGGAGCGTGCTTCTCCCTCTGCCTGTGTCTCTGCCTCTCTCTAGGTCTATCATGAATAAATAAATAAAATCTTAAAAAAAAAAATTAAACATGGAATTATCACTTGACCCAGTAACTCCACTTCTAGGTATATACCCAAGAGAAATGAAAATATATGTCTACACAAAATCTTGTACACAGGGCGCCTGGGTGGCTCAGTTGGTTAAGCAACCTACTATTGGTTTTAGCTCAGGTTGTGATCTCAGGGTCATGAGACTGAGCCCTGCCTCTAGGCCTGTGCTTAATTCAGAGTCTGTTAGGGACTCACTCTCCCTTTGCTTTTTCCTCCTCTCCCTTGCACTCTCTCTACTCCTCTAAAACACATAAATAAATCTTTAAAACAACATCAACAACAAAACTTTGTACACAAAAATTCACATCACCACTACTCATAATAGCCAAAAAGTAGAAACAACCCAAATGTCCATTAACTTAAAAATTGGAAATGAAATTTGGTATACGGTATATTCGTACAATGGAATATTTGGCCATAAAAAAAATGAGTACTGATACATATTACAATACGGATGAACCTTCTAAACGTTATCTTAAGTGAAAGAAGTCAGTCACAAAAGACTGCATATTATATAATTACATTTATACGAAATGTCCAGAACAGACAAATCCAGAGACAGAAAGTAGATTAGTGGTTGTGTAGGGCTGGGATTGGAAGGATTAGGGGGAAATAGCTAAAGGGTGATTAAAAATGTTCTAAAATTGCAGTGACAGTTGTACAATTTTGCTACTACTGGACATTTTAAAATGCGAATTCTGTTGTTTGTGAATCACATCTCAACAAAGTTATTACTACAAAAAAAAAAAGTCTAAAGCCTGAGTTAGAGCCATAGGTGTAGGGAATGGACAAGTTTCAAAAGATGTTAAGATAGAACCAGGGGCTCATCAAGACATGATACAACAGATTTCTTTTGCCATAATGAGGTAGACAAGGGGGCTTCAGATCTTGTAAAAATGTGGAGTCGCAATCAGTAGGTCTGCGGTGGAGTCTGAGATTCTGCTTTTTCTAACAAGCTCCCAAATGATGCTGCTGTTGCTGATCTTCAAACTACACTCTGAGTAGTAGTAAGGCTACAGCTATATTTATATGTATATGTATCAAGCCTTAAAAAAAAGGTAAGCAGTAACTTAGGTCCTCCAAAAGGTAACAAAACCTAGAATTAAAGTTTTTGTTTTTTCCAGAACACCTGAGTGGCTTGTTTGGTTGAGCATCCACCTCTTAGTTTTGGGTCATGATCTATGGGTCAAGAGATTCAGCCCAGCCTTGGACTCCATGCTCAGTGGGGAGTCTGCTTGGAACTCTCTCTCCCCCTCCCCCCACTCATACATACGCACGCGCTTGCTCTCTCTCTCTCTCCAAAATAAGCAAACAAATTTTTTTTTTAATTGAAGTTCAATTTGCCAACATACAGCCTAACACCCAGTGCTCATCCAGTCAAGTGCCCTCTTCAGTGCCCGTCACCCAGTCACCCCATCCCAAGTAAACAAATCTTTAAAAAAAAGGGTTTTGTTTTTCCTTGCATTTACTATTGGGTCAGTAAAATAAGGGGGAAGAAGTAACATAATTCACATACACACGTATATGTAAAATATATACACATAGGTGAAAAAACCAGTCCCCCCCCATTTGATGCGCCAGAATATACTATGTGTTAAGCAAAAACTTAATTTTTAGGGGTTGTTACCTTTTTGAAGAATTTAAACACACACATACACAAACATATATGTATTATTTGTTCATTTAACTCAGGGGTTAAAACATAATGGTCTATTATTTCTGAAAACTTCATGTAAATCTATGATTATCTCAATAAAAATTTCAATTCGAAAAAAAAATACAGGGACATCTGGATGGCTCAGCTGTTGAGTGTCTGCCTTTGGCTCAGGGCATGATCCCAGGGTCACGGGATCGAGTCTCACATCGGGCTCCCTGAGTGGAGCCTGCTTCTCCCTCTGCTTCTCTCTCTCTCTGTTTTTCATGAATAAATAAATAAAATCTTTAAAAAAGAAAAAGAATACGGGGGGGGGGGTGCCTGGGTGGCTCAGTCAGTTAAACACCTGCCTTCAGCTCAGGTCATAATCCCAGGGTTTGGGGGGATCCAGCCCCTGTGCTCTCTGCTCAGCAGGGAGCCTGATGCTCCTTCTCCCTCTGCCTACCACTCCCCCTGCTTGTGCTTGTCCTCTCTCTCCCCCATCCTGTCAATAAACAAAATTTAAAAAAAGGAAAAAAACATAGGGGTTATGCTATTGTACCACATTGCTTGAAAAGTATTTGGACCAAGTATAAATACTCCTGTGCATTCATGACACAGTTTATGTATACTGCAAGCAACAATACAAGAGGAATGAATATAATTTACCAGGTCAACTCATAAAGCTATGAAGAATCAAGGATATAATCTTAATTGAGGTGGGAGGTTTTTTAGTTTACCAATGGCGTTAGCTTGTTAATACAACAAATATTCATTATTTATCATCAGTACGGGAAGAAATTGACATTTGTTGACTCAGTCAATCCAAGAACTGTCATACACAGTCCCTCCCATCAAAAGACTTACAATATAGCTAAACAGACACTAAAGAAAAATTATGGGCAGCCCAGGTGGCTCAGCGGTTTAGTGCCCGCCTTCAGTCCAGGGCGCGATCCTGGAGACCCGGGATCGAGTCCCACGTCGGGCTCCCTGCATGGGGCCTGCTTCTCCCTCTGCCTGTGTCTCTGCCTCGCTCTCTCTCTCATGAATAAATAAATAAAATCTTAAAAAAAAAATAATAGTGTAATACATACGTTAGGTTTCAAATGAATGCTACTGACTCAAGAGCCGTGAGTAAAAATGCTCATATGTACATGCACGCATATAAATACACATACATGTCTAAGTATGTATATAAATACACAAACTGTAACTGAATTGACTTTGCATCCTTTTTTTTTTTAAGATTTTATTTATTCATGAAAGACACGAGAGAGAGGCAGAGACACAGGCAGAGGGAGAAGCAGGCTCCATGCAGGGAGCCCGACGCCGGGCTGGATCCCGGGTCTCCAGGATCACGCCCCGGGAGGAAGGTGGTGCTAAACCACTGAACCACCCAGGGTTCCCCGACTTAACATTCTTATCCAAAACCAGTTCTGCCAAACGGCTATTCAGAACTCCACTTTCCAGCCTGGTTTAGAAAAGCATCGTCTATTACCTCCTCCAAATAAACCTGTGTGTTCAGAAACTGTGAAACACCACTAGCCGGCAGCCTGTACCGACCAGGTCCATTGTTCATTCTTAAGGAGATGTACGTGGGGAAGCAAACCCGAAGCCCTTCAGATCCCTCTACACTCGCAATTCAAATCATACACTGATGAGCCTGAGAAGCTGGGCAAAAAAAAAAAAAAAAAAAAAAGGGATCAGTGATCGCAGGGATCCATCCCCGGGAAATCCCGGAAAGGCAGAACTTTCAATTAAGCCGAAAACTCGCAGAAGCCAGGAATACAGTGGAGGGGAGTAAAGGGGGGGTGGGGGGAGCGGAGGAAAACTGAGAGCAAAGACAACCGAGGCTTCACAAAGTCATACGGAAGGAGCTCTTGGAAAGGATCCTAGGGAGGCGAAGAGGAGAGGCAAAGGGTGCTTACTTCTTGTTGTCAGTGAAGAAGCGTGTCTGGAGCTGGGCCATGGCGAGGAGCGCGCACGAGACTTGTCTACGGAAGCGTAAGGGGGAATGGTCAGACAACAGGCGAGCCGGTCTCTTAAGACTACAAAAAAAAAAAAAAAAAGAAGAAGCAGCTCAAAATTAGCTCGCACAGGTACGCGAGGAGATGCGGTCCGAACGGGCCTCCTGAGCCCGGAGCCAACCACGAGGCCGGTCTGACACCAGAGGCCCAGCCCACAAATATCAACTACCGATTCCCAGATTTAGGAATCATCGATTGGCGAAGCATAGTCTTAAAGGCAGAGTGTCCCTAATTTTACTTTTCCTTTACCGTATTTAGGCCTGTGATCGATTCTGAAGATACAGGAGGGCCCAGTGCAAACTGTTTCTCTCTCCCTTTTTAATTTTAAGAGGTTATCTTCAGACCCGATACCTCAAGCACACTTTCTAGACACTACCACTCCCAGAATGCAGCGCTTCTCAGACGCTTAGCCACTGGGAATTGTAGTCTTTTTTTTTTTTTTTTTTTGCCATGCTGCCCTCACGATATTTTATTTGCATTAAACTTTTCCAACTCCAGCCAGATATCTATTATACTGCCTCTGCCTTCAGCTTTCATTTACCAAAGGCTTTCAGGCTTTGTGTCTTTACGTATATTCCCAATCGGAACCTCACTCTCCCGAGACTTCCCGAGGGCTCCCGCCGCTGTAGCTTCAGGCTCTCTCTAGACGCAGGTGGGAGTCAGGAACGCGAAGACGAGACTCGAAAAGGAAACGGACGACGGTGGCCGATAGTGGTCTAGTCTCACAGTCCTGCGCTGCGCGCTCTCAGAAGGATGCGCCTGCGCATTGTGCTGGTCTCCATGGCAGGGCCTCGGAGCCAAGACGAGGTTGAGTAGACTCGTTTTGAATTTTCTCCCCTCTGCTCCGGCAGCTTGTGGACTTCCCTCCTCGCCCTGTGGGGCTCTCAGAGGCGGCGGGACTGGAGGAGTCGGAGGTTTGGCCGAGCTGTCCGCGCCCGCGGACTGGACGCTGCCTCCCAACCCCCATTTCTTTCCTTCCGCCTCCTCCCATCACCTCCTGACCCGCGCTCCGGAGCCGCCGCTGGCCCCCGCCCCCCGCCGCCGTCGGGCCCGGGTGGTGCGGTCCGCGCCCCGCCTCGGGGCCGCCCGGGGGCCCCACGCACTGAGGCCCGCTCCTCCCCTCCCGGGGCCGCGCTGTGGGCCTCGGGGAGGCAGGCTGCAGAAGGTGGAGGTTAGGTGCCTGGAGGAGGGTTGACGAGCCCTGGGATGCGCCGCCGCCGCCGAGACGCGCCTGGACCCCCGGGGCGGGAGCGCCCGGTGTGTGGTCCTTTGCGCATCCAGGAGCCCCGCTTATTAGGGTGGTTGTTTGTTTTTTTTTTTTCTTCCTTTTTTTTTTAAATTTATTTTTTATTTTTTTCCTTTTTTTTTAATCCCCCCCTCTTTATGAGCTCTTTTATATTTTATGGTTAGAAGTCGTCCTCCTCTACATTCTCCTACGCTTTTTGATCCCCCCCTCCTCCCCCCTCCAAGTCTTGAAGTTCCCTAAAAGGCCTCTGCCTGACTTGAAATGGTCCGGAGAGTTAACCCTAATTTGAATTTAGTTTCGCTGTGGGAGGATGGATGGAGAGATACCATGTAGATCTCAAAGTCACTTTTTAAGTCGTTCGCCCAAAAAAAAAAAAAAAAAAAAAAGCCGCAAGTAGGGGACTTCAAGAGACAGCATTTTAGAATTAGGCAGAACTGGACTGCAGAATTTGTGGGCAGAGCGGTCTAGTGTGCAGGTGAAGACAAGGAAAGCCTTCTTCCTTCACGTTGCTTAAAGATGCGCTGCAGTGAAGTAGGCACCTGGTATTTAAATCAACCAGAGCCTACGCGGAGGTATTTAAACAATTGCAAGCGAAAAGTAATCTTTTATTGGAAAGCAATGATAGTGAAAGTGGGACTATTTTCAGTTCACTCACCTATTTTTTTTTTTTTTTTTTTTTTTTTTAGAATGCGGGCTCTGGAACCGGAATGCCTCAGCTAGTTATTAACCTCTCTGTGCTACACTTGGGTCACTGCGAGAATTAAATGCCACGTAATAAATATTTAGTTTATCACCATCATTATCATTGAGATGTCAGTTTGACTAGGAACTTTGCCAACGTGAACAAATACGAGAAAGTAGCCTCATGGTTCGAGAAATAAAAAACAAAACAAACAAACAAAAACCCCTCGTTGCTGCAGTCCTACCTAGGAAAGGAAGGACTGGGCTTGCAAATAGAACCTGTAATCTAAAACGTGGTCATTTAACCACGTGACTCATCGTAATGGTGAGAATCGTGTGCCTTAAATAATTTAGATCACCTGAAGCTTGAAACACTTTCTTAACTGAAGTCTTGCTATTTAATCCATGTTTTCTGACTTGGATAGATGGGAAAGAAATTTGACAGTTTTAAACATTCTCCTTTGATCCTAAGTGATTTTTTTGAGTTTTCAGCTGTAAAATTACCTGAATTAAAATTCATAGAGCCTGAACTAATCTTCAGATAATTAGGTTCTGTTTCAGATAGTTTTGTTTTTTTATTATTGATAAAATATCATTGGTTAAAAGATCTTTTAAAAATTTATAGTGAGAAGGGTGCCTGACTGGCTCAGTCAGTGGAACATGCAGCTCTTGATCTCCAGGTTGTAAGTTCGAGCTCAATGTTGGGTGTAAAGTTTACTTAAAGTCTTGGAAACAGCAACAAAACACACATATGTTTAGTGTAATAAATTTTATCGATCATTAATTTGACATTTGCCAAAATAACAAAGTACAATACCAGATAGTTATTATCAGTTGATCTTAATTTGAATTGGAAAGTATGACAGTAAGATACAAAACCTAAATATATACTAAATAAGATAAAACTTCAATTTGCAAGGCAGAAATGTTAAATCCACTGAAGTACATTTTTCATTCAAGACCTTCCTTTGATTAAGGAAAATTCTAAGTGTTCCAAGCAAACTGAACATCCACTGTGATGGCTTTGGTGTTTTTTTCAGTAGTGACTCATGTCATATTTGGTGTTCCTTCCATGCAGTACTTAGGGTGTGCTTTTACTTTGAGTGTTTTTCTTAGAACATTAATTTCACGCTTTTTGTTCTTGATGATTTTCTATATGATTCATTTACTGTGGTCCTCATGAAGACACATTATTACTTGAAAAAAATCACAGCTTGGAAAATATGCCTATTACGGGTTTCTTTTCTTTTTTTTTTTTTTTTTTTTTGGCATATAATGCCATGGTATAGTATGATCTGAGGACTATGCATGGGCTTCAGAGTCCTATTTGTTTTGGGGGTTTTTTCCAACTTAGTTTTGGAATCTGAGCTCTAATGCTCTCTGTGATTTTAGGCAAGTTACTGGACAGCTTTGGTTTTCTTATCTATAGAGACTCAAAGATCCAACTCAGTTATTGTGAGGATTAAATGAAATAATCTGTACAGTTTGCAAAGAGGTAAAAAGAGGTATATATTTACAGGGTAAGAACTGTGTAGAAACAAAGATTATAGGGAAGTTTATAGAGAGGGCAAACCTTAGATAAAAGACATTATGAACATTAGCCTTAAGTTTTCAATGAAAAGTTAACTTACTTTAACTTTTTATTATTTTTATATATTTGCATACATTTAAATTTTTAATATTGACATAATTTTCCAAACCCATCTTTTACAAAAATAAATTATTCTATCAAATATTTGTGAACTAGGAGTCTTGATTTAATTTTTGACACCACTGATTCGCAGTAATTTGGCATACATCGTAGAAGGAAACATTGGGTCATTTACCTACCCTAGAAGATGAGAAAATTTTAATTTTCTAAAGTACTTTTGAGCAACATTTTTTAATGTTAATAAATTGTAAGATCTGGCACTGATATTGAATATATTTCAAGATCCTTTAAATTTTAGGACACTAAAAGGTACCTAGAATTAGGAGAATCTCTAGGACTAAATTAAAAGTGGCTTCATCTTCCAGTTATCCTGTTTGGGGATTTATTCTCAGGTAATGGGTTTTAACAGATACAATTTACCATACAAAAGTTTGTAGAGGAAACAACAAAATAATTGAATGTTAAGACAGGATTACCTCTAAAGTTTTGAACAAATAAAATTCGTTGTTAAACGAAAGCAGTAGGTCAAAAATGTATCACAGAGATCTGAGTGACTATGGTCTGAATAGTTTTCTGTCATGCATTCAATATGTATAAACAATAAAAAGTCCTTTTTCCCCATAAAACATGAAACTTCTAATTTAACAGTTTCTAATCTTTGCTGTTGGTATAAGGTAAAATCCACTTTTTAAATGTGATGTGAAGCATTCTAGAAAGCAATTTGACAGCAAAATATAATGCTTTAGTGTGTGTTCTGAACTCCAATCATTAACTGTCTATACATGTAATACTTTTTTTTTCTGTTTATATAATCCTACTACTGTTTGCTTAAGAACTAACCTTGTCAAATCAATTCCAGGATTTTTTAGAAGGTGTAGTTTGGGGAGGGGGACCTTTATTCTTAAGTTTCTATGGTTCCAAAAAAAAAAAAAAAAAGCCCTGTTAGTAAATATTTCATGATAGAAATGCAATTTGCTGGGGAGGTCTTTGTTTCGGTAATAGATACAGAACATGAGTTGAAACAAAACTATAATCCAAATGGTTAATTTTATTTTTTTTTATAATTTTTTTAAAAGATTTATTTTTATTTATTTACGATAGACATAGAGAGAGAGAGAGGCAGAGACACAGGCAGAGGGACAAGCAGGCCCCATGCCAGGAGCCCGACGCAGGACTGCATCCCGGGACTCCAGGATCGCGCCCTGGGCCAAAGGCAGGCGCGAAACCACTGAGCTACCCAGAGGTCCCCTCAAATGCTTAATTTAATTTTATTTTTTTTTAATTTTTATTTATTTATGATAGCCACACAGAGAGAGAGAGAGAGGCAGAGACACAGGCAGAAGCAGGCTCCATGCACCGGGAGCCCGACGTGGGATTCGATCCCGGGTCTCCAGGATCGCACCCTGGGCCAAAGGCAGGCACTAAACCGCTGCGCCACCCAGGGATCCCCAAATGCTTAATTTTAGATAAGGAAACAGACACAGGTTAAGTCACCTACTACTGAACACATGCAGTTATTTGTAAAGAAAGTCCTAATCTTTTAGTTTTCTTCAACTAACTCAATTTAGGGTTCTACTGTACTGGGCTTGTAATGGCTATTTTATAATAAAACCTGTAAAATCTAATAGTTTTCTTCATATGTAGGAAAAGAAAATACATTGAATACCTTCTCATTACAGAAAAAAATGCTGCTGTGAAGATGTAATTATAGCTCTCACACAGATGAAGCCACAATACCATGATTTAGTGCTCCCAAAAGGAGGAACTTCAGTGGACAAGACAGGGCGTTTCTGAGAATAGTAGAATGCTTGAGGCCTGAATTTAAACTTGAACTACTATCTGAAGGTAATACTTTTATTTTTAACTAATTGAAAGTAACAGGTTTATAAAAGTTAACTATTATCTATTATCTATTAATGAAAAATGAAATTACACTTGGTATACAGGTACTTGGTTCTGTTTGTGCTTACCAGTTGGAAGAAAACATTTTATACCTAGCTACTTAATATCTTCTTTCTTAAAAATTTCACTTTGACATAGTTAATTGAAAGTTACAGATTATAATTTCTATCTAGCTTGTACTGACATTGAGATAAGACGGGAAAATTGGATATTTTAAGTTATCCTGCAGTTGTCAGGATTGTAAAGTCCTAACGCATTTTGATGGGGACATCAAGGGAGGAAGTAGTATTACTTTTCTTTTCGCTTCATTCAAATTAAAAAAATTTTTTTTGGAAAGGATGTCTGTAACATAGAAATATACTTTCAACTTCCAATTCAACAATGGACTAGTCAATAGATAGTGAAGCTCCTTTTTCCATAAAGAAACAACTTTAAGTAGCATTTTCCCAGTAAACAAAAAACTTCTTTAACTTGTAGTATAGATCTACATACTGAAAAGGAAATTTTGAGTTTTCAGTTTCAAAATACAGTGGAAAAATATCTTTGAGTGGCAAAATTCCAGTTTGAACAAAGTCCTGAAGTAGGTGGTTTATGTTTGGCAGTGTTCTGTTAACAACATCCCCACCACCTTTGCTGCTGCAGTTCCTTAGGGCATTTATTCTGTCCTCTTCATTGCAGCAGAGCTCAGACCTCTGCTGAAGCCCTTTTAAATGTTGTAAACTTCAAGTGTACTTGCTTTCTCACCTTTAAATTAAGCTTTCCAGGGTAGCTATTCTGAACTCATCTTAAATGAAGGGAGCTATATAAATTCACACAAATTTGGTAATGACTGATACTCTGTCCAGAGTTCGTTCGTTCTTTCTTTCTTTTCTTTTCTTTTCTTTTCTTTTCTTTTCTTTTCTTTTCTTTTCTTTTCTTTTCTTTTCTTTTTTCTTTTCTTTTCTTTTCTTTTCTTCCTTTTCCTTTTCTTTCTTTCTTTCTTTCTTTCTTTCTTTCTTTCTTTCTTTCTGTCTTCTTTCTTTCTTTCTTTCTTTCTTTCTTTCTTTCTTTCTTTCTTTCTTTCTTTCTTTCTTTCTTTCAGATTTTATTTATTTATTTGAGAGAGTGAGAGAGAGCATGAGCCAGGGGAGAGACAGAATCCCCGCTGAGTGTAGAGCCCAATGTGGGGCTCCATGGGGGGCTCCATCTTAGGACTGCAGGATCATGACTTGAGCTGAAGGCAGACACTTAACCGACTGCACCACCCAGATAACCTGAGTTTTTTCTTTTAAGAGAAAATCCTAATAAATCTTTGCCTTTTAGACAACTGTGGCTCAACTTTGAGGCTTTTCCTGGGATTATGCATGCTGCATGTATTTTTGAGGCACACAAGATAAAAAATAAGTAGAGAAATTTTTCTCTATAATGTATAAAATAAACGATTGTCATTACCTGCCCACCCCCCACGTCCCCCCAAAAAGAGAAAATCCTTGTTAACTCCAATGAAAATTTCAGCTAGGGTAAGAGAAAGTAAATAAAATGAAAAAAAAATGTAGGCCAGTAGGGATAATTTGTAATAGGATCAGGACAGCTATTAGGAGATTGGTAGTGGGTTTTTAGAATTCTTTCTCCTAAGCTGTTTGCACTTTTCACTACTCTTTCCCAAGTCCTGCTTTTGAATCTGTTTGCAGAATGTTTTCTCAGTTACTGCAGCGCCTACAAGATTAGAACTCCAGCTTTTTCAAGGGATTAGAGATGTTTAGATTGTTTGCAGGAGTGCTTTGAGGAGGGCCTCTAGCTGAATTTCAATTAGGAAAAGTTGAGACCAAAATGAACAAAGAATTTTTTTAGCATCTATAATTTGTTAACCTATCAGAAAAAAAAGATTTAAAGCCATGACTAATTAAAGAAGGAGGGAGTTTTATTCTGTTAGTTTGATAAAATTCCTATTGTAATGACAAAGAGCGGGCTTTGCTCAGCCACTAAGTATACTGGTAATTTTGGGAAAGTTACTTAATTGCCTGAGTCTTATTTCCTTCTATGTAAATTGGAGCAAGTAAATGAATCACAGGGTTGTGAAATGATTATATAAAATGAAATATATAAAACACTTTTAGGGGCACCTGGGTGGCTCTGTTGGTTAAACCTCGTACTCTTGATTTCGGCACAGGTCATGATCTCAAGGTTGTGAGATCCAGCATGGTGGTGTGCTCCACGTTCAGCAGGAAGTCTGTTTCTCCCTCTCCCTCTCCCTATGCCTCAACCCCTGCTCCCACCCACTTTTTCTCTCAAATAAGCAAATAAAAAAGAAAAACTTTGGGATCCCTGGGTGGCGCAGCGGTTTGGCGCCTGCCTTTGGCCCAGGGCGCGATCCTGGAGACCCGGGATCGAATCCCACGTTGGGCTCCCGGTGCATGGAGCCTGCTTCTCCCTCTGCCTGTGTCTCTGCCTCTCTCTCTCTCACTGTGTGCCTATCATAAAAAAAAAAAAAAAAAAAAAAAAAAAACTTTTAGGGGCGCCCAGGTGGCTCAGTTGGTTGGGGTCTGTCTGCCTTTGGCTTGAGTGATGATCCTGGAGTCCTGGAATGGAGCCTGCTTCTCCCTCTCCCCCTGCTGCTACCCCGCTTGTGCTCTCTTGTGTGCTCTCTCTCTAAAATAGATGGAATCTTCAAAAACAAAATAAAACCCAAGTGCTTTACCATAGCGCTCAATAATTGATAACCTTGGGATCCCTGGGTGGCGCAGCGGTTTGGCGCCTGCCTTTGGCCTAGGGCGCGATCCTGGAGACCCGGGATCGAATCCCACGTCGGGCTCCCGGTGCATGGAGCCTGCTTCTCCCTCTGCCTGTGTCTCTGCCTCTCTCTCTCTCACTGTGTGCCTATCATAAAAAAAAAAAAAAAAAAAAATTGATAACCTTATAACCTTGAGCAGTAAGCCTCAATTTCCTTTTCTGTTAAAATGGTGGTAATAAATTCTACATCACAGAATATAGAGTGATTATTAATAATTCTATATAGTAATTAGTGTAATAAGCATTAAATTATATAGCTTGAAAAATTAATAATCTTCATCTATTTTTTCATAATGTGCTTATATTTAAAACTCAAAAAGCTCTCAAAAATATTTTGTTGGTTTTTTTGTTGTTGTTTTTAGAGATTTATTTATTTTAGAGTGTGAGGTAAGGGATATGGGCAGAGAGGAGCAGAGGGAGAGAGAGTCCTAAGCACATCCCACACTGAGCATGGAGCCAGACATGGGACTTGATCTCACAACCCTGAGAACATGACCTGAGCCAAAACCAAGAGTTGGAGGCTTAACCAACTGTCTTATTCAGGTGCATCTCAAAAATATTTCTTAATCTTGATGTCATTATGTTTAGATAGTGAATATTTCAATATATTTAATTTACTTTAAAAAATTGAATTGTATTCCTGACAGCAATTATTTTAGTTTTTTTTTTTTTTAAGATATATTTATTTATTCATTCAGAGAGAGAGAGGCAGAGACACAGGCAGAGGGAGAAGCAGGCTCCATGCAGGGAGCCTGACGTGGAACTTGATCCCGGGTCTCTAGGATCACACCCTGGGCTGCAGGTGGCGCTAAACCGCTGCGCCACCGGGGCGCCACCCAATTATTTTAGTTTTAATTCATCCCTCAATAGGACTTTATTTTCAGTTGAGTCTAACTTTGTAAGAAGTTTCTTTTTGAGTGGTGTTCTTTATTTTCCTACTCCGTATGTTGGGACATTTACAGGAAAATCAGTAGATTTACAGAAAAATTGAGAAGGGGCACCTGGGTGGCACAGTCAGTTAAGCATCCAGCTCTTGGTTTTGGCTTGTGTTGTGGTCTCAGAGTGGTGGGATCGAGCCCTGCCTTGGGCTCTGTGCTCAGCGTGGAGTCTGCTTGGGATTCTCTTTCCCTCTCCCTGCCCCTCCCACTTGTGCGCTCTCTCTTTTTCTAAAATAAATAATAATTTAAAAAGATAGAAAGAAAGAAAGAAGAAAGAAAGGTCAAGCAGGGAATACAAAGATATCTGTATCCACCCCCCCACATACCCTGTCCTTCTTCTATCTGCTAGCACACAGTTTATTAACGTTTTGCATTACTGTGGTACATTTTTTAAATTTAATTTTTATTTATTAAATAAGCTCTATGCCCATCCTGGGACTAGAACTCATAACCCCAAGATGAATTGCATGCTCCACTGACTGAGCCAGCCAGGCTCCTCTAGTGTGGTATATTTCTTAAAGGTAACCAATATTGATACATTATTTTGAACAAAAATCTACAGTTTGCATTAAGGTTCACTATTCTGTAATTTTATGGATTTTGACAAAACCTGTGTCAAATGTCATGTATCCACCATTACAGTATCAGAAAGCATTGTTTTATTACAATAAAAATCTTTCAACCTCTAGCAACTGTTGATCTGTAGTTTTGCCTTTTGAAGAATGTCATATATTTGAAATCATATAGTATATAGCCTTTTCAGAGTGACTTCTTTCAGTTATCAATATGCATTTAAGGTTTTTCCATATGTTTTTGTGGCTTTAATAGCCTTTTTTCTTCAATTGAGGTATGTATGACATAGCAGTTTCAGGTGTACAACATAATGATTTGACAATTATAAATAATTGTTAAATGCTTATTGTGGTAAGTGTAGATATCATCTATCATCATACAAATTTATTATAATGCTGTTGACTATATATATTCCGTGTGCTGTACTTTTTGTGCCTTTTATTGTTACCATTATTTGAGAGAGATTGAGCAGGGAGGAAGTGCAGAGAGAGAGGGTGGGAATCTTTTTTTAAAGAATTTATTTATTTATTAATGAGAGACACACAGAGAGAGAAGCAGGGACATAGGGAGAGGGAGAAGCAGGCTCCCCGCAGGGAGCAGGATACGGAACTTGATCCCTAGATCCTGGGATCATGCCCCAGGCTAAAGGTAGCCACTCAACCACTGAGCCACCCAGGTGTCCTGAAATCTTTTTTTTTTTTTTTTAAGATTTATTATTTTAGAGAGAGAGAGAGACAGCATAGGAAAAGGGGCAAAGGAAGAGGGAGAGAAAGAATCTCAAATAGACTCCCTGCTGATCAAGGAACCTGACTCCAGGCTCCATCTCACAACCCTGAGATTGTGACCTGAGCTGAAACCAACAGTTGGACACTTAACCAACTGAGCCACCCAAGTACCACATGACTTACTTATTTTATAACTGGTAGTTTTTAATTTTGATGAAGTCTAGTTTGTAGTCCTATTTTCATGCTTTTTGTGTCATGTTTAAGATATTTTTGCCAAACCCACAGTCACAAAGATTTTTTTCCTATGTTTTCTTCTAGACCTTTTATAGTTTTACAGGTCATGATCTGTTTCAAGTTAGTTTTTTTATATGGTTTGAGATAAGGGTTGTTTATTGTTTTGCATATAGCTATTGTTTCACCTCCATTTGTTGAAAAGACCGTCCCTTCTCTCTTAATTGCCTTGGCACTTTTATCAAAAAGCAGTTGACTTGGGGCACCTGAGTGGCTCAGTCAGTTGAGTATCTGACTTTTGGTTTCAGCTCAGGTCATGATCTCAGGGTCACAGGATCATGCATCATTGGACTCTGTGCTCAGCAGGGGGTCTACTTGAGATTCTCTATCTCTCTCTCCCCCTCTGTCCCTTCGCCTGCTTGCTCTCTCTCTTTTATTCTGTCTTTCAAATAAATAAATCTTAAAAGAAAAATAGCAGTTGACTATATATGTGAAGGTCTGTTTCTGGATTCTCTTCTGTTCCATTGATCTATTTGTCTGTCTTAACACTAATAGCATACTATCTTGATTATTCTAACTTCATAACAAGTCTCAAAACCAAGTAGTATAAGAATTCCAATTTTGTTGTTCTTTTCAAAAGTTGTTTTGGCTATTTTAACCTTTGAACTTTTTTTTTTTAAGAGAGGGAGAGGCGGAGGAAGGATAGGTGAGGGGAAGAGAGAATCCCAAGCAGGCTTCATGCCGGGTGCAGAGCCCAGTCCTGGGCTCAGTCTCACAATTCTGAGATTATGACCTGAGCTGAAATCAATGTTGGACACTTAACTGAGTGAGTCACCCAGGCACTCCAACCTTTGAATTTCCATATGAGTTTTAGAATCAGTTTGTGAGGTGTTTTTTTTTTTTTTAATTTTAAAGATTTTATTTATTTATTTGAGAGAGAGAGAGAATGAGCAGGGGAAGAGGAAGAGGGACAAGCTGACTCCCAGCTGAGCAGGGAGCCCAACATGGGGCTTGATCCCAGGACCCTGAGATCATGACCTGAGCCAAAGGCTCAGCTTGTGCGTTAAAAAAAAAATAGTAGGCAATTGATTATAGATATCAATTCAGTATCTTAACAATATTGAGTCAACTATTCTATAAACACGGTATGTATTTTTCATTCTCTTAGGTCTTCTTTAATTTCTCCTATCTAGGTTTTACGGACTTCAGTGCATAGATCTTGCATATATTTTATCTCAAAAATTTTCATAATTTTTATGCCATTGTACTGTTTTAGGCAATTGGTATCATACTGTTTATACAAAATTGTACCCTAAATTTAGTCCCCATGTTGGGTGTACTTAAAGCCATTGATGTCTTACATTTAATGAGACATGTTATTTTTATTATTTATTGCTGGATTTTGTTCACTGAGATTTTATTTAGGATTTTAGGATTCATATGTTTATGATTGTTTTATTTATTTATTTTTTTAAAGATTGTATTTATTTATTCATGAGAGAAACAGAGAGAGAGAGAGAGAGGCAGAGACACAGGCAGAGGGAGAAGCAGGCTCCATGCAGGGAGCCCAACATGGGACTCGATTCCAGGACCCCGGGGTCATGCCCTGGGCTGAAGGCGGCGCTAAACCGCTGAGCTACCGGGGCTGCCCTTTATGATTGTTTTAAAACAGATTTTATTTCTCTTCATATATGGTGAGGTCAATAAATCAGGAGATGATTGCCACTGAAAAGATAGTTTATTACTCACAGTTCCTAAGAGAAGGGAAGGCATGCCACATAGGGCCACACAAGAGAAAACCCAGGTCAGTAGCAGGCACAGAGAGAAGAGGATATCAAATCCTGGACATCATAACATATAATTTCATCTATAATATCATTCACATACCTAAAACAATTTTTAATAAATATCTAGTCCATATTTACATTTTCCTGATTGCCCTACTCACATAACACACGCATACATTTATATATGTATATGTTTTTTCTTTTTGGTAAGAAATTTAAAGAACAGGTGAAATTCATATAACTTAAAATTAATCATTTTTAGATGAACAGTTTAGTGACATTTTCTACATTCACAGTGTTGTATAAATATTACCTCTGTCTAGTTCTAAAATATTTCCATTTACCCCAAAATAAAATCTTATACTCAATAGGTAATTTTTTTCCTGTTCTCGCCTTCCCCAGGCCTTTAGCATCTACCAACCTGCGCTCTGCCTATATGAATTTATCCATTCTGGATATTTTATGTAAATGGAACCATGTGATGTGTGACAATTTGTGTCTGGCTTCTATCAGCATGTTTTTGAGGTTTATCTATGTTCTGGCATCTATCAGTACTTTTTTTAAAAAATATTTATTTATTTATTCATGAGAGAGAGAGAGAGAGACATAGGCAGAGGGAGAAGCAGGCTCCATGCAGGGAGACCGACATGGGACTCGATTCTGGGTCTCTAGGATCACGGCCTGGGCTGAAGGTGGCGCTAAACTGCTGAGCCATCCGGGCTGCCCTCTATCAGTACTTCATGCCTTTCTGTGGCTGAATACTATACCATTATATGGATGTAACACATTTTGTTTATCTGTTTATCAGTTGATGAACATTAGGGTTGTTTCTACTTTTGATTCTTGTGAATATTGCTGCTGTGAAAATTTATGTACAAGTGTATATTTGACGCTGGTTTTCAGTTCTTTCGGGTGTATACCTAGAGTGGAATTGCTGTCATATGGTAATACTATGTTTAATTTCTTAAGGAACTGTGAAACTTTTTCATAGCACCTGCACCATTTTACATACTCATCAGCAATGCATGAGGATTACATTTGCTCCATATCCTCATCATTGTTATTTTCTTTAAAAAAAATTTTTAAAGTAGGTTCCACATCCAATGTGGAGCTCAACACAGGGCTTGACCTCATGACTCTGAGATCAGGAGTCAGACAGTCAACCAACTGAGCCACTCAGACATCTCTTGTTTTCTTTTTTAAAAAGTATTATCATCCTAGTAGCTGTCAACTGGTATTTCATTATTGCGTTGATTTACATAATTCTGATGACTATGACTTTAAACATCTTTTTAATATGCTTGTTGACCATTTATGTCCTCTTTGGAGAAATATCTATTAAACTCCTTTGTACATTTTTAAATAGGGATGTTATGGGTTGTTTTATTTGAGTTGTAGGTGTTCTTTCTATGTTATTTTTACTGATTTATTTATTTATTTTGAAGAGAGAGAGAGAGCTCAGTGAGGAAGGGCAAAGGGACAGGAGAGAAGGAATCCCAAGCAGATGCCCGATTAAGTGTGGAGCCTGATGTGGGGCTATATCTTAGAACCCCAAGATCATGACCTGAGCTGAAATCAAGAATCAGACCTTAGCTGACTAGTCCAGGTACCCTCCCCTTTGTATATTCTTTATATATTCTAGACCTAATCAGATATTTGATTTACAAAAATTTCTCCTGTCTGTGGGTTGTCTTTTTGTTCTTGTCATGATATTCTTTGCACAAAATTTTTTATTTTGATAATGTCCAATTTATAATTTTTCATTTTAATTCTAGTTTCTTTGTGTTCTAGCTATGGAACCATTGCCAAATCCAAGGCCATTAAGATTTACCCTTATATTTTCTCCTAAGAATTTTATGGTGTTTTACATTTAAGTTATTGACCTATTTTGGGTTGGGAATTTCTTTTTATATACTATGAGGTAAGGGTTCATCTTCATTATTTTGTATGTGAATATTCAGTTGTCCTGGCACCAGTTGTTGAAGAAAACTGTTCATTTTCATTAGATGCCTTTGGAACCCTTGTTAAAAATTATTTGACCATAGATGTTTAGAGTTTTTTTCTGGACTCTCAGTTCTACTCCATTGATCTATGTGTCAATCCTTAAGTCAGTACTACATTCTTTAGAGAATTGTAGCTTTATAGTAAGTTTTGAAATTGCAAAGAATAAATCCTCCAACTTTGTTCTTTTTCAAGATTGTTTTGGCTATTCAGGTTCCTTGGAATTTTATGTGAATTTGACTTTTCCATGACTGAAAAAAGGCCGTTGAGATTTTGATATGGATTGCATTAAATCTCTTTATTGCTTTGGGTAGTATTACCATGTTCATGTCTTCCAATTCCAGGAGCATAGTATGTCTTTTCATTTGTTTAGATTTTATTTAATTTTTTCAGCAACATTTTATAATTTTCATGTACAAGGCTTATACTTCCTTTCTTAAATTTATTCATCGCTATTTTATTCTTTTTTTTTTTCATAAAGATCTTATTTATTTATTCATAGAGATGCAGAGAGAGAGAGAGAGGCAGAGACACAGGCAGAGGGAGAAGCAAGCTCCATGCAGAGAGCCCGACGTGGGACTCGATCCAGGGTCTCCAGGATCACGCCCTGGGATGCAGGCGGCGCTAAACCGCTGTGCCACTGGGGCTGCCCCACTATTTTATTCTTGTTGATACAACTGTAAATGAATCATTTTCTTAATTTCATTTTTGATTGTTTATTGCTAGTATAGAGAAATCAACTGAGTTTTGCATATTGATCTTATATCCTATAACTTTGTTGAATTTATTAACTCTGATAGTATTTTGGGGGCTTCTTTGGGCTTTTCTATATATAAGACCATATATGAATAGGGATAGTTGTACTTTTGTTCTTAGTATTTTCTCATAATCCTTTTAGTTTCTGTAAAATTTTTTAGTCATGCCCACACTTTGATTTCTGATTTTAGTTATTTGTATCTTTCTTCTTTTTTTGTCAGTCTAGATAAAGTTTTTTTTTTAGATAAACGTTTTTCAATTTTGTTAATCTTTTTGAAGAACCAAGCTTTGCTCAGTGACAGTATCATAGCCAATAAGGTTTATTCGAGGCACGATTATTGCTAATTGAAAACTTTTTGAAGAGTCAACTTTTAGATTCATTAATTCTTCTGTTTTTCTATTCTGATTTTGCTTATCTTTTCTCTAATCTATATTATTTTCTTCCTTCTGCTAGATTTCAGGTTAGTGAGCTCTTATTTGTTTTTGAGAAATAAAGTCAGGCTGTTTTGAGATTTTTTTTTTATATAGGCATTTTTACTCTAAATTTCCCTCTGAGCAGTTTTGATATACTGTGTTTATCTGCCATCATCCCCTCCTGAGTTACATGTATTTTATTTAGTTCTTCGGTATTTTACTTCTATTCTTAAAACACACATACACAAAATTATAATAGCATTATCATTTATACAGATGGTGTTTCTTTAGATTTTTTCTTTCTTTCTTCTTCTTCTTTTCTTTTTTTTAAGATTTTAGTTATTTATTCATGATAGACACAGAGAGATAGAGACACAGGTAGAGAGAAGCAGGCTCCCTGCAGAGAGCCGAATGCAGAACTTGATCTAGGACACTGAGATCAGACCTGAGCCAAAGGCAGATGCTCAACCCCTGAGCCACACAGGCGTCCCTATTTAGATTTTTCATAGAGCTTTTAATTTACTAGCTTACCATTTTTCTAGCATTCAGGGCTTCCTTCTGGTATCATTTTTATTTTCTGTAATAGAGTTTTCCTTCATGCAGGATCTATTCATTGTAAACTCTATTTTTTAAAATCTTAAAGTATCTTTCTCACCCTGTTTTGTGAAAAAATATTTGAGCATATGTAATCATATAGTGATAATTACTTTTTTTAATTCCCATGAGTTCCACCATTGTTGCACTATATATATGTCTAATGTCAGTACTCCGGAGGAGGGTGATCTCCTCTCTCTAGTTACATTTTAGATTTTCCTTTCTCTTCAGAATTTTGTACTTCTATTACATTGATGATGAATTTCTTTCTATTTATTTTGATACATTTTGTACTTTGTAGATTCATGTATTCAGTTTTGAAAAATTGTTAACCATTATCTCTTCAGATATTGTCTCTCACTCATTTTTTCTTTTCTATTCTTCTGAGATTCCAATTGTAAGTATGCAATACTTACTCTATTTTTCCTAGTTTTAAGTCTCTTCTTCATATTTTTTACCTTCTTTTTTCCTGTGATGCATTCTGAGTAATTTTTAAAAATCTGACTTCTAAATTTAGTAGTTCTTTCTTCTGCATGTATTCTTCTATTTTATATATCCATTGACTTATATTTTTTAATTTCTGAAAATTCTATTTGGTTTTCCTTCAGATTAAACTTTTCAGTCTTGTTGTTTGAGTATTCCTATGATTCATTCATATATATCTCTTTGAACATTAAATGATTTTTTAAAAGATTTTATTTATTTATTTATTTAAGAATTTAAGAGAGAGAGCACAAACAGCAGGTGGGAGGATGGGCAGAGTGAGCGGGAGAAGGAGACCCCCCAGTGAGCTGGGAGCCCAACTTTGGGGCTGAGATCATGACCTGAGCTGAAGGCAGACATTTAACCAACTGAGCCACCCAGGTGCCCCTAAATGATTATTTTATATTCACTGTTAGATGATTCCAGTATTTGAAGTTTATAGGGGGTGCTGACTCTTTTTTTGATAATTTTCCTGTTTTTTTGGCACTCTAAGCTTATGTTTAATTTTTTTTTTAATTTTTTTATTTATTTATGATAGTCACACAGAGAGAGAGAGAGGCAGAGACACAGGCAGAGGGAGAAGCAGTCTCCATGCATCGGGAGCCCGACGTGGGATTCGATCCTGGGTATCCAGGATTGCGCCCTGGGCCAAAGGCAGGCGCCAAACAGCTGCGCCACCCAGGGATCCCATGTTTAATTTTTTTTTCAGATTTCATTTATTTATTTGAGAGAGAGACATAGATAGTTACAGAAATAGCGAGAGAGAGTAGGAGCAGGGAGGAGAGGGAGAAGCAGGCTCCCCACTGAGCAGGAAGCCCTACACAGAGCTCCATCTCAGTACCCTGGTATCATGACCCGAGCCAAAGGCAGACACTTCACTTAGCCAACTGAGCCCCAAGCTTATATTTAATCTTAATGTAAAGAAAACTAATGCCTTACTTGGGTTTGTGTTCCTCCAAATAATAACTGCATTAAGCTAGACTAAACTTTTGTTTCAGGATCTTTCAGGTTCCTAGCCTTATTTTGGGATTTTAAGTTCTCCCCTAAGAACTACTTATCCTAGCCCCATTTTCCCAACCATTAAACCTGTGTATTAGCACTGCTCTTGCAGAAATTTTCCTCTTTGCTTGTGCTTATCACTTGGGTTTTGGCTCTCAGCATTTGGTTTTCTTTTTATGGGGGGAGGGATCATAGAGGGTAGGGAATGACCTTTGACGTTGTTACTTGTAGCAGCTCCCAGTCTCAAAATACTTTGTTTTAGATCAACTTTCTGTTTCTTGTTTTCTAGCAAGAGAGCCTTCTATTATCTAATATGCCATTATGCCATTAGTAGAACTTTGTTTCATTTTTTAAACCATATATAAACGATATTATTCCTAAATTTTATATGTATCAATAAAAAATTCAAAATAGAACCAGAACATTATAAAATAAAACTGCTCTTACTTCAGAGGGTAAGAGTTTTGGGGATTTTTATAGTAAATTAAATAGAATACAAGTGATAATTTAAAATCTTAGAAGCAATTTTAAGATATTTTATATTTATTAAAAATAAGACTGATTTTTAACCTATTACAATTTATGATTAGAAGTATTTATAATATTTTGGAAATATGAAATGAAAACCTTGTAGATTTCCTGAAATGGTTAATTTTGCAAATGTATGTGTGGATGCTATCACAGAAGAATAAGTTTTTAGTGTATTCAAAAACATGTACCAACTAAGTCTTTTTAAAAAATTATTATTTTTTAAATTTATTTCCAACTAAGTATTAAGTACAAGATATATAAATTTGTATTAGTGCTTAGGATGATTGAATTATTGTATATCCTGGTTGTGATGTGGTCACATGTGTTAAAATCCATTGAACTATACACCAAAAACAACAAAAAATTTAATTTAATGCATATTAATTTTAAAAGACAGTTTTCAGGATTTTTATTTTATTTTATTTTTTTAAAGATTTTATTTATTTATTTGAGAGAGAAGGCACACACAGTGAGGAGGGGGCCAAGGAAGAGGGAGACAAGGAGATTCCATGTTGAGCAGGGACTCCAGACTTGGGGCTTGATCCTAGGACCCTGAGATCATGACCTGAGCCAAAGGCAGATGCTTAACCGACTGAGCCATCCAGGTGCCCCAATTTTCAGGGTTTTTTTTTTTTTTTAAAGAATTTATACCGTCTTATGAAAAATAAAATTAAATGTGTGGGTTCTTAAAAATGTTACGTGAAGTTTATTTTATGTTAAGGTAATAGAGAATTAAGTATTCGTTATAATATATTAGGCCAAGGTTTCTGAACCTCATCACCATTGACATCTTTGTTGTGGGGGCTACCTTCAGCATTCAAAAATATTTAGCAGGACCTCTGGCTTCTCCCTGTTAGATTCCAGTAGTGTTCTGCTCTCAGTTTTTGACAACAAAAATATTTCCAGAAATTGCCAAATATCCCCAGGGGGCAGTGTGTGTGTGTGTGTGTGTGTGTGTGTGTGTGTGTGTGTGTGTTTAAAGACAAAATCACCACCAGTGCTAACCACTGTACTCAGCCTATGTGGCTCAAACTTTTTGGAATACATATTTCTTTATTTTCAAAGTTTGTCAAGCCAATATTAGTGGTATAATGTATGTTATGGTAAAAGCCATGTGTATAAAATCTCTACACCAAAACGTCTTTTCTAAAATTATCTAATACATACCCATGAAATTATGCATTTTATGAAATTAAGAACCTTTATTGGTATTAAATCTTTGTAAAATGAGAATTTTAGAAGGATTTGGAAGAGTGAAAAATACCTGTCCCATAATAACAATCTTAATTAACCAGTACATGAGTGTAATTAAGAGTAAGATGAGGGAGGGGGATCCCTAGGTTGCTCAGCAGTTTAGCACCTGCCTTTGGCCCAGGGAGTGATCCTGGAGTCCCGGGATCAAGTCCCTTCAGGCTCCCTCCATGGAGCCTGCTTCTTCTGTCTCTGTCTCTCTCTCTCTCTCTCTCTTTCTGTGTGTGTGTGTGTGTGTGTGTGTGTGTCTATTATGAATAAATTTTTTTTTTTTTAAAAAAGAATAAGATGAGGGAACTACATAATGGTAATCTCTGCTTTGCCTTAAATGTGTTCTGGTGCTTTGGCAAGTCATTTACCAAAAATGTTTATTTTCCTTATAGAATGGAAATGATTGGGCAGCCCGGGTGGTTCAGTGGTTTAGCACTGCCTTCAGCCCGAGAAGGTGATCCTGGAGACCCGGGATCGAGTCCCACTTGGGGCTCCCTGCATGGAGCCTGCTTCTCCCTCTGCCTGTGTCTCTGCCCCTCTCTCTCTCTCTCTCTCTCTGTCTTCTGTCTCTCATGAATAAATAAATGAAATCTTAAAAAAAAAGAGAATTCCCTTTAAAAAAAAATGGAAATGATTTAACCTGAATTTTATAGGGTAACACAATAGAGGAAATGAGAGATTTATTTAAGACAAACATTCCATAAAAATGTTAAGTGCTTTAATCACATACTTATATTTTTTCAGCTACTAAATAAAAGAAGAAAATGGAATTGAATATACCAGCATGGAACAGGCTAATGATTCACTAAGAGTCAACCGTAATGATTCCGAAGAATCAAAAACAGCTTCTCATGTATATGAGGTAGGAATTCAGCTGGGAACTTTTTTCCATTCCATTTAACAACTTTTTCAGGATGCCTAGATGGCTCAGTGGTTGAGCATCTGCCTTTGGCTCAGGGTGTGATCTCAGAATCCCGGATTGAGTCCCACATGGGGCTCCCTGCAGGGAGCCTGCTTCTCTGTCTGCCTGTGTCTTTGCCTCTCTGTGTCTCTCATTAATAAATAAATAAATCTTTTTTTAAAAATGTTTTTTTTACATATAAGAAATAGTGTTATATTTGTTATATTCAAGACTGTTAACCTTTATCCACAATTCTATTATATATTTAATTTTATTATATAGAGCTTTTTTAATGTATTCATAAAAATCTACATATTAAAAGTCTATTTTGAATTACGTATCATGATTTCAGGTTGTATTCCCACGGACAACTTTATTTCAATAAAACTGAAATAAGGGATCCGTGGGTGGCACAGCGGTTTGGCGCCTGCCTTTAGCCCAGGGCGTGATCCTGGAGATAAGGGATCGAATCCCACATCAGGCTCCCGGTGCATGGAGCCTGCTTCTCCCTCTGCCTGTGTCTCTGCCTCCCTCTCTCTCTCTGTGTGACTATCATAAATAAATAAAAATTAAAAATAAAAAAGAATAAAAAAAAACTGAAATAAAATATAAAAATCAACAATTTCACTTAAGAATTGCTTTCTGTCTATATGAGTATATATGAATTGGCAACTCTTGGAAAAAGCAAAGTTACTGAAAAATTAATCTTTCTATTTTTATTATAACATTCTATATATTTTATTTTAAATTCCACTATAGCTAACATATTATGTTAGTTTCGGGTGTACAATTCAGTGATTTCATATATCACCCAGTGCTCATCACAAGTGTACTCCTGGGGTGCTTGGCTGGCTCAGTTGGTTAGGCATCTGGCTCTTGATCTCAGCTCAGGTCTTGATCTCAGGGTTGTAAGTTTAGGCCCTGTGTTGGTCTTCACGCTGGGCATGGAACCTACTTAAAAAAAAAATTATAAAAAAACTAAACAAACCCAAAACAAGTACATTCTGTAATCCTCATCTCTTATTTAACCCATTCACCTGCCCCTCCTTCTCCTGGTAGCCATCAGTGTGTTCTCTATAATTGAGAGTCTTTTTCTTACTCTCTCTTTTTCCCTTTGTTCATTTGTTTTGTTTCTTAAATTCCACATATGAGTGAAATCATATGGTATTTGTCTTTCTCTGACTGACTGACTTCACTTAGCATTATACTCTCTAGGTCCATCCATATTTGTTGCAAATGGCAAGATTTGATTCTTTTTTATGGCTGAATATCCATTCATCAGCCAGTGGGCACTTAGGCTGTTTCCATAATTTGGCTATTGTAGATAATGCTGCTATAAACATGGGGGTTCACCTATCCCTTTGAATTAGTGTTTTTGTATTTCTGGATAAATACTCAGTAGCTTGATTACTGGATCATAGGGTATTGTACTTTTTTTTTTTTAAGATTTTATTTATTCATGAGATTACACAGAGAGGAGAGAGAGAGAGGCAGAGACACAGGCAGAGGGAGAAGCAGGCTCCAGGCAGGGAGCCCGACGTGGGACTTGATTCCGGGTCTGCAGGATCATGCCCTGGGCTGAAGGCAGCACTAAACCGCTGAGCCACCTGGACTGCCCTGTATTTTATTTTTTAAAGATTTTATTTATTTATGAGAGAGAGAGAGAGAGAGAGAGAGGGGCAGAGACACAGGGACACAGGCAGGGGGAGAAGCAAGCTCCATGCAGGAAGCCTGATGTGGGACTCGATCCCAGGACTCCAGGATCACGGCCTGGGCCGAAGGCAAGTGCTAAACTGCTGAGCCACCCAGGGATCCCGGGTAGTTGTATTTTTAATTTTGAGGAATGTCCATACTGTTTTTCACAGTGATAAACTTCTATTTTTTTTTTTTTTTAATTGTAACATTAGGGACACTGGGCTGGTTCAGTCAGTAGAGCATGCTACTCTTGATTTTGAGTTTGTGAGTTGGAGCCCTGTGTTGGGTGTAGCTTACTTGATAAAATCTTTTTTAAAAAAATTAAAAATACGCATTGTGACATTATATTTTACAAACACCCAAGTGCTTTTTTTTTTTTTTTCTTTGCAAAAGCATCTAACCTGTATGGACTCCAGGGATCCTTCCTTTGGACAGAATGATTCTCCTAGAGATTTACCCATCACTTCTCATGAAGCAGATAATTCACTCACATCACAGAATATACCAGGGGCCCTGACTCAGACACAGACTCTTTCTGCAGAACAGTTCCATCTAGTGGACCAAAATGGGCAACCTATACAATATGAACTCCAGTCATTGGGGGATTCTAATGCACAAATGGTGAGTGTATTTTAGAAATAACTTGTTTTATGCTATTAAGCAAAATGTAATAACCTTATTAGATCACCTTTATTTCTTGAAACTGTTGATTTGCATTGCTCTGAAAATACTGTTTCCATGATGTTCATTTTTAAGTTATGTGAAGATTTTAAAAGATTTCCTTTTAGGACTACTTATAGAATGCTAAACCAATACTTCCCAGCTACTATGTCTAGGTACGCTGTCACTTTCAGATTACTTGGAAATATGTCATAATTTGTAACTAGTGCCAGCATTTACATGTAACTTATATTTATTTTTGTGTATACATTTGACTGAACTCAAGGTTATTGCTTTAACTACCTCTCAGTCACTAATTTGCAGTCTCTTAAAGCAAAAGAAAGCAATGGAAGTACCAGTGGTATACTGGCAACTAGACATACCTTTACTAATGGGTAGATATGTATGTACCATGTAAATAACAATGCATTAAAGTGAAAATATTGCTTTAAACTGTTAGCTGAAGTATTTATGGCCAAGTTTATAGTTTGAGTAGAAGAAATGAAAGATGGTTTTGATTAAAATAAAGATAATTACTAAGAAAAACTTTTAAGTTTCTTTCTGATTAATAAGAATATCCTTACGTTAATTATATGAAGAATGACATATCTCTTGTTTACCTGTTTCCCAAATTTTCTACAATGGGTATTTATTAATTTCATAATAAAAATTATGTTAAAGATTATAACTTCAGTTATAAGTTATACCACAGGTGAGCAACCATTTTACCTAAAATTAATCCCTCTTTTGTTTCCATTCTAGAGTTAATCTATGTCCTATTGTATGAAGGGTTATTTTAAAAGCACATTAAAGTCATTTTTTTTAGTCTAAAAAATGTTAGAGTTCCCATTCTCTTTGTAATTGTATTAAACTTTCTATACAAAGTGGTCATAAAGGTGATTTGTCTGAGGTAGGAGATAATGCAGAGGGTTATCTGAAGCTATGAAATAGAAGATCTATGGCATGAAGCATGGAAATAAATGTAAGAAACAGAATATAAGAAAGTATTTTCAACATTACTTTGGCTATTTGGGGTCTTTTCTGGTTCCATACAAATTTTAGGATTATTTGTTCTAGCTCTGTGAAAAAAGTTGATGGTATTTTGATAGGGATTGCATTGAATGTCTAGATTGCTCTAGGTAGCATAGACATTTTAATGATAATTGGTCTTCCCCATGAGCATGGAACATTTTTCTGTAACTTCCTCAATGTCTTTCTTTTTTTTTTTGTTTTTGTTTTTGTTTTCGTTTTTTTTCCTCAATGTCTTTCATGAGTGTTCTATGGTTTTCTGAGTGTAGATCCTTTGTCTCTTTGGTTAGGTTTATTCCTAGGTATCTAAGCATTTTTTATGTAATTATAATGGGATTGACTCCTTAATTTCTCTTTCTTCTGTCTCATTGTTGGTACATAGAAATGCAACTGATTTCTGAACATTGATTTTATTTTTTTTAAAGATTTTATTTATTTATTCATGAGAGACATAGGCAGAGGGAGAAGCAGGCTCCATGCAGGGAGCCTGATGTGGGACTCGATCCCAGGACTCCAGGATCTCGTCCTGGGCCAAAGGCAGATGCTCAACTGCTGAGCCACCCAGGTGTCCCTGTGCATTGATTTTATAACCTGCCTCTTTGCTGAATTCCTGAGAGTTCTAGCAATTTGGGGGTGAAGTCTTTTGGGTTCTCAGCTGGTGGCATCACAATTCCAGACTTTAAATTGTATTACAAAGCTGTGATCATCAAGACAGTATGATACTGACACAAAAACAGATACATAGATCAATGGAACAGAATAGAGAACCTAGAAATGGAAAATCAACTCAGTGGTCAACTAATATCCAACAAAGCATGAAAGAGAATCCAATGGAAAAAAGTCTTTTCAACAAGTGGTATTGGGAAAATTGGACAGCTACATGCAGAAAAATGAAACTGGACTATTTCTTACACCATATATAAAAATAGACTCAATATGGATGAAAGACCTAAATGTGAGACAGGAATGCATCAAAATCCTAGAGGATAACACAGGCAACAATCTCTCCGACCTTGGCTGCAGCAACTTCTGACTAGAAATCTCCAAAGGTAAGGGAAACAAGGCAGAAACAAACTATTGGGACTTCATCAAGATAAAAAGCTTTGCACAGCAAAGGAAACAGTCAACAAAACCCAAAGACAATATATTGAATGAGAGAAAATATTGCAAATGTTTTATCAGATAAAGGCTAATATCCATAATCTACAAAGAATTTATCAATTTCAACCCCCAAAAAAGAAAACAAATCCAGTCAAGAAATCGGCAGAAGACATGAACAGACATTTCTCCAAAGAAGACCTACAAATGACCAACAGACTCATGAAAAAATGCTCGACATCACAAAGCATCAGGGAAATACAAATCAAAACTACAGTGAGATAGCATCTCATACCAGTCAGAATGGCAAAAATGAACAAGTCAGGAAATAATAGATGTTGAGGATGTGGAGAAAGGTGAACCCTCTTCAGCTGCTAATGGGAATGCAAGCTGGTGGAGCCAGTCTGGAAAACAGTATGTAAGTTCCTAAAAAAAATTGAAAATAGAGCTACCCTATGACCCAGTAATTGCACTACTAGGTATTTACCCAAAGATACAAATGTAGTAATCCAAAGGGGCACCTGCACCCTAATGTTTGTAGCAGCAATGTCCAAAATAGCCAAACTATGGAAAGAGCTCAGATGTCCATTGACAGATGAATGGATAAAGATGTGGTGTGTATATATGTACACACACACACACACACAAACACACAGAGTGGAATACTACTCAGCTATCAAAAAATGAAATCGTGCATTTGCAAGGATATGGATGGAACTAGAGGATATTATGCTAAGTGAAATAAGTCAATCAGAGAAAGACAATTATGATTATGATCCTACCTATATGTGGAATTTAAGAAACAAAACAGAGGATCATGGGGGAAGGGAGGGAAAAATAAAACAAGACAAAATCGGAGAGGGAGACAAACCATAAGAGACTCTTAATCATAGGAAGCAAACTAAGGGTTGCTGGAGGGGAGAGGGTGGGAGGATGGGGTAACTGAGTGATAAACATTAAGGAGGGCACGTGATATAATGAGCACTGGGTGTTATATAAGACTAGTGGATCACTGACCTCTAACTCTGAAAGTAAGAATACCCTATATGTTAATCAATTGAATTTAAATTCAAAAATAATTTTAAAAAATAAAGTTTAGGAAAGATCTATGAAAAAACAAAGAATGAAACTAGACTGTTTTCTAACACCATACACAAAGATAAATTAAAAATAGATTGAAGACCTAAATGTGAGACTCAACACCATAAAACTCCTAGAAGAGAGCACAAATAACTCTGACATAGGTTGTAGCAACTTTTTTCTAATTAGATCCCCTGAGGCAAGGGAAACAAAAGCAGAAATAAAGTATTGGGACTTCATCAAAATAAAAAGCTCTGCACAGTGATGGAAACAATCAGCAAAACTAAAAGGCAACCTTCAGGATGGGAGAAGATATTTGCAAATGACATACCTGATAAAGGGTTAGTATCCAAAATATTTAAAGAACTTATAAAACTCAATACCCCAAGAAACCAATTAAAAAATGGGCAGAAGACACAAACAGACATTTCTCCAAAGAAGACATACATATGGCCGACAGACACATGAAAAGATCAATATCCTGATCATCAGGGAAACGCAAATCTAAACTACAATGAGATTCCACCTCATACCTGTCAGAATGGCTAAAATCAACAACATAGGAAACAACAGTGTTTGCAAGAATGTGGAGAAAAAGGAACCCTCCTCATGCACTGTTGGTGGGAATGAAAACTGATATAGCCACTGGGGAAAAAAGTATGGAGTTTCCTCAAAAAGTTACAAATAGAGCTACCCTATAATCCAGCAATTGCACTACTGGATATTTAACCAAATACAAAGACACTAATTCAAAGGGATACATGCACCCCTGTATTCATAGCAGCATTTTTTACATCAGCCAAATTTTGGAAACAGCCCAAGTATCTATCTACTGATGAATGGATTAAGAAGAATGAGGTATAGATACAATGGAATATTATTCAGCCATTAAAAAAATAAAATCCTGGGGATCCCTGGGTGGCTTAGCAGTTTGGCGCCTGCCTTCGGCCTAGGGCGTGATCCTGGAGTACTGGAATCAAGTCCCACATCAGGCTCCCTGCATGGATTCTGCTTCTCCCTCTGCCTGTGTCTCTACCTCTCTCTCTCTCTCTCTCTCTCTCTCTCTGTCTCTCATGAATAAATAAAATATTTTTTTAAAAAAATTAAATCTTGCCATTTGCAACAACATGGATGGAGTTACTATAAAGCTAAGCAAATAAGTCAGTCAAAGACAAATTTCACTTACATTAAACTAAATTTCACTTAAGTCAGTCAAAGACAAATTTCACTTAAAAGTGGAATTGAAGAAACACAACAAAAAAAAACACAACAAAAAGAAACAAAACAAATGAACAAAGAGGGAAAAAAAGAGACAAACCAAGAAACAGACTCCTAACTATTGAGAACAAACTAGTCGTTACCAGAAGGGGAAGTGGGTGAGGAAAAAGGTAAAATAGATAATGGGGATTAAGGAGTGCCCTTATCATGATGAACACTGCGTGATTTATGGGATTGTTGAACCAGTATACCTGGAACTAATGTAACATTGTATGCTAACTGGAATTAAAATAAACATTTTAAAAGGCAGTGATGTTTTGGGAAATATAGTGGAAATTTCGGGGGGTTTTGTTTAATAGACCATTTTTTAGAGTAACTTTAGGTTCAAAACAAAACTGAGCAGAATGTATAGAGATTTCTCATAAAGCCCTTGCCCCTATACATGCATGGCCTTCCCCATTTTCAACATCTCCCACCAAATGGAGCTTTTTTTAAGGATATTTCTTTCAATCAATTTTGTTTATGTAGAAGTTATGAAGGAAGTAGTAAAGATTCTGTAGTGACTGAATCTGCAATAGATGAAGAGGTTTTCAAGTGAAACAGGGATGGCATTTTGGATTTATTACATATATTGTACAGCACACAAAGAGCCTAGTAAATATGACTACTTATTAGCCATGATTTTCTGATAATGTCAATGCCTGCCTCAAATAGAATGCTTATTTCAACAGATGACTTTTCAAAACTATTTGTTTCCATTATAAGATTAAAAGTAACTTCTTTTAGAATAGTAAAAGTAATATATGTCATGATTATCAAATTACATGAACTGAAAATATTTTTTTAGGTACCAGATAGAATTAGCTATGGAAAGAGAAAATGAAGGAGATTCTTCTCCATTGTACATAGAAAACATATTTTCAAAATTAAGAGGATATTCCACAGATCATTCTTAATTATGAATTTTTTGTATGATTGAATAAATTATAAATATATGTGTTTTGTTTGGATTTAGTTGTAACCACAGCAATATTTCTTATTTTCTAAGAATGAATGGAATATTTTTTACAAATACTTAATCTCATTTGAGGAGTAAAGGATTTAAAACCATATTATTGCTGTTACTTTTTAAAGTCCAGCAGTATTTTTTGTATTGTTTTAGTCTTTTTTTTTAGGTTAAGTAACATCATTAGATAATGGAAAGCAATACAGAGTAGTTTGAATTGGGTTTGAATTTCAACTCACCACTGTATAACCCTGTGTTATCTTGCATAAGTTGTGTAACCTCTTGTGACAATATCCTCAAGTATAAAATGTGTTTACTTCATATACATGTGATAAAGATTAAGTACGGTAATGCATGGAAAGTCCTCCCACTTAGTATGCACTCAACAAATGTAAAGCAGTTACCATCATCAGAGTTTACAGTTGCTTTCTCATGATGAGGTGATAAGAGGTATAGCAAGATATTTTTATCTTAAGAAACTTGATAAGGGAGGGTAACAATTACTTACTCTTAATTTCTGGGAAATGTTTATGTATTTAAAGCATCTACTTTGTTGAAGTTTTTTTCAAATTTAATTTTTTTCAAATGACCCTCTTAAAACTAGGACTACAGTCTCTGTCAGGCATCAGTCATGTTTTCATGCATAGTATAAAGGCAGTCTTGGAAAGTAGAATGGTTACAAAGAGTTACTTGAGGGAGAACTGAGAATAACAGGCTTTGGGTAAAACAGTAACTTTCAATAGAAGAGTAGTAGGGTAGGTAATAAAGTTTACAAGGTGTCTGAAAAGCCTGGAAATACAGGATAAACTTATTTTCAAATAATATATTAATTTTCTTCTCTTTTTTTTTTTTTTTAAGATTTTTTAATTCATGAGAGACACACAGAGAAAGGCAGAGACATAGGCAGAGGGAGAAGCAGGCTCCCTGTGGGAAGCCCCATGTGGGACTCGATCCTAGGCTCACACCCTGAGCCAAAGGCAGACGCTCAACTGCTGAGCCACCCAGGCATCCCTAGCTTTATTTTCAAATAATAGGCTCAAAATGTTTTTCTTCAGATACCGTTTTAGTTGACAGTCCTCTAAATTTAAGGCAATGGATTCAATTGTTAAACTGAAGGGAAAAAAGGAAATAATAAACATATGATTTTTCTTATATTTTCAGAATTTGGGGGTATTTCATGGTATTCCTTATGGACCATGACAGGATATATATAAATTCATAGATATAAAAATAAATTCTGTTTAATTAGATATCTAACTAGGTACAGTTTTTAAACTAATGAAAGTGACTTAAAATATGGAATAAATGATTACCATACAAATAATTCAGACATAGGGATATCATACAGTAAGTAGAAAAAGAGTAAATATGTTTAGTCCAGTCAGAGCCTTGTTCACATTACTAAGTAATTAGGCCTCATACATGTATAATGATTAATACCATAAGTGGTTAAGATTATAGGAACTAGGACCAAACTGCCTGTTTTGAATCCTAGCTTTACCACTTACCAGTTCTGAAACTTTGGATAAAATTTTTTATGTTCCTCAGTATTTTCATTTACAAAATGATGGAAATAATAGGATCTACCATATAGATAGGTATCTCTTCTATTAAATCCTTGTTGGCTTATGTATCTGATTTCTTTTTTAATGCTTCCAAGATGATTGTTGCTAATCCATCAGAAAATGGAGAGGTGCTCCGTGTAATTCCATCTACCCAGACAGGAATGGCACAAGTGATTATACCTCAGGGGCAGCTTGCGGATGTGAATAGTACTCGGGGTGAGTAATCATGAGATACAGGGGATTTGAGAATTTTTAAAGAACAGATGTATATTTCAGAAAATCACCTCATGAAACTCGGCTAAAATTGATCTCTTTGGGTAAGATTGTGAACTGAATAATTAGAAAAACGTTTTTTTAGCTCAAATAAATTTCATTTTTCAACTCCTGTCTAGGTTAGCTGTCTATTTCATTTTGGAATTCAATGAAGCTGGTTGACTCTTGCTTCCTCCCAAATCACCAGTGAGCATAAAATAAATTCTTCTCGATTATAATAACAGCAATAATAACAGCAACAATAACAAGAATATAGTGCTAATAGCTACTGGAGAAATTTTTACATTTGTATTTTTATCCATATTATTGTTAGCCATGTGACTCATTACTCTTGTATTTAACTATTCTTTGCATCCTCTTTGCTCTTTTCCTCTTACCTTTTTTCCTTCAGATTCAGAAAGGAGAATCATGCTCTTCATTTTTTATTCTTTTCCTTATCTATTTGATAATATTCCTGTTCTCTTTTTTTGCTTCCTTTCCTTGTCCATGTGTTTCAGTCCCTTTTCTAACGCCATAGCCACACTGTTTAATCGTTCATTCAGAGCTAATGACTTAAGAGTAGACAGTTTTACCTTAGTGATATGATTCTTTGTTAGCAGTTAAAAAGTAAGGAAAAAACAATTTGCAGACAAAATGATAAACTTGGCATAGAAATGAAAAAGAGTTTTACATATTCCTATTATATTATGAAGCTATTAACATAACAATTCTACTTTGATATCCTGTCTATTCGATATAAGCTTCAAAAACTTAATTATAAAATTTTAGTAGACAGTATTATAATCTGAAATGAAACAAGTTTATTAGAGAAATTTTTAATAAAGCATTATAAGTTTTGCTGTCTTTATCTTTAGAACATATCTTGCCTTTCCTACTTCAAATGTATGAGCTCTAGTTAGTTATATTCTCATGGTCTAATTCAAGATATTGATGTTGCTTTGTTCTTGTTATTGCTGCTCAGATGTCTCTGAAGAGAAATCCAGTGATAGAAGTTTACCAACTGTAAGAGTAGATGTTCTAGCAGACAGTACCAGTAATTACACTCTTCATTCACAAGCATCCGTCACATTGCCCAAAAAGACAGTGGCGAGGTGAGTCAGTGGGAAAGAGGAGTTCATGTTTTGAAATCATCATAGAAATCTTTTTTTAAATTATCACATGTAAATTGGGCTGACTATAGAAAAAATCAGAAATTCAGGAAATAGAATAAACTATCATCAAATTATTAAGTATCTTTAATAATTTTAATGGTATCTTGGCAAGTAGGAGACTATCCCTGAGTGCTACTTTTCTTCAGTGACACCTGTTATCTTTTGAAGCAATTTGAAAACATCTGAGACTGGGACACCTGGGTGGTTCAGCGGCTGAGCATCTGCCATCAACTCAGGGCATGATCTGGGGATCTGGGATCATCAAGTCCCACATTGGGCTCCTTACAGGGAGCCTGCTTCTCCCTCTGCCTATGTCTCTGCCTCTCATAAGTAAATAATAAAAATCTTAAAAAAAAAAACAAAAGAAAACATCTGAGACTAATAGCATTTTTAGAATAAAGAAATGTCCATTCTAGTTCCTAAAATGTTTAATGGTTCATCATCTTTTTATGCATTTAATTCCTCTGTGGTGTAAAATATTAAATGTTTTTTGTTAACATGTTTCTGTTTTTATTTTTGACAATACTGTTTATAATAATTTAGGCAACTATAGACATAAGTTTTGTATTATTTACATTCTTTTAACTATTGGTGACAATATTTAAAAATTAACACAATATATATGACATTTAGTCTTAGAGCTTGCCATAAAATCAAGTTAACTCTTAACAAGTCACTTGAAGATGTTTATTGGCTCATTTTTTTGTCAAATGAAAAACAATTATATAATGAGAAGACTACAAAATAAGGTTTAAGAGAGATATATAAAGCACTTAAATTTGTTGGGGTTATAGATATTTGGAGGAAGAAACTTAGGCCTTTACTTTAGCAGTTAATAAAATAGTGATGTTTAAAGAAAATTATAATTAATACACTGATCAATTGTATTGTTATTATTTCTTCTTTTGTTTTAAGCTTTTGTTTTTATTTTTTAAAGATTTTATTTATTTTTTCATGAGAGACACAGAGAGAGAGGCAGAGACACAGGCAGGGGGAGAAGCAGGCTCCGTATGAGGAGCCTGATATAGGACTTGATCCTGGGACTCTGGAATCATGCCCTGGGTAGAAGGCAGACGCTCAACTGCCAAGCCACCCAGGCATCCCTTGTTTTTTAGTAAACTCTACACCCACCTTGGGGCTTGAACTCATGACTCCCAAGATCAAGAGTCACATGCTCTTCCAACTGAGCCAGCCAGGCACGACTATTATTATAGTTTCTTATTGGTAACCTCAGTATATTGTCTTTAACATTGGATAATGAGATAAAACAATTGAATGTCATATGTGTGTTTGTGTGTGTAACTTGTGATATATATTTATTTATATTCCTCCCTTGTCCCAGAATGCTTGAAGAACCCTTTCTGGCTCCTCTCCAGCCACTTTCTTCTAACACACCTATGTGGGCCTGCCGTCTTAGGAGCTGTGAGGTGAGTTAAAAATAAACCTTACCTAGATTCACTAAATTGATAATAACTATAATGCATCCCAAAATGTCCTCTTTTAAGCACAACTTAGAGACTATATCTGTAATACCTTGTTCATGTTTATGCTAACTCTGATCTCATCTATTCTTTTATTCCATAGAGATTGTAGGCTCTGTTAAAACAGAGATCATATAAATCCCTTAGTGCTTTACTATCATTTTTTTCTCTTACAACTCTTCTATAAAACTTCACTATCATGTTTTCTGGTTTTTATCTGTTTATTTGACCATTCCTTCTACTTCTTTGTTTGAACTTATTTCTTTTTATATTCTCAGTGGAAATTCTTTAAGTTTTACTGTTTGACCTTGCCTTATTTCTCTACATTTTATCCCTTGGATAGCTGATCAACTTTGTTAACTTTCAATTCTCACTTTTATAAAAATGATTTCCAAATCTATATCACTGGTTCTTTTATTATCCCTTTGCTCTTGCCCCAGATCTCCAGCTACTACTGAAGTTTTACTTGAATTTCAACTCAAATTTACCATATGCTAAACAAATTACCATGTCACAACTAGCTCTACTTCCTAAATTCCTTGTCTTTTTAATTCTTTGGTATTTATTATCATTACTTTTCTTAATTATTTGATTAATTATTTATTCATTATTACATAGCATTGAGCAGGGGAAGGAGCAGAGGGAGAGGGAGAAAGAGAATCTCAGACACTCCCTGCTGAGGATGGAGCCATCTCGGGGCTCAATCCTATGACCCTGAGATTAGGACCTGAACTGAAATAAGAGTTGGATACTCAAGTGACTGAGCCACTCTGGTACCCCTGATGAGAGTTTTTAAAATCGTTGTTATAAACTTGACAGAATTCTATAAACATTAAAGCATTAGCAATTATATGGCCAAAACACATTGCTTTACAATCATGTGCATTGTGTGGTTTACCTAATGTTACAAATCTTATAAGAAACTACTTAAAACTGTCCAGCAGAATGGATCATCACCAGTGAAGGATTCTTTCTTCTCTCCTAAGCTATATCAGTAGTGAAAAACAATTTTGGTTAATGGCTAAAGGAGTGTTTTCTGCATTTTGTTTCAAAATATTGTTTAATAGGGGTGTCTGGTTGGCTCAGTCCGTTGAGTGTTTGACTTTGGCTCAAGTCATGATGTCTGGGTCCTGGGATTGAGCCCTGCATTGATCTCCACACTCAGTGGGGAGTCTGCTTGTCCCTATTCCTCTCCCTCTGCCCTCTCCTCTGCTTGTGCTCTTTCTCTCAAATAATGTCTTTAAAATATGTATATATATAGGGGCGGGCAAAAAAAAATAATAATAAAATAAAATATGTATATATATATTGTTTAATAATCCTTTTTACTTTTTGACTTTTATGTTTTTCCATAAGCATTTTTTAGGTTTGACTAATATGTACTAATTGGATAACTTTTAAAATTGTGTTAAACTTTTATCTCCTAGCCCCGGTGGCATAGCAGTTTGATGCTGCATGCAGCCTGGGGTGTGATCCTGGAGACCCGGGATCGAGTCCCACGTCGGGCATCCCTGCATGGAGCCTGTTTCTCCTCTGCCTGTGTCTCTGCCTCTCTCTCTCTCTCTGAATAAATAAAATCTTAAAATTAAAAAAAAAAAAAAAAAAAAAAAAAAAAAAAAAAAAAAACTTTTATCTCCTGACAGATGCCTGGTTATATTGTACTAATTCTAGAATTTTTCTTGTCATTGACAACATTATAAACTGTATTCATTTTATTTATTACAAAATGTTATAGCTGGACTTTATGTTTCTTTTTTTTTTTTAAATTTGAGCTCAAAAGCTCAAGTTTTATTTTATTTATTTATTTTTTTAATTTTTATTTATTTATGATAGTCACACACACAGAGAGAGAGAGGCAGAGACACAGGCAGAGGGAGAAGCAGGCTCCATGCACCGGGAGTCCGACGTGGGATTCGATCCCGGGTCTCCAGGATCGCGCCCTGGGCCAAAGGCAGGCGCCAAACCGCTGCGCCATCCAGGGATCCCTGGACTTTATGTTTCTACTTTTGTTTGTAATCAATGTTTTGTGTTTTTTTGTTTTGTTTTTTAAAGATTTTATTTATTTATTAATGAGAGACACAGAGAGAGAGAGAGGCAGAGACACAGGCAGAGGGAGAAGCAGGCTCCATGCAGGGAGCCTGATGTGGAACTCGATCCTGGGTCTCCAGGATCACACCCTGGGCTGAAAGCAGGCGCTAAACAGCTGAGCCACCCAGGGATCCTCGTGTAATCAATATTTTGATGAAGAAATATCTAGGCTAGAAAGAAATGTGTAAGCCTAGGAATTTTTATTTTTGTTAGGAGAAATTGGAGATAATGTATTGCTTGGCATCAGGTTATCTCTTCTTAATGTGGCCCAAAGTGCAGCCACAACAGTATTTTGATACCTTCGTTCTTGTTAAATGTATTCTTGCAGGGTGAAATATTTAATAAATAAAGAAGAGAAGATTTCTAGTCCCACATCTCTGCTCTTATTCCCTTTAATGGGAAACACACTTGGAGTCAGTTTTGGGTCTGTCTGCATTTTACTGTAGAAATCACAGTTAATAGATTTTTCTCTATTGGTATAGAAAAAGCTTCCACTCTTGTTAATACCAATTTTTTTTTACATAATTTATTTATACCTTCCTTGTTTGAGGAAGAATGAAAACAGCTTACAAAAATACATAAAATATATTAGCAAGGTAGAAATTAAAATGGGAACTAAAGAATAAAGAAAAATAATAATGTAACCATAAAATGGAAGTTTATCTTAATGAACTGTATGTACACACATGTATGTATGTCCACATACACACACACTTGTCTATAAGCAACTATATTTCAAAAAGAAGCAACTCAGTTATTCTGTGTCCATTAGATAAAAGTAATTAAGTTAATTTCCATAAAATAAAACCATTAAAAAAATAAAACCATTAACTATTTTTGGTACTAAATTCAAACAATTTTCTCTCAGAGAAGGATCTTCTTAAAAAGAATTTTAATAAGCAAATTCTTTGATATCACTTAGGAGATACTAACACAATTTTCATAGGCTTTCAAAAAGATACATGTCTTATCAAAATTAATTTCAGGGCAGCCCGGGTGGCTCAGCGGTTTAGCGCCACCTTCAGCCCAGGGCGTGATCCTGGAGACCTGGGATCGAGTCCTATGTCAGGCTCCCTGCATGGAGCCTGCTTCTCCCTCTGCCTGTCTCTGCCCCCTCTCTCTCTCTTTGTGTGTCTCATGAATAAATAAATAAAATCTGAAAAAAAAATTTAATTTCAGCAAAAGAAAGGTAACCTAGTTAGTTACCTGTGGCTAGTTTTATGCTGACCTGATCGGATCCAGAGTTAGAACTTAAATATAAGGAAGAATGGGTATATAATGTGTTCCTCAAACCATTTTCCCTAAATATTATTTTTCAAGCAAAATTTTGATACTGATGATATGGCCATGAGTTTGACATTATGTTCTCTAACAAATATTTAGAGAATATCTATTTGATAATGCTGGCTGAAAGTGGATCAGATATACTGATTGTAATAAGTCATTGATAGCAGAGAGAATGACATTCTCTTTTGAAAACTGATGAGCTTTTATCTTGGATAACCACTTCATTGAATTTTTTTGTACAATGAAACATATTTGCTAATAATTTTGTTATTTAATTTCTACTTCATTCAGAAAATTGGAGATTCATACCGTGGCTATTGTGTAAGTGAGACTGAATTAGAAAGTGTCCTAACATTTCATAAGCAGCAAACACAGAGTGTTTGGGGGACCCGCCAATCTCCAAGCCCAGCAAAGCCAGCTACACGCTTGATGTGGAAATCTCAGTATGTCCCATATGATGGAATTCCATTTGTCAATGCAGGTACTTTTTAAAAGAATTATTAAAAAAAAAAAAAAAGAATTATTTTAAAAGGTTCAGCACAGCCATGATCCTTTGTGAAAATGTTGTTTTCCTAAAAATTTTGCACCAAATTTTCATTTTTGTGGATGATAACTGAATGTTAATTGATGAAAATGCATATTAAACTAAAAAGAAAATTGAAGTAAATATGACCAATTATTTTGTTGTGAAATTGTATTTTAGTGTATTAGAATAAATAATACTTAGATATTATGCAGATAAATAGAAAATAAAAATATTAATGGAGCCAATGTTATTAATCTAAATATGTATATCTGTTAGGTGTTTTTTTTTTTTTTTTTATTGAGTCCAGATAGTCTCTTGTCTCTTGATTCATCTTGTGGGACAAATTTATTTATTTATTTATTTATTTAGTTAGTTAGTTAGTTAGTTATTTTTGTGGGACAAATTTATATTCATTTTCTATAGCTTATAGTTTATGACTCTGGAGTTACTGTATAGAATTTGTATGCAATCTGGGGTTGTGTTATAAAGATTTCCAATATTAGGATTCTCCAGCATCAGATGTCCTACATATACTATTCTGAAATATTGGGCTAGTGTGTATTAAAGTGATAGAGTTTGTGAAGTTTTTTTAAGATTTTATTTTTAACTAATCTCTATATTCAATGTGGGGCTCAAACTCACAATACCCAGGTCAAGAGTTGCATGCTCCACTGACTAAGCCAGCAAGGCTCCCTTAAAGCAGCAGAGTTTCAAACAATTTCCAGAATTTCACCGTAGGGCCAGTTATACATGAAAGAACATAAAGATAAGTGATTTATTTTAGGACTATGGGAATGCTGATTCAGCTGGAAGAGTTGCAGTCTTACCCTGGCCCTCTGAGGATATAAAAAAATATGTGAAGGAAGATGAAATAAATATAACCTCTTCTTTCTAGGTTTCATTAGTATCCTATAAAAGAAATGCAGCATTTTCCCCTTCCCTAGTTCTTTTTTTTTATTTTTTTTTATTTATTTTTATTTTTTTATTTTTTTATTTATTTATGATAGTCACAGAGAGAGAGAGAGGTAGAGACATAGGCAGAGGGAGAAGCAGGCTCCATGCACCGGGAGCCTGACGTGGGACTCGATCCCGGGTCTCCAGGATTGAGCCCTGGGCCAAAGGCAGGCGCCAAACCGCTGCGCCACCCAGGGATCCCCCCCTTCCCTAGTTCTAATTCCCATGTTAACTCTCCACAGGCAGCCACTACATAAATGTTGTGTGTATCTTTCCAGTCTATATTTTTATACTTTAACACACATATTTTATTTGTAATAATGTATTTTACTGTTTTGAATATTTTGAAAATTTCACAAATAGTAAACTATAGACATTGTTATGTAATTTTTCACTCACCTTGCTTTCTTGAAATCTATCCACATTGATACTTTTATAGATCTTAATTTAACCAGTACATAATATTCCAGCATATGACCAAACCACTATTTTTCTACTAATGATCATAGGGTGTTTCTAATTTTCAACATTATAAGGAATTCTGTAGTCAAACCTTAACAATATACATTTTCTGTTGAAAAGTTGTAAATAAAAAAAAAAAAAAGAAAAGTTGTAAATAAGTTGATAGTGTATGCATTTAAGTGGAATTGCTGAGTTGCAAAGTATGCCCATTTCGTCTTTACAAGATTATCTCAAATTGTTCTCTGAAGTGATTGTACAGGTCCAAAATCTCTAAAGATTTTGGGCCACTTGTATTTCAGAATTTTTGGAATGTTATACCATAATATTACAGAATACTTCCAGCAAATATTCTGTAGACCATATCACATAATCAAATACAGTAATACTTTTTGGATAGTAATACTAAGAGGAATAAATAAAAGACTATAAATAGCCCCATAAAGTTCAGGTCAAGTTTTGTAGTCTGATGGGTTCCCCAAAATTTTGTTTTCTGAACTTTTTAAATTTCAGAATTATACTTGAGGAATTGACAACTTGTACCAATTTTCACTTGTTTCAGCAATGTGTGAAAATTTCCCTTTCTTCATTTACCTTAGAGTTGCACTGTCAGACTTTAGAAATCTCTATATTCTGGAAATTTTCATATATATACATATATATCTCAAGTTAAAGGCAATATATAAAAATAATACATATATATATATGTCTCAAAGTAAAGGCAATAATATATGAAATCCCATGACTCCCCATCTATCCATCATCCAGCTTCAACAGCTATTAGCATATGGTCAATCTTACCTCATTTCCCTACCAACTTCTCCATTCCCCATCTCCAAGATAATTTTATAGCAAATTCCAGATATCCTATTGCTTTATCTATAATTACTAAAATATATTTTATATATTAAAGTATATATCTCTAAAAGATAAGAACTCTTTTATATATATATATATAAATCACATACTTTAAATGAATTAATGGTAATTTCTTAATGTCATAAAATGTCCAATGTTCAAATTTTTTTACTTATCAAATAATGCTATTTCCAGAGGTTTGTTCAAATTCACATCCAGGGTTCACAGATTACATTTGGTTAATTTATCTCTTAAATATCTTTTCATCTAAAATTATTTCTCCTCTTTTCCTCTAGGTAGTTTATCCTGTAGAGCTTGCCATATTCTGAGTTTAGCTGGTTTCATCTCTGTACTGTAGTTAACATGTTTTTTTAAAAATCTCCTATATTTCCTGTGAACTGTTAGATCTGGAGGCTTGATTAAATAAAGATTTAATCTCCATTAGTATTTTGCAAGAATACTTCATAGGTGTGCTATGTACTTGTTATTGCTACCTATGTGCAACACCTTTTTCTGATGTTAAGATTGATTGGTGGATTCAGTTATTTACGAACATTGTTAAATTTTTTATTTTTGCCAATCTGAAGAGTGTGAGATAGTATTTTATTGGTTAAATTTGCATTTCCATATTTACTAGTAAAGTTCAACATCTTTTTATTGTTCATGTAATATCTTTTTTTTTCATTCTGAATTGCCTATTCATAATCTTTACCAAGTTTTTGTTTTGTTCTTTATTTTTAAAAAATTATTTGTAGCTCTATATTCTGCATATTAATTCTTTGTTATATGTATTATAAAATACTGTTTTTCAACTTCTTTACCTTCTAGTGTCTTTTAAATTTAAGTATTTAAAATTTATATTTAAATTTTTTTAATTTAAAATTTTAATGTTGGCTTTATCAGCACTTTTATTTCTGATTGTTTCTTATTTTATATTTGAAAAGTTTCTGTACTTGACCTAGAATAGGGTATTTTTACTTACAGCCATAACTTATAGGGACACCTGGGTGGCTTAGTGGTTGAGCTTCTGCCTTTGGCCCAGGGCATGGTCCTGGAATCCTGGGATCGAGTTCCACGTCGGGCTTCCTGCATGGAGCCTGCTTCTCCCTCTGCCTGTGTCTCTGCCTTTCTCTCTCTCTGTCTCATGAATAAATAAATAAAATCTTTTTTTTAAAAAGCCATTACCTATATAGTTTTCACATTTACCTAATTATAGTCTATTGCTATGTAACAAATTACTCAAAACTTGATGACTGAAAACAACAAACATTTATCTCATGGTTTCTGAGTCAGGAATTAAGAGTGGCTTAGCAATGTGGTTCTGCCTCAGGTTCTGTCAGAAGAATGCAGTTAAGGTGTTGGCTTGAGCTAAATTCATTTCACCACTTGACTGGGGGAGGATCTGCTTCCTAGCTCACTCATGTGGCTTATTCCTTGTCACATGGGCCTCTCTACAGAGCTGCCTCACAGTAGACAGCAGAGTTCGCCCAGAGAAAGCAATTCAAGCAAGAGCAAAAGAGTGCCCAAGATGGAAGTCACAGTCTTTTTATAACCTTGTATCAAAAATAACATCTTGTCACTTCTGCCATATTCATTAGAAGTAAGTTAATAAGTCTATCCCATGCTCAGGGGGAGGGAATTACACAAGGACATGAGTACTAGGGGGTAGGGATCATTGGGGGCCATCTTAGAGGCTGGTTGTTACATTATTTTAGTCCCCCCTTATCCGCAGTTTCACTTTCCAAGGTTTCAGTTGCCTGTTCTCAACCACAGTCTGGAAGCAGATGATCTTCCTCCTGACATATTGTCAGAGGGTCAGTAGTAGCCTAATGCTACGTCACAATGCCTTCGTCATTCACCTCACTTCATCTCATCACATAGGCATTTTATCATCTCATATCATCACAAGAAGAAGAAGGGTGAGTACAGTACAATAAGATATTTTGAGAGAAAGAGAGACCTCATTCATGTAACTTTTATGACAGTATATTATTAGAATTGTTCTATTTTATTAGTTATTGTAGTGAATCTCTTCCTGTGCCTAATTTATTAAACTTCATCATAGGTATATAGGTGTAGGAAAAAACATAGTTTATATAGGGTTAAGTACTATCCATTGTTTCAGGCATTCACTGTGGGGCTTGGAATGTATCCCCCGCGGATAAGGGGGGACTACTGTATTCTAACAATACAAATAGAAATAAGGAAATAAATAATTATAAAAGGAAATAAAACTTCACATGACAATATTTACTAATAAATGTAGCTTTTGTAATTTCTATATAAAAGAGTAATAAAAATTTTATAATTAAAAAACATGTATGTAAATAATCAGTTAACATTCAGTAAATGTGGTATTTTCAGATTTCTTTCCCATAATGTACATTTGGTAAATGTAACTTTTGGTTACATTTTTACATTTAGTAAAAATAAACTTTTAAATTTGTGTGTTTATATTAGTAAGACTTACTGATGTTTTCTTTCCTTAAAGTTGTGTAACTGAAAGTGTAAATTTTAATATTGCCACCACCAAGTTATTTTTATTATAGTGTCCAGAACAGATGGATACTTAAATTAATATCAATAGTTGGTTTTGGCCCACAGGGAGTAGAGCCGTGGTAATGGAGTGTCAGTATGGGCCAAGGAGAAAAGGTTTCCAGTTAAAAAAAATCAGTGAACAAGAGAGCAGGTCTTGTCAGCTCTACAAAGCCACTTGTCCAGCCCGGTAAGCTTTATTTTTTTATTTCCTTTTTACTATGTATTTATTTTCTATTAAGTAGTATACACATTTTTATGAAGCTTAAACTGTGCCAATAAGCATACGTGAAATCTAAGTTTCCTTTTACTCCCACTCCCTATGTCTCCCTTTTTTTTTTTTTTTTTAGATTTTATTTATTTATTCATGATAGAGAGAGAGGGGCAGAGACACAGGCAGAGGGAGAGGCAGGCTCCATGCCTGCAGCCTGAGGCGGTACTCGATCCTGGGACTCCAGGATCACGTCCTGGGCCAAAGGCAGGAGCTAAACCACTGAGCCACCCAGGGATCCCCCCTATGTCCCTTTTTAAGGCAACATCTCTTACCAGCTTCTTAAAGATCTCTCCAAAGATATTCTGTGTATATATGCATACATATATATCCTCTTTTATACTCATAAATGTTGAAATCTCAGTAAAACTTACTAATATTTTCTCTCCTTAAAGTTAGGTAGTAGTATACCTTCTTTCTTGCTGTGAATTCGCATTGCTTTATTTCTATTCTGAATACCTATTATGGTTATTTACCGCACAACTATTTTGTTCATACTAGAATGAATGTAATGACATATACCACTCTATGCTTTGCTTTTTTTTTTCATTCCCAGTGTACCTAAAAACTGCCTCCATATCTGTACATAAAAGGACTGATTCCTTCTTTGTTTTTATTTTAGAAATAAATAAAATCTTTAAAAATATATATGTATATAATTGACAATAACTTTATATTAGTTTCGTGGTTCCTTCTTTTTGATAGCCATAAAATATTACATTTGTGGATGAATTGTCGTTTACTAAATTAGTCCTCTGATAGATATGTAGACTCTGAAAAATATTCTTTATTATTATATACGAAGTTGCAGTTAAGGGATTTCTGAGTGGCTCAGCAGTTTAGTGCCTGCCTTCAGCCCAGAGCGTGATCCTGGACTCCCAGGATCGAGTCTCGCATCAGGCTCCCTGCATGGAGCCTGCTTCTCCCTCTGCCTGTGTCTCTGCCTCTTTCTCTCTCTGTGTCTCCTGAATAAATAAATAACATCTTTTTTTTTTTTTAATGTTTTATTTATTTATGATAGTCACAGAGAGAGAGAGAGAGAGGGGCAGAGACACAGGCAGAGGGAGAAGCAGGCTCCATGCACCGGGAGCCCCATGTGGGATTCGATCCCGGGTCTCCAGGATCGCGCCCTGGGCCAAAGACAGGCGCTAAACCGCTGCGCCACCCAGGGATCCCAATAAATAACATCTTGAAAAAAAAAATTGCAGCTAATAACATTGTACCTATTTGTATACTTGTACAAGTATATCATTAGAATAAGTTTGTTGAAATTGCTAGGGCAAAGGTTATATTTTGAAAATATTGACAGGTGGGATCCCTGGGTGGCGCAGCGGTTTGGCGCCTGCCTTTGGCCCAGGGCGCAATACTGGAGACCCGGGATCGAATCCCACATCGGGCTCCCGGTGCATGGAGCCTGCTTCTCCCTCTGCCTATGTCTCTGCCTCTCTCTCTCTCTCTGTGTGACTATCATAAATAAATAAAAATTAAAAAAAATAAAATAAATAAAATAAAATATTGACAGGTATTATAAAGACAGTTGCTCTACAGAGAGATTTTACCAATAATATTCATACTAGCAATGTATGATATCAACACAATAAGTTTTAGATAGACGAGGACTATAGATTTGTCATTGCTTTGGGTTTTACATTTCAGAGAACTATTCATTGCTATCCAGTATGTATCCCTTGGGGCACTCCAGTTAAGCTTAGGAAATACACTGCCTGCCTCCAGGGAACTGATAGTTTCTTGACCTTTAGAGGTGAGTTTGGGAAATTCTGGTGCCATAAGGGTAGCCATGTTCTCATCATCTGACCGCTGTGTTTCTTCTGCCTTATCATCACTGGCTGAGAATGTTTTGGTGGATCTTCCCTTCCTGAAACTACCAGAGTTCCATTATCAAGTAAATAAATAATGCTTCACATTCTGAGGAAGTGGAAGAAACATTGGCTACCACATGGAGAACTGACAGTGCAGCACATGTTCCTTCATCCTCTAGCTGCCCCGACTACTGCCTCTCTCCCTCCTGCCAGCACCCTCCTGTAACCCACAGGCATGAGTTTTTTATGGCTTCCAGAAGAGTTGAGAAGAGGCAAATCCAGAAACAAAAGTTAATATACGGGATGCCTGGGTGGCTCAGCAGTTGAGCATTTGCCTTTCGCCCAGGGCATGATCCTGGAGTCCTGGGATTGAGTCCCTTATTGGGCTCTCTGCATGAAGCCTGCTTCTCCCTCTGCCTGTGTCTCTGCCTCTATGTAGCTCTCATGAATAAATAAATAAATCTATAAAAAAGTTAATATACATAAATATCCAGATATTTTTACTGATGTAATTATTGTTAATTTGCTAATATGCACGGAGAATATGGCTTCTTTTTTCTACATAATCCTCTGAATGCTTTGTAGTTTAATTGATTTTTCTCTAAACTTTAATGCTTAAACTTCTGCTTGGTAAGTTTGATTTTCTTGACATTATATATGAAAGAATTTCTTCTTGTAAACAGGATTTATATTAAAAAGGTACAGAAGTTTCCTGAATATGGAGTTCCTACAGACCCCAAAATTGACAAGAAAATAATCCGAATGGAGCAGGAAAAAGCTTTTAACATGCTAAAGAAGAACTTGGTAGATGCTGGTGGTGTTCTTAGGTATGACATTTATATAGTTATTTTATTTTTACAAATTAATTAGCTCCATTTACAAGAATGTTTTCTGTAAGAGAAATTATAATTGTTTTCTAATTACTTTATTAAGAATGTTTTTTATGGGCAGCCTGGGTGGCTCAGCAGTTTAGCGCTGCCTTCAGCCCAGGGCGAGATCCTGGAGACCCAGTATCGAGTCCCACGTTGGGCTCCCTGCATGGAGCCTGCTTCTCACTCTGCCTGTGTCTCTGCCTCTCTCTCTACCTGTGTCTTTCATGAATAAAGAAATAAAATATTTTTTAAAAAGAATGTTTTTTTATAAGGGAATTGTCTCCCTAGTGGTTCCCTAGGTATTAAAATTTGCCACTGTATAAACCGTTGTGTTTATCAGCCAAACGTTTGGATAATGCCTACTTAATAATTATGTATACCATATGGAAGATTTTCCCCAAAATGAAAAATGCATATTTAGCAACACATATCATTATATATTTCATACTTTGTTTCTGATACTTCTTAGGAGCCGAACTTACAGTCACCTGTATATTCTTTTTAACCCATCTTCGATTACTTATAGTAGCCAGAATTCTAAGCTCTACATAAAATTCTATTTTATACTTGTTGTGCTTCAGATTTTACATAAGAAGAAATACTAGCTTGCTTTCTTACTTTTCTTTATGTTAGTTCAGGTAAAGAACTTATAATGGGATTAAGTGCATGGATTATAGTTTTGGTAAAAAAAAAATTTGCTTTTTTTTTAAGTTTTATTTATTTATTCATGATAGACAGAGAGAGAGAGAGGCAGAGACACAGGCAGAGGGAGAAGCAGGCTCCATGCCGGGAGCCCGATGTGGGACCTGATCCCGGGACCCCAGGATCACGCCCTGAGCCAACGGCAGATGCTAAACTACTGAGCCACCCAGGGATTCCCTCCCTAAAATTTTCTTTGCATATTGGCACCTGGGTAGCTCACTTGATTGGTTCTCCACCTCTTGGTTTCAGCTCAGGTCATGACCATGAGGTTGTGTGATGGAGCCCGGCTCTGGCTCTGTGCTCAGTGGGAGTCTACTCTCTCTCCCTCACCCATCTCCTGCTTATGTGTTCTCCCCTCCCTCTCTAAAATAAATAAATCTTTACAAAAATAAATAAATAAATACCTAAACTTCTGGAAATGTGAAAAATGAGTAGCCAATAATTAAATCATTCAGTTTGGAGAACATTGCATATAATTTTTAAATAGCCTCTGTTACATGTATAGTATTGGTCATTGCAAGCACTTTGTACAAAAATATCAATTAAAACAATATGCTACCAGATTATTTCATTTTCCTAGCATCTGTGTTTTTGCAGTGCTATTTGAAAGATATGTACTCATATTCTATTTTATTCTCTTGTTCATTGGGGCAATAGGAGCTGTGTACAGTAGAGGGGCTGTGGCACAAGAGAGGGGCTGTGGCGCAATAGAGATAGCGTATTGAGCTCCTATCAGAGAAGATTCTCCTGCACATCTCAGTCTTGGTAGACTCCAAATTATAGTCACCTTTTTTTTTGGAAGGATTATAGGTGGAACACAGAATTTATAATTTGGGGATAAAAATCATAGAAAATGCACAGTTTAAAAGATGGTGACTTTGGAAGTCTTATTAAATTTACTTAACATTTTGAAATTTAAAATACCATTTTCATGTATACCTAACTGCTGTACACTCTTTAACTATAGGGCTATAATGAAAGTATGTAAAGATTTATAAAGATTTTGATTTAATTGGGTATAGCCAACTTAGAAAGGAGTCTGGGTGGCTTAGTTTCTTGGCTGTCCAGCTCTTGGTTTTGGCTCAGGGTGATGAGATGAGCCCAAATCAGGCTCCATGCTCACCAAGGAGTCTGCTTGAGATTCTCTCCCTCTCCTACACTCTCTCTCCCCTCTGCCCCTCCCCCAGCTTGCACACGTGTGCTCTCTTTCATGTGTTGCACTCTCTCTCTAAAACAAATAAAATTTGTCAAGTAAAGCATCAAGCAGAGGATATTTTAACTTTTATTTACATTTATTGTTTTAAAATGTTTATTTACTTAATATGACATAATCATATAATCTTTTCTTAAAAGATTCTTTTTTTTGATGAGTTTTTTAAAAAGGGTTTTATTTATTTATTTGACAGAGAGCACAAGTAGGGGGTGCAGCAGGCAGTGGGAGAAGCAGTCTCCCCGCTGAGCAGAGAGCTGAATGTAGGGCTCAATCCCAGACTCTGGGATCATGGCCTGAGCTGAAGGCAGTTGCTTAACCAACAGAGCCACCCTGGCACCCCTTCTTGATGAGTTTTAACATAAGTAACTATGATTCTTGCCTTTGTCTAGTAACATAATTCAAAATATTTCTTCTTGTCAGGTGGTATGTACAGTTACCAACAAAGCAAGCTCATCAGTATCACGAATTAGAGACTTCCTGCCTCCCTTTGCCACCTTCCCCTTTTCCTATGTCTTCTCTTGAAGAAGAGGAAACTACAATTAGGGATGAGAATTGTGCATTACCCTCACGTCTGCATCCTCAAGTAGCACATAAGATTCAAGAATTAGTGTCACAGGGAATAGAACAAGTATATGCAGTAAGGAAACAGCTAAGGTATAGTAAAAACAAATTGTTCTTGTACATTTTTCATTTTTGTTTGTTAATTTAAATAATATATTTACCATCACAGACATTTTCCAGGATGTATGCTATCAGAGAAGATAAGAAATATAATTTATTAATTCATTAAAATAATCTTATTTATGAATTGACCGGTTTTCTAGCAGATACTTGGCAAGCCATGAGTAATGACTCAACTTACTCATTTTAAAGATTCCATATTCAGATTGAGCAAATTGAACTATTTCTGAATTATATACCAATTGAATTGTGTAATAAATGCCTTTACAGAAAAAAACCTTCATAGAACTAAAGATTTTAAAACCTAGGCCAAGATACTTATTTAAGCTATTCAAAATGCAATTAAATTGTGTTACAACAAAAGAAAATGGATAGTTCTTTGTATGATAGAAGTTTACAGTAGCACTCTGTCCAATGTTATTGATACTCAGGTTACAATAACAATTATTATTATGTGGCACTTAGTATATGTGTGCCATGTATTATATGCCCTTTATATGCATGATCTCATTTATTGTGACTCTATAAAGTTGGTATATTTGTCTCCATCCTGTACATGAGAAAATGGGTGGTATGAGTGGTTAAATAACTGGTTGAAGAGGTAGAGGTAGGACTGAAATCTAGATCTAATTCTACAGCCTGTGCTTTTTTAAGTACCATGATTTCGGGTACTTAATTGGCCTTATTCCTAATGGTCATCCTGTAGTCTGATCTGAACAACACAATGAGTATTTCCTAGGATTATATCTTAATTAATATATGATTTTCCCATTTAGCAGCTTTCTTAGACATTTTATATTCATTTTCATTGGGGCATTGTTAGAGCAGAGCCAAAATTTGGTAAAGCCATACATTATCTATTAAACTTGAACCTTAAGAACAGAGGTATAATATAACTCTGACATATGATCTATGGAATATAATGCATAAAACATATAAATTTTGGACTTTATAATAATTTTTATGTATTTTTATATATTGATGTGTCAATGCTGACTCCTATTTCTGTATTCTCTTTTGTCTACTTATAAAATACAAGCAGATCATATTTCATATAGTAAGTGATGCCTTTTGGCTGAAGTGTAACAAGATGTTTATGCACATAATCTGGTTGTAGGCCCAAGCTCTCTTACTTACTGCTAGATGTTAACTTTGGCAAGTTATTTAACTTCAGCAGCCCTTAGTTCCCCTCTTTGTAAAGTGGGAATGATAATTGCATTTACCGCACAGGATAATAGTAAGTGTTAAAGGAGATCCGTGGTAAGAAGTGTTCGGTACACTAGCAGTCAAAACATACTATGCTTAAAATGAAAATAATGATTCCTTTAAAAATTCTTAAAATTGTTAAAGCTTACTCTAGACATAGAGATATTTAACCAATGAAAGTATGTTGCTTTAGTCTGCATGATTTCTTTGATTTGGTGTACAGAAAAAATTAGAAGTGGAAAAATATAAATTATAATGCTGTAAACCATGCTTTGAGAAGTTTATGCTAAAAAAGAAATTTTCTCATTTGATCTGAAATATATTACTAGATTATTTATGTTTTAATTCTATTTTATGCTCTCTACAGAAAATTTGTAGAAAGAGAACTATTTAAACCTGATGAGGTACCTGAAAGACATAATTTATCTTTTTTTCCAACTGTAAATGATATTAAAAATCACATCCATGAGGTACAGAAATCCTTGAGAAATGGAGATAATGAGTATAACTCAGAGATTATTCCAGCAACGGTATGATTACAATTTCAATTCTTCATTTTATTATAGAATCTTTCTCAATGTCTCTTACTATTTGGCCTAATGGTGGAGTGGTTGTTATTAGGCCATACAAATAACTGTGATGAGGACAGCCCAGGTGGCTCAGTGGTTTAGCACCGCCTACAGCCCAGGGCCGGATCCTGGAGACCCAGGATCAAGTCCCACGTCAAGCTCCCTGCATGGAGCCTGCTTCTCCCTGTGCTTGTGTCTCTGCCCCTCTCTCTCTCTGTCTCTCTGTCTGTCATGAATAAATAAATAAAATCTTAAAAAAAAAACAAAAACAAATAACTGTGATGAAAGAAAAAATAGTAGTTTTGGGGTGCCTTGGTGGTGCAGTTGGTTAAGCATCCAACTCTTGGTTTCAGCTCAGGTCTGATCTCAGTGTTGTGAGATTGAGTCCTGCTTTAGGCTCCTTGCTCAGTATGCAGTCTACTTTAGTTTCTCTCTCCCTCTTCCTGTGCCCCCTCCCTTGGCCCCGAGCTTGCTCACTTTCTCTCTCTCTCTCTCTCTCACTGAAATAAATAAATAAATCTTAAGAAAAGGGAAGGGCCACTTGGGTGGCTCAGTTGGTTAAGCATCTGCCTTTAGCTCAGGTCATGATCCTAGGGTCCTGGGACTGGGTCGGGCTCCCTGCTCAGTGGGGGCTCTCCTTTGTCCTTTTCCCTCTGCCCCCGCCCCTGCTTGCTCTCTCAATAAATAAATAATATCTTCTTTTAAAAAAGAAGAAAAAATAGTTTCTTTTTCAATGTGAACACTAAAAAAAAAGAAAAAAGTGAACACTATGAACCTTCATGATGATTTGACTAAAATTTTATATTACTTTCAGAAGAAATATCTGAATTTCCAGCTCTGACTATAATAACAATAGTTATCTTCATTTAAAAATCAATGTATTGGGATCCCTGGATGGTGCAGCGGTTTGGCGCCTGCCTTTGGCCCGGGGCGTGATCCTGGAGACCCGGGATCGAATCCCACGTCGGGCTCCCGGTGCATGGAGCCTGCTTCTCCCTCTGCCTGTGTCTCTGCCTCTCTCTCTCTCTCTGTCTCTCTGTGACTATCATGAATAAATAAATAAAATCTTTAAAAAAAAAAAATCAATGTATTGGGGATCCCTGGGTGGCTCAGTGGTTCAGCGCCTGCCTTTGGCCCAGGGTGTGATCCTGGAGTCCTGGGATTAAGTCCCACGTCGGGTTCCCGGCATGGAGCCTTGCTTCTCCCTCTGCCTGTGTCTCTGCCTCTCTCTCTCTCTCTCTGTCTATCATGATTAAATAAATAAAATCTTTTAAAAATATAAAAATTAAAAAAATAAAAATCAATGTATTTTATCTCTGTAAAAAGTATATCTTATTCATCCAACAAATATTTATTGAGTATATATTGTGTATACCTCCCCCTCTTTTAAAAAATAGACAAGGGGCAACCTGGGTGGCTCAGTTGGTTAAGCATCTGACTTGATATCTGCTCAGGTCACGATTCTTAGTGGTGAGATCAAGCCCTGCACTTGTGGGGCTTTACCTCTGCAGGGTGTCTGCTTGAGATTCTTTCCCTCTCCTTCTGCCCCTCCCCTGCTCTCTCTCTCTCTCAAATAAATAAATCTTAAAAAAATAAAACAGACAAGTTTCAGTAGAATAATTCAGACTTGAATACCTAAAGGGATGATGTTCATTCTATATGCCATCTTTGGATGTAAATTTTACCTCATACTGTGATACTGTAATTATCCCCTGAATATTGGTCAGTTCTGTAAAAATTTTGCTAAAAAACTACTAACTATAATACAGGCAGTAATTATGGCATTAAATCTCAGTAGCAGGGCACCTAGGTGGCTCAGTCAGTTAAGTGTGTCTGACTTGATTTTGGGTCAGATCATGATCTTAGGGTAGTGAGATCAAAGTCCCACTTCGGGCTCTGTGCTCAGCAGGGAGTTTGCTTGGGATTCTCTTCCTTTACCTCTCCCCCTCGCCCACACTTGCATGTGCTCCCTCTCACTCTCTAAAATAAATAAATTTTATTTTTATTTTTTTTAAGATTTTATTTATTTTAGAGATAGAATGAGCAAGCAAGAGAGAGAGAGAGCATGGGCAGAGGGAAAAACAGACTCCCCACTGAACAGGGATCCCCATGTGAAGCTCAGTCCTGGGATCATTCAGTCATGACTGGAGCCAAAGGCAGATGCCTAACCAACTGAACCACGCAGGCACCCCAATAAATAAATCTTTAAAAAAAATCTAAGTAGTAATACCCTTTGTTCTCCAAATTTTTATTATCCAAATTGTGTCTTCTTAACTAAATAGATTCAGATTTTAGCTACTGCTACTATTCTTTTCCATCCAAAACTCTCTTAATTATTCACTATCCAAAGTTCAGGAAGTAAAACATTTGGTTAGCAATGATGTTTGCCATCTACACTTGCTATCCAGATTCGTGCTATCTGAACTTGGGAAGTTAATGTATTTGGATAATGAAGTATACTTATGTTTTGAGAATATAAACAAGTGAAGAAACTAATTTCTGAATAAAACACAATTATGCTATCACTGAATAAGATGATAGTTGTATTGATACTTTAAAATACTTTTAATATAAGTGCTTTATTATTTTTACTGAATTAAATGTTCTCATTTCAGCTTCAGTGGACTACAGATAATGGGCATATTCTCAGAGAGACTGTTACAGTTACATTTGCAGAAGGTAGGTTATCTTAAATATCTTTAATATATAAAATCAATGTTAAAGCTGGAAGATATTGAAGATACTATCTCACCTAATCAAATTTTATGGATAAGGAAACCAGGGCCCAAAGAGACAAGAGCAGCTATGTTAAGATTTGTCAAAATAATTCTAGCTGTTTAAACATATATACTTATATTTACTCCTATATACTTTCTCATATATATTAATCAGATGTAAAAAAGGATGAGATGTTGCCTTTTGTAATGACATGGATGGGCCTAGAGGGTATTATGCTAAGTGAAAAAAGTCAAACTTCTCATGAGAAAGACAAATACCATATGATTTCACTCATATGTGAAATCTGATAAACAAAATACATGAATAAACAAAAAGTACAATCAGACTTACAAATACAGAGAACAAACTGATGGTTGCCAGAGGGGTGAAGTAGTAGAGGATGGGCCAAATGGGTGAAGAGGAATGGGAGAAGGCTTCCAGTTAGTATGAATAAGTCACGGGAATAAAAGGCACAGGAGTACTTAAGTGGCTCAGTTGGTTGAGCATCTGACTCTTGGTTTCAGTTCAGGTCATGATCTGGGGATCATGAGATCAGGCTCTGTGCTCAGAAAGAGTCTGCTTGAAGATTCTCTCCTTCTACCCTCCCCCCTCAAATAAATAATCTTTTCTTTTTTTAAGATTTTATTTATTTATGAGAGGCACAGAGAGAGAAGCAGAGACATAGGCAGAGGGAGAAGCAGGCTCCCCATGAGGAGCCTGATGCAGGACTCGATCCCAGGACCCCAGGATCACAACCTGAGCCAAAGGCAGATGCTCAACCACTGAGCCACCCAGGTGCCCCAATAAATATTTTTGAAAAAGGCACAACATAGGGAATAGAGTCAATGTTACTGTGATCACATTGTTTAGTGATAGATGGTAGCTACACTTGTGATGAGCATAGCACAACATATAGAAAAATTGAATCACGGTATTATACACTTGGAACCAATGTAACATTGTATATCAACTATACTCAAATAAAAACAAAAATAAGGAGGGCCTGGCTGACTTAGTTGGAAAAGCCTAGGACTCAATATTGAGGTTGTAAATTCAAGCCCCACATTAAGTGCAAAGATTACCAAAAATAAATAAATAAACTTAAAAAAATAAAAAATAAATAAATTTCCTCACATAATCAGCTTTTATGCTTTATGACTAAAATTTTGAGACTGATTACAAGTACACCTGACTGTAAAGCTAGGCAACTTCCTGTAATAACCTTAAGAGATCTTGATCAGGAAACTATTATTCGTTTTATATGGTTTATATGGTTTGCTTTTTTTCATATACTCTTACTTCTGTGTTCTCTTGCTATTCCAAGCTTATTTTACTCTTTTTTCTCTTTTCTGGAGATGCGTTTTCTCTGCTTCTATATGGCAAACTCTTCTCACTATTCAATTGAATTCCTTTGGCTCATTCTTTTGTACTTACCTCTGCCTTTAACATGGTATCCTTTTGTTTATATATCTGTATCTTTCATTATGATTTGAGCTCCTCAGGGGCAAGGGCTATATTTTATTCAAGTTAACCATACCTAGTTCCTAGCATAATCCCTGCTATAAAGGCAACATCTAAATAAATGCTTTAGAATAAATTAATAACTATATGCAGTACAATTATTTCTTTATTCTTTAGCTCATTAACCTTTGAGTCACTGTGCATAGAAAATAACTTTCAAATTCTTTAACATTATTCATTTGTTCTGCACATATTTTACTTATTGTGGTAAGTGCTGGACAAAGAAGAGAACAAGTAAGTTTCTTCACTGAATTTCAACTTGAGCAAGAGAAAAAGACACTAAGCAAATATATTCTAATTCCTATTATGAATATTGCCATAAAAGAGTTTTTCTTTTTTAAAAAATTTTTTTTCTTTATTTCATGAGAGACACACAGAGAGAGAGAGAGAGAGAGAGAGAGATATGCAGAGACACAGAGACACAGGCAGAAGGAGAAGCAGGCTCCATGCAGGGAGCCCAATGTGGGACTTGATCCTGGGACTCCAGGATCACACCCTGGGCTGAAAGCAGGCACTAAACTGCTGAACCACCCAGGCATCCCAACCATAAAAGAGTTGTGCAAAATTGTGTGAGAATAATGACAGAGAATATAACTTAATCTAGGGAGTAGAGAAGTGACACTTGAGAAAGTGGCTTTTAAACTAAGAACAGAAGAATGGATAGGAATTTGCTAATCAAAAGATTACCATGTTTGAAAGGTAAGCAAGGTAGAGCTTGTCATGTTTCAGGAACTTAAGGAAGCTGGTATGGTTTTAAGCATAGACAATGCTTGGAAATAAAACTCAGTATGCAAAGTGGGTTTAGGAGGCCCTTTGAGCTGTCCAAATGAAAGGGGGGTAAAAGAATGGGAATGATCTGGGATGAATCCTGAGTTTCTTCCATGAACAACTGATTGATAATGGCATTTACTGAGGTAGGCAGCACTGGTATAAGAATAGGATTTGGTGATGGCAAGGGGAAAGAAAAATGTTCATAAAATCAGGTATGGAAAGCTTAAGTATCAGAGCCATTTCAGTTGGGTGGATTGCGAAGAAGCCACATTGGGATGGTTGAAGAGTAAATGGGTGATGAATGAAGAAGTAGAGACAATGTACTATGAAGGGAATATGGGGCTAAGGGAAGGTATTCTCAGATAAGACAGACCTGAAGAGAGACATGAAGATGAAGGTATTTGATATCTTTGGTGATGAGAAGTTGAGGAAATTACTGATAGTTTCTCTTTTCTCTTTAAGTAAGAGTGCTGAGAATGAAAAAGGTCTCAGGTAGTGTGGCCAAGATTGGACATCTGAAATCTTCTATCATATAGAGTGAGAGAAACCTAAGATTGTCAGGTACAGGTGAAGGTCCTGTTGAAGTTGATGATCATGAATTGGTATTAGTAGTAGCAGCAAGTTTCTTTCTCAGTGGCATTCCACTTCAAACATGTAGGCTCTGGAAGCCATTTTCATTCAGTGTTAGGATTTTATCAGAGGTTATAACAAAAGTACTAAGAAGCAAGGGAGTTTAGGGTATTTGCAAGAGTGACTGAAACTGTAACTGTAGGATTCTACTAAGCTGAATGGGGAGAGAATTTTATTAAGGAAGAAGTTGATATATCTGAAGAAAACTGAGGAAACAATGGACTGAAGTTCACGTGAGATTAAGATAACAGGTCTAGTAAAGTACTTAAGGAAAGTCCCTGGAAAAATAAGAGTTTGTGATCAAAGAAAATGAGATGTTTGAATTAGCGATTTAATGAAGCCAAAAAATGAAATAAGTTAGAGAAAGACCTATACCATGTGATTTCATTTATATGTGGACTCTAAAAACCAAAACTAATAAGCAAATAAAAAGCAGAAACAGACCCATAAATACAGAGAACAAACTGATGGTTGCCAGAAGGGAGGAGTGGTAGGAGATGGGTACAATGTGTTAAGAGGAGTGGAAGATACAAGCTTCTGATTCTGGAAGGAACAAGTCACTGGGATAAAAGAGAACATAGTCAATGGTACTGTAATGGCATTGTATGGTAGCTACACATGAGATAAGCATAGTACAACATACAAACTTATGATGGAGTCAGTATATGTACACCTGAAACTAATGTGACATTGTGTACCAGCTATACTTCAATTAAAAGAAATGAAGAAGCCAAGAAATGTGAGAGTGCTGTTTGTTTTTTTTTTAATAGATTTTATTTATTTATTCATGAGAGAGACAGAGAGAGAGAGAAAGAGAGAGGCAGAGACACAGGCAGAGGGAGAAGCAGGCTCCATGCAGGGAGCCCAATGTGGGACTCGATCCTACGTCTCCAGGATCAGGCCCTAGGCCAAAGGTGGTGCTAAACCGCTGAGCCACCCGGGCTGCCCAAAGAGTGCTGTTTAACCTCAAAAGTCCTTTGAGGAAGATTCTCTTACTCCTGATGTTACAGATGAAACTGAAGCTTAAAAACCAAGTTAAGTAGCATGTTGAAGGTTACCAAGAAAAGCTAGCTGGTGCTTAAATCCATCCTTGTCTGACACCAGGGTCATTTTTAAAAATTACTTAGTTACAGTATAGAAGCAATAAACAGTTGTTGATATTGGTTTTGATTGGCTTTAAGAGATGCATATATTTGGGTTAATACATAAAAATTACATGAGAGGGACTATATTCTCTAAGGACAATTACTTTGCAATTGAGATACTTAAAAACAGATTTTTACTCTTATTCATTTACTCCAAAATAAATTATTAAAATAAAATTTAATACTATTATTATTGAGGACCCACTTTATGCTGGGTATTATCCTAGGTATAAGGGCTACCAAAGATAAATTAAGTTTGGTCTTTATAATTGAGAGGCTCAATAAGTTTTATATATCCAGAGAAGCATGAGCATGGAAGTTAGATTGCAATTAGAGTTGCAAATACATTATCTTTCAAGGAAAAAAAAAAATTCCAATATCAGATCCTAGATATACTGAATTTAAATTAATGGAGGTTGAACCTAGGAATTTATATTTTTAAAAAGTTGCTGAATGAGGGCAGCCCGGTGGCTCAGCGCTTTAGCACTGCCTTCGGCCCAGAGCATAATCCTGAGGACCCGTGATTGAGTCCCACGTCAGGCTCCCTGCATGGGGCCTGCTTCTCCTCTGCCTTTGTCTCTGCCTGTCTCTCTCTCTGTCTCTCATGAACAAATAAATAAAATCTTAAAAACAAAAAAGTTCCCTGAATGAGGGATGCCTGGGTGGCTCAGCGGTTTAGTGCCTGCCTTCGGCCCGGGGCGTGATCCTGGAGTCCTGGGGATCGAGTTCTGGGGATCAAGTCCCACATCGGGCTCCCTGCATGAAGCCTGCTTCTCCTTCTGCCTATGTCTCTGCCTCTCTCAATCTGTGTCTCTCATGAATAAATAAATAAATAAAATCTTAAAAAAAAAAAAAGTTCCTGAATGATTCTGATCCTACCAGCTCAGGAAACAGTGGGCAAAATAACTTCTTGAAGTCCTTTTCAAACCTTTGACTTTATTTCCTATTCTAATTGTGACAGTGTTATAATAAAATATAGTATCACATAACATAACATAGAAGCCATAAACATTATTTTGTTTTGATAGCTGTTCTTTTTAATATAATTTAGGAAATTCACCAGGAGAATCAATAAATACCAAAGTGGAAACAAATCAGACAAGAGGTTCTTTGTCTCCAGAGCCAGCCCACTTGCTTTCTTCACTTTCCACATTTCAGCCAAAAATATTTACGCAACTACAGGTAGGTATCCAGTGAAATAGACAAAATTGAAGCTTTTCCCCTTCTTCCTCAATCACTCTTCTTCTAGGGATTTTATAGAATTACTATAGAATTATAATAATGACAAAAGATGTTTTTATTATTAATTTCCTGACTTTTTTGATATCTTGGGTATATGAGGAGCTAGCCCACACTATGGAGTATCTTGATATAAGATCATTTAAACAATACTTTTTGAAAAAAAAAAAAAAACTTTTTGAAAAAGTTGGAATTGACTGTACATGCAATAAAATTTAGTTGTACTACTTTTCCTTTGTTTTTCTCTTCAATATCTTAGCAACTATACTCCTATATTTTATTCTGATTATGTGTCAAAAGAATAATATATCCTATGAGAAAATTAGACATAGTAAATTTCAACATTTTGATGTAATTCTTTTTGGTTTAAAAGGGTTTGCAGTTGCAACCAAGATTCACTTCTGATGGATCACCGGCTCTGCTATCAGTAAATAACCACCCTTCCTCCAGTCCTTCAAGACTTCTGGATTCATTAGAAAGTACTGTAATGAATAATAATTCTCTACTTCTTGGTCAAAGTCATAGTCTTCAAACAGATACTTGCCTAACCCCAAACAATAGCATTATTGCCTCTACCATGGGTAACCTTCCAGGACCAGATCAAAATCTAGCTGCAATGGACCAGCTGGTGGAAGTTGGAGATGTTGAGGATACAGAGAATATGGAAGGAAGTGTTCATCGGATTCTGCTAGGAAATGTGCAGACCATCCCAATACAGATTATAGATAGCCACCCAGCTATTAGTAAGTTCAAAGCAACTTGTAATTTTATTTTAACTTTTATAGACTATCATTACTATTACACTACAGAAAACATTATTTCTTCTCAGGGGCTTATAATATATAAATAAAGCAAAACTACAAGATAAAGGGGAAAATGTCAAGAACATAATAACTTTTAAATTTCTTAATTTTTTTCTCTTTCAAAATTATTCATTCCCTAATTACATAATTTTACATGGAAAATCTGTGGTGACATGAAATCAGAGGATCATTTTATAATGCATGAAAAAAAAATTAGAAAAAAAAAGAAAAAATTAGAAACTTTAAAAGGAAAACATTTAGTGTAAAGATTACTGTGGAAAAAGTGTTAAAAGGAAAAATGGAATGGAGTGGGCAGATATAAATGTTAAAGATTTAAAAAAAAATAAATAAATAAATAAATGTTAAAGATTTTGAGTTGGGGATCCCTGGGTGGTGCAGCGGTTTGGCGCCTGCCTTTGGCCCAGCGCGCGATCCTGGAGACCCGGGATCGAATCCCACGTCGGGCTCCCGGTGCATGGAGCCTGCTTCTCCCTCTGCCTGTGTCTTTGCCTCTCTCTCTCTCTCTGTGTGACTATCATAAATAAAAAAAAAAAAAAGGAAGTATACATGACTGAACCCTGTTCAGGCCTGCATAAAAAAAACTTTAAAAGATTTTGAGTTATAAACTTAAATCTTGAGTTCTACAGAACTTGAAAGGGACCTAGGTAAACCTTGGAGACTTGGGTTTAATCCAAGACCTTGTTACCTTCACTTTGTAACAAACTCAGCTAACATAGTAATATATTCAAACTCTTACTTGACCCGTATACTCGCTTTCACATAGCTATTCTAGATTGGGCACTTTTGTGGGGAAACATTTGTGATTTGCTTTGAAGAGCAAAAATCTTCATAGAAGTTATTGTTAGAACATAAAAAGTATTTACTTTCTTTACATTCTTAGTCATCATCCTTCTGGGTAAGGAAAAGTATAAGATAGTTCCTTCCAGAAAAGAATCATTATCTTTTAAATTTATTGGAAGCATTATTTTTAAGAAAATTTATCCAGAGTTCTGTGGCAGTTGACACTACTGAATAAGTTTAGTAGAAGAGAGAGAAAAGGAATATATGTGAATTAATCCTCACAAATTCCTGAAATAGTTGATGATGTCTCCATTCTACACATAAGGAAATCAAGGCTCAGGGAGGTTAAGTAATTACCTAAAAGTGATAGAGCAGGAATTTAAACCCAGATTTATCTGCCTCCAAAGTTTTGTTCCATTCTAATGTGCTTCCTCCCTCTGTGTTGTACCAGTGGGTACAATGGGAGCTCTAATTCAGATTGCTTTTTGTTTGTTTGTTTGTTTGTTTGTTTGTTTGTTTTAAGATTTTATTTATTCATGATGGACAGAGAGACAGAGAGAGGCAGAGACACAGGCAGAGGGAGAAGCAGGCTCCATGCAGGGAGCCCGACACGGGACTCAATCCCGGGACTCCAGGATTGCGCCCTGGGCCAAAGGCAGGCGCTAAACCACTGAGCCACCCAGGGATCCCCTCTAATTCAGATTGCTTTAAAGGAGACCCTCTTTGGATCTGAATTTGCATGATATATCAAGTTAGATCATGATCTGAGGGTCTACTTCACCTGAATATGAATTTTGAGGGTCATTCAAATCCATCTTCTACCTTTTTTTTCTATAGTGTGGACTAGCTCCTTATATACCCAAAGTGTGTTCAACGCACTTTCCTGAGCAAATATTAGTCCCTTTAATCCTGGTTCCCTATAGCAAGTCAAAACTGATATTGCGAGAAAGAGAGAGAAAGATTTTATCTTAGACATTCCACCTGCCAGATAAGATAGTGTTGCTGGTATGCTGCTTTCAGATTAATCTGATCGTAAATACTTTAAAATTAGAATGGTAAGCACAGTGTGCAGTATTTCAGATAAGCAAACACATAGCTTGTACAGCTAAGTCAGAACTATCCATTAAGATATGGCACATTTTTTATATGTACTTATATAGGGGAGTTTCTTTAGGGAGGGAACATTTTCCTCGATATATGACCACATATGGAAACCAAATGGGAGTGGTAACAAATCTGTGAATTTGTAATATATATGTCTACTGTTTGCAAAATATCATTTTCAAATAATGGGAGGCTTCCTGACTTCTTTTTACATATATTCTTAAAGACAGTTAAGCTTAAATATAAGATAGTCCTCATAATTTTATTAAATTATGGACTGCTTTTTTGTCAAAGTATCTGTAAAGGAGAATAACTATGGTTTTTAGTCCCTTCTTGTTTTCATTACCAGAAGCATACTGAAAGAATTTTTTTAAACTTCTCAACATTTAATTTTTTATAATTTTTCTTTTTCTTTTCTTTTTTTTTATTGAAGTTTAGTTGACACATATTGTTACATTAGTTTCAGGTGTACACATCCTGTAAGAATTTATTATAAATGACTATTAAGATGTCAGAAGTACTGAGTTCTCAAACACACTGCTTTTCAAAAAAACTGCAGTTTTTTGCCTTGCTTCTAAATTCATGTAATTATAAAGATTCCAGTGTTATAAGTTACATTAACCTTTAGGCTTTTTCTTTTATGTTTGGTTTTAAAGTTGAAGAAAATCCAGAAGGTACCATTTCTGTGAACCAAGTTAAGCAAGAACCCAAAGAACCTCCATTGTCTATGGAAACAAAAAAAAATTTGGACTGTAAGAAATTATCTGCCACATAAATTATTGAAGCTTTTCAGAATTTACAACTTGGGTGACTTCTGATGTCATAAAAAAGAAGGTGAATATTGTCAAAGCGCAGCATTGTGATAAATGGACTGAAGACTAGTTCAATGAGCAACTTTGATTTAAAACCGATGTTTGTTGCCAAGTCCATATTTTTGGAAGCTATTTTACTCCTCTCATTTTGTATAATTCTTATGCTTTTTGATTACTGATAAGGCCAGTATTTCAAAAGATCATTTGAATTTATCCATGACAATATAGTCTGAACACAAATAGTTACCTAACTCATACCTTGGAAATACCCAGTTTGAGGTCTGAATAGACAAAAACAACAACAAAAAGGTGTGTGTGTGTGTGTGTGTGTGTGACTGTGTATATGTATGTTGACTTTTTAAAAAGTTACAAAAGAACTTTTTTCCTCTTTAAAGTTGTGACGAAATTCTTTACGTTAGCAGACAGGTGAGAGATTATTTGTAGTCTGTCTAATTAGGAAGGATAAAACAATAGTAGATTTTAATCATAACACGAAGCGCAGCATTCACATCTGTGGAAACTGTAGTTGCATTTTGGCTTCTTCCATTATAATTTTTATACTTAACACTACAAACCTGTAACATAATAATGGTCATCTAGTAGAAATTTAAAGTGTCTTGGTAAGTACTCAGAATTTTAACTTGAATTAATCAGATAAGCAACAGAAATAAATGTATATTGCATGGATTTATATACTAATGTAAGGAAAGCACTACTTGTGGATAGAAACATGTAGAAATTAAGAGAATTCAGAAAGAATAATAGACTTCCCCTGGTGTTTACAGATGATTTGGGGGAACTTTTTGATATCAGGAGAGGATTTTTTTTTCCTATTTTGTATCGAAGATTCAGCTCTGGTTGGAAAAGAATTTGAGTTGTGTTTATTTTTCTATGCCAGAGTTCTTACTGAATTGGTGGTATTAGAATTTATAATATTTCAAGGTAAGTATTTGTAGTTAAAATTTAGTTCATATTTAAAACAACTGATGTGTATGTATATTTGCTTGTTGAGTAACTATATTTACTTGAAATGCTGAATAAGTCCTAATCACTATATTCATTGTAAGCTTCTGTTTTCTGGAAGGTTGGTAAACTAGAAATGTCAATTATAAACTGTCAATAAATCAATGTAAAGGTTTTTTTCAACCCAGAGACCATTTGTGGGTATAGTTAGGATTTTATTTAAAAGTAATAAGGATTTCAAATGGATATTAATGTTTAATATTCAAAGCATATAAGATATAATGTGAAATTTAACCATAATATTTTATATAAATATGAATCATTTTTCTCTTTTCTAAGTCCAGTCTCTCATTCTTAATTCACTTTGTTGCAGGTACACAGCATGTATCTAAGTATAAAGCATTGTTATATTAGAAGTGATTGGAACTCTTAAAGTCTTTGCTCTTTAGATTTATACCCTATTTAATATGAATATGTATTTATAATCCTATTTAATAAAAAGTTAATATTCAGTTACATATATGATTTTTAGTTAGAATAGCTAACTGTTCTAAGAATTGAAAGTATTTGATGTCAGCATTTTAGAGGCAGGCTGCAAAATCTGATTATGTTACTCCTAAGACACAGCTCTTAGTTACTTCAACCCCAGATTTCTCTTAGTCTGTGTGTACTTAAAGGGTATAAGTCTAAATTTATAATGTAGTATTATATTATATTATAGGTAATGATTCTTTTCATTTGTTATTTCTGGGTTTTATGGAAACTGTTTTCAAGATATTAAGTAATCTTTTCATTAATGGCAGTAGTTTTTTATTATTAAATATTTTACCAGTTGAACTATATTCCTTTGGAGACATTCTATTCCTTTTTGATGTTGAGTTGTTAAGGAGAAATGCTTGTTAAGAAACAAACTCTAGTCAGTTACCTACAAGGATGAGAGATGTTAGAGCATTCAGACTTTGGCACTTGATCAAGAACAAAGCGTAGTTAAAAATATTTCTCTCACTTCATTTTATGTGAATGTCTCTTTCTGGTACTGGGTTTTTGTGGGGGTTTGTTTTGTTTTGTTTTGTTTTCTGTTTTTTTCTTTCTTTCTTTTTTTTTTTTTAATGAGGACAGAAAGTTACAGTACATCCTCCCCACAAACAAAAAACAAAATTAAAAAGCATGAAGGAAGGTTTAAGTCCCTAATTGTATACTCTTTTGGTTTTTAGGTAGAAACTGGAACTATCAATATTTTCATGTAAGTATTTCAATGAGTAGCTCTTTAAAAATGGCTTCTAAATTTTTAAAAATTCATTTGTCCTCTACATGCATGTTCAGTCACAGTATATCAGTATTATATTTTAAAGGTGCTTAGCATCACTTTTTTAAAAGTATGTTTACATATTTTAAATAGTAAATTATTTTTTAAATGCACAGGGTATTAAATGCAAGTGCATAAAATTTTCAGTAGCTATATTTGGCATTCTCCTAACAGCTCTACAGCAAAGTTTGATATATGCTCTTTTGTGTCATGTATTACAAGGTGTAATATCTGTCATAAAAGTTGGACGTTCAAAATAAGTAGTTAGAAATTCATAATTGCAACTGAGCTTTTTCACTCATTGTAGTTTTCATGTTTCAAAGCCTCCCAGTGAATTTTATATACACTATAGTGAATTATAAATAAATACCGCCATGGTGGGCTTTTCCTTCAATATTAATTTTTTCCATAAGCAGTTAACATGCTTAAAAGAAAAAGCTTTTATAAAAAGTACCTTGTCTTATCCGATGTTTTCTAAAAGTCATGAAAATGATAGAAAACAGATTTTGGAAGCTGATCCTGCATTACAGTTTCTGATTTTGAGGCCTACCAGCTTGTGTTTCATTTTTACATCCTGTCAAAATACATACTTAATCATGTGAGTATGAGAAAGATGTCATTTAATTTGTACCAGGTCTTTTTTAAAGTTTTAAAATGTGTGTGTGTGTGTGTGTGTGTGTTTGTGTGTGTGTGTGTATATATATATATATATAGCAACTTAATGTATAGTGTCTTTGTTATAATGTAATATTTTTCATTAAAAATCCTGTGTTATTTTTTTCTTAAATTTGTTAGTTTTCTTTTTATACTTTTATTCTGGGGATAGTGGTAGTTTTGTTCATCAGATGTTGAATAAACACTTTACCTGAGAACTTTGGCTAGAAATTTATGTTCAATTTGGAACCTGAAAGTTTTTCAGTATAACTGCCGGTAATCCCTATTATTGTTACATTTAGGGACATATATGCATTTAGTACTCTCAGCTCAGCCAACCATCAATATTTTAAAACAATGCATGTAAGAAGGTATTAATTCTTTTTCTATTACATCTTGACACTGTGACATCTTCAAGTACAGCTTTATATTTTTTGACATAATGAAAGAAGTATATGATTCAAAAAAGGAGGGATCATCAGTGTTTTCCCTCTTGGCTTTTTTTGCTTTATTCCACCCTGCCTATTTTATAGGACCATAGAAAATCTTATTCTCTTCAGAAAAGACACTGTATTAACTGTTCCCCATCAGCTGATTTAGACGTTAGACATGTTAAATGGTGTATTGCTTTGGTATCTGTAACTTCTACTTGATTAACTTAGTTATAATGGCAGAAATTTAGTGTACTTTTGGCACATACATGTTAGCTATGAAAACTAGTGTTAAATAATACGAATATTCATTGCTGACTGAATTCTTAAGACTTCAGGAATAAAATCAGAATCTTAAAAAAAAACTAATGGATTCTAAATTTGATTCATGAGAAGAATAAATTCTATAGTTAAAATTGAAAACCTTTGAAAATGTGATATGGGTATAATAGTACAGGGGAAATGTTGTTTAAGAGTACAAACTTGCAATTAGTAAATAAGTCCTGGAATTCTAATGTACACATAGTAAGTATGGTTAGCAATACTGCATTATAAAATTCAAAGTTGCTCAGAGACTACATCTAAAAGGAAAGAATGGGGGGTAATAAAAAGAGGAAAGAATAATTGTGTGGCATGATAGTGATATTAGCTAGCTCTATCTATGGTGGTAATTATATTGCAAAATATAAATTAGCAAATCAATACATTGTATACCTTAATGTTATGTGTCAATCATATCTCTACTAGGAAAAAAAGTTTCTAAAACTAGAGGACAGAGTGGAATCAGATATTAGCAGAGGTTTTAAAAATATTTTTATTGAGGTATAATTGACATAAAACAAAAAGCACATATTTAAAGTGCACAATTTAATAAGTTTTGATATATCTATATACCTATGAAACCATCACCACAATCAAGATGATGAACATATCCATCACATCCAAAAGATCCTACTGCCTCTTTGTAATCCATACCCTCTTCTTCCTGACTTCCATCCCCACCTCACCATCCCCAAACAATGACTGATTTGCTTTCTGTCCCTAGACATCAATTTGCTTTGTCTATAATTTTATAAAAATGATATAGTATGAACATTTTTATCTGACCTTTGTCACTCAGCACAGTTATTTTCAGATTTATCTCTGTCACAGGATATATGAATAGTCCATTCCTTTTTATTGTTGAGTAGTATTCCATTGTACAGATATACCAAATTGTCCATTCATCTGTTGATAGATAGCTGGGCTGTTTACAGCTCTTGGCTATTACAAATAAAGCCTCTATGAACATTTGTATAAAAGTCTTTGTATGAATATATGCCTTCATTTCTCTTAAGTAATATCTAGGAGTGAAATGGCTGCATCATATGATAGGTGTAAATTAACATTTTAGGAAACTGTCAAGTGATTTTTCCAAAGTGGATGTACCACTTTACATTCCTGTCAGCAGTATATGAGAGTTCTAGCCAGCACTTGGTATGGACAGGATTTTAAGCATTGTAATAGATATGTAGAGTATCTGATTGTGGTTTTAATTTCTGTTTGTATAAGGACCAATGCTGTTGAACATCTTTTTATGTGTTATGTGCCATCTGTATATCTTCTTTAGTGAAGTGTCTGTTTGAATCTTTACCTCAGTTTTAATTGGAATTGTTCTTTTCTTATTACAGAGGTTTAAAAAGTATATTGTAGACCCACGTCCATTTTTTAGAAATGTTATTTACAAGTATTTTCACCTGATCTATAGCTTATCTTTTTAGTTTCTTAACAAAATCTTTCAAAGAACAGTTCTTAATTGTGATGAAGTCCAGTGTATCTTTTTTTTTCTTTTGTGGATCATACTTTTGTGTAAGAGACCTAAGAGATCTTTTCCTAACCTATGGTTAGAATTTTTCCCAAGTTTTCTTCTAAGAAGTTTTATAACTTTGAGTTTACATTTAGATGCATGCTCTATTTTGAGTTAATTTTTATATATGTGGTACAGGACTCTTTCTTGCATACCATTTTTTAAAAAAGATTGTATTTAAAAAAAAAAGATTGTATTTCTCCACTGAATTAAATTTATACCCTTGATGAAAAATCCATTAATTACATATATTTGGATGACTTTCTGGACTCTGTTCTTTATCATTGATCTCTAGTCTATCACAGTGGTCTCAAGCAGGGTAATTTTGCCTCTAGGGGACATTGCACAAAATCTGGAGACTATTTTTTATTTTTTGAAAGACTTTTATTTATTTATTCACGAGAGAGAGAGAGAGGCAGAGACACAGGCAGAGGGAGAAGCAGGCTCCAAGCAGGGAGCCTGACATGGGACTTGATCCTGGGTCTCCAGGATCATGCCCTGGGCTGCAGGCGGCGCTAAACTGCTGAGCCACTGGGGCTGCCCTGGAGACAATTTTAATAGAGCTAAAGAGATATTCTGGTTTCTGATAGAAGCCAGAGCTTCTGCACAATATTGTGCAATGCATAGGACAGTCCCCACAACAAAAAGTTATCTAGCTGAAAATGTCTGTAGTACCAAGATTGAGAAACTTGTCCGTACTGATGCCAGTACCATGTTATCTTGATTATTATACCTTTATAATGAGTCTTTGAATCCAGTAATATAGTCTTTGAACCTTATTCTTCCTTTCAGATTTCTTTTGGCTATTCTAAATTCTTTGTTTTTCCGTGTGAATTTTAGAATCACCTTGTCATTTTCTTTTTTTTTAAATGCCTGATTGGATTTTGACTGGGATATGTAGACTATATAGATCAATTTGGTGATAATTGAAATCTTAATATTGATACTTTATTTTTTTCTCTGCAATGTCTTAGAGTTTTCAATGTGTAAGTCTCACATATCTTTTGTCAGATTTATCACTAAGAACTTCTAAATAAGTGTTTTTTTATTTCAATTTCTTTTTTGCATCAATATAGAAGTACAATTGATTTGTTCTGTGGATCTTATCTTAACAACCTTATTAAACTCACTTATTCTCATAGCTTTTTGGTAGATTCTGTTAGATTTTCTACATAGACAATTACACTGTTGTACATCTTCTTTTCCAGTCTGAATGCCTTGTATTTCTTTTTCACAACTGTTACACTGACTAGAACTTAAAGTAAATTTTGATTAGAACTGGTTGGAGTGGGGGGCACCTGGATGGCTCAGTGGTTGAGCATCTGCCTTTGGCTCAGGTCGTGATCCTGGGGTCCTGGGACTGAGTCCAGCATTGGGCTTCCTGCGGGGAGCCTGCCTCTCCCTCTGACTATATCTCTGCCTTTCTGTGTGTCTCTCATGAATAAATAAATAAAATCTTTTAAAAAAAACTGGTTGGAGTGTACATCCTTGCCTTGCTTCTGATCTCAGGGGGAAAGCATTTAGTCTTTCACTGTTACAAGGTTAACCATATTTTTTGCATATGTCCTTTATCAAATTGGACAGAAATTATCAAATTCTGTTCTTAGCTTGCTGAAAATTTTTGTTAGGAACGGATATTTGATTTTGTCAGCATTTAAAATACTGTTAATTTTATCTCATTATTGAGGCAAATCCTTTCTGAGTATTCTACACTGCTTTTGAATTAATGGGGTTTTCTTCTTTGGTTGATGAGAATTGGCCTCTTCTGGACCCTGGGAACCTTAGGAGGTTGTTCTTCCCCTGGTCTTAAGTAATTCCTTATACTCATGCACTGATTGTTAAATACTCTGTTGAATGTTAGAGAGTAACCTTCTATCAATCTCTGTGGAGTTTTCTGTGTAGCTCTTTCTTCTCCAGTACTTTATCCGACACACTCTAGTTGCTTTGGCCTTCCTTGATTTTGAGTTTCATCTCCTCTACTCTGGGAGGTTCTGCGTGGTTTTCCACTCCATCTGCCACAGCCAAGAAACTCTTCAGACAGCAATCTGGGATAACATAGGTTTCATCTCATTTGTTTTCCATTTTTCAGGGATCACGGTCCTTGTTTGAATGATATCCAATGTTTTGAGAATAATTTTTTCATAGATTTTATCCAATTTTATAGTTGTTTCAGGCAGGAGAGTAAATATGGTCACTTGTCCTCCATCTTGACTAGATATGAAAGCTCTCCAGACAGTGTTGATAATATGTCACATTTGGGTTTCTGCAGGAGCAGTCGAATTGGGAGAGGACGTAGGAGGTTGTAAGGGAAGTGCAAGGATAGATTATGAAAAGGAATAAAGTACAACAAATCTGAGTGAAGCAGGTAGGTATATCATAGTGGGATTTAAGGTATAGAATTGGTTCAAAGTAATTCTCCAGAACAGCCTGACTGTATAGGGACCACCTTTTATGGTATAATTTCCAATCTGCACTGCCATGGTTTCACCAATCATAGTGACTCAGCCTTCTGTGTGCCTCACAGAGTTAAGCCATGTAAGATACCAAAATGAATATTTAAAGGTTTGCCTTAAAGGGACTTAGGGTCTCTTACAAATGATATATAACTTTATACAAGGTAGAAAATGGTAAATTTAGTACTAAGAATATGGATAAAATCATATAAGAATTAAGAAGAAGACATTACATATGAGGAAGAGAACTGACATTTTAGTAAGCATCAGACATTTTATTTGGTGCTTTATATTGTTTTGTTAAAGCACTTGGCATTTTGCCTGGCAAAAAGTAAGTAGTTTATTATTATAGCGAAGACTGGTTGCTAAGAGCGTATGCTCTGAAGTTGGACAGTTAAATTTGAATGCCACTTCCTCTTTATTAGCTGTGTAACTTTGGACAAATTACTTAAACTTTCAGTTCTTTGTATTTTTCTTTCCTCTGAAGAAATAGTAGTAGTAGCCACTAACTAAGCTATTATGAGGATTAAATGAGTTAGCCTATGTTGAGACCTTAGAACCTATAACACTCAATATATGTTCATTTTTATGATTAATATTAATAATAAGATTTTAAATCCTGAAAGGTAAGCATTATCCTTATTTTTTTTAAGTAAGCTCCACACCCATTGTAGAGCCCAACATGGGGCTTGAACTCATGACCCTGAGATTAAGACTTGAGCTGAAATCAAGAGTTGAACACTCAACCAACTGAGCCACCCAGGCACCTCATCCTGATTTTCAAAATGATGTATCTGTTAGGGAGTGTCTTTGGCTGCATGCAACAGAGACATGATTACATACCTTAACCAAATAAAGAGGTCTTATTTTTTAATGAAACCAAATCTGAAAGCAGTCTCACCAGGACTGGTATGGTGGTTCCATGTTGCCACCACGAACTCACCCTTCCTTAATCTTCTCATATGACCATCTCTAATATGTGGCTTTCATCTGTATACTTGCTGCTTTTTTGTCCATGATGGTTGCTCTACTTCCAGCATTGATCAGGATTCAGATAGGAAGAATGAATGAGCAAAAGGCCTATGCTGGATGAGTGAGCCAAAGGTCTCTCCTAGGAGATCCATCCTTAACTTTCATTTTTGTCTCGTTGGTTAGGAGTATTATATGACCACCCTACTTATAAGGGATGCTAGGAAATGTAGTTCTTTTAAAATTCTAGACTGCTCCAAGAAAAATTATATTTTAATAAAACAGAATTCATTGACTATTGTTTAGGCCACTAATGGTGTCTCCCACAAATGGGAGACTGAAATTCAGAAATTCAGTAACTTGCTTGAGGTTGTAAAACAACTATTAAGTGATAAAGTTAATATTGGTAGCAAGGTCTGTCTAATACCATTCCATATTCCTTTTGCCACACAGTCCAGAAAATAAGTGATCTATTAGGATTACAGGATCTTTGAGTTGGGTCTTTCATGACAGAACATTGACATGAGAGTAAATCCAGATGTATAAAATTCAAGGAGCAAGTAGAAAGAATTATAGGGCAGCCCCGGTGGCACAGAGGTTTAGTGCTGCCTTCAGCCCAGGGTGTGATCCTGGAGACCCAGGATCGAATCCCACATCAGGCTCCCTGCATGGAGCCTGCTTCTCCCTCTGCCTGTGTCTCTGCCTCTCTCTCTCGCTCTCTCTCTCTCTGACTCTAATAAATAAATAAAATCTTAAAGAATTATAAAGCTCATTTGGGGATACAAATATAAAGTTCATTTTTGTTGTTGTTGTTAAAGTTCATTTTAATGAGAACTTTAGGACTCAATGAAGGAAAGAAGTGGGGGTAAAGACTGAAAAGAGAGTGCTTAAATGGCAGAAATTCTAGAGGGCCAGACTAAGAATTTTACATTTTGCTTAGTAGGTGTTACATTTAAAGTTCTATCAAAATAATCCATTAAAGGAGCCCATTGAATCAAAAAGCTATTCTAAAATCTGGATGAAATTTTAAATTTTGCAGATTTCTGAAGATAGGTATAATGACCAAATGGAAATGATAGAGTAATCTTTTGATTACCATAATAAAATTGCAAAACAAATTTCTGGCGATGACTACTGTTATCTATAATTGCTTTATAGAAACTGTTGGGTTTTTACATTTATATTCTACAAGGACAGTCTAAAATCTTAAAGATGGTCATCATTCATTCAGTAAAAGACATATTTCCTGCCCTTTTGAAGTTTACTTTCCAGTAGAGGGAAATAGATAGTAAATAATAAACATAGTAAATAAGTATATATATTAAAATAATAAGCACATTATGTACTTAAGTATATGTACTTAAATATATTATTGTATGCATACTATATACTTATACATTAGGTTGACAAGTGATGTAGTATAAAAATGGAACAGAGAAAAAGGGACATTTGAGAGTTAATATGGTAAGAGTTGCAGTTTTTAAATAGGGCAATCAGAATGGGCTTCACTTCTAATTTAAGCAAATTCTTAAAGGGAATAAGAGAATCTTGCAGATACAATGGAGAGTAGTGCAAAATAAGAGAACTACAGGATTGGGCGGTATTCACTACCCTTGAAGGTCAGCAACAAGGCTGATATAGTTGGAGTGGAGTGAGAAAGTGAGAGAGTACTGGGAAATGAGGTCAGAGAGATAATAGGGAGTCAGATCACGTAGGGTCTCATAATCCATCATAAAGATTTTGGCTTTTACTCAGAGTGGAGATGGGAAGCCATTGCCAAGTTTTGAGCAGAAGAATGACAACATAATATGACTTGCCCTTTAAAAGGATCATTTTGGGGATGCCTAGGTGGCTTAGTAGGTTGAGCCTCTAACTCTTGATTTCAGCCCAGGTCATGATCTCAGTCATGAGATCAAGCCCTGCATGGGGCTTCATGCTCAGCATGAAGTCAGCTTGAGATTCTCTCCCTCTCCCTTTCCCTTTGCCCCCCCACCCCCTGACTTTCTCTCTCTCTCTCTCTCTAAATAAATAAATTAATTAATTAAATCTTTAAATAAAACAAAAGGATCATTTGGCCACTATATTAAGAACAAACTTTATAGTTTATCTGTCTCTCCCTACTAGGTTAGTAGGGGCAGGGATCTTTGTCTTTTTTTTTTTTTTTTTCCCATTGATTTGTGACTGTGGCAGATGCTTAGAAAATATTTCTGAATAAATTACCATATATATTTAAGTTTTTAGAGTGTCCTTATAAAAAAATAAAGGGAAAACAACCTAAAGAGAGAAGGGGAAGTTGTTGAGGGGATAAAATTGCTAAAGAAATGTCTTTGAGTAGGAGAAAGGGAGTACGTAAGTAAAGGGTTTGACTTTGGATAGGACCATGGATACTTTATCTATAGATAGATAACAAGGGACACTACATGGGTAAGAAGCTAGTAGGTGGGTACAATTGAGAGTCTGGAAATTCTCTTTTGACTAATTCAATTTTCTCAGTGAAATAAGAAGCAAGGCCTTTATATAACTGTGAGGATGGGTGTGTGGGGGAAGCATGTTGGGGAGAAAAGCTAGTATGAAAGTAATTAGGCAAAGGAGATGTAATATTATTGTTGGGTCTCCTTGATTAAGGGTGCATTTAAGGTTCATGTTCATAAATTGAAAATCAGATTAGTCAACATGTTTGTATGTTTTTGTCCAATCATTATTAATAGTGGCTGAGTATTGAGAACCAGACACTGTGTTACCTGCTGGCTGTATGAAAGATTAATAAAACCTAATCTTAGCCTGATAGGGACTCAATGTAGTGGCAGACAGTTGTATTTTTTTTTTAGATTTATTTATTTTGGGGAGCACATGTGCAAGGGGAGGGGTAGAGGGAGAGGGAGTCTCAAGCAGACTCCCTGCTGAACTAGGAGCCCAGTGTGGGACTGGATCTCACTACCCTAAAATCATGACCTGAGTTGAAATCAGGAGCTGGCTACTCAACCAATTGAGTCACCCAGGTGCCCTGTGGCAGACAATTTTTTAATCAACCAGTTATAAAATGGTGTGATAAGTACTATCAATTCGAAAAAACACTGTAAATCAAAGAAGTTCCAGGCAAGTGAACAATTCAGGTTATAGAGTGAATAACAGATTAGTCTAAGAAGGCAAAAGATTGTGAAAGAATCACTTCCAAACTCTTACCTCCAGTGTCCAATCAAAAAGGTATTATGTGGGATCCCTGGGTGGCGCAGCGGTTTGGCACCTGCCTTTGGCCCAGGGCGCGATCCTGGAGACCCGGGATCGAATCCCACATCGGGCTCCCGGTGCATGGAGCCTGCTTCTCCCTCTGCCTATGTCTCTGCCTCTCTCTCTCTCTCTGTGACTATCATAAATAAGTAAAAATAAAAATTAAAAAAAAAAAGGTATTATGTATAAACTTTGTGTAATTCCATTCAGATCCTCTTCTTTGCAACTCATCTTAAAAGAGATCCCAGAATTCATAAATATCGTACCTCTGACTTCCCCTGTGAGATACTAAGACTATCCAGATAGTATTTTCGCTTACTGCAGTAAGCAAAAACCTCAGTTTTGCTCTATCAACAGGTTATTTTGGAGGTATTTTAAAGGAGTCAGCGTTTGACGGTCTTGGAGGTCTTATCAAAATCTGGTCACCTTGGAAACAGCATAATTTTCTGAGGCCTTTTCAGCCTCCAGCACAGGGTCTCTCCAATGAAAGTGGTGAGGTAAGTTCATGTTGGGTCTGAGCTCTGATTTCTAATTGTGTCATCAGATACTCCAAATGCCAGTTTGTTTTGTTTAGTTTCATACTGTATCTAGGAATAAACTCTTTTTTTTTAATCCATTGATTGATCAGGTTTGAAAAACTTTTCTTTGGTAGAAATCTACATTATTATGGTCTATATTACTGTTTGTTTGCTCTTGTCATTTCTTCATCATACATCTATAAGAAGAGGTTCATAGGGATGAAGGTGGGTGTAAACTTGTAGGTTCAGAAGGTTTTTTTGAGACTGGCATCCTTTGGGAAAACTGTCTCAAGTAATTTATGAAAGTTTCATGAGAATTTTGCCCACTCTTGTTTTATTTTGTCCATGAAAGTCTGGTTCTCTTTAACAGGGAAGTCCCCAAGTTTCACATTGGCTAGAGTGTTCTCAGACTCAGGTTTATCTTTAGTTTGGTTCTGTAGCCATTCTGGGCTGGATTCCTGCATCTTATATGTATTTATGCTAGAATCAAAATGTGTCTTACTTACTTTCTAGATAAAAGAATTAGTTGGAATTATAATTGTTTTGGAGGGGGGAACTTCTGATATAAACACAATTGTTCCTTTGGGGAGGTGATTTGAAGCAAAATGAACTCAATACCCAAATATACAGTTGTCTACTTTTAAGGCAAGAGGAAACTTCCAAAATATATTCAATGGATTATGAAATTGCCTCCTTAAAAGATTCTTTGGCAAAGGCAAGATAAAAACATGAAAAATTTAGAACTGTCTTTTCTAAATCCTTTCAAATCACAATTTGAATATGATGTCCTTTATTCTTCTGTTCCACTTCCTCATCCCATGTTCCTCCATTTCCCTCTTCTGTCTCTCCTTTGGACTTTTTCTCCTTCCCTTCAAAATACCCCATAAGGAGATATTCTTGTTGGTCTAAAAGAGAAAGATCACTTTAGTGTAATACGCTCTCAGTTTTATACTTAAAGTATTAACAATTTAAACCAGCTGTAATGATTGATTCCTTCTCCCTCATCCTCTTCTATGTACATGTATGTCAAATACATTTTCCTGCATCTAAAGTTTTCCCTCTCATTAATTAAAAAGAGATAATTAATCTTTTACACTGATAATTCTGTATTTGACTAAAGGTGGCTCCTTCTCTTATTTATTTATTTATTTATTTATTTATTTATTTATTTATTTATTTAATTTATTTTCCTTCTCTTTTTAAATTTCTATTCCTCCTCTTCTTTTCCCTCCTAGGGAAACATTAAGAATTGACAAAAACAATTATTCTGTCATTATGTGCTCAATCTAGGAATGTATAATGAACAATTTCTAAAATAGAAAAATCATTAAATTTTGTTTCTTTTTCTTTAAAATTGCTTTTAAGAGATATTTCTGGTTAAAACTACAAGAAAAGGGCCACTGTGTGGCTCAGTCAGTTGAGATCCAACTTTTGGTTTTGGCTTAGGTAGTGATCTTAAGGTCATGAGAGTGAGCTCCAAGTTGGGCTCCCATGTTCAGCATGGAGTCTTCTTGTCCCTCTCCCTCTGCTCCTCCTCATGCTCATTCTCTCTCTCTCTCTCTCTCTCAGATTAAATAAATAAATAAAATCTTTTTTAAAGAACTGCAAGAAAAGAAGAAAAAAAAACCTTGGTTTCAAGATGAAGGACTTTGAAATAGGGTTTAAGGAGTTTGCATAACTTCTTTTATAAATACAAAGTTTATATATTATGTAGAAAATTTTCATAAAATATTCCTGATGGAGGAATCAGTGGACAAATTAGAATGAATTATTCATACTGGTTTAAAGGATTAAAAAACAATTATCTTCCTACTTTAATATATCAAATTAATGCCAACACAATATGCTAGTTTATACAAAAAGATAGAACATCTCATAATTTAAACTTTATATACTCCTTGCATTGATTTTATGGGACAAACAAGTAATTAATATCATTATTTCTACAAATTAAGCTTACAAAAATTTAGAGTCATGATTGACTAGATAAAATTGTAATGATATTTTTAAAAAGTTTTATAATCTTAAGTTATTTCTATAATATCAAAATTCTTAAGAACTTTATATTTGGGGTGCCTGGGTTGCTCAGTTGGTTAAGTATTTGCCTTCCACTCAGGTCATGATGCTGGGGTCCTAGAATCGAGTTCTATTCCCTGCTCCACAGGAGAGTCTGACTCTCTGTCTTCCCTCTGCCCCTCCCCACCCCCCCTCACTTATGCTTTCTCTCTCAAATAAATAAAATCTTTTTTTTTTTTAAAAAAAAGAACTTTATATTTAACTAAAATCATAGTTTCTAGTTCCTTAGCTAACTCAAAGACCTTAGACAAGGGTCAAATTGAGTTAATTGATGGATAATTTTGAATACTTGGGTAAAATCTAAAGAAAAAAAATGAATGAAATTGGTCACTAAACAGTTTTATTTTGCTGTCATATATTTAAAAATAGATGTAGATTGGAGTGCCTTATTGGCTTAGTCAGTAGAGCATGTGACTCTTGATCTCGAGGTTGTGAGTTTAAGCCCTAAGTTGGGACTCAGCTTACTTAAAAAATAAATAAAATAAAATAAAATAAAATAAAATAAAATAAAATAAAATAAAATAAAATAAAATAAAATAAAATAAAATAAAATAAAATAAAATAAAATAAAATAAATATAAAATAGATACAGATGTGAAAATGCTTTTTGATTTTTTTTTTTTTTAATACAGGCTCCATACCCAGTGTGAAGCCCAACACAGGACCTGAACTCATGACTCTGAGATCAAGACCTGAGCTGAGATCAAGAGTTAGACACTCGGCAGGCTCCCTGCATGGAGCCTGCTTCTCCCCCTGCCTGTGTCTCTGCCTCTCTCTCTCTCTCTCTCTCTCTCTCTCTCTCTCATTTATGGATAAATAAAATCTTTTTAAAAATTTTTTTAAAAATTAAAAATAAAAAAGAGTCAGACACTTAGCCAACTGAGCCACCCAGGCCCATGGATTTTGTTATATACATAGGTCTCCTTAAAATGTATAAAGACAATATGACAAACATTCTCATTAGAAAAACAACTAAGCAATTTCTTATTTCCTATCTTCTACTTTTGTCTAGGGAGAAATAAAAGTTGGTCACCTAGGTTAAATGGAGCCAGTAAGGCTATACTCTGTATAGTTACAGAGAGATATGAATATGTATGCAAAACCATGTGTATGGTCTGTTTCTTCAAAAAATTGTTGCACTTAGGATGATACATTGGTAGAATGCTGAAATGGCCTTCTTAAAGCAGAGCTTCAGCATTAGAGGCACCATCCTGAAAGGATGTTGATTCTTGAAGATGTAATATATGCCTTAAATCAGAGACCTCTCTATGGTGCTGTGTTCCTGACAGGAAGAATACATGAATGCAATAACCAAGGGACAGAATCAGAAATAGCCCCAATGACACACTGGGAGATTTTGTGCTTCCCATCCTTTTAATTCTGGGCTCTGTAGGGTTGGGAGTCCTGGTCCCCAAAGGGAGCATACTCTTGCGAGGGAACACACAAAAGTTTGTATACTATAAGATAAAGCTGCTGTCTGGGCACTTTGAAGTCCTTGTATCCAGGCACCAACAGGTAGGAAAAGGCATCGGCATACTGGAGAGGGTAATCAACCCAGATCAGCAGGAGGACATAGAGCAGAGGGACTGTGGAACCCAGATGATTCATTTGGGCACCTTTGGTTATTTCCATGCTCCACTATAATTGTGAATGGGTGCATGTAGCAGTGTCACCATAAGAACGATACGATTGCTTAGTCCCCTCAGAAACTGAGATTTGAGTCATACTGATGTGGGAAACAAAGGCAAAAGAAAAATTTCCTTACTACTTACAGCCCATTGACAAGTCCTTGATATAGGCCAAGTGGCATTTTCTCTAGGATCTCAGCTGTCTCAATGTGAATACTTTGCTAAGGGCAAAATGGAATGTTAGCCTGACCCCCAGAATCCTGTAAGTCTACTTTAACATATAAAAATCCCTTTGGAAACTTCCTTTAACCCCCAAAATATGTGTTGGCAGTCATCTCCCCAAGTATATGACCCACCAATAATACATCTGAAAGGTCTCATGGCTAAGGTCTTATTAGACAGTAATAAATGACCTTTTCCCAACAATAGCTAGCCCCCACTCCCCCTCAAGATCCTGGAAGCCTTCCTTCCAAAATTCCTTAGAGACCTAGGCTCTCCTTAACCCCCTCCCAACTTGAAAGTATATAATCACCACTTCTCACCCCAGTGCAGCTCTTCCTACCCATGGGTCCTTCCCTGTGCATTAGTAAAACCACCTTTTTGTATCAAAGACATCTCAAGAATTATTTCTTGGCCATCAGTTCCGAACACTAGCATCTTTCCTACATCAATACCAGCAGTGAGCCTCCAAGACCTGGTGAGTTAATAGCTGAGAGTGAGGGAAATTAGAATAACTACTGGAAGTGGGAGAAGATGAATACCAGTTGTAACTCCAAAGATCAACTACAGTGTTAGAGGTTCCTTCTAAGTTTCCCCTCAGGAAAATGGGCCCAGAAGAACCATAGAAGTCTGGCACTCTGATCTGTGGGAAGAGATAAATCTGTTTAGCACAAGAGGTAGGCCACGGCAGCTATGAAAATGAGTCCCTCAGAGCTCCTGCTGCAGATGGAGTAATTGACAAAGGATCCCAGCTGCTATGCTCTGGATCTACCATGGTGCTGGTGCAGAAGCTGTGCTTCTCACAGGCTGCTCCCAGACAATAGCTGAGCATGGCAAAAGTACTAAGGTGGTCCTACTTATGTGAGGAGGAGGACTTTTTGATGGGTTACTTGACTTGAGGTTTCCCCATCAGGCTTGCAGACTACTCAATACTAATGAGGCCCTTGTATTGAAAAACTGAAGTTAGACCCCCAGAACCTCATAAACAACCTCCTCAGAGACACTGCTAAGGTCTGTCAAGGTAGTATTCTCCTTACTGCAATAAGCAAAAAACTTAGTTTTGCTTATCAACAGGTTATTTTGGTGGTATTTTTAGGGAAATAGCATTTTAATAGACAAACGGAACCATCATTCAAAAAGCAGAGGGAAGAGCTTCACAGATAGGAGGAATAGTAATGCAAAGGCCTTGAGTTGGGAAAAAAAGGAGAGAAAGAAAAAAAAAAGAAAGTAGGCGTATTAGATGGTGTATTAGGTGGTGTATTAGATGAGGTCAGAAACATACAGAAGGCCTTAGAGTCCTTGGTCATTGTAGTATCAATTTCATTCTGAGTAAAACAAAACGTTAGAGAATTTTTAGTGGAGAAGTGATGCACCCGGGTTTATATGTTGTAGAATATGTTATAGAGAGACATGAATGGAAATGGAGGGAGCAATTAGGAGGTTATTGGTATGGCACAGGTGAGAGTTTAGGTGATTTGGATCTAGAGTGATAGGGATACAGGAGGCAAAGAGAAATGGACAAATTCAGGATATATTTTGGAGATAGAATCATCAGAACTTGCTGATTGGTTGGCTTTTGGGGGAGGACATGTGGGGATGTGTGTGAAAGAAGGGAAGGAATGACTCCAGCTAAGGTTTTAGCCTTGATCAACTATGTGAATGGTAGTGAATTTTACTGAGTTGACGAAAACTGAAGGAAGGAATAGATTCAGAAAAACAAAGCAAGAGCTCTTTTTGAACCTGGTTGGTTTTGACTTTCAGATGGAAATGGTAAGTAGGCACTTAGAATTACAAGTCCAGAGGTCAGCATTGTAGATAAACATTTTTGTGAATTATCAACATGGATGATAATGAGAAACTGGAGAACAAAGAGATCACCTGAGAGGGAAAAATGCAGATAAAGAAGAGAAGAATGCCCAGATCTAGCCCTGAGGCCCTCCAACATTTAGATTAAGAAGTTAAAAGACTGACATGTGGGTGGCTCAGCAGTTGAGTGTCTGCCTTTGGCTCAGGGCGTGATCCCGGACTCACACATCAGGCTTCCTGCATGGAGCCTGCTTCTCCCTCTGCCATGTCTCTGTCTCTGTCTCTCTCTCTCTCTTTCTCTCTCTCTCTCTCTCATAAATAAATTAAAAATCTTTAAAAACAAAAAAAGAGAAGTTAAAAGGAACACCAAGAATGCTTAAAACTGGTCAATTAAGTCCACTTTGAACCTGGGAGGTAATGTTGGGGCAGGAAGTATCACAGATTAGATTAGTTGCTAATTAAAGCAATCTCTTCAGTCTCTTAGTTAACAAATACATATTCAGTGTATACAGTGTATTATCATAGCGGTGTCCAAGAGACATTACAATATAAGGTGGTAACTCCAGTCTAAATGCCCCTTACTATTCCAGGTATATATATATCGCTTCTCTACAATTGAGGCATATCAGATTTGTAGACCTGATTGTAAAAATATTTCAGAAAAATCTTTCTGCTTTCTAGTCTTTTTTTTTTTTTTTTTTAAGATTTTATGTATTTGAGAGAGAGCACAAGTGAAGGGAGAGGCAGAGGAGGAAGGAGAAAGAGGCTCCCTGGCTCAATCCCAGTACCCCAAGATCATGACAACCCAAAGGCAGAAACTCAACCCTCTGAACCACTCAGGCGCCCCTGTTTTCTAGTCTTTTTTCAAACCAACTACCTTAAACTATCATTTTTTATCCTTTTTATACATTATTCAGTTTTTTATTTAATAAACATTAAACTTCTTTAATTATTTTGCTTTTGCCTAAAATATGGTTAGGTAGCAGTAATAAATTCTGCCTTTATTATTATTATTATTTTTTAGATTTTATTTATTTATTAGACACAGAGAGACAGAGACAGAGAAGCAGGCTCCAGGCAGGGAGCCCGACGTGGGACTTGATCCCAGGTCTACAGGATCATGCCCTGGGCTGAAGACGGCGCTAAACCGCTGAGCCACCGGGGCTGCCCTAAATTCCGCCTTTAAGAAGATGATTAGAATTTGGTAAATATATTAGCTGTGTTAAGAAGATCCTTCTTCTCTTTTCAGGTTTGATTAACATTTGAAAATACCTTGTAATGCTTTGATACTAGAATTATATGAATAAAAAATACGGGTGTATTTGGGTTTTCAAGAATTTCATCGGGACAGCCCAGGTGGCTTAGTGGTTTAGTGCTACCTGCCGCCCAGGGCGTGATCCTGGAGACCCGAGATCGAGTCCTGCGTTGGGCTCCCTGCATGGAGCCTGCTTCTCCCTCTGCCTGTGTCTCTGCCTCTCTCTGTGTGTCTCTCATGAATAAACAAATAAAATCTTAAAAAAAAAAAAAAAAAGAAGAAGAATTTCATCAAAAGATACAGGAAAGAACAAAACAAAACAAGCCGATAGTAGCTATAAGACAATTTGTGGCTTTCAGAGTAACAGACTTCTGTGTCAGTTGTATAATAGTGATTATTTATTCACGAAGTCTTTTTATTTCCATGGAAACACTGAGATCATTTTAATTTTTAATTACACTAGAGTTTACAGTTCCATAGATTTTAACTATGTAGCAACAAGTGCAAAAGCTAGAGCTTTACCCATTTCCACTTTAAAAGGTATAAAGGAGGGGATCCCTGGGTGGTGCAGCGGTTTGGCGCCTGCCTTTGGCGCAGGGCGCGATCCTGGAGACCCGGGATCGAATCCCACGTCGGGCTCCTGGTGCATGGAGCCTGCTTCTCCCTCTGCCTATGTCTCTGCCTCTCTCTCTCTCTCTCTGTGACTATCATAAATAAAAATTTTAAAAAAATAGAAAATAAAAGGTATAAAGGAGAAAGAGGAGGTTAAAAATTATCATAAATTTCATTTAGTTACAATCTTTAGCTGTATAATTTCTCCTGAACCTACTCTTCAATTTTTTTTTTTGTTTTTTTTTCGTTTGTTTTGTTTTGTTTTTCTACTCTTCAATTTTATGTCCAGTTAATTCTTCCATTTTTGTCTATACCATTTGGCTAAAAGTGTTTTCACAGGAAATACCTGCAATGCAAAATTCAACAATGGATGCTGTTAAGATAGTTTGTGAGATGTATAAAGTTGTTGTGAAGTAGTATAAGAAGCAGAGGACTAACTCTGCCTGTTATTTACGTGAATTATCTTAGGTGAATCACTTCATTTCTGTGGCCCTCGATTTCTTCCTCTGCAACCTGAAGACTGAGGTTGGATAATAGAATTCAGTGGTTCTCTGAAATAGGTTGGCTGTGCTGAGCCCAGGACTTGTGGAAACTATCCACATAGGCCCTATAAATATGTTGGTAATATTTCTCATGACATGAGTATTTGTCAACAGGAACTGGATGCAGAACAGTAATAAAAAGCTATTGAATGAAACAATTTGTTCACTAAATGTATCTGATAAAGATTTTATAGATAGGAAATATTTTTTTTTTTTAGTCTTCTTTCTGTATCATTAAATTTCCTGATACATAAGTTTTACTGGTTCAGTTCCTATTTGATCAAGGTAATTTTCAGAATGCAAATGATGTTTTTATAGTCATTCTATTTTATTACCAGTTGTTATTGGGACGTCTGGATGGCTCAGTGGTTGAGCGTCTGTCTGCCTTTGGCTCAGGACGTGGTCCTGGAGTTCCAGGATCGACTCCTGCATTGGCTCCTGCATGGAGCCTTCTTCTCCTCCCTCTGCCTATGTCTTGGCCTCTCTCTGTGTCTCTCATGAATAAATAAATAAAATCTTTTTAAAAAATTACTAGTTATTAATCTCTTACTGTGCCTAATCTAGAAATTAAAATTTATCATAGGTATGTATGTATAGGAAAAAACATAGTATATGTAGGCTTCAGTAATATCCATGGTTTCAGGCATCCGTTGAAAGTCTTGGAAAGTTTCATGGATCAGAGAAGATTTTTGTAATTTCTCCTCTTTAAACATAATTTGGGGATGCCTGGGTGGCTCAGTGGTTGAGCGTCTGCCTTTGGCTCAGGTCATGATCCCAGGGTCCTGAGATTGAGTCTCAGGGCTCCCTACATGGAGCCTGCTTCTCCCTCTGCCTATGTCTCTGCCTCTCTCTCTGTGTCTTTCATGAATAAATAAATAGAATCTTAAAAATAAATGAATAAACATACTTTGGATCATATACAGTCATAAATCCTGCTTTTTTTTTAAATGAACACTACATTGTATTGAAAGTTTCTTTAAAACTGTTTTTAATAATATAATATTGCATATGTTTTTCACATCTATTTTATTCATCCCCAGATTGTTGAACACTTGCGTAGTTTCAATATTTTTAATGCCAGGGACGCCTGGGTGGCTCAGTGGTTGAGTGTCTGCCTTCATCTCAGGGCATGATCCCAGAGTCCCACATCAGGCCCCCTGCATGGAGCCTACTTCTCCCTCTGCCTATGTTTCTGCCTCTCTCTCTCTCTCTCTCTCTGTGTCTCTTGTGAATAAATAAAATCTTTAAAATATATATATATATATATTTTTTTTTTTTACAAATTCCAATGTTTTTACTTGGGGTCATTGTGACAACAGAGCTCATGTTTGGCAAGGGTGAAGCATGGAAGCTTTACTTAAAATATTCTGTCCATATTCCTTCAGACTGCCCAGTTTCATGTGACTGCAGCTGAGCTAAACTTGCAAAGCACCAAAGTACATAATTGATTGTATTTAGTTTCATAATCAATAACTGACCAGGACTTCTGGCAATAGCCAGTCCACCAACCCAAGTAATCCAATATTTAAATTCCATCTAGCTACTCTTAAGGGGCTAGGGAAGCACACACACAAATCCTGGGCCATGATTGATACCTTGATGCCTCACATAGTGAGATATGTCTAACTGCACATAACACACACTTCAAAAGACAGGCCAACAAAGCCTAAGCTTTTTATCTCACCAAAAAGTATTTTTGATTTTCTGATGCTGTACTTTATAAAATCTTCAGAGTCCACAGAAACAGCATTCAGACTTCCTATGTCCAGAGAATGGGATCCAGAGGCCAGGAGAGTCAGGCCTCAAGCTGTTTTTCAGTGGGAAACATGGCTGACATTTTTCTGCAAGTCTGTGTCAGTTTTTAACTTAACTGAATTTTAAGCTCTCCATCATCCCAACTTTTTTCCATGGCATCTATGACACTCATCTTTCATATATACAATTCCATGGGCAGGGGGTTGAGGGGGAGCATTACACAGGCACCAGCCAAAATTTTGAAAAGCCAGAAAAATGCATTTTTGACTCTGTTTAATGGCAAAGAGATGTGCAAAACTATGATGAGTGTCCTGACTCTTCCTTGAGGTAAGCTAAGCAGGATTTTTGTGAATGGAAGCATGCCATGAGAAAGGCAGATTAAGTTCTATAAAAAATAAAGTTGCTCCCATCTCCATGAGTAGTGCATATAGCTGCCTCCAAGAATCCAGGGATGCCCACATCCCATACCTCATCCAGTCACGGCTAATTTCTCATGCACAGCTACATAGGAAGCATAAAACCCTTTTGTGAACTTTTTTTTGTTTTTGTTTCTGGTAGGGGGGAGAGCTTGGGAAAGATGTAAGATGGACTTAATTCCCTCCCACCACCAAAAACTATGTATCTACACACACACACTCAGACATACCTACATATCCAATTTTAAGAAAGTTTTTCTTCCCTATGACTACAGGATCCCAGAATTCAGTCTCCCTCAGGCTGAGAGACAATGCCTATTAACTGCCCAGATCTGGTGCAGAGCATACTGTAAGGCTCCTGTGTGGTCTCACAAGCTGACAGGGCAAGGGCAAAGGGAGCGGATACTCATGGGGGATTTGCTTTTTGTCTTAAATCCGATCTATTCAGAAACACTCTTAGGTCCAAGGGCTGCAAGAGGCTCTGGGCAGGATGTGGTGGATGACCTGATGGTCCCAGACCACTGTGGTAAGAAGAGAGTGATTGAGCGGGGACCACGTAGCGTCTCTCACAAAGTCTCTGTGGGCTTGGCTTCTAAACCAAAAACAAAAACTTCACTCTGCTGAGGATGCCAAGCCAGGGAGGTAGGAAGGTAGCCAGAGGCAGTGCAGCCCATCTGTAATGCTGGCTTGGGACAGCGGGTATCCCAGAGTAAAATTCTGTTGTCCTCACCGCATAAAAGGAACATAGAATCCTTGTGGGAAGAGGCCGTGACACAGGTGACCTGCCCAGAGTGAGCTGCGTGCCAGAGCTCAGGACACTGACACGATGTCATCATGCTCATACTTGCAGAACTCGCTGACAATGAGTGTCTGGTTCTTGTCCAGCTCCCACAACTCAATAGCACCTGAATCGGAAGCCACTAGGATACCTGTCCCCAACCCAAGTGAGGTCAGCCACTCCGGCTTCTGTCTGGACAGCGGAGCAGAAGCCTTCGTTGGGGGCGGCACAAGGGTCCTTGAAGAGCCAGAGGGAGCCAGCCCAGCAGCGGCCACTAAGGCTGGAGGCCCCAAGCAGGAGCGCCCCATCGGACCGATACTGCGCAGCCTCTAACTGCAGTTTCAAACGAGTGGGCGCATTAGGGGGAAGGTTCCACTCGCGGGGGGCGCTCGAGGGGGCGGGGCTTCCTTCCGCATCTCCACCCCTCTAACTCCAACCTAGACCCAAACTGGACGCCCGCCCGAGATTCCTAAAAAATATATTTTTACTGCCAAATATTTTTGGTATAAAAGTCATTTTTTGCATCTCTGACTACTATGTTTTTGGTTTGGATTCCTACACATAAAATAATTGCTCAAACTGGGATACCTGGATGGCTCAGTGGTTGGGCGTCTGCTTTCAGCCAGAGAGTGATCATGGAGACCAGGGATCAAGTCCCACATTGGGCTCTCTACATGGAGCCTGCTTCTCCCTCTGCCTCTGCCTGTATCTCTGCCTTTCTCTGTGTGTCTCTCATGAATAAACAAAATATTAAAAAAAAATAATTGCTCAAACAGCATAAGCATTTTTACTCTTGATAATATTATCAATTTTTTCCCATAAATGTTATATTTATCTATCTTAAAGTATTTTTTGATTGTGCATCTAATCACATCCTCATGAGAATTAAATATAATTCCAAGACTTTTCTAGGGGTAACTGGGTGGCTCAGTGGTTTAAGCGTCTGCCTTTGGCTCAGGTCGTGATCCTGGGGTCTTGGGATTGAGCCTTGCACTGTGTTCCCTGCTCAGCAGGGGGCTTGCTTCTCTCTCCCTCCCTCTGCCTACAGCTCCCCCTGCTTGTACTCTCTTTTATTAAATTAATAAATAAAATCTTTAAAAAATACTTTTCTAATTTGAAATACCTTACTTTTGTTCAAATTAGCATGTTTAATTAGTGAGGTGCTTCGTATTTTTTTATATGAAATACTATTTTTTTAAAGATTTATTTATTCATGAGAGACAGAGACAGAGAGAGAGAGAGAGAGAGGCAGAGACACAGGCAGAGGGAGAAGCAGGCTCCAAGCAGGGACCCCGATGCGGAACTCGATCCTGGTCTCCAGGATCATGCCCTGGGCAGAAGGCAGGCGCTAAACCGCTGAGCCACCCAGGGCTCTGAAATACAATTTTTAATGTGAAAATGGACACTAATCCATTTTTATATTGCAATTCAGTTTTTTAAAGAAATCAATTTCTGTTGGCCTTGTATTTCTTAAAAATGTTTAAAAAAAGCCTTTAGTTTTCATTTGTAAATACTTTTATTTTTAAAAAATCTTTGAATTATTTGATTTATTAAAATCAATGAAAAACATTTAGGGAAAAGCAGTAGAAAAGAGATGGGGAAGTTAACTCCCTTAGGATAGGGTGTAAATCAGTGGAAGAACTGCCCAATGTGAATCCTATGTTATGTAATGTTCATAAATCCTATCTTTCTCCCTGCAGTCCTTTATTTTATAAAATACATGTTTATGGGATAATTGTATTTCTTTTATTACTTGAGTAGATATCTAGTTGTAGAAGATTCAAATATGGGAATATACATAGGAAATTACTTCCTCCCTGACATACTTCCTTATTGATAACCATTATTAACAGCATTTTAGAGTGTAGTATTCCTAGTCTTATTCTAGTAATATGTACATATCTCCATATTCTTTTTTTTAATTTATTTATTCATAGAGACACACAGAGAGAGAAAGGCAGAGACACAGGCATAGGGAGAAGCAGGCTCCATGCAGGGAGCCCGACGTGGGACTCGATTCCGGGTCTCCAGGATCACACTCCGGACTACAGGCGGCGCTAAACCGCTGAGCCACTGGGGCTGCCCCATATATCTCCATATTCTTTAAATGTGAAATATAAATACACACACACACACACACACACACACATATATATATATAAATGTAAACGGATAATATAATACCTACTATTCAGAATCTTAGTTTCTTCACCTAATAGAATGTCTAAAAGAGCTTACTTTTCCCCCTACAATGTAAGAAGCTTCTTTTCCCTCATCATATATACAACCCCTGATCATAATAAAAAAAATTTGATTAAGATATGAAAGATGGGGATGCCTGGGTGGCCCAGTGGTTGAGCATCTGCGTTCAGCTCAGAGTGTGATCCTGGTGTGGAAATCGAGTCCCACATCGAGACCCACTTGGGTTCCCTGCAAGCAGCCTGCTTCTCCATCTGTCTGTGTCTCAGCCTCTCACTGTGTCTGTCATGAATAAATAAATAAAAATTTTTTAAAAAAAGATATGAAAGATGTTTTTAAAATGCTAAAAATCACCTGAAATCAGTCCATTAATATTTTGGCAACCATTCTTTCATGCATCTCTTAATATATCTTATGTAATTAATGTTTATTCTGACACCAGCTGGTATACTGCAATTCAATTCTGGCATTAACCACCCAAAGTTAGTACAGACCAAGTTTAAAGGCATGGTCTCCCAACAACTGCCCCTACTTTAGACACCAGTTAAAAGTGGGGAGCCCAGGCCACCTGCATGTCCAGCTGCCTACAAATCTGGGACAATCCCATGACCCCTGAAGGTTTGATAATTTGCTGGAATGATTCAGAACTGTTGTTAAAAATTAAAGTTTATTAGAAAGTGTACAAGTCAGAAACAGGCTAATAAGAGACATTTAAGGCAAGACCTGGGAGTCCTAAATGCAGAAGTTCCCATACCTTTTCCTCATGAAATCAGGGCAGTTCACCCTCCCATCATATTAATGTGCTCACCTACTAGGAAGCACTACTGAGCTTCATGAGTAGAGCTCCTATTGGAGTTTCATTACATAGACAAAATTGATTAAATCATTGGCCTGTCATCATAGAACTCATTCTCCTTTTCCCAGAGGTCAGAAGGTCGGGCTGATATCATGAGGCTCAAAGCCCCAAGTTTTTAATCACATGGTTGGTCTATCAGGCATGACCAGCCCTGATCTAGAAGCTACCTAGGGTCCACCATGAATAACCTCATTTGTATAAACCCAGATATGATCCAAAGGGCTCATGAATAACAGAGACATTCCTTTTACTTGGGAAATTCTAGGAACTGAGTTCACTCCCAGGAATCAAAGACAAAGGTGAGTTAACTTCTTTATTATACAGAAGTGTCTTGTATAGTTTGTTTTTATTGTAGGTGCCTATTTTTTAAAATATTTTATTTATTCATGAGAGACAGTGAGAGAGAGAGAGAGAGAGAGAGGCAGAGACACAGGCAGAGAGAAGCAGGCTCCATGCAGGGAGCCCGATGTGGGACTCGATCCCGGGTCTCCAGGATCACACCCTGGGACAAAGGCAGCGCTAAACCGCTGAGCCACCGGGGCTACCCGTAGGTGCCTATTTTTGTCTCCAATTTCTTACTGTGTCCATATATCAGTTCTTTCTCATTTTTTCCAAGGCTGTGGTGTGAAATATAACATGTTTTATATATTAAATGTATTAATTCTGTCTATAAATAGTTCTTGTTCCCTCTTTCTGGTTTGCCCTTTAATTTGGTAATTAAAATTCTTAGTCCTATGCTTAGTCCTTCTCCTTTAGACAGCAAGTAAATATTTATCTAAAATTTCTTGCAAAAAAAATTTCTTGCAGCTTTTAAGTCTTTTTTCCCCTCACATATTGAATTTATTCCAGCACAGAGTACAAGTAAAGTTTAAATGTGTTTTTTTTTTTTTTTAGTTAACCAATTGTCCCAACACAATGAAATGAATTTTCGTTTTTCATATTTACCCTTGCAAGAAATGGATGAGTTGTGAGGAATTAGGGGTTTGATATGTTATGAGAAAGGTATTATTATCTCCATTTTTTGGATGAAGATACTGAGATTCATAGTAGCTAAATAATTTTACTGGGTTAATCTGGAAAGGAAAGAATTACCTATCTGAATCTAAAACCTAAAAAATGCAATTATTAAATACATTTTTTTGTAAAGGGCATTTAATAAATAGCCAACACTGAAGTCACATGTAAGTACCAAATGACTTAGTGGGTACCTAAGATTATAAAATAATTTATTCTGATATGAAGATTGAAAATTAAGCAGAAGATGGTGAAAATCTAGTCATGACAGTGGAAAATTTGCATTAAGCATAAATCTGGATCCCCAACACAAAATACACTTCCCTTGTGTTGATCAATTTAAATTAGTACTCTACTCTTACTAAATCATACAGAAATTACTAAAAATGTTCACCAAATTTTGGGAGTATGTTTCTAATGGTCCAACTGGAATGTTTTGTGATGCACATGTTAAGAAAATTCATGTTAAAAAGTCCAAAGGGGTTATATTAGCAGTCTTCCTAAGCATCTCAAATTCAAAGACAACTACATTATAGAAGACTATTCAAAGACATATGCTGTACAGTAAGACATAAAGTGATTAATTCCCAAATTGAAGGTCACAAGAGATGTTGATTTGTGATCAAGTGACCTCACAAAATCAACTCCTTGTACTTTACATTAGGGTGAGCAGCATAGACTCATTTGTTTAATGATGGTAATGATGAGTAAGGAATTTTAGGAGGGCCAGCTATTTGGTAAAAACAGTTTAGTGGGAAGGTATTCTTTCTTTTTTTCTCTACTCAAGTCTGGGTTAGGGTACACTGAGAAACATTTAGACTTAAAAACTAGAATGTTAAACTGAAAAGAAGGAGCAAAATAATTCAGATTGCCACAGATGAGCCAAGTAGTTAAAATTTCATAGATACAAAGCAAGTGAAGATGCCATTTTGTGAAATACTGCATCAGCATTCACTAGATTTATATAGTAATACATTTTTTAAAAAAATACTTTGTTTATTTACGAGAGACAAACACACACAGAGAGAGGCAGAGAGGCAGAGGGAGAAGCAGGCTCCATGCAGGAAGCCCGACATGGGACTTGATCCCCGGTCTCCAGGATCACACCCTGGGCTGAAGGCGGCGCTAAAACACTGAGCCACCTAGGCTGCCCCTATTTTCTTTTTTTAAAGTAGGCTCCATGCCCACAGTGGGATTTGAATTTATGACCCTGAGATCAAGAGTCACATGCTCCATGGACAGAGCCAGCCCGGAACCCCATAATATATTTACTATTACATATATTACTACATACATTATAAAATTGACTACTACTGCATGCATTATAAAAATCAACCCTAGACTCTGACTTCCTATATTAATTTTCCCTTGAGATACTGTTGTATTGGATTAATGCTTTATAATAATAATAATAATAATAATAATAATAATAATAATAATAATAATAATACCTTGGGATTGTTGTATAGTTGTAGAAAAACCCATTATATATACAATACCTCATTTGCTCTTTATATTTCCCTATAGGTAGGATTTGTTATTCACTTTATTTCTAAGTCTTTTCACATATTGCTTAACTTCACAAAATTTTTGTGTTAGAATCAAGTGTAAGTAGTTTTATTTTATAGCTGAGGACACTAAATAATAGGGAATTAGTGACATGAATTCTGATGCCTCCACCTTTGCTTTTCTTTTTCAAGATTACTTTGGCTATTCAGAGTCTTTTGTGGTTCCATACAAATTTTAGGATTGTTCATTCTAGTTCTGTGAAAAATGCTGTTGGTATTTTGACAAGGATTGCATTAGATCTGTAGATTGCTTTGGATAGTAATGACATTTTAACAGTGTTTGTTCTTCAATGAGCATGGATTGTCTCTCAATTCTCTGTGATATCTTCAGTTTCTTTCATCAGTGTTTTAGAGTTTTCAGAGTGTATGCCTTTCACCTCTTTGGTTAGGTTTATTCCTAGGTATCTTATTATTTTTGGTAAATAATTGTAAATGGGTTGTTTTCTTAATTTCTCTTTCTGCTTCTTCATTATTGATGTATAGAAATGCAACAGATTTCTATACGTTGATTTTTGTATCTTGCAATTTTATTGAATTCATTTATCAGTTCTAGTACTTGTGGGAGAGCCTTCTGGGTTTTCTACATATAGTGTCTGAAAATAGTGAATGTTTTACTTTTTCCTTACTGATTTGGATGCCTTTTATTTCTGTTGTCTGATGGCTGTGGCTAGGACTTCCAGTACTATGTTAAATAAAATGATGAGAGTGGACTTCTTTGTCTTGTTCCTAGCCATAGGGGAAAAGTTCTCAGTTTTTCCCCATTGAGTTTGACGTTAACTGTGGGTTTTTCATACGGCCTTTATTATGTTGAAGTATATCCTTCTAAACCTACCTTGTCGAGGGTTTTTATCATGAATGGATGTTGTACTTTGCATTTATTGAAGTGATCTTACAGTTTTTGTCTTTTTTCTTATTGATGTACTATATCTCACTGATTTGGGAATATTGAACCACTGTTGATCATTGTATTCACATGGTGAATGATTTTTTAAAATGTTTTGTTGGATTCAGTTTGCTAGTTTTTGAGGATAATTGTATCATTGTTCATCTGAGATATTTATTCCCCTGTAGTTCTTGTGTGTGTGTGGTGTCTTTATCTGGTTTTGGTATCAGGCTGATACTCCCTCATAGAAAGAGTTGGGAAGTTTTCTTTCCTCTTCTATTTTTTGCAATTGTTTGAGAAGAACAGATATTAACTCTTCTTTAAATGTTTGGTAGAATTCACTTGTGATGCCATCTGGTCCTGGACTTTTGTTTTGGGGGAGTTTTTTTTGATTACTGATTCAGTTTCATTGCTGTCAAATAGCGTGTTCAAATTTTCTATTTCTTCCTGATTGGGTTTTGGGAAGTTATGAGTTTTAGGAATTTATCCATTTCTTCTCGGTTGTCCAATTTGTTGGCATATACTTTTTCATAATATTCTCTTATAATTATTTGTATTTCCTTGGTGATGGTTGTTATTTCTCCTCTCCTCTTTCATTTGTGGGTTTGTTCTCTCTCTCTCACTCTTCCTCTCTCTCAAGCTCACCTGCTCTTACACCCCAAGAGTATACTTTTACTTTAATAAACTTTCCTGCTTGTGTTGCTTCTTTGCTGTGCTGTGTCTGTCCTTGAATTTCTTGTGATTAGAACAGGAACCTTCAGCAACATCTTTGGGATGGGCTGGGTTGAGGCCACAGGGGGTGGGCTCCCCCAAGTTTACTCAGCAACAATTTAACCTATATTTACTTTACCTGGTTCCAAAATATGATAATACATAACATTTAATGAGTGTCAAATGCTTTATATTTATCAGTTAATCTTCATACCTGGAATAGGGTATTATTATCCCAGTTTTATGGAAGAAAAACAAACAGGTGGATTAAGTACCTTGCCAAAGATCATACATAGCTAGGAAGTCAAGAATCAAAGATCTAAACCCAAAACTTTTTTATTCCAAAGTCTGCATTATAATCAGATTTAACTCTAAATTAAACAATTAATGAACTATCAAAATTCACCACATGGAAGAGGATACTTCCTGTCAACCTAGAGTCTATAAATTAAAAGATAAGGGACTGTAGGATATGCATTAATATATTAATGGGAGAACTAATTTTTTTCCAAAGTAGTATTAGCACTTTAATTTTATTTGCAACCCACCTTGATCTTTGAAATATCTTACAATAAAATATTTAATTAAAAAGATATTATAAATATTTAATAAATAGAAGGACAGTCTTTAATTTTTCTTTTTTTTAATGTAAGTTCTATGCCCAACATGGGGCTCAAATTCACAACCCCCAAATCAAGAGTTCCATGCTCTACCTAGTAAGCCAGCCAGACACCATTAGGGACAATCTTTAAGGAACATTAGCACTGAACCACTTCTTAGATTTTTGTAAACCAGATAGTTCAAAGGATATTTAAATTAGAAAGTAAGCATTACATTCTGTAATTCATACACATTTGGAACTCTTTAGATTTCAGATCTTTTCTAGTTTTCCAAGAGTATCTATTATAAGTGGATGTTGACTTTTGTCACATACCATATCTTTTGAGATAATTATATAGTTTCTCTCCTTTAGTTGGTTAAATTGGTGAAATGCATAATGGTTTTTTTGTTTTTATTTTAATTACAGTTAGTTATCATACAGCATTATATTAGTTTCAGGTTTACAATACAGTGATTCAGCCCTTCCATACATCATCACCCTTTGCTCATCACCACAAGTGCACTCCTTAATCTTCACCACCTTCTTAACCCACCCCCCACTTCTCCTCCCCTCTTGTAGCCATCAGTGTGTTTTCTATATAAATTGATGTTTAAATGATACATGTCATATGTATCTTCTGTTACACATGCACACATTTTCTCCAGCTATATACAAAGTAATTGGGTCATTTGAATATACATATCTTTAGCTTTCCAGATAGTGCCAAACTGATTATACATGTTTATGCTATAACTAACAGCATATGATGATTGCAGTTTCATATCTTTAACAGTACTTTTATTGTCAGACTTCCTAGTTTTTCAAAACTGATAAATATTTAGTGTTTTTAAATTATGGTTTTAATTTGCATTTCCTTAAGTCAACTGAGTTTGAGTACCTTTTCAAAATTTGTTCACCATTTGTATTTCCCTTCCTATGAATGGTCAATCCAAATATTTTGCTCATTTAAAAACTTAGTTTCTATTACCTTTTTATTGGAATTCTATATATAGGAGTCTTGTATTAAAAATATGTATTGCAAATATATTTTCCCATTCCAGGGTGTCTTTTTGCTCTCTCTCTCTACTATGGTGCTTTTGAGTAACAGGCTTTTAATATTTTAATGTAGTTAAAGTTACCAATTTTTTCCCTTATGACTAGTACTTTGTTACTTTTTTAAGAACTTACTGTGGGGAAATCTAAACTGGTCTATGCAGGCAGCCCACATTTAACAGGTTGTTTTATGGCGACAGTCCAGCTAAAGTTTCAAGCAGCATCCAGCACCAGCCATGTAACTAAAGATGTCTCCAGATTATTTCAGCTCTCTGCCATGGAGTCATTCTCAGCTTTTGAGTTTTCCAGCTGAAGCCCAGCCATGGTAGAGCAAAGACTAGTTATCTCTTCTTTGCTCTGCCCAAATCCCTGGTTCACAGAATCTGTGAGCACAATAAAATGGTTGTTTTATGCCACTAAATCTTACTAAGTTTTTTTTAATGCACAGCATAATTTTATTATATATACTTGCATCATTGGATAAATTTAGAAAAATGGGAGGAAATGCACACTGAGTTGTCATGGTTGTCTTTGGATCATGCATATTTACAAATAATGACACAAAACTGGCTAAGAAATTTTACTCAAATTTAAAGATACCTGATGAATTTCTAAATGTTTATTTTTTAAATTTATTTAAACAAAAAATAACAGTTCATCCATTTTCCCCCCCCCTCAACCCTTGTCTCTGGTAACCACCAATCTGTCCCCTGTATCTATGAGCTTGGTTTTTATCTATTTAAAAATATATTTTTTTTCGATTCCACATATTAGATCATACAGTGTTTATCTTTTTCTTTCTTATTTCACTGAGCATAATGCCTTTGAGGGGCACCAGTAAGTTTTAAGATGGTTTGTTACATAAGAATTACAGAATAGGGGCACCTGAGTGGCTCAGTTGGTTAAGCGTCTGCCTTTGGCTCTGGTCATGATCCCAGGGTGCTGGGATCCAGCCCCCAGTCAGGCTTCAGGTGCTGAGCAGAGAGCCTGCTTCTTCCTCTCATTCTGCCCCTCTCCCTTCCCCACTCCCTGACTATGCTGTCTCTCGCCTTGACTTTCAAATAAATAAATAAATAATCTAAAAAAAAAAAAGATTGGTAGAATAAAAAGACCATGGGAACCTTTCAGAATAACATTGTGATAGATGCAACTTAATAGTTTTTAGACTCTGGAGATAGTAATATTTTAAGAGAATCAAACAAACCACGTTAAGTTATCCTGATGTTGGGAATAGGGTAGTGGGGCAAACTGCAAATTGTTCTCCCCAAATCCATCTTCATAGTATTAGCTAGGTACATGGGTTCCTACTGTGAAATAGTATTTCCAATATCCTTTCTAGCTGGATGTAGGTGTTGACTAAGTCTTGCTCTTGAAATATGAGGAGTGCAACTTCTATGGTACCCAAAAGGAACTGGTCCTTTATTTCCACTTTCTCTTCCTTCCTATATGCTGGTTAATAAGGACAAGGTTGGAAGAGAAATGAGAAAGGGAAAATTAGGGTCCTTGAGTCTCACTGTGGAATGGAGTTGCCCTATTATCTGGACAGTTTTCCTACCTTAAGACTGTTAGAAAGTTTTAAAATTCGTGTCTTATTTAATCCACTGCATTTTATATCTGTGCTATATTAGTGTAAACTGTCCTCCCACCCCCTACCTCTTTTTTTAATAAATTAATTTTTTATTGGTGTTCAATTTACCAACATACAGAATACCACCCCCTACCTCTTAACACAGGTAGTTAAAAATAGGAGCGGAGAGACAGATGATAGGATTCCCAGGAGCAGAGCCTAGAAACTTGGCAAGGTTGGAAATTATCAAGACATCACTTTATTTAAGATTTTATTTATTTATTCATGAGACACACACACACACACACAGAGGCAGAGACATAGGCAGAGGGAGAAGCAGACTCCATGCAGGGAGCCCTATGTGGGACTCAATCCCAGGACTCCAGGATCACGCCCTGGGCCGAAGGCAGGTGCTAAACTGCTGAACCACCCAGGGATCCCAAGACATCACCTTAAAGCAAAATCTGTAAAGGATGGATCAGGAATCTAAGAAGGAAAGGAAGGGATCCCTGGGTGGCGCAGCGGTTTGGCGCCTGCCTTTGGCCCAGGGCGCGATCCTGGAGACCCGGGATCGAATCCCACGTCGGGCTCCCGGTGCATGGAGCCTGCTTGTGTCTCTGCCTCTCTCTCTCTCTCTGTGACTATCATAAATAAATAAAAATTAAAAAAAAATAAGAAGGAAAGGAAATTGCTATCTTTAAATAATCTTATGCTGTCTCAGCTGGTCAGTTACTGGCCACTCAGGTCTCTGGAATTTATAATCACTTCTACAACCTCTATTATTTTTAACAGCTATTAAAACTGACTGATGAGAAATAAAATTTATAATGCATAAAATACACAAAATGTCTAATTTGGCTTTTAGAATTTCTTGCATTCTTTTTTCTATATCCCAGTCAAGTGGAATAACTAACTGCACTTCTCCCTCTCTTTAATGATAAACTCTACATAAGGTAAAGTTTAACATTTTGGCTTTAAAGGTACAGTTCCTTACCATTCAGTACATTCACACTGTTGTGCAACCATCACCACTATCCATCTCTAGAACTTTTTATCATCTCTAATTTTAACTTTATAACCATTAAATAAGAACTGCCCATCCTACACCACCCTAAGTGGTTATATTTTTTGTAATAAAATATCAAATAAAACATCAAAAAAACTTTAATGAAACTGAGTGGATAACTGCAAGCAGTAAGAAGATATAATTAAGAAAGTAGGCTTTTGTATGACATTCTATTTGTAAAATTATTCAGCCGAGGGTATATTCTTTACAGAGCTCCTTGGTTTCTCACCTGGAAACCTAAAAACTAAATTGAAAATTTTTCTTTAATTTTCTATTCTCCCTCTTAATTTGTACTGAAACAAGCTTTTGTTTCATTTATACTTACTTCTTTAGGGCACTATTTTCCATTTACTTATCCACAGCTGGAAACCATAATCTTCTTGATCTAATGTGTTTCACCATGATGAATCATGTGATAAACAAAAACAAATGATCCCTTTGGCAGGAAAAAGGTATGAGAATGTAATGCTCAGTAAACAAAGATCTTTTCCTTAATTAAATCCATTATAATAAAATAGGAAAAGTGAAATATGTAACTTTTTTCAGAAATGTCTTCAAGAAACTGTGAAGCATTTCATGTTTTAATCATTGTTGACTGCCTTTAATATGTGTCAGAGTGTCAATTTAAGTAGGAACTACCTGATTTCAGATTTTTTTTAAGGGTTACCTTTTTGATTACTTAAAAAAAAAAGATTTTATTTATTTATTCATGAGAGACAGAGACAGAGAGAGAGAGGAAGAGACACAGGCAGAGGGAGAAGCAGGCTCCATGCAGGGGAGCCTGACGTGGGACTCCATCCCGAGACTCCAGGATAATGCCCTGGGCCGAAGGTGGTGCTAAACTGCTGAGCCACTGGGGCTGCCCCCTTTTTGATTACTATTAAAGGTTTGTTGTAATATGAAAAATGAAAGCCCTGTAAGTCATGGGTCTTTACCTCTGACATGCTACATCTCATAATCTTAATTCCAAATAAGCTGATAATTATTAATTTACTTTATTACTCAAACAGAAAAAATAAAAGCCAGTAAATCTAATGAATATACAAATCAAATGAATTATCCAAAAAACTGAAAACCAATGCCAGATGCAGTTCCTAAGAATGCTACTAGATTAATGTCAGAAATACCACATATTCTTTACTTTTCTTGTGAAGAATGTAGGGAAAAAAAGCAATTGATATGTGCAGTTGTACCCACATACATGGGGTAGAGATTACACAGAGTTTTTTTAAAGATTTTATTTTTAATTAATATCTATATTCAAAGCAGGGCTCAAACGTAACAACTCCAAGATCATGAGTCACATGCTCCACTGAATGAGTCAGTCAGGTGCCCCTCATTTTCTTAATTCTTACAGTATTGTATTGCTGCAAGAAAGAAATAATACTTGATACTTAATAAGTAAAGAGGTATCAGATATTAACTCAAATTTGAATTAGAGCAATTGGATTTCAAGAAAGCTGCTTGCTTAGAAAAAGAAATCTCTCCCATCTCAAAATTTTCTTCACATTTAAGAAAAAAGAAATAATTTAGAAAATGGTAATTTATAAGTAAAATTTCCTGCAATTTCTTTTTTCTTCTTGATTAAAGGTTTTTTTTTTTTTTCTCTATTGTACACTGTGGAAGTCTTAACTTTTAATTAACTTCCCAGCCACCATAGAAAGTTTATTATACATGAAAGTGAAGTGGTTTTCTTTCATGTTTCAACTGAATTTTAATAACTGTATTCTGTGTATTGGGAAGAGTGTAGGATTACATGTTGCCTTGGGAAAGATATCACAAGGTCTAGGACAACAAATATAATTTTAACCTTGTCAGGGCCTTGCTTTAAGACTCTCATTTTATACAGAATGAAATAGAAATCATTGAGCCAGCATTCAGGACCTACAAAGAACTAGTTGCAACCTTTATGTTCCTAATCCCATCTCCTTCTTCCACCCTAGCTAGACAGCTCAAGTAAATCACGGTCTCTCCAAAATTCAGAGGAGAATTTCCTTGGGAGTAGCATTCTTTTTTCAGAATTCTTTCCTTTATGCCTGGGCACTCAAATTCTGACATTCTTTTAAGGTCTAACTCAGGTACCACTTTCCTCTTTAACTGTAGTAATCATTTGGTGGTATCTCTCTGCACATCTCTCCACTGAATGTCCCCACCCCTTTAAGAATTCTATTTTGTTCTATTTATATTCCTTTCCCTATCTTATGTTTCAGATCTACCTCTTCAGTCCTGAGTGCTAATGAGCTTGTCAGAAAGGTGTATACCCAACCCTGAGACCCTGACCTGAGTGGAAATCAAGAGCAGATGCTTAAATGACTAAGCCATCCCGGCACCCTCTGAAGGACACCTTATGTGACTAGGAAATTCTGGGTACCTGAGGTTCTCAACTGGGGATGATTTTGCCTTCAGCTTTGCCCCCAGGATATATGGCTTTGTCTGGAGATAGTTTTGGTTGGTGTACCTTGAAGATACTATTGAAGTCTGCAATGAACAGGATAATCAGTCCAGTCCAAAATGTCAGTAGTGCTGAGTTTGAGAAAGCCTGCTTTAAACTCATCGTCCTATGGACTATGAAAAGGCAACACAGTATAGCCAAAAAAGCCTAAATTAAGGAGTTCTAGTTCTTGCACAAATGGTGCATTGCAGGACAAGTCATTTAACTTATTTCTCTATCCTCTGTTTCCTATAATGTAAATTAGCTCTAGACCTGCACTGTCCAGTAGGGTAGTCATCAGTCACATATGTGTATTTAACTTAAAATTATATAGAACTAAAAATTTCTCTGTTGCACAAGTCACACTGCAGTTGTTCAGTGATGTGTGGCTAATGGCTACTGCAGTGAACAGATGCAGAACATTTCCATCAGATGTGGAACATTTCCATCATTGCAAAAATCTCTAAGGTAACTCGCAGTTTTCAAGTTTTGTGATTCTAATTTTTAAAAATTTTATTTTAAGTAAACTTTGTGCCACATGTGGGACTAAATTCACGACCCTGAGGGGTGCCTGAGTGGCTCAGTCAGTTGAGCATCCAACTCTTGGTTTGGGATCAGAGTGTGATCTTAGGGTCCTGAGATCAAGCTCTGAGTCAGGCTCCATGCTCGGCAGAGTTTGCCTGTCCTTCTCCCTCTGCTCCTCCTCCTACTCTTTCGCTCTCAAATAAATACAATCTTAAAAAAATAAAACCCAAAAAACTCATGACCCTGAGATCAAGAGCCACATGCTCTGCCAACTGAGCCAGCCAGGGACCCCTAGTCTTGTGATTCTGAAAGAGAATACATAAAGTAATGTACATTAATAAAAGAATAGTAACTTGTAAATGGGTAGCTAAGGAATTTGGAAATAACCCATATTCCAATTAATACAATCATAATCAGAGTATTTGTATTAGCATGTCTGACACTGAAGCTTAGACAGCTTTATGGGCACCTACTGAAAAGGTATGGACAGACTTCCAGCTTCTAGTTCAACATGTAAAGATCTTTTTAAAAGATTTTATTTATTTATTCATGAGAGATACAGAGAGAGAAGCAGAGACACAGGCAGAGGGAGAAGCAGGCTCCATGCAGGGAGCCCGACGTGGGACTCGATCCTGGGTCTCCAGGATCACACCCTGGGCCGAAGGTGGCGCTAAACCGCTGAGGCACCTGGGCTGCCCAGCATGTAAAGATCTTGAAAGTCATCACTCCATCCTAACACCAAGTAAAAAGCCAAACAAACTGAAAACTCAACAATCTTACTTAGCTCCATCAGAGATGTGAAGTCACAGGGCAAAACAGTACCCCCAAAATTGAAGAGACAAAAATTGAACACGAGAGTTACAAGTTATCAGAGCAGAAATCCTGAGGAAATTCCTCGCTATTGTGATGAGAAAACCTAAACTATAATTGATGGATTGCTATAGGCTCAAACTGGACAAGTCTGAGGGTTAAAAACTCTAGAGAGTCCTACTCACGTTGGGGGGCACACTTTTGAGAGTTTTATTTCAAGGAGCTTGACCAAGTTCTTATAGTAAATATTGGAGAAAAATCCCCTCATTGCTTCTGGTAGGGGAAGAGGGAAAGGAACTATTTTCGAATAACCAGAGCATTCTGTTCTTTTTAACAAGGTCTGGCATCAAGAGAAACTATTTTTACCAGAGCCTGACTGATGAGGAGTCAGAGAAATACCCAACTCCAGCCATCCTTTCCCACTTAGGTGGAGAAAAAGCTGAGAAACACTCCGGAGGTTTAGAGTTCACAGCCACAGGCTTACTAAAAAATTGAGACCTAATCATAGGATTATAGGAAGTTTCCCTTACCCTAATATCTTACCATCTCACTACCGAAGTCCTATTTATTGCAGTTCCTTTTACCTTGCAACATCATGTCTGGTTATCAAAAACTGACAAGGCATACTAAAAGGCAGAAAACACAGTTTGAAGAGATAGAGCAAGCATCAGAACCAGACTCATATACGGGAAGGATGTTGGGAATTACCATACAAGGAATTTAAAACAATTATGATTAATATGCTAATAGATGCAGTAAAGAGATGGATAGTGTAAACAGAGATGAAAATTTGAGCTCTTCATTTCTGTTATAGTGCTTTTGATTTGCAGCATTTCTTTTTGAATCTTAGAATTTCCATCTCTTGGGGTGCCTGGGTGGCTCAGTTGGTTAAGCGTCTGCCTTCAGCTCAGGTCATGATCCCAGGGTTCTGCTCAGATTCAAAAAGAAATGCTTCATATCAAAAGCACTAAAACAGAAATGAAGATTGACTTTTATTAGTAGACTAAACATGGCTGAGAAACACCCTTTGAGCTTGAGGATATGTTAATAGAAACTTCCAAAATATAATCACAAACAGAAAAAAAAAAAAAAAAAACCCTGAAAAATCAGAACAGAATAGCCAAGAACTGTGGGACAACTACAAAAAGCGTAATGTGTGTATTAGGCACGTTAGAGGGGAAAAAGGAACAGAAGAAATATTTGAAGAAGTAATAACCGAGAATTTCCCCAAAGTAAGGACAGACTCTACATCACAGATCCAGGAATCTGAGAGAACACCAAGCAGGATAAATGCCAAAAAATGCTATACCGAGGCATATCATATTCAAATATTAGAATATCAAAGACAGAGAAAAATCTTGAAAAAAGCCAGAGGGGGGAAAATACCTATTAATTTAATTTTTAAAAAAGATTTTATTTATTTATTCATGAGAGACACACAGAGAGAGAGAGAGGCAGAGACATAGGCAGAGGGAGAAGCAGGCTTCTTGCAGGAAGCCTAATGTGGGACTCGATTCTGTGACTCCAGGATCACGCCCTGAGCCAAAGGCAGATGCTCAATTGTTGAGCCACCCAGGCGTCCCAAAAATACCTGTTTGTAGAAAATATAAAGATAAAAATTACATTTGCTTTCTTTTCAGAAACCATGCAAGCAAATGGAGAGTGGAGTGAAATATTTAAAATACTGAGGGAGGGATCCCTGGGTAGCGCAGTGGTTTGGTGCCTGCCTTTGGCCCAGGGCGTGATCCTGGAGACCCGGGATTGAATCCCACGTCAGGCTCCTGGTGCACAGAGCCTGCTTCTCCCTTTGCCTGTGTCTCTGCCTCTCTCTCTCTCTCTCTCTCTCTCTCTGTGACTATCATAAATAAATAAAAACTTTAAAAAAATAAAATACTGAGGGAAAAAACACCAACCTAGAATTCTGTACCCTGTGAAATTACCCTTCAAAAGTGAATGGGGGTGAATAAAGACTTTCTTAATCAAAATAAATACATAAATAAATAATAATAAATTAAGGGAAATTCTTGCCTTGCAAGAAATGGTAAAGTTTTTCAGAGGGGTACCTGGGTGGCTCAGTCCGTTTAGTGTCCAACTCTTGATTTTGGCTCAGATCACGATCTCACGATCTCAGGGTCATTAGATTGAGCCCCATGTTGGGTTCCATGCTGGGTATGGAGCCTGCTTAAGGTCTCCCCATTCCCTCTGCATCCCCCCAGCACTCACTCTCTAAAAAAAAAATTGTTCTTCAGAGAGAAGAAAAATGATATAGATCAGCAACTCCAATCTACATAAAGAAAAGAAGAACATTAGAGAAAAAATAAGTGAAAGTAAAATAAGACCTTTTATTATGCTTCTTTTTAAATGTTCTAACAATTGCTTAAAGCAATAGCCACAATACATTCAAGTATGTGTATTTATGTATATATGCATATGCCTGCTTATGTAGAAGTGAAATGGCAGCAATGACACAAGGGATGGAAGGAGGAATTAGTAAATATTTTGTTATTATAAGGCTCTTGCTATGCCTGTGAAGTAGTCTAGGGTTGTTTAAAAGTGGATTTGGATTACTTGTAAATGTATATTGCAAATTCTAGGCAACCACTAACAAAAGAGCAAAGAGAGAAGAGTAAATGATATTATATAGAATGTTCAATTAAACCATTAAAGGAGGGCAGCCCAGGTGGCTCAGCGGTTTAGCGCCGCCTTCAGCCCAGGGGGCTTGATCCTGGAAACCCAGGATTGAATCTCACGTTGGGCTCCCTGGATGGAGCCTGCTTCTCCCTCTGCCTGTGTCTCTGCCTCTCTCTCTCTCTCTCTCTCTGTCTCTCTCTCATGAATAAATAAAGTCTTAAAAAAAATAAAAGGAGGAAAAAGTGGAAGAAAAAAATAGGAATAAAGAATAATGGCAACAAATAAAAACCGGTACAAATATGGTATGTATTAGTACACATATATCAATAGTTATTTTAAATATCAATGGTCTAAATACACTATTTTTTTAAAGATCTTATCTATTTGTTTGAAAGAGAGAGCACAGGGGGAGCTGCAGGTAGAGGGAGAGGGAGAAGCAGACTCCACTGAATAGGGAGCCTGATGTGGGGCTCAATCCCAGGACCCTGAGATCATGACATGAACCGAAGACTTAATTGACTGAGGCACCCAGGTGCTCCTAAATACACTACTTAAAAGACAGATTGTCGAAGTGGACTAAAAAATAAGACTCAACTATAGGTTGTCTACAAGCAACCAACTTTGAATATAAAGACACATATAGATAAATGGGCAGAGAAAGAAAAAGCATCCTAACACTAATTAAAAGAAAGCAGGAATAACTGTATTAACCTCAGACAGAGCAGACCCAGAGCACGAAATTTATCAGGGATAAAGAGGGGCATTACATAATGGTAAAGAGGCCAATTATCCAAGAGGATATAAAAATTCTTGGGGTGCCTGGCTATCTCAGTAGAACTCAACATCACTATCAATCATATTGAATATAGTTGACATCTATCAGCTGCTTCACACAACAGCAGAATATATATTCTTCTTAAGTTTACATGGAAAATTCACCAAGATAGACTCCATTCTGAGCTATAAAACACACTTTCACAAATTTAAAAGAATAGAAATTAAAGGGAAAACTGGGAGCCTTTCCCCTTAGGTCAAGAACAAGACAACCGTGTCCATTCTCATTACTTTTATTGAACATAGTACTTGAAGTTCTAGCCACAGCCATCAGACAACAGAAAGAAGTAAAAGGCATCCACATCATTAAGGAAGAAGTAAAACAGTCACTATTTGCAGATGGCATGATACTATATATATAGAAAACCCAAAAGACTCCACCATAAGAATACTAGAACTGATAAATGAATTCAGTAAAATTGCAAGATAGAAAATCAACGTATAGAAATCTGTTGCATTTCTATACACCAATAATGAAGGAGAAAGAGAAATTAAGAAAACAACCCATTTACAGTTGCACCAAAAATAATAAGATACCTAGGAATAAGCCTAACCAAAAGGGTAAAAGGCCTGTACTCTAAAAACTATAAAACACTGATGAAAGAAATTGCCAAAGCAATCTTGAAAAAGAAAAGCAAAGCTGGAGGCATCACAATTCCAGACTTCAAGTTATATTACAAAGCAGTAGTAATCAAAACAGCATGATATTGGCACAAAAATAGACACACAGATCGATGGAACAGAATAGCAAACCCAGAAATAAACCCACAACCATATGGTCAATTCATCTTTGACAAAGCAGGAAAGGATATCCAATGAGGAAAGGACAATTTCTTCAAGAGTGTTGGGAAAACTGGACAACTACATGCAAAAGAAAGCAATAAGACCATTTTTAACCCTATACATGAAAATAAACCCAAAATGCATTAAAGACTTAAATGTGAGGCTTGAAACCATAAAAATCCCAGAAAAGAACACAGGTAATAACCACTTTGACTTCTGCCATAGCACCTTTTTTCTAGATATGTGTCCTGAGGCAAGAGAAACACAAGCAAAAATAAATTATTGGGACTATTTCAAAATAAAAAGCTTCTGCACATCAAAAGAAATAATAAAAAAAAAAACCTAAAAGATGACCTACTGAATGGGAGAAGATGACATCTGATAAAAGGTCACAACTTCTACAACTCAATAACCCCCCAAAAATAATCCAATTAAAAATGGGTAGAAGAAAAAAAAATGGGTAGAAGTTATGAACAGACATTTCTCCATAGAAAACATGGCCAGCAGACACATAAAGAGATACTTAACATCACTCATCATCAGGAAAATGCAAATCAAAAGTACAACGTGCTATCACCTCACACCTGTCAGAATGGCTAAAACTGACAACATAAGAAACAACAGGTGTTGGTAAGGATGTGTAGAAAAAGGAACGCTTGTGCACTGTTGGTGGGAATGCAAACTGGTGCAGCTACTGTAGAAGATAAGATGGAGGTTTCACAAAAAGTTAAAAAAATAGAACCACTTTACAATTCAGTGATTGCACTACTTAGTATTTACCCAAAGAATACAAAAATACCAATTTAAAGTGATACATGCACCATATATTTATAGCAGCATTATCTACAATAGCCAAATTATGGAAACAGCCGAAGGGCAATCAGTTGATGAATCTATAAAGAAGACATGAATATATATATGAATATTATTCAGCCATAAAAAATCATGTAATCTTGCCATTTGCAACAACATGGATGGAGCTAGAGAGTATAATGGTAAGCCAAATAAGTCAGAGAAAGACAAATATGATGTCAATCATATGTGGAATTTAAGAAACAAATGAGCAAAGGGAAAAAGAGACAAACCAAGAAATAGACTTTTTTTTTTTTAGTTTAGCACCATTTATTAAGTGATCTCAGCTGTTGTTGTAGCTGCTGTATATCAGCCTGTTCTTAAAACATAAAATGCTCTTCCAATTCCTCTCGTCCAGAAGGATCTTCCAGGTAGCACGCCAACAGAACAAGAGACTCCGATGATGCCAGCTTCAATGATGGTGCCATCCAGAGAGGGAGAGGGTCATGGCACATTCAACTGCGGCTTCCAGAGGTTTTGAAAAAGGAACCTTTGGGGGCCCAGCCTGCCTGGCATTTTGATGCTGTAGGTGTGGGTTTTGTACTCCATAATGGTGTTGGGAGGTAGGTTAAGCACTCGCCGAAGGGTATCCCGGATGAGGGCTGTGGTTGCTTGGTCACTGGCAGTCTTATTCCATATTGAAATAATGTCCTCCTGAAACCGGACAGAGACCACAGCCCCACAGATCTCCTCCCCAACCATGAACTGTTCCCCCAACATGGCCAGGATGAGATTCTCCCAGCAACGGGATGCCAAGCCCTTCCGCAGTCGAATAATCCACTTGCCACCATTTTTATTTGCATCATCCTCCCACATGGGCTTAATTCCTTCTTTGAAGAGATGGAAGTCACTGTGGCCTGTCAGGTCCCCAGGACGTACCATGTGGCTATAAAACCTCCAGAACTGCTCCACAGAGGCAAAGGTGCCGATCTGTTTGATATTCTGTTCATAGCTCTGTGAGCTGGTGGGACGGCCAGGGGTTCTTCTGCAGTACCAGAAAGTATAGTTGTACTGCAGGGGATGCTCTGCTGGCCCAGGGACAACAGCCTTCCTCTTACTGCTGCCCTGACTTTTGTCTCGTTCCGTTTTTTCCTTCTCACCATCTTTCTGTGTGCTGTTTTCTTCATTCTGATCATGGCCCCCACTGTCATCATCTTTCAGTGTGTTGAACTTGTTGTTCATCCTCTCACCTCTGCTCCGCCGGGTCTTCCCCGCCCCCCCAGTTTAGGGCCCCCAAGAAATAGACTTTTAAAAATTAATTTATTCGAGAGAGTGTGCATGTGCATGCGAGGGGGGCAGGGAGGAGCAGAGAGAGTGGATCGTGAGCCCAAACCAAGAGCCTGAGCCAACTGAGCCCCCCAGGTGCCCGAATAGATTCTTATAGAGCACAAACTGATGGTTACCAGAGGGCAAGTGGGGTGGCGTCGTTAAGTTTAATAGGTGATGGGGGGAAGCCCAGGTGGCTCAGCGGTTTAGTGCTGCCTTTGGCCCAGGACGTGCTAAACCACTGAGACACCCAGGGGTCCCCAGGGCCTACTCCTAAAACCAAAGCTTATTCCCACTCCAGGGAGCTATCAGAAATCTCAGCCATGGAAGACTATTGGCACCTAGCTGATAACTAGATGCCATCTAAATGCAGCAGAATTTGACAGACTCAAGAGGGATTTTTTTTTTAAGATTTTATTTATTCATTCATGAGAGATACAGGGAGAGGCAGAGACACAGGCAGAGGGAGAAGCAGGCTCCATGCAGGGAGCCTGACGTGGGACTCCATCCCAGGTCTCCAGGATCACACCCTGGGCCAAAGGCAGGTGTCAAACCACTGAGCCACCCAGGGATCCCTCAAGAAGGGATGTTTAATAATACACAGACTTATAGTAAAACAGTCTGCAAATATTTATTGGGCACCTGTTGTGAATGAGACACTGTTCAAGGACTTGAAGGTATATACCAGTGAATAAAGTCCCTGTTTTTTTTTTTAATTTTTATTTATTTATGATAGTCACACAGAGAGAGAGAGAGAGAGGCAGAGACACAGGCAGAGGGAGAAGCAGGCTCCATGCACCGGGAGCCCGATGTGGGATTCGATCCCGGGGCCTCCAGGATCGCGCCCTGGGCCAAAGGCAGGCGCCAAACCGCTGCGCCACCCAGGGATCCCTAAAGTCCCTGTTTTAATAGTGCTTACATTTTAATAGAGGGAATTCACAATAGACAAATTATATGTTAGCTGATAAGTACTAGAGTGAAAAATAGAGTAGGGAAGAAAGGGATGCTATTTTCTAAAAGAGGGTGAAGGAAGGCTTTATTGATGTCTTAGAATGTTTGGGCTGCTGTAACAAAATACCAGAGACTTGTAGATTACAAACAAATTTTTTTTTTTACAGTTTTATAGCCTAAAAGTCCAAGATGGGTGATTATATGAATGCCATCTTCCAGGTCCCAGACTTCTTGTATTTTCACATAGTGGAATGGGCTAATGAGCTCTCTGAGATCAATTTCCTAAGAATACTATTCCCATTCATGAGGGCTCCTTCCTCATGATCTATTTTCAAAGGCCCTACCTCCTAATACCATCACCGTGGGTGTTAAGATGTCAACATATGGATTTTGGAAGGACACATTCAGACTATACTAACGGAAAAGGTGATTCTTCAGCAGAGGCTTGGAAGACTGTGTGTGGACATGTGCGGAAGGAGCGTTCCAGGTGGAGGGACAGCTTATATAAAATTACTGAAAATGGGAGGATGCTTTGTGAATTTTTTTTTTAATTTTTTATTTATTTATGATAGTCACACACAGAGAGAGAGAGAGAGAGGCAGAGACACAGGCAGAGGGAGAAGCAGGCTCCATGCACCGGGAGCCCGACGTGGGATTCGATCCCAGGTCTCCAGGATCGCGCCCTGGGCCAAAGGCAGGCGCCAAACCGCTGCGCCACCCAGGGATCCCTGCTTTGTGAATTTTAGAAGCAGCAAGGAAGCCATTGGTCTGGAGTGAAATAAGGCAAGACCAGAATAGTTGTGAGAAGTTTTTTTTTTTTTTTTAAAGATTTTATTTATTTGTGAGAGACACAGAGAGAAAGAGTCAGGGAGAAGCAGGCTTCCTGCAAGGAGCCCGAGGTGGGACTCGATCCCAGATCCCAGGATCATGCCCTGAGCTGAAGGCAGGTGCTCGACCACTGAGCCACCCAGGCGTCCCTAGTTGTGAGAAGTTAAAGAGACATAAGTGTGGGAGGAAAACACAGGTCCTCGCTGTTTTAATTGTGGCATGGGAAACTACCGGAGAGTTTTTAGCAGAGGTGGGACATTTTATTTCTGTGTTAAAAGATCACTGTGCTGACTGTGTTGAGAATAATCCATGGGTGGAGAGAGTGCAGAGGCAGAGAGACAAACTGGATCGCCTTTACAATCTAGAAAAGATTTAGTGGTAATTCGCCTGAGAGGGACAGTGATGGGCCAGCCCAGGTGGCTCCGTGGTTAGCGCCGCCTTCAGCCCAGGGCCTGATCCTGGAGACCCAGGATCGAGTCCCACGTCAGGCTCCCTGCATGGAGCCTGCTCCTCCCTCTGCCTGTGTCTCTGCCTCTCTCTCTCTCTCTGTGTCTCTCATGAATAAATAAATAAAATCTTAAAAAAAAAAAGTGAGTGGTGCTAGTGTATAACAGGAGAAAATGAATGGGCATGGCTGTGTTGCAACAAACTTTATTACAACGCTACAACTCGACTTTTACATTTTCTCCAAATGTCACTAAATATTACTCTTTAATACTAATTGTTAAATACACACCGAGCAAAAACAGTCTGCAAAACCTAGAATATTTACTCTGGCTGTTTAGTCTTTCAAGCTTGTATAGATGAAACAAGACGGGACATTAGTTGGTAATGGTCGAAGACGGGCGAGGATATGTGGGGTTTATTGTACTAGTTTACCTTTGTATATATATGGTTGGCATCTTTCAGAAAAACAAAAGTCTGATAGATGTTTAGGGGTGTTAAAGCTGGTCATGCGTCTTCCCATCCCCTTTCGACAAACGTCGCCTGAAAGTCGTGTAAATCTGGTAAATGCAGCCTTTGCTTTTTTTCTTTTCCTGAAAAGGCAAAAACCGTTTCAAGCCTTTAGGGTTGTCAAAGGAATCCCTTTGGATTGGACATTTGGCGGCCGCGAGAGTGGGAGGCACAAACGCGATGGGGGAAAGGGGCTTTGGTTTTTTTTTTTTTTTTTTTCACATCATATATGTGTATATATATATATTCACTCCCAAGACCAACCCCCTTTTTACAAGGAATCAAGACAAAATCCCCGTTAGTTATCACTCCAGGATTCCCCGCCCTCAGATGAGTCCCGGAAATGACGCCGTCAGCCCAGCGCTCCCTCCGTCCGTCCCCAGTAGCGGCGGGGCAGGAACGTCAGCACGTCGGTCCTCCCGCAGGTCCCGCACGGGGACGACCCGCCGGAACGCCCCAGCCGGCGCCAGTCCCCGAAGCTTCGGGAGTCCGGGAGACTGCGACTGCGCAGGAATGCGGGGGCGGGACTTCAAGTGGCCCCGCCCCCCCCTCAGACCGCGCGGCCAATGAGCAGCTCCTGCCCCGGGGCCGAGTAAATCCCCAGAGGCCGGAGTGATTAGCCGAGGCCCGCCCCGCCCGCCCTTGGCTTCTGCCGGCTCTCGCTCCCCGCCTCGCGCCGCCGCCGCCCCGCCTTCCTCCCTCCGCCGCCCGCCTCCCCTCCAGCGAGGTGACACGGGGCTTCGGCTGGGGAAGGGGGCGAGGGGAGTCGGTCAGGCGTCGGCCCGGCGGCGTCGGCGCGGCCCCCAGCCTGAGCGCGGTGAGGGGTGCGGGTCGCAGGGGAGAAGGGGGCCGCGTGGCGGCCGCGGGAGGGCCCTGAGCGCGCGGCGGGGGGCGCGCCGTGGCGTCTGGGGGCGGCCGTGAGGGCGGCGAGCGCGACCCGGGTGTGCCCCAGGGCGGTCGGCCGGGCTCGGAGGATGCCGAGCTCGCGTCGCCCCGTTTCCAGAGCTTCTCTTGGCAGCTTGGCACAGACCTTAAGGATTTTGCCTCTGTTTGGGTTTGTGTGGGCTGCGAGGAGGACATTTAAAGATCCCCTGAAAACACTTGGAGGCTCTCTCGGGGGTGCTTGCCCCGCGCGGGAGGGTGCGTCCCCGGCCCTCGGTCCTGGGTGGGGAGGCGGGGAGGCGGGGAGGCCAGGTGGGCCGGTCCACTTTCGCTCTCCGAGTCTCGTTAAAATAAACAAACCAGGAATTCCTCGCCCTTCTCCCCACGCCCTGCCCTGCCCCACTCAGCGACACACATACCCAAGTTTTTAAGAAGCTGACTTAGAAAATCCTAAGGGCGGGGCGGGGGGGGGGTCGGTCTCCTTTGTCTTGAAAATACAGCACTAGTACGTGCGGGTTTCTTTATAAGAAATATGAGTGGTCTCAAAAAAAAAAAAAAAGAAAAAAAGAAATATGAGTGGAAAAAAGAAAAAAAATATGAGTGGCCCTGGGGCGAATTTGTGGTCCCGAGTAGTCCTCTTTCAGGGTCCGCCCTAGAGGATTCTGACGGTATTGATTGGTGTGAGGTACTGTGTTGGCTGCGACGCCTGCGTGAGGCTCTGCGCTCTGGAAAAGCAATCCCCATAAAAGCGTAGCCGGTTGTTTGCAGGAAGTGAAGTAGATAAATCTATAGTTCTGATAAATCTACACTTATTATTTTTTTTAAGACGGCCTCTGTTCCTACCAAACCTTTGCGTATTTTTTTTTTTCTCTTTCACAGATTTGATTAATCCTCTCCCCCACCCAACCACCTACCACCGATGAGGAGAAGTTGGAGTGACTTGGTTGAACTGAATTTTATTCACCAGAAGACAGTCCCGTTTGTTTCACTTCTTTTCGTTTTCCCTGCTGCTTTGGGCTTTACTGTAACGGCAGAAAAACTTGGAAAATAAAATGAACATGCTGTGGTCTTGAACATACATTTTTTTTTTTTTTTTCCTTGAGGAAAAAATTAAAGTGCCAGAGTGAAAGCCAGAATGGCATCCAGAGAGAGGCTCTTTGAACTTTGGATGCTTTATTGTACAAAGGTAATTGTTTTCCTTTTTATTTCTAAGTTTTGAAATACTTTGTTATAAGATTTTGTGACCGGCCTTATTTTATTTACCGGATAGTAGCAGATTTTTATTCATAGTAATGACCCGAAATTTAGAAACATGGACTTTTCCGTCTTCCACTTTTCTTGGGTTTGAACACAGCACGATATTGACACACTTTTAAAACATGTAGGTATGGTTTTATTTGATAATTTTCTGAAGGGATTCCCCAAATTATATCCCCCAGAGTTAATGACCTTAGGAGAAAAATAAAATACTTGTTTTCCTGCTTTTCTTTTCCCCCCACAAATAGGGGTAGAATAGATATTTTTATGAGAGGAGCATTAACATTTTTTGTATAATCTCTTAATTGGCTTAAAAAAGATTATTGATTATGTAAAAATGTTACTGATTTCAGGTGGTTATAAACTTATTGTGATGATAGCACTTGATAAATATTGGATCGTTTGATCCTCACAATAGTCCTGTGAGATGGGTATTGTAATTATCCCCTTTTACTGACCAGAAAATTGATGTAGAAGTTAAAGGGGCTATTGAGAAGTAGAACCACTTGAGTTGTTAAATCCATGCTTTTATCCATAATGACTCCTTAATTTTTATTTTATACAAGAGAATTTTTTGTCTTTGTGTGAATTTTTACATGTTAGCTTTGATTTTAGGTTATTGGAAGAGAAGGATACTATTTGAAAACATGTTTTTCAAGAAAAGAGCTACATTAACCACTTGGAAGATATTGTTAAGGGTCAGGAAACATCTCTAATTTACTACTTGAGTTTCTTTAGCTCTGTGGTGAAGTTCTCAGGTCTCAGCTTTTATTTCTGCATTATCCCTTCAGGCTCCTTTTTTTATTCAGCTTTTTAAAGAACAAGTTACTCTTTAACAAGTGATCTCCGTTATCTCTAATACTAAATTTTAGAGGTCACAGTGGAATTTTCTTTGACTTCCTGGTTTGGTATTTCTTACAGTTACTGAAGGACATTTACTTTGAAATGTTTGATAGTGGATTTTTAAAATAGCTTTTTTAGTCTTGTGTAATTTAATGCCAGAAATGTCTTTTTAAAAATAGACCATTTTTTCCAATAAAAAAGGAATCTAATTCACCACTTTTGAAAATAGTCACTAACATACATGTCAGCCAGAAATTAAAATGCATTTTAGTATGAAGAATGTTGATTGTTTAAAAATGATTTATTTAAAAATTCATTAAGATTAGGAGGTTTTACATTTTCAGGATGACAAAAGATAAATGGGGTTACATCTTATTCTGCTTTGTAGGTAGAGCTCTTGTTTTGTCATTGTGCTTATTGAAAAGATAGTATAGGGGCACTTGGCTGGGTCAGAGCATGTAGAGCATGCAACTCGTGATCATGGGCTTGTGAATTTGAGCTCCACATTGGGTGTAGGGGTTACTTAAAAATCTTTAAAAAGAAAAGATAGTATAGTTTGTTGGCATACCCCGAATTTTATTCTTGATAACCTTTATTATAAATATGAATCCTTACTCTTTTATAAAGATGTTTAAGTAAATAACGAAGACCCTTCATGGTCAAATTTTAAAGCCTAATTTTGGACAGGAAGATAAACCCCTCCTTTTAAAATTTTTTGGATAGGGCAGCCCTGGTGGCTCAGCAGTTTAGCAGCACCTTCAGTCCAGGGCATGATCCTGGAGACCCGGGATCGAGTCCCATGTCAGGCTTCCTGCATGGAGCCTGCTTCTCCCTCTCCCTGGGTCTCTGCCTCTCTCTCTCTGTGTGAATAAATAAATACAATCTTAAAAAAAAATAAGGTTTTTTGTATGAATCCCATTTTTATGTTTAAGATTTAAATCAGTTGTGCACTTAAGATTTAAAATTTTTTGACTATTTTCAAAAATTGTTATTAAAATAATGATTTATGTTTCATCAGTTCATGGGTAAGCTTGTAAGCTAGATAATGTGTAAGCTAGACAATTCAAGTAGTTTCCAAATATACATCATATATTTAACACTTCTGCTCCCCGGTGAGAATGATTACCAGATAGCCAGTTGTTCTTTACACTGTCCAGCCTTATTGCTCTCATTTTAGCATATTGCTTTCAAACCACCTGCCTCTTTCACCTGACTTTTTAGACCTTTACTTACACCTTTAATGAGTCTTCAGACTACTTCAAGACTGCACAGATCTTCTTTTAACTTAGCTCCAATTTAGACCTTTTGTGGGCTTGTAACTGTGAAGTTAGTTTTGGCTTTGCTCCTGTTTTATTTTGTGACCTTGAGCAAGATTTACCTCTTTGGCTCTCACATTTTTTCATTTGGTCTGTGTGTATAGGGAGAATGCTTGTTTTAATTCACCATTAACATTTTCATTTGTTTTGACTTCGGAGGGACATGCATTTATTTTGTCCTTATACTTCTGGATTGTCATATAGATTTTTTTAGCTCATCGTCTTTGTTAAGTTTTTCCTTATGAAAAATTTCAAGTAGGCATAGAGAAGATAATACAGGGAACTCTTTTGTATCTGTCACTCTGCTTCGGTAACTTATCAATTCATATCATCTATAACCCTCCATTACCCATGAAATATTTTAAAGCAAATCCAGACAACATCATCTTATCTAATAAGTATTTAAAAGTATATCTATGAAACTCTTCTTAAAAACGTGATAATCAGGGATCCCTGGGTGGCACAGCTGTTTGGCGCCTGCCTTTGGCCCAGGGCGTGATCCTGGAGACCCGGGATCGAATCCCATATCGGGCTCCCGGTGCATGGAGCCTGCTTCTTCCTCTGCCTGTGTCTCTGCCTCTCTCTCTCTCTCTCTCTCTCTTTCTCGGTGACTATAATAAATAAATAAAAATTTAAAAAAATAAAAAAAAACGTGATAAAATATAATTCTTCAAGTCAGTCATCAAATATCTGGTCAGTGCTCAAACTTTTCTGATAGTATAAATATTCTTATTTTCCTGCTGTTTGACTCAATATTTAAACAAAGTATACACATATTTTGTTGAAAGTTTCTGTTAAATCTTTTAATCTATAGGTTCTCCCCCACAATACTTTTTATTCCTTCTGATTATTTGTTGAAGAAACCAGGTTTTGATATTAGAGTTTTCCTCATTCTGGGTTTTGCTGATTTCATTACTTGATTTTAATTGTTTTTCTCTCCTGGTGTCTGCAAACTGGCAGATCTAGAGACTTGGTTAATTCATGTTCTCTTTGGTGGGGGAAGCCTAGAGTAAGTGTTTCCACTATCAGTGAGTTTTACTTATGTGTATTGATTATTTCATTAGGAGTTTGCAAAACTGTGATGTTCCAATTCTATTATTTCTTTATTAGCAGAACGTATATAGAGAAGTGTCCCTGTATCTATTGTTTGAGAGTCTTTAAAGGGAAGGCAGGCAGGATAAATATTTGATTCTTTCTCTTTGTTTTTAGAATGATGACTTGAGTTACTAGCATGCTCCAAAGGTGATCAGTTATTTTTCTTAAGTATCAAGTACATCTTTAATGATTAAAATTTAAATATTGTCTACCATTTTGCTGTCCTCGTTGGTGTGCTATCCATACCAAACTTTGTTTACATACCTGATTAAAGATGACTTTGAAGATTTTTGAAAGTCTGTTTCAGAATGGTAAGGTTAGGACATTCTCCATATTTGCCACAGTGCTAACTGGCAGAGGCATTCCACAGTGTATTAGCCATAGATCAATATTAAGGTATTATCCTAGTGTTTCTATGTAATGTGATGTTTTAAAAGTTGCCATTGATAATTATAAAAGTTTAGTAGGTCTTTAGGGCAATATCAGAAATAATCCTTGGGTAATACTGTTTAGGCAAAAGAGAAGAGAATATATAAATATGTTTTCTTTTAGCCTAGGTTCAGTTGTAAGCCTAAATGCTAGTGTTTAAAGTCTTTCAAGTACAATTTAAAAAGTTTACTGGTATCAGTTTTTAGCAGATGGCGTCCTACAAATTAAACTTGATATTTGAAAATAATTTGGGTAAAAGACTTGGCAGTTTTTTTTTTTTTTTAAATTTTTATTTATTTATGATAGTCACACAGAGAGAGAGAGGCAGAGACACAGGGAGAAGCAGGCTCCATGCACCGGGAGCCCAACGTGGGATTCGATCCAGGGTCTCCCGGATTGCGCCCTGGGCCAAAGGCAGGCGCCAAACCGCTGCGCCACCCAGGGATCCCACTTGGCAGTTGTTTTAACCAAACTTTTCAGGTCTAATTTTTCACTTTTTTCTTCTAGGAATAGAGTTTAATTGCATGGTTAGAAACATGCATCTTCCTACTAGGTTATTTGTTAACATCATGTAATTATCACATAATATAGACAGTATGATTTCTGAAAACCTAGCATTCCTGCTTTCTATAGATAATTTCACTAGATTGATTATGTAGTCTGATCTTTTCTCCAAACGGCCATACCCACCCAGGGTCAAGGATTTCATTAACAGTGAATTTCATATAGCTCTTATAAGTTAAACATTAATTTGAACAGGTTTAATCATGTATCTGGATTTTAGTATAGTTAACTATTTCTTGTCTGAGCATATTTTTCTTAGTATTAAAGGCAAATTGATTTGCTTTTGGATATCTAAAGATTTTAGTTCATATTATCTGTAGTAGGCACCACATTATTCCTATCCTTTGACATTTTTTTACATAGTGTACTTAACGGTAAGAGAGACAGAACAGTTTTTGTCTGTTATACAACCTTTTGGAATTTATCTATTGCAAATAACAAGACATATGTATCATAAGTCCCTCTCTTAAGTCCCCTTGGATAGGCATTAGGATATATTTCTGTTTAACATTTAGCTTTTTGAGAGTGCTATAGTTGATCACTAGAATACTGCAGAAAAGAAACGGAACCTCTCAAATTCTTAGATAAGATTAAGTTATTTTTGTTCTGTGTAGTGGAAAGTATCAAATGCATGAACTCACTAAAAAGATACAAGGTGACTCAAAAGCATCAGGACATTTGAAATATAGCAGTGAACAAAAAAATGAAATATAGCAATGTGGGTTGAAATTTATGGTTCATTTTTGTCATTTGCTTTTTTAAAAAATTATTCATTGTACACTAAAGAATTTTGTGAAGCTACAGAATTAGAGCCAACATTTAGTCCCAGTTTTGCTTCTGAGCTTAAAGAAGGACCTGAAAACAGGTCACATAATTTCTTCATGTTAACAATTTTCTCATCTGTGAAATGGGAAAAAAGTGATTATTTTTGCATCTCTCAAAGTTGTGTAGAAAAGATGAATTGATTATGTTTACATGTATTGTAAGGGTGAGAAATATAAAATGTAGTCTTTATTAGTAGTTTTAAAATTCATATATGAGCTCAAGAGTGTAGCATTACTTCCATTTTGCCTTTATTTAATATAATAGAGAACAATATTCTCACCTTTTTATCTAGTGATGAAGCAGAGCTCATCAATGGCTTAATTTTTAATCTTTTTATTTTTCTATCAGTCATAGTGCTTAGTTATTCTAATAATGATACGGGATATTTTTTTCCTCCTCTAAACCAAGTTTGTTTTGGATCTTGGTGATGCTCCATTTCCTGCTGTTGCCCTTTGTCCTGCTAAATCTGGAATATGACTGAAATAGATAGTTTTGCAATGAGCTCAGAGTAAGCTTCCTTTTCAGAATAAAAGTTTTGCTTCATAAAGAAAATAGAATTTAGAGTTGTTTATATGTAGATTCGGGAAAAAATGGAATGAACATGAACTCTTCCAATGAGAGAATTATAATTTTAAGTGAAGCTTTTAAGATTCCTCAATATGTATATTCCTCAATATACATTAGCCTTTATAATTAACCTACATTTAATAAGTCTCTGGTATGTGCAAAGTGTAAAATGGCTCTTAAATTTCTGTGGCTTAATAATGACTTTGTATATAAGGAAAGTAATGTTTGACTTGAAGCAAAACAAAAATTGCTAGCAGTTCAGTAGCAGTGGTTACCTGTTTGTTTTACGAAGTTAGATGTGAAAACAAGAAATAAATATCTTACATCAATAGACATGAAAGTAGCCCTTAGGAAAGGAATATTACCTTTTTGATTTGACTTGAGCTTATGTACCACTCTAAAAAGGGGTTAAGATGCATGAATTCTTATCTTTTGAATATCAAAATTTGAACTTCCTGGTAGAAAGTAGAATTAATAGCATTTGAATATGTAGATAGGGGTGTGAGTGAAAAATAAGTCTAAAATAATTCTCAGGTTTTTTATTGGCAGATTCAGGTTTTATTGGCAATTACTGAAGAGTTACATGAAAGTAAGAAGAGAAGAAGATTTTAGGGAGTCCTGGAGAACATTATCATTTAGGAGGAACATAGAAGAGTTTGTAAGGAGTTTGAATGGGGGGACAACAAGGAGTGAGTAGTTGCCTCAAGTAGAGGGCTTATTTATTTATTTATTTTTAATTAATTTTTAAAAAGATTTTATTTATTTATTCATGAGAGACACACACACACAGAGAGGCAGAGACACAGGCAGAGGGAGAAGAGGATCCATGCAGGGAGCCCGACCGGGGACTCCATCCCGGGTGTCCAGGATCAGGCCCTGGGCTGAAGGCGGTGCTAAACTGCTGAGCCACCGGGGCTGCCCAATGGCTTTTTTAAAGAGAGTAGTCAGTACTGTCAAATTCAGTATAGCAATAAAGAAAAGCACTATGAAGCATATGTTGGATTTGATAATTAAGAGATTATTGATGGGGTGCCTGGGTGGCACAGTTCGACATTTGGTTTTGGCTCAGGTGCTGATCTCAGGGTTGTGAGATCGAGCTCCATGTGGGTTTCTGTGCAAATAAGTGAGGGGTCTGCTGCTCTTCCTTGTCCCATGCCGCTAAACCAACCCCTGCCATGGGCACACTCTCTAGTAAATAAATCTTTTAAAAAGAGATTATTGGTGGCCCTACCAAAGTAATAATAATACAGGAATAAAAAATGTTAAAAGTACAATCTGGGCAAATAAAAAAAAAAGGACAAATCCCTACTTTAATTTTTTAATTAAATTTAGCAGGCTTAAAATTACTACCAAACTGCTGTTCTTAAAGTTTGAATATGTTTACTTTTGATTTTTGTAACTTCTCTGGCCAAGGAATCTTTATTGACCTCTATACTATACTGCTCTAGAACGTCTGAAAATTCAAGATTCCATCTGTAATTTGAAAAATGCAGCTCTGTGGGGCACCTGGGTAGATCAGTGGTTGAGTGTCTATCTTTGGCTCGGGTTGTGATCCTGGGATCCTGGGATTGAATCCTGTATTGGGCTCCTGTGGGGAGCCTGCTTCTCCCTTTGCCTGTGTCTCTGCCTCTCCCTGTGTCTTTCATGAATGAATAAATAAAATCTTTTTAAAAAAGAAAAATACAGCTCCACAAATTGAAGTCACTGATGATCATTGATAGTGCAAATGTGACCACAGAAATTGAGTGCTAGTTATAAGGTAGTCAACTTTGATATACTTAAATTAATTTGAAAATTAATACAAATGAGAGTACAAACTACATTTTTATGTGAAACTTATGGACCCAGAAATATTTCTCATAACCTCCAGGGATCTTAGACATGTTTCAGAAACACTAGCCTTGATCAGTATCTGACATACCGCTGCTGCTTTGTCTTTTTTACAGCTTCTTTTCCCTATTGCAAAATTACTTGGCAAATTTACATGAGGGGGTGAAATTTGGGGCCAAGAATCCAGTCTACCACAGTCTGATTTTTTTGGTTACAATTATTCATATCTCTCCCATATACAAAATCTACTTCATGTCCATTTTAATAACACCAGAAGTCTTATCCAATCATCATACCAATTAAAACCCAAGATCTTATACTATGTATCAGGTCCAATTGTGATTTTTATTGGTATAGAGACCTGTGACCTCAGAAGACATGGTTGATATCTGGCCCCCACAGCCCCAATATATTGTAATGAAACTAAAATAGGAATGCCACAATAAAGACTCTTGGAAAAAGAGAGAATGGGAAGCATAGAGGAGGCTTTGGTCCATCGCAATTCTGAATACTGGGCAAATGTCACCTCGTCCCTCTACTTTCAAAGAAGGAATGTTCCATGATTTGATTCTGGTTCTGTGCCTTGGGAGTAGTTGCACAGGCTACTGTTCTCTCTTGTTCCTAGAGGTTCTTTTTCTCTAATGTTCTTTTGGTACATCTGACGAAGGCACTGGAGACTGTGTACATTCTTATGACCAAACCATTCATCTGGCTTCCTGCATATAGAAAGTCCCCTATAGGGATCCCTGGGTGGCGCAGTGGTTTAGCGCCTGCCTTTGGCCCAGGGCGCGATCCTGGAGACCCGGGATCGAATCCCACATCGGGCTCCCGGTGCATGGAGCCTGCTTCTCCCTCTGCCTCTCTCTCTCTGTGTGTGTGTGACTATCATAAACAAATAAAAATTAAAAAAAAAAAAAAAAAAAAAAGTCCCCTATAGAAAATGAGAGTTCACTAATTCTTTTGCCTTCACTTGTTTTCTCTTGTCTAACTATATTGTCAAATAACTCCAACATGGTATTCTGTAGTATTTGAAATAAAAGGCAAACTTGTCTTCTTCAATTTAGGGGGAAAAAGACTGGGGTTTTCTATTAGGTTAGCTTTAGACTTTGGGACTGAGACATGTATTATGTATAACCCTCTGAATTCATAGATCAAATTTGTGATAGGTAAATGATAGATGTTTTACTTTATTCATTTTTTTTTTAGGCATACTGCTAACATTTCTAATTCAGGTTTGCTATTATTACAATATATTATAAAACTACTTAGAATAGTTCTATGTGTGTACTTGTTAAGATGTGGCTAATTAGACTATTCCTAAGTTCTAGAAAAATAAAGACTTAGTATGAAAAAAAAATCACAGCTTATTTTAATCATTGGTAGATAGTGGCTGTCATTTTAAATATTCTCTCTTTTTTTTTTAATCTTTTAAAAAAATTTTTATTTATTTACGTTAGTCACACACAGAGAGAGAGAGAGAAGAGGCGGAGAAGCAGGCTCCATGCACCGGGAGCCCGATGTGGGATTCGATCCTGGGTCTCCAGGATCGTGTCCTGAGCCAAAGGCAGGCGCTAAACCGCTGCGCCACCCAGGATCCCCTAAATATTCTCTTTTATTAGAATCATTATGAATTGTAAATAGATACATTGGGAATCAGGTGCTATACTTAATTCTCAGTGGTCCTTCATTTTAAATTATGTAAAATAAAATGCATGTAGATCAGCATTTAGTGACTTGTAGTATATGAATTTAAGTGTTTGGCCTACCTAACTTTTTCTGTTTATACTCAGATGCCTTAACAAAAACTTTTGATTTATTTTGTGAAAATGGAATTTATTTTTTCTGACAATTTTTTTCTGGTCATTCAAAATTTTTCAAGATGTGGGTAACTATGTGAAATGACTGGAATCTACCATAAATATAAATGATCTCCTTTGATGATGACAGAATTCAGACAAGTGTTAGTTAGCAGCCCTGATTTCCTCATCTTTTCCTCAGCTTTTACTAAAAAGAATAGAATTCACCTTGTAATGTGCCACTTCTTTTTCAATAGGGAAAATAGGGAGCCCTACTCTTAAATATATTTATAGGGACTATACTATCCTTTAAAACTTTTTTTTTCTTTTTTTTGAGAGAACAAGCATGTGTGAGCACCAGGGACGGAGGTGAGGGGGAGAGGCAAGGGGAGAGGAAGAGAGAATCTTCAGCAGACTCTACACCTGGCACCAAGGCCCATGTGGGGCTCAATCTCACCATCCTGACATTGTGACCTGAGCTTAAATCGAAAGTCAGACACTTAACTGATTGAGCCACCCAGGTGCTCCTGGACTACATTGTCTTTTAAAATACTGAAAGTAACTTGTTCTTACTTACATCTAAGGAATATTAACATTTTCTTTTATGTCTTGTGACATAAAAGATTCAAACTCCTGGAATTATCTACTCACATTGAACCAAAGCATTAACTGATCCATGCATTTCTCAAAAAAGTCATTCGAGCATTTCACAATTTGCCTCTGTAAAAAAATGTAGTGTTGTTTGATACATTTAACTGCTACATAATCTTTCCTGACATTAAACATTTGTTTGAATAGGTCTCCTAAATGGCTCAGTCTGTTAAGCATCTGCCTTCGGCTCAGATCATGATCCCAGGGTCCTGAGATCAAGTTCTGTATCAGGCTCCCTGCTCTGCCAGGAGCTTTTCCCTCTGCCTGTCACTCCCCCTACTTTGCTCAAGTGCTTGTGCTCACTCGCTTGCTCTTTCTTGAGCACGTGCTCTGTGTAAAATAAGGAAAAAAATTTAAAAAAAGAAAGCATTTGAATATTAGGAAAGATATGTACTATTTTATGGTATTGTGAAGTGAATTTATACTTTTTTATTGAGTAATTTTGACTCAGGATTTTTGTCAAAATACAAAATTTAAATAAGTTCAAATATAAAATTTTAATTTTCTAGTGAATTAACTTCATTTTAGGGATAAAAATGCATAAATTTTCTAATTTAGATTTATGGTCTAAGAAAAGTTCTGATTTATGTCAGCATTAAAATTTTTTAAATTTGAGATACAATTCTAGAAAATATAAACATTCAGAAAGTAAACATTTCATTTTTTCAGAGATTTTCAGTTTAAGTACTTTATGGATGTGATTGAAAAATCTGTAAATTATATTTACTACTATTAACATCATTAAGATATTAAATTTGAAAAACTTAAACCTAACATGACACTTCAATATTATTTTAAACTTTTAAGCTTCGTTTAAAAGGTATCAATGTTATATTTAATTAATACATGCCTAGTGGTAGGCTTATCTTAAAAGAATTCACCGTAGGTGGGGGTGCCTGGCTGGCTCAATCAGCAGAACATGCAGCTCTTGATCTTGGGGACATGAGTTTGAGCCCCACGTTGGGTAGAGATTACTAAAAAAAATAAACCTAAATAAAAAGAATTTGCTGTAGTTCAACTAGTTATTGGGTACCTGCTTGTATACACATGTTGCTTACTGTCACTTTATCCCTTGAATTGTGTATTTTCCTCTATTTAAAATTTTTTTAACATAAACTTCATTTTTTAGAGCAGTTTTAGATTCATAGCAAAATTGAATAGAAAGTACAGAGTTCCTTTGTATTTCCTGTTCCTACATATGCACAGCCTTCCTTGCTGTCAGCATCCCATCTCACAGTGGTACATTTGATCACCTGATTTCCCAGAAACACCTGCTCCAGAAATTTCTTTACCTGTCCACCATGTGTGAAATTCCAAGGTGAATGCAACATTAATGGAATAAGTCATGTTATACCTAACATTTAAATGTTCCATGTGTTAGCGTTTTCAAATCCTGCCAGGTTTAACTGAATCAGCTATGTTGATCAAATCTGGAACTTAGTTATCTGAATGACTTTTTTTTTTTTAATGAATACCTAAAGTAAAATTTGAAATCATTTCTATAGGAATTGGTGTATTCTAAGCCTATTTTTTACATAAACCTCTATTTGAACGTTCCTTTTTCATTTACGTTAAAATGACTTCCAAACCTTTAAAGATGTGACAGGCTTTCTTTCATCAAAATTTTGTATCTTTTATCTATTTAATTGACTAACTTCATCTGTGGGCATGCTTTTCCAACTAGAGTCAGTTTCCCATTTAGATTGTAGGCTTAGATGTGAGACTTTAGGGAAGATGAATGAACTCATCAGAGATTGATTAAAGAGAGCATTTCATCAAGGTTTTAAAGAATGGATAGTAGTTTGATAGCCACAGAATATGTTCCAGACACATATAAATCCTGACCAAAATTATGAAAGAAAAGTGACCTTACGGTAGACTTTTCTTTCTTTTCCAAGGGTTGTTGGACCAACCCTTCTGAAAATCATTTACAATGCTGAATAAAATTTAAGTCATATTTTAATAACATTGAAAAGCTGGCAGGATGGTAAGGCTTTAAATCTTAGTGAAAGCAGGAACTTCATTAGATGGAGAATGGAAGCCACTTTTCCTGGTGAACTTCTGCTTTTGTTTTTTCTCATCTTGTGGATGGAAGGAAGAAGTCAAAGCTAAAGACTAATTAGAGTGAGAAGTCTAATAGGTTTTCCCTCGTGACCCCCAAAGGTGTACACCCTTGGCGTAAAGCTCAATTGAAAAGCAAACCCACCTCACTCTTCCATCTTCAGTTGGGAGACTAGGGAAAAATGGCTTTGTTTTAAGCAGAGCTAAAAGGAGAAAAGTCCCTGAGAAGATGTTACCACAAGTTGATTCTTTTGTGGATTTGCAATCAAATCTACCTTCCTTCCAAAGTCCAAAAGCCCTAAGTCATGGAGACTAGTCTGGTGCTTGGTAAAAGCAAATGCAAATTCCTCTGGAAGAAGAAACTTCAATACAGATACCAAATATATTTTCAAATTGCAGCTTAATAATTTAATTCATGATTTGTGAATCAATCATAACAGGCTCTTATTGTCTTGGAATATCATATTTTCCAAGAGATTTGACAGATACTCTTGTCTTCATTTGCATTGGTTGGCATATGGTAGTTAATTCTTTGCATGTATTTCAGTTTCCTCTATTTGAGGGTATCTCCCATTGTTCACTTCATAAAGCACTTGCCTTGTCATGAAACATAAAATTGTGATTATTTCTATGGTAACAAATAGTTGTATCATTAATGTCAAATTATACCCTACTGCTCTGTTTTCATACCTTTTTTGTATACACAACTTCATTCTATTGCCTAATCATAGTAAATTTTTAACAGCAATTAAACTCAACATGTGGTACTAACTGTGCATAAATCTAGAGAAAGAATATCAATATGAAACCTTTGTTACCAGGTTTGCAAAGCATTGACAAATAGGTCTTAACAACAGCCTTTCTGAGAGCAATTAGAAGATGCATTTTGATTTCAAAGATACCAAAGTGTGGGATCCCTGGGTGGCTCAGCGGTTTAGCACCTGCCTTTGGCCCAGGGCGTGGTCTTGGAGTCCCGGGATCCAGTCCCACATCGGGCTCCCTGCATGGAGCCTGCTTCTCCCTCTGCCTGTGTCTCTGCCTCTCTTTCTCTCTCTATGTCTATCATGAATAAATAAATAAAATCTTAAAAAAAAAAAAAAACACCACACAAACCAAAGTGTAAAAAAAAAAAAATCTTGGAATCAGAGAAATGTGATATAAAAGTGAACTAGTAGTTTTAAAAAAAAAAAATCTTGGAATCAGAGAAATGTGATATAAAAGTGAACTAGTAGTTTTAAAAAAAAAATCTTGGAATCAGAGAAATGTGATATAAAAGTGAACTAGTAGTTTTAAAAAAAGAAATAGAATATCTAGGGGAATAATGGGGAATCCCAGTAATATTTAAAAACCAATAAATGTGACCGATTTGGGTTTAGACAGCTGAAGAGAATTAGAGAATTGGAAGGGAGATCGTAAGTCCTTTTTAGAATATAACTAGGAAGTCAAATGGAATATATGGAAGGAAGGTTAAGAGATGAAGGCTAATGTGAAATAACATGTTTAATTGGATTCTGAAAAGGAAGAGGAAAGGAAGAAGGAGACAAACGTATTACTTGAAGAGATTAATGAAATGTTCCAGGATTAATGAAAGTCCACAGAATTTCAAGCAGAGTAAATAAAACTGATTTCATACCAAGATACATCATAGTGAAACTTTAAGTGGTTTTGCAGAGAACCAAAGAAAAAGAAAAATCTTAAAAGTTGCCAGAGAAAAAAAGATCTTCAAAGAGATGACAGAAGTAATAGCTGACTTTTTAGTAATAATGATGGAAGCAAAAAGGGTGACATCTTTAAAGAAAAGACTTATGAATCTATTATTTCCAACCAAATAAATTTTTTTCAAAGTAAAGTGAAATAAAGCCATGTTCAGAAAAACCGTTCAATTCAGCAGGAAAATATAACAATTTAAAATTTGTGTGTACCTCAGTGTCAGAGCAAGCACAGAGAAATGAAAATATGACAATCATAAGGTTTCTTTTTCTATATGACTTGCCTTATTAGTTTTTTTAAAAACAACACTTCAGTAACTGAAAGAATGCATAGACTAAAAATGTCAGTGAAGATGCAGAAGACTTAATAGAATTGACAAGCTTGATAATAAGGAATTTATGTAGAACACTATACCCAACATATATTCCTTCCGACCACGCAAACATTTACAAAAATGATATGAGACCTTAGAGCAAATTTCAAATGATCAAAATAATAGAGTATGTTTAACAGTGACAAATATATTTTGATCAATATCAGATTAAAACTGAATGAAGGTTGTGAAATACCCTTTTAAGTAAACCTTTGATTAAAGAACAAGTAATAAAAATTAGAGTTTTGAAGGGCACTTGTGTGGCTCATTTAAGCATCTGAGTCTGATTTTGGTTCAGGTCATGATCTCATGGTTGTGAGATGGAGCCCAGCATCAGGCTCTGAATTGGTGTGGAGCCTGCTTAAGATTCTCTCTCTCCCTCTCCCCTGTCCTTCCTCCACTTCTTTCAATAAATAAGTAAGTAAGTAAGTACCTGAATGATAAACATACAACATTTTATTTTATTTATTTATTTATTTATTTATTTATTTATTTATTTATTTATTTATTTTTAAAATTTTTATTTATTTATGATAGTCACAGAGAGAGAGAGAGAGGCAGAGACATAGGCAGAGCAGGCTCCATGCACCGGGAGCCCGACGTGGGATTCGATCCCGGGTCTCCAGGATCGCGCCCTGGGCCAAAGGCAGGCGCCAAACCGCTGCGCCACCCAGGGATCCCCATACAACATTTTATAACTTGATGGGAAGTGACTACACATGACTTAGGAAAATTTGTGGCTTTAAATATGTTTTTTAAAAAAGGCTAAAAATTTATGAACTAGATATTTGTAGTCATAAGCCTTTAAGATCCTCACATCCTGGTAGCCCCACCCTTTTACAGTGGCCTCCTACGGTGTACCAGGATTCTTTTGTGACCATAGAATTTGGCAAAAGTATATCATTTCTGAAATGAGAAAAGACACCCTTGTTTTCATCTCAGTTACTCCTTTTTTCTTGGATCATTGACTTGGAGAAGCCAGCTGCTATGTTTTGAGCAGGTCTATGGAGAGGCCATGTTATGAACGGAAGCCTTGCCAGACACCACATTAGTGAGATTGAAAGTAGTTTTTCCAGCCCAGTCAAGCTTTGCTAAGACCACAGCCCTACTTAACATCTTCATTATGATGATGGCTCATTGGAAACTCTGAGCTGGTTTTGAATTCCTCACCCAAAACACTCATAAAATATTTGTTATATAAGCTTCTGAATGTATTTAATTTGTTATGCAGAAATAGATTAATATGCTATCCATTTCAAGAATAATAAATCCAAAGAAAGTAGACTGAGGGAAATTATAAGCTCTTCAATGTGAAAATTCTCAAATTTATTGTTCTGTTTTTTTTTTTTTTTTTTTTTAATTTTTATTTATTTATGATAGAGAGAGAGAGAGAGAGAGAGGCAGAGACATAGGCAGAGGGAGAGGCAGGCTCCATGCACCGGGAGCCCGATGTGGGATTCGATCCTGGGTCTCCAGGATCGCGCCCTGGGCCAAAGGCAGGCGCCAAACCGCTGCGCCACCCAGGGATCCCTATTGTTCTGTTTTTCAATTGTTGTAGGAAATATACAAGAAGATTGACATGTATTGAGTATATTTAATTTTAAGAAATCATAACATCTTGGGATGAACTATCTGGTTATATTAATTAGGAATGTGGAAATAAGATTAATAGTGCTTTCTTTTTTTTGTTTTTTTGTTTTTAAATAGTGCTTTCTTTTGCAAATCTTTCTAGTAGTCATGGTGACATAAAGAAATTATAAGGTTTTTTTTTTAAGATTTTATTTATTCATTTCATTTATTCAATCACAGAGAGGGAGAGAGAGAGAGAGAGAGAGAGAGAAGAGACATAGGCAGAGGGAGAACCAGGCTCCCAAGGACCCCAGGATCATGACCTGAGCTGAAGGCAGATGCTCCACCACTGAGCCACCCAGGCATCCCAGGAAATTAAAAGGTTTATTGCAAAAATTAATCATACTGGATGTAGAAAATGATAAGTGGCTTTAACATCGCTAAAGGGATAACTAGACATATACATTCTGAAGGACATACATAGCAACACCTATGTTTTTTGTCTAAAAACAAAACCTAAATTTGATAGTTTCAAGATCTAATTATTTGGAAATACAGAGTACTGAGGAACATGTAAAATGGCATAAGAGCATACAGTCAGCAAAACCCTGATGTGAGAAATACTACCTCACAGATGACCCATTGTCTTCAACAAATAAATTATGACCAAAAAAAAAAAAAAAAAAAAGTAATAGAAACCTATAGGTTTAAATAGACCTAAAAAATACATCATCCAGGGCAGCCCAGGTGGCGCAGCGGTTTAGCGCCGCCTGCAGCCCCAGGCGTGATCCTGGAGACCCTGGATAGAGTCCCACGTCAGGCTCTCTGCATGGTGCCTACTTCTCCCTCTGCCTGTGTCTCTGCCTCTCTCTCTCTCTCTCTCTCTCTCTGTGTGTCTCTATGAATAAATAAAAAGCTTTTAAAAAAAATACATCCTCCAAATGTAATTTATGGACTTTATTTGGGTCCTGATATTATCAAATAGTTAAGGCATTTGAACACTGATATTAAGGAACTGCTAATTTTTTCAGATGTGATATTTGATCATAGTTTTTAAAAGATCTCTTGGGACTATGTATTGAAATATTTGTGGATGAAATGATATATCTAGGTTTGCTTCAAAATAATCTGGTTGAATATGGGGATACAGGTGAAAGAATATTGGTCTTGCATGATTTGGTAATTGTTGAAGCTGAGTCATGTCATTCTAAGTATTTGCGAAATTGTTTAATAAAATGCTTTTAGAAAGCAGAAATTAATAAACATAATGGAAAAGATTTTAAAAAGTTATTTCTTTGATAAAATAAATGAAATTGAGTCAGGAAGATAAGGTTCATGATTATATATGTTTTGAAAATTTCACATTATAACCACCACTTCTAATGTCATTCACACGGCATATTTCATCTTAAAAATAATATATTGTTTAAAATCTCATTTAACCATTCCTAACTAGTGCTTCTCAAATTTGATTAAGTACAACCATTTTTTTCTTCTTTTTTTCCATAACTGTCCATCATATTTGTCCAAGTGAACAGTGTCCTTAAGTACTTGCTCAGGAAATGCTAACTTCTCCCGTTTATCTATTTACTTAATAGGACTAAATATTGTACATCTTTGAAAATATCTTGCTATTTTCTGTCTGTCTGGAATTCCCCTCTTCCTCTTCCTCCTTGAGTGTGTCTGATTATGATGATCTATGAATACTTTTAGTGCTTCTGCTCCTCACTTATTTCTAATTTTGACAGTCAATAACTCCCTTTTTATTTTTTTTTTAAGATTTTATTTTTAAGGAATCTTTACCCCTAATGTGGGGCTCAAACTCATAACCCTAAGATGAAGAGTTGCATACTCTACCAGCTGAGCCAGCCAGGCTTCCTCCTTTTTATTATTTCAGTACTTTTTACAGCTGCTTTATTTCTTATGCTGTATGCATTTATTTGTTTATGCCTCTTTTCTGCTGAACAGTGAGCACTTTGAGGATAAGATTATGCATTTTTTTGGGGGGGTAAAATTGATTTAAAGTTTTGTTTTGTCATTATAGCTATAGAGCCTAGTATTGTTCTTGGCTGTTACATGGTCATGTACTTATTTAATGTTTTTGTTTTTTTTTTTTTTTAATTTTTATTTATTTATGATAGTCACAGAGAGAGAGAGAGAGAGGCACAGAGACATAGGCAGAGGGAGAAGCAGGCTCCATGCACCGGGAGCCTGATGTGGGATTCGATCTCGGGTCTCCAGGATCGCGCCCTGGGCCAAAGGCAGGCGCCAAACCGCTGCGCCACCCAGGGATCCCTATTTAATGTTTTTTGATGTATCTAGGTTCTGTCAGAAAAACTTGAGGACTGACCTGAAAGATGAATTACCATTTGTTATAATGTTTCTGTTGAGGGGGGATTTATCTTCTTTTGGTAGGAATTAGAAACTATATTATGAATATAACCGACTTAAATGAACTCTTATAATGCAACTCGTATGTAAGTTGGGAAATGCCCAATATTGGTTGAAATATATATACATATATATATATTTAAAGGTTTATAGTTTTAAAACTTAAAGGACTATTACAACCCAAATATCTTTGCATGGAGGAAGTAAGGTGTTCCCTATTCTTACCTCTAACCCCACCCTGTAAGAACTAGATGAAGTTGTATGGATCTCTTAATTCCATTACCCACTAAAGCCTCCCAACAGGGAAGTGGATGTTAAGAGAAGATAAAAGCCTTCTGTGTATTAATGTAATTTAAATAATCACATTTGGCTAGTGGCCACTGTCTCTTAAGTGTTTAAACTTCTTCCTGTGATAATGGGGGCCATTGAAGGTATTTTAACAGGAGGGAAGAAATGTTTAGATTTAAATTTAACAAATCCCATTAGTAGCTATGTATAGGGAGGAGAAATTGAAGCTGTGAAGACCAGTAGAGAACCACCTAACAGTTCAAATGAAAGACAGTTTTAAACACTGGCAGATGACTGGATGAATATTTGAGGGCAAAATCGATAAAGTTGTTTTTGTAGTTATTTCACTAAGTGCTTATTTATTACATTAAATCATGACCAACTTGATAGCAAGTCTGTATCTTAATAATGGTAACCAACATGTTTTGAGTAATTGCTAAATGACAGGTACTGTTGATTGCCTTAGATGTATTATCTTATTCAGTGCTTTCAACACCTTACGAGGTAGGAAATAATATTATAGATGAGGAATAGATCAGAGAGATCAAGTGACCTGCCCAAAGCCATACAGATAGTAAATGCAAAGAGATTTGGAAGGAAAAGAATACAATTAAAATCATGGAAGGGGAATCAGGAAATAGTTAAATATGTTTATGTGTTGCATAGAATATTCCTATTTTATGGGAGTTCCCTAGTTTTGGCACATGAAAGATTATAAATATTTTAATACATGAGCATATACTATGTGCTAGACATTATTTTAAGCCCTTGACATATATTAGATTATTTAATTTTTATGACAGCCCTATAGGAAAGGTATTATTATTTTACTTTTTGGGGGAAAGGTATTATTATATTCATTTTTATAGAGAAAAAAACTGATAATGCAAACATAGGATGACTTATTCGAGAAAGTGGCAGAGCAGGTATTAGAGTCCCTGTAATTTGGTCCCAGTGCTCCTACAGTACATAATACATCTGTGTGTTGTGTGTAAATAGTGTACAAATAGACATTACTGTGGTGTTTCAGTATACCGAACTCTTAAACATGAAAGTGACTTAGTTTGAGTTTAATTAATATTGTTCCTGTAGAGTGGGTAGGTTAAGGGTCTGCTTTTGGCTCAGGGCATGATAGGGCTGATCTCAGGTTCCTGGGATTGAGCCCTGCATAAGGTTCCCTGCTCAGTGGGGAGTAGGCTTCTCCCTCTCCTTCTGCCCTCCCCCCCCCCCCCCCGCTTCTGTGTATGCTCTCTCTCTCTCTCTCAAATAAATAAAATCTTACAAAAAATAATATCATTTCTGGGTATGTGGACATCTTTTTGTGTTTTTTGGCAGTAAAGTATAGATTCTCTAAGAATTTTGTCTGTGTAGAATGTGGCTGTGTTATGTGTTGAATTATTTATAGCCTTGAGTTTACTGACCCTGAGTCTTTTCCTCTATTTGCTCACTAAAGCTGTGCTCATAGTTCAAAGAGAGTGTAGTGTAGTGGAAGGAGCACATTTGGATTCATCTATCTTGCATTTTAATCCCAGCACTATCAATACTAAATCTGAGACTGGACAAGTTATATTTTCTAGAACATCCCTTTTCTTTCCTACAAAATGGGGAAATGAAACCTCTGGATAGGTATAAGGAGTAAATGCAGTGGTACATATTTAAAAATGCCTGCTATAGTACTTACTTAGCACATGGCATATGCTCAAAAACTGTAGCTGCTTTACTTTTTAAAATGAAGCCTTTCCAGATTTGAGTACCATTTTTTTTCTGTATAAGTTGTCCTGCTTCCTAGGGGAGCTCTGTACACGCCAACCACTTGTAACCCTGACCTTTACACTTTGAACCAGATACTGTACAGTTCCTAAATAAACTATGAGGAGAAACGCATTAATTCTTTATGGTGTTACGAGACTGTTTTGTGTCTTTTACAGAGAGATAATCCTATGCTTTATTAAAAGCAAGAATGATAAGGAAAACTCCACAGCTACTTGTATTTCTGTTATTCTGTTCTGAATGGATAAATGAGTAACTGAATAAATGAATAATGTACTAGTTGGAAATAAAAACAGCAAGTAATGGAACCCTTGAAAATTTCTCACATAAGGTAGTTCTTTTTCTGAAATACTTCCATCTTGTTTCTCAGTGATGATGTAGATAGTGGCAATTTACAATCCGATTTTGGAACAGTGTATTAATAGAAAAAAAATACACAAAAGGTCACCAGTCTCTGTATATTCTGGGAACATTCTTTTAGCAGTTCTGATTTGTAGTGTAATGCTTTTATTTTAGGGAAATAAATTACTTGAGTTCCCTTTATCCAAGTGCAGTGCCTAACCAATAGTGACTAAGTAAAACTTCTGAGTATTGTTGAAATTGACTGCAATAAGGAAGGGTTAAGAGAGGGAGGAAATACATTTGAGCATCATTTTTAACGATGCAATTTATATTTAAAGAGATATGTCTGAGGAATAATTTTATTTCAAATAAACTGTGAGATAAAGACCATAAAATGCACACATTTTAAGTGTCAAATTTCATGTTTTTTTTTTTTTAAGATTTTATTTATTCAAGAGAGAGAGAGAGAGAGGGAGGGATGGAGGGGCAGAGACACAGGCAGAGGGAGAGGCAGGCTCCATGCAGGGAGCCCGACGTGGGACTTGATCCCGGGTCTCCAGGATCACGCTCCGGGCTGAAGGCGGCACTAAACCGCTGAGCCACCTGGGCTGCCCCAAACTTAATGTTTTGTTACAGGCAAACATTTGTGTAACCACTTACATAATTAAATAGAAAATTTCTATCACCTAGGAACGTTCCCTTTGTGTCCCTTTATAGTCAGTCCTCTGAAAGACAGCCAGTGATCTAATTTCTCTCATCATAGCCTGCTCTAATGAAATCGTACAGTGATACACTTTAATGCCTGGCATTTCTTGCTCAGTTATGTTTTTGAAATTTCTGTTTGTTGTATCAATAGTTAACTCAATATTATTCCTGAATAGCATTCCGTTGTATGAGTATAGCACAATTTCTTTGTCAGTTAACTCATTGATGGAATTTTGGGTTGTTTCCAGCTTTTGCATACTAAAAATAAATCTTTTATGAACATTTTTGTACATTTTTGTAGTTATGTGTTTTTCCCTCTCTCAAGGGAAGACCATGTGGTATGTCTATGTTTAACTTTAAAAGAAACTGCCAAACTATTTTCTAAATGATTATACCATTTTATACTCCCACCAGAAGTGTGTGAGTTCTAGTTGCTCCACATCTTCCCCAACACTTAGAAGGGTCAGGGTTTTTAGTTTTGGCCATTCTAGTGAGTGTGTTAATGGGTATTCCATTTGATTTTTATTTGCTTTTCTCTAGATAACTAATGATATTAAACATGCTTTCATTCACTGGTCGTTCCTATATCCCCTTTCGTGAAATGTCTGAACTTTGGCGTTTTTTGTTTTGTTTTTAGATTTTATTTATTCATTTATTCTTGATCCCAGAACCCCGGGGTCATGACCTGAGCCAAAGGCAGATGCTCAACCATGAGCCACCCAAGCACCCCCATTTTTTTGTTTTTAAAGATTTTATTTATTTATTTATTTATTTATTTATTTATTCATTCATTCATTCATTCATTCATTCATGAGGGACACAGAGAGGCAGAGATGTAGGTCAAGGGAGAAGCAGGCTCCCTGCAGAGAGCCTAACGCAGGACTCAATCCCAGGACCCCAAGATCACAACTTGAACTGAAGGCAGACACTTAACTACTGAGTCACCCAGGTGCCCCCCACTTTGCCCATTTTTAAATTGAGTTGTCCTTTTGGTAGTGATTTTTAGGAATTCTTTATATATTCTTAGTGTAAGTTCTTTGTCAAATATATGTATTAAGAATATTTTCAGCTGATATGCCTTGCCTTTTCATTTTCTAACTGGTGTCTTTTGATGAGTAAATGTTTTTAATTTTGATTAAGACTTAACTAAGTTTTTTTTTGGTTTGTGATTTTTGCGTATTAGTCAAGAAACCTTTGTCTACCCCAACGTTGCAAAGGTATATCTCCTATAAAGGTATATTGTATCTCCTATATTTTCTTCTAGAAGAGTTTAATTTTAGTTTTTGTTTAGATTAATGATCTATATCTGATTTTATTTTACTTACGCATCTTGTATTTCTCATTAATTCACTAAACAAATATTTATTGAGCACCTGCTCAGTGCCAAGCACTGGTTAGATATCCATTAGTAAACAAAAAGAAGTCACTCATGGTAAGCCCTTAGAAAGGCCTTGCACTTGTGAAGCCTACATTCTCAGGGAAATGACAGACAATAAACTAATAACTAAATAAAGGACACAGTATGATAGAAGGTGAGAAAGCACCACAGGAGGGAAACAGAATAGGGTTAGGTAAAGTTAGTAAGATTTGCAATTTTAAGACAGGATGGTAAAAGTAGGCTTTTGAGAATGTCATTTAAGGAATGACTTGAAGATGAGGGAGTTAGCCATTCATTCATCTATCTGGGGAAAGAGTGTTCTGGCTAGAGAAAATAGTCTTTTGACTGTTGAAGGGCCTTACGGTAGAAGTATATCTAGCATGTCCCAGTAATAACCAGGAAGCCAGGGTAGTAGAGGGTAATAGTGGATAATGTCAGGGAATAGAGGAGGGCAAATTGTTTAGAATCTTATAGGACATTGTTAAAATTGTAGCTCTTTGAGTGACATGGGAAGCCATTTGAGGGTTCACTATACTTTCTATTTTATTTATTTTTTTGACAGAAAGAGGGCACAAGTAGGGAGAACAGCAGAGGGAGAGGGAGAAGTACGCTCTCTGTCAAGCAGGGAGCCCAATGCAGGGCTCAATCCCAGGACCCCAGGATCACGATCCTAGCTGATGCTTAACTGATGGAGCCATCCAGGTGCCCCAAGGGTTCACTATACTTAATAGACATTTTAAAATTTCACGTGTGTTTTCCTGAATATCATTTAAGAGATTTCATATTATTGCTTCTATATGCTTATAGGAATGAAAGCATGTTTTTTTTTTTTTTTTTCCCCTGACAGGTATACTTAATATTGGTTTTCTTTTTTTCAGAAAGATCCAGATTACCTGAAACTCTGGTTGGACAATTTTGTTTCTAGCTATGAACAATTCTTAGATGTTGACTTTGAAAAGCTGCCTACCAGGTATGTAGAAATACTTAATTTTCTATTCTTAGTTGACTTTGTGAATTTGAGGCACAAAGACTTCACTGATGGCCTATTACAAGGATAGCAATTATGTGACATACATGATACTTCTGCATAATCCTGCTCCTATGGCAGACTTTGTTAATTCATCATAGCATGTTTGCCTGCTAAAATGAGACCTGGCTTCTTGAAGTAAAGATTACGTTGGTGAACTACAACCAAACTAGGTGTCTTGCAATTCACTTCATTTCTAACACTACCTGGAGTCAGTGATAGATCCCACAAAGTAAGGGCAAAGTTCTCAACAAGACTGCTCTCACTTAAGACACTGGTTGCAGATCCTGGGAGCCACTCATGCCTCTGACCAACTGGATATAAGTTTGAAAGTTTTCACGACTCCTTCAGGTTCAGTAATTCATTAGACTCACAGAACTCACTGAGAACACTATACTTATAATTACGGTTTTGTTATAGAGTGAGGCCTTAGAAGACATCTTGGAGGAGATGAAATATTCATATTTTTCAAAGTTAGAGTTAAAAAACACAAAAATGATAGAAAAATTCAAATTTTGTGGAAATTACTCTGCCAACCATCATTCTCCATTCACAGTTCCCAGGCCCACTTACCAGATAAAAGTTTTTACTTTTTTTTCAAGCCATCTTGAAGACCTTATAGCTGTTACTAAGGTAAGAGGGGTTAGGTTAGGCTGGGATAAAAAGCTGGAGAAATGAGGAGACCCTAGACACTTTTAGCCACAAAAAGAACTCCCATTTATAGAGATACATTGAGATGGAAGGGGAGAAATGGGTGGTGGTTGATAATGAGAAAGAGTATCTAAGGAATTAAAAATCTTTAAGGAGGAAAGCATTTGCAGTTTGGGGATGGGGATAGTCCATCAGAGGGTGGACATGGGTGAATTGAGTCTGGAGGATCAGAAGCCAGATCATGAAATGCCGTGTATGCATGGCTAATGGACTTTGATTTTTTGTTGTGGAAGATGTGAGGCTCTACAAAAATTTTCTACATGACAGTGTCATGATTAAGTTTGCTTTTTAAAAGTCCCTATAGTGGTATTAGGTTAAACTGGAAAGGGTTGAGACTGAAGGCAAGAAGTGCAGTTAAGGGGTAATTTTAATAATTCAGAGAATAAGTCATTAGAGCTTTGGACTGAGGCATTGAACTTAAGAAAAGATGTGCTTTAATGCTCAGAAAGCATTAGTGCTTCATTATTTATACATACAGTTTCAGTGTTCTTCCTTATTAGCTAATTTGTAACAGGTTTATAAAGGTTGAAAAGTATTAAGTCTTGAACTCAAAATAAGATTACATATTGATTTCTACTCATAAAAGAGTACTTTTGTGGTTTATGCTTAGAAGTGGTTTTATTTTAATAACTTGCAACTCCGTTAAATCATGAGCCTAAGGATTCATGGAGTCAAGACTTGGGCCTTTGAATTTTTGGGATATTGAAATGAAGTCTAAAGTTTATAAGATGCACTTGTTATACATGTCTTTCTTGGGAGGTCATTTCTAAAAACTTTATGTAGACTTCTATTGCCACTGTGTTTATTTATTTATTTATTTTTTAAAAAGATTTTTATTTATTTATTCATGAGAGACAGAGAGAGAGAGAGAGAGAGGCAGAGACATAGGCAGAGGGAGAAGCAGGCTCCAAGCAGGGAGCCCAATGTGAGACTCGATCCCAGGACTCCAGGATTATACCCCGGGCCATAGGCAGGCACTAAACTGCTGAGCCACCCAGGGATCCCCTGCCACTGAGTTTAAAATAAGATGAAGGGGATCCCTGGGTGGCACAGCGGTTTGGCGCCTGCCTTTGGCCCAGGGCGCAATCCTAGGGTCCTGGGATCAAGTCCTGCATCGGGCTCCCAGCATGGAGCCTGCTTCTCCCTCTGCCTGTGTCTCTGCCCCTCTCTCTCTTTCTCTATGTCTATCATGAATAAATAAATAAGTCTTAAAAAAATATGATGAAAAATGCCAGAACAGTGTTTTATTCATGATTTAGATGGTTTATTTAAAATTTTATTTCATATCTGATAATACTAAACCATGAATTTAGATTTTACTAATAGAAATGTTCAGCTTTTCAAGTGAATATACTATGTGCATGATATATAAAAGTGGTCTGTTCACCTTAAAGATAAAAAACAGATAATCCTTATTTAAATTAAACTGACTTGATAGAACTTCTAAGAGAATTCATGATGCAAGGCAAGGAATGTTTTTATCAGAATTTAAAGCCTTGCAATTTAAATTGGACTTTTTCCTGTGTTAGATGGAGACAACAATGGGCAGCTGCTTAATACAGACATTCAGTAGTCAAACAGGAGTGAAACAGAATTCTGGAGATTGGAAAATTTTAGCAAAAGGAGCTTAGAATTTGGGGGCAGCAAAGTCCTAATGATGGGAAAATGCTTCCAAATTCTTAAATCCTCATCACATTAGGAATATGGCCAAAACTTTTAATTTTATCTACAAGTAATTTCTAACCAAATCCCAATTTTATAATGAACATAAACACAAGAATAGATTTCTCTTTTAGAAGCTAATTTTTTTCTGTCTAGTAAAAATGAAAATAGAGAATGGGACAACTAAGGAAAAAGGAACTAATCCTTTAAGTAGGATTGAAATATTGGGAAATCTGATGTAGGTTTCTTATTGACTTATGTTTTTGGAAAAGTGAGTGGGAATAGTTTAGTTTGGTCTTGAAAATCACTTCTATTTAAGTTTAAATCTTTATTATTTTGAAGTTACTGTGTTTTTTAATCACCTCTTTTTAGCTTTGTAGCAAGAAAAGTATATAAAAATGGGAGTTTTTCGGGTACCACTAAAAAAGAATGAAAGAATCCAAAGTACGAGTGAAGTGATGCCCAGACTAAAATGAAACATGTATTTTTGTGACATGATTATAGAATTTGGCAACCCTGGTAATGTGCTGTGTAATTGCTGTGTAATTAAGGGCTTTATTTTGTAAAGTACTTTGTGTTGTGGGATGGTTCTGAGAGAGGCTAAAAATATTTATCATGTATATTTATATAACTACTGGTAATGTGTTTCAAATTTTTCTGTCTACAATGAATGAAATAGCTTTAAACTTAGTGTAAAAATAATAGTAAATCTTCATATTAAGCATTATCTGAAGAAGAGACTATTTAAAGTATGATTGTCATTTAATCATAATAGCTCTTTATGGTGCTCCTTTGCGATTGGGTGTTTTTCTTTCTTTTTTTTTAGATTTTATTTATTTATTTGAGAGAGCTGGAGTGCAGAAGCAGTGGGGAGGGACAGAGGGAGAGGGCTAAGCAGACTCCCCTACTGAGCAGGGAGCCTGATATCCTGGGATCATGATCCAAGGCAGACACTTACTCAACTGAGCCATCGAGGTGCCCTGTTTGGGTACTTTTCTTAATAGAGATAGGAAAATTAGTATTCAGTGGCTTTATGGAAAGATCCTTAGGCTTTAGTGATTATATGTTTAAAACATATTTTTTTAAAATTTTTTTTATTTATTTATGATAGTCACAGAGAGAGAGAGAGAGAGGCAGAGACATAGGCAGAGGGGGAGAAGCAGCCTCCATGCACCGGGAGCCTGACGTGGGATTCGATCCTGGGTCTCCAGGATCGCGCCCTGGGCCAAAGGCAGGCGCTAAACCACTGCGCCACCCAGGGATCCCTAAAACATATTTTTATAGTTCTTTACATATTTTTAGGCTTTAGTGTTGTATGTTTAAAACATATTTTTATAGTTCTTTACATATTTCATAGTTAAAAGTGCACATTGACCTTTTGGTTTCAGAACCCTGTGAAATAGGGCAGATGATATTACAATTTTATAGATTAGGGCATATAAGGGATTATGTGAAGTGCTTCGTGTTATAGAGGTGGAACTTAGTCTACAGGCCTTCTGACTTTGATTCTAGGGGAATTGTGTTATAAGAGTAACCCGTCACATCTGGTCTTGGCTTTTGTCCTTAAAGAACCAGATGGTCTTCTTACCCAGAAACCAGATGTCACAAAATATTGATATATTATTTTTTTTAAAAGTTATTAATGCTCATGCTTAGGGTTTTTCATTTACCTGCTTATCTTTCTCCTTCCCATTTGCTGGTTATCTTCTCTCCCTCTTCTAACCACATGGCTTGGGGAGCCTTTAGTAAGTGAATATCGTTTAGTAAAGCAGTTGACAGATATTAAACCAGTTATAGGTACTTCATTTTTATTTGCTAGTTATTGTTCCTTTTAGAAATGGTATACACACATATATACACATACATATTTTATTTCTAGGTAGAAAGTGAACTACTAATTCTAAATATTTTCTTTCAAAATAGCACAATTGGAGATATTATTATTATTTTTAATGTTTTATTTATGTATTAATGAGAGACAGAGAGAGAGGCAAAGACACAGGCAGAGGGAGAAGCAGGCTCCCTATAGGGAGCCGATGTGGGACTCAGATCCCGGGTCTCCGGGACAATTGGAGATATTAAATAGATTCTCTAACTTCCTCTTTTCAGTGAGCCTCTTCTGAGGTAAGACTAACTTCTGTGCTCTACTAATCTTCTAAAATGTCACACTGATCATCTGGTGGTGCCTTGCAGAGAAAGCACAGAGCATCTGGAATAAAAGAGTTTCTTCAGGATTTGAGATAAAAATGCAATTCATTTAAAATTCCAAAGATTTTCTTGTACTTAATGACCCTTCTTATTTTTTCCCCTTACAGGGTAGACGATGTGCCTCCAGGAATATCTCTACTTCCTGATAATATTCTGCAGGTTCTAAGGATCCAGCTGCTACAGTGTGTTCAGAAAATGGCAGATGGGTTAGAGGAACAACAACAAGCTTTGTCAATTTTGCTTGTCAAGTTCTTCATTATTCTTTGCAGGTATCTGGTACAAACAAACTAGTTACATGTTTTAAAAAGTTATTATCAAAATAATGCATTTATTGATTATTAATGGTGTTGTTCCTATGGAGCTTTAAAGATTGAGTATATCTTTTATGAAAGGCTTTGATTTGTTATTGTATTGGAAAGCTTTTTATTTATTTTTTTACTTAATGTTTTATTTCTTTTAAGATTTTATTTATTAGAGAGCACAAGCAGTGGGAGGGGCAGAGGGAGAGGGACAAGTAGACTCCCCGTTTAGCAGGGAACCCAACACTGGGCTTATTCCCAGGATCCCAAGATCATGACCTGAGCTGAAGGTAGATGCTTCACTGACTGAGCCACCCAGGTGTCCTTAATGTTTTATTTCTTTATTTGAAGTGGGCTTCATGCTCAATATATGGCTCGAACACACTACCCCGAGGTCAGGAGTCTCATGCTCCAACGACTGAGCCAGCCGGGCCACCCCTATTGGAAAGCCTTTTAATTTCCATACCTAGTTATAGAGCGATTCAGTCAAGATTAAAGAAAAAAAAATTACTCTAAGGACAGTGACTGGAATTTTCACCTAACCAAGAATTTGTCACGGCGATATTTTCTGTGTGATCCTCACCTGTAAACATATGTACATTTTTACTACTGTGCATTATCATTTGTGAAATGTATTTTTCTAATCTTTCATTTTATAATTTTACCAAAGTATAATTATTCTATAGCTTATATTTCCTGGTTTATAGATAATTAGATCTGTGGCACTTAAATTTTGGTGTGCATAAATATCAACTGGGCAGCTTAGTAGGCATACAGAGCTTGAGCCTTATGAAAATTCTGACTTCAAAGAGCTCAGGCATTCTAATTTTTCATGAGTTTCACATTAACCTGTATATACAAATTTAAGAACTGTTGGGTTAGGGGCATTGTATACCTCTTTAAAGTCTGCCTTCTTTTTGGAAGCCATTTCCTATAATATATACTATTTGTTTTATAAATATTTTAGAATTAATTAGTAGACAAACAGGGACTTAATTTACTGTGCATTTATTTACCTTTCACTTAACTGCTCATGCATTTGACTACAAAAATCACAGAAAGATTGAGCAATAATTGCTAAAATGTTTCTCCCCTAATTTAGGCTCTTCTAGAACTGTACTTTTCTGATTTTATACTCTTTATCATCCTTTCTATTTAGAAAAATAATACAAGAATTAAAGGGTTGAGGGGAAAAAGGATTTACTTAGGTGATAAAACATGAGTTGGTCTGTTGATCTACAATATTTTGTCCTATTAACTACTTAGTATAGTTTTACAGAAATCAGAAATCCTATAGATAAATAACTGTTTTAAATCCAATATGCTTAGCTCTTTTTAAAAAATAATTTATTTATCTTAGAAAGAGCATGGGTGGCATGCATGCAATTGGGGGGGAAGAGCAGAGGGAGAGAGCGAGAATCCCAAGCGGACTCCAAGCTGAGTGCATCTTTTGGTTGAAAAATTTTTTTTTTTTACTAGGAGCTAATAATCTCTGATGAGAAATTTAATGTTTATTTTATTTTAAATTTAATGTTTGATAGCTGCCAATTACAGAATATGTTTCTATTTCTAGAGACTTCTCTGTTTAAAAAATTCTTAAAAATTTTTAATAGGTTTTATGTTGTATAGCAGTTTAGTTTTATATAAAAATTTGGAAAAAATGCAGAGTTCCTATATGCTTCTTCCACTCCATTATTAACATCTTTCATTAGGGTGGTAAGTTTGTTACAGTTGATGAACTGGAAAGATATATCATTAACTGAAATCTGTAGAGTACATTAGAGTTCACTTTTTTACAGTTCTATGAGTTTTGACAAATGCATGCTGTCTTGTATCCGCCATTACAATATGTTACAGAATGATTTCATCACCTTAAAAATGCCGTGTTCACTTTTTTCATTTCTCTCATGTCATGCCCAACCTCTGGCAACCACTGATTTCTTTTTATTGTAACTAGTGTTGCTTTCCCAGAATGTCATATATGTGAAAACATACAGTGTGTACTGTTTTCAGACTGATTTCTTTCACTTAGCAATATAGATTTAAGGTTCTTCATGTCTTTATGTGGTTTGATAGTATCTTTTTTTTTTAAAGATGTTATTTATTCATGAGAGAGACACACACACACACACAGAGAGAGAGAGAGAGAGAGAGGCAGAGGCAGAGGTAGAGACACAGGCAGAGGGAGAAGCAGGTTCCATGCAGGGAGCCTGACATGGGACTCTATCTTGGGTCTCCAGGATCACGCCCTGGGCTGAAGGCGGCACTAAATCACTGAGCCATCCGGGCTGCCCAGTGTGTATCTTTTTATCACTGAATAATAATACTCAGCTTATGGATGTGCACCTTTGTGTATTCATTTACCTAATGAAGGACATCTTTGTTACTTCTAGTTTTTGGCAGTTACCAATATGGCTGCTGTAAACATTTGTGTAGATTTTTGCATGGGCATAAGTTTTCAACTTGTTTGGAGCCTTGGGTAAATATTCTCATTCTGTCAGGACCTCTTCCCTTTCCCTGAGGCAGTACATCTGATTTATTCTCTCCATTCTGTTCCTTGGAACCTATGAGGGGAGGTCTTCATGCTCTGTCGTTACTTTTCTGGGGAATGTGGGTATCAACCTAGGCTTGGGGGCCTTTCTGCTCATCCCTTAGTGTCTTATCCCTCTGCCCTCTGGCACAGCTTTTTTCTGCTCTTCGTTTTATCTTTATCTGAGAAGCTATGTCCCTTGTGCTGTCTCTTTCCTGTCCTACCTGTGCCCTGCCCTCCAGCTTGTATTTAAGTCCCTGGCATGCCCCCCACTCCTAGGTTCCCCTCTGGTATCATGTCAGGCATTTTGTAGGGAAAAGCCCCTTAGGGAAAGATGGAAAGGACAAAAACTAAATAAATTTCCACTGGTCCTCAGGTGAGCTAAGGATTTAAGTAAGGAAAAAAATAAAGAGAAAAATAATTCTGTTATGAACATGAATATATCTTCAAGACCCTACTTTTGAGTCTTTGGGGTACATATCCAAAAGTGGACTTGCTGGATCATATGGTAATTGTATTTTTAATTTTTTGAGGAATTATAGACTTTTTCAGATCAGTGGCTGTAACATTTTACATTCCCATTGTTGGTGCTCAAATATCTCAGTTATTCCATGTCCTTGCTAACGCATGTTGTTTTCTGTTTGCCTGCGGTTTCTTGTTTTGTTTTGTTTTGTTTTGTTTTGTTTTGTTTTGGAGGGGGAGCAGAGAGAGAGGAGAAGAGATAGAATCTTAAACAGGCTCTATACTAGGTAGAACTCCATCTCAACCTGAGCCAAAATCAAGAGTCAGATGCTTGGGATCCCTGGGTGGCACAGCGGTTTAGTGCCTGCCTTTGGCCCAGGGCGCGATCCTGGAAACCCGGGATCGAATCCCACGTCGGGCTCCTGGTGCATGGTGCCTGCTTCTCCCTCTGCCTATGTCTCTGCCTCTCTCTCTCTGTGTGACTCTCATAAATAAATAAGAAATTAAAAAAAAAAAGTCAGATGCTTAATTAACTGAGCTGCCCTGGTGCCCCGTTTTTTTTTTTTTTTAAGATTTTATTTATTTAATCATGAAAGACACAGAAAGAGAGAGAGGCAGAGACATAGGCAGAGGGAGAAGGAGGCTCCCTGCAAGGAGCCTGATATGGGACTCCATCCTGGAACCCAGGCTTGTGCCCTGAGCCCAAAGCAGATGCTCAACCGCTAAGCCACCCAGATGTTCTTTTTTCTTTTTCTTTTTCTTTCTTTTTCTTTTTTTCTTTTTCTTTTTCTTTTTCTTTTCTTTCTTTTTATACTAGCTAGCATCCTAATGGGTGTGAGGGACTATCTCATTATAGTTTTGATTGGCATTTCTCTAATGATTTTTTTTCTCTAATGATTTTTGATGTTGACTATCTTTTTGTGTCAAATATCTCAGTTATTTTTTTGGCCATTCACATAGTTCTTCAGAGAAATGTCTATTCAAGTCTTTGCCCAGTTTTGAATTTGGTTGAATTTTTGGATGTTTAGAATTAGGAACTCTCTATATACTGGATATTAATCCTTTGTCAGACATATGATTTGCAAGTGTTTTCTTCCATTTTGTGAGTTGCCTCTTTACTCTTTTAATAATGTCTTTTTTTTTATAGTGTCTTTCAATACACAAAATTTTTCAGTTTTCATGAAGTCCAGTTTGTTTTTACTTTTGTTACCTATACTTTGGTATCATATCCAAGAAGTCATTACTAAATTCAGTGTCATAACACTCTTGTACTTTATTTTCTTCTAAGAGTTTTATTGTTTTAAATCTTATACTTAGGTTCTTGATCCATTTGAGTTAATATTTGTATACAGAGTAAAGTAAGGGTCCAGCTTTGTTCTTTTGCATGTGGATATCCACTTTTCCCAACATCACTCTTTGAAGACTTCCTTTCCGTATTGAATGGCAGCACCCTTGTCAAAAACATACATGTGAGGATTTATTTCTGGGATCTCTATTTTATTCCATTTGTCTATATGTCTGTCTTTCTGCCAACATCACTGTTTTGATTATTATAGCTTTGTACTAGGGAATAAATCAGAAAGTGTGAGTCTTCCAGTTTGTTCTTATTTTTCAAAATTGTTTTGGCTATTTGGAGTCCTTTGGGATTCTATATGAATTTTAAGATGGGTTTTTCTGTTTCTGTAGAAAATATTTTTGGGATTTTGATAGGAATGGCATTGAATCTGTAGATTACTCTGGGTAGTATTGATAATTTAATAGTAAGATGGCCTCTGATCTGTGAACATGACATGTGGTTGCATTTATTTATGGCTTAAGATTTATTTCAGCAATTTTTTTTTAGTTTTCATTTTACGCCTTACACTTCCTTGGTTAAATTAATTCCTAAGTATTTTATTCTTAATGCTGATATAAATGGAATTGTTTTCATGATAATCCTTTCTCATTATTGTTTATGTACAGGAATGCAGTTGATTTTTGTGTGTTGATTTTTTTATCCTACTACTTTACTGAATTCATTAATTCTAATGGTTTGTATCTAATTTTTTTTTAATATATTTTTTATTTATTTATGATAGTCATACAGAGAGAGAGAGAGAGGCAGAGACACAGGCAGAGGGAGAAGCAGGCTCCATGCACCGGGAGCCCGATGTGGGATTCGATCCCGGGTCTCCAGGATCGCGCCCTGGGCCAAGGGCAGGCGCCAAACCGCTGCGCCACCCAGGGATCCCTGTATCTAATTTTTAAAGTTTCTTTATATAAGATTATATTTGCAGGGAGATAAATTTTACTTCTTTTTTAATTTAGATGCTTTTTATTTCTTTTTCTTGTCTAATTGCTTTGGTTAGGCCTTCCAGTACTGTGTTGAATAGAAGCAGTAAAAATGACCATTCTTGCCTTGTTTCTGTCTTAGAGAAAAATCTTTCAGTCTTTCACCATAAAGTATATGTCTGCTGTAAAATTTTTATATATGGCTTTTTATTATGTTGGGGTGCTTTTGTCCCTGACCTTTTAAGTTCCCTGAAAGTTACTTCAGCCAGAGAGCAAGGGCTTGCAACAGTTGGGTGAGATATACTAACAATGGCTGCCTGCCTTTTTCATTTCTGTGATCAGAAGCAGCAGTCAGTGATCAGAGCACAAATCTCTGGTATTTGAAGGACCAGGGTTCTTCTGTCCACCTTGGTGCCTTTAACTTGTTAGCAAGCTGTTAGGGGAAGATGTACAGACCTGCCCACCACATGGGTGGGGGTGAGGTTGGGTGTTGCTACTGTGCTAATAATAGCTGAAGTTTACCAAAATTAACCAACATTAACTGTAGTTTACTGTCCAAGGTCTTCGCTGGAAGTTGCCAGCATTCAGCAAACTTCAGAATTCCAGAATGAGTTATATCCAGTAAGTTGTTTTCTAGGTGTGGAGACAGATTCATGGTGATTCCTGTTTTTCCATCTTCCTAGAATCTTCCATAGGGTCTTTGAGCTTTACCTCGCCTTTACTTTTTTCTTTTCTCAAAAAAGTCATGCCAGTCTGACTTCTTATATTAAGAACTTGGTTAATTCCATTGTTTTTCCTCTTCTTTTAGCATCGGTTGTATTTTAAAGGTTTTTTTCAATTTCACAATGTCTCAGAACAGAAGATTAATAGATTTTAGTTTATTATTCTAAGAAAAAGATTGATGATGTTAGTTATAGGAAAATGTTAGCATTATGTGTCCTATCTTGTCTTGTAAAAGTGGTATAAAAATGAGGACCATATTTTAATTAAACACCAAGCACTTATTGACCCACTCACTGCTTTAAACAAGACATTATATTATGCCCTTGTAGGAATGTACAGATGCTGGGTCTTTCTATCAAGGTCTTTCAATATATTTTATCTATATCTAGATATCTAGATATAAAGGAACTGTAATTTCAAAAAGCAAAGTGAAAACCCTAAAACTGTACATGTGTTATAATGGCAGCAATATGTATAAAAACCAAACTAAGAATCTACATACAAAAAAAAAAAACCTGAAAAGAAATAATTCAAAATGTAAATAGTTGCTAACTGTTGAGTTGTAGGAATATTTCTGATTTTTTGTTTCTCTTTTGTTTCCACCTTGTGATATTTTTCACTTTTTCTGTAACAAATAATTGCTAATCAGCATGTATTTCTCTTAAACATTTTGTTTACAGTAGTTAAATGGAGCTTGAAGTATGTTTCACATTCTTAGTGGAAAATCAGTTATGTAAACCATATCGATTTTAAGTTTTATTTTATTTTATTTTTTTTTTCGATTTTAAGTTTTAATGAATGTCATTCATATTTCATTTGCCAACATGTATTTTCAAAAATCAACCTGAATACATGAGCATACACTTTTGTTACTATTCATGTGTAATTAGTATTCTTTTCTTTCTCACAGAAATCTCTCCAATGTGGAAGAAATTGGGACTTGCTCATATATTAATCATGTCATCACTATGACAACACTCTATATTCAGCAAGTAGGTGAATTAATATATTCCTTTTGTTGCTTTACTGAGAGTAACTAAGTTTTACTTTTTTTAATATTTACTATTAGTAAAGTTAAATGTTTTTAGAGGAGGTAATAAGTGAATTAAAATTACTGTTAGGTACTATATATTTCAGACATCTTAAATGTTTTATCTAAAAGTAGGAAGCAATAATTAATATACTTATTTTAATTAAAAATTAAAGTTTTATAAATGGCTTTTTATAATGACATAATTTGTCAATATATGTATTATATATTATTACCATCAAATAGCCCTCTTAGTGAAAAGATACTTGCTTTTGTTACTCATTTGAAACTCTTCCTAGAAAAAAAAAAGAAAAGAAAGAAAGAAACTCTTCCTAGGCCATATTTAAAATTTGAAAAATTATATCCAGTCCGTATGATTAACTGACCCTTTAGACTCAATTGGAATTCAGGTTTATTTGAATAAAAATGATTTATTAGATTATTAATGAAACATGTTGCCTTTTAATGATGTAGATAAGAATGTTATACCATTTCATATTTTTAACTAAATATAATTTTTTGTTTACTTTCAGTTAAAAAGCAAAAAAAAAGAAAAGGAATTGGCAGATCAGACATCTATTGAAGAATTTGTGATCCATGCATTGGCGTTCTGTGAAAGTTTATATGATCCATATCGGAATTGGAGGCATAGAATTTCAGGGTATGTCTTATAAATCATATTGCTTATTTAAAACCTGAATGTCAAAAAACAAAACAAAACAAAACAAAAAAATAAAACCTGAATGTCATAAATATTTGTAATTTTTTAGTGTAGGTCTTATTCTCATGACAGAAATATGTAAGATGTGTATAAGACCCCTATCTCTATCTCTGAGATAGAGAACTGTGTTGGAAGTAATGAATTCGTGAAAATGGCCACCTCCAGATAATAAATTTACTCTGAACCTTTATTTTATAATGCAATTGAATGCTAAGAATCTGATAGGAAAATTTCAAAGTACAGTAACATCAAGTAGAGTATACATATTTTTCAAGGAAGTTCTCTTCTTTTAAGCTTCTTTCATAGTATGAAATGATTTTTTAACAATATTTTGTCTGGGGCAGCCCCGGTGGCGCAGTGGTTTAGCGCCGCCTGCAGCCCGGGGTGTGATCCTGGAGACCCGGGATTGAGTCCCACGTCGGGCTCCCTGCATGGAGCCTGCTTCTCTCTCTGCCTGTGTCTCTGCCTCTCTTTCGCTCTCTCTGAATAAATAAATAAATCTTTAAAACAAAACAAAACAAAACAAAAAAACAATATTTTGTCTGCTTTGTGTGTGTGTGTGTGTGTGTGTGTGTGCACACGTGTGTGCGCATGCGTGTGCATGCATGCCTGGAAAGAATTTTATTATAAGCAGTTACCTCATGTGATTTTAGAGCCGGACAAGCCCAAATCTGCCATGTGGGCTGTCAGGCTTGTGACCCAGGAAAGCTAAAGCCTGGTTGCAATCTGAAAGCTGGCAAATAGAAAGCCAGTGTTCTCGTTCTCTAGTCCAAATGTAGTCAGGCTGGAGACCCTGAGGTGATGATGGAGGTGAAGTCCAAAGACAGTCTGCTGAAGAATTCCCCTTTGCTTAGAGAAGCTAATTTTGTTGTTCTACTCAGTCTTTTCGCTGATTGATTGAGGCATTTTGTAGCCGGTAATCTCCTTTATCCATATTTCACCAGTTTAAATGTTAATCTCATCCAAAAACACCCTCCCAAGTTGACACATTAAATCAACCATCACATTGTTCTAATACTTTTCTTGACTGTTCATTAACAAGAAGGAACTAATGACCTTCTGAATACTTCATTTTTTCCTCCCACCCCACCATAGGAACAGCTTGAACCAGAGTAAATAGGTACTTACTGTCTAGCAGGAGTCCTGCTTTATTTTTTATTTTTATTTTTATTTTTTTAATTTATTTATGATAGTCACAGAGAGAGAGAGAGAGGCAGAGACACAGACAGAGGGAGAAGCAGGCTCCATGCACCGGGAGCCCGATGTGGGATTCGATCCAGGGTCTCCAGGATCGCGCCCTGGGCCAAAGGCAGGCGCCAAACCGCTGCGCCACCCAGGGATCCCCAGGAGTCCTGCTTTAAAGAATAGATAAAAATAATTTGTACTTATTTAAATCAAAAAGCCTAAGCAGTACCTAGCTTTTGCTTTCAGTGCACTTATGTTGTTGGGAATTCATTTCTCTAAAATTTGTGTCAAGTAAACAGTTCTTCTATAAACAATTTACTTAGTATTGAATACTTCCTTGTCTGTTGAGCTTTAATAGATCTCTTTTCCCCAGAGAGAAAGTGCTTTGAATTTTCTTTGGCAAAGATATTTTATCAGTCAGGATAAGACAGATGATGTTGCAATAACAAACAAGGGATTAGAATAATAAAGGTTTATTTCTTGTTCATGCTGTTTGCCATCATTGGCAAGAAACCCTCAGTCATCACAGTCACACAAGATCCCAAGCTGACAGAGCAGCAAGCATCTAAGGCTTTGCTAGTTACCACATGGGAGAAAAGAAAGCTCTGAAATATCTCACGTTAGCAATTTAATGCTCTCATCTGGTCATGACACATTTTGTTTTCATTCAGAACTCATTGGTCAGAATTAATCCCACATCACCATCTACCACAGTGAGATCAAGAAGTTCCACTCTGTGACTAGAAGGGGTAGGCATTAAAGTAATTGGCAGACTGTACTGTCACTACCTTTCGCCTCTGCCTGAGCACTGCTCATGACTCTTTGAAGATTGTAAGAGGCACATAATAGCGTTCCATTTGTAGCCTTTCTACTCATTTATCACTTTGGTTCTTGACTAATCCATGTTCTCTCTCTCTCTCTCCCCCCCCCCCCCCCCCAAAAGGCTTTATTATTTACAGAAGTGAGGGAATCCTTCTTGTCTACTGCTTTCTCATTGCTGCCAGGACATTGCTTAGCTCCTCTCCCCTTTTGGTATGGACATGTGTCTCCATACTTTACTTTTCTTGATGAACTTGAGGGTGCTCTTGTCCTTGGAGACCTTGCACAGCTCCGTGGCATAGTGCTCACATGGGGCGAAGCCACAAACCTCTCGATCATGTCCTGCATAAGCTTGGTGTGCTTGGTCAGGTGCCCATGGTGGTGGCTGTTGCCTCGGCTTGCTCACATTCTTTGTCACCTTGTAGCCCTTGTTGAGGCCCATGTCCATAGGGTTGGAGACCTATGGCTACTGCTTCTCCATGGCTTTCTGGTGGAAGCCAATATTCTCTATTTTGACATTAATGCTAGGGATTTCTTAAGGAAATTCTATCTCTTTTTTCACTCTTGGTACTTCCCCATCCTCTGCCTCAGATCTGTCAGTAATGGCAAATCTAAGATAATGTTTTAAGTTTTGAAATAATGACAAATAGTTTTTCTTTATAGATAGCAAGACATATAGAGAGGAACATGAGATTAGTCTGAAAATGACAGAGAAGAGGCTTTTAGAGTATTCTTAAGAAGAAGAAAAATGAAGTTAAAGTTGGGAGGAGAGAAGATATAAAAAAGTAGATCTGACAACAAATTAAAACAAAGTTGGTAAATGAAAACAAAAACAACTTTGAGAAACAAAAACAAGAAGAAATTTAAATACTATAGTACAGAAAGAGAATTCTACATGTATAAGGTGACAACAGGAAGAGGAACAAAGAATAGAGGATGAGTGGTGAGATTTCATGAATGTGTGCAATAATATCCATGCCAGGAATTATGCTGGAAGCTGTCCCTGTAATATCTCTAATAGGCATAACAATTTTACTGATGATAGTAGGAAATGCTTCAGAGGTAACTGGTAAAGCAGAGGTTTAGACTTGGATTTCTTTGACTTCGATAGAGAAATGAAACATACTACAAATAATCATGGAATTAGAAAAAATCTATAGCTCATGGGAGACCTAAACAAGGGAGCAATAGCAGTAACTTACATCTTATGTATTAATCTAATTCTGAAGTTAAGTGTAACATAGAATGTACATATTTTCTAATTTATTGTGTTTGTTGCTTACCAAAACGACTAAAAGAGATTAGAAGAATATAAATCAAAATTATTCCAAATACAGAGCCATTTGAAAGTATGTTTCCTTGGGTGCCTGGGTGGCTCAGCTGGTTAAGTATTCTACTCTTGGTTTCAGCTCAGGTAGTCATCTCAAGGTCCTGGCATTGAGCCCTGTGTTGGGCTTTGTGCTCAGCAGGGTGGTGTCCATCTCTGTGTAATTTGATTTAATCATTAATAGCTCAGTTTTGATTCCCTTTGTATCATCTTACATATTTAGAAAGATTTTTCGTGGGGCACCTGGGTGGCTCAGTCAGTTAAGCATCTGCATCTGGCTCAGGTCATGATCCTGGAGCCCCGCATCAGGCTTCTTGCTCTTTAGGGAGTCTGGTGCTTGCTTCAGCAGCACATATACTAAAAAATTGTAGGCAGTCTGCTTCTCCCTCTCCCTCTCCCTCATGTGTGTGTGCGCATGCTCTCTCTTGCTTACTCTCAAATAAAATCTTAAAAAAAAAAAAAAGGTTTTCTTAAGTGGAACTAAAATAGATGTAGGAAAAGAATTCCTCCCTGAAAAGGACTTAATCATTCAAGCATTTATTTAAAAATATATTTATTGAGTTTCTACTTTGTGCCTAGTGTAGGTACAGTAGGACTCATTACCTGCCCAAAGAGAAAAACAATTTAATTAGACTAAGTTATGCCCTGGGGCTCCTTCTGGCCAAATCTGGGACAATGTATATATGAAAATAATTAATTGCCGTAAAGAATTATGAATGGAGCACCTGCCTGGCTCAGTTAGTAGAGCATGTGACTCTTGTTCTCAGAGTCATGGATTTGTGCTCCACATTGGGCGTAGAGTTTACTTAAAAAAAAAAAAAAAGAATTATAAATCATTGGGGGAAAGGGAATTAATGAGTCCATACCAGTGATAGATGATAGGTAGGTTGATGGATGGATTGATAGATAAGATGAATGGTTGGATGGATGGATGGATGGATGGATAGATACATAAAGGGAGAAGAGGACCCTTGCTTATAGTATAGAAGGCCAAGTGCCAATTAGTAAATACTAATTGGAAAAAAAATCAGCATTTTACACAAATTATAGGAAAGATATGGATCAGGTTGCTAAATCTAGGGGAAGTTTTGATAAGCAGCATGATTTTTGCATGGTTTTAAAATGTTTACCCACAGATTACTTACTCGTTGCAAAGGAAAAATTAGTAATTATTTTGTATAGTACTGGATAGTACATTGACTGGATGATCAAAATTGCCATCAGTGAGAAGCAGATGGACACCTGTGCCTCTGTGATACTCTTGGTTTTATAGTATTCCAACCATGAATGTATAAGCTGAATCTAATTGTATGGAAACATCAGGCAAACCCAAAATGAAGAACATTATAATGAATTAAAGGAGGGAATATGGGACAACATTCTTTTTTTTTTTTATTTTTTTATTTTTATTTTTTTTAAATTTTTTATTTATTTATGATAGTCACAGAGAGAGAGAGAGAGAGAGAGAGAGGCAGAGGGAGAAGCAGGCTCCATGCACCGGGAGCCTGACATGGGATTCGATCCCGGGTCTCCAGGATCGCGCCCTGGGCCAAAGGCAGGCGCTAAACCGCTGCGCCACCCAGGGATCCCGGGACAACATTCTTTAAAAATGTCATAAAGGTTGTGTAAATATTTCAGATTGAGGAAGGGAAAAGATACATGACAGCTAAATGTAATATCTGGACAGGAAGTTGTACTGAGGGGCAAGAAAATGCTATAAAGGATACTGATAGATCAGTTGATGAAACTGGATTATGAAATGATAGATAAATGTATTAATGTTAAATGTATTGAAATTTATAATTATACTATGTTGTGTAAAACAGTATCTGTATCCTTAGCAAATCTTAACTAAAGTACTTAGGAGTTAAAATGCCAGAATATACATAATTTCCTTTTAAATGTTCTGAAAAATAGGGCAGCCAGGGTGGCTTGGTGGTTTAGCGCCGCCTTCAGCCCAGGGCGTGATCCTGGGGACCTGGGATTGAGTCCCACATCGGGCTCCCTGCATGGAGCCTGCTCTTCCCTCTGCCTGTGTATCTGCTTCTCTCTGTGTCTCTCATGAATAAATAAATAAAATCTTTAAAAATAAATAAGTGTTCTGAAAAATATATAATTTTCCTTTTAAATGTTCTGAAAAAAATACATTTCGTATGTAGGTGTGCATACATATATGCATAATATGTGTATAAAAATATGTGTGCACTTTATAATAGAGAATAAACAAATGATAAAGGATTTGGGATAAAATTTTAACAATCAACCTGGGTAAGATACATTTGAAGTACTTTATACTATTTTTATTCTTGTAACTTTTGCAAGAGGTTGAATTTATTTCTATATTAAAAGTTAAAGAAAAATAGGCACATCCGAGGCATGATGGCAGCATAAAACAGAAGCACAAAATAATTGACCAAGGACATGAACTTAGAAAACTGAAATGCAAAATGTTTTGCAGCCCTCATAAGTTGGTATGTATTAGCATCTGCTAGGTACCAGATGCTTGACCCAAATATCAGATAATAGTGCAACGAGGAAGTATGCTGTGTTCTAAAACTAGTATAAGACTAAGTTCAGTTTTAGCTGTTCTGGCTTTTCCAATTGAAAATGTGTAGTACAAACTACTCATGCCTTAATGTTTGTGATACATATAATAGTTTCCACCCCTTTTATTAATGTTAGTATATTAAATGTTACTACAACACTAATGGGAATTATTTATGTTCATATGTTACATCTAATACAGGGCCTTTAGAATTAGTCCTTAATCACAGATTGCAGGAGTACATTTTCATTATGTTACTATAGTGAGAATGTTTGCTGTTTGTAGCACAGGATATTTGGATAGGATAGATCTAATCAGTTCATAGCATAACTTTAAAAAATGTGCAAAATGTAAACAATGTGAATAATTTCATAGAAAAACTTAACTGAAAGCTAAATCATCCTTTTAAAATTAATTTTTCTACCACATTACTGAAATTTTTTAACATCATGACTAAATTTTCAGTTTGAAACTCCAGCAATATTTGTATTCTCTTAAAGGCATAAAAAAAATCTCTATACTGGTCTTAATTAAATAGAAAGATCCAGTAATGTTCTAGGATATTATGTTTGAATTTAAAATAAATAAAATATCTGATCAATCATCTGCCTTCTCCACAACGAAAATAGTCACAGATTTGAAAAGCAGAGCAGTAGCAAATAGTGTCTAATACGATTTCTAGTGAATCTGGATATTAGATCTGGATCTTAGAACTCTTAAGTCTGTCATTACTGAATCCAGCTGTGTCTATCTTACTTGGCTTATTCTGTGACCAATTGACTTTTCTTTCTAGCTTTGACTATAAGGAAAATAATTTTAGATCTCAGTTATGGTTGTTAAGTCATATTAATCCATTGCTTTAAGAGTATATCATATATAGATGTATACAATTTCTGTGTGGCTGTTTGTCAAATATTTTTCATTTTTGTTAGCTTTATCTTACAATGTTAAGAGTTTTTTCAGGATATGAAAAAAATGAGTTTTTTGGTTTTTGTTTAATTTTCAGCAACCAGTCGGATGTATCACTGTAACAATAGTCTCTATTACCCAATCCCCACACTGCCATACCCATCTAAGAGACTCATTTTATGTTGAATTGAAATGATCTTGGTAAAAGGACGTGCTATTTGTGTTGGCTTTACCAAAGTCTGTAGAAATATTTCAGCCATCAAAACTAGTGGGAATTGTCATTAAAAATAAAAATAATCCTAGCCTATACTAGATCTACATTAAGTTAAAATGGAAGAAGGCAGTGGAATGGATTGTATCCAGATAAAATTTCAGAAAGTGGCAAAGAATGGCCTGATTTCTGATGAGTTTTATTTGCATTGTGGTAATAAGCTATAGCTTTAGATGTCAAATTAGCAGTACTGCTGAACAAATAACTACATATTGGAAATTTTAAATGCCTAGTTCCTTTTATTTGGAGACTTAACCTGGCTGCTTTGTTGCACTGTTGTTAAGCATTTAAAAATTTTTTGCTTATGTCAGAAGAAATCCTTTCATTGGTGAGCATTTAAATTATAGGTGAGACTTCCTTTTCAAGATTATGCCAATCCTAGAGATTATTGTAATATTATTATTATTGTAATATGTATTGTTCAGTATACAAATAAAAAATAATATGTTAAATTTATTTTATAATTGTTTCTGTAATTATTGCCATCTTGCCCATGTTATAATATGGTATTTTTTTTATAATATGGTATTAATTTTTTTTAACTTCTTTTTAATGATAGACGAATCCTTAGTACTGTGGAAAAGAGCAGACAGAAATATAAACCAGCTTCTCTCACAGTGGAGTTCGTCCCTTTCTTTTATCGTAAGTATTAATCCTACTTTCTCTTTGATTTTGATGTTATTCTGATTACTTTTTATTTTTTTATTTTTTTGATTACTTTTTATTTTTATATTCATTTTCTGATTCTACTTTATTCAGCTTTGTGTATGTTTGAGATAAAGATTGTAAGAACCTATCACTGGAGTACTTGATTCATATTTTGCTATGATTATTCTTCCTCTAATTTACTGTTCTGAAAATGGTTTTGTTTTGTTTGAGAACAGCCTAATATGTCTGTAGTATAGACCTTCAGAGTTTTTGGTGAAATAAACTTAAGGGGGATATGGGGGCCCAGCTGGTTCATGGCTACTGCCTGGGAGCCTGAGGCCAGGGCCTCTTGCCCAGGGGCTACCCTGCTGGGCTGTGAGCTGGTGGTGGGCTCTGGAATGAGGCTTCCCTTTTGCCAGTTGGGGCTCTGTAGAGCTGAGTGCAGCCTGGGCCCAGGCCATGTTTGGGATAGGGGGCTAATAGGCCCACTTACCTTGCAGGTGAATGGTGTAGGGGTGATGGTGATAGACCCCTTAGAGGAAGAGAGCTTTGCATTTTTGGTCTTTTCGCTTCTGATACAGAATTTGATGGTGTGGTTGGATTTTATTATCATGAATGAAGAGTTCCGGTTATTAAAAATTTTATGGACAAGTACTCCCAGGAGAGTTTATAGACATGGGAGATAATAAACACACCTACATGCCTTTTTGTAACAAATATATTTCTTTGGTAGAAAAAAAGTATATTGGAGAACATTGGCTAGAGCAGATTTCTAGATTTTTTTTTTTAATTATTTATTTATTAATGAGAGACACACACAGAGAGAGAGAGAGAGAGAGAGAGAGGCAGGGACACAGGCAGAGGGAGAAGCAGGCTCCATGCAGGGAGCCCGACCCAGGACTTGATCCCAGGTCCCCAAGATCAGGCCCTGGGCTGAAGGTGGCGCCAAACCGCTGAGCCCCCCTGGACTGCCCAGATTCCTGGATTTAACATGGCAACTTGCACAGCAACTTTGCAACACTGTAAAGATGAAGTAGCTGGTGACATACTCAACACGCTGTTTATGTTTACAGAATTTCTGGCTTTTAAAGAAATATTTCTTGGCAGTAGAGCAGAAAAAGAAGGCTGGAAACTGGTTTAGTGGTGACTTTGTTGTGCAAATCATTTTTAGCAGCTTCCCAGACCTATCTGAGGCCCTGTGGTCCACCTCTGGACAGTGAAGTCTTTCTGCATATGCCAGCCCACTAGACTGGGGGAGGCTAAGGCTAATGTGACAGGAAAATACATCGTGGGAAGAACCACTTGGTTTTGCAGCTGTTCATTAATGTTAATTATTATTGGGTCAAAGAGAAAATTACCTGACCCTCTTGGGACCTGTTTCTCTTGAAACACCTTCTTGTATTTAATAACTCCCCCCTTGTAGTAGATCCCTTTCTCAGGGGCTTTTGAGTCAGGCTCTTTTAGAGCAATCCCAAGGCCAACATTCCACCTGGGGGTCTCTTCCCCAGCATACCTGTCGGTGTGTCAGTGTTTGAAAAACTAACTACTATCACCAATCTTCTTTACCCCAGCAGCGTGTGCATGTCCCAACAGTCATTTTGTACACTCAGGTTTTTATATGCATCAAAGTTTCAATCCTGCACCTCAGTGGTATTTTTGACTGGGAGTATTTATCCAGGATATTAAGTCAGCTGATCATCTTGAAATTTTTAAAACTTCTACTATAGCAGTCTTGGTTGTAGGAATCAACTGAGAGTTGACTGAGTGTCCTTTACCCAAAAGCTACATGTGAACATCAGTTTCTAGTCTTGTATTTACAGTCCTTGTATCACTATCTTGTGCTGATCTTGACGTAGTCCCACTGTTTCTTGAATTCCTTTTAAACATTTTTGAAAAAATATTTTTATAGGGTAATTCTCAGGCTGACCTCTAGTGAGTGTAATTTTCAAACTTCATGATTACCCACTTAAAGTTCAAAGTAATATATGCTGTGTGCTTTTTAGTTGTTAGTACTATTGAAGCAAAAATGCTTTGTGCTTTAGTGTTTCTGTTTTAGTGGACACCAATGAATGTATACTTACCCTGGGGGTAAGTTAAAAGGTATCGTTTTCTTATAGCATATTAAGTGTTGTGTAGGTTTGCCAAAGCCCTTTCTGTATAAATCATTAGGTTTTCTGTTGAGGTAAGGAGTTCCTTTTTCCTGTCAAAAATTTACCAAGATGGTTTCCATGGGTGTAACTAGCTCAGCAGAGTAGGCTATAAAAACAGTTACTGGTTGTCTGTTTGCTTTGATTCAGTACAATGTTTGATAGAACATTACTAGAAAACATGATGTCACATCTCTAGAAAGAAGAAAAAACATACTAGTTGAATTCCCAATGTGTTTTCTTTCTTTCTCTAGCCATATGTGTGTGTGTGTGTGTGTATATATATGTATATATATATGTATATGTATGTATATATACACACACATATAAAATAAAAATTTTAAATAAAAATTTATATTTGTATTTATTATATTTATTATAATTATTAATAATTTTTAAACCTTTTTAAAGTAAAAAATCTGTACCAACTTTTCACTTGGCTGTTCTGGTTTAAAGGATAAGGTATAAGTTATGTGTTTTTTGCTGATGTGACACCTATTAAATATTTTTTTGTTGTGACTTAAACTTAAGAGATTTGGCTACTATATATGTGATCTATGTGAATTTTAGTTTTTCTTAAAAAAATGATTTAAGAAGGTTAATATAGAAAATATTGCAGAATATATAAAAGGAGTATCTTGTGTTTCCTACTCACATATGTCAGATCTTAACATTTTGTCGTGTTTGGCTTAGTTCTCTTTTCTTTTTTTTTCCTAAGAATTAAAACAAGACAGAAATAGTCTTTTGTTGAGTGCTTGGTGAAGATGATTGCAGTGCCCACTCTGACCAGCAGTAGTGATATTGGCTTCAGCTAGATAATCAAACCAGTTGATTTCTGGATTCTCTTTTTTGTTTTACATATCTGCCCTTATGATATTACCACACTGTATTGATTATTATGAATTTATGCCAAGTCTTGAAATCATTAAGTCCTCCAACTTTATTCTTCTTCAAAAATTTTTTGGCTCTTCTGGATCCTTTACATTTATTTTTTTAAGATTGTATTTATTTATTCATGAGAGACAGAGAGAGAGAGAGAGAGGCAGAGACACAGGCAGAGGGAGAAGCAGGCTCCATGCAGGGAGCCCAACACGGGACCCGATCATGGGACTCCAGAATCACACCCTGGGTCAAAGGCAGGCGCCAAACTGCTGAGCCACCCAGGGATCCCAAATCCTTTACATTTTTATATACATTTTAGAAGCCATTTTAAAATATTTTTACCAAAATGGTTGCTGGAATATTTATTTGGGATTGTGTTGAATCTAGGAACCATTGTAGAATTCACATCTGAAGAATACTGAAGACTTCCAATGCTTGAATCAGATAATCTCATTATTTGTTACTTCTTCTATCAATATTTTGTAGTTCTCAGAATATAGATTGTGCACATATTTGGATAGTTTATCCCAAAGAAGTTATCACCAGTACTTATAACTGTAAAGTGTTTAAACTGGTAGATTTTTAAATTTTATTTTCATTTTTTGTCTTTGATAATGACATGTCCCTTTTAACCCACAGTAATATTCCTTGCCTTATCTTGGTAATATTTTTGCTTGCTTTGTCAGATACTAATATAGCCACTCCAGCATTCTTATTAGAGTTTACATGGCATATCTTTTTGTATCCTTTCTATGTTTGTGTCTCCTGTGGCTGAGTAGGACCCTGTCATCTTGCAGCTCTGTGTAAAATCTGACAGTTATTCAGTTTAAAGCCTCTTGGTAGGTTTTTGCCTGTCTTGTGGGATTTCACAATACAGTGTAAGGATTGCTACTTTGACTCAAAGTGACCCCTATGAACATTTCTGGAGTGCTTTCTCTGTGTGACTTGTTCCATTTGTTCCAGTACTGCTTTGCAAATTCCAGTTGCCTAGGCCTCCCCAAATGTTTATCTGTCTCCCAACTCAATAAATAGCCATATTCTTTTAGGGTTCCCCTTTTCTTTGGGGTTCTTCAGAACACGTCTGCAATAGGAAGCGGAGATGCTCCTTGAACTTATACTTGTTTCTGTTGAGAGAAGGAAAGGTTCTAGAGTATATAAATTTCTACCTATTTTGTTTAATTTTCTAGTTATGTCTAGCAGGAGGCCATGTAACTACAGTTACTCCAACATAGCTGGAATCATTTAATTTTTTAAGTGTAAATTTCTGATTTCTGTCAATACATTTACTTTAAAGCTGTTTGGTTTTGGTAATGTTTATTATCTATAAAACTGGAAATAATTCTGTTATAATTTGTCTCTGTATGTAATGGCACATGCAAAAAGATATTCATTACTGGGTTATTAGAATATCAAGATAAAGAGGAAAATTCATAAGTTTATCAGAGAACTGGTTAAGTGAATTAAAGTGCATCATTATAGTCATCATAAAATAGAATAAGGAAGATGTATGTGTTAAGATGTAATAATACCCAGTATGTATTATGTTAAAAACAAAAAAAATGATGCAGTAGATATTTATAGCTTTTTTAAATTATTATTTTAAGGTGTGGGGAGCATGGTAGATTGAAGAATAGATTTGAGGGAAACTTCTTTGTCAATTATTTTATGCTATTTTAATTACTCTTTGTTACATGCATGTATTAACCTTTTGAAAACAATAAAATATAATATTAAAAGAAAGGTTACTGTTGGTACCATAACTTTGGAATGTTTGCCCAGGAGTAAACCAGGAAATCTTTTTTTCCAACTCTTCCAATTTTATAATTGAATAATTACAGTCAATTATACTAATAAAAGGCAGTAGTAGTAGTAGTAGCAGCAGCAGCAGCAAAAACAACTTACTTTATGTCAGATTTCGGTTAGCTTCTAGATTGTCACTTAGCTCTGTAAGTTTAGGCAGAAGTATCATTTGTTCATTTATAAATAAGGGCAAAATATCCTCATATGGGTATTATGAGAATTAAATAAGATAACATAAATTATCTAAAATAATACCTGATAGACGGTTTCTCTTTTCCTTTATTATGAAAAAATGCATATCAACTTTGCCTTTTAACAAATTTTAGTCTTTTAATAGTTGTTAATGTTTCAGAGTCAGACATTCCTTAGAGATAAACAATACTGTCAAAGAGAAATCTTACTTGTTTATTTGTGTATTATATTCACAGAGTGTTTTCAGGAAAGTGAACATCTCAAGGAAAGTCTTAAGTGTTGCTTATTGCATCTCTTTGGAGCCATTGTAGCTGGTGGGCAGGTGAGGAAAGTGTTGAAAGTTAATATTTAAAACAATAGTTAATAGTGCAAAGATTTTTCCATGGATTTTTTAATGTATTCTTTGTTCTTTTATAATCTTATGAACCACACATATTTTTCTGAGTTTATGGCTTGTTTAAAATTATTCTTTTATTTGTTAAAACTTCTTTAAAAACCTAAGTAACAATATTAGCTAGTAAAACTTACTTATTTTTAAAGGTGAGCATCTTAAAAGCTGTCTGTGGTAAACTTTTGAGTATAACTACTAGTTGAAAACAGTATTATAGTTCAGAAAGAACATCCTATATGTTTTCTTTAAGCACACTGATCTTTAAGTTTAGATCAGAAGTTTCAAACACTTTGTATCATATTATATGGTTGGTAGTCTGTAAAGCCCCTTGTAGAATATTTCAAATGCATAAAATAAAATACATAAGATTGCAAAGAAAACTAGTTATGCTGAAATGCAGTTTCAGCATGTAACATAGTAGTATGTGCTTATACTAAATAGATGTAAAAGCAAGTCTAGTAATAAATACAATTTCAAGAAAAAAAAAAGACAAACATGTTTCAAGACGTTGCAACAACTGTAAAAAATGAAAATATGTAGGATTTCTTTTGGTAACAAGTTACAGATATGGTTAATAATACTACTTGGGTTTCCTAGTGGGCTATCTTGCCTTTTCTTCTTCACTTTCGTAGAAGAGTCTGTTTTTTTGTAAGGGGGTTAGTGACCAGAATCTTATTTTTTAGTTTGTTTCTTTGTCACCTTACTTTATTAGCTGATTTCCTTCTTTTACATCAGTACCTACCCATTTCCATCAGTTTTCTACTAAAAATAAAAATAAGTACACATGAATAAAATTGGAAATGACTAGTGGAAAAGCTGGCTAGATCCATTACCATTTTGGACACTGAGAGACTTATTCTTGTTAGTGCCCAGGGGTAATCAAGCCCTGAAAGACCTCCAATAATTAAAGATCACTAGAAGTCAAGTAGCTCCTAGAGGGCCAATTTATTATTTTATGTACTGAAAGTACTCAAAATCCTTACAATCAGGGTATAGCTGTAGTTAGAGCTATTTTGAGGTCAGAAGGTTATTTATTGAATATAGAGTAAGTACAAGGATATTTAGATGAATTGAATATCTACAGGTGTAAGAATGGCCTGTCATAAACAACAGAAAAATTGAAGTCTTATGACTGGTCTTCCTTCTCCAAGCATCATGCTTGGGCTTCCTATTAGCATATTTGTTCTGTTTTGTATTATGTTAAAAGGATAGGCTTTGGAGCCAGACTGACATAGGTTTGAATCCCATGTCCATCTCTAACTAATTGTGTGACCTAAGATAAACTATTTACATGTGTTTTAGTTTCTTTATTTATAATACGGAAACAGTAACACTTTTAAGATAGTCAAAAGGACCAAATGACACATAATATATGTGAAGTTCTTATAAGAACTAAGTAAATCGCAGGTCTAGACAGATTTGTGATTCCCATAATTAGCAGGAAGTACTAAAATTATAACAGCTTAAGTTAGAAGTTAACTCTTTCTCATTAAAAAAAATGGCAGCAAGCAGGCCAGAGTTAATCTGGTGCCTCTAGGATCTTCAGGGATCCAGGTTCCTTCTGAATGTCAGTTTGTTATTTTCTTTTGATACATACAAGATTAGCTTCTAGAATTCTGGCCATTTGCATTTGCACTTTGGGCACAAAAATGGAAGGGGAGATGAGAGAGACAAATGTCACATGCCATGTATCTTTAAAAAGGTACTGAAAAGCTGACAATCTTTTTTTCTCTCTCTCTTTTTTTTTTTATCTCACTTGCCAAATTCCATGAAATAACTGCAAATTTAAAAATAAAAAAATTGATAAAACTTGCTTCCTCAGCCTCCTTGGCAGTAAGGGAGATTAGGAAATGTAATCCTTATTCCTGGTAGCCACATGTCCAGCAGAACATCAGGGTTCCTTTTAATAAGGAGTTGGAGGAAAATGGATGTTGGGTGTTCTATAAGCAGTTTCTTCCATTGTAGCACTTATTATCAATATTATTTATTATATTGCTAATAACAAGCTCTAATGGTCTAAGTGCTGTTACTTTCAGATGATTTTACATAACTATGTTTGGATTCATTATATATCAATTTAACAGTCTTAAGCATATGTTATTTCCAAGTTTAATGGATCACCTTGAATAGCTACCATACTTAGAATTCAGAAATAATGTTTGTAGAATCAGTCTCAAGCTGGTCCTCTTATATATCTGTATCATTTAGGATGGATTTGCTATAACCAACAGAAAACCCTAGAGAAGTGTAACCAAATTGAGGATTTTTTTTCCTTTTTTTAAAATTTAAATTCAATTTGCCAACATATAGTTATAACACCCAGTACTCATCCCATCAAGTGTCCTCCTAGAGCCCATCACCCAGTCACTGCATTGCCCTATCCACCTCCCCTTCCACAGAGGGTTTTTTTTTTTTTTAAGATTTTTATTTATTCATTAGAGCACACAGAGAGAGAGAGAGGCAGAGACACAGGCAGAGGGAGAAGCAGGCTCCACATAAGGAGCGCGACATGGGACTTGATCTCCGGACTCCAGGATCACACCCTGGGCCGAAGGCAAGCACTAAACTGCTGAGCCACCCAGGTGTCCCTTCACAGAGGATTTTGTTTTGTTTTTATGCTTGCATAAGAAATCCATATGTAGGCACTTCTGGGCTGGTACAGCAGCTCCATGGTATAATCAAGGACTAAGTCCTTCTCGTTCTGCTCTCTTTAGCCTACTACTTTAATTCTCAGTTTTGTTTCTTCATGATTTAAAGGTGGCTCCTGCATTCCAGACAGGAAAAAGGTGAAAAGGGCAAGAGCAAAGGGTCCTTCTGTTCTTATTTGCAAAGTTATATTTTCTTCATACTCTACCAGCATATATTCTTGACCAAGGGAGGGTTATAAATAAATTTTCTATGTGGGCAGATTGCTATCTGAATAAAAAACAGAAATTTTGTAATCTAGAAGGAAATGAAGACTTAATATTCATAAAACACTAGCAGTATCTATCAAAGTATGTGCTTAAAATTTTTTAATATGTTGATTTATTAAGTCTTCAGATTTATTAAGCTTTATTTTTGCAAACATACAGAACTTCAGTTAGATTGGGGTTTCATTTTTATTATCTCTCATGTTTCAGAGGAATGCTTTGCAAGCAATATCTCCAGCCACCATGGAAGTTCTTATGAGAGTTCTGGCAGATTGTGATTCCTGGGAGGATGGAAATCCTGAAGAAGTGGGTAGGAAGGTAGAACTTACTCTAAAGTGCCTTACAGAAGTGGTTCATATCCTTCTCACTAGCAGCTCTGACCAGCGTCAAGTGGAAACCAGCACTATTTTGGAGAACTATTTTAAGTTGCTAAATTCAGATCCTTCAGCTTTACCTAATCAAAGGAGGTCCAGACAGTGGGAAAGCCGGTTCATAACTCTACAGATCAAAATGTTGAGTAAGTATTACATAAAGTTTATTATATACCAATTTCTCCGAGTCTGTATTATTTTAGACTTATTTGAAATTCAAGACTATCGTATAGGAAGTGTTGATTGTTTAATTCACCTATTGTGTTACTTTAGATTTTGATTTCAAAATAATATGGAATTGATTGATTTGTTTACAGCACCTTTGCTTTGAGCCTCTTTTGTTTTTTGAAAGTGTAATCCACTAAAAGCATCAATGTTAAAAAGAAAGTCAGCAGGGGCGCCTGGATGGTTCAGTGGTTGAGCATCTGGCTTTGGCTCAGATCATGATGCTGGGCTCTGGGGATCCAGTCCCACATCAGGTTTCCTCTGGGAAGCCTGCTTCTCCCTCTGCCTATGTCTCTGCCTCTCTATCTGGGTGTCTCAATAATAAATAAATAAAATCTTAAAAAAAAAAGCTGTTTTTAAATTCTAGGAAAAGTAATTTTTAGCAGGTGCTATTTGCATTGTCTAATAACCTATGGTAAAGAATCACATATGATCAATTTTATATGTGCTTTTATAAATCTATGTAGATGTCACTTTAACATCTGTCCTTTTTCTAGAGGGCCTCTGTTTTATTTTGTTTCCTCAGAGCCTCTGTGTATGTGTGTCTTGTTTCTTTTGCCCTGTCTTTGTGTTTGTTGGTGTCATTCTTTGCTTATATATCTTTGTTTTTTTTCTGTAATCTCTTTCATCAGTATATGTGATTTCTTATTGTATTCCCATTAGATTGATAGATACAAGTATTTTTAATTGAGAGTTTCTTTTTTAAAGAAATAAAATATTTTCAGGGCACGTGGGTGGCTCAGTTGGTTAAATGTCTACTCAGTTCTGGTCATGATCCTGGGGTCCTGGGATCGAACCTTGCATTGGATTCTCTGCTTAGTGAGAAGTCTTCTTCTGTGCCCCATTCCCACTCATACTCTCTTGCTCTATCTCAAATCAATAAAATCTTTAAAAAAATTAAAAAATATTTTCATTACAGCTGTACTAGGAAATTTGGATAAATAAAGAGTTTCTTGTATTCTAGCACCCAGACATAACCAACATTAATGGTTTATTGTGCAGCTCTTAGAGACTTAAAAACATGCTTGTGTGAGAGTGTGTGTGGTGTCTAATTTAAAAATATTAGACACCAAAATCCTGGTGAGACTTGATCCCTTACAATGCATAACAAAAGACTTTCTTTCTGTAGGAAAATAAGATTCATTTTATTTAGTTTCTGTTCTTCTATAAGACATGTTGTGTTTTGTAATTGTTACAAATTGTAAGTTTATAAAGTTTGAGTCTATATTGAGTAGACTTATTTGTTAAAAACTATTGTATTATGCCAATTATCCCTTGATTTCTGAATGAGGATATATGTTCAGTAGGAAATAAGAGCAAACCATCATTATAAATGGATTGGTTCCCTAAATTTCATTTTCTTAATGGCAATATGCTAATTTTATACTGTATAAGTGAGACTTGCCAAACATAAGCAGGTGTTGGTTATTAATAGCAAGTTGGGAACCACAGTTAGTTATACTTGAACACTATTATAAAGGAAGAACAACTATGTAAATCTCTGGGAAATATATATGACTTACATATAAAAACAAGTCTTTTTTTAAAAGATTTTGTTTTATTATTTATTTGACATAGAGAGCAAGAGAGCGAGCATAAGCAGGGGGAGCAGCAGAGGGAAAGGGAGAAGCAGGCTCCCCAGTGAGCAGGTAGTCTGATGTGGGCTCAATCATGATCTGAGCCAAAGGCAGATGCCTAACTGACTGAGCCATCCAGACATCCCCAAAACTTAAATATTTTTAATAATAAGTTATATTATTAATAAAATATTTTTATGAATATTTTGATAAATTATAGAAATAAGTTTTCTTAACAAGTAATAAGTACAGTTTTGTTTTCTACTCTCCATCCCTATTTCTTTCTAATTCATTTTACATCTGTTTGTCAGCTGAAAAGCCAAAACTAAAAATATGGCCAAAGTAAATGTTTCTCTGATTCCAAATTTTCCACTTTATATAAATGGATGATTTTGTTTTTATTTTCTTAGATACCATCACAGCCATGTTAGACTGCACCGATAGGCCTGTTCTTCAGGCCATTTTCCTTAACAGTAATTGCTTTGAACATCTCATAAGACTGCTACAGAATTGCAAGGTATTTTTCTATTATTATTCTCTTTGACTTTAAAAAGCTATTGTTTTGTTTATGCTTTGATTCAAATTTAAACTGTACTAATTTTCTTTTTTGTTGTGGTAAAACACACATAAGATTTACCATCTTAACCATTTTTAAGGGTATATAAGTCAGTGATATTAAATACATTCACATTGTTTTGCAACTTCACCACCATCCATTCTCCATATGTCTTTATGTCTTATAGAACTGAAACTCTATACCCATTAAACAATTCCACATTATCCCCTCTCCCTAACCTCTTGGGCAACCACCATTCTACTTTCTGTCTCTATGATTTTTGATTACTCTAAGTACCTCATGTAAGTAGAATCGTACAGTGTTTGTCTTTTTGTGACTGGCTTATTCCACTTAGCATAATGTCCTCAAGATTCATCCATGTTGTTGCATATTGCAGAATTTTCTTTCTTTTTTTTAGGCTGGATAATATTCCATTGTGTATACATACCACATTTTGTTGATCCATTCATGTGTTGATGGACTCTTGTATTGATCCCTCCTTTTGGCTATCATGGGTAATGCTGCTATGAACATGAATATACCCATATCTCTTAGAGTTCCTGCTTTCAGTTCTTTTGGTTATATTCTAGAAATGAGATTGCTGAATCATATTGTAATTAAATTCTAAAAATTTTGAGGAACCAACTTACTGTTTTCCACAGTGGCTGTACCATTTTATATTCCCACCCATAATGCACAAGACTTCCAATGTCTTCACATTATCCATGATAGTTATTTTCTTCTTTTTGATAATTGCTATTCTAATGGGTGTGAAATAGTATCTCATTATGATTTTGATTTGCCCTTAATGATTAGTAATACTAATGTACATCTTTTCATTTGCTTATTGGCTATCTGTATGTGTTTTTTTGAGAAATGTCTATGCAGGTTCTTGTGCATTTTTTTTCTTGTGCATTTTTTAAGTGGGTTGTTTTTTGTTGAGTTTTAAAGTTTTGTGCGTTGTTAAAATTTGGTGTGAGCATTTAACGCATATAATTGTGTGCTTTTGTTTTCATGTAAGATAATGTAGTTTGCATTTTCCTGTGTTATGACTTTAATATCTATATAATATTAAGTGGATGTACCATAATTTACTTAACTTTTCCCTATGGCAGATACTCCATTTATTTCCAACATTTTTGCTATTACATAACTCCCTCAAGTTCATAGACTAGAATTCTATTTCTGATAGAATTTCTGGGTCAGATGGCATAATATGCTTTTTCAAAATTAGGGGACGTTATATAAAAACAATTTGTAAGTAATTGGGGAATGGAGAAAAGTAGAAAAATAGAAATACCATTAGTGTTCTTGATACATAATGCCAATTTGATAATATTTTTCTTTCTTACTAGTTTATAGTTGTAACAGATTTGTGAGTACATAATAACTAATATCTGATTATTTTTTCACAAATTTCAAGATGGTATCAGAAATATTTTAGAGAGGTTCTTGAAAAGCCTTTGAAGGGCAGCCCCGGTGGCGCAGTGGTTTAGCACCGCCTGCAGCCCGGGGTGTGATCCTGGAGACTGGGGATCGAGTCTCACATCGGGCTCCCTGCATGGAGCCTGCTTCTCCCTCTGCCTATGTCTCTGCCTCTCTCTGTCTGTCTCTCTCTCTCTCTCTCTGAATAAATAAATAAATCTTTAAAAAAAAAAAAAGAAAAGCCTTTGAAAATGTTAACTACTTCAAAGAGCTTTTACTTTTTCTATTTGAGATATTCCTTTCATGGACTCCTTGCTGAAAAATACTAGGGTTTCATTCTGATATTCATCTGAATATCATTCTGAAATTCATCTCAAAATGAATTTCTTGAATTTTTCAAGAAAATTCTCTCTTTAGGAGAGATATCCCTGAAAGCATTTATGTTACTATGTTGCTTCTTAAAGTGAAATAGTAAGGAAATAGCATAAAAAAAATAAGGAATATATTGATGAAGTAAATAGTGATGAATATTTACAGTCAGTGAGTGTACCAAACTTCACTAGAGAGTGAAGATGCCTCCCCCCCACCTTTTAAACATTATTCTTAGGAAGGAAATCATAGGGAAATGAAAGCAGCATAAGAGAACTGTTTATAAAGCCTTTTGTTAGTTAAAAAAAAAAAAGCAACGTGGCATTATCATTTACAAGGCAACTTCAGTAATAAAGACAAAATCTCATATGTAGAGAACCTGCCAGTCACACATTATAGAAGGGTAAATCATTAGGATAAAGTGTAGTTCCTACTAAAATTTATTAGTGTTTTTCTTCAATATATGAAACTCAGATATAAAAAATATATCATGGTCAGTAATATCTTTTGAAAATTACAAAGCTTTTTGCCGTAGCAGTCATGATGTTGAGCTACTGTTTGCTCTTTCTACTGTGGTGTAGGCTAAAGTTTCTTATGATTTAGATCTTGCTGACAATCCTAGCATTTTAAAATTTAATTATTTGATAGCACTTATCACATTTTGTTTTGAGACAGAAAATACCATTTCAGAGAAGAAAGTCAGGCTTTGGGACCTCTGCCTTCTCTCCTGGAGGTGGTTGTCTTCTAGGCAAGATGTTCTACTCAGAATCACTATTAACTCATCAGTAAACATTATAAAGTCTTAACAACATGGAGGAACCTTTGAAATAAACTGTCCAACTTGTTTATTATACAAACGAAGAAATATGTCCTAAGAGATTAAATGATTAGCTCAAGATTAATACTGTTCTCTGATAGAGGCAGGATTTCTTACCCAGGTATTCTGACCCTGAGTTCACTGGTCATATGTAGTTTTGTTGTCCTGATACTTAAGGTCAATAGAGTCCATAGAAAACGTTTTCTGTGCATTAAATATACTGATAAATCAATTTGATAGGGATGGGTTAATATGATTCTTAAATATATAAAAATGTTTAGAATCTTTTGAAAACTTAAGTTCTAAAATGTATTACAGGATGTTACAGATGACTATGATTGACTCCTGTTTAAATTATTTTGTTAGTAAGACAGAATCAAGACAGCAGTTGTTTAAATATTCAGACCCAGAGGAAACATTGTCAACTAAGCTTAAACAAATATTTTATGAATTTCATGGAGAACTTTAGGCTGACTGCCTGTAGTTTCAGTGCTTTCTTTTTGTATGAGATTAACCAGCCAGTTTATGCATTAATTTCCTAACATATCTGTGCAAAGACTTTCAGGTTATCAAAATGAGTTCCATCTACCATGAAGTACTTAAAATATAATTCAGTGGAATCATACATTTAACTTTTCTGATAACTGTGATGAACCTTAAACATTTGAGAGTTGTTTTGTTTCACCATATTACAGTTTGGAAGGGGGATATGCTTTGAATTAATGTAAAAATTATTTTTAAAAGCTGTCCAAGGACATTGGGATTAATGAGAAGAAATTAATGAGAAGAAAATAGCAAATTTCTAGTAGCAAAGAGAAGGGTTCAAAACTATTACATTTACCTTAGCACTCTGCTTGGAGTTTTAATCAGTTTCTAATTTAAATATAGATGTGTAGTATATTATAAATATGTAAGTTCTATTTGAGGACTTAACTCATAAGATTCTGGGAAGTTACTGATACTGTGGTCTTGTTCACATTCCTTAATTTGTTTTCTTCACTTTCTTACTTTTCTTCTCCACATTTACCCTCTGAAAATTAACTGCAGCAAAAATTTCTCAACAAGGCAGTCTTAGTAGGAATGAGAATTTATGAAAGGAGCAACTAAGGGATACTTTGTGGAAAAGAATGTTGGGAGTGGATATACAGAACAGCATGGTTGAAAGGTTGATTTTGGGAGTTGTACCTGCCTGGATTCATGCACATTGCCTTATTTGAATAAGTTTCTTCTCATTTAAAACATGAAAGTAGATTTTTTTTTTAAATTCTAGAGCAATAATCAACATAGATTTTGGAGGAAAGAAGGAAGTGTGAAAATAAATTTTCATAATTTTTTATAAAACATGTTTGTATATATAAATATCAAAAAATTTTAAAACTGTGGCAAAATACTCATAACAATATTTGCATATATATATATTTTAAAAATTTTTATTTATTTATGATAGTCACACACAGAGAGAGAGAGAGAGAGAGAGAGGCAGAGACACAGGCAGAGGGAGAAGCAGGCTCCATGCACTGGGAGCCCGACGTGGGATTCGATTCCGGGTCTCCAGGATCGCGCCCTGGGCCAAAGGCAGGCGCCAAACCGCTGCGCCACCCAGGGAACCCTTGCGTATATATTTTTAATGAGGATATATTTTTACAAAACTGGAATACCAGTGAATATTTTTGTATTCTACTTTTAAATGTATTATATTGTGACTCCCATATACCATCATACATTTTTCAAAACATTGTTTTTAATGACTGCAAATATTTCAACCCAGAAGTTCACAGAAGTATGGGGTCCCCAAGATCATTTTAGGGAATCTGCAAAATCTAATCTTAACACATCAGTTTGAGACTAGATTTTTCATAAACTTGAATCAGAACAACATTGTAAGTCTGAATGCAAAGTAGATATTAGAGTTCATCTGTCTTCTATCAAGTCAGATGTTTAAAGAGATTGCAAAAATGTAAAAGCACTGCCATTCTCACTAACATGTATTTGAAAACTCTAGGTTTTCATAAAAATGTGTTTTTATACCATCATATAATAGGTTTATTATTTTTGAGTGAATAAACATTTTTTAAATGTCTTGATTTCAATTTCTCATATGGTAAATATTGGGAAATGTAAACCCTATAAACAAAAGTTCTTTGGGATTCTTAGTAAATTTTAAGACTGCTAAGTGGTCGTGAGGCCAGAAAGTTTAAGGACTTCCCTCCCCTTAAGCCTCTGGATGAACCATAATTTATTTCACTATCCTACTGTTTAAGGATATTTGGGTGGTTTCTTTATGCTATTGTAAATAAAGTCAAAGTGAGCATCTCAGTTCTAAAATCTTGGTGTGAGTTTCTGATCATTTTTTTTAGAGTAGATGTCTATAAATACAATACTAACAAAGTAATTTTAAGATTCTTGATATGGATTGCTTTCTGGAAAGATTTAGTCATTTTTTTCTTTCTTAATGTTTTTAGCATTCCTGTGTCCCTGCTCCAGATAATATGGAATATTAGTATTTAAAAAATTTTGCTGTTAATAATAGCTTTCATTTTTTAAACCCTTGTTATGTGCCACTGTTAATAACCTATTTTAGATTATCTCATTTAATCTGCATCCCTGTTTCATGAGTTATTCTTTTCCCTTTTGAGAAAATAAGCTCAGAGAAGTAGTTTTTCTTAAAACCAGACAGCTAATAATTATCAAAATCAGTATTCAAATCCAGGTTTCTGATTCCAAAGCCTGTTTTGTGTGCACTTATCTATATTTAGGTTAAGCTTTGTTTATGCTGTGTATATCATGTTATACCTTATCTTTATTTTATATTGCTTTATTTCAGTATATTACTAGACTTTTATTTTGTATTTCCTGAAATGAGAGAACTTCCTAAGAGAACTTCCTTCTTAGGATGCTCTTGATAAATTCCTTTATAAATCTAACTTTCTTCCCCTTTTCACTTTCATTTGCATTATCTTTCTTTTTATCCAAAATGAGCTTGAGATCTATTGGGATGCTAGTTTTATATGCTTAAGCCAAAATACTTGGTTCTGTTCACAATCCCCATGTATGTCAGAGATAATCCTAATCCCCCTTGATGTAGAAACTAATATAATTTATGCTCAACTCTTAATAATTTTGGAAAATACATACATTCTTTGTCAAAGCACATTAGCACATTTGAGACTCTGAGAAATATTTTCCGAAAGAACTATTTTTAAAGTTAAATAGCATTTTACAAACATACTTGACTACAGAATCCTTACTGTACATTATTTACCATAGTATCTTTAATCTATCTTAATAGCAAATTTCCTTCTTTTTTGTGAGACATTTTCTGCTGATTCTTTAAAGAATTTAGGAATATTAAGTAACCTACTTATTGCAGTTATTTCTTATTTTAGTAGCTTCAAGTTCCAAGAGAGAAATAACTAACAATTATATGGCATATGAACTAATATTTGTAATCCAAAAAGTGAATAGTTGATTTTCTGTTTAAAAGTAGTATACTTCACAGGTGGATTCTTGAATTTATTTTCGAGAGACATGGAAATCCATTTAGACTTCATTTCTGCTTACCGGTAACTATTTAATGTTCTTTCTCCATTATTCTTGTCTCTGTTTTTAACAGCTATTTTTAAATGCTAACAATAAGGTGGCAGACAAGAACGAGAAAGACCTTGCCAACAAATTACTGACAGAAATGAATGAGGACCAGGTATCTACAAAGCCTGCATCTTGTTTCAGCTGAAGTCAAAATCAGTCAATGGGAACAGCTATTCCTGTACTTTTCTTCTTATGTCTTAAAATACACAAACACTATCTAATTCTAATCTTCATGAATTATTTTTGAATATTGTTAAAAAATTAAAAATAAAAATTTTTTCATCTTAAACATTGAAATCCTGGTGGTTGATATAAATAGTCAACAGTATTCCAACTGTATATGTGTATATCCTGTTCAGTTTAAGGAGACACAAAGTACAGGAATGGGATCCCAGTATCAATGCTGTCTACATGGTGGTGACTTCATATTTTGGGAGCTTCTTTTTCTAAGCATTGTGGTGTATTGGGACCTTAGGCTTTGTTTGTGAATATGTCTGGTCAGTTTTTTTTTTTTTTTCTGGTCAGTTTTAATATCTTGATTCTTTGCTTCTTGATGATAAGTAATGATTACAATTCAATGGACAACCCGAATCCTGGAGGAAGGGAAGAAGATGCTGAACTCTTTGAGTCTTACTTTAGCATAAAACTTAACCGTTTTCTATAAAGTCACTTTTATATGGATATAAAGCAGAAATAAGTAATTTTTGTTGCTTTTCAGTATTAGGTAATTTAGTTTTGAAAAAACTACTTATTAAAAGTGCTATGGTATTTTTTCTTTCCCAAAATGTTTAGAGAGCTTACATGATATCTTTTGTTTATGTTCTCTTAATACCCAGGTTTATAAATAGAACTGTGGTATAAAGAGACTTGAAAATCTATTGTTTTCTGTTCTGGATGTAAAATATCAACTATAGAGTACCATTTTAGATTTCTCTATAAATGTTAGTTCCTCTTAAGACCTTCTTATATAGGTTAACAAAATAGTTACAATGATATTCTTAGGGGTTTATGTTAGTATTTCTAATTATGTTAGCTTTCCTAGTTATGTGATGCCTAGCCATCTTGGACAAAGTGTAGGAAGGAAAGATCTTATTCATATGAAATCCTTTATGCAGAATGATTAATGGATATTATAATGTGTTTATTACATATATGCTATGTATATGTAATAATGTTTAATAAATAACATTAACAGAAATCAAGATACTGGCTTAAAAGTGATAGATCTTAGTTTAAAATGACAGAGACCAAATCAGTCCCCTTTTACTCAGGTCATTTTTAGTGGGAGGGAGAAAGGAAAGTCCCATTTGTGGAGTGAGTAGCTTTAAGTCATAGTAATATATTCCCAAAAGCAGATTTTTGGGACTGTGAGTTTTTGCAACATTTCTACTTCTGCTATGCTTTCATGGTTGATTAAGCCTGATTATATAACAATCATGTTCAGTTTTTTTAATGTTGTTAATGTTATATTTTGTTTTCACTTTTTTCCTCTAAATGTACTGCCCTAAAATTTAATACATCTCTTTATGATGAAGCTTAAACAGAAATAGACAAAATGAAGCTGAAGTTGTTTTGTTTTTTTTTTCCAGCTTTTGGCATTAAAGGTTACCTTCTCAGAAACGTGATAATGCTTATAGATACATATTTCATTTTCTGTTATGCCTCAAATTTTGCACTTTATGTAAAAATAGAATACCTTATTGTTTGCAAGTGTGATTGGTGAATAAACATACCATTTCAATTATAACACAGGGCTTGGAAACCAAATAGACAACACCATTTTAAGCATCTTATTATACATGCTAATAAAATTTCAAACTAAAAGGTTCAGTATATTTCTGAAGAGAAATTAAAATGTAATAGAATTTCCAATGATAGACATCCCTCCCTTCCTCTGGAGATTGTCCATTATTTTTAAAAGCATGTAGTAAGCTTGGTGTTCTTTTTGGTTTTGGTTTTGGTTTTTTTCCAAAACATTTCAGAGTAATAAGTGAATGTAGTGTTGTCCTTGATACGTGGTTTATTTTCTGTCAAATAGGTCACTTTTCTTGCAGGTATAGTGTTTCAGAAATCTGTTTTATTGGAAGAGGAATGTATTGCATGTTTAGTAATTATTTTTTCAGGTTTTCAGAACAAGGGTTTCCTGACTGAATACAAATGTTGAACATGTTGTTAATTTCTTGCCTCCTCTTTTTTTCCCCCTCTCTCTCTGGTAGGTGTTTCAGGGACAATTGGATTGTTTGGCTATATCAACCATTCAGGCTTTGACAGCAGTAATGAACAAATCTCCAGCTGCTAAGGTGAAACATACATCCTCAAGCTCTAAATTGTTATTTAAATATACTAATTTTCACTGTATAATTCCCAAAGTAATGTATGAAAGTATGTGTATAGTACCTGTTGTTTCACACCTGAAGTGAAATAGTTCACAAACTATCTCAGTACAGGAATCATTTTGCTGATAATTTTAGAGACAAACACCTATGGGCACTACTTTAGGATTTTATGATACAATTGTAACCTAATAGTGATTTATATAGTGTCAGTCAGCAAAGGTAGCACTGGTGTTGTTATGATTATTTTAAGTGATTCTATGGTTAGTGTGTTTAAAGAATTACATTTTATGTCATAGTTTTTCTTCATTAATAAATCATGACTCTTTCACTTTGCTCAGTTTATGACTGACTACATTGTGAACATTTTCCACATGTGAGCAGCCTTTTCAGTTTGGGACTTGTTTTTCCAGATGACCATGGAAGTTCTGCTAGTTACTCTTAGGGTTTTCTTTCTTTCTCATTCACTACCATTGACTCTGTCCTGCTTTTCACTTACACTGATTTTGTGCTAGTAATTTCCACATTGAATAGTTTTAAGGATTAGTGAGATCATCTTTGTAAAGCGGTAAGCATAGTGCTAGGCACATGCTAAATCCTTGATAAATATCAATGTCTATCATCATCGTTATTATTACCATTACCATTTTTCCTTTTATCTAACACCTCTAATATAGTTCATGGTTTGCCTTTCTAATAGCAGACATGAATGAATGATTCCTTTTTCCCTAAGCCATGCCTTCAGTAGTATTCCTTACTTTCCATTGGTTTTTGTTAGGAGACTCTTAAAAATTGCTCTGTAAATGTTGCTATATATAACTCATGGTTAGATGCTTATTAGATAGGCTTATACAACTTTTACAGGCTGGCTTAGGAATTGAATGCCATTTACAATAGTTTCTGTAAAAAATCATTTTGGAGCATCTGGGTGGCTCAGTCAGTTAAAAGCATTTGCCTTTTGCTTAGGTCATGATCTCACAGTTCTGGGATGGAATTCTGGGATTCAGCCCCATGTTGGGCTCCCCCACTCAGTGCGGAGTTGGCATCTCCTGCTTCTCTTGCTTATGCTCTCTCTCACTCGTTCTTTCTCAAATAAATAAATAAAATCTTTTAAAAAAATCATTTTAAGTTCTAAGTAATTGATTTGAGTATAATAGATTGTACTATACTTGAATTTCAGACCTGGAATGATCAAGTCTTATTAAAATACAATTTTTAAAAATTATATAATGCTTTGTATGATTTAAAGTTCAAAAAGTTACTTTAAAAATACCCTTTTGGGGAGCACTTGGATGGTTCAGTCAGCTAAGTGTCTGACTCTTGACCTCAGCTCAGGCTTTGATCTCAGGGTTGTGGAATTGAGGCCCATGTCTAGCTCCATACTCAGCATGCAGTCAGCTTGAGATTCTCTCTCTCCCTCTACTCCTTTCCCCATTCATGCTGTCTGTCTCTCAGTCTCTAAATATATAGATAAATTACTGAAATCTTTTTTTATAAAAGCCCTTTAAAAAATGATTGGTATTCTTTTTTTTAAGTTTTTATTTAAATTACAGTTAAGATACAGTGTAATATTAGTTTCAGGTGTACAATATAGTTGTTCAACGCTTCCATACAGCACTCAGTGTTCATCACAACAAGTCACTTCTTGCTCTCCATCACCTGTATAACCTACCTCCCCACCCACCTCTCCTCTGGTAACCATTAGTGTGTTCTCTATAGGTAAGAGTCGGTTTCTTAGCTTCTCTCTCTCTCTCTTTTTTTTTTTTCCCCTAGGCCTGTTTGTTTTGTTTCTTAAATGCCACATATGAATGAAATCCTACAAATCCTATTTGTCTTTCTCTGACTGACTTATTTCACTTAACATAATACTCTAGATCCATCCATGTCATTACAAATGATATTTCATCTTTTTTATGACTGAGAAATAGTCCATCATATATATATTTATATATCTCTCTGTCTCTCTCTCTATATATCTACACACACATCTTCTTTATCCATTCATCAATTGATGGACATTTGGGCTATTTCTATAATTTGACCACTGTAGCTAATACTGCTATAAACACAGGGGTGCTGCATCCCTTTGAATTAGTATTAAAAAATTCCTTTAAAAATTTTTCTTCCTCCCCTTCGCCCATAGTCAACTAGTTCCCCTCCACAGAGGCAACCAATCTTACTCATTTTATTTAAATATTTGATTTTAAGTGTATAGATTGATGCCTGATTTACTGGACCAATGTTGTATTACTAGCTTTTTTGGTTGTCTCTTTATTTTACTTCTAGGGTTGTGTGCCCACTTGTTCGAAAATACATATGACTTAGATCCTAACAAAATGAACTTGATATTTCAGATAATTCAGTCCTTTTAGATACAAAAAGCAGAGAGAAAAATTGGGTTGCCGAACTCTAATTTAATCTTGAGAGACTGCTGACTCCTCTTACCCCCAAAGTCTCCTCAATTTCTTCTCCGTATTTGTTTTGATTTCATATATATTTCATGTTAAACTATATCATTACAAAACAAGTGAAAGGAAATGAATGTACCTGAATCTGAAATGAAAATAATAATTTTATAATGTACAATTCTTGCTTATTTATTTTACATTTTGATAGACTATGGTCACATATTTCAGAAGGTATATAGTCTATTTTAAGATGAAGTGATTTAAGAAATAAATATTGAGCTCAGTCTTTTCAATATTAAGTTAATTAACTTAAATGAGTATATAACGGCATTTTAAAATTCCAACAAATACAGTCTTTGAAGATTGTGCTTTGATGTATTTCTTTCCCTTCCCCTAGGAAGTATTTAAAGAAAGAATTGGTTATACACATATGTTTGAGGTTTTAAAATCCCTGGGTCAGCCACCACTGGAACTACTTAAAGAACTTATGAATATGGTGAGTTTTATAGTTTTTAATTATTAAACACTTTCCATTATCTCCCTATCCAACGTGGTTACTAACCTTTTATCTTTTATGTTGCTTTATAGGCTGTAGAGGGTGACCACACTTCAGTTGGGATATTGGGCATTAGTAATGTCCATCCTCTCTTGCTTCTTATCCAGTGGCTTCCAGAGCTAGAATCCCATGATCTGCAAATTTTCATCTCTGATTGGCTGAAAAGAATTTGCTGTATTAATAGGCAGAGTCGAACTACTTGTGTCAATGCAAACATGGGAATTCACATCATCAAAACACTTGATTCCCATTCTTCCCTCCATCGAACTTGTGCTGAGAACTTGATTGCACTTCATGGTTCCTTGGGGAGTCAGTCAGTGAGCTCAGAAGAAATACGTCGACTACTGAGATTGCTGAGAGTGGATGAATCTGAATATATTCATCCTTACACCACTCCTGTGACTCGAGCAATTCTGACAATGGCCCGAAAACAAAGTCTAGAGAGTGCACTACAGTATTTTAATTTGTCACATAGTATGGCAGGAATTACTGTGCCTTCCATACAGAAGTGGCCAGGATCTGCCTTTTCTTTCAATGCTTGGTTTTGCTTAGATCAGGATCAGTTGACTCTTGGCATTGCTAACAAAGGAGGAAAAAGAAAACAGTTGTACAGGTACTGGTACAAATTATGGAATGTAAATGAATACTGTCACAACAATATATGCTGTAATTCCCAAACAGGAAAAAGCATTTCAAGCCTCTAGTTTTTAAATGCAGGACAGTTTATCTGAAGCTTCTCTATCCTTAGGGTATATACAGTTTAATTATTAGTATTTTATTATTTCATTATATTGATTACATATCTCAAATATTTTGCTAGTTCTTTGGTTTAGAAGCAAAGTTCCTTCTTAAAAGTATTGTAAAAGTGGAGAAAAAGGAAAAATTTTTAAATGAATGCTGATCTTTTTGTTCCATTGAAAATGCCATATATTTATATGAAGGATCAGAAAACCTTTGTTTCTGTGGATCCAGACTTAATTAGTTCAGTAACTAATAAGTTTTAATACACCTTGTGATTTTTAAGACTTTTATTCATGCTTTTTGAATCCTGTTTGAAAGAATTTTGAAGATTTGAAAGTTTATTGTTTTACTGTTGTTTGATAATGGGATCCCACTCTTATGGCTACCTTTTTATAATTTACTAAACCAATTATTAAACCTAAAAAAGAATTATCTTTAAAGCAAGATTGGACTGATTGATACTTGGCAGCAGAATGTAAACCACAGCATAATTGATAAAGATATTCATGATGATATGGTTTTGTGTGTTCCAGTGATGATAACTGAACAACTGACTTCAAAGGTTCTGATAACATATATTTTTGTTAGCTTTTTTACAGGAAGTGGCATGGGTTTTGAAGCTTTTATTACCCATTCAGGTATGTTGGTTGTGGCAGTGTGCACAAAAAGAGAATATGCTACAGTTATGCTTCCTGACCACAGTTTCTGTGATTCCCTCTGGGTAAGGTTTTAAGACATCACATTTAACTTTTTCTGGTTCTTTCTTTTTTTTTGTTTTTAAGTTTGATTTGCCAACATATAGTATAACACCCAGCGTTCATCCCATCAAGTGTCCTCTTCAGTGTCCGTCACCCAGTTGCCCCATCCCCCTGCCCACTTCCCCTTCCGCAAACCTTTGTTTCCCGGAGTTAGGAGTCTCTCGTGGTTTGTCTCCCTCTCTAATTTTTCCCACTCAGTTCCCCTCTTTATAATCCCTTTTACTGTTTCTTATATTAAAAACACATTTGGTGCATGTACATGAGGAGTTGTCTCCTTTTTGAGAGTTGATTAATTTTTACTTTAAAATTCTATTTATGTTGAAGTTTATCTATAAGGAAGTTAACATCATTATCATCATCATCATACATTCAGCAGCAGTAAGTTTTCTCCTAAAAAGTTAAGAGGAAATGTTAACATTTCTTTCAAGTTCTCTAGAATCTGATTTGATTTTGAAACTCCACTTAAAATGAGAACATAAATTAAATTATTAAAAACAATGCATTTCTGTTGCTTTTCTTAAAGTATAAATTGCTTATTAGAAAAATTGATTATAAAGAATACTCAGACTTGATAAGTGCAGAAAAGATACTATGTTACAATTGTGTATAAATTTTCCAGAATAGATGTAAATGCTTTTATTGTACTACAGGAAAAATTGTCATTCACTTTAAGAACAGAATTTTAACCAAGATTTAATTATGCTTAATCTCAATGTTCTACTGTTCACACAAACTAATACTCTGAAAGTATTTGTCATTCCAAAGATTTAATGTAATTTTAATCTTTAAATTTATGTCTTACTTTATTAGCACAACATAACCATTGTTCATATGCCTGGAAAAAGACCCTTTGGTCAGAGCCTTGTCTATATCTATGACAACGGACAGCAGAAGGTCTCTGCTCCTCTCAGATTTCCTGCCATGAATGAAGTAAGCATATCTAACCTATTCTTTATGGGACCCATTGATTGAGAACTCTTGAAAAAAAAATTTTTTTTTAAGATTTATTTATTTATTTATGAGAGAGAGAGAGACAGAGAGAGAGAGAGAGAGAGAGGGGCAGAGACACAGGCAGAGGGAGAAGCAGGCTTCCATGCCAGGAGCCCGACGCAGGACTTGATCCTGGGACTCCAGGATCGCACCCTGGGCCAAAGGCAGGTGCCAAACCGCTGAGCCACCCAGGGATCCCCCTTGAAAATTTTTAATTTAATGTAGAAGCTTCTGTTTTTTTAAAAATATGTGCCCATAAATTTTAAAGGGTTTTCTATATTATAACGTATAGTAAGTTAATATTTAATACCATTAGCCTATCATTATTAGGTGAAGTTAAACAACATGTAATAAAAACAACTTTTAAGTTTCTTCTTTAGAAGAAACAAATGTAGTTAAATTCGGCTTAGGAGAAAAAGACTAAAAATAGGAAAGCCAAAGAAATTGAATAGTAGAGAGCAAAAGATTGTTTAATAAAGCTCCTCCAAGGGCACCTGCCTGGCTCAGTCGGAAGAGCATGGGACTCTTGTGGTTATGAGTTCAGGCCCCACATGGAGTGTAAAGATAACTTTAAAATAAAATCTTTTAGTAAATAAATAAAGCCCATCAAGTATACAAGGTACTTAGAGATTGTTATGATGGCCTCTTTTTCATTTCTACTGAATTTAAAATAGTAATGAAGAAACTTTTTTTTTTAGAAACTTTTTTTTAAAAGATTTTATTTATTCATGAGAGACAGAGAGAGAGATGCAGAGACATAGGGAGAAGCAGGCGGGGAGCCTGATGTGGGACTCGATCCCAGGATCTCGGGATCATGACCTGAGCCAAAGGCAGATGCTCAATCACTGAGCCACCCAGGTATCCCAGTTATGAAGAAACTTTAAGCCTTTAAATTGTAGTCAAATATAAACCAGAATTTATTTACTGAGATGATTCTTTTTTTTTTTTTTAAGATTTTATTTATTTATTCATAGACACAGAGAGAGAGGCAGAGACACAGGCAGAGAGAGAAGCAGGCTCCATGCAGGTAGCCCGATGTGGGACTCGATCCCGGGTCTCCAGGATCGCACCCCAGGCTGCAGGTGATGCCAAACCGCTGCGCCACCGGGGCTGCCCTACTGAGATGATTCTTGAAGAACATTAGTGTAAAGGTTTTTTGAGAATTCTTAAATAATTTTGAAAGAGCTTTTTAAAAAAACGATGAAATACATTATTTCCTAAGTCCTTTTAGGATTCTAGTAATTGTTGTTATCTATCCTGATGCTCATTACAGAATAACCTGTAATTAGTATTATTTATACAAATGTTTAGCTTGTTTATAAATTTTAAAGGCGAAAAGTAGTTTCCTCTATTTGAGAATGCAGTAAAATTGTTAAAGATTTTAAAAATACTCATTAAAATGTGAGTTATAAAAGTAATGCATCTAAATACTATAGGCCAAAAGTAACATCTGTAATGACTTACGTGTACACACATTATGACCCAATAAAATTAAAACTTCCTGTTTTAGTTTCCATCTATTTGTTTTCTTAATTTTATGAACTGTTTTTTTTTTCAATATCAAGTTAGAGATGTAATTAAAATTGTGTAATTTATTTTGTTTCTTAATTCTTAGCCTTTTATTTCCTGCTGCATTGGTTCAGCTGGGCAAAGAACCACGACTCCTCCACCATCCCAAATTCCAGATCCGCCTTTTTCTTCCCCCATTACTCCTCATCGGACATCATTTGGTGGAATTTTGTCATCAGCCTCCTGGGGAGGATCACTTGAAAAATCAAAACTGATTACGAAATTGATATCAGCTGGAACCCAAGATAGTGAATGGGGATGCCCCACATCTCTGGAGGGTCAGCTAGGGTCTGTTATCATCTTCTACGAAGCACTACAGCCTCCTCAAGTGAAGGCATTATATTTAGCAGGTGAGCATGTACAGTCATACTTCTTAAACTTAGTTTTTTTGTTGCTTACATGTATTTTGAAGAATATATTTGATCTCAAGAGTATATTTGTATTTGTAATGGAAGCTGAAAGGGAAGAAAAAACTCACTACATTTCATCCTCCCCACCTCCAACTTGATTGGGGTATTATTGATATAGAACATAGGTATGTTTAAGAAGTACAGTGTAGGGATGCCTGGGTGGCTCAGTGGTTGAGCGTCTGCCTTTGGCCCAGGGTGTGATCCTGGAGTCCCAGGATCAAGTCTCATGTCAGGCTCCCTCCATGGAGCCTTCTTCTCCTTCTGCCTATGTCTCTGCCTCTCTCTCTCTGTCTGTCATGAATAAATAAAATCTTAAAAAAAAAAAAGAAGTACAATGTAATGATTTGGTACACATATATATTGCAAAATGATTACCACAATAAGGTTAGTTAGGACCTCTGTCCGTCACATAATTACAGCATGTGATTGTGTGATGTGTGGTGAAAGCATTTGAGATCTACTCTCTTAACTTTTTTTTTTCTTAAGATTTTATTTATTCATAAGAGACACACAGAGAGAGGCAGAGACACAGGCAGAGGGAGAAGCATGCTTTATGTGGAGCCTGATGTGGGACTCGATCCCAGGTCTCCAGGATCAGGCCTTGGGCTGAAGGTGGCGCTAAACCGCTGAGCCACCTGGGCTGCCCTACTCTCTTAATAACTTTTTGGGGTATAATATAGTTTGGTTAACTCTAGTACACCATACCTTTTTTTTTGGTAAGCATAAATAAAGCAAACCTTTAGGAAATATTTCAAATATCCATAATAATGTCTATATTAGTCTGTTAGGACTGCTCTAACACAATACCACAGACTTGGGTTACTTAAACACTATTTCTTCACAATTCTGGATGTATAATTCCAAGATCAAGTTTCCATCAGGCTTGGTTTCTGTTGAAGATTCTCCCTGGCTTGTAGATTACTGCCTTCTCACTGTGACCTCACATGGCATCTTCCCTTGGTGTATGTGCGAAGAGAAAGATGTCTATTCCTCTTCTTATGAGGGACCCTTATGACATCATTTAACTTTAGATACCTCCTTAAAGACCCTATCTCCAAATATAATCACGTAGGGTGCTAAAACTTCAACATATGAGTTTGGGAGGGACATAATTCAGTATATAATATTGCCAGTACTTTTGACAGATTTTAATAAATTGATGAAACAAAATATGTCTATGTTTATAAGAAATCATATGATTGATTCTAAAATTATGTGTCTTGTTCTAAGACTTGTCATTTTTATATTAACATACCTGAAGAAATGAGGACAGAAGAATCCTATTTCTTGGATAAGATTACAAGCTATTTTTGTTTTGGCTTTTCCTTTTTCTTTTGGCAGTGATTTTAAAGATACACACTGTTATTATTGGATCATAACTATTTTCAAAATTATATCTATATTCTAGTAGGATGTTCAGGAGGTAAACCTCTAAGTATTTATATGTACCAACTGCAAAAGAGTTATGTAAAAATATCTTTTTTAGATTACATAATCTTGAAATGAATGGGACTGCCTAGATTTAATTTGGATTTTATTTTTATAATTCTTCCAATTTACAGTTCTACTCTTACAAATAATAGTTATTTGTTGTATGGTCTTCTTAATGATTGTTTTGGGTGGTTGCATAATATTTCATTGAATCTATATTGCATAATTTACTTAGGTTGTTTATAGTTTTTAATTTGACATAAACTTCAAGTATTAAATAAGATGAGCTATTGTACTTTTAGTGTTTTTCCTTAATTTGGATACGTTCACTTATAATAAACTCCCAGGATATATATTCAAAGTGTTTGAATTTTTTTTTGGCTCTTAATACATGTTGCTTAATCTGTTTCCAAAAGATACATACCAATTCATAGTGTCTACTAGTAAAATGTAAGTATACCAATTTCATCACAGGCTTATTAAGGTGGAATGGTCAGTACTATTTCCTTCATTTTTTGATTTAAGATGGGAACTTGTTATAATTTGTATTTGTTAGATTTTTTTTTTAGTCTTATTAATTCACAGTTCAATTTCTGTGGTATCTATTCACATTATTGGTTGATTGTTTTGCTATTTTATCTTATAAATTTAAATTACGTTAGATAAATTACTAAGTAGATTTTGTTATATTTGATATTAGTTTTCTGATACCATATAAAATTCCCTTTCTCTAGTGGACATCAAACCACCCCCCAGCTTTTTTTAGGTTTTAGATGAACTGGAGGTGATGTAAAAATAAAGTTCATTTGGCTAGTATGTTGTTTTTTTTTTTTCCTTTTCAATCAATCAATCTTATTTATTTCAAAATTTCCTTCTTTTACCTTCAACAAAAATACATTTCCATTCCTTCTATCTTTGTAACATATCTCCTAGTTTTCTACATGCAGAATTTATCTCTGATTCTTATCAGTTTGTATAGTTAGCAGAATTTTAACTTTTAGAAACCTTAGTCTCCCTTGAAAACAATATAGTAAGTAAGCATGAACCCTTACATCTGAATTCTTTAGACCTAAGTTAATGAATCAATAAAGCACAAACCATGTATACCAACAGACTCAAAAATCCTTAGTTTCTTTGCAGTAAGAAATAAAAACCATAAATCTGTGTTTCGTAAGCAGTGCTTTAGTGCTTTACCCAAACTTGAACCCTAACCCTAATCCTAAATTGGGTTCTTTTTTTTTTTTTCCTAAGATTTTATTTATTTACTCACAAACTCATGAGAGACACAGGCAGAGGGAGAAACAGGCTCCGAGCAGGGAGCTTGACGTGGGACTCGATCCAGGATCTCCAGGATCACGCCCTGGGCTGAAGGTGGCGCTAAACCGCTGAGCCACCCGGGCTGCCCCTAAATTGGGTTCTGACTCAACCCAGCCCCATAGCCTGGCCCAGAAGCACAAGGGACTGACAACACATAAGCGACACCAGAAAACTCAGCCACCCACTCGGGGAAATGTGGCCATTTGGAAGACCAGCAAATGTCTAGAACCCAAACAATTGGAAGGGCCTCCTGAGCCCAGTCATACATTCAATGTCGCCACTGCACATCAGCTCCAAGCCTGAGCCTCATGCTAAGCCTTGCCCTCAACTCAGCCTTCTGGGGAGGTCTCTACCATTTGGGCAGATGGGAACCTCCAAGCTCCTGGGCCCTAACCCTAACCCTAGATTGAGTTGTGATCTGACCCAGCCCCAGAGCCTGGGTCCAAATCCCAAGGGACTGATGATACATGAGCGACACCAGAAAGCTCAGGACACCCTCTAGGAGGAAAAAGTGCCGTTTGTATGAGGGGCAGACAGCAGGAGCTCAAGAAATTGGAGGGGCATTCTGAGCCCACCCTGCACACCAGCCGTGCATCTGAACCTCACTAACCCCTGTCCTCACTTCAGCCCTGCGGGGATGTCTCCCCCATGATAACAGATGGGACCCTCCAAGCTGTTGGACCCTCACCTTCTCCCTAACCCTAACCCCTAACCCTAAACTCAGCTCTCCATTGAGGTGTCCTCACTGCTGGCCGGTAGGTCCCTCCAAATTCCTGGGCTCTAACATCCTAGCTTTGCATCCAGATTTTGTACCATGGCTAGTATGTTTTAACTGTGTTGAATAGCTTGAAACAGCTTAATTTTTAAATTTATTCTGATTACACAGAACCAAGGAGGCCATATATATTCAGTGACATTTGTGTATGTGTGTCTAAATAATTTTCAGGTCCAAACTGTTTAAGTCCTTGGAAATTCCAAGAGTCTGACATGGCTGACCTGCCTGGTAACATCCTTCTTCACTACACTGCAAAGGTGAGAATAGATGCATGGAGTGTATCTAGTTGTAACTATGCTGTGAATAAAATTCCATTTTTGTTCCTTTTGTCATTTCGATGGATATTTGAGAAGGATGGTCTTGAATTTCCATTTAAAAATTACTAATTTTCAAAAGAAGAGGAGAAGCAATAAAAATTAATTTGCAACTCTCAACTAGGATTCAAATGTTAATCATTATTTCATCCCAGTAGTATGAGTGGGAATCGTTATAGTTGGAATACTAATGAATTGACGTCAGTAAACTTATATTATCCTACTGTTTTGGAAGGAGAGATTAAATAGAACAACTTTTTTTTTTGTTTATTTTTTAAATGTAATACTAGCAAGAAAACAAACCAAAAAAAAAAAAGAAATGTTTATTTCATAAAGAGAAATAAGAAACTACTTATATGCAAGCACACATAGTCCTTTTTCCTTCAAAGACTTACCCAGTGAAAGTAATTAAGATCAGCAATAGCTGAGGGAAAGATCAAGTGTAGAACTCGAAGGAAGAAAAGGAAAGTGACATAAACAATATTAGTTGCCTTCATTGTACCAAATGTTACGTTGACCCAGAAAATGCTTTTGTTTGTGAGATTATACAATGTAGAAATTTTTTTCTAGGTTAGCCAGCTAGTACATGGTCATAATTTATTACTTTGAAAACTTACTTGTGATATCTGACCTAATAAAATTTACTTATCATTTATATTACCCTTAACTTTTTATTTTGATTAATTTCAAGCCTAGAGTGTTTGAAGGAATGGTAAACTAAAATCATATATACTCTCCACCTGAATTCACCAATTATTAACATTTTGCCATACCTGTTGACTGTCTCAATCTTTTGTGAAGATAGATTGACGTAGCTATCAGACACTTAGAAATACCCCTAAATATTTCTATGTAATTATTAACCTACCTAGAAAAATTATCAGTAATTTATGTACTCTTTCAGATTTTCCCAGTTTTCCCGAAAATATTTTGTTTATTAGCCTTTTAAAAATTTAAATCTGGATCAAGGTTCATGCATTGTATTATCTATAAGGTCTCTTCCGCCTCAATCTTTTTTAATGTTTGCCTTTTGTAACACTAACATTTTTCCAAAGATATGTTTGTCTACTGAACTAGACTTTTAAGTTATTTTCTTGGCAGGAACTGTATCATATTCTTATTTTCACTTTTAGAAGTAGATAGGAAATAATTGAATTTAATCTCACTAATGTATTTAGTAGCATGTTCTAGACTTAATAGCTAATTGAGTCTTTTTAGCATTATGGTTGTCATATTCTCTTTTCAAATTTAAACTTGATAAAATTCTGTAATAAAATAGCTATTAATGTTTTTCCTCAATAAATTCAGTATGGCAAATATATACAATAAATAGTTTCTTCGAAAAATATTTCTTAAAAATGGTGATGAGTGTTCTGTGGTTAAGTTTGGGGAGATGTATTTTGTATATCCATTTAGAGATTGATATCACTTGAAAAATCTTGTTAAAAACTAGTTTACTTTTGTTTTATTCTACTTTTTTCATAAGTTATTTGAGCATAGAACATGTTCTGTTTTTTTTTTTTTTTAAGATTTTATTTATTTATTCATAGAGATGCAGAGAGAGAGAGAGAGAGGCAGAGACACAGGCAGAGGGAGAAGCAGGCTCCATGCAGAGAGCTCTACGCGGGACTCGATCAAGGGTCTCTAGATCACGCCCTGGGCTGCAGGTGGCGCTAAACCGCTGCGCCACCGGGGCTGCCCACATGTTCTGTTTTTTTAATCGTACTTATTGACAAGTACTAGTCTGGGAAAAGGTGCTCTAGAGGGTTTTTTGACAGTCAGCAGTTTTTCATTTTTGTGCTGATGTGTAGGAGGTGTTAAGCCATCCATTGCTGATAATTTTTTGAGTGTCTTCTTCAAGCCAAGAATTGTGCTGAACTTTCAGGATATAAAGATGAATAAAGTGTCTGACTTTAAGAAGCTTATAACCTAAAGTGAAGTAAATATGAAAAAAAAATTGCAGTATAATTTTGTGAGCATCTTTCTTTTTAGCTGCCATTTAGAATAGTAATATTAAACTTAATATTGTAAGCATCTTATCATTGACTATTCTATATACCCTTTTAAATTATGGTGAAATGGGCAGCCCGGGTGGCTCAGTGGTTTAGCGCCGCCTTCAGCCCAGGGTGTGATTCTGGAAACCTGGGATTGAGTCCCACGTCAGGCTCCCTGCATGGAGCCTGCTTCTCCCTCTGCCTCTCTCTCTCTCTCTCTGTGTCTCTGCCTCTCTCTCTCTCTCTCTCTCTCTCTGTGTCTCTGCCTCTCTCTCTCTCTGTGTCTCTCATGAATAAATAAATAAAATCTTTAAAAGAAAAGAAAAAAAATTATGGTGAAATGTTTCACATATAGTTAAAATGATGTTTTGTCCTCACTGTGCTTAGCTATTTGCCATATTTTCCTTTTATTCTTAGGCTTGCAAAAATTCAATCTGTCTTGATTTATCTACTAATTGTTTGCATGGGAGATTAACAGGAAACAAAGTAGTGAACTGGGACATCAAGGTAAGTAATGATGAGCAACATACTATGTTGAGTTTATTGAACCTTTTAAAGAGTTTATCTTTTAAGCACCACCAGTTTTTTTTTTAATATTTTATTTATTTATTCATGATAGTCACACAGAGAGAGACAGAGAGGCAGAGACACAGGCAGAGGGAGAAGCAGGCTCCATGCAGGGAGCCTGATGTGGGATTTGATCCCAGGTCTCCAGGATCGTGCCCCGGGCCAAAAGCAGGCGCCAAACCGCTGCGCCACCCAGGGATCCCTAAGCACCACCAGTTTAATCTGAGTAATAAGTCCTGGTGAATATGTTTGCAGGCAAGATATACAGTTTGAAGTATAAACAAAGAAGTAGAATGATTAGTTTGCTTGAAAGTTAGTTACCTTCTTAAACTACGTTTGAATTTAACAGTTTCTTTTAGAAGAATATACTGCCTTAGTTTATTGATCTGCTTTTAAGGTATTTAATCCCTAAACTTATATGGCAGATTTCAACCAGAGAGCACAGGTGAGGGGTGGAGCAGAGGAAGAGGGGCACGCAGATTCCCCACTGAGCAGGGAGTCAGCCCAATGCAGGACTCAATCCCAGAACCCTGAGATCATGACTTGAGCCAAAGTCACATGCTTAACTCACTGAGCCATCCAGGTACCCCCCCCCCTCCAGTTTATTTATTTATTTGAGAAAGAGAATGTGCATGCAAGCAGGGAGACTTGCAGAGGGAGGAGAAAGAGAATCCTCAAAAATATTTCCCACCACTGAGAGAAGTCCCAGGACCCCAACTGAGATCATGATCTGAGTGGAAGTCAAGAGTGAACCCTCAACAGACTGAGCCAGCTAGGAGTCCCCCAAAACCCTGTTATCCTATAGTCCGTTAACACCCATCAAATAATGCCTTTTGTTTCAGTGGAACAGAGATCATTAGGATAATTCTGCCAGTATAGAAAATGAACCCATCAGTTGTTAGTCCTGTTATTCATATGGTATAAAGCATTTTTCTCTTTGACTTTGAAATGAGACCACTTAATTTTACCTGTTAAAATGATAAAATTAAAAAATAAATAAATAAAATGATAAAATTTATGACATTTGTCCATTCATAAGTTAACTTTTGCTGTCACTTAATAAGATTGGTCTCTGAGGCTAGTTGTAGGTACGTATTACTTGTATGTAGAAAGCTGATTATTTGTGCCATACATTATATTTGAAAATCAAAGTAGTTTTTGGTGCCTTGAGTTACAACTACAGGGAAATCAAACAGAAACAGAATTAATGAGGAAATGTTCATTGTATTTTTTTTTCCTTCAGAAAATTATGTTTTACTTTTAATTTTTTGGGTTTTTTAAAGACTTTTTAAAAATTTGTTTCAGAGGTAGAATTTAGTGATTCATCAGTTGCATATAATGCCCAGTGCTATTATATCAAGTGCCCTTCTTAATGCCCATCACCCATAAATTATCCCTTCCCCTACCCACCTCCCTTCCAGCAATGTTCAGTTTGTTTCCTAGAGTTCAGTGTCTCTTATGTTCATTGTATTTTTATACTGCAACAGAATCAAACAAAATTTGTTAAATGACAACAAAGAAAAATACTTGCCATTCGGAAAGCTAATTTACTTGCTATACTCTTAAAAATCAGTATGAAAAACAGGCAAAAAGAATGAAAAGGGTTGTTTAATAATGAAACTGAGTCTATTTTTTTTTTTTGAAACTGAGTCTAAACGGCAGATCAGAACATTTTAGCAGTTAATGATGGCCAATCTTGGGTAGCACCCAGCTCATCAGGCACTAAGCACTCTTTTATTAGCTTAATCTTGGTAACAACTTTACAAAGTGAAAATTATTATTATCCTCATTTTACAGATGAAGAAACCAAGGCCAGAGATATTAGTAACTTGTTAAAGAATGTGGACTATATTTTGTTAAGCTATGCAAAATAGTCACTTTGAACTTTGGTTGAAGCCACCCACTTCACCTTTTTTGTTAATTAAAATTAGAGAAGTCAGTCATATTTCTACCACCAGTTGTATTTTTTTTCTTAATTTATTTTATTATACTTAATTGCTTTATGACAGTTGATCCCTCTTGTATCATTACTGTTACATTTTAAAGTCTACTTATGGGGTCAAGTTTGGATTGCCTGTGTTTGAAATCCCTAAACTTTGAAAAACAAAGTTTTGGTACAAAGGGTCTGGCATAGTTTTGAATATTGATTTAGTGACCCCCATGGCTACTCTTTAAAGCATCTTCCCAAACAAGAGTTCTTTTAGCTTAGGCTGTCCTGTGTATTGCCTAAAAGTTTAGTAAAGTGCAACCTCACACAGGCTGTATAAATATTAAATGACAAAATTGCCATTGTTTTATAAGATTAAAAAATTGTAATTTTCTTTCTCAGGACATCATAAACTGCATAGGTGGATTAAATGTACTCTTTCCTCTGTTGGAACAAATCAGCCGCTTTGGTGAAGGACAGATTTCTGAAGGAATGAATGAAAGCACAGTTTCTGAATTGGTAACTCCTGTAGAAGGAGATTGGGTCGTATTGACCTCCACAAAGGCATCAGGTATCAAGATATAATTAACACAAAATAGTCATCGAAAATTTGGGGATTAATTGAAACATAGATAAAATGTCTTGCCACTGTTAGGAGGAAACTTAACAATTTGTAGCTGAAGCAGCCCATCCCTAATTTTACTAATGTAATTCCAAAAGTTCATAATATTTTAGTCAAAAAAATTAAGAAGTTGGTTTTATTCTTGCTATCCTTAGTTCGTACTATTAGTAGAAATATGACAGCATTGCTAAAATTATGGTAGAGAAAATATTTGCATGTGTATGTAAGTATATGATACACAATCGCTGGTTTCTCTGATATTTGCATTGTCCCAGTGACCTTTGGAAGCAGATTGCTCACCCAGATCTTTTGTTTATTACAATATGCATTATGGCAGAAAATGTGATAGAAGAGTGATTAGAATAATTATAATTAACGACATGTTCACAATTCCTCAGAGTCAAGATTAGAAAGAAATTTAATTGCAACATTTATCTTGATTGTGAAACACTTTATTCAAAGACATCCTATCAACCAGGACAATCTCATTCACTCCCATGGAGTTGCCACTCTTGGTGCCTTACTTCAGAAGGTGAGCTAGTTTAATATTTGTCGGTGTGGCTAATGATTGTAATTAGCAGTTTGTCTTTAGGGTTTTTCTTCTTACTAAGTAAATATTTTTAAATTACGTTATTATGGCTTCAGTTATATTCATGGATGTAACTTTGTTTGACAAGCAGATTTTTAAAACCTACACTGAATCACTTTTTTATAAGAATTACTCACTTAGGTAATAGTGTATAATCTTTTATACATAGGATTTTGTTAGTACTGGTATTTGGGATATTTGATAAATTTAAGACTTTTAGGAATATGACATTAGGAATATATGTTCTAATGTACATTGGAAAATTAAAGTTAAATTGTTTCTATTTTTGTAACAAAGATTCTCATATTTAGATGTTCTGAGTTAATCACTTGAAATTTGATGTAGCTTAATGATAGTTATTTAAACTAAAATTTACGAAACTCTGTTTGAATTTCAGGTGCCAAGCGCCTTGATGGATGTTAATGTACTGATGGCAATTCAGTTACTAATTGAACAGGTATTATTAGAAAAAAATATGCAGCTTCTGCAGCAAATGTATCAGTATTTACTTTTTGACTTCCGTATTTGGAACCGTGGAGATTTTCCCTTTCGAATTGGTAAGAGCATTCTGTTGGATAGAATTTTATACTTGTTATAGAAATTTGTAACTACCTGTGGGATTTTATTTTAGGTATTCATTTAAGAGTGAACTTTGTATTTTAGGTCATATACAGTATCTTTCCACCATCATCAAAGACAGCAGGAGAGTTTTCCGAAAGAAGTATGGTGTGCAATTTCTCCTAGATACACTTAGGATTTATTATGGGTATGATGTCCTTGCTCCTTCTCAGTGTGATACTGTTTTCTGCCTGCTGCTTGCTTGGAATATCTAGATTATTTATTTCCCAGTAATTCTAATATCCTTTAACTTCAGAAAGACAGGAGATTGTGGAGGTTAAAATGATGAACAGTGGATCACATATATTGAATTTGAATCTTGTATTTCATTAATTGGCTGAAGGCAACTTAACTTTTCTGTGCTTAAATTTTCTTGTCTGTGACAGGAGATACAAACCTGTGATATCCTATGGTTGTTTTGAGAATTAAACTAAATGCATTAATAATATGCAAAACACTTAAAACTGCATCTGACACTTAGTGTTGCTTAAATATAAGCTGTTTAACTATTTATATCTTTGTCATTGAAATTCAAGGTTTTCCTTAAAAAAGAAAACAAAGATACCATGAATTCTTATAATTACATGGAAACATCTTTATTTAAACTATGAATTCTTTCATGTAAAATACTAAAATGTAAACATTTTACATTTCAATTCTTGCACTTTTACTTTCTCTTTCAGGACTGATTGTAAATATAGTGAGCTGTCTTTAGATGACGTTCGAACAATAAGGACTTCTTTGTATGGACTAATTAAGTATTTTCTGTGCAAAGGTGGAACTCATGAAGAGATACAGAGTATTATGGGTTATATAGCTGCTATCAATGAAGAAGAACAGGTATTATGACCAAGAAAAGTCTTCTTAAAAAAAAAGTCTTCTTTTCTTTTTCACACATAAATTGCTATATCATCTTCCTTGAAAATTCCATATATATTAAACATTTTAAAAGTAAAATGTTTATCATATGAAAAACTATATTATGCAGTTAAAGAAGTAAATTTTTATCTCTTAACTGAAAATTTAATTAAAGAGGTGGTAATGTAATCAAATATTTTAATTAGCTAGAAAGTAGTATATCTGGAAATAGTTGTTGTGGTAGTTCTGAATCTTATTTTCATAGGCCACATGATGTATAGTTACCTGTCATTCAACATACTGGGCAGATTTCTAACATGTTTTAACATAGGTTTATAAAAATTTTGTATGAAGAGTAAATTATAAATATATTTATATATTCAGATACTTTTACATTCTTACTTATTTGTATCTCAGAGCTACTCTTTAAAACAGTGGTTCTCAATGTATGTTTCCTGACCAGATTTACCTGGGAGCTTTTTAGAAATGCACACATACTGAACTAAGCCTTCCAGGTGATTATGACACATGGTAAACTTTGAGAACCACTGATATAAAATATACAGACCAGGAATTAATCTTCCCATTTGCACATTTGGAAGTACATATTCAGAGAGATTAGATGACTTAAAAAGTCATACAGCTAACAAACCTGGGAATAGAACTCAGGTATATTTACTGCTATTTCTGTGCTCTTTCTGCATACCACTCTCAACACCAAACCTTAGTAGCCTTAATTTATGTTGACTCAAATATTTTGTGTTCTATGATGAAGTATTCATTGTGTAAGCAGATATTACATGACTTCATAATTGATATTATATAGATGAGTTAAATTAGGCTATTTCCCCATAAGGTTAGACTCCAGAAGCTTCTTTTTATTTAGTCAGTAGCCATCTTATTTCATGATAGCTGTATTGTCACCCACTGTGATTAATTGCCAATATTTTCTTGGTCAATTCAGTCAAAGAGGTATTTATTGAAAGCTCATTATACACACAGAGTAATATTAAATATTATGGGTATATTAAAATGAGTAAGTTAGCATTCTTTTAGCCTAATAGAGGGAAGGGTGAATAAGAGAAGTTTATAAATAATTACGAAACAAACAATAAAAGAATATGATAGTAACTATAAGAGTAATACAAAGTCCTATGAGGTTTTCAAAGGAGAGTATTACATGTTGAGACCAGGAAAGGCTTTTTTATGGAAGACATAGCTTTTTTTTTTTTTTTTTTAAAGACATAGCTTTTTATGTAGCTGAGGCATAATAAGGCTCAGCATGTGAACATGCACATTGAGAGGATGTACAAAAGGAAATAAGCCAAAAACATAATGGAGGTTAAAATCAGGCTATTTCATAAGACATCAGACATTCAGTTAAGCTAAAACATTAGGGTATATAGAACTTAGTTTAAATAACTGTCACTCAGATTTTATTTTTACTTCCATATATGAATGTGGTTGTTTTGTGTTGCTTAATTTTAAAAGCTCTTCGGAATTTTGGATATGCTCTTCAGTCTCCTACGTACCAGCCCAACTAGAGGTCAGCTTTTCTTACTGCTGTTTGAACCAGGAAATGCTGACATACTTTATGCCTTGCTCTTAAATCAGAAGTACTCTGACAGACTAAGAGAAATTGTTTTTAAGGTACACACATTTCTTAAGCATCTTTATATTTGGGGACATTTGTGAGTATATGAATTTACTTATAAATATCTATTTTATAAATGTAAATTCTTTTTTTCATATCTATCTAATTTTAAATTGTTGTAGGGGTACCTGAGTGACTCTGGGTTAAGCGTCTGACTCTTGATCTTGGCTCAGGTCTCAATCTCAGGGTTGTGAATTCAAGCCCAGCGTTGAGCTCTATGCTAAGATGTGGAACCTGCATTAAAAATAAACTAATTAGGGGCAGCCCCAGTGGCTCAGCAGTTTAGCGCCGCCTGCAGCCCAGGGCCTGATCCTGGAGATGCTGGATTGAGTCCCACGTCAGGCTCCCTGCATGGAGCCTGCTTCTCCCTCTGCCTGTGTCTCTGCCTCTCTCTCTCTCTCTCTCTCTGTCTCTATGAATAAATAGATATAATCTTAAAAAAAACAACTAATTAATCAATTCTTCAGTTTGTTTTGATATATATTTTTCATGTCTTGAATTTTTAAAAACTAATTATATTGTAATCTGATCAGTTATTTCAGTGGAAAATCCACTTTGTTGTATCATCCTCAATAAAACCTCTCCCTTTTTTGCCTTTTAACAGTTTCTTTAAAGTATAATTGATACACCATGTTACAATAGTTTCAAGTGTATAACATAATGTTTCTAAAAGTTTATGCATTATGCTATGCTCCTCACAAGTGTAGCTACCATCTGTCACTTGTTATTACAATACCATTGACTATATTTCCTACGTTCTACCTTTTATTCCTGTGACTTACTCATTTCATAACTGGAAGCCTGTACCTCCCACTCCATTTCACTCCTTGTCTCATCTCTCTTCTGACTTACCATGGGTCTTTGTTTCAGGTCAGACATTTTAGCAGTTACTAATAACAACTAACCTCATGTGGCACCCACTATTCATCAGCCAGTGAACATTCTTCAGATGTTAGCTAACTTAGTCCTTGCAAAAACTTGATGAAGTGTACATTGTTATTCCCATTTTTCAGGTAAAGAAACTGAAGTCAGAGAGGTTAGTAACTTGTCAAAGGATATTGAATATATTTTGTTAACCTATCCAAAGCAGTCACTTGGAGCTTTTGGTGAAGCCACCTACCTCACTTTTTTTGTTTTTTTGTTTTTTTTTTTTTTAAAAAAGAGGAGTGAGTCATATTTTTACTTCTTGTAATTTATTCTGTTCGTTCAGCCTGATTGCCTATGACATTTGTTTCTTCTTATATCATTAGTGTTACATTTTATAATACAAGTCTATTTATGGGGTCAAGTTTGGATTGTCTTTGCTTGGAATCCCTAGACTTTGGAAAACAAAGGTGCAATAAAAATAATCTGGCAAAGTCTCTCATGAGTATCACTTATGGGGCCCCCTTGGCTGCTCTTTAAAGTATCTGCCCTGGGGATCCCTGGGTGGCGCAGCGGTTTGGCGCCTGCCTTTGGCCCAGGGCGTGATCCTGGAGACCCAGGATCGAATCCCACATCGGGCTCCCTGTGCTTGGAGCCTGCTTCTCCCTCTGCCTGTGTCTCTGCCTCTCTCTCTCTCTGTGACTATCATAAATAAATAAAATAAAAATTAAAAAAAATAAATAAATTTAAAGTATCTGCCCAAACAATCACTCCTTTACAGAGATTAAATGTTATTTCTCCAGAAATGGCCTTATATGGATTGTTCATGATATTATTCTGCCAAAATTATCCTTTCTGTAGAGTTTCATATGTCACTTTTAAAACACTGATCACACTTCAAAAAAGCATGGGATTACTAACTCGTTCTCCCATTTGAACATATAGATGTGTTGCTTCACAAAATGTTTCCTTGTTCTTAAAAAAATTATTTTGATAACTGTTACATAAATATTACAGAAATTACTAAATTGATCTAGAAGTATCTTTTTTCTCTTTTAAAATAATATACTTTTGTTTTTCATGAAGGCTGTTAAGGTTTGTTTTTATCTAAGCCTTAGCCATTAAAAAGGAAATTTTAAATTCTTTGATCTGCCAAGAAATATATGTAAACAACAGTTTTAAATATATATATATATTTAAAGATTTTATTTATTTATTCATGAGAGAGAGAGACAGACACACACAGGCAGAGGGAGAAGCAGGCTCCACACAGGGAGCCTGATGTAGGACTCTATCCTGGGACTCTAGGATCATGACCTGGGCCGAAGGTATGCACTAAACCGCTGAGCCACCCAGGGATCCCTAAATATATTATTTAAATGCAAATTTTAATTTTATTTTAGTTCAGTTTCTTAAATCCATTTTTTTAATGAGAGTATGTTATGAAGTATTCCTCCCTGTTACTTCTGGAATTGTTGTACTTAAGCAATAAAATGATGCTCCAAAATAATGCTAGTATGGTAATATTATATTCAGTATTAACTTAAGTGACAGACTGTTCTCAGTTCTCTGTATTGAGAAGAATATATTACTGTTGTGACCAGGTTATGGAACAAATGTTGAAATGCACAAATGTTTATGAACGAAGTAAACAACGTATTCGGCTCCGAGAAGTTGGCTATTCAGGATTGGGACTTCTTCTTAATGAAGCATCTGTTAATACCTCTCTCATTAAAAGCCTCACCAATCAAATTATAAATACAGGTATGACTAAGGCTAATAATATTGATATAATTAAGAAATGTTCTTCGTAGTAGCATAATTCTATTTGATGGTTCTCAATTTTTTTCCTAAAGTGTTTTTTTTCCTTCCTTCCTCAGGTTACTTTTTAATGACCTATTATTTGATTCAGCAGGGCTTTTCTTGGGTACTATTTTTTATTTACCTTTTTGTTTTTTTCTCTCCCAGGCATACATAGTGCCTTACTTGCTAGGCCTTCAGTAATTGTTTATTGATTGATTAGTAAATAATTGAATCCTCTATAATAAGAAAAGGCTGCTAGTGAAAATACATACAAAACATTCTGTCTTTTTGTTTAGGGAGCTTAAATCCTTAATTTTAGTATTCTTTCAGATATCCTTTTGTTTCTCATTTTTAAAAATTTTTTTAGTATGTACTACAAACTGTAGTGTTTATGTCAGATGCTAGGGGTTCAAAAGGTATAGGTTTCTTTGTCTTGAATGGTTTATCTTATTGATAAGCACACAAGATAAAAGGCATGTACATAAAAAAGAATAATGTAAGAAACAGTATGACAATCAGAAAAAAAACTGTTATTTATGACTTAGAATGTCAAATATTCTAAATTCATTTTCTTTGTAAAATTTAGACATATCTGTAATTCTTATTTGTTAAAGATTTCTTTATTTTACAGAGCATGAGTTGAGGAGAGGGGAGGGGCAAGAGGAAAGGGAGAGAGATAATCCTCAAGCAGACTCCCTGCTGAGCATGGAGCCCAACATAGGGCTTGATCCCAGGATTCCAAGATAATGACCTGAGCTAAAATCAAGAGTTGGCTGGTTAACCAGCTGAGCCAGCCAGGCACCCCTCTACAGTCTTTATTTTACCTTTTTTAAAAAAAATTATTTATTTATTCATGAGAGACAGAAGGAGCTTTGCAAGGAGCCTGAGTGGCACTCGATCCCAGGATCAGGACCTGAGCCAAAGGCACTAAGCCACTCAGATGCCTCTAATAGTCTTTATTTTAAATGAGATAGTCATTTCAGTATAACTATTACCCACAGTTTATTCTTTGAGAAAGAACTTGAAAAAGAAGAAAATAGCTGAAAGCATCATAGGTCTTGATTTCAAATTATACTACAAAGTTATAGAATCAAAACAGTATGGTACTAGCATAAAAACACGCATAGACCAGTGGAATAGAATTGAAAACCCAGAAATAAAACCAGGTATATTTGGTTAACTGATACTTGCCAAGGGATCCAAGAATACTCAGTGGGAGAAAAATAGTCTATTCAATGAGTGGTATTGGGAAAACTGGGTATTTATTTATTTATTTATATTTTTTAAAAGATTTTATTTATTTATTCATAGAGACAGAGAGAGAGAGAGAGAGCAGAGACACAGGCAGAGGGAGAAGCAGGCACCATACAGAGAGCCCGATGTGGGACTCGATCCAGGGTCCCCAGGATCACGCCCTGGGCTGCAGGCGGCACTAAACCGCTGCGCCACCGGGGCCGCGGAAAACTGGGTATTTATATGCAAAAGAATAAAAATGAAGCCCTATCTTATACCATTTACAAAAATTTACTTAAAATGGGTTAAAGATTTCAGTGTAAGCCCTGAATCATGTAACTCCTAGAAGAAAATATAAGGAAAAGTCCTTGACATTTGTCTTGGCAATGACACCAAAAGCACAAGCAACAAAAGCAAAAACAAACAGGTGGGACTGTATCAAACTAAAAGGCTTCTGCACAGTGAGGAAACCCATCAACGGAAAGAAAAGGCAGTCTACAGGTGGGAGAAAGTAACTCAAGAAAAATATTTGTAAATGACATATCTAATAAAGAGTTAGTATCCAAAATCTGTAAAGAACTTATTAAACTCAACATCCAAAAAACAAATAATCCAGTTAAGAAATGGGCAGAAGACACGAATAGACATTTTTCTGAAGAAGACATCCAGATGGCTAGCAGACACATGAATAGGTGCTCAACGTTACTAATAATCAGGGAAATACAAATCAAAACCGTGATGAGATACCATCTCACACCAGTCAGAATAACTAAAATTAACATCACAGGAAACAACAGGTGTTGGCTAGGATGCTAAGAAATGGGAACCCTCTTCCACTGTTGGTAGGAATGCAAACTCATGTAGTCACTTTGGAGAACATTATGGCAGTCCCTCAAAAAGCTAAAAATAGAACTACCATATGATCTAACAATTGTGCTACTAGGTATTTCCCCAAGGAATACAGAAATACACATTTAGAAGAGTACACGTACCCCAGTGTTTATAGCACCATTATCAACAATAGATACTACGGAAAGAGCCCAAATGCCTATGGACTGATGAATGGATAAAGAAGACGTGGTGTGTGTTTGTGTGTGTGTTTGTGTGTGTGTGTGTGTGTATGTATATTCAGCCATCAAAAATACTATTCAACCATCAAAAAAGAAATTTTGCTATTTGCAGTGACATGGTTGGAGCTAGAGTATATTATGCTAAGCAAAACAAGTCAAAAAGATAAATACCATATGATTTCACTCATGTGGAATTTAAGAAACAGATCAGATGAACATTTGGGAGGGGGAAAGAAGAGGCAAGGGAGGGAAAGAAATCCTGAGAGACTCTTGGCTATAGAGAACAAACTGAGGGTTGATGGAGGGAAGTGGATGGGGGGGAGGGGTAAGATAGATAGATGGGTGATGGGTATTAAGGAGGGCACTTGTGATGATGAGCCCTGGGTATTACATGTAGATGATGAACCACTGAACTCTACTCCTGAAACCAGTATTGAACTGTATGTCAACTAACTAGAATTAAGAAAAAAAAAAAAAAGCAAAGAACATGAATAGACATTTTTGCAAAGACATACAAATAGCCTGTAGGTATATGACAAGGTACTCTACATCTCTAAGTATAAGGGAAATGTAAATAAAAACTAGAAGGAGATAGCACGTCACATCTGTTGAGATGGCTGTTATCAAAAAGACAAAGGATAACAAGTGCTGCTAAAGATACAGAGAAAGGGAAACCCTTGTGCAGTGTTGCTGGGAATGCAAATTAGTGCAGCTACTGTGGAGGTTCCTCCAAGAATTAAAAACAGATGTGTGTGTGTATAACTTTATATGTGTACATATATATAATAATATATGTGTATATATATATAATATCTAGCCATTTGTAATAGAACAACAGCAGGGCATTATTATGCTAAGTGAAATAAGTCAGAGAAGAACACATACCGTATGGTCTCACTCCTGCATGAAATTCAAAAAACTGAACTTCTAGAGACAGAGAGTAGATTGGAAGTTGCTGGGGCTGGGGGTGGGGCAAATGAGTGAAGGTGGTCAAATGGTACAAGCTTCCAGTTATAAGATGAATAAATTCTGGGGATCTAATGTGCAACATGGTGACTATAATTAACAATGTTATATACTTGAAAGTTACTAAAAGAGCAGATCTTAAAAGTTTTCACTTTAATGGAAAATGGTAACTATTTGAGGTGATGGATGTTAACTAACCTTATTGGGTATTTTCAGTATATACATATGTCATATCCTCCTGTTGTATGGCTTAAATTTATACACTGTTTTATGGCAATTATATCTCAACAAAGCTAGAAAAAAAATAAAGGATATCTTGTTGACAGCAAGAAAAATAAAAATGAAACAATTATTATCTATCACAGTTCTTTCTTTGGTTATCTCTGGAATTTTATTTTAACTTTTTGTTTTTCCCCACCATAGATCCTGCTATTAATTTCAAAGATCTGTTGTCTGTGGTATATATATCTCATAGAACACATATAAATGTCAGGGTGGTTGTCTGCAAAAAGGTTAGTAAACTTTTAAGATATACCTAAAAATAAGAGTATTGTTAATACTGTGAATAACTTTTATATTGAGTATTTTACACCAGATATAAGTTTTAATTTCTGTTATTTTATAAATGACATGATTTTATAAATAAGTCCTTTCCTTTTTGGGGGTGAATTAACTTCATGTAGTCACAAAATCAGCATAAAAATGTGTTCTTAGCTTTGCATGGTCTCCTGGAAATGGGCCCTTTCCACAGTAAAAAATTTATTAGAAGAATAAGGTGTCAACAATTGTGACCATTTCTGATTCATATACCATTATTGTAGAATTTCTGAATCATTGGATCTTTGTGGAAGAGCAACAGTGACTTGCCTTCATTGCATCCCTTTAAGATTTTTTAAAAATTTACTTATTTGAGGGATGCCTGGGTGGCTCAGTGGTTGAATGTCTGCCTTCGGCTCAGGTCGTGATCCCAGAGTCCTGGGATTGAGTCCCACATCAGGCTCCCCATAGGGAGCCTGCTTCTGCCTCTGCCTATGTCTCTGCCTTTCTCTCTGTCTCTCTCATGAATGAATAAATAAAATCTTTTTAAAAAATAAATTTGAGAGAGTGAAAGTGAGAGAGATCACAAAGAGAGAGGGGAAACAGATTCCCCACCTTTGCAGGGAGCCTTATGTAGGTTTTAATCCCAGGACCCCAGGATCATAACCTGAGCCAAAAGCAGTTGCTTAACTGAGTCACCCAGGCACCCCCAGTACATCCCTTTAACTAAGTCAAGAAATAGTTATCCTGTGAGCTTCTTCCTGATTATAACCCTCTCCTCTACTAGCAATCACTGACCTACTGTTTAATTTGCTTCCTTGGTTTTCTTTTTAATTTTACTCCCTAATTATGTTATTGTATTTTTCCATTAGTAAGTCTGGATATATATCTTTCTCTTTAGCAGCTGTGTATAGTTTTTATTCTGTGGCTGTTGTATAAAGTGTTACCTGGTTCCCTATTCATGGACATTTAGGTTGTTTCCTGTTTTTCTATGTTAAACTTCTGCTAAGAACACCTTTTTACATATATTTTTCCCTTTTTTTGGTAATTCATCTGTAGGTTATAGTCCATGAAATGGAATTGCTGTGTCAGAGTGTATTCATATTTCACATTTTGATGGATTTTGCTGTATTGTCCTTGAAGCTAGTCATATGGATTGATCCTTTCCATTTGAAAAGAGCTTTCAGTGCAGCCTAGTTTTATCCATTATATGTTTATAAAGTAGACATAAAATAAGTCTTATTTTATAGAAATTTTAAAATCATGAAATCAGAATTTTTTTGCTTAGAAAAAATTGATATTCTGCTTCAGTAGCATAATAGTAGCTTACCAATAGCATTAATAAGGAAAGGAACTTCGTGTCATTGTGACTTATTGCAACTCATTGCAGAACTTCTTTTAATCCAAAAATTGGAATCAGTTGGGTAGTAGAGATCATATACACTGACATGTCAGTGTCTGTTCTTTAATTTCAGTTTCTTTTTCCAGCTAAATAGCAGTATCCATCTTATTGGAATTAGTGTTTGTACAATATATAGTTAATGGGGAAAAAATGTTTTTGCACAAGCAACCATTAACTTTCCCTGGAAAAGAAAATAAGATGGGGAAACATTCTTGGGATATCTAGAGTCTATTAAAGTGTTTGTGTGTCTTATTTACTCCTTTAACCCTAGGGCCAGAATGAGACCTGGTACATAGTATATATTCAGTATTTGCTAAACAAATGTAGTAGGCTCATGGAAAGTATTTAGTTGAGAGGAGGTAACTATATTACATTTTATATATATATATCTTCATTCTCTTTGACCAGATTAAATTAATAACATGAGTGTTGTTGATATGTAGAAGATCATTTTTTTCCTTTTTTTTCTTTCAGCAAATATTTAAGTACTCTGTAAAATGAGTAATATGCAGATTACTTAAAAACACAATGTATACCCTCCAGATAGTTTGTAATCCAGTTAAGAACATGATATTTTGAAAGTATATCTTCCCACAGTTTCTCATTAAATTACACTGCCATTAAAATAACTGAAAAGAAACTGTTTTTGATGTGAAGTACTGCATATTTTGACGAATTTTGTATTCTTAATCTCTTTGTAGATTTTACAGATTTTGCAGTCCCAACCAGATGCAGCACATCAAATATCCCAACAAGTGGGTTGGCAAGACACTTTAGTTAAACTTTTTTTAAAAATGAATTTTGAAAATGGGAATACTCTTCATAAGCACAGTAGGGCTGTTTCAATGAAAGACAATGATAAAAATATATCAGCTGAAGATACCAGGAGGAACTTTGATGAAAAGACTGATGAAGAAAAAATCAACTCTTTTGCCTCAGCTAATGTGCCTTCAGATCAATGGAGTTTAGAGGATAGACACTCTCTAGACTCAAACACACCATTATTTCAAGAAGATAGTTCTGTGGGAGAATTATCTTTCAAATCAGAGAATCAAGAAGAATTCTGGAATAATAACCTTTCACATTTGAGTTTAGATCTCAGTGGAATAGATTCATGTGAACTGAGTGACAATGGAAGTCACATGCCAGACAGCCTGCCTAGCACGCCATCCCCAATAGAATCTACTAAGTCATTTTCTGTGCAGTCTGACAAAGAGAGCAGCATCATAAGTGATACAGGGTTCGGTGATGACTTCTCTTTACTTGAAAGCCAAGAGGTAAAATTACTTATTTATCCAAATGCTGTTTTTTTTTTCTTCGCATGTCTGTTTTACACTTGTAATCCTTAGAAATGTGTAATTGTTAAAAATTTCGTATTATATTCATGTTATAAGTCTTATGATCTAAGATTTTGGAAGCCTAGAATCATTAAATTGTGTCTTGAGAACAAAGCCAGTGTCTTACTCATCTTCATATCTCTAGGGCCTACTTAGCAAAGTTCCTGGTTCATCAAGACACTTTAAAAATGTGTTAAGTGATTATAGTCAGTATATGTGATGGTTCTTTTTATGTGCTTTTAACACCATCTCCTTTCAATGATTTAATATTAGTTTATCTTTTTTATAGAGATGTGAGGAGGAGCTTCTTCAATTACTGACAAATATTTTGAACTATGTAATGTGTAAGGGACTAGAAAAGTCTGATGATGATACTTGGATTGAACGGGGACAAGTGTTTTCAGCACTAACTAAACCAGGAATATCCAGTGAACTACTTAGACCATCAGATGAAATAAAATTAATGTAAGCATTCTGTTGGTGATTTACCCTTTCCTTTTGAAGTAAAGGAGTCTAAAGTGTTATTTATTGAACATTTATTCATGATTTAGTAGGTGTAGTGAGGGAAAAGGAGAAACTTTGTGCTCAGCCCCCTTTTTTCCTCTGTTGCCATTTTAGTGAAATCTAAAGAGAAATCCAAAAGTAGGAGGAGATTTAAATTTTTAGTTTGGATTTTAGTGATTTTATATTCCTTGTTGTTTAAATTAGTTTTGTAATAAGTTAGGCATCATGTTCTACAGTCTTGTCCAAATTAGTTTCTATGTGAGGGAAGCAAGTGTATTTTCATAAAAATTGCTTCACTAAAACATTTAGAGTTCTCTGCAGGGCTAGACCTTCTAAAAGACATAATAAGGCCTTTTTTTCTTACCTCAATTTCCAGCTTTAAAGAAACTTTTAAGTATCTCATAGAGAATGAAATTTGAATTATTTTAACAGCTTTTTTATAGTTAAATAAAACATAATTTTTACTTTCCTTTTGTATTACATTTATTAAAGATATATACTTCAGATGTTAAAAGGTGCTTCATTGTTATTAAATGTCCTCTGATCCCTGCCAGTAAGTGTGTATCTTTGCAGATTACAGGCATATTAATGAATAACTAGGGTTTTTTTTTCATGTTTTACTATTTTGCTAAACTTAAAATGATTTTAAAAGGAATTTGTTTTGCATTTAGTTTGCTACAGAAAATGTTAGAATGGGCAATCACAGAAAACAGAGAATCCAAAACTAATCCAGTAACTGCTGATAATGCCTTACGACTCATTGTGATCATACAGGACTTTCTGCAGTCAGAGGGGCTTGTTAATTCAAACATGTGGACTGAGAAGGTACAGTAATAATTCTTTGATATTATTTTTCTGGTTGTCAAGGACTTTATTCAACAAAATTTTGTGCCCCCTCTTTTTAGAGCATTACTATTTAATCAGATACAACAAACATGGATAAGATGTGATAAATCATTAACAGATTTCATTAGCTATTACTAGGATAATTCTTTTAGCTTTTTACCAATTGAACTAATTTTGAAATATATATGGTATGTATTACTGTTGGGGAAAACTCACCAGTAGGTATTAAAATGGAATGTTTTTATTTCTCAATTTTTCCCTTGTGATAGCTTTTAGAGGATCTGATGCTGCTCTTTGATGGTCTGTCAGTTTGCTGTTCTGAAAGTACAATATGGAGAGAACTTCCTCAAATTCAAATCCAGTTGCTTCTAGGTTTCATTGGCAGGGGTAATGTGCAGGTTTGTCAATTCTTTTGCATTATCTTCTATACTTTGCATGAGGCATAGGAATTATTCGTGTACTAACAAAATGATAGTACATAATTTTTTTATTAGTTTAAAAATATCTGATTTCACTGTAGTTTCAGTTTTGTTAATCAGAAAGAGGCTTCAGAGGCAGCTCGTTGGTTGTTTCTTCCTGATGTATATGGCACAGTATAATTTTAAGTTTTCCTTTAAAGGATTTATACAGGGGATCCCTAGCTCAGCGGTTTAGTTCCTGCCTTTGGCCCCAGGGCGCGATCCCTGGAGTCCCGGGATTGAGTCCTGCGTTGGGCTCCCAGCCTGGAGCCTGCTTCTCCCTCCTCCTGTGTCTCTGCCTCTCTCTCTCTCTGTGTCTATCATGAATAAATAAATAAATAAATCTTTAAAAAAAATAAAAGGATTTATACATAGGGTGCCTGGGTGGCTCCACGGTTGAGCATCTGCCTTCGGGTCAGGGTGTGATTCTGGGGTACTGGGATCGAGTTCTGCATTGCGCTCCCTGCATGGAGCCTGCTTCTTCCTCTGCCTGTGTCTCTGCCTTTCTTTTTCTTTGTGTGTCTGTCATTAATAAATAAACAAAATCTTAAAAAAAAAAAAAGATTTATACATAGCTTACACAAGGAGTTGTTACTCATATTATGTATATTTAATGTAGCTAGGAGGTAAAAACCTGCCTAGACTATTTATACATGTTATTATACGTGTGTAGTTTAAGGCTTATATTTTTAGGAAAATTATTTTTTTTTCTTTCAAAGTCTTTTTACTAATCCAGTTTTACATTATATACCATATTTTTTAATCCATCAAACACTGAATACCTAGTATGAGCATTGTGTTAGGTTTTCAAAAACAGATAAATAACATATGGACCAAGGAATATTATTTCTGTTTTTAATTAAAAATTTTAAAGATTGGAAAAGTTCCACATAAATTTTAGTCCATCATCTCCCTGTTTACATTGGAGAACCTTGGTTGGATTAATCATGACATGTATCCCTTGCTGTTTACCTGGCCTTTTTTATTTTCTTTTCATACTGGAATTTTAAGTACTTGGGGAAAGAAGCTGGAGGTGGGGATGGTTTCCAATATGTATAAACTTACTGTAATGTTGATGAAAATATGGACAGGTTAAATTCCATTAGGTTGCCATATTTTTAAAAGGCCTTACTTTTCAGTAGATTTTTTTTTTCTAATTGTAAAAGTAACATATGCTCATTATGGAAAATACACAAAAACATAACGAGATGTTTTTTTCAGATGATTGAAATGATCACATATTTTGATAATTTTATTTTCCTTTCTCTTAAAATTATATTAAACTCATTTCTACATATTACTTACTACCTTTTAGAAAATACCTTTTTTAATCATAAAAATAACATGTTCATTGTAGAAACATGGAAAATGCAGAAAAACTAAATAAGGAGATGGGCTTTCTGATATATGGATGGTGGAAGCTTGAATATGCAGCCATTCAAATACAATTTGAAAATATATGAATTAGGTACTTAAAAAAATGATCACACTCTTTATCTAGTAATTCTGCTCTAAAACTATAGCGTCAGGTAATAATACAAAATACCAAACAGCCTTTGTATATATAGATGTTCATGATAGTACTCTTTTTTTTCTCTACCTAAAAATAAAATGAGGATAGCTTTTGGGGTTTTTTCATTAATATTAGCCTAATGGCAATTAAAGCAGTTGCACCCAGCATGCCAGTTAGTTATTTTAAATATGAGGACTCTTTTTTTTTCCTACTTCTAGCCACCTTCACTTTTTACAAATAAAATATGTTTGTTCACCATTTAATATACAATACCTATCCCACAGTAGGGCTCTAAAAATCCTTGTTAAATAGAGGTTCAAAGGGGCAGGTGCACTCCAGTGTTTATAGCAGCAGTGTCTGACAGTAGTCAAAATATAGAAAGAGTCCAGATGTCCATTGACAAATGGATAAAGAAGATGTGATATATATATATACACACACACAATGGGATATTACTCAGCCATCAAAAAGAATGAAGTTTTGCCATTTGCAGCAAGGTAGATGGAACTAGGGGGTATTCTGCTAAGAGGAATAAGTCAGTCAGAGAAAGACAAATTCCATATGATTTCACTCATACGTGGAATGATCACACTCTACTTTCATTGTGAATGAAACTCTTTCATTGTTCGTGAGTGAAACAAAACAGATGAACATAGGGGAAGGGAAGGAAAAATAAGAGGAAATCAGGGAGGCAAACCATAAAAGACTTCACTATAGGGAAAAAACTGAAGGTTGCTGACGGGAGGTTGGTGGGGGGATGGGATAAGTGGGTGATGGACACGTGATGTAATGAGCACTGAGTGTTATGTGATCTGAAGAATCACTAAATTCTACCTCTGAAACTAATCCAATATATGTTAATTAAATTGAATTTAAATTTTTTTAAAAAACTGAAGGCAAAAAATAGAGTACAGGATATCCCTGGGTGGCTCAGTGGTTTAGCGCCTGCCCTTGGCCCGGGGCACGATCCTGGAGTCCCAGGATCGAGCCCCGCCTCGGGCTCCTGGCATGGAGCCTGTTTCTCCATCCTCCTGTGTCTCTGCCTCTCTCTCTCTGTGTGTCTATCATGAATAAATAAATAAATCTTAAAAAAAATTTGAGTACAGAAACTATAGATACCTTGTTTACCAGTAGTTAGTAATCTAAAACATTTTTTACTTGCTAGTTTAATTTTATTCTCTGAAGAATAAAAACATATTTCTCTGAGGTTGTGCATGTTAAAGGCCAGGAAAGGAGCTTCTTTCCCTATACAGGTTATTAATAGAGCTTTTTTGCAATCGGGTTACAAATTTGTTTTGTTTGGCTCATACTTATTAGTTAATTGCTAGTATATAAGTATTAGATGTAACATAAATGTCAATATTTCCTAGCTTATCTCAAAGGCAGGACTAGGTGGTTGTTGATTTATGTAGATGGAGCAGATGGTCTTCATTTTGTCTGGTTTCCTCCTCCCCTAGTTGTTTTATCTCAGCGAGCAATGAGAACATGAAATCACCTGGAGGAGCTTTTTAGAAATACCTTTGTGGGACATCACCCTTAGTAATTACATCAGAATGGAGGAACTAGGGCATTGGTAATTTTTGTATTTTTCAGGTGACCCTAATGCAGTATTCTTTATGAGGGTAGGGGAATCCTATATGTCTTTATGGTGTGTGTGTGTGTGTATGCAAAATTAAGACAGTGGTCAAATATATTATATTCATTTAAAAGTATCTTTATACTTTTAAATAAATATAGAAGTTTATAGTTTACTTAATACCATGATATTAAGTTAAAAACAAAGCACTAGATATGCAACTTTTTATGTTAAATGGTATTTTAAAAAAACACATAGGTAAAAAGCCTAGAATTATTAGCATTGGTATTTCCTAGATGGTGAGTTTTTTATGGCCTTTTTTCTTTTTTTTAAAGATTTTATTTATTTATTCATAAGAGACACAGAGAGAGAAAGGCAGAGACATAGGCAGAGGGAGAAGCAGGCTCCCTGCAGGGAGCCTGATGTGGGACTCAATCCTAGATCCCAAGATCAAGCCTTGAGCCAAAGGCAGACGCCCAACCATGGAGCCACCCAGGCATCCCAGTGGCCTTTTTTCTTATCTTTGTTGGTCTCTATTAGAAGTAAGCTGCTTTAGTCAGATTCAGATGCTAACATGGAGGATTGGGGAAAGTCTGAGGAGATTAGAAAAATTTCACCAGTAGACACTTCAGTTAAAAGTAGAAAAGTTAAAGTCTTGAGCCAGTTAAAGTCTTGAGCCACTGGAGAAACAGTGCTGTTTGTCTCTTTTAGGGCTTGTGTATAAAGACTGCCTAAGGTTTTTTATTGCCTTGGTCTGCAAAGATCTGTGCATACAGCTCAGATCAGTGTTTGACACAAATACAATTTTGAAATGATGTCAGGTTCTGATACTTTACTCTTTTCTCTCATTTTTCGTCATTTTGAAGGTAATAAGACTCATATTTTCTCTCTCAAATAAATACAATCTTTAAAAAAAAGAAGGAGGGATCCCTGGGTGGCGCAGCAGTTTGGCGCCTGCCTTTGGCCAGGGCGCGATCCTGAAGACCTGGGATCGAATCCTACATCGGGCTCCCGGTGCATGGAGCCTGCTTCTCCCTCTGCCTATGTCTCTGCCTCCCCCCCCCCCGTGACTATCATAAATAAATAAAAAAATAAAAATTAAAAAAAAAAAAAGGAAAAAGAGTACTTCTTCCTACTGTCACTGTTGGTAGACAGTTCTTCATGGATCTCATGTGTTTCTGCATATTTTATAAGTGGAGACACTAAATGTCTTTGTTTTGAACTACAATTTGAGGATGCAGGCATAGTGAACAACTTTGGAAGACAGAGATTATGTCTCCCTCCAGAGCAAAAGGCAGGTTTGTTTACTATCCAGTATAATAGTGTCTCCCTCCAAGGCAAAATTCAGTTTACTGCCTGATATAGAAGATAGGGGTTCCTTATGCTTAGGGTTCCTCCCCTATACTGCAGCCACTGCATGTGCAAGCATCATCTACCCTGTTCATCTCTTACCTGTTCATCTTGCAGTTCAGGGAACCAGGGCAAAGACTGATATTCTGGCTGTTGTGACTGCTATAGATCTTTGTCTTTGAGCCAGGAGTTTCATGTCTTCCACCAGCATCTATGAAAAAAGTGGCAGGCTAACTTGTTAGCTGGAGGCAAGGCAAAATCTGAGAATCTTCAGAGTTCTTGACAGTTACTAGTAAAAGTTCTGAACTTGACTAGTAAAACCCATCCCCAAATGAATCCCTGTGATGAAAGCAGTGACATAAGTTTACTGAAAGATTAGTTACCTGAACCACTCACTGTGCAAAGTGGTTGGGTATTCTGTTGGGCTTATATCTTTTAGGACCTATTTTTGGAACTAGAGATGGAATAATTCCCCTATCCTTGCAGACTATAAGGAGGAGTGGAATGGATGTTGAGGTGATTTCTTTTTTTTAAGATTTCATTTATTCAGGAGAGACCGAGAGAGAGAGGGAGAGACACAGGCAAAGGGAGAAGCAGGCTCCATGTAGGAAGCCGAATGTGGGACTCAATCCCGGGACTCCAGTATCACACCCTGAGGAAAGACACATGCTCAACCGCGGAGCCACCCAGGTGTCCCGGATGGTGGGGTGATTATCCACCACACCTTTTCTATGTATTCTGCTTTTATAATTGATTAGAAAAAAAAAAGACTTCAGAAGAGCCAAACAACTTTTGCTGTCTGCTTTATTCTGTTTTTTTCTCACCTATACTGTTTTCCTCAGGTTTGTGCAATGGCATCAGCTAAACTAAACACCCTTCTTCAGACCAAAGTGATTGAAAATCAGAATGAAGCATGTTACATTTTAGGGAAGCTGGAACATGTTCTAAGTCAGTCAATCAAGGAACAGACTGAAATCTACTCATTTCTGATTCCCCTGGTCCGTACCCTGGTTTCCAAAATTTATGAGCTTCTCTTCATGAACTTGCACCTGCCTTCTTTACCTTTTACCAATGGTAGTTCTTCATTTTTTGAAGATTTTCAAGAATATTGCAGTTCAAATGAATGGCAAGTTTACATCGAAAAATATGTAAGTTTTGTCTATTTTGAGTGAAAATTTTCAAAGTTGTCATTTTTATAAAAGTGTGTTTAAAATTTTCTGTATATATATATATATTTTTACAAGATTGTGCCTTACATGAAGCAGTATGAAACCCATACATTTTATAATAATCATGAGAGCATGGCACTTTATTGGAAGAATTGTTATGAAGCCTTAATGGTGAATATGCATAAACGAGACCGGGAAGGAGGAGAAAGCAAGCTTAAGTTTCAGGTAAAAAATACACATTGTTTTTATTATCAGTTTTTTATGTTGATTTCAAGCATTTAATATTCAAGTGAGAGTAATAACAAGTCTGAACTTTGAAAACAAATGGTATTTCCTACGTTTAAAAACTATTTCAGAATTAAAAGAAAAAGACTGATCAGTAACAGTTTAAAAGTCAGTGTCAAAATGTTCTGTGTATAGTGGGTGTGTAAAAAGTCTGTTAAACTGATAGTACATATCTCTAAGGAGGCTGGATATATATCAGTGCTTAGAGAATGAACATTGATTGATTGATTGATTTTATCTACTTATTTGACAGAGAGAGAGAGAGGGACCACACACAGGGAGAGCAGGAGAGGGAGAGGTAGGCTTCCCGTTGAGCAGGAAGCCCGACCAGGCAGGGTTCAATCCCAGGACTCCGGAATCATGACCTGAGCAGAAAGGAGGCGCTTAACTGACTGAGCCACCTAGGCGCCCCACTTAGAGAATATAGTACTAAATACTTGCTTTAGAAAAGAAGAAAGACTTAAAATTAATAATTTAAATTTCTGCCTTAGAGAAAGAAAATTAATCTAAACGGGTTTCTAAATAAGAAACTAATAAAAATAAGATCAGAAATCAATGAAATTGGAAGCAGGAAAAACAATAGAGAAAATTAATAAAACTAAAATCTAGTTCTTTAAAATGTCAATATAATTGAGGTGCCTGGGTGGTGCACTTGGTTTAGCATCTGACACTTGGTTTCAGGTCAGATTGTGCTCTCAGGTTTGTAAAGTTGAGCCCTGCATTAGGTTCCATGCTCGGTGTGGAGTCTACTTGAGACCCTCCCTCTCAATCTCCCCTTTCCCCCCACTCACTCTCATGCTCTCTTTCTAAAATTAATACTAAAATAAATAAATACTTTTGAAAATGTCAATAAAATTGATAAACTTGTAGCCAGATTGAAAAAGCAAAAAAAGAAAGTGAAAAATTTTATTACCAGGAATGACAGGAGATATCCCCAGTGACTCCACAGACATCAACATGATAATAAGAGACTGCCACAAACCAATCTATGCACATAAATAAGATAACTTAATGGATCAATTTCCTGACAAATATAAATTTCCAAAACAAATTCAATAATAAATTGGTAGCCTAGATAGCCTTACCTATTAAAGAAATTGAACTTATAGTTTAAAAACCTTCTGAGGGGCAGCCCAGGTGGCTCAGCGGTTTAGCACCGACTTTAGCCCAGGGCTTGATCCTGGAGACCTGGGGTCGAGTACCGCGTTGGGCTCCCTGCATGGAGCCTGCTTCTCTCTCTGCCTGTGTCTCTGCCTCTCTCTCTCTGTCTCTGTCTCTCTCTCTTTTTCTCTCTCTGTCTTTCATGAATAAATGGATAAAATCTTAAAAAAAAAAAAAAAAAAAAGAAAAAAACAAACTTCTGGGGCACCTCAGTCCCCAGAACTCACTCAGTCAGTTAAGCATCTGCCTTCGGCTCAGATCATGATCTCAGGGCCCTGGGGTCCAGTCCCCAAGTTGGGCTCCCTGCTCAGCAGGGAACCTGTTTCTTCCTCTCCCTCTGCTCCTGTTATGCTCTCTCTCTCTCTCTCTCAAGTAAATAAATAAAATCTTTAAAACAAATAAGTAAATATCTTCCAAAAGGGAAAACTTCAGGCCCAGGTGGTTTCAGTAGTAAGTTCTGGTGAACATACAATGAAGAAATAGCACCCAATTCCTCACAGTCTCTTCAGAAAACAGAAAAGTAGAATCACTTCCCAACTTACTATATGAAGGCAATGTTATCCTCTTTGAAACCATACAAAAATAGTACAAGAATATACCTGAAACTCCTATAATACTGTATATTAGTTAAACTGGTTAAAAGTCACAAAAATGGTCTAAGAAAACAAACCAATATCTCATAGGAACATAGATACAAACCAGATCTAGCAATAAATAAAAAAATAATACATTATACCAGTAGTTTATACTGGGGATGCAAGACTGCTTCAACATTTGATAATTAGTATAATGATAATGGACCAAATTCATATTCATTAAAAAGAAGCTATATAATCACATCTGTAGATGTTGAGAAAGCATTTGACAAAATTCAACATCTATCTTATGATCAAAGATCTCAACACACTAGAAATAGAAATAGAATCTCTACAAAAATCCTACAACCAGTTTTATATTTAAAGATGGAAAACTGAGGATGCCTGGGTGGCATAGTCGGTTAAGCATCTGACCCTTCTTTCCACTCAGATTGTGATTTCAGGGTTGTGAGATCAAGCCTCACATCAGGCTCAGCATGGAGTCAGCTTGAGATTCTCTCTCTCTGTTCCTCCTGCCTCTCGCTTCAGTGGATGCATGTGCTCTCTCTCTCTCTCTCTCTCTCTCTCCCTGTCTCTCAAATAAATAAATAAATAAATAAATAAATAAATAATCTTTAGAGGAAAAAAGATAGAAAACTGAGCACTTTTTCTTAGTAGAGGAGAACTAGGTGAGAATGTCCACTCTCAACACCCTTCTAGTCACTGTTGCTCTGTAAGTCCTAGCAAATGCATTAAGAGTAGAAAGAGGGGGAGCTGGGTTGCTCAGTGGGTTGACCATCCAACTCTTGGTTTCTGCTCAGGGCATGATCTCAGGGTCATGGGATTGAGCCACACTTTGGGCTCAGCACAGAGACTGCTTGAGATTTTCTCTCTCCCTCTCCTTCTGGCCCTTCCTCTCCCCCTGCTTTCTCTCAAATAAATCTTAAAAAAAAAAAAAAAAAAAAAGGATAGAAAAAGAAATAAAAGTCATTTACCTTGGGAAAGAAGTAATAAAAGTATTTGCAGATAATAATGATTATGTAAATAATCCTAATGAATCTACCAAAAATCTCCTGTGATTAATGAGCTTAGCAATACTGCAGGACACAAGATCAGTACACAAAATTTAATCATATTTCTATATACTAACAGTGAACAGTTGGAATGTGAAATTTTGAAAAAGAACTATTTATAATAACTCAAAAAAGAATAAAATACTTAGATATCAATCTAACAAAATACATACAGGATCTAAAAATAAACATGTTGAAACAAGGATGACCAAATAAAAATATATTTATTACATAAAATAGTATAAAAAGTAATCCACTACTATTAACATTTTGGTATATATCTTTCCTGGCTTTTATGTATATATTTGGTTAAACCAAAATGGCACAGTTTTTGTTTGCTATACTTTTTCTTAAAAAGTATTGTGAACATCTTTTCATGCCATTATATGACTGCATTAAGTAGTCCATTATATTATGCATTAGGACATATTTAAATTTATGTCCAAGTTTTAGATCTAATTTAGCTTTGTTTTCTTTATTATATGTAGTATTGATCATCTTTATGGTCATATTTTTATGCTTATCCCGGATGGCTTTCCTAGAATAAGTGGAATTACTGGATGCAACACTTATGATAAATACTGTTATATTGCCCTCATAGAAGTTCTGTTTCTGTTCCAGTCAACACTTTCTCTGTAATTTCACCCTTAGCTTTTCTAGGGAAACCTAACCTTAAAATATTCTTATTGCTTGAACTCATCAACTCTAAAATTGATGTTTTATTATTATGGAACTGTCGTGACTTCTTCAGTTTTCTTAGCAATGATTTGTGTTAAATATTTGTTAATTCCAAATCATTGATTTCCCAAAGGTCTAGTAATAATTATAATAACAATTATAGTAACAACTGCTCCGTTTTACTAAGAGCTTACTACTTTTCTGGCACTGTATTAAGCACTTTAAGTCTTAATCTTTTTCGATGACAATTATTGTCAACCTCATCTTAGAGATGAGGATACTAAGCTTCACAGAATTAAGTAGTTAAGATTTGTACCCAGGCCTAACTCCAGAGTTGTTTTGTTGTTGCTGTTGTTGTTTTAAGACTTTCATTTATTTATATGAGAGAGAGAGAGAGAGATGTGCCTGCAAGCTGTGGGGAGGAACAGAGGGAAAGGGAGACACAGACTCCCCGCTGAGTCCAATGCAGGGCGATCGAAGGATCCTAAGATCATGACCAGAGCTGAAGGCAGGTGCTTACCCAACTGAACCACTCAGGCACCCCCAGAGTTATACTATATTATGAACCACAGTCTGCTGTACTGCTTCTCTGAAAGATGTCTTTTGAATCCATATCTAGGGGCACCTGGGTGGCTCAGTGGTTGAGTGCCTTTGGCTCAGGTCATGATCTCAGGATCCTGGGATTGAGTCCTGAATCAGGCTCCCTACAGGGAACCTGCTTCTCCCTCTGCCTGTCTCTGCCTTTCTCTCTGTCTCTCATGAATAAATAAATAAGGTCTTTTAAAAAAAATAAATCCATATCTAAATCCATATCTTTAACTGTTCTTTTCAACATAATTCAGATCGATTTTTGAAACAAATTAATACTGTTAATTTGGTTCCTTCGTGATAGGTGAATATCAGTGTGAGTCAGATAAGTCAGTCTTACCACTTGTCTTTTTGAAAACTGTAAAACTTTAAGGGCTTAGCATTCTTTCTTGAGAGAACCCATTCTATTAGCAGGGTCTGTTTTATCCTGAAAACTGGAAAAGTATGTGAATTCATTTGCTGATAACTAGGATGTTATTCATAGAGCAGTCCACATGATGAAATTTTTCGTTGTGAGAGATTTGCTCCTGTAGATTTCTTTTGTTTTTGGCATTGTCTTTCAGTTTCCCAGTAGTAGTATGGATGTGGTTACTCTTCCTTCTACTTTTAATCATGAGTCTCAATCCATTGTTTTAAAAACCAAAGGATACCAAAGGAAGATACTTTTATTTGACTATATGAGGTTAATAACTTTGAGTTTAAAAATCCTCTATTGAGGTATATTACATTTTTGAAGTTCTTTTTTTTTTTTAATTTTTATTTATTTATGATAGTCACAGAGAGAGAGAGAGAGAGAGAGAGAGAGAGAGGCAGAGACACAGGCAGAGAGAAGCAGGCTCCACGCACCTGGAGCCCGACGTGGGATTCGATCCTGGGTCTCCAGGATCGCGCCCTGGGCCAAAGGCAGGCACTAAACTGCTGCGCCACTCAGGGATCCCCATTTTTGAAGTTCTTCACATGTTTATTTATTATATTTTTAAAATTTTACAAAATACAAATGGATTATAGTTAGAATCATGCTTCATTAAAGTAAGTTGTTCTAATGGAATAAGAAAATAACTGTTGGTTAGTTACCACTTCTTTTATTGCGTGATTTTATTGAGTCAGATTTTTAAAATTATTTAAATTTATGATTCAGTGCTATTATTTATTGCTGTTTCAGGAGTTTTTTGTGGAGCCATTTAATCGAAAAGCACGCCAAGAGAACATGAGGTATAATAATACGCTTAAACAACTTAGCAGTCAACAGTTAATCACTCTGAGACGCTGGAAGGCAGTACAGCTCTATCTTACATCTGAAAGGGGACCTTGGGCTGAAAGGTAGTAGGATATTATTTATTAAATACACTTTCTTCTTTAAAACTCCTGCCTAAAATTTTTTGAGCCAGTGACCTCTCCAATTTTTAAAACACTCAACTTAATTAAAAATTGCTTTTAAATAATTTCATTGTCTTTTGTGAATTACAGGTCTCGGAAGTTCAGAGCTTTGTATATATGTTTTTTCACCATGCAGTTATTATTTCCCTTCCTTTTACCCTGTGATGTAGGATTTAAGTCTTGAATTTGTCTTCATGATACTGCTAGAGTTAGTGAGTGATGTTATGTATTTCAGTATTTTACAGATTATTTACTTGATCCTTCAAGTTACATATATTTTACTGAAATATATTTCATATTTATATGTATATGTATCCCACCCTTTTTATTGTGGTAAAATGCACATAATATAAGCTTTACCACTTTAACCATGTATATTGTTTTTTTAAATATACAATTTAGTGACATTAACTACATTCATAATGTACAGTCATTACCACTCTCCAGCTTCAGGACATTTTCATTACTGCAAAAAGAAACCCTGGACCCATTGGTCTGTTACTCTGTATTATTCCCTTTCCCTTGGCAACCACCAGTCCTTCTGTCTCCAAATTTGCTTATTCTTGATATTTTATATAAATGGAATCATACAATATGTGACCTTTTGTGTCTAGCTTCTTTCTCTCTTAGCATAATATTTTCATTATATTGTAGCATGTATCAGTAGTTACTTTATTAATGGCCAAATAATATTCCATTGTGTGATTAATACCACATTTTGTCTATTCACTCATCAGATGATAGACATTTGTGTTTTTTTCCTTGTGGTTGTCATAAATAGTCCTGTTATGTGCATTTGTGAACGAGTGTTTCAACATTTGTTTTTAATTCTTTTTAAGTATATACCGACAAGTAAAATTGCTAGGTCATATGATAATCCACTGTCTAACTTAGGAATTGCCAAACAATTTCCACAGTAACTGCATCATTTAACATTCTCATCAGCATTGTTTGCGGGGTCTGGTTTATCCGCAACTTTACCAATATTTGTAAAATTTTTCCAATTTTTTAATTATGACTGTCCTAGTGGATGTGAAGTGGTATCTTATGATGTTGATTTGTATTTCCAGTGACATTGAGTATTTTTTCATTTGGCCATTTGTATATCTTTTTTGAAGAGATGTCTATTCAAGTTCTTTGCCCATTTTTAAATTGGATTGTTTGACTTTTTGTGGTTGAGTTATAAGAGTTCTTTTTCTCAGTAATAGACCTTTATCAGATATATGATTTGTACATATGTAGGTTGTCTTTTCATTTTCTTGATAGTAGCCTTTGGTATACAAATTTTTTTTTAATTTCAAAGTTCAAATTATCTCTTATTTTCTTCTGTTGCATGTTTTTGATAGAATATCTAAGAAACCACTCCCAAATTCAAGGTCACAAAGATTTACTCCTCTCTTTTCTTCTAAGAGTTTTAGCTCTTATATTTAGATCTTTGATCTATTTGTAATTATATTCCCCTTATTTATAGTAAAATTATTTTATTTTGAACATTGTATTTAGGATAAACTCATTGTATATTTAAGAATTTCCACTGAACAGGTAAAGAGTAAAAGATACTAGCTAGAAGTGTAAAGATTTATATTCAGTTCTTATTTATGCTACTTGTAAACAACATGGCATCTCAGGCAAATGATTTAGTCTGCCTTAGGTTCTTCATATATAAACTGCAGTAATGCATATCCACATTGGTTTTCTTTCAGGGTTGTTTGGGTCAAATGAGATAATGAACGTGAAGTTTTTATAAAATGGTGCTATCCAGATGTAAAATTCCACAATCAAATAGATTGATTCTATTTCAATCAACCAATCTTTGTAACTTCAAGCTAAGTAATTTTACTTGTTTACTTATTAATATTCATAGGAAACAAAATCCAATTCACTGGAAACTAGCTAATGTAGAAAATTATTCCCGCATGAGACTTAAATTGGTGCCAAATCATAACTTCAAAACTCATGAAGACGCTAGTGCTTTGAGAGATAATCTAGGTGAGTTCCAATGCCTATTTAATTATTTGTTGAAGATAGGATCTTGATGGGTTGGTTATTGTTTTTATTAATTGTTTCAAAATTCCTTACTCATGATTGAAGTGTGACAGTTTATAATTACTTCTTTTTCAAAATGTTAAGATACCATTTACAAAGCTTTGTTGTACCGGAATTACTTGATATTTAAATGGTTGTATATGTTAAATGCTGTTACCTTGGCCTAAATCTAAGATGACTTCCTGTATCAATTAATTGTAATTTTTCAAAGAAAAACATAATTTGCAATCATAAAATTATATTGTAGTTTATGTGCAATGAATGCGTTGTCTCTTGTATCCATTATGATGGTACATTGAAACAATGATTCTTTTCCCTTAATCATCTTCTTACCAAGACTGAGGCTAACTTTAGATATATTTAGAATTCTTTTTTTTAAGATTTTATTTTTATTTATTCATGAGAGACACAGAGATAGAGGCAGAGACAAGGCAGAGAGAGAAACAGGCTCCCCATGGGGAGCCCAATGTGGGACTCAATCCCTAGACCCAGGATCATGCCCTGAACAGAAGGCAGAAGCTCAACCAATGAGCCACCCATGCATCCCTATATTTAGAAATCTTAGAAATCCTTTAAATCTTTGTTCTAAAACTTGTTCTTTTTAGACCTTTAGTATCTTAGATGGGCCAATGCTTTTTTCTAGAAAAAAGTGCAAAAGTTCTAAAGAGTCTATACAACTCTTTAGGAAATCCTTCCTTTCTAATCATCTGACTTGGTATCTCTCTTTTTGGTTTTGTTTTGTTTTGGGTTTTTAAAGATTTTATTTATTCATTCATGAGAGACACAGAGAGAAAGAGAGGCAGAGACACAGGCAGAGGGAGAAGCAGGCTACATGCAGGGAGCCCGACGCGGGACTCGATCCAGGGTCTCCAGGATCATGCCCTGGGCTGAAGGCGGTGCTAAACCACTGAGCCACCCGGGCTGCCCCGTATCTCTCTTTTTGAAGACAGTCTGTGAAATACCCAAAATATTGATTTATTCAGTCATGTGTACACTAAATTGCTTCATTATAGCCACCTTGTGTTTAATGACTAAATTTTAGATGAAATTCAAGTACCAGCTTTTTAAAAGTTGCCTTAATAATTGGCCAATACAGTTGATGCCATGTATTAATCAAGAATGCTGTCTATGATGCCTGCCATTTATGGTCTTACATTCAAAAATAAATCAGACACAGTAACTAACTTTCCTTAGTGCAAAATAATGGCCCCACACATGAAAGAAACTCTAACTTTGAGAGTATCTTATACTTATATATAGCTTGTCCTGTCTACTTGTATCTTGAGACAATTATATTTTCTCATTGGAATTTGATAATGCTTATCACTCAGCCAGTATCTTTGGTAAATGACTTGAATCTAGTAATACTTAAAGAATAGCATCTCCTATTTTTTCTTCATTTTTGGCAAGAAATCCTACCCCAGGAAATCCCCGTTCCTCCTCTTCTCCTCACCCCTTTATACAGGTACACAGATAAAATTTTATGTCCCTTCTTCTTAGTTTTAGTCTAGGAAAATTCATGTTTTCTATTTTTCATCTCTCAGTTTTTCTCCTTACCTCGTTTCCAAAAATATCCCAAGTATGTTAGTGATAGTAAGATAATAAAGAAGAAACAAAGTTCATACATTTCAAAGTGAAATTGGAAATACTATAAAACCAGTGACAAAAAACTCTAAAGCTCTTTAAAATCTCCTGAACTATACTTCAGAATTAAAATGTTTTAGTCAACTCCTTATTTTTGTCTAGAAGTATTTTTTTGTCTATAAGTATTTTTATCAGCTGCCAGAATTCATGTTATTTTTAAAATACTCTATTTTGTTTTGTTTCATATAACCCTACTGTTTGTAAGCCTCCCATTGCAAATGTACAGAGTAGTTTTTACATTGTTGGCTAAACTACAAAGTTAACCGTTATCTGTAACATTTTTGATGGGAAATTCATTGTGAATTTCAAACAGGTGATTTGTGAAGCCTCTTTTGGAACACAACTGCTTATGAATTATGGAATTTAAATAGTCAAAAATAAAGTGTATTCTTAAATATATCATAAAATACTTGGTTTTAGAGAGAAAAAAATATTTTATTTTGGTTTTAGAGAAATTTTTTTGTCCGTACTTTTTCATTAGATATTCTTTCCTTAGTATTTTCAACAACTTACTTTTAGTCCTTACATTGTTTCTATTATCTCTAAATTTTGGTAGTTATCCTCCTCTGTAAGTGTATCTTTCTTTCTAGTGCTGGTGCTTAACCTCCTAATTTTCTTACCAATTTCTCATCTTTTCTTGGTTACCTTGAAAATAATCATGTTCCTAGGTCCATACTTAGCCATCTTGCCTTTTACCAGTGCTTACTCTGAAGAGGTGATCTCACGACTTCACCACTATATATATATGTATATACATACACACTATATATACACACACACTATATATATATATATACATATATATGTATATGCACACATACATATATATATGTATGTATAAAGGTGTTTTCTCACCTGTATTTCTAATTCTTACCTGCCTTTTGACCTTTAGACCAAGATTTCCAATTGCTTGTCTGTCTTTTGGGATACCTCTTCCACAGAGGCCTCCACATAAGATTTTTGTAATTAAATTATCCTTTCTCATTTGTCTACTCCTCACCCTAGACTCTGCTTCTCTTGTATCTTGGGTTTTAGTTTTATTTTCTTCATCTATTAGTTACTCCATATCATTAATATTAGCCATGAGTCTGTCTTCATCCTTCCTAATCCCCTATACATAATAGCTTTTTAGGTACAGTGTCCTGTTAATTCTCCCTTGCATATCTTTTGAATCTTATTCTCATCCTTCTGCTGTTGCCATGGCTTAGCTTGGTGGTACCTTTTCCCAAACTTAACTGTAGTTTGCCAGCTGGCCTCTTTGCCTGACATGATTCCCATCCTCATTTTATTCACCAGTCTTTCTTTTCTTTAAAAAAAAAAAAAAAGTTATTTATTTGAGAGAGAGCAGCATGCGAGCAGGGAGAGGAGCAGAGGGAGAGGGAGAAACAGACTCCTCTCTCAGGCAGACAGGCTGACTCATCGCTCAGTCCCAGGACCCTGGGATCGTGACGTGAGCCAAAGACAGATGCTTAACCATAACTGAGCCATCCAGGTGCCCCTTACTCACCAATCTTTCATCAAATTTTGAACTTACACTCTTTCGTAATGTCATCTGTCTACATAAAGTCTGTTTTCTGTTTGTATCAGAAATATCTAGATTCCTTATTTTCAGTTTTCATTGCATGTTCTAATGTGCAATCTTTGTTTAATTAAATGTTTAACAATAAATTTTGCCATATGAAATAAATGAGACCGGGCAACCCGGGTGGCTTGGCGGTTTAGCGAGGGCCCTAGCCCAGGGCCCGATCCTGGAGACCTGGGATCGAGTCCCACATCAGGCTCCTTGCATGGAGCCTGCTTCTCCCTCTGCCTATGTCTGTGCCTCTCTCTCTTTCCCCCTATGTCTCTCATGAATAAATAAATAAATAAAATTAAAAAAAAAAATGAGACCATGAAGAATATGAAGAAACCTATTCAGTGAAAGTAGTTATTTCTTCTAGGAATAGTGTGAACCAGTGCTTCCTGGGTAGAAACAAAGGTGTGATCAAAGGAGATTTAAACAGAAAAATGCAACTGTACATTAGGTTGTTTGATTTTTTTTTAATGTCTGAGCAATGATACCTTTTGAGAAATTAAAGGAGGATTTTGTCATCTTTATAATACTTTGTTATTTAGGGGTCTTTTTGTTGTTTGTTTTCTTCTTTTTTATTAGGGGTAGGGTGGACAGAGGGAGAGAGAGACTCTTAAACAGGCTTCATACCTAGCACAGAGCCTGATGCAGGGCTCGATCTCACAAACCTAAGATCATGACCTGAACAGAAACCAAGAGTCAGACACTTAACTGACTTAGCCACCCAGGCACCCCTATAATGTTTTGTTATTTAGTATGAATTATTTGTATTTCCCACAACTGAAATACTCTTATTCATAGTTACATACATAAATTTTTCCTAGTCCTACCTATAAATTATGCAGTTATTACTATTCTTACGCCCCTCAGTTAATTGAGAGGTGAATGTACAATAATGATAGCTGCCAAGTATAAAGTTAGTGTAATGTGATGTATCTCCATTTCACAGTTAAGAAAGCAAAGATTCAGAGGGGTCACCTGGTTAATAAATGGCAGAACAGAATTTAAGTTTACCACTTCACACATGGCCTTTGTTCTTCCTATTACATTAGCCCTGCCCTCTTAAAAATGTATTATTTCTAAAATGTATTATATTTATTGCATATTTTTGTATACAGAATTATTTATTAAATTTCATGTGCCCCAGCTCTTGAGTTATGTATTCTCTAACAATTAAAGATAATTTGTCATCATCTTGGGGTGCCTGGATGGTTCATTTTTTTTAATTAAGCATCTAACTTGATTTTGGCTTAGGTCATAATCTTGGAGTTTTGGGATTGTGCCCCACGTTAGGCTCTATGTTCAGCATGGAGTCTACTTGTCCCTCTCCCTCTGTTCTTCTCTCTCTCAAATAAACAATATTATAAAAAAAAAGATACTTGTCATCTTTCTTAATATTTTAATACAAAGACAAAGTAAAAGTTCTATTAATACAGTGAGAAAATTCTATCTATGACATATTGACGTGCTTTAGAATTAAATTAGATTAAAGAGATTACTTGACCCATTTTGAAACATAAATAATATCATTATTAAAAATAGATAACATTTTTAAAAACATTCCTTTTATTATACATGTAATGGTTTTTAAGATCACAGCCTAGATTACTCTGAATCACATATAAAAACTTTTCTCTAGTAATTGCTTTCTTCTTTTTAAAGATTTATGTACTTGAAAGAGTGCACATGAGTGGGGGGGGGGGTGAGGTACAGAAAGGGAAAGAAAGAGAATCCCAAGCAGACTTCCTGCTGAGCACAGAAACCCAACACAGTCCTCAAGCCCATGACTCCACCTGAGCTGAAACCAAGAGTTAGACGCTTAACTGACTGAGCCACCCAGGCACCCTGTTCTTTTGTCTTAGAAAACTTTAAGTACCTTAGTTTTTTCCAGTTCTACTGAGATACAATTGACATAGAATACTGTGTAAGATGTAGAATACTGTGTAGATGTAGCTCATAATGACTTGAGCTACACACATATTGTAAAATGATTACAGCAATGTACACTTAACATCTATCACAGCATATAATTACAAACTTTTTTTTACCTTATGATGAGAATTTTTAAGATCTGCTTTTAACAAATTTCAAAAATGCCATATAGCACTGTTAACTATAGTCATCATGCTATACATCCCTAATACTTAATTATCTTACACCTGGAAGTTTACACATTTTGACTCCCTATACCCAATTCCCCACCCCTCCTCCTTTACTTTATAATAGATATTATGAAAAAAAAATACATATTATTATTATGTAATTAACAAATTATAGAGATTATTTTTTACTGTGTTTATTTATTTTTAAATATTTTATTTATTTATTCGAGAGAGAGAGAGAGAGAGAGAGAGGCAGAGACACTGGCAGAGGGAGAAGCAGGCTCCATGCCCGGAGCCCGATGCGGAACTTGATCCCGGGACTCCAGGATCACGCCCTGGGCCAAAGGCCGGCGCCGAACCGTCGAGCTACCCGGGGATCCCCTTTTACTGTGTTTAATAGATAATTTGTATTTATTTAAACAGGTGTCCAACACTCACAGCCTTCCAGTGATTCTTTGCTTTTGGAAGTAGTGAAACAAGTAAAAGTTAGCAATATGGAGGAAGATAAATTAGACCTTCCTGAAGAAGACGTAACAGCCAGAGTAAATACGTATGTATAAGCATTTGAAAGAATTAAAAATTATTTTGTTCTCAAAAATGAAATTATAAAATTGTTGAATATATTTGATTGTAATCCTAAGAACACTGACCCTTGAATAATAAAGGTTGGAACTTCATGGATCCACTTATATATAAATTTTTTCAGCCAGTAATATACTGTAAATATCTGTATTTTTTCTTCCAAATAGTTTTCTTAAAAACATTTCTTTTCTCTAGCTTACTTTATTTATAGGAACACAAAATGTGTTAATAGACTGTGTATGTTATTGGTAAGGCTTCTGGTCAGCAGTAGGCTATTAAGAGATAAATTTTTAGGGAGTCAGATTTATTAATGGATTTTTGACTGCACTGGGTTCAGTGCCACTAACCGCTGCATTACTCAAGGGTCAGCTGTCTTTTCAGGATCTATCATTACTGCTATATCAGCAATTAGGCATCTATCAGTATTAAATGAAAATATATTGATTTCCTTATTTCTCCTTTGTGTTATTATTGTCATAAATACAGACTTTCATATGTTTTAAGACCAATAGTACAGTTTACTGTTTTTATTATATTTTTAAATTTTAAATTCAATTGATTGATATATAATGTATTATTAATTTCAGAAGTAGAGTTCAGTGATTCATCAGTCTTACATAATACCAAGTGCTCATTATATCATGTGCCTGCCTTAAAGTCCATCACTCAGTTACTCTATCCTCCTTTCCCTCCCCTCCAGCAACCCTCAGTGTTTCCTATAATAAAGAGTCTCTTATGGTTTGTCTCTTTCTCTGATTTCATCTTGTTTTATTTTTCCCTCCCTTCCCCTATGATCCTTTGTTTTGTTTCTTAAATTCCACGTGAGTAAGATCATATGATAATTATCTTACTCTGATTGACTTCTTTTACTTTGCATAACATCCTCTATTCTATCCATATCTTTGCAAATGGCAAAATTACATTCTTCTTGATGGCTGAATAATATTCCTCTGTGTGTGTGTGTGTTTGTGTGTGCGTGTGTGCGCGCACACCACATCTTCTTTATCCATTCATCTGTCAGTGGACATCTGGGCTCTTTCCGTAGTCTGATTATCGTGGACATTGCTGCTATAAACATCCGGGTGCACGTGCCCCTTCAGATCACTACATTTGTGTCTTTGCGGTCAATACCTAGTAGTACAATCGCTGCGTCATAGAATAGGTCTGTTTTCAACTTTTTGAGGAACCTCCATACTGTCTTCCAGAGGGACTGCACCATCTTCCATTCCCACCAACAGTGTAAGAGAGTTCCTCTTTCTCCACATCCTCACCAACATCTGTCATTTCCTGACTTGTTAATTTTGGCCATTCTGACTGGGGTGAGGTGGTATCTCATTGTGGTTTTGATTTGAATTCCCGATACCGAGTGACATTGAGCACTTTTTTCATGTATCTGTTGGCCATTTGTACGTCTCCTTTGGAGAAAGGTCTGTTCATATCTTTTGGCCATTTATTGATTGGAATATTTGTTCTTTGGGTGTTGAGTTTGATAAGTTCTTGATAGATCTTGGATACTAGCCCTTTATCTGATGTGTCATTTGCAAATATCTTCTTCCATTCTGTCGGTTGTCTTTGTTTTTTTTCGACTGTTTCCTTGGCTGTGCAAAACCTTTTTATCTTGATGAAGTTCCAGTAGTTCGTTTTTGCCTGTTTCTCTTGGCTCTAGAGACGTGTCCAGCAAGAAGTTGGTGTGGCCGAGGTTAAAGAGGTTGTTGCCTGTGTTCTCCTATAGGATTTTTGATGGATTCCTGTCTCACATTTAGGTCGTTCATCTATTTTGAGTCTGTTTTTGTGTATGGTGTAAGAAAATCATCCAGTTTCATTCTTCTGCATGTGGCTGTCCAATTTACCCAACACCATTTGTTGAAGAGACTTTCTTTTTTCCGTTGGGTTTTCTTTCCTGCTTCATCAGATACTAGTTGACCATAGAGTTGAGGGTCCATTTCTGGGTTCTCTATTCTGTTCCCTTGATCTGTGTATTTATTTTTGTGCCAGTACCATACTGTCTGGATGATTACATCTTGGTAATAGAACTTGAAGTCCAGACTTGGGATGCCTCCAGCTTTGGTTTTCAACATTCCTTTAGCTATTCGGAGTCTTTTCTGGTTCCATACACATTTTAGAATTGTTTTTTCCAGCTCTGAAAAATGCTGATGGCATTTTGGTAGGGATTGTTGCATTGAACGTCTAGAGTGCTTTAAAGGGGTAGCATAGACATTTTAACAATATTTGTTCTTCCAATCCATGAGCATGGAATGTTTTTCCATTTCTTTGTGTTTCCCTAAATTTCTTTCATGAGGGTTCTATAATTTTCACGGTACAGATCTTTGCTGCTTTGGTTGGGTAATTCCTAGGTATCAATGGTTTTTGGTGCAGGTATAAATGGCATTGACGTCTTAATTTCTCTTTTTTTTTTTTTTTTTTTGTCTCATTGTTAGTGTATAGAAATGAGGCAGACTTCTGTATGTTGATTTTACATCCTGCTACTTTGCTGAAGTCCTGTAGGTGTTCTAGCAATTTTGAGGTAGTCTTTGGGTTTTCCATATACAGTGGAAGAATGAGTTTGTCCTCAGCGAAGAGTGCAAGTTTGACTACTTTGCTGATTCAGATGCCTTTTATTTCTTTTTGTTGTCTGGTTGCTGAGGCTAGGACTTCTAGTACTATGTTGAACAACAGTGGTGAGAGTGGACATCCCTGACATGTTCCTGACCTTAGGGGAAAAGCTGAGTTTTTCCCCATTGAGAATGATATTCACTATAGGTTTTTCGTACATGGCTTTTATGATACTGAGATTTGTTTTCTCTATCCCTACACTGTGAAGAGTTTTAAGAAAGGGTGCTGTACTTTGTCAAATGCTTTTCCTGCATTTATTGAGAGAAACCTATGGTTCTTGTCCTTTCTTTTATTAATGTGCTGCATCACATTGGCTGATGTGCCAATGTTGAACCACTGTTGTAGCCCAGGAATAAATCCCACTTGGTCATGGTGAATAATCCTTTTATTTTTTTTTTAATTTTATTTTTTGTGAATAATCCTTTTAATGTACTATTGGATTCTGTTGGCTAGTATCATGAATTTTTGCATCCATGTTCACCAGGGATATTGGTCTATAATTCTTTTTGGTGAGGTCTTTGTCTGGTTTGGGGATCAAGATAATGCTGGCCTCACAGAAACAGTTTGGAAGTTTTCCTTCCAGTCGTGTTTTCTGAAACAGCTTCAGAGGAATAGGTATTAATTCTTTAAATGTTTGATAGAATTCCCCTGGGAAGCCATCTGCCCCTGGACTCTTGTTTGTTGGGAGATGTTTGATTACTGCTTCAATTTCCATCACTCCGAAAGGAAATCTTGTACTTTTTAGTAGTCACTCCAAATTTTCTCCTTTCTACATCCCCTGAAAACTATTGATCTGCTTTTTGTCTCTATTGGATTTACCTGTTTCGACATTCCATTTATTTCTTACAATATGTGGCCTTTTGTGTCTGTCTTATTTCATTCAGTGTAATATTTGCAAGGATTATTCATAGAGGAGCATGTAAGCTGTACTTTATTCCTTGTTGTGGTTGAAAAATATTCCATCATATGGATATACCACTTTTGTTTATTCATTCACCAGTTGTGGCCATATTTCCACATTTCTACTTTTTAGCTATTATAAGTAATACTTCATGAGTATTCATGTATAAATCTTGTGTCAACATGTTTTCAGTTATATTGGGTATATACCTAGGAGTGAATTTGTGAGTCATATCGTAATTCTTTGTTTATACAAGGAATTATTAAATTATTTTAACGATGACTGTACTATTTAACATACTCCAAGTAATGTATGGGGGGTTAAATTTCTCCACATCTACCCTAACTTTTGTTATCTAGGAGTTTCTTTATTATACCATCCTAGAAGATTTGAAATGGTGCCTTGTAGTTTTAATTTGCATTTTCCTAATGATTAATGATCCTGAGCATCTGTTCATATATTTATTTACTATTTATATATCTTTTTTAAGAAATATTTATGCAAATCCTTTGGTCATTTTTTAATTGAGTTGTCTTTTAGGTATTAAGTTATAATAGTTCTGTATTATAAATGCCTTATCAGATACGTGATTTGCAAAAATGTTCTTCCATTGGATGTGTTTTCCTTCAATTTGTTGATGCATAGAAGTTTTAAGTTTTGAAACCCATTTATTTTTTCTTAAGAGTTTTATACTTTATCTCTTACATTTAGATCTTTGACCCACTTTTAGTTAATTTTCTTATATGATGTGGGATTCTATATTCTTTCTTTTGCACGTTATTATCCAGTTGCCTGAGAACCATTGCTTTCTGTTTTGAAGGATAGTTTTATTGGCTATACAATTCTTAGTAGAGAAGTGTTTTTTTCCCGTCAGCATTTTGAGTATGTCATTCCACTATCTTTCTTAGACTAATCCTGTGGAGTGTTTCTTATCTGCGGTGTGTTGCCAGTAATGTCTATATTCATGGTTTTTTTTTTTAACTTTGTTTTGTTTTTATTTTTTATTTATTTTTTTAAAGGTTTTATTTATTTATTCATAGAGACACAGCTAGAGAGAGAGTGGCAGAGACACAGGCAGAGGGAAAAGCAGGCACCATGCAGGGAGCCTGATGTGGGACTCGATCCCGGGTCTCCAGGATCACGCCCTGGGCTGCAGGCAGCGCTAAACCGCTGCATCACTGGGGCTGCCCCTTTCTTTTGTTTTTAAATGAAAAGTTTTTTTTAAAAAAAGTTTGGCCTTTTAAAGTTACCATAGTTCAGTGGTCAGTCAATAATTAGTTAGTTGGTTGTATTTAAGTCCCTTGCTGCAGAAGACTGCTATGTTTTGCCAGTGGATCTCTGTTCCTTAGGGAACGTGTTTGAATTTTGTGACTTAAACATCTACCCTGACTTTTACTTTTTGTTTGTAAAGTCTCACCTTCAGCCAAAAATGAGTTAAGACCTAAATATATAATTTATTCTGAACATCACTCTTTTGGGGATTATTAATTACATATGACGTATATTTCTTTGAAGCTTATTTCAGGATTACAGATTGACCAGTTTCAACAGTATATTTTGTTGACATAAACAAGTTCATATAATTTTAATAATTTTTAAAGATTTCCTTTCTTAAGTTACCAGTTATCTTCTCCAAAAAACATAAGGTGTAACAGTCCTTTTAATACAAGATGATTTCACTCTAAGTGAGATATTGCAGTAGTAGCTCTTTGTATCATCCCCAGTTCCATTGTCAGGGGATATTACCTAGATTCAGTAACTCTTGAAAAGTCATTTTACAAGTTAAGAATCAGTCATAATTAGTGCTTCTGATAATTGTTTATAAAACATCACTAATGATGCAGTCCTTTATTAACAGATTCATATATTCCCCTTGGTTAATTCATGTGTCCCAAATATAACTAAATCACACTGCTATTGCTACATGTTTGAACTGTCCTCTACCCGTAATAATAAAGATTCACTATATTTTGTTTTAATGTTTCACATACAATTAAAATGTAAAACTTTTTGGAAACTGAATTATTGGGCAGTAACTATTAGATAGTATTTAAGTAATTTAATATGCACTGAAATATTTTTGTAGGTAATTCAAATACTCTTTCTTGATATTCTTCAATTTACGTAGAATACATTGTTGGGTGTGTTTTGATTGGTTGATTTTTGTTATTTACAGTGATGAGAAAGAAGAACAGGATCAAAAAGAAAAATTGGTGTTATCGGAAGACTGTGAACTCATTACAATAATTGACGTAATTCCTGGCAGATTAGAAATCACTACTCAACACATTTACTTCTATGATTGCAGCATTGAAAAAGAAGATGGTGAGGAGTTCTTGGGGAATAATTTCTGTTGTTCAATAGTTAAGTATCTAGTTTATCAATCATTAATGAGAAGAAAACAGTAAGAGGAGACTAGAATTGTGGTCTATCATGTAAAAGGAGAAATGGAAAGTCAATATGGGATTCAATTTATTATTCAACAGTGTATTGAAGGGAATGCTTTTTTTATTAATTTTTTAAAAGGTTTAGTGAGAGAGGATTGCTGTAAACTTGTGATAAAATGCAGTCTTAATTTTATTTGTATATTTCTATCAGCTTCTCACCTAGCCCTTTGCCTGAAAATAAAAAGGATATTTAAATCTAAAATGCCAACATAAAGAGGAAAGGAAAATTTTTTTTTGAGATAAAATAATCAGGATTATTCTGTTTTCATAAGAAGGAAGAGGAAAAGCTGTAGAATTTTGTGAACGTTTTTAAACCATTTAGGGTTGCCTAGATGGCTCAGACACTTGCATGTCCTGCTCTTGATTTTGACTCAGGTCATAATCTCAGGGCTGTGAGATCAACCCCCATGTCAGGCTCCATGCTGAGTATGGAGACTGCTTAGGATTCTCTGTCTCCCCCTCTCTCTGTCCCTGTCCCCCACTTGCATACACAGGCATGCCCTCTCGCTCTCTCTCTCAAAAAAAAAAAAAAAAAGAAAGAAAGAAAAGAAAGAAACCCTTAAGCATCCACTAAATTTAACAAATGATTTCTGTGAAACAAATTAAATTCCTTTTCCCTAAGTGCTACCTTTGTCAGGAACTAGGAGATATTTTCTGCATAACATGAGTAACTTCATATGGTACCTTGGTCACAGGATTTCTTCTGTTTTCAGGAGTAGGCTTTGATTTCAAGTGGCCTCATTCTCAGGTTCGAGAGATTCACCTGCGGCGTTACAATTTAAGGAGGTCAGCTCTTGAGATTTTTCATGTTGACCAATCCAACTACTTTCTCAATTTCAAGAAAGAGGTATGTAAGATGCGACCTTTCTGGAAGCCCCAGTGTTAACTTGAAATAATTTTTCAGGGACGCCTGGGTGGCTCAGCAGTTAAGCATCTGCCCTAGGCCCTGGGTGTGATCCTGGAGTCCTGGGATCAAGTCCCACATCGGGCTCCCTGCATGGAGCCTGCTTCTTCCTCTGCCTATGTCTCTGCCCCACGCCCCCCCCCCCCTCGGTCTCTCATGAATAAATAAAGTCTTAAAAAAAAAAAAGAATTTTCCAACTAGTAAGCTGTAATGAAACTTTGGACTCTGCTCATTTGTGAAGTCAAAATATTAGAGGAAAAATAAATACACTTTAGGAGCTAAGTAGTAAATTAATTCTATTGGGATTTATATTTGAGTATTTTTAGAGTACTTGTTTTCAGTTTTTATATATGAGTAGGTAAATCAGTAGACTATTAAGTGTCAGCCAATAAGTGTCTTACAGTATCCAGTTGTGAAATCATATGCAATATATATAATATGACAGGATTTATGAAATTGGATTGGCTTCAGTTAAATAATAATAGGGCAGATATTTCTTTCAGGAATAGAGTAAATTCTTGAATAGTGTAAGTGGTTAAGATATTACCACTGAAGCCAGATTACCTGGGTACAGATACTAGCTCCACCAATAGTTGTGTACCTGTAGCACATTACTTAGGACACTTGCCCCCAACCTTTCTTCCTTCTGTTATTCACTTGAGGTCAGACTTGCTTCATTCTTTGACAGCTCTCCCTGTCTTGTCTCGTTCTCCATCTTCCATCACAGGTGCCTCTACTAATAAAATCCTTGAATGTTCCATTCTCTTTTGCCATCTGCTTCTGAGATGATCTGAATTAGCACAGTCAATAACTAAGTTTCTGTTCATTTGTGGGATCCAGGGTTACTTATAGATAATCTTATTCAGACGTTTGAAGGGCATTTTGGGGGGTGCCTGGGTGGCTCAGTCAGTTAAGCATCTTCCTTTCAGCTCAGGTCATGATCCCAGGGTCCTAGGATTAAGCCCTGCATCAGGCTCCCTGCTCAGTGGGGAGTCTGCTTCTCCCTCTGCCTCCCCTACTTGTGCTCATGGTCTGTCTTTCTGTCTGTCTGACTCTCTCAGATAAATAAATAAAATCTTTAAAAAATAAAGGACATATTTGTAGTTTTACAAAAGGATACTTTTTTACTATTAGAAATAAGTTTTCCCCATAGGAATATGAAAAGCTTTTGCTTTTTTGGAAGTTAATTATCTTAATTCAGTGCATATTGATAATTAATCAATTATCTTATCTATAATTTCTATTATCTTAATTATACACTAGTATAATTAAACCAAGCATGCTCCTGTTGAATACTGTACATTTGTATAAATTTATAGTTATTTTTAAACGATTTATTTATTTATTTACTTATGATAGAGAGAGAGAGAGAGAGAGAGGCAGAGACACAGGAGGAGGGAGAAGCAGGCTCCATGCCAGGAGCCTGACGTGGGACTCGATCCTGGGACTCCAGGATCGTGCCCTGGGCCAAAGTCAGGCACCAAACCGCTGAGCCACCCAGGGATCCCAAATTTATAGTTTTAAAAGCACATTTATACATGGTATCTAATCTTCATAACAACCTTCAGATTCAATATGGCAAATTCTATTATTCTTTTTTTATAGATCAGGATACTGAAGTTCAAAGATGAATTTTATTACTTTATATTTGTGTAACCTAGAAGAATTCAGAAGACTATAGGGGCAGAGATTATTATGTTTAATGTACAAATGAGACTCAGTAAATTAATTGATTTGCCAGTATGATTAGTAAATGGCAGAACAAAATGTGAACTGGATTCAAGCTAGTTTTGTTTTGCAGTATCTGTTGATCATTCCATTATATACCATAACTTTTTCAAAAAATATATGGCTTGACTTCACCAAACTTAGTATAAAAGAGAAGTTAAAACCATAATCTATTTATGAGAAATGTCCAGAAGAGGCAGATTTGTAGAAACAGAAAGTATAGATTAGTGGTTGTCAGGGAATGAGAGGGAGTGGGAATTGGGAGGTGATGGCTAGTCAGTATGAAGTTTCTTTCAAGGATGATGAATGTATTCCAGAGTTAGATAATGTTTATGGTTGCACAGCTCTGTGAATATACATCAACAAAGCCCACTGAATTGTGTATTTCAAAAGGGTAAACTTTGTGGCATGTGAATTATATTCCAGTAAAATAATTACAAAGCCATAATCCCACTTTGTCTTGATCAGTTTTTAAACTATAAAGTGAAAAAAAAATAAAAAATAAAAAATAAATAAAAAATAAACTATAAAGTGCTTTTTTTTTTTTTCTAGATTAGAAACAAAGTATACAGCAGACTGTTGTCACTTCATTCTCCAAATAGTTATGGAACCAGATCTCCACAGGAATTATTCAAAGCATCAGGATTGACACAGGTGGGAAATTTTCACAGTCACTCTTTTAACATTTGTTTTATATTTCAGGCTTTTGCTTAAAAGTAAAACTTACTCTTCCGATTATTTTATTTTGGTTGTGATAACCACCTTTCATTCAAATTGATCTTTTGAATTATCTTTGAATCTTTCTGTTTCACTAACACAAAGCCCTGCCTTCCAGCTTCCAAATGATACCATTTGGTTCATGAGCATATCTTATGAATTCTTCTATTTTAATAATTTTATCTTTTTAAAATATAACAAATGAGTTTGTTGGGGTTTTCTAATAATAAATTAATCCACACATGAAGTAAAAAGTGGAAAAACACACAAGACCATGGGGATAAAGGCAAAAAATTTAATTCTTTTGTCAACCAAATTTAATTAATCTTCTTGTATATTTTATTCTCACCTATATCTCAATATCTCTTGAATTTCTATTACCAAAATCCAAGGAAAGGCCATTGGTTTTGCTTTGTATGACTGTCAGTAGTCTCCTAATACAGATCTCTGCTTCTTGACTCTTTCCTCCCTCTCACATCCGCATTAATAATAATCTTAAGTGTTACTCTGTTCAGAAGCTATCTGCAGCTCTTTCATATTGCTTACGGAGTAAGCTTTGTTTAATGGAGTACATTTCCTGTTTTTTTTTGTGGAACAAACTTTATTCGTTAAGGTAATTCTCAAGTTAGCACTTGATAATTATAGTTGGGGTTTCTATAAAATCTCTCTCTATATATAGATTCATTTTTCACCATTCTCATAAGTATATTTTTTGCTTAAGGCAAAGAGTAAACTTAAATGTGAATGTTAATCTGTCAGCAAAATTCTTGAGCATACCTACACTTTGTAATTAACAGTCTAGGATAATGAAGTGATTAAAAGAAAATAGTGATTATATTTTTCTTGAGAAAATTTTATATCTAATATAGCAAAATCCCATCTACTCTTGCTCTAGCAAGACAATTTTCTAAGGATAGTTAACATAATACTTATTTAGAATTTGTAGAACATTTTAATACATTAGGTTGCTTTTATTTAATATGTGCACTTGTGAATATTTCAATTTATAACAAAATTTTCAATGTTGGACAGTCCTAAAATTGACATTTTAAAAATATTTAAATAAAATAATTGGAAAAAAGGTATAATTCTTATGAATTTTTTACTATAACAAAAGATTTTAATTTTTTCTTCCTTTTCTAATGACCAATTTTTAACAGGTAGGATATTTAGGAAAAATACATTGATTTAAGCCTTTTTTTAAAAGTTCTATTCTTTGTATTAGAAAATTGATCAAGGCAATAGGAACAAAATATTCTGTTAGTACTATCATTTATAATTAGTAACTTCTAAATATTTAAACTTTTGTTTTGTGTACTGTCTAGAAATGGGTAAACAGAGAGATATCAAATTTTGACTACCTCATTCAAATAAATACAATGGCAGGACGAACCTATAATGACCTTGCACAGTATCCTGTGGTAAGTTTTATAGAAATCACATAAATATGGAATTTCCTTTCAACTTTATAATACACAAAAATGTATGTGTATGATGATTATTTTTCATCTTTAAAAAAGATACAAAAACTGTTTTTGCCTTTTGTTTATTTTCTACCCTACTATCTTCAAAAATTGTATAAACATGAAAAGTAATTAAATAATAAAAGTTTTTTTTTTTTCACTTCACTAAAAATATTCCAATGGTATTAGAGGAAATGATGCTTCTGGTCATGGAACTAAAGATGAATAAACATTTGAAACAGGGAAAAATATTTTTAAAAACTATCCCTCTTTGTCTTTAGATAAGCATTAGATATTATATATGGGGATAGTAGTTTCTGTGGAAAGGAATGTCTAAATTGTAAATTGTGGCTCTTTTAGTTTCCTTGGATTTTACAAGATTATACTTCAGAAGAGTTGGACCTTAATAATCCATCTGTATTTCGAGATCTTTCCAAACCAATTGGGGTAGTTAATGATAAAAATGCCAAAGCCATGCGAGAAAAGTAAGTGCCTTTTATCCGTTTTGAAAGATACCCATCACTTGTGATGGTATTTTGAATTTGCATTAATTTCTATTATGGCCAACTAAGTATTACTTTTTTTAAATGCACAACTACTTTTGGTAATCAGAGTCTGATAATCCCTTCACTATGTTTTCCTGAGAATATATCAGTTGTCCCTCATATCTTAACTATAGTCTGTTTATTTCATTTCCTTGCCAAATTTAAATTGATTTTGTTTAGTTTCTTTTCACATTGTATGTGGTGAAGGGTAATTTTTCTTCCCAGGTATTTTTACATTTATTAATCTCCTAATCTAAACATGCAAAAATACCCTTAATAGAATATTTTGATAGATTTAAAAATCAGTAGTAATCCAACATTGACAAATAATGTGAATAAATATAGTGAAATATTTCGAAAGTTATCTATTTTAATAAGGAAAGGAATTTTTTAATTCTTTATATTTATGATCCTGTGAATGTCTTAAAATTCTTTTTCTTCAAAGCAAGCTGCTGACAGGTAAAATAATAATCTAATTTTAATTTCCCTTTTTCTTCATGTGAAATTGTGAATGACTTGTCAGTTTTGACTTCTGATAATAAGGGCAAAGAACTGTTTTGCAAACAAACAATGTAGATTTATTTGAGAGTAGATTGCACATTTCCTTTCTTTCTTTCTTTTTTTTTTTCAAATTTACCTTAGAACTTTTTGCAGTGTTTAATATTTGATTTGATTTACTAGTGGAATTCTGTGTGTATGTTACCTCACTACCATTAGTCAAACTTTTCTGACAATAACAAAAACACAATTTTTTTAACACTGTACCACGGGAAATATTGTTTTAAATTTCACTAGTATATGTTTTTGCATAGATGCAGATGACTCTGACCTGAAAGATTTTATTCCCCTCAATATTAATGATTTCTGTGTGAAAGGTAATTGGCCTCAACTGGATGAGCTAATTACTATTTTGGTTTGAAAAGTTTAGTGTTTATTTTCTTCAAAAAGCTGTTTGTTCTTATTCAGATTTTATATGCACTAATTCAGATGTCAGTATTTAAACCACCATTCAAAACAATTACACAGTGGTAGTGCTTACAGAATCACTATATATATCCTTTGCTTATTATCTGTTTTAGGTCTTCCTACCATCATCTTCCTCCTTTCCTACCTTCTTTTTCCTTTGATTGTTAGGCATTCATTTCCACAATTCTTGACTGGTCCTCCATATTTTTCTTCCATTACCTTGGCCACAAATGGATGTTTTATTATATTTCTTACAATAGCAGAAAAATGGAAACAACCCTTTATATATAAAATTAAAGAAATAGTTAAAGTGTTGTATGTTCATATATGTTACTGTTAAAAATACCCTATGCCTGTTAAAAAATAAATTGTTCAGGGGATCCCTGGGTGGCGCAGTGGTTTGGCGCCTGCCTTTGGCCCAGGGCGCGATCCTGGAGACCCGGGATCAAATCCCACATCGGGCTCCCGGTGCATGGAGCCTGCTTCTCCCTCTGCCTATGTCTCTGCCTCTCTCTCTCTCTCTGTGTGTGACTATCATAAATAAATAAAAATTTTAAAAAAATAAAAAATAAAAAATAAACTTCAGTTGGAAAAATGTAAATAGAAAATTGTTAAATGAAAAAATAGGTTGTAAACATTATTTTTAGCACTTTTATATTGAAATATATTTGTATATTAACATGCATTAAGGGTGACAGATGTTCATCAAAAAAATTTTGTTTAATATTTTATTTATTTTATTCATGAAAGGTACAGAGAGAGAGAGAGAGAAAGGCAGAGACACAGGCAGAGGGAGAAGCAGGTTCCATGCAGAGAGCCTGACATGGGACTGGATACCAGGTCCCCAAGATTAGGCCCCAGGCTGAAGGCGGCGCTAAACTACTGAGCCACCCAGACTGCCCTGTTCATCAAAATGTTAATGTTACTTATCTCTGTACTTGGTTTTAAGTTTCTTCTTTTTTGTTCTCTGTATTTTCTAACTTATCTACAGTGAATATGTATTATTACATAATATGAAACTATTCCAGAATCCTGTTTTTTAGTGATATTGTTCAGAAAATAGTATTAATAAATTATTTTTATTGGTGTGATATATGAATACATAAATAATAAATATTAATAAGGACTTCTTAAAAACTGTTTCTAGTAATGCAATAAATCTTATGTCCTCCTAATTTTAATTTTACTGTTGTGGTTACAAAACTTTAGTTTCTTTTTTTAGATATGAAAATTTTGAGGATCCCATGGGAACTATTGATAAATTTCATTATGGTACTCACTATTCAAATTCTGCTGGAGTTATGCACTATCTTATTCGTACAGAACCATTCACCACCCTCCATATCCAGCTTCAGAGTGGAAGGTATGTTTTGGGTAAATAAGTTATTTTCTTAAGACTACATGTTAGCATTGAAAACTCTGCCTTTCATGTCATGTACTATGTAACAAGGCCTTATCTTTTTTATTCTCCTCTGTTAGATTTTGATTCATTTAATAGCCTCTAGATAAAAACAGCCAAACTAGTTTGAGAATGGGTCATTCCAATTGACTTAACAAATGACCTTTAAGGAGAATTCCTTTTTACTTTTACCTAGTGTATCTTTGTGATTTTTACTGGTTTTAGGAACCTACCAGAGATTGAGAGTTTGAACTAATTTAGACCAAGATCCAGAATGTCTGTCAGAGATTTAAACCTAACCAATGCCTCTTTAAAATATTTATTAAAGAATAAAAAGGAGGACAAATGAGGGGCTCTTACATAATTAGCAACAACCCACATTGGTCTGAAATGCTATTGTATTATCATATTACCTGTCAGAGTTATAACTTATTATGTTTCGTGCTTTCCTAATAATCCTAAAGAAATAAACTTCTTTGTGAATCTTTCGTTTTCTAGTGTATATCCTCCCTGTAGCTCCCTACTTATTCACATGTTATCTCTATGTTGTCCTATTCTTTAACATTACTATTTCGCCTTTCCTATGTACCAGTTGAGCTGTATAAACATTATCCATTGTACTCTCTTTGCATATAGTTTTTATCTCTCAAAATTAGCCTTTACTCTTTAACACAGTAAGCCTTAGCTTAGCTTTTAAGAAGAAACTCTGTCCCAGTGATCACATTAACCATCTCCAAATCTTACATTTACATGATAGCAGGTAATTTTCCCCTTGTTAAAATACTAACTGGGTCTTTTCAGCTTTTAATGATTTTAACAATAAATGATTTGATTGCAATACATGATTTGATTATAGAGCTTTAGAAATAGATTCTGTGCTTCAGAAGACACCATCAAGAAGGGAAAGGGACAACCCTTTCAGGGGGAGAAGATATTTTTAGGTTATATATCTAATAAGGGACTTGTATTTATTTATTTATTTAAAGATTTTATTTATTCATTCATGAGAGAGAGAGAGAGAGAGAGAGAGGCAGAGACACAGGCAGAGGGAGAAGCAGGCTCCATGCAGGGAGCCTGACGTGGGACTCTATCCTGGGTCTCTAGGATCACGACCTGGGCTGAAGGTGGCGCTAAACCGCTGAGCCACTCAGGCTGCCCCAGGGACTTGTATTTAGAAGTCTACAACACAATAATCCTTACAATGCGATAATAAACAGACAATGACCCAATTAAAAACTGAACAAAGGAACTGAATGGACATTTCTCCAAAGAAGATGTACAGATGTCCAAGAAACATATGAAAAGATGCTCAATATCATTAGTCATCAGGGAAATTCAGATCAAAAGCAAATTGAGAAACCTCTTCACATCTATAAGGATGGCTATAATAAAAGATAGATAATACCTAGTGTTGACGTACATATTGGGAAGTCGGAAACCTTATGTACTGCCTGTGGAAATAAAAAATGATTCAGCCTCTGTGGAACAGTCTGGCAGTTCTTCAAAGGGTTAAATATAGAATTATCAAATGACCTAGTAATTCCACTCCTAACTATACGTTCAAAATAATTGAACACATATGGTCTCACAAAAACTTGATACAAGTGTACATAGCAGCATTATTTGTAATAGTCAAAAAGTAAAAACCACCCAGATTTCTGTCAGGTGATAAAATGTGGTATATCTGTTCAATGGAATATTATTTGGCAGTAAGTAGATAAAAGGAATAAAAGATACATGCTATGACACAGATGATTCTCACAAACGGTATGTAAATGTAATCAGACATAAGCCACATGTTGTATGATTTACATGAAGCGTCCCACATAGGCAAATGCATAGAGACAGAAAATAGATTAGTAGTTGCCAGAGAGTGGAGATAGGGTGAATGGAGAGTGACTGCTTATAGCTACAGGGTTTCTTTTTGGAGTGACGAAAATGTTCTAAAATTGGTGATTATTGCACAACTCCTGAATAAACTGAAAAACCATTCAATTGTGAATTTTATGTAAATTATATCTCAGTAAAGCTGTTCTCCCTCACCCAAACAAAAAATCTTGCCATTAAGATTGTGTCTCCTTGAATTTGGATACACCATCAATAGACTTTATTAATGACCCACTCACTGACGGTAATTAAATTCAGAGTTCTGCTAAGTTCAGCTTCACCTCAAACCAAGATTGGTAGGCATAAAAAGCATCAAAATAGTCATCAGCATCATTTAGTAAGTCATTAACTAAATCCAAGAAAACAATATCAAAGGAGATGAAACAGAGGGGTTTATGCTTTTTGTGAATATATCAGAACAGTATAATAAAATTGCAACTGGCTACTTGCGCTTCTTTCAACTACCATAGGCCTGTGATGAAACTTAAAATAATAGTACGTACAAGTAAAATATAAAAGCTTTAGCCACAGAACTATTTCCCTAACTCACCCTCTGGTTTTTAGCAGAAGAGTTTGCAAGGATATTTATATAGAGAGATTATCAGCAGCATTCCTTGGATCTGTTAATCATGTATATTAATAGTAATATTTAAACTCTGCCATTCTAAAATATCCGAATAATTTTTATTCACTCTCTATATTGAATTTTACTCAGCAAAAATTAGGCCTTTCCTTAGTTTTTTTTTTAATTTTTTTTAAAAATTTATTTATGAGAGAGAGAGAGAGAGAGAGAGGCAGAGACACAGGCAGAGGGAGAAGCAGGCTCCATGCACTGGGAACCCGATGTGGGATTTGATCCCGGGTCTCCAGGATCGCAACCTGGGCCAAAGGCAGGCGCCAAACTGCTGTGCCACCCAGGGATCCCCCTTTCTTTAGGTTTAAATTTAGTTTAATCTGTGGAGATTTTCTCCAGTATGATTGTTTTTTCAGCTCTTTTAACTAAAATATTAGTGATTAAAATTACATATTTAGTTCTAGCAACAAAATTTGAAAGATAGATTATAATAAGAAAGAAAACAAATTGTGTTATCAAATATCAAGAGAAAGATGATTGAAAAAGAAGCTCTAATCATTAGGAAATCTGAAGGGAAGTGTAAGGCTTGTTTCCTGGCTGCTGTTACTCACTATTCTCTATTAATCTCCACATGCAGGTTTGACTGTGCAGATCGACAGTTCCATTCCATTCCTGCCACCTGGCAGGCACTCATGGACAACCCATATGATGTGAAGGAACTGATTCCTGAATTCTTCTATTTCCCAGAGTTTTTGGAAAATCAAAATCGTAAGAAATAAGAGATTAAAAATCTGATTCAACAGGTCCCAGTGAAGGATTCTGAAAAATACCTTCCAGGACATTTTTGTGATATTCTATAGTATTTAAGGTTCATTGTATCTGTGTATTCATTCAATAGGGTTTGACTGATGGCCAGATGTAGTCTGGCATTTTTCCAGTAAAATGCTATGCTCTGGTGAATGATGATAAGTGAGTCAAATTTGAATTGGTGAGAGAATTTATCAGAGTACACTGTTTACCAGAAAGCAAAGATGGCCATATGCTATTTCAGCCATATAGCTAGCCACTTAGACTGTGTTTGAGTTAGGAGTAGGGAAGAAAAAAATGTTTGAGTTAGGTAAGATGAGGATTTAGACCAACAGTTTGCAGACTATAGGTCTGTGGGTCATATCTACAGGGCAAAGTTATTTGTTGTGTTTTGTTGGAACACAGCCAAGCCAATTCATCTACATATAGACTGTGGCTGTTTTTATAGCTTAACATCGTATTTGAGTGATTGCAGTAGAGACGATGAGGCTCATAAAGTGAAAAATATTTATTCTTTGATACTTTATAGAAAAAGTTCGCTGGCTCCTGGTTTAGAGCAGAAGAGAAGAGGCAAATTGAAAATAATGACAGAGTATAAGTTACCACAATATTTGAAAAATTATATTATGTTTTTGAAGTAGAGAATTATGGAGCCAAATACAGTCTTTAAAAATATCCAAATACTCCTCTAGGAAGTATTTTTGGATTTATTTTTAGGCACAATAAAAATGGCAAGATTGTTATTGGTGTTCTTAAGGGAAATTACAGTGTCAAAGGACCATTATCAGCTTCTTTTTCCTCCTCTACTATATAATGTTAATGTTTGACCCTTTGTTTCTTCAGGAGAGTTGTTTGCTACACTAGGGAGAGTATATCCAGGGCTTTGTGTGGTCTGATCATGCACTCTGGAACACACTGATAGAGGCAGGGCATTGATTTCTCAGAGTGAGGTAATTAAAATTGGTCACTTTCAGAAAATCAAATGAATCTATTGATGGACTCTGAGCCATAGGACTGGAGCCTCCAAAGCCAGGGTATCTGGGCGAGGAGGGATGAGCAGATTAAATTTGGATGCCAAAGATACTCTTAGCTTGACAATTTCTGATGTTCGCTAGAGCAAGTTGTTGTCTCAATACTGTCCTACTGGCTTCCTTTTCTGACTGTATGTTGCTTCTTTGTTTGAAATGAGGTAGGTGGGGGCGGCCTGGGTGGCTCAGCGGTTTGGCGCCGCCTTCAGTCCAGGGCCTGACCCTGGAGACCCAGGATCGAGTCCCACGTCAGGCTCCCTGCATGGAGCCTGCTTCTCCCTCTGCCTGTGTCTCTGCCTCTCTCTCTCTCTCTCTGTGTTTCTCATGAATAAATAAATAAAATCTTTAAAAAAAAAATAAATGAGGTAGGTGGGAGAAAGCAAATTACATTATTAAGAATGTCATCAAATATTAATATTAATTAGGAAAACAAATGTTAGTAAAACCTCAAAATTGTACAAGCAAGAAAATTTTAGTATTTTCCACAGTGCAAACTACAAGGTATGGTAGTATTCAAGTAGCTTAACAAAATCCTCAAAACCAAGTTCTTTCTGTATTTTCACTCTGCTGTTCTAAGTGTTTCAGCTTTGTCCTTGGCTAGTCCCTCTCATGGTTGGAAAATGACTTGTAAAGCATTTCTAGACTTCATAGGCAGATACAACAGTGTCTTAGAAGTGGATTGTTAATTCTTTGTGTCATTTCTTAAAAGTAAGAAATCCTTTCTTATAGCCTTTCCTCATTATTCCTACACCAGTCAGGCTACATAAAATAAAGCACAAGGATGGGTACTTAAATAAAATCAAAGTTCTGTTACCAAATAAGGAGGGATGGCTAGTGGGTTGGCAATTATGTCTGTTACACAATAGTTGAGTTAGCAAAGCCACAGGCCCTATGCATCCTGTCATTCTATGACATTGAAACCTCTCTCCAGTTTTGGGACACACTGATATTTTAAGGCAGCTTCTTTTTTGAAGGTCTTTTTTGTTAACGCTTTTCTTTTTCCCACTATGAAAACAGAAAACCTCATTTTGGGGACAATTTTGTCAAACTACTGTATTTTAACTATATGAGCAAATCTTTATGATGTCAGTATCTACTTAGAATAGTGGTATACAAATATATTTTTTTCCTTATGACAAACATAACACTTCTATTGCATAAATTTAAAGTATAAGTTATACAGGGACGCCTGGGTGGTTCAGTGGTTGAGCATCTGCCTTCTGCTTGGGTCATGATCCTGCGGTCCCAGGATCGAGTCCCACATCAGGCTCCCTGCATGGAGCCTGCTTCTCCCTCTGCCTATCTCTGACTTTCTCTCTGTGTCTCTCATGAATAAATAAATAAAATCTTAATAAAAAAAATAGATACAGTATAAGTTACACCAAAAAGCAATAAGGAGCTGTATTTTGTAAATTAACTATTAGAGGGACTATATTATTTTTAATGCAAGAAGAATATTGAATATTGCATTATTGTTTAGAAATCAGTTTAGGTCATGTCTATGGTATCCCCCACTTCCCAACCAAAAATCAATTATTAATCTGATTTACTTCGTAATAACCGATTTAAAACTGTTTTATTCTCATTTACTTTTTAAATCAACTAATAAAATACATTTCAATGTAATTATTTTTACCTGTTCAGTAAATTTAGAATAAGAAGGGAACTTGATTCCTTCTTAATTAGAGGAGAAGAGAAGCCTCAATTTGGCTAAGGACTGTGCCCTTATATTTGTTTTACGTGATTTATTTAAATCTAAAATGATTTGACACATTTATCCTTTACTTATCTTAGAATTTAACTTGGGTTGTCTCCAAGTTTCCAAAGAAGTGGTAAATGATGTCATTCTCCCCAAATGGGCTAAATCAGCTGAAGATTTCATCTATAAACATAGGAAAGCTCTGGTAAGATTTTTGTGTTTAGTTATTGCATTACTAAGACTGAGATGCATGTGTTTTCTAGAGAATGGACTAAAGAATATCTGGCTATTATTTTTCTAGATTTATTTGTCATCTGTTATATATACTGTTGTAGAGAGTATAATATGGTAATTTATTTTGGGGTTATAAATCTTTGGTAGAGTAAAAATATAGTGTCGTTCCATGGATATATTTATTTATAGTACATATATAGTATATATTTATTATATATTATATACATAATGTATATATTCAGGTCTTTACTATAACTGCCTATTGTATTTTAAACTATTCCAACCACCAAGCTGGTGTTGTTTGGTGTTTTGGAGTTCCCACATTTGTTTCAAACCTAACAAGAATGAGGGGCACCTAGGTGGCTAGGTCGGTGAAGTGTCCAACTCTTGACTTCAGCTCAGGTCGTGATATTAGGGTCCTAGGATCGAGCCACTTGTCAGGCTCCGTACTCAGTGTGGAGTCAGCTTGAGATTCTCTCTTTCCCTCTCCCTTTTCTCCTCCCTTGGCTTGTGCTTATGTACATCTCTCTTGTTTTCTCTCTCTCTCTCTTGCTCTCTCTCTCTCTCCTCCTCCTCCCTCCTCCCCCCCCTCAAATAAATAAATAAATAAATAAGTAAGTAAGTAAATAAATAAATAAATAAATAAATAAATAAAATCTTTTAAAAATCTAACAAGGATGAGTGCATTTATATTTTCTCTCAAGGATTTCAATTAGTTTTTTAATACGACTGCTAAATCCTAAATTCCACTTTTAAAAAATATTAGTTTTTAGCTGAATTTTCAGTTTGGAATTAAATGAATAGAGTTATAAACATTGCTATTGTGTCTTTTTTGTAAACGATGCATTCCCCCCACTAAGCTCTCTATCTAAATTGAAATGTTTCAGAGTCTGAAACTAATTAATTAGGCCAATACTTGGAAACATTCCCTGTCATTAGTATATAGTATGTCAGGTTACAAAATTCAGGATTAGATCATAATATTTGTAATCAGTAACACTATGCATGAATAAGAAATTGAAAAAAATTAACTCTGAAAAATAATCTTTTACTTATTTAGCTAGCCAGGAACTTCCTAGATGCATTCCTCTGTATTATCTATGACATGAAGTAGGGGTCCAGGATTTTAGGAATATGTTCCTTATATTACTATGTTAGAAGCCCATGTTTCAGTTATATATTTCTGTGCAATAAACTACCCAAAAGTCAGTAACTTAAAATTTAGCCATTTTATTTTCTCTCACAGTTCTGAGTAAACTGGTCTAAGCTGAGCAATTCTCACATTCTTGAGGTTCTCATGCCCTTGGCAGTCATAGCAGCTGAGATTGGAGTCATCTGGAGGCTGCATTGAGACACTGGGATACTGGGCTTTTCTCCCTTTCCATGTATTCTCAGGATATCTCCTCTTCTTGTGGCCTCTCTAGCTAGGTACCCAGACATGTCTAGAGCTCAGGGAGGAGTACAAAATTGGAAGCTTCCATGCTTTCTTAAGGCTTAAGGCTGTGAATGGTCACAGCATTTCTGTCACCTTGTCAGAGTCAAACAGTAAGAGCATCAGTGCAGATTGAAGAGGAGGGAAGGTGTAAACACCATCTCTCAGCAGTGGGAGGGAAAAAGAATTCTCAACCAACTTTAATCCACCACAGTCTGCCCTCTGACTGCAAATTATTTGCATTTCTCCTACATGCAAAATGTACATAGTTTCTCCGGTCTCTCAAGATCCTCCCAAAGTCTCATGTCAGCAACCTTTAAGTCAGGAATCTGCAAACTTTTTCTATAAAGGATCAGTAAATATTTTTGCTGGCTTTAAGGTCTGTGTCAAAATTCTGCCACTGTAATGCAGAAGAAAATGGATATGGCTTTGTTGTACTACTCTACAAATCTAGAGGTAGTAAAATTTGGCCCACAAGCAATAAGTAGTTTGCTGATCCCGGCATTAAGGCATGAGGTCTGAAGTCCAGAATTTTGTCAGTCATCTAAATCAAATCCATGTGTGCACAAAACTACTCAGGTTTGTCTGCTCTTGCATCTGAAGACTGTGGAGTAGAGAAAAAGGTTATCTGTCCCCACATAACAACAGTGGTGTGACAAAGACAGAATTATAATAGGTATATCTCTCTCATTCAAAAGAGAGATTAAAAAGGGTGCCTGGCTAGCTCAGTCCATAGAGTATGCAACTCTTGATCTCAGGGTCATGAGTTTGAGCCTTACCTTGGGCATAGAATTTAATTTGAAAAGGTAAGGGACAAAAACAAGAGGTACCTAGCAGCAACTGGTTTAAAACAATTCAGAATTCTAGCAGAGACATGGTTTCAGTTCCTTTATCAGGGCCCAGTGCTATTCCAGAGTTCTCCATGGCTATTTTGTTTTACCCTTTGGCTCTTAGCTTCCTGCTTTGAGTCATTTTTTTTCTTTTATATTAAAAAAAAAGTGCTTGCATGGGTATTTCATATTTTACTGATGACATTCTGATTTAATCATTGACTTTGACCATTTCTCATTTAGAGAGTCTTTGCTCTCTAGTATCCTGGAAATGAGAATAACTGTATTTAGAACTCAGCAAGACCTGCTCCTTTATATTTTTTCAGTTATATTTAAAACCTGAATAGTTCTTTTTTTAAATTCATCTTACTCTTCCACACTTCATCATAGGCAGCTAAAGGAACCAATTAAGAAAGAAAGAAAGAAAGAAAGAAAGAAAGAAAGAAAGAAAGAAAGAAAGAAAGAAAGAAAGAAAGAAAGAAAACCAATTGCCATGGAAATCTCCATCCCCAAACAACATCCAGGTGCTCATCACAACAAATGCACTCCTTAATCCCCATTACCTATTTAACCCATTCCCCATTCCCATTGTACGGAAATGTTGAATCATTCTGTTGTATACCAGAATCTAATATTACACTGTGTATTAACTAACTGGAATTAAAACTAAACAAAAAAAAAATCTGTCACTAGATTCATGAGTTGATTAGGTACTCTTTCTATCTTTGATGGAACTAAACATGGACCCCTTTTCTTCTGTCTCCAGTAACAATTTCCATACTGTCTTTCAAACCATCATTAACAGGCTCCAGGAGGTCCTTTAAACCTCTGCCACACAGTCCACTTTCTTAGTGGGTATTAGGTTGGGTACATTGGAGGGAGTGATTTTCAGCCACCTTTAATCAACCCCAACTGTTTGTTTCTTTGAAGTTCTAGATGGCTATTTCAATGGAAATTTCATAGCAAAGATATATCCATAGCCATCATTAAGTTTTTTGTTGCTGATATTTAGACTATTAGAATACTTGAGTTATTTTCTTCGCCCATTCATTAAGAGGTGTGTGCGTATTATTAAATATTAATAAATATTTCTACATTATGCTAGATAAAATATATATAAAATATGTGGTAGATACTGATTAAATGTTTAACATGATTTTGAGATAATTTTATTTACAGTGGTAAGATTTATGTTTGGAAATGCTTAATTATCTCTTACTTTTTTGAAGGACCCATATTTACATTGTAGTTGGAAGGTATCTCTGTATTATTTGTTCTTTTTCTAGGAGTCTGAGTATGTTTCTGCTCATCTTCATGAATGGATAGATCTGATTTTTGGCTACAAACAGAGGGGGCCAGCTGCAGTGGAAGCACTCAATGTTTTCTATTACTGTAGTTATGAAGGTATAAGCCTATAAACTTTTTATCTTGCATTCCGTTGATAGAAAGTATCATTTAATAGATGTTCATATACGGTATTTTGGACATGAGAAAGACTACATTTAGAAATAGTTTTAATGATCTCTTCGATTTGAAATATTAAGAGATTGATGTGTTTTTTTTTAAGTAGTAGTTAAAAGTGTGTATGCAAATCTTCACTTTGCACAGTGAAGGAAATCGTCGACAAAACAAAAAGGCAACATACTCAATGGAGAAGATATTTGCAAGTGATATATTTAATATGCAAAATATATAAAGAATTTATACATCTCAACGCCAAAAATCAAATAATCAATTTAATTTAATTTAATTTTATTTTATTTTATTTATTTATTTATTTTTTAAGATTTTATTTATTTATTCATAGAGACACAGAGAGAGAGAGAGGCAGAGACACAGGCAGAGGGAGAAGCAGGCTCCATGCAGAGAGCCTGACGTGGGACTCGATCCAGGGTCTCCAGGATCATGCCCTGGGCTGCAGGCGGCGCTAAACCGCTGTGCCACCAGGGCTGCCCAAATAATCAATTTTAAAAATGGGCAGAGGACCTGAACATTTTTCCAAAGAAGACATACAGATGGCCAACAGACACATGAAAAGATACTCAGCATCACTTATCATCAGGGAAATGTAAATCAAAAGTACAGTGAGAAATCACCTTAAATCTGTCAGAGTAGCTAAAATAAAAAACCTAAGAACAAATGTTAGCAGGGATATGGAGAAAAAAGAACCCTTGTGCACTGTTAGGATTGCAAACTAGTGCAGCCATTGCAAGAAACAGTATGGAGGTTCTTCAGAAAATTAAAAGTAGAAGTATGCTATGATCCAGTAATAAGTAGCCAACATATGGAGGCAACCAGTGTCCACTGATAGATGAATGGATAAAGATGTGCGTGCACGCTCTCTCCTCCTCCCCTCTCTCTATATCTATCTATCTGTATGTATGTATGTATATATATACATATATATATAATATATACACACACACACACATTCACCATGGAACATTACTCAGCCATAAAAAAGAATGTGATCTTGCCATTTGTAACAACATAGATGGACAAGGGGTATAATGCTAAGAGAAATAAGTTAGAGAAAGAAAAATACCAGATGATTTCACTCAGATGTGGAATTTAAGAAACAAAACAAAACAAATGAGCAAAGGGGCAAAAAGAAAGACAAACCAGGAAACAGGCTCTTACCCATAGAGAACAAACTGATGGTTACCAGAGGAGAGGAGAGGAGAGGATGAGCTAAATAGATGATAGGAATTAAGGAGTACACTTCCCCTGATGAGGATGGGTGATGTATGGAATTGATGAATTATTATGTTGTACACCTGAAACTAATATTACACTGTATGTTAACTAACTGGAATTTAAATAAAACTTAAAGAAAAAAATAAATTAGAACTTAAGAATGATGTAAATAAGTTTTTAAAAAAATGAACAAAGGAGAAAGGAGACTGAAAGACTACTCTTAAATACGGAAAACAAACTGGTGGTTGCCAGAGGGGAGGTAGGTACAGGGAGGAGTGAAATAGATACAAAAAAACGTTATGTATGCAAATCTAATTATAAATGTCAGTTATTGGTGACATAAAAGGTTTTGCTTTCTAGCCCTAAGTGTCCTATTCAGTCAGTCCTGTTATAAGTATTCAGTGTTGAATTGTTAACAGACTTTAAAAGATCTTAAGTATTATAAATAACAAACTCTTCTAATGATAAAATAAGGTGACATCATTCTAATGTTTAGCTCAGGATCAAGAACATTTCTTGAAGGCTTTGGAAGCCTTAAGAAGTAGTTTTTTTCTTTTCTAATCCTTCAATAGTAAAGATGGTGAATAGTGTGAAGTTGGATGAATTTGAACGGAGTCCACATGCCTTTTGGTAAATAGACAAGCTTGTTTTTGCTTTGCCATATTCATTTGATAATAGAGAGGTAGTATGTTTGATGGTTATGAGCTTAGACTTTGAAATCAGACTTACCTAGTTTGGGTACTTACTAACCATATCAAGTACAGTTGGGTATAATCAGTTAACCAGAATATCATCTTTCCCAGTATTTGTTAGATAAGCAGTAACTTATAGAAGCATTTTGTGTGATTATTATACTTGTTTCAGTTTGATTATCATGAAGAAAATAAGTAGTTCTACTGTGAGGCAGTTTGCGGCTCAGTCAATTAAGCATCTGACTCTTGATTTTGTTTCAGACTCATGGGATTTTCCCTGAGTCGATCTCCATGACCAGCATGGAGTATACTTGTGTTTCTCCCTCTGTTCCTCCCCCTGCTTGTGTTCAAATGCACTCTGTGGCTCTCAAATAAATAAATTAAATCTTTTAAAAAATAAAAAAAGCCTCTCTTACAATATTCTTACAAAAATTAAGAAAAGAATGGTATTTTATTGAAAATATACTACTCAGTCTCCAGTATATTAATCAGTTGTGTGGCTTGCTGATTTGTTTCACTCCATAGTGAGTTGAGTGCTTCTCCTTGTTTTAGGAGCTGTGGATCTGGATGCCTTAACAGATGAGAAAGAAAGAAAAGCTTTAGAGGGGATGATTAATAATTTTGGGCAAACACCTTGTCAGCTGCTAAAGGTAAATCATTAAAGCTATTGATTACCAAAAATTTTTATTGATTACATATGATTACATTGCTGAATTTTAATGATTTAAAACTGTATCTCTCAGAATTATCTAGAATTTCAGAAAAATTATACTGTCACTTAAAAAGTAAATAGGTTTAAATGATTGTTCATTTTTTGAAATAACAAAATATTGTGGTCAAAATCCAGATATTCAATCAATAACTTCAGTCACAGAGAAGTTAATATTTACTCAGCCAATCACTTTATTTTGTTTAAACAACTAAAATGTGACTGGAACCAGGATTTGGATGCATGACTATCTAATTCAGAAGTATTTCTATCATGCCTTGTCTCCTCTGAATTAATAGCTATAATCTCATTTATTGAACTAGATCACTTTCTATGTTTTATAAGCTGTTACTTATATCCTAATTGTGACATTTTCTGCCCTAGTTGTATATTTGTGCATTTGTCTCTTTATTATAAATATATTACAGGCAAGCAGCCTTTTCTTAATCATTTTATATCATTCTTGCATGTAGTATATGTGCAGTAGATATTTGTGAATTGAAATCTCCACAGCTGTGGAGCAAAAGAGATACACAGCAAGACTGTATCTAAATTCTGGCTTATAAATCTGTTGTACTTTTCTTAATTCAGTTATCAGACTAAGGTTTATAATTGCTACTTTTCCTTAGCAGACTTTATTTGAAGCCTCCAACATTTATTTTTTTACAGAATAGTCATATTTAAAATCAATGCTTTATCCCTGTCTGCTGATGGAATGCAAAAGTAACAGAAAACTTCCCTGAGCTTTGAAATAGATCCTATAATATTTTTGCACTGGCTTACTTTTCTTTTTTTCATGAAAGTAGAGCTAATTAGTTTTTACCACCATAAAAAATAACAGAAAAATTAGCCATTGATTTTTCCTTAATTTTTTCTTTAAATTCATTTTAGTTAACGTACAGTGTATTATTAATTTCAGGGGTAGAATTTACCGAATTCTGTTGCATATACACCCAGTGTTCATTATGTCAATTGCCCTTTAATGCCCATCACCCAGTTACCCCACCTCCCCCCCAACTCCCCACCAGCATTCCTCAGTTTGTTTATGATTAAGAGTCTCTTATGGTTTGCCACCCACTCAGTTTTTATTTTCTTTTCCCTTTCTTTCCCCTATGTTCATCTGTTTTGTTTCTTAAATTCCACATTTGAGTGAAACGATAAGATATTTGTCTTTCTCTGACTTATATACTTTGCATAACAACCTCTAAGTTCCATCCATTCTCTCTCTGCCTGTATCTCTGCCTCTCTCTCTTTCTCTGTGTCTCTCATGAATAGATAAAATCTTAAAAAAAAAGTTCCATCCATGTTCTTACAAATGGCAAAATTTCATTCTTTTTGATGGCTGAATAATAGTCCTCTGTGTGTGTGTGTGTTTGTGTGTGCGTGTGTGCGCGCACACCACATCTTCTTTATCCATTCATCTGTCAGTGGACATCTGGGCTCTTTCCGTAGTCTGGTTATTGTGGACATTGCTGCTATAAACATCGGGGTGCACGTGCCCCTTCAGATCACTACATTTGTGTTTTTGCGGTCAATACCTAGTAGTACAATCGCTGCGTCATAGAATAGGTCTGTTTTCAACTTTTTGAGGAACCTCCATACTGTCTTCCAGAGGGACTGCACCATCTTCCATTCCCACCAACAGTGTAAGAGAGTTCCTCTTTCTCCACATCCTCACCAACATCTGTCATTTCCTGACTTGTTAATTTTGGCCATTCTGACTGGGGTGAGGTGGTATCTCATTGTGGTTTTGATTTGAATTCCCCTGATACTGAGTGACGTTGAGCACTTTTTTCATGTATCTGTTGGCCATTTGTACGTCTCCTTTGGAGAAAGGTCTGTTCATATCTTTTGGCCATTTATTGATTGGAATATTTGTTCTTTGGGTGTTGAGTTTGATAAGTTCTTGATAGATCTTGGATACTAGCCCTTTATCTGATGTGTCATTTGCAAATATCTTCTTCCATTCTGTCGGTTGTCTTTGTTTTTTTTCGACTGTTTCCTTGGCTGTGCAAAACCTTTTTATCTTGATGAAGTTCCAGTAGTTCGTTTTTGCCTGTTTCTCTTGGCTCTAGAGACGTGTCCAGCAAGAAGTTGGTGTGGCCGAGGTTAAAGAGGTTGTTGCCTGTGTTCTCCTATAGGATTTTTGATGGATTCCTGTCTCACATTTAGGTCGTTCATCTATTTTGAGTCTGTTTTTGTGTATGGTGTAAGAAAATCATCCAGTTTCATTCTTCTGCATGTGGCTGTCCAATTTACCCAACACCATTTGTTGAAGAGACTTTCTTTTTTCCGTTGGGTTTTCTTTCCTGCTTCATCAGATACTAGTTGACCATAGAGTTGAGGGTCCATTTCTGGGTTCTCTATTCTGTTCCCTTGATCTGTGTATTTATTTTTGTGCCAGTACCATACTGTCTGGATGATTACATCTTGGTAATAGAACTTGAAGTCCAGACTTGGGATGCCTCCAGCTTTGGTTTTCAACATTCCTTTAGCTATTCGGAGTCTTTTCTGGTTCCATACACATTTTAGAATTGTTTTTTCCAGCTCTGAAAAATGCTGATGGCATTTTGGTAGGGATTGTTGCATTGAACGTCTAGAGTGCTTTAAAGGGGTAGCATAGACATTTTAACAATATTTGTTCTTCCAATCCATGAGCATGGAATGTTTTTCCATTTCTTTGTGTTTCCCTAAATTTCTTTCATGAGGGTTCTATAATTTTCACGGTACAGATCTTTGCTGCTTTGGTTGGGTAATTCCTAGGTATCAATGGTTTTTGGTGCAGGTATAAATGGCATTGACGTCTTAATTTCTCTTTTTTTTTTTTTTTTTTGTCTCATTGTTAGTGTATAGAAATGCAGCAGACTTCTGTATGTTGATTTTACATCCTGCTACTTTGCTGAAGTCCTGTAGGTGTTCTAGCAATTTTGAGGTAGTCTTTGGGTTTTCCATATACAGTGGAAGAATGAGTTTGTCCTCAGCGAAGAGTGCAAGTTTGACTACTTTGCTGATTCAGATGCCTTTTATTTCTTTTTGTTGTCTGGTTGCTGAGGCTAGGACTTCTAGTACTATGTTGAACAACAGTGGTGAGAGTGGACATCCCTGACATGTTCCTGACCTTAGGGGAAAAGCTGAGTTTTTCCCCATTGAGAATGATATTCACTATAGGTTTTTCGTACATGGCTTTTATGATACTGAGATTTGTTTTCTCTATCCCTACACTGTGAAGAGTTTTAAGAAAGGGTGCTGTACTTTGTCAAATGCTTTTCCTGCATTTATTGAGAGAAACCTATGGTTCTTGTCCTTTCTTTTATTAATGTGCTGCATCACATTGGCTGATGTGCCAATGTTGAACCACTGTTGTAGCCCAGGAATAAATCCCACTTGGTCATGGTGAATAATCCTTTTATTTTTTTTTAATTTTATTTTTTGTGAATAATCCTTTTAATGTACTATTGGATTCTGTTGGCTAGTATCATGAATTTTTGCATCCATGTTCACCAGGGATATTGGTCTATAATTCTTTTTGGTGAGGTCTTTGTCTGGTTTGGGGATCAAGATAATGCTGGCCTCACAGAAACAGTTTGGAAGTTTTCCTTCCAGTCGTGTTTTCTGAAACAGCTTCAGAGGAATAGGTATTAATTCTTTAAATGTTTGATGGAATTCCCCTGGGAAGTCATCTGGCCCTTGATTGTTGGGAGATTATTGATTACTGCTGCAATTTCCTTGCTGGTTTGGGGTTACTTCTTTCTTTTCTTTTCTTTTCTTTTCTTTTCTTTTCTTTTCTTTTCTTTTCTTTTCTTTTCTTTTCTTTTCTTTTCTTTCTTTCTTTCTTTCTTTCTTTCTTTCTTTCTTTCTTTCTTTCTTTCTTTCTTTCTTTCTTTCTTCTTTCCTTTTCTTTTTCTTTCTTTTCCTTCCTTTCTTTCTTTCTTTCTTTCTTTCTTTCTTTCTTTCTTTCTTTCTTTCTTTCAGATTTTATTTATTTATTCATGAGAGACACAGAGAGAGAGAGGAAAGGCAGAGACATAGGCAGAGGGAGAAGCAGGCTCCATGCAGGGGAGCCTGATGCGGGACCTGATCCCAGGTCTCCAGGATCACCCCTAAGCTGAAAGCAGCCACTCAACCACTAAGCCAGCCAGGCATCCCTAGTTCATGCTTTCTATTTCCTCCTATTTCAGTTTTGGTAGTTCGTATGTTCCTAGGAATTTATCCAAATCTCAGATTGCCTAATTTGTTGGCATATATAGTTACTCATAATATTCTCTTATAATTGTTTGTATTTCTTTGATGTTGGTTGTGATCTCTCCTAATTCATTCATGATTTTTTTTTTTATTTGGGTCCTTTTTCTTTTCTTTTTGATAAGGCTGGCTAAGGGTTATCAATCTTATTAATTCTTTTAAAGAACGGGCTTCTAGTTCCATTGATCTGTTTCACCAAATTTTTTTTTATTTCTATATCATTGATTTCTGCTTTCATCTTTATATTTTTCTTCTTGTGCTGGATTTAGGCTTTATTTGCTCTTCTTTTTCCATCTTCTCTATGTGTAAGGTTAGGCTGTGTATTTGAGACTTTTCTTGCTTCTTAAAGAAGGCCTATTTTGGTATATTCTTTACTCTGGACCACTTTTGCTGTATCCCAAAGGTTTTGAAGTGTTGTGTTTTCACATTCGTTTCCATGAGTTTTTAAAATTCTTCTTTAATTTACTGGTGGACCCATTCATTCTTTCATAGGATGTTCTTTAACCTATTTGTATTTGTATTTGTATTTGTATTTGTAGTCCTTCCAAATTTTTTCTTGTGGTTGACTTCAAGCTTAATAGCTTTGTGTTCTGAAAATATGCATGGTATGATCTCAGTCTTTTTTGTACTAGTGGAGTCCTGATTTGTGAGCCAGTATGTGATCTATTCTGGAGAATGTTCTATGTGCACTTAAGAAGAATGTGTATTTTGCTGCTTTAGGTTGGAATGCTCTGGGGACACCTGGGTGTCTCAGTGGTTGAGCATCTGCCTTCGGCTCAGGTCATTGTCCCGGGGTCCTGGGATCGAGTTCCACATCAGGCTCCCCCCTTCTCCCTCTGCCTGTGTCCCTGCCCTTCTCTTTGTGTCTTTCATGAATAAATAAATAAAATGTTTTTTTTAAAAAAGGATGGAATGCTCTGTATGTATCTCTGAAGTCCCTCTGATCCAGTATGACATTCATACCCTTGTTTCCTTGTTGCTCTTCTGCTTAGATGATCTGTCCATTGCTGTGAGTGGGGGTGTTAAAACTCCCTACTGTTACTGTATTATTGACAGTGATTTCCTATAAGTTTGTTATTAATTGATTTATGTATTTGGCTGCTCCCATGTTAGGGGCATAGCTATTTATACATGTTAGATCTTCTTGTTGGATAGACTCCTTTATTATGATATAGTGTCCTTCTTCACTTCTTATTACAGTCTTTGGTTTAAAATCTAATTTGTCTGACATAGGATGGTTACCCCAGCTTTCTTTTGCTGTCCATTAGCATGACAAGTGGTTTTCCACTCCTTCATTTTCAATCTGGAGGTGTTTTTGGATCTGAAATGAGCCTCTTAAGCACCATATTGATTGATCTTGTTTTTTATCCATTCTGATACCCTTTGTCTTTTGATTAGAGCATTTAGCCCATTTACAGCAAGTCACTATTAAAAGATATTAATTTAGTGCCATTGCATTACCTGTAAAGTCACTGTTCCTGTAGATTTTCTCTATTCCTTTCTGGTGTTTGTTACTTTTGGTCTTTCTGCTTAAAGAGCCCCATTTAATCTGAGTTGGTTTAGTGTTCACAAATTCCATTAGTTTTTGTTTGTCTTGCAAACTCTATCTCTCCTTCTATTCTGAATGACAGCAATGCTGGATAAAGTATTCTTGGCTGCATATTTTTCCTCTTTGGCTTGTTGAATATATCAGACCAGTCCTTTCTCACAGGCCAGGTCTCTGGAAAGGTCTGTTGCGAGCCTTAATGTGTCTACCCTTATAGGTTAAGGGCCTCTTGTTCTGAGCTGCTTTCAGGATTTTTTCTTTATTGTTGTAATTTGTAAGTTTCACTATAATATATCATGATGTTGATGTATTTTTGTGATTTCTGTGCCTCTTGAATTTGAATGCCTGTTTCCTTCTTCAGATTAGGGAAGTTCTCAGCTCTAATTTGTTCAAATAAACCTTCTGTCCCTTTTTTTCCATTCTTCTTCTGGAATTTCTATAATACAGATATTATTTTATTTTTTTGGAATCACTGAGTTCCCTAAGTCTACCTTTGTTATCTAATAGTTTTCTTTCCCTCTTCTTTTCAGCTTCATTATTTTCTATAATTTTATATTCTGTATCATTGATTCTCTCTTCTGCTCTGTCATTCTTGGTTTTTTTTTTAAGATTTTTTCATTTATTCATGAGAGACAGAGCAAAAGAGAGAGAGAGAGAGAGAGGGAGAAGCAGGCTCCATGCAGGGAGCCCATTGCTGGACTTGATCCTGGGACTTCAGATCACTCCCTGGGCTAAAGGCAGGCACTAAACCGCTGAGCCACCCAGGAATCCTCCTGTTGTTTATATGGCATCCACTTGGGTCTGTATCTCAGCTATCACATTAATTTTGGCCTGACTACATTTTAGTTCTTTTATCATTATACTATAGTAAGGGATTCTCTTGTGTCTTCTATGCTTTTTTCAAGTCCAGTTAGTATCTTTAAAATTGTTGTTTTAAATTCTAGTTCATATATCTATCTTATACCTATAGTGAATATACCTGGTTGTGAGTATGACTTCTTTTTCTTTCTTTTGGAGTGAATTTCTCTGTCTTGTCATTTTGTCCAGAAAAGAAAGGAAGGAAGAAAAAAAACAACAATAACAACGACAACAGAAAGAACAGAAAAAAACTAAATCCTGGGTGTGTTTTAGTTTTAGTCTGCTTATTTAAAGAAACTATGTACCAAAATAAAGCAAAGCAAAACAAAAAAAATATATGTATACGAAAAAAAATATGTATACATAAATATAATGAAAGGGAAGTAGAGATAAAACATATGTATAGAATACTAAAATAAAAATTTAAAAAGAATTAAAGTAACTGGAAAAAATAAAATTACTGAAAAAATAATAAGGACTAAAGAATAAAAATACAAAGAATGCTAGGTACTGTTTTCCCCTACAGCTGAAGTTCTTCAGTCGTCTTTGATCAGTAGACTTGGTGCAAGCAAGTTGTTTGTGCTGGTGTTCTGAGAGAGTGGCCCCCTTGTTCTGATTCTTGGGTGGGCTTGTCCTAGTACAAATGAGCCTCTATTGCACAGGGGAGCAGGTTTTGGTGTAAGTGACTCCAGGCTCCACTGGGTGGCGCTCTTTTGCTCCCTGAAGACTCACCGTGATTGGGCAGGAAGAATATGGTGGTGCCCTGCTCTCTAGCCGCAGAATTGAAAATTATACCTTCCTATTCTTCAGTAAGGCCTCACAGAAAGCAATCTATCATTTTTGTCTCTCCCTTTGTTATCAGAAATCTCTGTGTTCACCCTCCTTACGCCCAGCCTTCTTTATCTCAGGCACGTGATTGAGTTTCAAAACTCCAAAGTTTAGGGACTCCCACAGCCAGAATCTGTGCTGATCCCTCCCAGGATGGTCTTGCCATCCTTGTGCCTTTTATGGGACCTGTCCCAGGAAAGCAGTCACTTGGTAATGCAGTGGCTCAGTTTATAGCAACATAGAGCAGAAAGCCGGCACTTAGACTTGCTGTTGTCTGCTGGCTTCTGCACTCCTATACCTGGGAGCTGTGCTGCACTTAGGCACCACTCATTCTTCTTGTGACCCCAGGGATCCTCAGGCCACGCCGTCACACCTGGGATTCTGTCCTACTTCACCACCTGAACACCTTTAATTTAAGCCAGGAACATCCCCTGCTGTAGCAGTCTTCTGTACTTTCTGATTTTGCATTCAGCTGCTTAGAATACTTTGCAGTAGCCTCCTTAAGCAGGCTCCTTTCCCACCACTGTATCCTCAGTTCTATCACACTGGATTCAAGTCTCTGCACCTACTACCTTCCAAACAATGGTTGCTTTTCTACTTGTGGACTTGTACCGTTTGTTTTCTCAGACCTCCACTTGATTTCTTGGTTGCTCAGAATGATATGATACCTATCTAGCTGAATGATATAATAACTGTGTAGTTGTATTGAGGGAGGAGACAAATCTAGGGTCCCCCTACCCCTCTGCCATCTTAATTCCCAGTGAGACTTTGATTAAAAATAAAGTGAGTAATACTTACATGGATTGAAAGCTAAATATTGAAGTACTATGGCTGTCATATATTCTGTAATCTAATTTGTGATGGAGGTAGAAAAATCTTCTTTAGATGGAATTCTGTTTTGCATTTTAATTATGCCTTTTGCATGTTAATTTGATTTGCTATTGTTATTTGTAAAGGTAACACTGTTCTATGTTGCTGACACTTTTAAAGTTAGGGAAAAATTTATTTGAAAACAAATGCAGCAATATTTATAATTTGATTCTGATAGTATTGACATTTGATCTTATTTCAGGAAATAAGGATTCACCTGTATAAATTTTGACTTTTGAATGATTCATTTAATTTTACCAAATATTTATTAAGCCTCTATCATACTTAATATACTATCCTAGGTATTGAAAATTCAAAAATGAATAGGACTTGTTTTCTGATTTTAAGATACTTTTTGCCTAACGGTGCGGGTGCCTGGCTAGGTCAGTCAGTGGAGTGTACAACTCTTGATTCAGGGGTGTGAGTTCAAGTCCTACACTGGTGTAGAGATTACTTTAAAAAAAAATCTTAAATAAAAAGGATACTCATTGCCTCGTTGGACAAGATGGACCACAAACAACTACGTACTACAATAGAGAGAAATAAGTACTAAAAATTACTAAACAAAGCAATGTGCTGGTGAAAATAATAAAAGAGTAATTAATCCTGGCTTAGAAATTCAAGACAGATGTCAGTAAGAAAAACTTTAAAGTAGAAGTAGGGTTTCTCTAGAAATGAATAGGGGTAAGAACTGCTGAGGGAGTAATCTGAGCAATGGCCTAGAATTGTCAACAGTTGCATGGTATGTAATCCATTGTATCTAGAGCCCAGTATGTATGAAGGAATACAGTGAGAGATGTCTTAATATAGTTATAGAATTATTTTTTCTTAAAATTTATTTGAAGGAACCACATCCTCCTAGATTGTCAGCAGAAGAAGCAGTGCAAAGGCAGACCAAAACGGACACTTCAACCTTAAACCTATTTCAACACCTCTCTGAACTCAAGTCATTTTTTATAGAGGTAATATCCAATTTGGTAATATCAAAGCATTGTGTATTCTATACACCTATCTGTGTTCCTTTTATTCTCTAAAGTGCGGGGTGGGGGGTCATAATATTTAATCCAAAATAGTAGACAACGTTTCAATAATATGCTTAGATTTTTGAAACAATCGTGTTGGAAGATTTTGCTTGCTGGCTGAGTGGTAGTCAACTATTTCTCTTGGATTTCTTCTGTTTCACATTTTCCTGATAAGGAAGAATAAATTATTTGATTTAAATTGCTTTTTATGACAGCTAAAATGATATGTGGAGGGAGTTAAAATAACTCGTAATTATAGTGTCTGCTCATTTATAAGATACTGCTCAATAAGTCAGATTGTTAATTGCTAATATCAGAAAGAATAATCAAGTAAAACAAGATAGTTAATGCTATAATTGAAAGAGTACTTTAAATTCAAATGTTTACATATTGAATTAATTTGGTTCAGAAGGTGAATATGAAATGCATTTATATCAATGAATTTGGTTAAGACAGATAATATTCTTGTCAAGAAGAAAAAGTGATGATAAAAAGTTATTAAGAATAATTTGGAAGGACGCCTGGGTGGCTCAGCGATTGAGCATCTGCCTTTGGCCCAGGGCATGATCCCGGGTACAGGGATCGAGTCCCACATAGAGCTCCCTGTGGGGTGCCTTCTTCTCCCTCTGCCTGTGTCTCTGCTTCTCTGTGTCTCTCATGAATAAATAAATAAAATCTTTAAAAAAAAAAAGTGAATAATTTGGAAATGTGTGGAACAAGCAGTAACTCTCATGCAATACAATAGATGTTAATAAATTTGTCTTAAAGGGCTAGATAGTAAATATTTTGGACTTTGTAGTCAAAAGGCAGAATTACAAATGTTATATAGATGCATATATAACCACTTAAAATATAACCATTTAAAATATAAAATCCATTCTTAGCTTACCCACAGCCTCTAAAATAGGTGGTAGGCTGGACTTTGTACCACAGGCCAACTTTGCCAATTTCTGCATTAGAGCATCATTATAATGTGTTTCTTAGGTTCAGTATCATAGGAATTTTTTTTCATCATGACACAGGGTAGCTACCCCAGGATGAGTATTTGGAGCAGGATAAAGAACACAATAGATACCTTGGGTACTATTAATAATGTGTTGATCCTTTTTCATCATCATAAGAGAAGATACTTACCCACTCATTCATATGAAGAGAGAAAGCCTTTCTGTAGGTTATCTCTTCTTAGGTAAAATGGTGAAGAAAACAGAAGTAGCAGTAAAAGCAAGGGCCTAATAAATGAATTTCTTCAAACACCATGTTCATTTATGCTTGTTCAAATGTAGGTTGTTCTTCTCTTGATTCACAGAGTGAAAAGATAGGCACTAACTTTATATGGTTTATAATACATTATTTAATTCATATAAGGATCTTAGAACCTGGCAAATAGCCCAATAATGTTAGGTTATAATTTACCTAATAAATGTTAGGTATAATTTATGAACATATTGTTACATCAAAAAACTTAGTTCAAATCACTCTTCTCTTTCATGTTGTAATAAGATAATGAAGGTATTTTCTGAGGACTGTATTTTCTGGTCCTGTCATTTTAGCATTCCAGGATTGCATCAGTTAATGGAATAGATCTGCAAAAGGAAACTCAAAAGGAAATTCTATAAAAATATAACCAGTTGTTGTATTTGACTTACTTGAACAATATACTCTTATGTGGTCTATATTTTCTAATTTATATTCGTGTCAGTATGGCGTGGGAAAAGGAAAGATCCTAAATCATGGCTATTTTAAGTGGTTGACACCGCTTGGAATCTGCATTTCTGTTTTACTGCAGAGTAGTAGAATACAAGAAAATGATGGGTTTTAGGAATTTCAAGTATGCCACCCAAACATGATACAGTTCTTTTCCTACATTTTTTAACCTAACATTTTCTTAACTTTTTTTAAAAGTATATTTGACACATACTGTTACATTAGTTTCAAATGTACACCATAGTGATTCTTCTCCTTTTCTATACTTTGATTAAATGAAATATTTTGGTAGAGTACAATGCTGTATTATAGGGTTCATTCACATTCAAAGAAATAGAAGTTTGCAATAACTTAATAAAGATAAGCAGAACCAGCCACTAAGCCTTTGTCTTTTATTTTATAGGGAATTAGTGATGGTGTTCCACTGATAAAGGCCATTGTCCCTAAAAATCAGTCTCGTTCTTTTATGTCTCAAGGCAGTCCTGAGTTACTGGTAAGTCGATTTATAGTTTTTCCACACTGCTATATCTGTATACATTACAACTTACAAAAACAAGAAAATAAATTTTTTGAAGACTTCTTAAAAAATAATAAAGAAGATTTTTTATGGAATTACCTTGATCAAATATAAAAATGTATTTTAAAGGGGCTCCTTGGTGATGCAGTCAGTTAAACATTCAACTCTTGGTTCTGTATCAGATCATGATCTCAGGGTTGTGAGATGGAACCCAGCAGCATAGGGCTCCACACTCAGCATGGAGTCTGCTTGAGATCCTCTCTCTCTCTCTTTCTCTCTCTCTCTTTCTCTCTCCCCCTCTCCCCTGCTTCCCCCCCCCCTTGCATTTCATGCTCATGTTTTCTTTCTCTAAAAATAAATAAATCTTTTTTTTTTTAAAAAGATGTATCTTCCAGCTATACAGCTTTTATTTCAAGTACTTAACTGTAATTTTTTTTTTCTTTCATAAATGTGTCTCAATTTATTATTTGCTTTTGGTCAGTTTTTAGAACCAGAAATTGTTTTCATTTTTTTAAGTTTTCATTTTAAGTTTTAAATTCCAGTTAGTTAACATACAGTGCAATATTAGTTTCAGGAGCACAATATAGTGATTCAGCACTTTCTTACATCACTCAGTGCTCATTACAAAAGGTGTATTCCTTAATCCCCATTACCTATTAAACCCATCTCCCCACCCACCTCCCTTCTGGTAACCATCAGTTTGTTATCTATAATTAAGAGTCTGTTTATTGCTTTGCCTACCTCTCTCTTTATCCCTTTGCTCATTTGTTTCTTAAATTCCACATGTGAGTGAAATCATATGATTTTTGTTTTTCTTTTACTTATTTTGCTTAACATAATACTCTGTAGCTCCATCCATGTCATTGCAAACAGCAAGATTTTATTCTTTTTTATAGCTAATATTCCATTTTATACACATACACACAACATACCCCACATCTTCTTGACCCATTCATCAATTGATGGACGCTTGTTTTCTAAATTTGCTATTGTTGTAATGCTGCTATAAACATCAGGGTACATGTATCCCTTTAAATTAGTGCTTGTTATTGCTCTGTTCAAATTTTGTATTTCTTTCTATTTCAGCTTTGGCAATTTGTGTTTCTAGGAGTTTATCTGTTTCTTCCAGGTTGTGCAATTTGTTGGCATATAGTTTTTCATAATATTCTCTTATAGTTATTTGTATTTCTGTGGTGTTGGTAGTTATTTCTCCTCTCAAATTTGTGATTTTATTTATTTGGGTCCTTTTCTCTCTCTTTTTTTAAAGATTTATTTATTTTAGAGAGAACAAGCAAGGGGGGGATAGAGGAAGAGGGAGAGAATCTCCAGCTGACTGTCCACTGAGTGGGGGTCCTGATTGGGGCTGGATTTCACCACCCTGAGATCATGGCCTGAGCCGAAATCAAGAGTTGGAGATTAAACTGATTGAGCCACCAGGCACCCATCCTTTTGATTTAGTCTGGCTAGAGGTGTTGTATTGGTTGTATTATTTTTTTCATATATCCAGCTCCTGGTTTCATTGATCTGTTCTTATTTTTTTAGTTTATCATTTATTTCTGCTTTAATCTCTTATTTCATTCCTTCTGCTCACTTTAGGCTTCTTCGTTGTCTTCTTTCTAGCTCCTTTAGGTATAAGGTTAGATTGAGATTCTCCTTGCTTCTTGAGGTGAACCTCTATTGGCTGTGTGCTTCCCTCTTAGTACCATTTTTGCTGCATCCTAAAAGTTTTAGACCATTATGTTTTCATTTTCAGTTGTTTCCATGTATTTTATTTCTTCCTTTATTTTCTGGTTGACCCATTCATTGTTTAGGAGCATGCTACTTAATCTTTAGTATTTGTGGTCTTTCCAGATTTTTTTTTCTTGAAGTTGACTTCTAGTTTCATAGCCTTGTTCAGGTAGTTAACTGCAATTCTGAAGTTTATTTGGAATAATAAATATTGTGAAAATACCAGAAAATGTTGTATAAGAAAAATAGGATATAGCATCAGCTATTACAATATAGCATAAGCCAGTAAAAGAATGAAAATGAGAAATAATACAGAACTGATTAAGGTATACACGCATGACATAGTGAGTACTTTACTTGAATTTTATAATTTAATCTACCTAACGGTCCTGTGAGATAGGCACTATTATTATTTCCCTTCTACAGATAAGAACTTAAAATTCAGAAGCAATTTGCTCAAAGTCATAGAGCTAGCAAGTAAGAGATGTGGGACTCAGGCACATGGACCAAACCTAGGTTTGTCTTATTCTCATTTTGTCATGCACAAATTATAAGAATAGAGTATAGCACAGGGAACAGTAAAGATTATTTTTCTAATTATGCATATTGTATATTTACTTAGAAAAAAAGGTCTAGAAAGATATACTTTTTAAAAGTGCCTTTCAATGGTAGAATTCTTGTGACTTTCACCTTCAATACTTGTATCTCTTTATTTCTTTTTTGGTAATCTGTTTTATAATCAATAAGGGGGGAAAACTTTTCATTTAAATTTTTATTTTTATTTTTTTATTTTTTTTATGTGTACATAATCATTTATTGCAGCATTGTTTATAACACTAAAAATTTGAGAAACAATGAATCCATTCCACAGTAGCTTGTTAAATAAGTTACAGTGCATCCATCCATTTAGTGTTTAGTCATTAAAAATGCTTGAGAAGGAAAGGTCATGTTATTGACTTAAAATAACCAGATACACAACCATGTATCTGCGTTGGATGGATCTCTCTTCTCTTTCACATATACACACAGATACATACACAGATACACATAAATGTTTTGAGTCATATAAAAAGCATGTTTGGAAGAATCTTCAATATGTTGAAAAGAGTAGTAATATTTAAAGATGTAATTTCAAGTGATTTTCAACATTTTTCTGCTTAATTTGAATATTATTTTCTAAATGAGCTCACTTCATTTTGATGATCCCAATAAAAAGGTTTAATTATTTAGAGGTAGAATAGAAGATTCAGCAGAAGACCAATTAGATAGTATCTGACTTGGGGAAAAATGCAAAAAAAAAAGCAGACAAATTAACATCTTAAAATAGTAATAAACTGAAGGAATCCTTATAGTTCAGAGTGACCCATATTTTAAAATAAAAGTGCATCCAAAGACCCCTAAATATGGAAAATATCAATAATAAAAATTTGAAATATATGAGGAAAGAGGATATAAGGGCAGGAAACCAGAATGCTATTTCAATTTACAAATAAGAAAGTACTTAGGAAAGATACATACAGAATATAAGTAATTTCCAATGTATATGGTTTAGCTCAGAAATCCAAAAAAGATATTTAGCTTTGAGTAATGCCTAGTAGTATCAAAGTATTCTTGCTCAGAAATCTAGAATTAATGGCTTTTTCTTCATTTTTAAAATCCTTCACTATATCACATCTTTATTTGAAAATTCTTTAGGACTTAACACCTCACTTTCATTTCCAAGTGATAGATTCAATATTTATGTTTACACCTACCTTTGAAGGTGCTCTTGGATCTTTATTTTTACTTCCATTACTTTTGCTAATATTTCATTTTCATTTTTAAAAGAATATTCAGTATAAGGGGCATCTGTGTGGCTCAGTTGGTTAAGCCTCTGACTCTTGATTTTGGCTCAGGTCATAATCTCAGGGTTGTGAGATCAAACCCTGCATCAGGCTCCATGCTCAGCGGGGGAGTTGGCTTGGGATTCTCTCTTTCACTCTGCCCTTCCTCCCTGCACTCGTGTATGTGCTTGCTTGCTCGCTCTCTTGCTCTCTCTCTCAAATAAATTTTTAAAAAATTCACTGTAACTATCACTAAGAAGAAAGAGCTTAACAATTTGCCATAACTTCTACTTATTTATGTTCTAAATTATATATGTCATATTTTTATGACTTGACTTCTAATTTCTTCTGATTGCCAACTAATAGATGCTAGTAAACTTGGAGAAATAATGAGGAAAACTATCTCACTAAAGAAAGATACGGGGGCACTTGGGTGGCTCAGTTGGTTAAGCATTGACTTTGGCACAGGTCATGATTTTATGGTCCTGGGATCAAGCCTCATGTTGGGCTCCCCACTCAGTAGGGAGTCTACTTGTCCCTCTCCCTGTGCCCCCTCCCCATGCTCGTGTTCTCCCTCTTTCTTTGTCTCTCATATAAATAAATAAAATCTTTTAAAAAGAGAGAGAAAGATACATTGGACAACTTTTCTTGCCATAAGTTATGAGATAAGCTAAAAATAAAGATAAGAATAAACAAAAAGCTTTTTCTATTTTAAGACTTTATTAATTATTATTATTAAGACTTTATGCAGGGCACCTGGTTGGTTCAAGGTAGAGCGTATGATTTCAGGGTTGTGAGTTTTGAGCCCCACATTGGGTATAGAGATTACTTAAAAATAAAATCTTAAAAAAGAATGAATTTTTTGTTTAAGTACAGAATCCCACATTATTCCTTAAGTGATAAATGCTAATATCATGGGAGCATTTGGCTATTTTGTGCTGCTTTGTTTAATCTTTTATTTCATTTTTGTCTTCATCTGTTCTTTTTCAGGTAACAGTAAGCATGAATTATGTTCTTGGAACCCATGGATGGCTGCCTTATGACAGAAACATTTCTAATTACTTTACATTCATCAAAGATCAAACTGTAACAAATCCAAAGTAAGTAAATGAACATTTAAAGCAAAACAGGTAGCAGCTGATAACCTTATTGCCAGGAAAAACAACTAGATTGATTGGTGTTGTTTTGAAAATCATATGGTAGACATGCAGATTTTCTTCTCTCTTTTCTTCCTTCCCTCTTTACCTTTTCCTGACTTGCTTACTGGCTGAAGGATAAAATAATTTCTGTAAGTAATGGAAACAGAAAATATTAGGAATACTTTTTAGGCTTAATTGTATTTTTATTGTACAATGTTATTTATAAATAAGCCTTGTGTGTTTTATATAAGAATTTATTCTTTACCTTAGTTAAATTTTTAAATATATAAAAGTTATGTTTTAAAGTCATTACTCTACATTTTAAATTAAGGTCATTACTCGGAGTCCATTACTCCAAGTCGTTTTATCTGTATGTTTATTACGAGCAATGTTTTTTTTTTCCTTCTTATCTCACACAGGACTTAGTACTGTTGGGCTTGGCACAAAACATGCCATCAGCAAATTAATATTGAATAATAAAGTTCTAGAGCTGAACTCTCAGAATTGGCCCTCATTCTCTGTACACACACTGAAGTACAATCACTTCTTTGTGTCTTTCTGTGAAAGCTAGATTAGCTGACCTCACAGGTATTTACTTAATTAGGAAGCAGATAAATACCATATACTTGCTTTAGTTTGAGTGAAGTATCTTCATGATACTTCATGAAGAATCTTCATGAGTATTGTTAGATACACATTTATCTGCTTGTGCAGTAGATTTCTGGTTTCAGTTGATTTCCAACTTTCCTCATCCTTTCATATCCTTATCTTGTCCTTTATACTTTGATAACTACCATTTATAGAATTGAGGTCTCACTGAATTGGCTTTGAAAGTCAAGATTTAAATCCTTTTCACACCTTCACCAGTCTCAATTTCTTCAGCTTAACCCTTGAGACTATTTGTTAGGTATCTTTTAATGTAATGAGAAATATGAATACAATTAATGTGTTTTCTGGAAGTCTTTATCATTCATTAATGGACATTTCAAATTGAACAGTTGAATAGATTTATTTTTCTTTCAGAGAAATTTAAGAAATAGTTGATATCAGTCTAAGTGATCTTTTAAGGAAAAGTCTAATATTTAATTGTGTTCACAGAACTCAGCGTAGTATGAATGGTCCTTTTGCTCCAGGGCTGGAGATCACTTCTAAGCTATTCATAGTATCACATGATGCGAAGTTGCTTTTCAGTGCTGGACACTGGGATAATAGCATTCAAGTGATGTCACTTACAAAAGGCAAAGTTATTTCACACAATATCAGACACATGGGTAAGTACTAACTTTTTTCCCTCAAAAAAGAAGTTTTTCTATTTCTTCTAAATACAAAGGCAGCACATGCTCCTATAAAAATCATTAAAATTAACCTTCAAAGTTGAGTGAACTTCTTGAAGAGCAGTGCTATGAACATTATATGCTTTAAGAGTATTTAATAAGGGATGCCTGAGTGGCTCAATTGGTTAAACATCTACCTTTGGCTCAGGTCATGATCTCAGAGTCTGGGATGGAGCCCTACATCAGACTCCCTACTCAACAGGGAGCCTGCTTCTCCCTCTCCTCACCACTTGTGTTCTCTCTCACTGTCTCTGTTGCTATCTCTGTCTCACACTCTCAAATAAATACAATTTTATTTATTTTTTATAAATAAAATTTTAAAAAGTATTTAATGTATTTGGGGTATACTAAATGCTGTACAAATTAAATATCTGAATGATGTTAGGCTAAGTCTTTTTAACCTTTTTTTTGTAAAGATTTTATTTATTCATTTGACACAGAGACAGAGAGTATAAGCAGGGGAAGTGGCAGGCAAAGGGAGAGGGAAGAGTAGGCTCCTCGCTGAGCAGAGAGCTCGACAAAGGGCTTGATCCCAGGACCCTGGAACCATGTCCTAAGCCAAAAGCAGATGCTTAACTGACTGAGTCACCCAGGCACCCCAGACTAAGTCTTTTTTAAAAAATTGGTTGATAACAGGGTCCCTGGGTTGGCTTAGTCAGTTGAGCATCCAACTCTTGATTTCTGCTCATGTCATGATCTCAGAGTCCTGGGATCAAGCCCTTCGTCAGTCTCTGCACTCAGCAGGAATCTGCTTAAGATTCTCTACCTCTCCCTCTCTCTCAAAATAAATCCTTAAAACATAAAAATAAAAGTTCTTGTTCTTCAAATAAGAATTTTAAGACAAAAAGGGTAAAAAAACCTCTCATAGTTGAATAAGACATCACCTGCCTTATTAGTTAACAGTTATACATGAGAGAGATAAATTATTGTAGTTTATCCTGGTGCTTCTTAGTGTTTCAGCCTTCAGTATAAGAATAAAACATCATGGGGGCACCTGGTGGCTAAGTTGGTTAAGCATCCAACTCTTGATTTTGGCTCAGGTCATGATCTCAGTGTTGTGAGATTGGCCCAGGTCAGGCTCTGTGCTGGGCATGGAGCCTGTTTAAGGTTCTCTCTCTCTCTCTCTCCCTCTCCCTCAGTTCCTCTCTCCCTCCATTCTCTCTTTCAAAACAAAACAAAACATTGTATAGATTTTCCACTAATAAACCTATTAGGAAAGGGAAATGGAGTCTGCTACTATGCTACACTGGTGGCTCCTGAGATGCCACTTAGCATCTAACTGAGCCACCCAGGCCCCTAAAAATAAAATCTTTAAAAAAAAATACTGCTGCTTTCCTGTGACAGCCTTTTCCATTGCCATTCTTATATTTCTCCTGCTAAACCAACTGATTTAGTAATAGTTTGAACATAAACTAAAATTGCCCTTATAGTTCTATTCCAGCAAAACGACACTATTTCATTTTTTGTAATTCTTTTTTTCTTACAGATATTGTGACTTGTTTAGCTACAGATTACTGTGGAATACATTTGATTTCTGGTTCCAGAGACACTACGTGTATGATATGGCAAATAACACAACAGGTAGTTACACATTGTCTTCCTTTTTGGGGGAACCACTATAAATCATAGATTAATAATTTTCATCAACCATATTGTACTCTTATAATGTTGCTTCAAGGAAGTGTTGTTTTTCTTTACGGCATTTAGGTTTTTTACTTAACAGGCTTTCCTCTACCCCAAATTTGTTAAAATAAATCTCTAAAATTTTTCTTGTAACATTTTTCTTGCTTTATTTTTTACATTTTAATCTTTAATCCATTGGTAATTAATTTTTCTATAATTTTAATATAGAATAAGAGTATTAGATATATACTATATAGTATACATGATAAAGTATAGAATATATATAATACATATTTTATAATAATATAGAATATTAAAATATATGGTTTTATGTACTGCTGGGTGGAAAGTCATTATGGCAGCATAAATGATTACCCAGTGAATTGGATCTTTTTCTGGATTCCCTGTATTTTACACTTACTTAGTTCTACGGCAACAACAGAATGTTTTCATTTTAGTAGTTTAATGTTTGGTGAAACAAATTTCTGTGTTGCCTTATAAAAAATGTTTTCAGCTATTTTAAAATTAGTGTTTATTCTTCCATATGAATTTTACAACTTTTTAAACCATATCATCCTCAAAAAACTCCATTTTAGTCTTGATGAAATTGTATTTTACTTACATGTTAATTTGGTATGGGTTGACATTTTTATAATCATGCCTATCCAGGAATAGAAAATACCTTTCGTATTTGTTTCAGTTCTTTTTTTAATGTCCTTCAACAAAAAAATCTTTTGGTAATTTTTTCCCATAGATTCTGTACTTTTTAAAGTTTATTTCTAATTATCATAATCCTCTTAATATTTTTAAATTCACTTTTCTTCTACTTCATTATAAAAAAATCTATTGATTTCTATATAGTTATCTAATTGATTTACCAAATCTTACCTCATCCTTATAATTATTGGTATTTTTTAGATTTTCTGAAAATAGATACAGTTTATGATGTGAAATAAAGGTGGATTTATCTTTTCAAGTATACTTATGATTTCATTTTCTTATTTTGTTACATTATTAGCTAATAATGCAGTAGAGTAAGAAAATTAGAGTGAGCACCCTAACATTTGATTTTGATGAAAATGCCTTCACTCTTGTGCCATTTAGTGTACCGTTTGCTATTGCACTTCACTATATATTGTTTTTCGGTTGTGTTTTTTTGTATATAACTAGTTACATTTCTTCTGTGTTTTTCTTTTGGTAGCTTTTTAGTAAAATTTCATTACAAAAATAGTGCATTTTTGCATTTGTCGTGTTAATCTCTTCCAATATCTTTCTCCTAGCATCTTTAAAAAAAAATTTAAAAGATACAGGGGCACTTGGTGGGCTCAGTCGATAGAGCGTGTAACCCTTGATCTCAGAATTGTCTCTGCCTCTCTCTCTGTCTCTCTCATAAATAAATAACTAAAATCTTAAATAAATAAATAATTTCTTTAAATAAAGTAATTCTATAAAATAAGTCACAGAGATACAGCATAGGGAACATAATTAATATAACATAGTATGTTTACAGATAACTACACTTAACATGGTAAGCATTGCATAGTTTATAGAATTGTTGAATCATTGTTGTATACCTGAAAGTAATGTAACATTTTGTCACCCAAAAAGAAAGAAAGAAAAAAAAAGTATTCAGAGATAGAATACAAAAAGTTTTGGGTTTTTTTTAGATTTTATTTATTTATTCATGAGAGAGGGAGAGAGACAGAGGCTGAAGGAGAAGAAGGCTCCCTGTGGGGAGCCCGATGAGGGACTTGATTCCAGGACCCCAGGAGATCATAACCTGAGCTGAAGGCAGACCCTCAACCACTGAGCTACCCAGGTGTCCTCAAAAAGTTTATTTGTAATTAAGGGAGAACAAATCTGTAGATGAAAAGGGCAAATAATATACCTGTTAAAGTTAATCCAAAGCAATCAACCTTGAAACTATTCAGATTAAGTTTTGAAGCTTCATAAGACAGAATAATTTGAGACTCCAAGGAGAAACACAGGAATGAGTCCTATTGTGAATAGATGGCTGTGGTGTAAGAAGAAGTTGCAGTGTTAGTTTATGATTAGACTTATTTGAATATAGTATAAACCTTTTTGTAGAAAACAGCCTAATAGAAAATTAACCTTTGCTTCTCTTCTAATACTAGGGAGGTGTTCCTGTGGGCTTAGCATCTAAACCCTTTCATATTCTGTATGGACACACTGATGAGGTATTGAGTGTCGGCATCAGCACTGAACTAGACATGGCAGTGTCAGGATCAAGGGTAAGATTTCACCTTTAAGAAATGCTCATTTTGGGGGATCCCTGGGTGGCTCAGCGGTTTGGTACCTGCCTTTGGCCAAGAGCATGATCCTGGGGTCCAGGGATTGAGTCCCGCCTCAGGCTCCCTGCATGCCCCACATGGAGCCTGCTTCTCCCTCTGCCTGTGTTTCTGCCTTTCTTTCTGTCTCTCAAGAATAAATAAATAAAGAAAATCTTTCAAAAAAAAATGCTCATTTTCTGGTGCACCTGAGTAGCTCAGTCATTTAAGTGTCCAACTCTTGATTTTGGCTAAGGTCATCATCTCAGGGTCGTGAGATCAAGCCCCACCCTGGGTTCCATGCTCAGTGGGGAGTTACCTTGAGATTTTCTCTCTCCCCTTCTCCTCTGCTCCTCCCCCCTAATCTGTCTGTCTCTCAAGATAAATAAATCTTAAAAGAAAAAAAAGAGGGGAATAATAAATAATAAATAATAGTGAAAGGGAATAGAAAGGAAGGGAGAAGAAATGGGTAGGAAATATCAGAAAGGGAGACAGAACATAAAGACTCCTAACTCTGGGAAACGAACTAGGGGTGGTGGAAGGGGAGAGGGTGGGGGGTGGGGGTGAATGGGTGATGGGCACTGAGGGGGGCACTTGACGGGATGAGCACTGGGTGTTATTCTGTATGTTGGCAAATTGAACACCAATAAAATTTTATTATTAAAAAAAAAAAGAGGGCGCCTGGGTGGCTCAGTGGTTGGGTGTCTGCCTTTATCTCAGGTCGTGATCCTGGAGTCCCAGGATCGAGTCCCGCATCAGGCTCCCTGCAAGGAGTCTGCCTGTGTCTCTGCTTATGTCTGTGTCTTTCATGAATAAGTAAATAAAATCCTTAAAAAAAGAAAGAAATGCTGATTTTTCCTACAAATTAAGAAGCAGTATTTGTATTTAAATATTTTCATGCTTGCTTTGGAGGCACATACGCTAAAATTGGGATGATAATTTTTTCCTAGAGGAATGGATAAAAGGATAGGAATTCTTTATTGTTGGTGTAGGACTTTATGCAGAAGTAGCATAACACAGAAGGAAAAAAACTTAAAGAGACTGGATTATGTTTTGGTATTTTACTGGTCTTGTTAGTTAAGGAAAGAGGGCATCTTACGAAATGGAATACTATTTCAAATTTCAGGATTGGAATTTTTTCTGATACATGTGTCCTTGGTAAAATAATCATTTTCTGAGTTCCTTTCCTATATTTATTTATCCAGCCTCTTTCTTTTTTGTTGTTCTGTGTCTCTTTTTCATATTCTGATATTTTCTGTGTATAGGATGGCACTGTGATTATACATACAATTCAGAAAGGTCAATACATGAGGACTTTACGGCCACCTTGTGAGAGTTCTCTGCTCCTAACTGTTCCTAATTTGGCTATATCTTGGGAAGGACATATTGTCATCTATTCCTGCACTGAAGAAAAGACCAGTCTCAAGGTATATAACAGTTATATGCAGTACAGCTAGACTATCTATAAATCTGTCTTTTCCTTTCCATATTATACTGTATAATAAGCATTTTGATGAAAAACACTGTATTTTGAAAAGGATATTTTCCTTTTATTTTTCAATTTGTTCATTCCTTACCATTAGATGGACCCCTATCACAGTCTTGACCTCATTTTATATTTTGTCCTAGGGATGTCTAGTGACCTATATGTTATATAGGTCTTTTTGATTTCAAAAAGAATTTCTGGTTATGTGGGAACTCATAAGCTTAAGTGGAAATTATAACCAAATTAAATTATTTTTGTATAGGCTGTATATAAACAAATCATGAATTATGTTTACTTTTCTACCCATGAAATTAATAATAATAAAAAAGAGGGGCTCCTGGATGGCTTAGTTGTTGGTTAGGCATCTGCCTTCTGCTCAGGGTCCTGGGATGGAGCCCCTGTCAGGCTCCTTGCTCAGCAGGAAGCCTGCTTCTTCCTCTCCCCTGCCTGCGCTCCTCCTGCTTGCGCTCTCTTTCTGTGTGAAATAAATACATAAAATCTTTTTTAAAAAAATTAGAGAATCAGGGTACCTGGATGGGCTTCCTAGGTTAAGTGTCAGACTCTTGATTTCAGCTCAGGTCGTAATCTCAGAATGAGTGGGGGATCTGCTTGGCATTCTCTCTCTTTCCCTATGCCCCTCCCCCTCTCCACTTGTGTGTGCATGTTCACACGCTGTCTCTTTCTGTTTCATAAATAAATAAATAAATAAATAATAAATAAATAAATAAATAAATAAATCTAATCTATCTATCTATCTATCTATCTATCTAAAAAACTTTAAAGAGAATCTTGGGGTGCCTGGCTGGCTTAGTTGGTAGAGCATGAGACTCTTGATCTCGAGGTTGTGAGTTCCAGCCCCACACTGTGTGTAGAGATAACTTAAAAATTTTTCAAAAACTAGCTTTAAAAAAAGTAAGAGAATCTTTGTTTTTGTTACGACTATGGGGTTTAAAAAAAGATTATGGGGTGTTTTAGAGTGGATGAGATTTTAATTATTTTGAAGGGATGAGAGTTCTTGTTTAATATTTACTTGGCAGTTATTTATTGAAGAATTTTCTTAAAATATATAATTCTCATTTAAAATCATTTAATATTTTTCACACACTTTCTCTTTAAACATAACTATTTGTTTTTTCAATATTTTAAATCCAGTAGTAAGTCTGTTATAGTCCCAGTTGTAATTGTCAGTGTTAAAACTCAGTTTTAATTTGAGATCATTAAAAGTTTTTGCATCTTATCTTTACAGGATAAGAATGCATTACATCTGTTTTCTGTAAATGGCAAATATCTAGGGTCTCAAGTCCTGACAGAACAAGTATCAGATATATGTATCACTGGAGAACATATTATCACGGGCAGCTTACAAGGCTTCCTGTCCATAAGGGATCTCCACAGGTAAATTACAAGAATTATTGAAGTCTCACTTAAGAAAAGGTAGTAATAGGGGCACCTCGCTGGGTCATTTGGTGGAGCATGGGATGCTTGATCTTGGGGTTCTGGGTTTGAACCCTGTGCTTTGTGTAGAGATTACTTAACAATAAAATCTTTATAAAAAGGAAGAAAAGGTGGTAATACTTTCAGCCTAGAGTGGAAATCAGCAATCAAAGATTTCTAATATTTTGGTTTATCATTTATTTATTTACATGTCAGTTTTGGCAACTGAAAAAACTTGGGAAAGCTAAAGTATTTCTGGATTAGAAAATGAAATGTAGATGTACATTCTAAAAATGTAGGAAATTGTATGTTGTGTATATTTACCACAAGTAAAATTTTTTAAAAAAATAACCAGCAAATTTTCATGGTGCCAAGCCTGGATTATAGATTTGGAAATTGTTCAATTGTAGTTTGAATTTTTACAAAGTACAGTTAGGGCTTAAAAAATTTTTTAATTGTGGTAAAACAAAGTAAAATACTTTTAAGGCTAATTGTTCATGATTGTGTATATGTATGTGTAAAATTGGTTGGTAGTCATGTTATTTAAACCAATGAAGGAAAAGGATGTTTAAATAGTGGATATGTAAAAAAAAAAATAGTGGATATGTTTTTAGATTTTATATTCATATTTACTAGCTTATATACACAAGGCACTATTATTGCCTGTATGCCCAAATACATTCTTTCCTTTCTTTTTTAAAAATTTATTGTGGCTTATATTTATGTTCCTGAGACTATCTTGGCCCCTCCCAAACCTTTCTTATAAGTCATTTCCTGATCCCACAGTGTTCTATCTTACCACATTCATATCAGAATCACTTCTGTGCCAACATCCTCTCCCCACTTTTGTATTTCTCTTCTCCTTTTTGTCATTCTTTCTCCAGCAGTGGACTACTGAATCCCTGTTTGAATCATATCTTTCTAACATTTTGTTTTATGGTATTGTTAAGAGAATCCCAGATCAGGAGTAAGAAAAAAAAGAGAATCTCAGATCAGAAAAATAAATGAGAGCTCTTAGCAGCTTATCCAAACATAGTGTGTACATCAGAGGATTCTTCAATTTCTAATCCTAAATGCCATATTTTCCATAATTATTATGTTTTCAGTGTTACATATTATTTAGTATATTATAATTTATATTATACATTTGTATATTACATCTTATTAGACAAGGCAAATAGACTAGTTTATAAACCTTACCCCCAACACACATTTTGAACTTTTGCCCTTTTTATCCAACTTTCACTTTTTAATCAACAAGGAAAATATCATTTAGTGAGAAAGCATATATATGGTTAAAATAAAAACAGATGTTGAGAATAGAGAAAAGATACAGTATTTTAAGTAATGCTATAATGTGGGCCCTTGTGTGAGCAATTCAAGCTTCCTGAATCTAAGTTACATATATGTAGAATTAGAATGCAGAACCACGTGATCATTGAGTTATCTTCCAGGTATAAAATTCTCTGAATCTGTTATGTATCCATGTAATTATGTGTGTGTGTTTTATTTCTCTTCTAGTTTGAATCTCAGCATGAACCCATTAGCCATGCGAATGCCTATCCACTGTGTTTGTGTAACCAAAGAATACAGCCATATTCTTGTAGGATTAGAAGATGGCAAATTGATTGTAGTGGGTGTTGGCAAGCCAGCCGAGGTAAAAAATAGCATCAAGAACTTCTTTTCCCATACTATTGGGGATTCCTTTGGTTCTCCTTTGTTCCAGCTAAATCAGAAATCTCCAATATGGATGAACAAATTAAAAACCAAATTTGATTTTTCAAAGGGCAGTAAATGAGAAGGGGATAAACTAGTATTCAAGAGTGATGTTTATATTATTATACAATTGAAAGCACACATTTGTCAGTTTCTATCACTCTATATAAATAAGAAAGTTATTTTATTATATACCTTTCCAAATCTAGATTCAAGACAGTACTTAGATTTTTAATACATAAAAGCCTTTATAAAAAATGAAATACAGACTCAAATAATAAAGCTATTTACTTTCAACAAGAATACCAGAACTAGCAAAATATGCTAATTCTCAGTGAATTTCCTGTGCTTACCGTAGATTCGTCAATGGTTTATCAATTACTGAATATGCAGATACCATAAATCTAATGCTGTTCCTTAGAAAACTTAGTAGCTATACTCTAGAAAACTTCTTTTATTACATAGAGTCAAATTAAACATTGTAAATTTGTATTGATACCATTAGTCTTTCCTGAGGAATCTAAAATATGGCATCTGTCAGAGTCATTTCAAGAGAAGCCATTAGTGAATAACACATCACTGGTTTTAGTAAATCTACCATGGATCATAGGGACCTTTTTGTTTTATATATATTTTAAGATTTTGTTAGTTTTTGTACCCTTTTTCTTTTCTTTTTTAAAGATTTATTTATTCATGAGAGACACAGATAAGAGAGGCAGAGACACAGGCAGAGGGAGAAGCAGGCTCCATGCAGAGATCCCAACATGGGACTTGATCCTGGGTCCCCAGATTCATGCCCCGGGCCAAAGGCAGCGCTAAACCCCTGGGCCACCTGGGCTGCCCCCTTTTTCAAGATATTATTATAATGAAAGAGAGATCTTACTAAAGTGATTGTGACATTTACCTTTAAGTGTAACAGTCCAGCAAACAATGTCGGCACATCCATATCTTGGTATTTCACCTATATTTAAAACATTTTAAGCATTTTTTCTCTTTGAGTGTGTTTCAGTTTCTGATTTTACTAAATTTTTTAAAACAAGTGACCATTATGTGCACACATTTTCTTCTAAAAATTGGAAAAAAATGCCTAAGCAGCTTAATTTCATAGGCCTAAATCAATGCTTTGTACTATTTACTAAATAAGTTTTTTGTCCTTGTTGAAAGATTTATGTAGTCTACAACACATGGAATCTGAATTGTGTATAGATTTTGAATAAAAGTATTTTTTGTCATTTTTTATCTTTGAATGTATCAGCTGAAGTATGGATCTACTTTAGTATATTACTATTTAGAATCTTGCATAATTAAAATATAATTTTATGACTGGAAATTAAATCAAGATTTAGTTATGGAAAAATTTTAATTCAAGATCTGATTTTATCTAAAAGATCAAAATCTTGATTAATGTGCATTTTAAGTCATGTACCCTTTATGTATTTAAAGTTTATGTATTACACTATCAGTTTTATATATTACACTATCAGTATGAAATTTATATTTGTAAATCAAATGGTAAAGTGGAAATGATGTTTTACAAATACATCTGGAAATGAAAATGCAAAACAAGCATATCAAAATATCTTTTCATGAAGCTTGATTTTTTTAAACCCTTCAATAAATATACCCTAGAGAAGGATAACCATTGGAAAAGGAAAGCAGATGAATTGCCATTAAAAAGTAGATTGCACTTGGGAAGGTAATTCTGACATCGTAATCACATGCTTAGACTGAGAAATGTTTCCTACATGGGTTCTTTTTTGCCCTACCTAGAAGGGTAAGCACTTTTAGAAGGGCATTTATTCACCAGTTTGATTAATATTTAATTAATTATTGTATGCTGAGAAGTGTGCTAGATGATATAAATTAATGATGGACAAAATGTGATTCTGACCTTCAGAGAACTTACGCCATTCCTGTTTTCCAAATTACACTTATCATTGTTGTTAAATATTATTTTTTGAAATTCATATATCAAAATATCCAAAATTATTTTCATCAAAACATTATTTTACTATTTTCTTATCCTTGTGATTAGCATTAATAGTACTTTATTTTATTTATTTATTTTTATAATAGTACTCTAAATACAAGGAGAAAATCCTCAAAATTATGTGTCTTATTAGCTAAAGTATAATTTCAGAAGATTATTTTAATGAAGTGATACACATTTTTGCCAATTTATAAAGAAAGGGACTCTGGTAATTTGGACAAACTGGGACATTGATTTTTAAAATTAACACATTGGCATTTGGCCTTTCTCAACTGAAAGACAATCAACATCAAGAAGCCTTTAATTATTATTAATCAAGGATCACTAAAGTGTTAATGATTCTGCTAACAAAACTTATATTCTGCATTCTATGAAATCAATGTCATGTATATCAATTTCACTTATTCTTTTTTCTCTTTTTTTCTTAATAACATCTATTCTTCATTTCTTTGGATTACCTTAAACAGATGCGTTCAGGTCAGCTTTCTCGAAAATTGTGGGGATCTAGCAAGCGACTCAGCCAGATTTCAGCTGGAGAAACTGAATATAATACTCAAGATTCCAAGTGATTACTATTTCCATCTTCTCTCATGTATAAATGAAACTTGATTTACTGCTTTGTCACTTTAGCCACATCTCTCAACTATCTGAAATGTATTAGGGCTTTTAACACTGAAAATCATTTAGGGACTACCAAAATTCAGTATGCTATGTATGTATAACATAGGTGTATTATTAGCCACTTTAAAAGTTCCTGATTAACATTGAGTCCAGTCTTATTGACTAATTCTTGACCTACACTAAAGTGGATTTGAGAAAATACGATTTAATTAGATTTGTGGCTCATTCCTAAAGATCACTGGATCCATTGGGGAAAAAAAAAACTTCCAAAAATGAAGAAGCTGGATACAGTTCCCTTATTATTCTAAACAGCAAAATTTAAGTTATTTCTAATTAGAGTACAGATGACAGGACAGTTGAGAGACATGGCTTTTAATGTACTCTTTAGTTAATCATTTTCCTATTTACTGACCACCATATTTAAAAATACATCAGTTTATTTATGGAACTCTTGATTGGGGTAATATTTTAAGGGCATCTGTTGCACACTTGCATTTTCAAAACTCAATGTAAATTCTAGATTTTCATGATAAGCTGAAGATAAGTTGAAACCGGTACATTGGGTCATTCCACTACTACTTAGAATATTACTAATGAGAACTTACTGAAATATATTATTATGCTTAATTAATAAAGATAAGTAGGAAATAAGAGAAACTAGAGATATAGCTTACAGATGTACGTCATTAGTATAAGGAAAAAATGCTGATTATGATTTTGACGGTTAGATCCTTTAAGTAGCATTTGCAGCACAATTTATATCTGCAAAATTCAAAATTTCTTGGTGTATTCTTTACTAAGCAGATGCTATGTCTTTCCCCATAATTAGAAGTGGTAGCAGTGATACCGAAATACATTAACATTTTTATCTAGAACTTCCATGTGATTGATAAATGAATTGAAAAGATATGCATCACTTAAACTAGTCATTTATAGTAATTTTTAAAAAAACACATTTCTGTTTCATGTTATGTATAACTTTTAAGAATATAATTTTATTTTACATAGTTATGTATTACATTATACTTAATGTTCAATATGTTAAAGTTACAGGCTGATTTATTTTGGAATTTAAAGAGATTGTTAAACCTAGTGGTTTTTTATAAGGTCATCTTTTGAGGTAGGTCAGAGAGCTTTTACTACTACAAGTGTCCTTAATCTGAGATTCCTTGAGTTTGGGGAATTTATGAATCCCCTGAAATTGTGTGGAAATTCTTTGTGTTAACTGCAGTTTTTTCAGGAGTGAGTATGTAGCTTTCATAATGGAGTCTGTGATCAGAAGGGGAAAATAAAAAACTTCTTACAATAGTAGTTTCTTATAAAATAATAATATTCCTTTTTATTCCACAAATCCTAGATTTCCTTATATCCAGTTGTCTTCTCAATGGCATCTTTGAGAAACTTTCCCTCTGCAGTTCTCTTTGGTTGTCTACAGTATCTAGTACCATTTTCTTTATAATCTTATGAGTGGGTAAAAAAATTTTGAGAAGTAAAAGATTCTGTTTAGGGAAGGGAAGCTTTTTGAATAGATGTGGTCTGATTGAGTCAGGACTAATAAAAACTTATAGAAGAATTTTCTTTCCAGTTATTTAAAATCCCCTATTTTATTCAGTAAAAACAAACAGACAAAACCAAAAAAAACCCGGTTATGTTTTAGGTAAATAACCCTGAAATAAACTGGTGCTGCAGGTGTAAAATAGAGCATATGTAAATGTGAAGGTTTCCTTTTTAAGGACTTCATGAATTTGTGTGATGAAAATATCTCAAAAACAAGGCAATAGAGATAATTACGATTTATTGAGATTTGTTGCTTCTATTTATTTCATTCTATTTCTATTTTTTATACTACATTTCTTAGGTTTCAAGCCAGCAGAACCAACATGATTGACTTTTATGGTATTTTAAATGTTGATCTTTTAAAAAAAAAAAAAACTTTTGTGAATCAAAATTTTGGAAATTTTTCTTTTGCTTACTTATCCAGAGATTTTGGTATAAGGATGCCATCTTTATTTTTAAGATTACTTATTTTGTAAGTCTTTTCGATGATGCCTACAAATTACAAAGAATTTTAATTTGTCAGGGAAGAATTCCGTTTTACTTTGCTGCTTTTTAGATGGAAGAACCAAACAAGCAGTATTCATCTTATAGTACAAATAGGAGACCCTTTGTTTACAGTAAACTGAACATCCTACCTAGACTAACAGATGTTCAGAGCTGTGGAATTCTTCCTTATATTACTTTTTCTAAAAAGTAAAAACCAAAAATAAAATTTTGATGAAAATCTGAGGAATACTAGCAGCAGTCTAAAGGAATGGAACGTGAGTTTATCTATTAAAGTAAGCAAATATAGTAGGACCATTAGCTGAATAATATAAACCTCTTTTAAACAGCATAGCCCACTGAATTAAAATTGACTAGATAAAATCACTGGAAAGATACAGGGGGATTCTGGTGTATTAGATGTTATCTGTTTAAGATGTTTCTATTTATATGATGGGAGAAATGAACAACAGTATGATTAGAATAGAATAATAGGTGATTTCAGTTGATCAACAGAATATCTCAACTTGGCTGCTATGAAGTTTGTTGTCTAAAGAAATTTTTATCTACTTTTGTTTCTTAACATTGGTAATGATGGAAATAAAAATCTCAGCATCCTGGTGATGGGAAGAGATTTATACTAGGATAATTTTGCTTTTAGAAAGTGAGGTCTCAAATATTAAAACATAGAGTAGCTATATGTTCATTTAGAGAATAAAGAACCAATCTTTCAACTCTTCATTCAGTATTCTGTCATTAGATAAAATTGAAGGAGAGAATTAAAAATAGATCAGGGAATGGAAATTAGAAAAGTACATGAAAATATAAAGCCTATCCAGTTGGCTTAAAATCTTTTAAGCCTGTGAAGCTTGTGTTAGCTATTAATAAGTTTCTATCTACTAATTTCTGTTAGATCACAGTGCTTTTTTTAGGTCACATCCTTTTATAGGAGAGGAAATGCCACATATTCATGTCATTAGCTAGGAACATCAGTGAGACTTCCCTTTTTTCTCTGTGTAAGGTATATAACAATTACCTTAAAGAACTGTTATTGAAAATCTATTTTATGCGTCTGAAGGAGTAAGTGTACCCTCATAATTAATTAGAATTTAGATTTGAAAGTTGAGTCTTAACCTAAGAGTTTTTATATTTTACTTGAATAAGAGTAGGCAGAGAAATTTTAACTTGAATACCAGATTTTTATTTAATGATAATAGATACATGGCTTTGCCTTTAAATATATTTTTATTGTTGTTACTAAAGAATTCACTTATGGAAATCTTTTAGTTAAGTTTAAAGAAGGTAGCTCCTTTTATATATTTACATTTACAAAATGAGTAGCATTTATCACCTTTCCAAAGAAAAGATACAAGTGCATGAACTATATTAAATATAAATGTTAAATAATATATAACATGTACTGTCATAGGGTGTGTGAATGAAGGTTGTCTGTTTATGTCAATACAATTGTCTTACATAACTATCTGTAAGATATAATTTTTGACTGATTTATAAAAAATGAAAGTCTTTTTTTTCTTTTCAAATCTAATCTGTTGGTTTCCCCATCATCCAGACTTGTCCTAATTACTGTCCTTTCATCAGCTGACTCCGTTCTTTCCCAGTATGTGGCCAGTCTTAAATATTTTTATCACTCTCAGAAATATCTGTTCTCAATATTCTTTTTGCCTGACTCATTTATCATATATACCCATTGTTTGCTTTGCTTTAAATTTGACCCCATCTGGAAAATTGTTCTGAAGAGCTTTCCTATATCAGAATCCTGGTGCTTTTTCCAATGCCATTTATTCCAACAACAATATAGTATTATCAGTCATCATTTCAATATTAAAATGTTGTCCGTAGCTTATATAATTTGAATCTACCATTTCCTAAGCCAGTGTTTCTTGAGATTGCAGATCAGACTTATCCATGATATTCTATAAATATACAGAAGTCTAGGCACTACTCTGAATCTCTTAACTTGGTATAAAAAATGTCTCAGTATTCTTATATTGTCTTAAAATATTTTCCACTATAGAAATATCCATTCATTTTTATAAATCAGATTGCTTATTCACAGGCGTATGTGAAAATAGATTTAATAATTAACCTTGGAGACATTTTTCTAAAATTTGCTTGGGATGGCTTTCTTATCTTTGTTTAGCTTGCCACTAAAATAGCCAAATTGCCTTTTCAGTTGAATTATTCTTATAACTTTCTTCAGACCTTTCACATTTGAATATTATAACTAACATTTGCTTCCAAAAAAAGTATCTGTTTCCTTTAATAGTTCCTAGTGACTGTCAATGAATGTTTTGCATATTTGAATTAGGTAACATTTTAAAGTATTAATAAAAAGCATGAGTTATAAAATGTTAGGTCTAAAAATAGAATTAGATCTCCCCTAGCCTTGAAGGTAGTAATCAATAGAATCTTTCTAATAAAAAGCATTGGATATATCCCTATCCGTACTTCTGATGACTTCTCAGTATGGAAATAATCTTTAATTTTTTCATATAAAGTCTTAGTATTACAGAAAACAAAGCATTAACATTTAAGATATTCAGGCCTATGTTGGAAATGATTCAGTTTTCTATATTAAAAATACAAAGCTATCCTAGATATAGGAGTTATGGAGTGATTTTCTTTAGTATAAGAATCCTCTAAAACTGGCTATTTTATCATATACTTTTTGGCTAGATGGCATCAGACATAGCTTAGACAATCTCACTAACATTCATCACATGTGGGTGATTTCTTTTTTTTTTTTTTTTTTTTTCACATGTGGGTGATTTCTAAACACATTACAGGATTTGGACCTATGAAGCTAATGGCTATAGTGAAAAATAAAAGGACAGATACAACTTTTTACTTTTGTCTTAATGCCTGTATTTATATGAACTGAAAATTCAAGGGGAAAGAACTAGAAAGTCACTAACCTAATATTTGTTTTCTGTGGTATAGTTTTAATGTTTCCTTGGAAGCTTATTTTGCAAATATTACCGTAATAACATTAACAACAGCACAGTTCTGTCAGTGAAAAAATTACCCACTCATTTTTCAATGTTGAATGTCAGTGGAACTTTGGGTGTGTTTGTGTGTGTTTTTCCACTACTATGATGCCTGTCTCATTATTTAAAATTTATAACTATTTTTGAATGCACACAATGATCAGCTATTTGTAATATTATTATACTGTAGCATTGTAATTTAAAAAATAAGTTAGGACTTAGGATCAAAAAATAAAATGAGTATTTTATAGATTAAAATAGAAACTTTTAAAAAAGTCTTACTCCAATTGGACCTTATAAAATTTTATTTTGGTAATAATATATTTCAACTTAATAGGTATTAAAACCAGAGGTTCTCTGGTAGCCAGGGTACTAACTAGTTAATGTTAAAATGCTATTTTTGATGTTCCTTCCCTTGGAAACATTTCCCACACTATCCAAGCAATGTGTTTTAAGATTTAGTGGGCTCAACCTATACATTCAAAAAATGCCTGTGTTGCATTTTGAAGGAAAAATCTTACCTGTAATTGGCATATTTTGCTCCTCAGAATGTTAAAATTATATTAATCAATAAACACTTTAGAAGTGGTTCTGGTAAGGAGATATAAGTTATCAGACCTAACTGAAAAAATTCAACCTTTAATTTCTTATATAGGAATTAAAGAAAATAACTTTTTTTTTCCTTTGAGATTTTGATTACTTTTTAAAGTATTTATAATAGTTTTACCTTCATCCAAAATTATGACTTATTACATATTTGTGGATACTGTTTATTTTATAATTTGCTTTACATAAGAAAAACTGTTAGAAAACTGTATGACTGGTATGTTCTCTTCAGAAACTCCTAAGGAGTATGGCTTTTCTTCCCCCACTTGTTTGCTTTTATATACTTGGAGCAAAAAATTTAGCAAAAAATAATCAGAGATCTAGCTAGACATTTTCTTTCAAATGCATTGCTGTAGAAGTGAATCCATTAAGACAGAAAAATATCAAACACATAGGAGTTGTCTCATGCCCATTTTTCTGGGATTCAGATTAAATAGGAACATTTCAGTGTTATGGAGGTTGACAATGACTTGAATGCATGAAAATGCACAAAGAGAAGGATGGCTGAAAATTTGGAATTGTTTAAAAAAATACTTGCAAATTGTGCTGCTACTTAAATATTTAAGGAATTCAAAAAGTTGTATAGTTATCATAAAATGTTCCTTCTCATTTATTCTACTGGAATTGACCATGAAAAAGAATATTAAGCCTTATTTATATCTAATTATTGACTGTGCAAACTGTGACTCAATATTTGTATGCCAAAAAATGGTCTTAAAGTTGAGAAAATTTTAGATTTAACAAAGATGTGTAAATAATTTTGATTAGTCTTCTCGTTATGATGAAGTTACTGTTAATTTGGTGCAATACACTCTTCTTCATCCTTTTAAGATTAAATGTGTAAGATGTACGTTTTGTTTTGTTACATTGAGTGTTTAAAAATTTTTCAGTGTGTGTATATGAGCAAATATTTGATTTCTGTATAGCATGATTGAAGATAATTGAGAATTTTGCACTTTTTTTAGTCCTTTGGAAATTTGTATTCTAACAGTTTTTAAGAATGTACATTTATTTTGTACATAATACATTAGCTTTGTATATGAAAATGGGTTTAAATCAAATAAAAAATGATGTTACATTCTTCAGTTGATTTGTAATTCTCACTTCACAGTCTGATTAAAACACAGCCTTGGCTAAGTTATTGGAGTAAACAAGGGATTAAATACAAGTTTTGTTAAGCAGCAAATTGATCACTGCTTTGTATGAGAATTTCTTCTGCAGTCTTAATGTGTACAAGATAAATGTCATGTTAATTAACCAGTTTTTGTCATATATAACAACAGATATTAAGCCTTTGGTTTTAAAACTACCTCAGGACTATGGTTACATTCCCCCCTCAAGAAAATGATTATAAACCAGAGATATCCGTATGTAGTTCATCAAATAATACATTAAGCTGTTTTTTTTAACTTTTCTTTCGTTTCACATAATTAAAAGCTTTTATTCATCAACTTTTGACAGTCTAAATGTTGATCTAATCCTCCTGTCTTAAGGTTAATAAAACCTAATCCATAATAAAACAATCCAAGCTCTGTTCCAGATTCTTTCTAGTACTTTTGTCTCTAGATCCAGAGTAACAACACGTCAGAAATGAACATTAACCTTTTTCCAGCCTAATACCATCTATGAATGATACTACACTTTTATTGAAGACAATGTACACTTTTATTGAAGACAATGGTAGAATTGGAAATTTCCTTCATTAATCTCATCTGGTGAGATCTCTCAGTCACAGGACAAAGCCAGGTCGGTTAAAGGCTTAATTAAGACTTCCTTGCTTTTGTGAAATAAATCCATAATACCATACCAAGAATCAAATAAAATATATTTTAAACGGTTATACTGGAGCTTGTATTTTCTCACCATGTGTCATTCATTTGATGAGAAATGGAAATTAAGCCGTTTTTAGAAACTATTGTGAATTTTTTTTTTTACTAATTTTTTACTTTTTTTCACTACTGAACATATTATTAGAATGATTTTGACAGTCTGTTCAATTCTTGTAAAACTCTATCTACAGTAGTGTTTGGTGCATTTTCTAAAGTTGTGTCCATTCAAAAGTGGTTCAGTTGTAACTTTGTAGAAATTAGAAGATGAGAGCAAGGCTACCGAATATTTGTGAATTAGGATTTTTATGATCTAGTGCTAGAAAGTTATTTTTGAAAGTAAGTGCCTTCTTACAGTATTCAACTTTAACTTATGTTGCAAATCCTTCAGTAAACCATGGATCCTCAGAAAAGTGCCAAATCATTCCTAACGCATATGGCATGATTAAAGAGAAGGTAAAGATGGGTTTAATTAGCCTAAAACAACAATAGTTTCAGAATCCTATTTTAGCATCCTTTGTCAGAATACTATCATGCAACAACAAAGAGGCATTTCTAGATGGGAAAACACAAAAGAATTTGCTTACATGAGAATTTGAATAGTGTCAAACAGGTTGAAAATAAACACAACTTAAGAGTGTCTGGGTGGCTCAGTCAGTTAAATATCTCCCTTCAGCTCAGGTTGTGATCCTGGGGTCCTGGGATCGTCTTGCCAAATGGGGAGCCTGTTTCTCCCTCTTTCATCCCCCCCTCTTTTTCTCTCATGAATAAATAATAAAATCTTTAAAGAAAATGGACAACTTACAAAATCTTTATTAAATTTTACATCTACAAGGAAATATGCAGAACTGGAGCTTTTGAGGTATAAAAGCTTAAGGATCTTTTATTTGAGAAAACATCTAAATTTTCATAAAATCTAAAATCATTTCAATTTGGTTGTTTATGCAAATCCTTTCGTTTTCCCATCCTGATTGAATACTGGTTATTACTTGTCTTATTTAGAGTCATGGTCATGCAGAGCAATTTATCTAGGTGCAGACTTTCTCAGGATGGTGTTAACCTTTTTTTTTTAAAGACTTTATTTGAGAGAGATTGCACAGGAGCAGAAGCAGAAGTAGAGCTTTCCACTGAGCGGGAAGCCTGACATGGCTGGATCCCAGGACCCCAGGATCATGACCTGAGTGGAAGGCAGATGCTTAAACAACTAAGCCACCTAGGTGCCCCAGGATGGTGGTTACCTTTTTTTTTTTTTTGGATGGTGGTTACCTTGATGAACTTGTCATGGTTCGGGATCTGACCCCATCATTATACTAAAGAAAATCAAGCTTGAAAATGTTAATTGGCACAGTTCACAAGAGTGACATATATAAATTAAACAGTGCAAATTCACTAATTTATAATCTATTAATTTCTAGTGTTGAAGTCAACCTTCATTTTTTAATTTCTCATAATTGTACATACCATCAAAAGATCCTGATGTACTAAGGTCACTACTATTTTTTAAGTGTATTGAAACAGAAAATTCTGATCTATGGTCAATAATATTGGTCAAGATTCTGAGATACTATCATTTATCTCTAATAGAATGTGATATAGTGGAAAGGGCATGCACCTTGGAACTAAAGATCTGGCTTTGAGTATACTTCTACTATAAACTAGTCCTAAGACTTAGAATAAGACCCTTACCTTAAACCTATGTGGTTTCAATTACGTCATGTGTAAAAGAGAATGTTAATGATGGTTTAGGGATCAAATGAAATAAAGGATCAGAGGTTAAAAATCTATTGGAGGTGCCTGGCTGCCTCAGTTGGAAGAGCATGTGACTCGTGATCTCAGGGTCGTGAGTTTGAGCCCCACATTGGGTGTAGAGATTACTAAAAATCTTAAAAATCAGAACAAGAAAATGAGGGATCACTGATTGCCCTGAGTGTAAATTGTAAGCCCAGCATACCATTAATCAGAACAGACACAGGCAGTCATCTGAAGAATGATGAAATGTGGTAGATGGTTGTTAGGTAAGTTGTGATTCGAAGGATCATAAACCAAATTTTTTTTTAAAGAAATAGACCATTAATACATAATTTTAATTTCACTTTAAGTAGACGAATTGACATTTTAGTTACAAAGATCCAGATTATTGCTACATATGTTTAAATGTTGGGTAACAAATATGGAGTTCATAAAAATGCACTAAAAGATCAATAATAAATTATAATTAAACAAGGGAATATGTGATGCATATTATGCTATGGAAACACATATAAAATACAGAGACAAATCTTATTCAAGGAGCTCAGTGCTTAGATTATCTTTCACAAAAGAGAAATCTCTATACTTCCTTGGCAAGGAGTAATCTAATAAGAGGCAGTTTCTTTTAAGCGAATAGCTGATACTCTGAATCTAATTACCTTTACTATAAAATAGTATTTAACTGATGGATAATATTGATCACAACATTAGGATCATTTCCTCCCTTTAAATTATGTCATTTCGGGTAGCCCCGGTGGCGCAGCGGTTTGGCGCCGCCTGCAGCCCAGGGCGTGATCCTGGAGACCCTGGATCAAGTCCCACGTCAGGCTCTCTGCATGGAGCTTGCTTCTCCCTCTGCCTGTGTCTCTGCCTCTCTCTCTCTGTTTGTATGAGTAAATAAATAAAATCTTAAAAAAAAAAAAACACTTAAAAAAATAATGTCATTTCATTTCAAAGGTGATCATACTACATTCCTGTTGTTGCTGTAATAAATCACAAATTTAGTGGTTAAAAATGACATAAATTCACTCTTAAAATTCTGGAGGTCAAAAAAAAAATTCTGGAGGTCAGAAATTTGAAATCAATTTCATTGAGCTAAGTTCAGAATGTCACTGGGGCTGATTTATCTAGAAGCTCTGTAGGGAAAATCAGTTGCTTTGTCTTTTTCAGCTTCTAGTGGTCACTTGTGTTCCTTGGTTTATGGCCACTTTCACCATCTCGAAAGCTTATCACTTTAACCTCTGCTTCCATCATCCATCACCACCTTCTCTGCTCTGACACTTCTGTGTCCCTCCTATTATATTAGGTCTATTATTATTTTATTGAGCCCACATGGATAATCCAAGTTGATCTCCCCCATTTCAAGAATCTTAGCATAATCACCTCCACAAAGGTAACTTTACCATGTAAGGTAACATTTATAAATTCCACAGATACTAGGATATGGACATGCTTGGATGCCATTATTCAGCCTGACACAGTAACGAACATGAAAAACCAATAGTACATACCAGTTTGCATTCTTTTCTCTTTTGCTACCTGAGCCAAATTATTTCCTTACAAAATGATACAACTAGTTTCACTTTGCAATTAGTGTCCACAGATCTTATGCAGTAAAATTATATGGAGATTTGAAATGGGAATGTGTATCATTTATGAAACATTTTGTTTTTAGCTTGTAAGCCAGCAAGTTAACCAGCGTGAAAAGGTATTTGTTAAAGGAAAATCTGAGTTCTATCAATATCTAAAAGGCAGAATTTAATTTTGAATATTTTTAAAAATATGAGCTATTCAGAGTGCCCAGGTGGTTCACTTGGTCAAAGATCCAACTCTTGGTTTTGACTCTGGTCATGATCTCATAGGTCATGAGACTGAGCCTTGCATCAGGCTCCATGCTCAGTGGGGAGTCGGCTTGAGGATGCTCTCCCCTTCCTCCTCCTTCCACTCTCTCACTCAAATAAATCTTTAAAAGTAAAATAATAAATAAATAAATAAATAAATAAATGTATTTTACTTCTAGGTTTCTGGAATCTTAAGTAAAATAGTGATCAGCTACAAGGACTCTTAAGTACCATTTACCTTTTGCCATAGTTGTTGGTTCTGTTTGCACAGATCTTGAAAAGACTAAACTTTGGGGATGATAGACTGAATATAAGTAACTGTATTTAGTTTTGCTGCATATTAAAATTCTGCTAGAACAACAGTAAAGGCATAAACCGACAGGGCAAAAAGAAAATAGAGAAGATAAGCAATAAATTTTGGACAGTGGAGCCACTTGGTTGATCTCATGGTTGTAAGTTCAAGCTCTACATTGAGTGTGGATTGCTTAAATATAAAATCTTTAAAAAAACTTTTGGAAAGTGAAAAAATTTTTTTAAAGATTTTATTTATTCATGAGAGACACACACACCCAGAAGCAGAGACATAGACAGAGGGAGGAGAAGCAGGCTCCATGCAGGGAGCCTGATGTGGGAAGCAATCCTGGGACTCCAGGATCATGCCCTGAGCTGAAGGCAGGTGCTCAACCGTTGAGCCACCCAGGCGTCCTGGGAAGTGGAAAATTAACGGATGAATAGTAAGGCAAATTCAAATGGATTAGTATGGATTACAGGGTACCTAGGATAATGATAGATATCCACAATCCTAATCTCTCCACATGCCCTCCAAAAGCCATACAGATAATAAACAAGAGTAGTAAAATCTCAAAAAGCCCATGACTTCTAGGTATCTAGAAGACAACACTACAGAATTCAAGTTACTTAAAATTAATAGAAATTTAAAAACAAATTTTAGCAGAGCTATCTCTTAAATTTCTACAGTAAGCCTTTGTGGAGAGGAAGGAGTCAAGAAAAATTCAGAGAATAGGTGATTAGAGGACCTAAGTTTGGGCTAAAAACAAGACTCCCAGAAAGAGAAGTTCATCTGAAGTACAAAAATATTGAACACAATTTGAGTAGATTGGAATACTGTACAAAAAACTGGACTTTGTGAAAGTTGATGTAGCAACCTCATATTTATTTTATATAGAGATTGAACAAGCGAGTGCATGCGTGAACTGGGGGGTGGGGCAGAGGGAGATGGGAAACAGACTCCCCACTGATTGTGGAGCTGGGTCCCATGACCCCAAGATCATGATGGAGTTGAAACCAAGAGTCTCATGCTTAAAAGACTGTGCCACTCAGGCGCCCCTTGAAACTGAGTAATTTAAAGATTCATGAAGATGTGGGAAGGGTTTAAGGACACCACAAGGTGTCAGTAGTCCCAGACTAGCAACAGAGGTGAACAGTCACTAATCCTGGGCAAAAAAGTAGCAAAAGGACGAACTCCAATTTCTAGAAAGGGTATCTAAATGGAGAAGGCCTATGATAGGAGCTATGGCCAACAGTGAGTCCACAGCATGAAAGCCAGGAGGATGAATATCTTTACTTTCCTCTCACCCTCTTATGCTATTTCTAATTGGCTAAACTTTTTTTTTTTTTTTTTTAAGATTTTATTTATTTGAGAGAGAGAGAGTGAGAGCAAGTGAGCACAAATTGGGGGAGGGATAGAAAGAGAGGGAAAAGCAGACTCTCCGCTTAGCAGGGAGCCCAACGTGGGGCTCGATTCTGGGACCCCAGGATCATGACCCCAGCCAAAGGCAGATGCTCAATTGACTGAGCCTCCCAGGTCCCCCCTGGTTGGTGAAACTTAACCAGAAGTCAGAGGGCTAGAGAACCCACGGAATATCCTTTTATATGGACAGTATTACCTAGAGACCAGAGCAAGACAAGACCTTTCCTTGGGTCCCGTGCTTGAAAAATGCCCACATAACATGAATCCATTTTAAAAAATATTAAAGAACACATGAGCATATCAGGATTTGGTGCCCATCAGGATTTAGTACAGCTCAGTATTTATACAGTGTAAACTTTCAACATCCACTCTCATAGTGAATACTCAGGCTTTTGGGAAATATTTCATATCTCATATCCTTTATCTTTAAAATAAAATGTGACAGCATCTAAATGCTATAAAAGTTTACAGGTTGTGCTCTTGCTAAAGTTGGAGAAGAATATATGCATGGAAAGAGGATTTGAGCAAGTAGATAAAATAATTTGTCAAATCTTTTTTCTCAATAGCATAAACACAATAGATGCTTGCATAATGAAATACCACTTCCCAGCAGTGCTGAGCAATCATTTTCTTCTCTTAGGGTTCCAATTAATGAACTAGAAGCACTCAAGAATTATTGTGGTGACTACAAGGGTTACAATGGGCAGCTTAGAAACCATTTTCTATATTAAACTATTCTTATATTCTAAACATGGGGATCTAGACATGAGTAAAATGTGTTATCAATTCTTTATATTATTGCACAGATGTATCTATTGCTTTGAGAAATGATGAAAATAACAATATAAGTGATACAATTGTTATGATGAATTTAAAATATTTTATAAAAAATAAAATATTTTATATTTCCTGCAGTAAAAAATGCTACCATTTGCAATAATACCCTTATATTCAAATACAATAGGTAAAATTCATGGTTCATTTCTGAATCTAAGTATTACTTAAAAAAATTTTTTTAAAGATGTTATTTATTTATTCATAGAGACACAGAGAGAGACAGAGACACAGGCAGAGGGAGAAGCAGGCTTCATGCAGAGAGCCTGACATGGGACTCGATCCAGGGTCTCCAGGATCACGCCCTGGGCTGCAGGCGGCACTGAACCGCTGCACCACCAGGGCTGCCCTACTTTTAAAATTTTATTGATAATTCCAGTTGCTACTGTCTCAACAGAGCAAAATTTCTCCAGTTCAAAAGAATTAAAAAACTATTCTTTATATGAATTATGCCTCAATAAATCTGAAAAGATTATTAAAAAAAATCTATCCAAGAAATACTATGACCCAAGGCAGGCTAATTTGGCATTAATGCCTATAGAACACAAAAGATGTGAAAATCTTGATTCTAAAAATAGGAATATTGCTGAGATGAAGGGAATAAAATTAACTTTATGGAATACATAAATAATTTGTGAACTATATGTCTATTTTTATCTTTTGCCCAAACACACTAGACCATTATAGAACATCCAGACATGTACAATAGTTAAGTTCAGCTATCTTTTGTTAGTTTATTGACCTTTAATTATAAAAACCATACACGTTTTAATTTTGTCACTATGAAGGCATAGAGTATCATTTATGTAACAGTTTGTTAACCTCCTTGTGATTTGTATTTTGACATGTCAACAAAATCCATACAACCTTCCCATCTCCCTAAACCTGTAGATTTCTTTCCTCTATAGCAAGGACCCACAAGCCTTTTCCTGTAAAGGACCAGATAATAAATACTTTAGGCTTTGAGAGCTATATGGTGTCTGTCACAACTACTCAATTCTACCATTGTAGCATGAAAGCAGCCACAGGCAATACATAAAGGAGCATAAGTGTTTTCCCATAAAACTTTATTTACAAAAACAGATGGGGCCTCACAATCCTTAGTTTGCTGACCCCTGTAAAATAGTATGCTAGGAAATATCTGGTATCTCAACCTGAATGTCTTGGCCAATATTCAATCCAGGGTTCAATTAACCAAACAAGCACTTTCAGATCCAATATCAAGTGTTCAAGCTAACACTAAATCTCAAATCCTGAATGAATGAAACTATATAAATATACTTGGCCCTTACTAGCTTTTATATTTGATTCTTTTTTTTTTTAATTTTTACTTAAGTAATCTCTACACGCAATGTGGGGCTCAAACTCAAGACCCCAAGATCAAGAGTTGCATGCTCTTCTGACTGAGCCAGCCAGACGCCCGTTTTATACTTTTTAAACAGATATACCTAGAATCCACCCTGCACGTTTCCTAGGTTCTAATTCAAAAATTTGTTTTAAGATTTTATTTATTTTCTTGACAGAGCAGAAGTAAGGTGAGCAGGAGAGGAGGAAGGCAGGGAGCTGATGCCAGGACCCTGGGATCATACCTGAGCCAAAGGCAGATGCTTAACTAACTGAACCACCCAGGCCTTTTGACACAAATTAAGAAGATCTTACTGTTTGTTTGATATATATGCCACTGTTCTGCCCCAGGTTCAGACAAAAAAGGGTGCCCTGTGTGTAGAAAATTTTATTATTTTTTAAAATATGGAACGCTTGGGATCCCTGGGTGGCGCAGCGGTTTGGCGCCTGCCTTTGGTCCAGGGCGCGATCCTGGAGACCCGGGATCGAATCCCACATCGGGCTCCCGGTGCATGGAGCCTGCTTCTCCCTCTGCCTGTGTCTCTGCCTCCCTCTCTCTCTCTCTCTCTGTAACTATCATAAAAAAAAATAAAAATAAAAAAAAATAAAAAATATGGAACGCTTTACGAATTTGAGTGTCATCCTTGCTCATGGGCCATGTTAATCTTCTCTGTATCGTTCCAATTTTAGTATGTGTGCTGCTGAAGCAAGTAATGTGTATAGAGAATTTTAAAACAATAATAAACCAACTAAATGTCTTCTGCTTTTTATTATCAAAATGTGCTGGCAATTGTAAAAATGTCAGTGATGAATTCCTCCATTCTGCTGGGGTTGCTTTATCACCAGCCTCTTTTTCTTGAAATGCCGTTAGGTTATTTCCTCTAGGAACTGAACAGTTATTTCTCTTCATGGGCCATGAGGAGTTTAACTCTCTTTATGGGCCTGGAGATGAGGAGGGGAAACAGGAGTTCTTCTTCAGGATAATAGGCAGTCCCTTGTGATATAACTGACCCAGGAGAAATTTCCGAATGACTTTTATATGAGAGAAGGTAGCTTTCTCCGCAGAGGAAAGGTAGCAAGGTTCAGAGGGACTTGGGATTTGGGCTTTGTCTTACACTGACCAAAGGTCTTGATCTGTTTTATTCCTTTTCAAACAGTGCTCTAACTTTAGAATAAGAGACTTGGCAAGGCTGTGCTTTTAGCTAGGCATTGAAACTCTAAAACCTGCACAATTAAGTTTTGGGGACTAATACTCAGTCATTTCAGTCCTGCAACTGCACAAGATAAGGAATCCTTTTGAGACTGCCATAGAAGGTTTCTGGTTCTTCATCTCTACCTTATTTTGAGATTTCACAGCTTTAAGCTTATTTTTCCCCCTCTGTAAGATCTTTAACGCAGTCAGAAATAGCCATCCACTTCACAATCTTTTGTAGTCCCCACTGCTGTCATCAAGAGTTACCCAACCAACAAAAGTTTTGTTCCCTACTTGGCATTCTATCCCATGCCATCATCAGTGATAATCTGAATAATCTTGTTGCCAGTGCATTGCACAGACTATCAAGGACAGATGTCATTTATGAGGCTGTCAAATCTGTGTTTAACCTGGTCCAGAATTCCATCTTGTTTCAAGGGGCCATACTTGTTTTGAAAATAGTATTTAACCCAGATTGTTATGAAGGAACTATACACAGAGGTATGAGCAGGGTTAAGAGATCAACAAGGGATGCTGAAATATCCAGAGACCAGCAGCAGGGGAAACCATTAGCACTCCTAGACCTGAAGGGTCAAGGGGAGAAAATAATAATAATAATAATATTACTGTTGCTCAGAAGGCTGGATTATCATGGGAGGAGACTACCTCAGAAGCTGTAGGTAGAAAGGGATATGGAGCCTGTGGGATAACATAGCTTAGAGCTGAGTGAGGCTGACTTCTCAGCCTCAGCATACCAATGTTTCCTATTGGTGGAACCCAATAGGAAGCAAGTTTATAAGGAAGCCTAGGTGGTGTAGTCTGTAGGAATTAGCTCCAACAGTCACAATACAGGGCAGAGAATGACAGGATGATCTGAGGATATGTGGGAAGGGTGTAAGAATGAAGAACAATCAGCAAAAAATATGTTTCCATTCCTAATTATTTCTTTTCAGTAAAATGGAAAGAGGACCTAATCGAGATGTGAAGGTGAGGTGACAGATCATAAAAGCAGCACAGTAAGTTGTATACATATATAATCCTAGTTAATCATTTTTATATGATTTTTGGTCTCTCAAAAGGACTGCAAAAAATTAATGTTGCTATAACAATGACGCATCTTGATATTTTTGTAAATACTGTGTCCTGCTCAACTTCTGTCATCTTTCTCTCTTTTCACAGACCCTCAAAAGTTCAGAAGGTCTGTGGCTTTATAAAGGTCAATTTAGAACCTAAAGGGGAGTCCAGATACCTCTGAATATTAGTGTCTAGTGTTACTGTCATCTATTTTAGGCATTTAAAAAATCTGACGTTTACTGTTTTGAAAACCTATATGAGATATGATTTACATGGGAAATGTCTTTAATATTCCAAAGAAGATATTAAAAAAAAAAAAAACGTTCGAAACACAGAGTTAAAAGTACAATTTCTGCCAGACGAAGTATCAAATAGCAACATTTTGCTACATTTGCAATAGACGCCAAAAGAGTAGGCACTTTTAAGGAGATAGGCCTCATGTTTAAGGACCGTCGTTTGTCGGGCGGCCCGGGTGGCCCAGCGGTTAGCACCGCCTTCGGCCCAGGGCGTGACCCTGGGGCCCCAGGATCGAGTCCCGCATCGGGCTCCCTGCATGGAGCCTGCTTCTCTCTCTCATGAATAAATAAATAAAACCTTAAAAAAAAAATACAGGACTGTTTATCACAGATGTTCTAAAATGCAATCTCAAAAGATTTCTCTTACCTAATTGTTGCCTTTGTGTGTGAGAGACAGATTTTATACCGTTAAAAGTATAAAATCTATACTTTCAGGAGGCGTTCAATAGACGGAGCGCCCGTAAATATTTGTCTTGCGTTACTGATATCAAAACTTGACTCCCGTAAACAGGAGACGGATCCTGGTGCATTTTTATGCTCAGAACTAGAGCGCAATACTAAGGAGCCTTCTGCCAGGAGCTCGAAGTACTTCTCTAAATTACCCGATTTGTTCCCGCAGGCGTCTCTGCGCGGAATCATTTCCGTTGTTTCCCACGAAGCACTTGCAAGTTCGACTTACAAAATTCGAGGTTACGGACGCTAAGGGACGTCCCCCATCACTGAGCAATTCGCTGCCTTCACCCAGGACGAAGGGTCGCGGATCACATGTATCAGCCCTTCCTGTAAACTCTTTTTCGAACAAGGCGCCTCCGACGGCGCTTGGCAGTGGGGCGCCTCGCGGTGCAGGCGCGGGAAACGGCGCTGAAGCCACCCGAGGGCGACCCTCTCGCGCCCCGAGGCTCGGCCCTGCAGGTCTGCGCCTGCGCAGAGGACTCGGCGTGCCTAGCAAGCTCCCCGCCGCCGCGGGAGCTGCGGTCGTTCCGGGGAGCACAGCGCGAGGCTCTCCGGTTTACGGGTTTTCATCTTAAATCCCCCGGGGACACGTGTTGGTCGGGGCAGAGCGACGGTAACTCCTAACGTGTCTTAGAAGCCCCGACGGCGCTTTCCGTCCTCCGCCACCTCCGCCCTGGGGTGTGGCCGCAGCCCCGCCGCACGCGCTCGGCGCTCCATTGCTCTCCCCGCCCCGTCCAGGCCCCGCCCCCCGGCGCTCCATTGCTCTCCCCGCCCGCCCCCTCCCGGCCCCGCCCCTCCCCGCGGCCCATTGCTTTCCCCGCCCGCCCCCTCCAGGCCCCGCCCCCCCCGCGGCCCATTGCTCTCCCCGCCCCCTCCCGGCCCCGCCCCCCGGCGCTCCATTGCTCTCCCTGCCCGCCCCCTCCAGGCCCCTCCCCCCCGCGGCCAATTGCTCTCCCCGCCCCCTCCCGGCCCCGCCCCCCAGCGCTCCATTGCTCTCCCCGCCCGCCCCCTCCAGGCCCCGCCCCCCCCCGCGGCCCATTGCTCTCCCCGCCCGCACCGCCCCTCCAGGCCCCGCCCCCCCGCGGCCCATTGTTCTCCCTGCCCGCCCCCTTCCAGCCCCGTCCGCCCTCTCCCAGCCCCGCCCCCCGGCGGCCCATTGCTCTCCCCGCCCCCTCCAGGCCCCGCACCCCCGGCGGCCCATTGCTCTCCCCGCCCGCCCCGCCCCCTCTCCCCAGGCGCTCCATTGCTCTCCCCGCCCGCCCCCTCCAGGCCCCGCCCCCCCGCGGCCCATCGCTCTCCCCGCCCGCCCCGCCCCCTCTCCCCAGGCGCTCCATCGCTCTCCTCGCCCGCCCCCTCCAGGCCCCGCCCCCCCGCGCCCCATTGCTCTCCCCACCCGCCCCGCCCCTCCCGGCCCCTTCCCCGCGGCGGCCCATCGGCTCGCAGGTCGCCCCGGGCGCCTCCGCCCACTCGCCCCATTCCGCAGAGCGAGCCAGGCCGAGGCGCCGCTGCCCGAGTGTCGGATCCGAGACGTGGCTCCCGGCAGGAAGAACCATGTTGGATTTTGCAATCTTCGCCGTTACCTTCCTGCTGGCGTTGGTGGCAGCGGTGCTCTACCTCTACCCGGTAACCGCCGTCTCGGCCTCGGGGGCTCTAGCCGCCGCCCGGGCCTCTGTGCTTCCCGTCTGCACGTCGCTCTGCGCTCAGCGGGCCGCAGGGGGGCGGGCCCGAGGGCGGTGGGTTCCCGCTCCAGCTCCCGCTTGGCGCGGGGGCTGCTCCGGAGCCAGGGACGCCCCGCGGGTGCGCATGCGCGCGGGCAGCCCTGGGGGTTGAGCGGCGCCCGCTGCTCGAAGACCCCTCGGGCGTCTCGAGGTGGCGGGGCGCGCGGCTGCCCGCGTTCTTAGGTCCTGCCTCCCCGCCCCCGGAATTGCCTCGCCTTTGCTACACCCTCCGCGAGAAGTACTTTTTTTTTTTTTTAAGATTTTATTTATTTATTCATGAGACACAGGGAGAGAGAGAGAGAGAGGCAGAGACACAGGCAGAGGGAGAAGCAGGCTCCACGCAGGGAGCCCGACGCGGGACTCGATCCCTGGTCTCCAGGGTCACGCCCTGGGCTGAAGGCAGGCGCTAAACCAGAGTCACCCAGGCGTCCCGAGAAGTACTTTTTGGGTGGCTTTTTGGCAATAACGACGCCAAACCCAAATTCCATTTTCCAGTATGTCTGCGAGGAAATTTGAGGATGCTTTGATCCTTTCAAAGGATTTCCCCCAGCTTTTTTTTTTTTTTTTTTTTTTTGCGGCTCCTGCCTTTCCATCCGACTTTCCATCTGTTGTTATTGAAATCCAAAGTCCTTAAGGCCCAGATGGGTCTTGCTCTTCACGGAGCCTCAGAAGCCAATGGAGCGGCGGAGCGAGCATTGCCGTGCGTTAGTGCGCGAGCTTGTGAGCTTGACGTGGCGACTGCCTCAGCTCTGAACCTCCTTCTAGCCTTTTTTTCTCTGCTTGCCTCTGTCAGCCTCAGAGGGTGATTCTGAGAAAGAAAGGAGCTGGTAGGTGAGCAGTCGTTTCTTAACCCGTCTGCGAAACAAGCGGGTGTTTTTGTGGAAAGAGCTGTGAAGCAGCTGAACAGGCCAAAGCATCACTGATGGTGACCGGGCGCCTTCTTAAGAGTTCTTCTCAGAGCTGGTAAACGGATTAGGTTGGAATGTTGCAACTACACAATCCGGAGCCTCCAGTATCTTTTTTTTTTTTTTTTTTTTAAGATTTTGTTTGTTCATGAGAGACCGAGAGAGAGGCAGAGACACAGGCAGAGGGAGAAGCAGGCTCCATGCAGGGAGCCCGACGTGGGACTCGATCCCGGGTCTCCAGGATCACGCCCTGAGCGGAAGGCAGAGGCTGAACCTCTGAGCCACCCAGGCGTCCCCAGTATCTTATTTCCTGAGAAACTAAACGTTTAATGGCTCCAGAGCTGGAATTTTTTATGATCTTTAAATGAGACTGTCCTTGGATTAGTTAAGAGAAGGCAACACTGTTTATTTCAACCAAATAGGTGTGCCAAATATGGTTCCCTGTACTGGGAATACAGCAATGAGCAACCAGGCAGAAAGTTACTGACTCATGCAATTTATATTCTGGTGACGGGAAAAAGATAATATAAACAATAACACAGATGGTATTTTGGTGTTGAGAATTACGGAGCAAGGGCAGCCTGGGTGGCTCAGCGGCTTAGCGCCGCCTTCGGCCCAGGTCATGATCCTGGAGACCTGGGATCGAGTCTCAATTGGGCTCCCTGCATAGAACTTGCTTCTCCCTCTGCCTGTCTCTGCCTCTCTCTCTCTCTCTCTCTGTGTGTGTCTCTCGTGAATGAATAAATTAAAAAATATTAAAAAAAAAGTGCTTAATTTTTTTAAAAAGTAGTACTTAATTATGTATTAGTTGATGTAGAATGGATGTTAATTTTTTCAAACTTGTTAATGTCATTGACACAGGAAGATTATTAAGATTATTCTTTTAAATACAACAAATCCAGTTTTTTGTATTTTAATACAGAAAGAATTCTTGAGGGATGCCTGAGTGGCTCAGCGGTTGAGTGTCTGCCTTCAGCTCAGGGTGTGATCCTGGAGTCCTGAGATCGAGTCCTGTATCGGGCTCTCCTTGAAGAGCCTGCTTCTTCCTCTGCCTGTGTCTCTACCTCTCTCTCTCTCTCTGTGTCTCTCATGAATAAACAAATAAAATCTTTAAAAAAAAAAATTTCTTGAGATTCAACCAAATTGGAAAGCCATCACTTAAGGTCCTACAGATGTCTTGGCAAAATATCTGACTTATGGGATATATGATTATATGTTAAATACTAAATTATGTATTATATACTAAATCATTATACTAAAACTATTTTTAAATTTCTCCTTAAGGCTTCCAGACAAGCTGCAGGAATTCCGGGGATTACTCCAACTGAAGAAAAGTGAGTAATTGTTTTGGGAATTCAGTGGAATTAACTCTTAATTTTTGGTATCAAAACAAAAATCTATTTTTAGATTACTCAGTTTATTTAATGACTTTGTTTACTCTAAGTTTATCTCTGGACATACAACCTGAACTTTGTTAAGAACAGAAAGAAGGGCTGTATAAATCAAAAACTTTAATTGCTTTTGGGGTGTCTGGCTGGTTCAGTCATCAGAACATGACTCTTGATCTTGGGGTCGTGAGTTTGATCTCCACATTGGGTGTAGAAATTACTTTTAAAAATAAATAGGGGTGCCTGGGTGGCTCAGTCAGTTAAGCATCTGCCTTTGGCTCAGGTCATGATCCCAGGGTCCTGGGATAGAGCCCCACGTCAGGCTCCTTGCTTGGCAGGAAGCCTGCTTTTCCTTCTCCCTCTGCCTACTGCTCTCCGTGCTTGTGCTCTCTCTGTCTCTCCATATATATATCAAATAAATAAATTTAAAAAATCTTTTTAAAAAATAATTAAAAGGTTAAAACACACACAAATCTTAAAGAAGATTGTTTTCATTTTCTCTAACCGGAGAGAGTGGTTAAAAAATAGGAAGATAAGATAGAAGGAAAGAAGAAAAGAATGCTGATCTGGTCATTTAAATCAACCTCTGATGATGTTCATTTGTTTCTCAGAATGAGATGTTGCAAAAATTGGATCGTTTTCCATTGTCTAAGTCAGATGTTCCTTGTATATCTATTTTACTTGGCTTGAACTGTCATAAATTCTCAAAATATCAGACAAATCCATGTCTAAATATGACTCCAAAGAAAATGAGAAGTCAAGTTAAGTTAAGCTTGTGATTTTGCAGTAATTTGCATTTCATGCACCTCTGCTCTCATCTGTTGACACAGTTAATTCAGAATCAGCTATTGTTTTTCTCATTCTTCCAAGTTAAATTTCTTATTTTTCCAAGTTATCTTGTCAAATGTTGCTCTCTTCTCAGAGATGGTAATCTTCCAGACATTGTGAACAGTGGAAGCTTGCATGAGTTCCTGGTTAATTTGCATGAGAGATACGGGCCTGTCGTCTCTTTCTGGTTTGGCAGACGCCTTGTGGTTAGTTTGGGCACCGTTGAAGTACTGAAGCAACATATTAACCCCAATAAGACATGTAAGTTTAATTATTTTATTCATTAGCTGATCTTTATCTTTTAAGAATTAACATCTATAAGTGAAGAGCCATACATTGTTCATGGCTGTAAGAATAGCTAACATTTATTGAATGCTTTTTATTATGTGCCAGGCATTATGCTAAGATCTTTGTAATTATTACAACTATTATTGTACCTTTGAGGCACAATGTTGTAAAATGATTATTTTTTCCTTTAATTTATAGGTATATACAATAGAATCCCAATGTAAATTCCAACAGGAGTTTTTGGGAAAAAATAGTTCCAGTGTCCATCTGGAATAGTAAAGGTACTTGATCAGTCAGGAAACATCTGGAAAAGATTATTTATGAGGGGAACACTTGCTTGGGTAGAGCAATGTGCTATAAACAGATTAAAGAATATGTACTGTAATAAGATTAAGCAGATTGATGAAATAGAGGAGATAGTCCAGTAGACAAGCCAAGTATACATAAAAAAGGAATCATTTTATGATAAGAGGAAAGGTAATACATGGTTTTGGAAAACTGGTTAGCCATTTGGAAAAAATAAATCATCATCCCTGCCTTACTCTTTATGTCAAAATAAATTCCAAATAATTAAAATTTAAAGTCATAAAAATATTAGAAGAAAATGTGGGTAAGTATAAATTGGGGGTGGGTGGACATTTTCTTACCATAAGATGAGATCTAGGAGCCATCAAGCACAAGACAAGAAATCTGTCTATATAAAAATTTTACAAACTTGGGAGAGAGAGTTGACAGGATCTTTGACTCAGCAGTGATGTCATAAGGAACTTACCATAAATTGATATTCATATAAATGAGAAAAGACATATTAATGTTATTTGCAATGAGAATTTGAAGCAAACTTAAATGTTTTCAATGGCTGAATGAAAGAATATATTCAGGCCTTAATATAACAGAGATTTGTTTATCAAATATCTGGTATAGCCTATTCTATGCCAACACTGCTATAAGCCATTTACAAATTTAACTCATTTAATCCTTAGAACAACCTTATGAAATAGATATTGAGAAAACTGAGGTACAAGAGGGTAAGTCATTGGCCCAAGGTTGTATAACTAATTAGTGGTGGAGCTAGAACTTGAAGGTAGAGTCTGGTCTAAGTTTGTGCTCTTAATCACTAAATTTTCCACAATGTGGAAGGATGGCTCTGTCAGGAAGTACAAAGATGAATAAAACCAGACACAGCTTCTGCTTCTGTGGAGTTTACAGTGTAATACTAAGGAATAGGGGAAACTAGTTACCATTATTTAAATGATCACACTAATGAACTGGGTAAGGTGCTCTGAAAGAAAGAATTGTATTCTTTGCAAAATCTGACATATTTTTTGTCTGTTTCTCTCTGTTAAGTAAGGTAACAGCAATAAAAAAACATCTTGAAAATATTTAATGGTATCTCTGTGGTGAAATTTAGATGAATTTTATCTTCTCTGTATTTTACTGTTGTTTTAATTGTTTATAATGACAATGTATTTTTTGTATGAAAACAATTGAGTCATTAAAGAAACATTTAAAAATGAATGAAAAAGAAAAAAATTTCTGGACTTAGCTAAATAATTTTAATTGTAATACTTGACCATTACATACAGACAACAATTTTGCTTTAAAATCCATGGAATGAGCTTTTTATAAAGTCAAAGATATTGTTGTCATGAAGGTAGAAAATTTATGTAAGTATTAGTGATTTATATTAGAATTCCAAGTCAGGATATTGTATTCTTGCCAATTTTTATTGCCTCTTGAACTGTTCATATATAGGAAAGATAATGAGGGGAGTTGGGAAAAAAGTCGGCATGCTCTAAGCTGCAGTCCCTTACCTCCTGGTCTCTTTGTATGCTAGAGTTTTTGTTGCTGTTTTGTGTTTTTTCTGAGTGATTACTTTGACTCAGAAATGTTTAATTTGTCTGTTTCAGCGGACCCTTTTGAAACCATGCTTAAGTCATTATTAAGGTATCAATCTGGTGGTGCGAATGTGAGTGAAAACCACATGCGTAAAAAATTGTATGAAAGTGGTGTGACTCATTCTCTGCAGAGTAATTTTGCTCTTCTGCTAAAGGTAAGGTGATAAGTTTGGCCCAGAATTCTATAATACAGATAATAGTATATTTTTTCACTGTTAATGTGTCTTATCTTTGGTACTTTTTTTCTTACTTGTCTTTCTTTTATCTTTTTTTTTATTTTTTAGATTTATTTATTTATTTTAGAGAGTATGTGTATGGCAGGGAGGGGAAAGGGAGAGAGAGAGTTTTAAGCAGACTCCCCACTAAGTGTGGCGCCCATCTTGGGGCTTGACAACCCTATCACGACTCGAGCCAAAATCAAGAATCAGGGGCAGCCCTGGTGGCTCAGCGGTTTAGCACCACCTTCAGCCCAGGGCATGATCCTAGAGACCCAGGATCGAGTCCCACGTCAGACTCCCTGCATGGAGCCTGCTTCTCCCTCTGCCTGTGTCTCTGCCACTCTCTCTCTCTCTCTTTCATTAATAAATAAAATCTTTAAAAAAAAATCAAGAATCAGATGCTCAGTTGACTGAGCCACCCAGGCACCCCTCTTACTTATCTTTTTAAGCTGATTTTATTCTCCTGAAATTTTGAAATAAAACAAACAATCAACAAAAATCATAACACCTATAAACTCCCTGTGTAAGTTGGAATGATGGGAATGTAGAGAGCTTAAAGAAATCTTCTATGTCAATAGATTTTGTCCTTTGTTTTCTGGCCAGACTCTAAACCAGTCACAAAACCTGATCTGGGCTCACCTATAACACTTTCTCCTGTAAAAAGTGCAGATTACTGGGCACATCTGCATAGACAAGCTGAATCATATTGGGAGAGGGACCTGACATTTTTAAGAAGGTCCACAAATGAGTTACAGAGTTTGAAAACAATACTAATCCATACTATTTTCTTTTTGTCCCTAAAGATCCTTGGCTGAGCCCTGTGTGCTACCTGACATTTCTCTGTGTCCCAATAGGACTGTTCCAAACCTTCACCTTTATTCTAGTATTGCTGATCCTAACCAACCCCTTTGCTTGTTATAGATGGCCTTACCTCCTGCTTTGCTGAGACCATCGAGTTCCTCACCAACAAACTCTATCCATCTCAATCTTTTGTTCTAACTTCTCATATTAAATCTTAAAGTATCCTTCTTCTGTCCAAAACTAATCCATCTATTTGTGCCCTTTAAAAAAATGGAATTTATAAAATTAATATATGGTTGCTGTAGAAAACATGAAAAATCTAACTAAAGAAATCACCCATAATTTCACTGTAGATTTATATGTGGATGAGATCATACTGTATGTTCAATTTTATATACTTTTTCACTTTAAGGGGCACCTGGGTGGCTCAGTTGGTTAAGTCGCCAACTCTTGATTTCTACTCAGGTCACGATCTCAGGGTCCTAGGATTGAGCCCTGCATTGGGCTCTATACTCAGTGGGGTGTCTGCTTGAGATTCTCCTCTCTTCTTCTCCCTCTGCCCCTCCCCCTGCTCATGCTCTATCTAAAAATAAATAAATAAATTTAAAAAAAAAACAAACATTTCTCATGTCATTAAAATTTTTCCAAAAATAACTAAAATTATGCTAATTTTTTTCTGATAGTCATTTTACAAAATAGGGAAATATTTAGGAAAGTGCTAATATTTAGGATAATGCTATCCATTATTCAGTGAAAACCATGTTTAGCATATTAAAATCCTTCCTATCATTTTAGTCTTTTCTACTGTAGTATGGACTCCTTCCAAGAATATCATTTTAAAATGTGTAACTACAAAGGAAAATAATATGGTTATAAAAATATTATTTAGAAAAACTTGGGGATCCCTGGGTGGCTTAGTGGTTTGGTGCCTGCCTTTGGCTCAGGGTGTGGTCCTGGAGTCCCAGGAACGAGTCCCGCATCTGGATCCTGGGTGGAGCCTGCTTCTCCCTCTGCCTGTGCCTCTGCCCCCCACCCCCCCGTGTCTCTAATGAATAAATAAGTAGAATCTTTAAAAAAAAAAAAAAAAGAAAAAGAAAAACTTGTGGTATTTAATATATGCACATCATCATTAATGCATTAAATAACAAGATCCAGCAATGCTTCCAAAACTTCCATAATTTTATTTAATAAAATTTTTTCACATTTAATGGATTCTACTAATTTTTTTAAGTTTTTCTTTAAATTCCAGTTAGTTCATAAATAAATAAATAAATGAATAAATAAGTAAATAAATAAATAAATTCCAATTAGTTAACATACAGTGTTATATTGGTTTCAGGTGTGCCTTATACTGATTCAACAGTTCCTTACATCACCCAATTCTTATCACAACAAGTATGCTCCTTAATCCCCATCACTTATTTACCCATTACCTGCCCACCTCCCTTTTGTAACTACCAGTTTGTTTCTATAGTTTAGAGTTTGTTTCTTGGCTTGCCTTTTTTCCTCCCTTTATTCATTTGTTTTGTGTCTTAAGTTCCACGTATGACTGAAATCATAGTATTTGTCTTTCTCTGACTGACTTATTTTGCTTAGCATAATACTCTCTAACTCCATCCACGTTGTTGCAAGTGGCAAGATTTAGTGTATATATGTATACACCACATCTTCTTTATCCACTCATCAATTAGTGGACCCTTGGGCTGTTTCCATAATTTGGCTATTGTAGATAATGTTACTATAAACATCAGGAACGCATGTATCCCTTTGTTTTTGTTTTTTTTTGTTTTTTTTTTTTTTTTTTTGCATGTATCCCTTTGAATTGTACTTTTGTTTCTTTGGGTAGACACCTATAGTGCGATTGCTGGATTGCAGGGTACAAAATTTCCATAACTTTAGAGTAACGATGTTATGAGGGACAAAACCATTATTTTGAGAGTTTTACAATAAGTATAAGATGATAGGAACATATTTGAAATTTATATTGATGACAGAGTCAAGTACCGATATTCACAATTAAAAGGCTAAATTTCAAAAAAAAAAAAAAAGGCTAAATTTGAATTAGAAATTAGTAAAAAATAAAATATTTTTCTCCCTCACAAGTACACAAGTTCATGAACTCCTTCATTCTAGGCATCAACTCTTTGGTATCTGTGGACTTGAGGTTCAGAACCCTGAGAATAGATATTTTCAAAATGCAGTTCTTATTTTATTACTCCCTTGATCAAAAATCTCTACTGGAGGGCAGCCCCGGTGGCACAGCAGTTTAGTGCTGCCTGCAGCCCGGGGTTTGATCCTGGGGACCCAGGATCGAGTCCCACGTCGGGCTCCCTGCATGGAGCCTGCTTCTCCCTCTGCCTCTTCCCCTCTCTCTCTTTCTCTATCTCTCTCTCTGTGTCTCTATGAATAAATAAAATCTTAAAAAAAAAAATCTCCACTGGATTCCTTTTGCTCTTGGGACAAACTCCAGAATATTTAATGTAGACTTAAAGACCATTTGTGATTTAGCTTGCCTACTTTTCCAGTCTTGTTTCCCATTCTCATTTGTGCCTGGACTGTAGCCACACGGGCTTTCTTTTAGTTCTCAACTCTGTTCTCTCCCTTCTCAAGGCCTCTGTCTATGCTGTTCCCATTGCTTGGATTGTCATCTCTAACCACCATAAACCTAGTAAATGCATGTTCATGTTTCATCTTAGTTTGAATGTCACTTCCCCAGGGAAGCTGTCTCTGATTGGTCCACTGTCCCTAGGTAGGTCCCCTTTTAGTTGCAGTCATAACAGTCTGTAATTATCCTTCACACCACTTTTCAATCTGTTAATTACATTTTGTGTCATTCTTTGAGTGTCTGTGTCCTAAACTGTATGCTCCATGAATGGAAGGTTTGTTTTAATTTTGTCTGTATACTTGGCTCTTGATGTAGAACAGACCCTCAGTAGATATGAGTGTAGTTCTTTTCTCTCAGGAAACATTTTTCTCATCTTGCCTGGCTAACTCTTGCTTTAGTCCCCAGTTTGGTTACATACCTTTCCTATGCACCTTCTCTTAACTACAGTAACAATCTGAAAATACTTACATGACAAAATTAAATTGATTTTTTTTATCTCTCTCCCTTCTGTGATTGTGTTTTCCGTCTACTTTTCCTAATCTGAGTGTTTCAAATGAAGTTATTTATTATGTTGTATGTTTAATGTAGCTCCTTAGAAGTAGCATTATTTTATAGTGTGAAGATTAAACTTGAGCAAGAAGCTTTGAATCTTGCTTCTGCCATTTATTATCTACATGATTGATTGGGAAGTTTCATTTCATTTCCTCATCTTAATAACATCTACATTACAAATTTGCTGTGGGGATTATGTGAGACAGTGATGTAAAATACCGAACAGCAGGTCTTAGTACACAATAACTACTCAAGAAATCTCTCTCTCTCTTTTTTTTTTTTTTTTGGCTAGAGAAGTAGATTATCCTACCATTTGTTTGCTGATCATCCTCCTCCCCCAATCTTCTGTTAACATTTCTCCTTGCATATGATTTCCTTGGTTCTCTGAAATACTTCCTTTTTTATGTTTCCAACTTGCTTAATGCATTCCTTCTTTCATGTGAGTTGTTTTTCTTTTTTCTTTCTTTTTTTTATAAGTAAGCTGTAAGCCCAACATGGGGCTTGAACTCACTACCCCAAGATCAAGAGTCACGTGCTCTACTGACAGCCAGATGCCCCTCATGCAGGATTTTTATAGTTGATGGGCTTATTATATCTGTCTCCTTTGGAGGGTTACATAGAAGTCTTTTCTGTTCTATATAGTTTAAATCCACATTCACTCCCCAGAGCACAAACACATCCCATTTATTCTTGTATTGTATAAAGTAAATAATTTTTAAAATCATGAGAATTTAAAGGAACAGCTATAGAATAGTATGACTATCCGTGTCCTTATCACCAAATTTTAAGTTTTCAAATTAGACTCAATCTTACTTTACTTCTGCCCTTACTTACCTCTCTTATCTTCTCTCTGGATTAGTTTATCTTATTATTATTTTTAAAGATTTTATTTATTTATTCATGAGAGACAGAGAGAGAGAGAGAGAGAAAGAGGCAGAGATACAGGCAGAGGGAGAAGCAGGCTCCATGGGATTGCTTGGGACTGACGTGGGACTCAATCCCGGGTCTCCAGGATCACGCCCTGGACTGAGGTGGTGCTAAACCGCTGCCCCACCCGGGCTGTCCTTGCCATCATATTTTTAAGTTTTTATTTTATTTTATTTTATTTTTATTTTTTTATTTTTAAGTTTTGGTTCATAGACTGGGTCCAAATGTGAGAAATGTGTTTCAGGTTTATGTTGTCAACCTCATAGGCCAAGCCAGTTACTTAGCTTAGGAATTAGAAATACCAGCTAAATGTTTTATCAGGAAGAATGTGATTTAATAGTGCTTCTGTCAGAGCAACTTCCTTCCTACCTAGAGTTTTCCTTGAGAGAATAATGCTGTTACCAGAGTTACCACTCCAAAATAAATTGTACACTTCATATTGACATAATAAACTTTTGCCTTTTTTTGTTTTTTTTTGTTCAGATCTGAGTTCTGTGTTCTGATTCTTCTCTTATCCTCTCAAACCTCATCCTCTGACTTCTGGCTCCTTCCTGTCCTGACCGTCTCTGCTCCAAGGCTGTTTATAACCTCCGCTATAATTCTGTGAGTGCAACTTCTGTCTTCTCTATGCTAAAACCCATATCCTCCTGTTACTTTTGGGGAAAATTCTGATTTAATAAGTATTTCTGGATTTTAGAATTTAGGACTATTGTCCAGAATCCTCTTAATTGACAGCTTAGGAATAGTTAATAGTGAAAATTATTGAGTTAGTTGGTTTAATATCTTGCATGAACTCATTTAAGCCTCATAACAATTTTATGAGTAGGTATTATTATTTACCCCTTTTTATAGGTGAAGAAACACAGACTGGTTAAATAAACTAGTTCAGGGTCATATAGCTAGTAAATAGTAGGACCAGGATATCATCCCAGTCGGTCTGGCACATTGCTTCTCTAGCTTGATTCTGCTACCCTGGGATGTAGTTTTGCCTGACTGGGTTTTTCTTCCTTTCTTTTAAAAAAAATTTTTTTAAGCTTGTGGTCATAATAGTATACACACGCTACTATAAGGTGGAATTGAAAATAATTTGCTTCTCTGAAAGTGTTTTTTTTTTAAGATTTTATTTATTTATTCATGAGAGACATAGAGAGAGAGGCAGAGACACAGGCAGAGGGAGAAGCAGGCTCCATGCAGGGAGCTTGACGTGGGACTCGATCCTGGGACCCTGGGGTCATGCCCTGAGCTGAAGGCAGACACTCAACTGCTGAGCTACCCAGGCATCCTAGCTTCTCTGAAATTCTAATACACAATAATTACCTAAAGATTTTTTTTTTTTACTTTAGTGAAACAACTTCTTTATTTCAACGTTCTATTTACAAAAAGACAAGAGGATAGAGTAAGGAGATATATATATTTTAAAGATTTTTTATTTACTTATTCACAAGATATACAGAGAGAGGGAGAGAGAGGCAGAGACACAGGCAGAGGGAGAAGCAGGCTCCATGCAGGGAGCCTGATGAGGGACTCGATCCTGGGACTCCAGGATTATGCCCTGGGCCGAAGGCAGGCGCTAAACTGCTGAGCCACCAGGGATCCCCAAAGATCTTTTTTCAAAAAGAAAATCTGTATTCTTTCTGAACACCTGACATACATTCTAAAATCTTATCTGTTGAATTTAAGTCTCCCTCCAGATGCACTTGTATCTCAAGCCTTATTTTTCTGTAATATAATTGATATTATGTTAGTTAAAATAGGCTTGGTATTTTAATATGAACATTCTGGAGAAGTCTGAATCATATTGTATCCTTATTCGTGACACATCGTAAGATTAATAGGATACATTTTTCGTGTCTTTACAATTTGTATAGCATAGATATGTGGCTTATGTATCGAATAATAGCTGGTGAAAGAATAATCTGGCATAGACACATTCCTGTTACTCAGCCACTTTCATGTAAATGCACATCTGTCACACGAAAAAATTGGGATAGTCCAAAAAAAGAGTCCATTAGGAATGAAAGGATTTATCAGAGTTAGACTATAAGTCCATATGTAATACATAATACATATCAGATGAAGCTCATCAACAGTTAGGATTTTCACCTACTATAAACTGATCAATATTCATAAACTAAAAGAGATTCACATGATGCGTTAGCAGAGATATATGTTCCTAGAGAAAAATCCTGCATGAGTCTTTTATAATATTTGCATTGTTTTATAGAGGACTGTGTAAAACAAGTAGATGAAGCCAGGAGCAAATCACTATGCATTTATGTGATATAAGTGTGACAGTATTGGTAACAAAATTTTATAGCCAAAAAAATGGGGGGAAGAGAAAGAAAAAAAGACTTTACCTGCACTTAATCTATTAGTTGTATAATCAGCAGTGATCTGATACTGTGGGGAGATAGTCACAATTCAAATCTCTGATAAGTAACATATTGTTCTAATAGGTTTGAGGATACCATTTGGGTCCCAAATTTGGTGTTTAGAAATGCCACCTATGGCTTTTTTTTTTTCTGTAATGTGTAATGTCTCACATAAGAAGGCTCACCAGAAAACTGTTTGACTACCTGTCACTCAAAACTGAGGAAAGATACACCCTGGATTTCATTTAAAACCCAGCTGTACAAAAGCTTTTGTACACTATTAAGAAATATTAGCTCCGGGATCCCTGGGTGGTGCAGCGGTTTGGCGCCTGCCTTTGGCCCAGGGCGCGATCCTGGAGACCCAGGATCGAATCCCACATCAGGCTCCCGGTGCATGGAGCCTGCTTCTCCCTCTGTCTGTGTCTCTGCCTCTCTCCCTCTCTGTAACTATCATAAATAAATAAAAATTAAAAAAAAAAAAAAAAAAAAAAGAAATATTAGCTCCAAAAGAAGAATGGCTAAAGAAGTGAACATGCAATTCATTGAAGAAAATATGTAAGTGGTCTTTAAGTTTTTGAACCTTGTCTAAACCCTACTAATTATTAACAGAATAAGCCAGTTAAAGCAATGTTGAGATATTTTTTACATGTCAGGCTGACAGAGGTTTTTTAAAATGACAATACCCAGTGCTATCAAAGGTGTGGGAAATGGGCACTTTGATATTGCTGATAAGCGTATAAATTGAGAAGTGCTTTCTGTAGGGCAGCATGGCAGTATGTATCAAAAGCTTAAAAAAATGACTACTACCTTACTTAGCAATTTCATATCTAAGGGAAGCCAGTTGGAAATAGATGTACTTCCATGTACAAAGATGACTACTGAAGCATTGTTAAGTATTAGAAATTGGAAAATACTTAAATGTCCAATAGTAGAGGATTATTTAAATGATAGTGAATCCATACAATGGATTAGAATAAAGACATTAAAAAGATGGCAGACATTTATTTATTAATATAGGGTAATGATTTTAAGATGGTTTATTAGTCTGCTAGGGCTGGCAAAACAAAATATCACAAACTTGGTGGCTTAAACAACATAAATTTATTGTCTCACAGTTCTGGAAGCTAGAAATCCAAGATCAGGGTGTCAGCAGAGTTGGTTCCTTCTGAGGGCTGTGAGGGAGAATCTGTTCCATTCCTCTTCCCTGGTTTCTTTTGGTTTGCTGGCAGCCTTTGGTGTTCATATTGTTGTATTGGGTTAAGGCCCACCCCAATCGGTTCATCTTAACTTGATCATCTGTAAAGCCCTCATTGCCCAAAAAGGTCACATTCATAGGTACTGGGAGTTAAGGACTGTAAGATCTTTTTTGGGGATACAATTTTAACCCATAACATAATGGTAAGTGAAAAAACCAGCATACAAAACAGTTCATATAGCATTATCACATTTTCCAAAATATATCTAAATACATACATGTATGCATACATGTAGATGGATATACATACATACAGAAAAACTAACGAAAAGCTATATATAAAAATGCCATAAGTAGTTATCGCCATCTGGGTTGAATTGAGGGTGATTTAAATTGATTTCTATATTTTCATTCATATTATTTGATTTTCTTTTCCATTGACCTGTATTACTGTACAGCTCAAAAAAACAGTGAACTACTCACCTGTCAGTGATAGTCTGTAGCATCTGTTCTATTAGCTTTATGGTCAGCTGGTGTTTTGACAACTTTACCTTAAACACTTGACAAAAGAAAAAAAAGAAAAGCAAAAAGAAGAAAATACTCGTCCAGTATTTGTAGATTGGCTTTGCCCTTAGGCCTTCCTTTATTTTTATTTTATTTTATTTTATTTTATTTTATTTTATTTATTTATTTATTTATTTATTTATTTATTTAATATTTTATTTTATTTAATATTTTATTTTATTTTATTTTATTTTATTTTATTTTATTATTTATTTTTTAAAGAGGCCTTCCTTTAACACTTACCTGGGCCTTTTATAAATCTACCTTAGCTTTTACTTCCTTCTTGTGTGGAGTCAGAAGACCTGTCACATGTGAAAATTCGGTCTCCTCAGGCCCTCTCCAAACATGTGTCCTGTTTCTTGGTATGTGTGGCTTTCTTAATTCCCTGGTATATGCAGAAATATGTGCTCTGGGAATGTTGGGTTGTGCAAAACAAAGGAAGGCCTTTGCACCAGTTCTTAATAGGAACTGCCAGGCAGAGTGAGACTCAGAACTACAGTTCTTGGAGAATAATGTCTTTATTTCTTCCTAAGTACTCTGCGCCAGGAATATGGACTGTTTTTCTCACAGCTGCTGCCTATCTGGGGTTTGGGCATGGTAGGCAAGTTGTTTAAAATGCCACAGTGCTTACCACAAAGTAACACCTGCTTTTTTTTTTTTTTTTTAAAGTAGCAGCTTCTTTATTCACCAGGCTTTCCCCTGGCTGTTGTAAGTTTTTTTTACTGCGTTATAGAGTTTTTTTGGAAGCTGATTCTGACAATTTTAGCCAGCTCATTACTTGCTTTGGGAAGAAAGAGTCTTGGGATTCTCTACTCCATTTTCAGTGACCATTTTGGTGACCAGTGGTGATGATGCTTTTAATAACATTCCAAAGATGTCAGGTCTCTGTAGTGTCTGCAATGCTGTTGGCTTTTGGTCACCATGCTACTACTAAGCTGGGGAGAGCTGGAAATAACCTGGGGTTAAAACATCACAGATTCCACTGGTTTACTGAGGTTCAGTTTCTTTTTGAATAGATACTTCTCAGTGGGGACTGGGTTTTGGTTAACTGCCAACATGCTATAACGTGTTTGGTTGGTTTGCATTATTTTAGAGGGAGAGCAATATCACCGAGGCCATCACTTAACAATTCTGAAAGTCAGTCTCTCTTCTGGAACATTTTGAAAGAGAATAGCAGGAGGGGTAAAGATGGCAGAGAAATAAGGGGACCCTAGGTTTGCTTGTCCCTTGAACATAACTAGATAAATATCAAATAGAAATTGATCTGAGGACAGCCCGGGTGGCTCAGCGGTTTAGTGCTGCCTTCAGCCCAGGGCCTGATCCTGGAGACCCGGGATCGAGTCCCATGTCAGGCTCCCTGCATGGAGCCTGCTTCTCCGTCTGCCTCTGCCTGTGTCTCTGCCTCTCTCTCTCTCTGTGTCTCTCTCATTAATAAATAAATAAAATATTTTTTTAAAAAAAGAAATTGATCTGAGTACTGAGACAGCAAAACTGAATGACTAGAGGTAGAAAAAAACACCATATCATGGAGGGTAGGAGCTTTGGGGAGCTGATTTGGGGGAGAGAAGAGCTGTAGATATTACAGGGGACAGACCCCTGATTACAGAGAGGAACAGGAGAGAAAGGAAAGAAAGAAAAAGAATGAAAAGAATGAAAGAATGAAAGCTCATGCAGGGACTTGCACAAGAGAAACTCTTTCCCCAAAACCATTGACTGGGAAAGAGAGGGGCTGAATACCACAAGTTTTATGAACAGTGAAGCTCAGGGTCTGAAGTTCAAAAATCTATGCCATTCCAGGGTCACGCCTGGTGGGCTTAGCAGTCCTCTGGTGGGGAAGGAGGGTGGAAAGCCAGGAGTGGGCAGTATGGTCTGAGGATCCTCTGGGTTGCACAGGGAGAAGCAGTTCCCTGCTTGGAATACATTTGGGAGTAGTGACATAGCCTCTCTGGGGACAAAAAAATCTGACAGTCACCATTGAGCTGCCCTCTTCCCAAACATAGGAATAAAGACAGCAGCTGAGGGCAGCAAACCTTGGTGCTGGTTTTTAGCTGCACTTTACCATAAACTCTGAACCACTGTGTGCTTGTGCAACTGATTTCTGGAACAAGCCTGCACTAACCACGGCATAGTGAGATCCTACCCCAGAAGATAGGTGAGGATCTCCAAAATTTGGAGTTTTGAAACCCAGCTGCCCACCTGAGATAAAACATAGGAGTGCTATGCCACCTGGCTGGTGGACAGCTTCAAGACAGGCATGGTGAAGGCAAGGGCTCTGTCAGAGCTGGGGACACAAGAGAGGTGATTGTTTCCTCTTCTGGCTTCCTGAAGAGTGGCGGGTGTGAGCTGCTTGCTCAAGGGAGGAGAGAGCCTGACAGTGCCATTTTCCACCCTGCTATCAGCACTGACCAACTTCAGGAGGCAAAACACCACCACCTAGTGGAGGTCGGAGCTTCTGCACCAAGCATTCTCCCCGGCTATGCCCTGGGTCTCTACTAGGGCAAGACAGCTTGAGAATCAGCACCGCAGGCCCCACTCCTGCAAGACCCAACAGAAACCTCTTACATGGGGGATCCCTGGGTGGCGCAGCGGTTTGGCGCCTGCCTTTGGCCCAGGGCACGATCCTGGAGACCCGGGATCGAGTCCCATGTCAGGCTCCCGGTGCATGGAGCCTGCTTCTCCCTCTGCCTGTGTCTCTGCCTCTCTCTCTCTCTCTCTCTGTGTGTGTGACTATCATAAATAAATAAATAAAAAAAATTAAAAAAAAAAAGAAACCTCTTACATGTACTAAGTCTGCTGATCATAGGGTGCTCCAAAGCTTAAGCTCTTAAGGGAAATAGGACCTAGCTTTTTTTTTTTTTTGACATTTTTTTAAAAAGATTTATTCATTTATTTTAGAGCAGGGGGAGGGGCAGAAGGAGAGGGGGAATCTCAAGCAGACTCCCTGCTGAGTGCGGAGCCCAGCACAAGGCTCAATCTCAACCCCAAGATCATGACTTGAGCTGAAATCAAAAGTTGAATGCTGGGGCAGCCCCAGTGGCACAGCGGTTTAGCGCTGCCTGCAGCCCAGGGTGTGATCCTGGAGACCCTGGATCGAGTCCCACATCAGGCTCTCTGTATGATGCCTGCTTCTCCCTCTGCCTGTGTCTCTGCCTCTCTCTCTCTCTCTGTCTCTATGAATAAATAAATAAAATCTTAAAAAAAAATACAATAAAAAAGAGTTGAATGCTTAACCTACGAGCCACCCAGGCACCCCTTGGACCTCTTCCTAATATAGGCATGACTCTCAGGAGCAGGAGTACAACAGGCTTCCCTTACTATCACACACACAAAAACAGTGACCTAGACAAAAATGACAAGACATAGGAATTCACCTCAAAGAAAGAACAGGAACAATTCATGGCCAGGATTTATCACTACAGATACAAATAGGATGTCTGAACCAGAATTTAAAATGACAATCCTAAGGATTCTAGCTGGGCTTGAGAAAAGCATTAGAGAGATTCTCATTAGAGAATCCTTTACTGCAGAGACTAAAAAAACCCTAAAAACTAGTTAGGCCAAAATAAAAAATGCTATAACCAAGATGCAAAACCGACTTAATGCAATGACCACAAGGATGAACAATAAGGAATGCACATATATCCATACAATAGAACTATACTCAAACATAAAGACCAAACTATTGATACATGTAAAAACATGGAGGAATCTTTTTTTTTTATTTACTTATGATAGTCACACAGAGAATGAGAGAGAGGCAGAGACATAGGCCTCTCTATGAGGGAGAAGCAGGCTCCATGCACCAGGAGCCTGACGTGGGATTCGATCCCAGGTCTCCAGGATCGCGCCCTGGGCCAAAGGCAGGCGCTAAACCGCTGCGCCACCCAGGGATCCCAACATGGAGGAATCTTAAAAGCATTATGTTAGACACAAAAGATAAGTGGTTGCAGTGCACTAGAGTGAGAGAAGAGAACTGACTGCAAAGGAGCACAAGAAAGCTTTTTGGAGTGACAAAAATATATCACTGAATGAATCAGTGATATAAAAGATAAAATTATGGAAAATAACAAAGTTGAAAAAAGAGGGAATGAAAGGTATTGGATCACAAATGTAGACTTAAGGAACTCAGTAACTCTTTAAAGCATAATAACATTTGTATCATAGAGTCCCAGGAGAAGAGAAAGAAAAAGAAGCAGAAGGTTTATTTGAGCAAGGTTTATTTGAAAACTTCCCTAATCTGGGGAAGGAAACAGACGTTGAAATCCCATGAAGCACAGAGAACTCCCATTAAATTCAACAAAAGCCAGTCATCATCAAGACAAAACATAATCAAATTCATAAAGTACACAAAAGAAAGAATCTTGAAAGCAGCAAGGAAAAATAAGTCCTTAACCTCAAAGGGAAGACAGATCAGGTACACAGCAGATCTGTCCACAGAAACTTGGCAGGCCAGTGAAAGTGGCATGGTATATTCAACATGCTGAATGGGAAAAATATGCAGCCAAGAATACTTTATCCAGCAAGGCTGTCATTCAGAAGAGAAGGAGAAAGAGTTTTCCAGACAAACAAAAACTAAAGGAGTTAGTGATCACTAAACCAGCTCTGCAAGAAATATTAAAGAGGATCTTTGAGTGGGAGGAGGGGGAGACCAAAAACAACAAAGACTAGAAAGGAACTGAGAACATCACCAGAAACACCAACTCTACAGGTAACATAATGGCACTAAATTCTTATCTTTCAGCAATCACTCTGAATGTAAAAGGACTAAATGCTCCAATCAAAAGACATAGGGTATCAGAATTTATTAAAAACACAAGACCCATCTATATGCTGTCTACAAGAGACTCATTTTAGACCTAAAGACATCTGCAGATCGAAAGTGAGAAGATAGAGAACCATCTATCATGCTAACAGATGCTGAGAGAAAGCTGGAGTAGCCACCCTTATGTCAGACAAGGTAGATTTTAAACCAAAGACTAACGAGATGAAGAAGGGCACTATATCACAATAAAGGAGTCTATCCATCAGGAATATCTAACAATTGTAAATATGTATGCTCCCAACTTGGGAGCACCCAAATATATAAACCAGACTTGTAACCAGCAGAGAAATTGAATCAATAATAAAAAATCTCCCAACAAACAAAAGTCCAGGGCCAGATGGCTTCCCAGAGGGATTCTACCAAACTTTTTTGTTGTTGTTGAACATTTTATTGTTTGAGAGAGAGAGAGAGAGAGAGAGAGAGAGAGAGAGATAAGCAGGGGGGAAGAGCAGAGGGAGAACCAGACTCCCTGCTGAGCAGGGAGCCCAATGCAGGACTCAATCCCAGGACCTTGGGATCATGACCTGAGCTTAAGGCAGATGCTTAACTGACTGAGTCACTCAGGTGCCCTATCAGACATTTAAAGAAGAGTTAAAACACATTTTTCTCAAACTCTTCCAAAAAATAAAAATGGAAAGAAAACTTCCAAACTCATCCTAGGCGCCTAGCATTACTTTGATTCTAAAGCCAGACAAAGACTCCGGTAAAAGGAATTGCAGGCTAGTATCCCTGATGAACATGGATGCAAAAATTCTCAAGATCCTAGCAAATCAAATCCAATAGAAATTCAGAAGAATTATTCACCATGATCAAGTAAGGTTTATTCCTAGGCTGCTAGAGTGGCTCAATATTTGCAAATCAATCAATGGGATATACCACATTAATGAAAGAAAGGATATGATCCCCCCAGTCGAATGCAGAAAAATTTGACAAAATACAGCATCTATTGATAAAAACCCTCAACAAAGATGGAACATATCTCAACATCATAAAAGCCATATATGAAAGTCCCACAGCAAATGTCCTCAGTGGAGAAAAACTGAGAACTTTTCCTTTACAATTAGGAACTAGACGGGGATCTTCACTCTTACCATTACTATTCAACATAGTATTGGAAGTCTTAGCCTCAGCAACCAGACAACAAAAAGAAATAAAACGTACTTAAATCAGTGGGGAAGAAGTCAGACTTTCGCCATTTGCAGATGACATTATACTCTGTGTAAAAAACCTGAAAGACTCCACCAGAAAATGCTAGAACTAATATATGAATTCAGCAAAATCACAGGATATAAAATCAATGTACAGAAATCTGTTGCATTTCTATATACCAAAAATGAAGCAGCAGTAAAATAATCAGTCCCATTTACAATTGCACCAAAAACAATAAGATACCTAGGAATAAACCTAACTAAAGAGGTAAAAGATCTGTACTCTGAAAACTATAGAACACTTATGAAAGAAATGGAAGAGGACACAAAGAAATGGGGAAAAAATTTCATGCTCATGGATTAGAATAAACATTGTTAAAATGTTTATACTACCCAAAGCAATCTACACATTCAATGCAATACTTCTCAAAATACCACCAATATTTTTCGCAGAGCTAGAACAAAGAATCCTAAAGTTTTATGGAACCACAAAGACCTGCAATAGCCAAAGCAATCTTGAAAGAGAAGCAAAATGGGAGACATCGCAATTCCAGAGTTCAAGCTGTATTCAAAAGCTGTAATCATCAAGACAGTCTGATAATGGCACAAAAACAGGCACATACATCAATGAAACAATAGAAAACCCAGAAATGGACCCATAAGTATATGGTCAACTAATCTTCCACAAAGCAGGAAAGAATAGCCAGTGTGAAAAAGTGTCTCTTCAACAGTGTTGGAAAAACTGGACAGCGACATGCAGAAGAATGAAACCAGACCACTTTTCTTACACCATGCATAAAAATAAATTCAAAATGGATGAGAGGAAAAACAATAAAAAAAATCAAAAATTAAAAAAAAAATTGATGAGAGACCTAAATGTGAGACAGGAATCCATCACAATCCTAGAGGATAATACAGGCAGCAACCTCTTTAACCTCTTTAACCTTGGCTGTAGCAACTTCTACAAGACACATTGCTGGAGACAAGGGAAACAAAAGCAGAAATGAATTATTGGGACTTCAGGATAAAAAGCTTCTTCATAGCAAAGGAAACAATCAACAAAACAAAGGCTGCCTACAGAACGGAGAAGATATGCAAATGACATCTGATAATGGGTTAATATCCCAAATCTGTGAAGAACTCAAACTCAACACCCAAAAACCAAATAATCCAATCAAGAAATGGGCAGAAGACATAAAATAGACATTTTTCCAAAGAAGACATCCAGATGGCTAACAGACACATGAAAAAATGTTAAACACCCTTCATCATCAGGAAATACAAATCAAAACCACAATGAGATACCACCTCACACCTGACAGAATGGCTAAAATTAGCAACACAGTAAAAAACATGTTGGTGAGGATGTGGAGAAAGGGAAACCCTCTTACCCTGTTTGTAGGAATGCAACCTGGTGCAACCATTCTGGAAAAGAGTATGGTGGTTGCTCAAAAAGTTAAAAATAGAACTACCCCATGATCCAGTGATTGCACTACTAGGTATTTACCCAAAGGATACAAAAATAAAGATTCAAATATATACATCCTGATGCTTATAGCAGCAATATCAACTATAGTCAAACTATGGAGAGAGCAAAATGCCCATTGACTGATAAATGGATAAAGAGGTGGTATATATGTATATATAATGTAATATTACTCAGCCATCAAAAATGAAATCTTGCCATTTACAGCAACATAGGTAAAGCTGAAGTAGTGTATTATGCTAAGTGAAATAAATCAGAGAAAGAAATACCATATGATTTCACTTGTGTGGAATTTAGGGAAGAAAACAAGTGAACATGTGGGAAGAGGAGAAAAGAGAAGAAGGGGGAGGCAAACCATAAGGGACCTTTTTAAAAAAAAAAATTCATTTATTTATTGAATGGTGGAGTGGAGGGGCAGCAAGAGAAGGAAAGAAAGAGAAGCAGACATCCCCCTGAGCATGGAGCCTGACTTGAGACTCCATCTCACAGCCCTGAGGTCTTGACCTGAGCCGAAATCAAGTCACTTAACCAGGGAAACCACTCAGGCACTTCAAGAGACTCTTAACTATAAAGAACAGACAGGGTTGATGGAGGGAGGAGGGTGGGGGATGGGCTAAATGAATGATGGGTATTGAGAGTACTTGTTATGATAAGCATTATATGTAAGTGATAAATCACTAAATTCTACTCCTGAAGCCAATATTACACTATATATGTTAACTAGAATTTAAATTTAAATTAAAATTTGGAAGAAAGAGAATGGTAATAGGAAACAAACATACCAATAAATTTTCAAAGTTGTGATAGTGGCATATGTGGAGTTGACAAAATAGACAGTGTCCAGAAAAAGTGCCAAGTTCATATGGGAATCCGTGTATAATGAGTGGCATTTCAAATTAGTGGAAAAAAGACATGTACTTAATGGTGAGCATTTCGAAAATTAAGTGAACAAATAAATCAATGGAATGCACACTTTATACCAAAGTAAATTTTCCTTTTTTTTTTTTTTTTTTTTGTAAATTTTCCTTTAAATGTGATCTTCAAGGTAAAGGCTCGGCATTGATATGTGATACTTGGGATAAATTCAAACAATGGCTCAATACTAAGATTGTATAAGAGTGTGGTTTTGTCACGTAGTGTTTGGCCTGACAAGTTCCTTAAAAAGGAGTAGATATTCTGGAGTAGGGACGCCTGGGTGGCTCGGTGGTTGAGCATCTGCCTTTGGCTCAGTGGGTGATCCCGGAGTGCTGGGATTGAGTCCCACATTGGGCTCCCTACCTGGAGCCTGTTTCTCTTTCTGCCTATGTCTCTGCCTCTCTCTCTTTCTCAGGAATAAATAAATAAAAATTAAAAAAAAAAGATATTCTGGAGTAGACTGAGTTGATGAAGAAGGTAAGGTTTGGTACTTCAGTATCTGAGTGGGTGAACACTTAACACTCAGTGGGATTTTTCCCAGTTCTGTGCATGAATCTGAGATGGTTGCAAGTTCCATATTTTCCTAGAGTTGTTTTGAGATAAAGCAAAAGAACTTTGTTTAGACAAAGGAAATCTTATGGGTTCATTATGTATCTATTAATGTGTTTTATTTTTTCTACCAGAAAGCATTTTTACCCCCAATATTTACCTTTCATATTTGGAATGTCTGTGATTATCTGTAAGTCAAACTTACATTGGCTTTTCTAAGTTTGCCTAGAAATAGCCTCAATTTAATGGTTTGTTTCCAACATCTTTTTTCACCTTTTAGTATGAAGTTATGTGAACTTGAGTAGTTACTATAGAATATAAATTTTTAAGGTATTGGAATTATTTTGTTCATAACATGAAAGTAATTTTTAAATTATGTAGTAATATTCTGTTTTAATCATTGTCTTCCTATTTTCTTCACACTTCACCCATCTCAAAGAGTTCTTTTATTTTTTAAAAAAGATTTTATATATTTATTCATGATAGACAGGGAGAGAGAGAGGCAGAGACACAGCCAGAGAGAGAAGCAGGCTCCATGCAGGTAGTCTGATGTGGGACTCTATCCTAGGTCTCCAGGGTCACACCCTGGGCCAAAGCCAGGCGCTAAACCTCTGAGCCACCCAGGGATCCCCTCAAAGAATTCTTTTAAAGTATATTAACTGGGAGCACCTAGGTGGGTCCGTGGTTAAGCATCTGCCTTTGGCTCAGGTCGTGATCTCAGGATCCTAGGATCTAGTTCCGCATCTGGCTTCCTGAAGGGAGCCTGCTTTCCCGTCTGCCTCTCTCTGCCTGTCATGAATGAATGAATGAATGAATGAATTAAAATAAAATAAAATAAAATAAAATAAAATAAAATAAAATAAAATAAAATAAAAAAATATTTTTTAAAAAAGTATATTAACTGGTTCAACTCATTAATCTTGATACTATGGAATCATTAAAGCTTCCCTTCTCTTTCTCAAAAAAAAATGTATTTCAGATACATCACTTTATGTTGCTATAAAACCCATGTAGTGAGATTCTTTTCATTTTGAACATTTATTCTCTTTCTCACAATACTTAATTTTAATCCTTTACATTGTGACAAAACTTTCATGGATTTGATATGGCAGAGGAACTTAAATTTAAGTATATTACCCCACAAAACCTTTCTTCCATTATGTGACATGGGTGTAGTTATCCCTATCACAGCAGCCACACAAGACAGGATTTGTCATATGCATTTACCTGTTGGGAGACCTGAACCATAGAAGAGTCAAGCAAATTGCTCGCAGTCACCTTGTTTCTGAGTGACAGAGCTAGAAGGAAAAGTTTTTTCTGACTCCAAAGTCTCTTTACTACCCACTGTTTTTATTCCACATGGGATTTAATAAATATTTATTGAATGAAGGAATGGCAAAGAGACTGAGAAGTTTCTGTCACTGAAGCATGTGTAAGGTTTTACATATTTATGTTTATTGAATGTGATGAACCTTTTTTTAAAATTTTAGAGTATTTTTAGAAACTACGATTTTAGTCTCTTAATTTCTATTAGGTTTGAGGTTTTTTTCAACTCTTGAACTTTTCATTTATATTTTCTGTTTGTATTATTATGATGGTGGTTCTGTTTTGTTTTGCAAATCAAAACCCTTTGACAGAATCTGAACCTGAACCACTGAGGGTATAATTGTAGGTAGAGCCAGTGTTAGCCTGACAAATCAAGTAAACACCTGAATGTTTACTTTGATTACAGAGTTGAACTGTGAAATTAATCTACTTGCTGAATTTTTCTAAGATTTATCTAGAGAAATTAATAAATCATTGTGGTTTTCTGTTCCCTTTCAGCTTTCAGAAGAATTATTAGATAAATGGCTCTCTTACCCAGAGTCCCAGCATGTACCCCTCTGCCAACACATGCTTGGTTTTGCTATGAAGTCTGTTACACAGATGGTAATGGGTAGTACATTTGAAGATGACCAGGAGGTCATTCACTTCCAGAAGAATCATGGCACAGTAAGTCTTGGGACAAATGTAAAATTATTCTTTCATCAAATTGGATAGTTTAATGATACAGACTTCACCTCTCAAGAAGGTTTAAGGTCCTGTAGTGTAGAATTTCCTTGTTTTGAGCTAAAATGGCAATGCAAGCAAAGATAATTGTCTTTCTAAAAAATGTAAGAATTATTTTTTTAAAAGATTTTATTTATTTATTTGACACAGAGATTGAGAAGGCATAAGCACTGGGCAACAGCAGGCAGAGGAAGAGGGAGAAGCAGGCTCTCCGCTGAGCAGGGAGCCTGATGTGGGCTTGAACCTAGGGTCTCAGGATCATGACCTGAGCTGAAGGCGGACGCTTAACTGACTGAGCCACCCAGGTGCCCCAAGAATTACCTTTTTTAAGCAATTTTTGAAATTTAAAAAGTAGATGACTATAGAAATTTCCTTTTAATACTTATCAAATATGTTACTAAATTCTAGAATAAAGAGAAAAACTTTAATAGAACTAGACTATGTCCCATATAGAAAGAAATTAAAGCCAGTGGAACATTAGAATGCTAATGAAATGAATGTGACTTAAAGAAAAGCTAATTCAGTCTAAAACTGATTTACTTTTTTTTCTAAATTTGCATATGGAATTTATTTTATTCTATATTTTTAAAGATTTTTTTTTAAATTTTTATTTATTTTATGATAGTCACACATAGAGAGAGAGAGAGAGGCAGAGACATAGGCAGAGGGAGAAGCAGGCTCCATGCACCGGGAGCCCGACGTGGGATTCGATCCTGGGTCTCCAGGATCGCGCCCTGGGCCAAAGGCAGGCGCCAAACCACTGCGCCACCCAGGGATCCCTTTATTCTATATTTTTATCAATCTCTGTATTAATTTATTTAATCCTAATATTAATTTAATTGATTCAAATCATACAAATGCAAGTCATTTTGCTGTATTTTGGGTCTCTGAAAGATTATTCCTTATTCAAATCTATAAAAAACATTTTGGTTAAATAATCAGGATAGTGTGTTTAAAATTAAAATCACTACGAATTATGGCTTTACACCCTGTTATTGTTTAATATACTTTTTCCCAATAAAATGTTTTAACTGCATATCTCTGATGATTAACAAATATACATTTCTTGTTAACATATTCAGGAGTGTAAAAATAAAGGTGGAAAAATCACTCTAACTTCCACTTCCTAGAGTAAACTAATCTGTACCCAGGCAAAATAAATTGGTTAAGGAATTCCTAAAATGCCTTCATATTTTAATGAAGAATCGATTTTTGACTCAGTTATTACCTGATTTTTTCATGTTGACAAGATAGCATTTTTTATTTTTTTAGATTTTATTTATTTATTCATGAGAGACACAGAGAGAGAGAGTCAAAGACATAGGCAGAGGGAGAAGCAGGCTCCATGTAGGGAGCCTGATGTGGGACTCGATCCTGAGTCTTCAGGATCACGACCTGAGCCAAAGGCAGACGCTTAACCGCTGAGCCACCTAGGCATCCCAAGATAGCATTTTTTAAAAGAGGCATCCACTATTATTTCCAAGATGACCTGTTCTATATATTTTTATGCTGGTATTTTCTTTCTCTTCCTTTTTTCATTCTTTCCTTAGAACTTCAAAATAGAAATAATTTCAAACTTAGAGAAAAAGTTGCAACTAGTGTAAGGAAGTCCCATATATCTTTTACCTAGATTCATCAGTTCACATTTTACCGTGTTTGCTTTTGTCATTCATTATCTACTTTATCTGTCTTTTCATTGCTCCCACTCTTACCTGAACCATTTGAGAGAAAAGTGGACATTTTGCTTTCTTTCCCTCCAAATACTTCAGTCTGTATTTCCTAAAAACAGAGTATTCTCTTACATAGTGACAACATAGTTTTCAAACTTGGGAAATTAAACATTTATACAATACTGTTATCCATAGCCCATATTCAAATTTATTTTCAGTAGTCAGACCTCTTTAATGTGGAACAGTTCCTCAGTTTCTCTTTGTTTTCTGACCTTGACATTTAACAAATACAGGGCAGTTATTTTGTGCAGTGTCTCAATTTGGATTTGAGTAAATTCAAACTATGTATTTTTTGGAATGTGGTATTCTTTTAACAGTACTAGAAGTTGTCAAAGGAAAGTTTTCAGACCATAAACATGACTTAAATTCTTTCTTCAAATGATCTTTTAATATCCACAGCACCACAGTGTCGCTGTTGTTCTATCATGCCACCAGGAATAATAACCAATTAATACATGCAGGGGCAATGACAACTGCATCATGACTGCTGTTTGGTTGACAACAGTTGAGAGATGCCATCAATTGTAGAATGTATACTGATTTCCAGATGTCAATCTGAAAAATGTACTCCTCACATATAGTTGCATACTGTGTTTCTGAAATGCCCCTCCAAAAACATTGTCCCAATTATTTTCCCAACGCTAGTGTGCTCTTTCCTTGACATTTAGAGTTATTGGTCCTTTAAATATTTGCCTATGTAATAAGTCAAAAGTGTTATTACATGATTATAATTTATATTTTTTATTGTTTATGAGGTTAAACATCATTTAATATTTTTATTGAACACTTGTGCTTCTTTTGTAGGATACTTTCTTATGTCCTTTGCCTATATTCCTACTGATGTGTTTCTTACTAATCAGAAAGAGCTATTTATTTTTTTAAATTTTATCTTTATTTTTTAAAGTAAACTGTGTGCCCACGGTGGGGTTTGAACTCATGACCCCAAGATCAAGAGTTGTATGCTCTACTGACTAAGCCAGCCAGTAGCCCAAGAGCTCTTTATTTATTTATTTATTTATTTATTTTTTTTATTTATTTATGATAGTCACACACAGAGAGAGAGAGAGGCAGAGACATAGGCAGAGGGAGAAGCAGGCTCCATGCACCGGGAGCCTGACGTGGGATTCGATCCTGCGTCTCCAGGATCGCGCCCTGGGCCAAAGGTAGGCGCTAAACCACTGCGCCACCCAGGGATCCCAAGAGCTCTTTATTTTTATCTCAGTTTTCATTTATAGGGCTTAAAAGCATTTATTTTTAAATGCAATTCTGGATTTACAATAAAACTGATAGAAAAGGGGGTCTTGGTGGCTCAGTTGATTAAGCATCTGACCCTTGATTTCTGCCCAGGTCATGATCTCAGACTTGTGAGATTGAGCCCCACATTGGGCTCTGTGCTGGGTGTGAAGCCTGCTTAGGACTTTTTCTCTCCTTCTCCCTCTCAAAAGAAAAACAAAAATTGAGAGGAAGATAACAGAAGTTTCTTGTGTACGCCTTGCTTCCACACATGCATAGCCTTTACCATTATGGACATCACTTACCAGAATTGTACATTTTTTTCAAAGGATAAACCTATATATTGACATACCATAATTACTCCAAGGGTTCACAGTTGGTATTGTTCATTCAGTGGGTTTGGACAAATGTATAATGACGTATATCTATCATTATAATAACATATAAAGGATTTTCACTGCCCTAAAAATCCTGTCTATTCACCTCCTGTCCCTTCTTTCTGGCAAGCACCAATCATTTTATTGTATTCATAGTTTTGCCTTTTCTAGAAATGTCATATAGTTGGAATCATTCAGTATGTAGACTTCTCAGATTGGCTTCCTTCACTTACATATTTTTCACTTACATTTAAGCTTCATCCATGTCTTTTCATGGCTTGATAGCTCATTTATTTTAGCACTGAATAGTATTGCATTGTCAGGATGTACCACAGTTTATCCATTCATCTGCTAAAGGGTATCTTGATTGCTTACCAGTTTTGGCAGTTATGAACAAAGCTGCAGTGAAAATCTGCGTGCAGGTTTTTTGTGTGGATATGTTTCCAACTCCTTTGGGTAAATACCAAGAGGTGTGATTGCTGGTAAAAGTATGTTTAGTTTTGTAAGAAACTGTTTTTGAGGATTCTATTATATATCCTCTGGTTTAGAGATTCTTCCCTAAGCTGTGACCAGTGTACTAATAAGCCTGTGAAAGGCATTCTTCATTACAGCTGCAGTGTTTTTTATCTCTAGCATTTCGTTTTGGTTGTTAGGATTTCCATCTCTCTGCTTACATTGCCTGTCTGTTTTTGCATGTTGTGTACTTTATCCTTTACCTAAGGATCCTTTAGAACCTTTAGCAACATATTAAGCAGAGTTATTTTAAATTCCTGGAGGCACCTGAGTGGCTAAGTCGTTGGGCATCTAACTCTTGGTTTTGGCTCAGGTTGTGGTCTTGGGGTTGTTAGAGCAAGCCCAGAGTTGGGCTCCACACTGGGCGTGAGGCCTGCTTGAGGTTATCTTTCTCCCCCTCCCCCCCCACCTCTCATGCCCTAAATTAATTAATTAATTAATTCCTTATCTGATAATGTCCCTGCCATATCCACATTCTCATGCTTGCTCTGTTTCTTCAATTATGTTTCCTCTGCCTTTGTAATTTTTTTTTTTTTTGATAGCTGTATGTGATATACCATGTAAAAGAAACTGGTGTCAGTAGGCTTTTAGTAATGTGGTGGTGAGGTGTGGGGAAAGGGAAAGCGTCCCATAGTCCTATGATTAGGTGTCAGTCTTTTAGTGAGCCTGTGCCTCTGGATTGTGAACTTCATAAGGGCTTCTCAGGGGGGTTTTCCTCCTCATTTAGGTGGGACAGGATGGCTAGTGGGCTGGAGTTTGGTACTTTCCTTCTTCCACACAAAACACTAGCCCTGACTGGAGTGGGATATTTCCCTTGTCCCAGACAGTTAGGCTCCAACAAAACCCCAGCAGGTTAGGCTCTGAGGGCAGGCCTTGTTAGGAAGAATAGAGTGTTCTGGTTTATTTCAAATTGGTTCCTTTTTCAGTCCCCCTGCTAGAAGCCCAAGGGGAATTTCTTCAGTTTTAACTGTGGGAACCTAGTTGAGCTCTTTGAGGTAAATCTCACAATATTTGGGGCGGGGGGGGAATCTGGCCTATGATTGGGTCTCCCTGGAGTTTTAATTCTCAAAGTTGTGTGCACTGAACCTCCAGCAGTTAATTACAGTTCAGGTTTTCCTACCCCAGAACTGGCTCCTGAGGTGGTTTCTGCTCGTGGGTCTCTCTCTGGTAAGAGGTAACTCCCTGTTTTCACGTGTCTCTTTAATCCCGGGCCCTTTCCTATCTTCCTCTTTTCCCAGTTTGTTTAATCCCTGGGTCTTCTCTTGTCTTAGGGTCCAAGAAGACTTGTTGATTTTTCAATCTGTTCAGCTTTTTGTCATTGGGATAAAGTAGCTAAATGAATCATGAATTTTTGCCCTCTGCTCTGTGTCATGCTCTGTTTCCTGGATCCATCCACCTGGATGGCTTAGGTCATGATCTTGGGGTCCTGAGATCAAGCCCTGTGTCTGGCTCCTTGCTCAGTGGGGAGTCTGTTTCTTCCTCTGCCCCTTCCCCCTGCTCATAAAAAAACAGAAACAAAAACCTCCTTTCTTGCTTTAAGGGTAATCCTAATATAAACATTTACTCTACATTTTCTTAATACTTTTAATAATTTAAATTTTCACATTTAAAAAATCTATAACATATATCTTTGTAAGGTAAGAGTTAAGGACTCTTAACTATTAATAATTATTCAAATATTTAGCATGAATGTTGTATTCTTTCCCTATGTTCTTTCACAAATTTTCAATAAGCTAAGGTTTTTTCAGGAACTAATTATCCAGTTTTGAAATAATTAGAATTGGGATCCCTGGGTGGCGCAGCAGTTTGGCGCCTGCCTTTGGCCCAGGGCGCGATCCTGGAGACCCAGGATCGAATCCCACGTTGGGCTCCCGGTGCATGGAGCCTGCTTCTCCCTCTGCCTATGTCTCTGCCTCTCTCTCTCTCTCTTTCTGTGACTATCATAAATAAAGAAAAAATTTTTTAAAAAAAGAAATAATTAGAATTCTGTTTAATTGTTTACTATCCCTAAACCTTAGACTAAATATTTACCCTTTTTTCTGAATCTCAGTCAATGCTTATTGTATCATAGATGAAGTGAAAACTTGGAATTCCCTATGAATTTGATTTATCCACTGTTAAAATAAAGTTGAAAATTGGCTCCACTGCCATGTCCTTTTAGTCCCCATTCCTACACCTTTTAAAGAAAAGAGACTTTTGACTTTCTAGTTATAATTAGTTTTAAAGTACCCTGACTGAAATTATTAAAATATAGTTGTATTCTATCCTCAGAGACTATGAAGTAAATTATTCAGCCCACTTAAAAGGGAGAGCTTAATTATCAGATATGTTGGTAAGATAGGAGTTCCTCAATTATTGGCTGAGATTGCTTGTTATTACCTAAAAAAAATCTACTTTATTAGATAATAGATGTTTTCCTATTTTCAGGTTTGGTCTGAGATTGGCAAAGGCTTTTTAGATGGATCACTTGATAAAAGTACTACTCGGAAGAAACAATATGAAGATGGTAAGTTTTGCCACTCTTAAATTATAGTAATGACAGAAGGATATGTGCCCCAATTTTAATAAGATTCTCTCTGAATCATGAGATTCCTGTATATTTTCTGTCTTTATGTTTTTCTCCTACATTTCCTATATTAAAGTTTTTTACTAAACAAAAGAGAGGTAAAAGCAGTGAATCAGTAAATGAAACTCTAGTACTCACTCTAGAATGAGGCTGGTATAGCCTGTAGGAAAATGTAAGGGTATAGTTTTAGGAAAGCAAACTTGATAATACATATTAAGATACATAAATAATGAATGAAATTATCGAAGAGAAGAAAAATGTTATTTTTTTTTTGTCGTGCTATTTCTGTAAATAGAAAACCAGAAGCGATCTAAATGTCCAACAATATAGATAGGAATTGCTAAAGAAATAATACCAACTTAAATATTGTATAGATATTTGTAAAATATGTAGCAACATAGCAATTCTTGCTATTATAACAAGAGTAAAAATATTTTCAAAATTGTTGGGCATTAGTTATAACTTTGTAAAATCTAACAAAAAAATAGCAATTTTAGTTTAAGATGACTCCACAAAATTATTCTATTTTGGTTGTATATCTTCTGTCAGTAATTTAATTATTGTAATCCTTTAATACCTTTATTTTGACCTGCTTCAATTCTTTTTTTTTAGAAGCAGGGTAAATTGAAATACATGGGCTGTATTGGAACAGTGGATTATTTTTCATATATAATCATATTGCTTCCCAGTATTCTCATCCTTCATTCTTTCAATAAATGTTTATTGAGGGTTGTAGGCACTGTTTTGTGTGTAGGAGACAAAATTCCCCACCCTCATGGGGCTTACCATTCTAGTGATTCCCTTGATGTCCAACATAAACCCAAAAAAGCCAATTTAACAGACACATTTTCTGCACTCTGGTTTTTGTTGCCTTTGTGATTATCTTGATGGATGCATTAAGACTAATTCCCCTTAATAAAAAATGTATTTCACAAATATTGGTTCAATTAATACAAAATAAAAATTAATAATTTATATTCTTTTATTCTAAATAAAAGTAGCTTTTCTAATATGTTATGTTCCTTAGGTTTTAACACTGGCATAAGTCAAATTTGAACTTTTATTGAAAATGATTCTTTGGAAAAAAAAAAAAAAGAAAGAAAATGATTCTTTGGTATTAATGTGAGTAGGATTCCATGGCTGAATCAGTGCATCCTTTGTTTAAGTGAGTCATTCTTAACCTGGTCTGTACATTAAAATCCCCTCAAGAACTTAAAAAAACCCTGAATTTCAGGCTTCACTCTAAACCAGTTTATTCAAAGTCTAAGAAAGAGGCCCCCTGGGCATTAGATATATCTATGATATATCTAGCTTTGCAGAGTATTCTGATATATTGGTAAGGTTGAGAATATATAGCAATAGTTCCCAAACTGCTACACATTGAATGTTTTAAGAAATACAGGGGGCACCTGGCTGGTGCAGTTAGAAGAACATGGGCTTTTTTTTTTTTTTTTTTCTTTTAATTTTTTATTTATTTATGGTAGTCACAGAGAGAGAGAGAGGCAGAGACACAGGCAGAGGGAGAAGCAGGCTCCATGCACCGGGAGCCTGATGTGGGACTCGATCCTGGGTCTCCGGGATCGCGCCCTGGGCCAAAGGCAGGCGCCAAACCGCTGCGCCACCCAGGGATCCCTGGGCTTTTTGATCTCAGGGTCATGAGTTCCAGTCCCACACTGGGTGTAGAGATTACAAAATAAATAAATAATTAATTAAAAAATAATAAATATTGACACCAAGCTTCCATTCCTAAACATTTGGATTTAATTGGTATGAGGTGTGACTTGTACTTTACAATTTTTTTTTTTTTTTTTTTTTTTTTTACGAGAAAGCAAAAGTAGTGGGTGGTGGGATAGAAGGAGAGAGAGAAAATCTTAAGCAGACTCCGTGCCTTCTGTGGAGCCCAACACAGGGCTGGATCTCTCTACCCGAATTATGACCCAAGCCAAAATCAAGAGTCAGACACTTAACTGACTGAGCCATGCAGATGCCCCTACTTTATGATTTTTTAAAAAAAGCTTCCTAGGTGATTCCAATCTGTAGCAAAGTTAGGAACCACTGCATCACAGTGTTAATTTTTCATTTTATTTATTTATTTATTTATTTATTTATTTATTTATTTATTTATTTATTTATTTTAGATTTTTATTTATTTATTCATGAGAGACACACAGAGAAAGAGAGAAAGAGAGAGGCAGAGACACAGGCAGAAGGAGATGGAGGCTCCATGCAGGGAGCCCAATGTGGGACTCGATCCTGGATTCCCAGGATCAAGCCCTGGGCTGACGGCAGCACTGAACAACTGAGCAACCTGGGCTGCCCTAATTTTTCATTTTAATCACTAATGTGTTACATTCCTGCAATTCTATAACTATTTACTGAATATCTATAATATTATGGTATATTTTTGGTGCTGGAGAGATGTCCATGAACAAAACAAAACAAAACAAAAATGCCTATCTTTGTGGTACCACATTCTAGTGGGAAGTGGCAGACAGTAATCTAAATAAGTAAACCAAATAGTGTGTTAAAAGATGAAAAGGGCCATGGAAAAAATTAAATCAAGAAGGAGGATAAGGTGTGCTAGGAATGGGGAGGTTGCAATTTTAAATAGATTAGGAAGGGCCTCGGGCAGCCCCGGTGGCGCAGCGGTTTAGCGTCGCCTGCAGCCCGGGGTGTGATCCTGGAGACCGGGGATTGAGTCCCACATCGGGCTTCCTGCAGGGAGCCTGCTTCTCCCTCTGCCTGTGTCTCTGCCTCTCTCTTCGCTCTCTCTGAGTGAATAAATAAATAAATCTTAAAAAAAAAAAGATTAGGAAGGGCCTCAGTAAGATTAGGTGACTTGAGCTAACACTTGGAAGACATAAGGAAACCATTGAGGGCAGATCATGTGGCTCTCCACATGTCCAAAGGAAAAAGATTCTATGTAGAGGAAAAGTAACTGCAAAGTCCTTGAGGTGGGATTCTGGTATATTTGGTATACAAAGAACTTTTTGGCTGGAGTAAAGTCAGTCACAAGAGTAGTAGTAGAGAAATGAGGCCAGAAAGACTGGGGGGATAGCTCTTTGTGCGACTAGGTTGTTACTATGAGATAGGAAGCCACTGGAAAGTCTTGGCAGTTATAATCTGAGTTATGTTTTTTTTAAGATTTTATTTAGAAAAAATAATAAAAATTTTAAGTAACCTCTACATCCAATGTGGGGCTCTAATTTACAACCCTGAGATCAAGAGTTGCATGCTCTTGGGACACCTGGGGGGCTCAGTGGTTGAACACTTGTCTTTGGCTCAGGTTGTGATCCCGGAGTCCCAGGATCAAGTCCTGCATCAGGCTCCTTGCATGGAGCCTGCTTCTCCCTCTGCCTCTGTTTCTGCCTCTCTCTCTTGCTCTGTCATGAATAAATAAATAAAATCTTAAAAAAAAATAAAAAGTTGCATGCTCTACCAAGTCAGCCAGGTGCCCCAATCTGAGTTATGTTTTTATTTTATTTTATTTTTTATTTTATTTTTATTTTATTTTATTTATGATAGAGAGAGAGAGAGAGAAAGGCAGAGACATAGGCAGAGGGAGAAGCAGGCTCCATGCACCGGGAGCCTGACATGGGATTCGATCCTGGGTCTCCAGGATCGCGCCCTGGGCCAAAGGCAGGCGCCAAACTGCTGCGCCACCCAGGGATCCCTGAGTTATGTTTTTAAAGGGTCATTCTGGCTGCTGTGATACATTATGAGCACCTAGAACAGAAGCAGAGAGACTAATCAAGGGCTGTTGCAATGAACCATGCAAGAGAAATAATGTGACTCGGACTAGGTGGTGGACAGCAGAAAATACAGAATAAAAAAAAAAGTAAGGAAGAGTAATTCTGTATTTTGAAGTTAGAATACCAACACTAGCTGACAGGTTAGTTGTATGATGTAAGGGAGAAGGAGACACCAAGGTTTTAGGCCCGAATATTTGGAAAATGAGGTTGTTAGGGAGATGGGGCAGACTTGGGAAGATCTGGTTTGGGAGGGGAAAGATCAAGAGTTCATTTGTGCATATGTTATGTTTAATAGGCTTCAGACATCTAAGTGGAGATGCTAAATTAGTTGTTAGCTATATGAATCTGGAGTTCAGAGGAAAGAGATCATGACTGGAAATATTAATTTAGGAGTATTCAGTCCATAGATTGTATTTAAAGCCTTGAGACTAGTAACCATCAAGGTAATGAATGTAAATAGAAAAAGAAGAGAGGTCCAAAAACTGAGTCCTGACCTTGGACATTCTATGATTAAGAAGTTTGAGAAATGAGAAAGAATCATCAAAAGGCCACTGAAAATGAGCAGGCAGCAAAGTAGGGGAAGGTATAGGGTCCAGGAGAGCATGGAATTCCAAGATCCAAATGAAAATCTTAACACTTAGAGAGTATTTGATCAACATCATCAAATCCCTTGACGGGTCAAGTAAGATGGAGACTGAGGAATGACCCCTGGATAATTTTGGCTGTTGGATAGCAGTTATTTATCCTATATCTTTTTGGTTTCAGAAATTTACAATTCTGATTATTTCACATCTGTTTCTGTCCCTTTTTAAAGATTTAATTTATTTATTCATGAGAGACAGAGAGAGAGAGAAAGAGGCAGAGACACAGGCAGAGGGAGAAGCAGGCTCCATGCAGGGACCCCAATGTGAGACTCAATCCCGGGACCCCAGGATCACGCCCCGGGCCGAAGACAGGCGCTAAACCGCTGAGCCACCCAGGGATCCTCCCCACCTAAATTCCTGATGTGGGAAAAGAGTGGAGTTAAGAAGGCAGAATTTAGAAGGAAAGTAGACAGTATCAGAGGAGAGGTTTATGTGTGTGAAGGCTTTCCAGGTGCTGGCGTTAGTTCTAGTTCTTGACCTGGGTAATGATAATATGGTGATAGCATATAATTTATAATTATCCCTTAAATTGTACATATAGTTTATGCAGATTTTTGTATGTAAAATTTAGCAAAAAGAAAAGTTGATGAATCTAAATATAAATCAGCTTCTTAAAAATTGTTGGTTACAACTCTTTTTTAAGTTTTATTCTGCACACAGCAACATTGTACAGAAATATTTTTAAAAGTTCAGTCTTTACAAGTGCTTATTCTAAAATCTTTTTTGTATTTCTTCTCTAAGCTCTTATGCAACTGGAATCTATTTTAAAGAAAATCATAAAAGAACGAAAAGGAAAGAACTTCAGCCAACATATTTTCATTGATTCCTTAGTACAAGGGAACCTTAATGACCAACAGGTGATGTGATTGTTAAATGTTTATCAAGTAAACAATGATCATACATGTATAATGTGCTTTGAATTCACTTTAATCCAGATGCCCTCCTAATATTCAATGGCTTCTCTTTTATTGTACATCATCCATAAATAGTACAAGTATTTGGTCTCTTGTTCTTTAGCTCTTTGAAGCAACTGTGTATTATTTACTTTTGGGTAGGCAAATATTGAATCAAATTCCCCAATCATAAAAGAGGAGGACTTACATGACTAGGTTTGGCAGCTTGGCTTGCTCCCAGAGCGCCTGTGTTACCCCTGGCGTGCCACTTGTTTGTGTTATTGTCAGGCCAAGGATGAGAGTGGAGCCATCATTTCCACACCTGTTCATGGTGGGAATCTTTTGCCCACTCTCCACATACAAGTCTTCATAGAATGGTTTTCTGGATGTGTGAAGGTGCAGAAACTGAGTGAGACCCCAAGGACAGCAGCAGCCTCTCCTCCACTGTTCGTGAGGCTGCGTTGCTGCACCAGACCAAGCCTGAAAGATGGCACTGAGCCAGTTTGTTTGCAAAACACAGAGCAGGAGCCGGTGATAACACCAATAAATGTTTATTGCATCAAAAAGCCAATGCAGTTTTTAGGTTGTGTTTTACCTTTTTTTTTTAAATTTTTTTTTATTTATTTATGATAGTCACACAGAGAGAGAGAGAGAGGCAGAGACACAGGCAGAGGGAGAAGCAGGCTCCATGCACTGGGAGCCCGATGCGGGATTCCATCCCTGGTCTCCAGGATCGCGCCCTGGGTCAAGGCAGGCGCCTTTTTTTTTTTTTTTTTTTTTTTAACTGAAAACATTGTAAAGAAATACTATGCTTTTTTCCTTTTTCTTGACCCTAATTCTATACTATAGGTTATTTTAGTAGGGTCTAATACAGGCCACTTTACATTTTACACTTTCTAAACTTAGTTTCCTCTCCTAGATCCTTGAAGACAGTATGATATTTTCTCTGGCCAGTTGCATAATAACCGCAAAATGTAAGTATGAATTGATTTCTTTTTGAGATAGATTATAAAATATACACAGGTAAAATAAAGGAAACATTGTTTGCAAGACCTCTTTATAATTTTCTTTCTTTTAGACTTTTTTATTCTTGTTTGAAAGGCTTGATTCACACAGCTACCTTTTTTTTTTCACCCCAGGTGCTCTATGCCACCTCTGAACATTGCCATAAATTTCTTGACACAGTTTATGGATTGTGAATTCTAGTTAGTGCCTTTAAAATGAACTGCTATTGACACCTTTCCAACCAGAGCAGCGAGCTTTTCAATTTCCTGCTGCAGCTTTTCACTTTGACTCCAATCCAGTTTGCTATTATTAAGGTCTACCAACAGAGGATATAGGCCACAGAAATCACGATTTAAAAGAACTCCTCTCTTGGTGGAATTGAAGGAGACTTTTATTTAAAATTCTAAAATGTGTGATATATTTCTAAGTTTCCTTACTGCTTTTTAGTTTAGCAGAGTACCATTCATTCACATGGTATTTATAGAAATTTGCATATGTTTATAGAAATATACTAATAAAAAATGCTAAAGGAAGTATTAAAACATCAGTTTGAAATAAAAAAAATTATGTTCATTTGAAGGATTTCATTTACAATTCTCTCTTTAAAAACAATGATTAAAAATGTAAACTTTCAGGATTCCTGGGTGGCTCAGCGGTTGAGCATTGGCCTTTGTCTTGGAGGTGACCCCGGAATCCCGGGATCAAGTCCCATATCAGGCTTCATGATGCTGACATGGAGCCTGCTTCTCCCTCTGCCCGTCTCTGCCTCTCTCTCTCTCTCTGTGTCTTTCATGAATAAATAAATAAAATCTTTTTTTTAAAAAAATGTAAACTTCCCTTATGTTTTTCTTCTTTGTAAAATTTTTGACATCTAGAGACGCTTGGATGGCTCAGCAGCTGAGCACCTGCCTTTGGCTCAGGGCATAATCCTGAATTCCCGGGTTCAAGTCCCACATCGAGCTTCTTGCATGGAGCTTACTTCTCCCTCTGCCTGTGTCTCTGCCTCTCTCTCTCTGTCTCTCATGAATAAATAAATAAAATCTTAAAAAAATTTTTTTTTGACATCTAGAGATGTCCAGGTATTAGAGATTAAATGGGATTTAGGTGGGGCACCTGGATGGCTCAGTCGGTTAAGTGTCTGCCTTCGGCTCAAGTCATGATCCCAGGGTCCTGGGATCGAGCTCCACATCTAGCCCCACATTGGGCTCCCTGCTAACACGGAGTTTGCATCTCCTCTTTCTGCTCCTCCCTTCCACTTGCACTCGCTCTATCAAATAATTAAAATATATATTTTTTTAAATGGAATTTATGGCATGCCTGGGTGGCTCAGCAGTTGAGCATTGGCCTTTGACCCAGGGTGTGATCCCAGGATCTGGGATCGAATCCCACATCAGGCTTCTTGCAGGAATCCTGCTTCTCCCTCAGCCTGTATCTCTGCCTCTCTCTTTTTGTCTCTCATGAATAAATAAAATCTTTAAAAAAATAAGAAAAAGATCTCTGAATGTGGGGTTGTGCCATCAACCGATTCCCAAGTGATTTTGAGAACCATTATCCTAAGCAATAACCAGTGCCCATTCTTGATCCAGTGTATTTACCATTACAAATAAAAATTTAGAATATTGATGTATATATAGGTAAATATCCTGCTACTTTAATTTGTATGAATCATTTCATTAGGTCTCCTGAAAGAACTGATAAATCAATATTTTTATTACACAAGGTTGGGTGAACCAGACAATCCATTACAGTTACCAACATTTAACACTCCTCCAGATAATGGAGTTTATTTATTATCATTACGGTTTAACTGAAGGTAAAATGCATTTTTGGCTTCAGTTACTTGCCAGTTTTAAGAAAGAAATTGCAGATCTCTTTAGGAGTATTATATAAATATTCATGTTCTGTTCAAAGAAGTACAAATCTTGTGAACAATCTTGTTTTATTTTTTGGTAGCATTTATGTATCTTCCATATCCGAAAAGAAAATACAAGAAAAAAATAGTATATTTTATCTTATTCTACACCCAAACTATGAATTTGCTATTTTCATTGTTATTAATATACATTTTTACTTAGTGTGCACCTGGGCAATCTGTTTTTTAACCACCTCTGAAGAGGTTCAGAAAAAACTTTATGAAGAGATAGACCATGTTTTTGGAAAGGATCCTATTACTCCAGAGAAAATTGAGCAGCTCAGGTAAGAATACAATAAAAAGAAGAGGAGATCATTAATAGGTAAACTTGATGTAGTTTAACTATCTTATTGAAAGCTAATGATAAGGGATCCCTGGGTGGCTCAGCAGTTGGGTGTCTGCCTTCAGCCCAGGGCATGATCCCAGAGACCTGGGATCAAGTCCCACATTGGGCTCCCTGCATGGAGCCTGCTTCTCCGTCTGCCTATGTCTCTGCCCCTCTCTCTCTCTCTCTCTCTCTCTGTGTCATGAATAAATAAAGTCTTAAAAAAATAAAGCTAATGATAACATCTAGGAAAGGTTATATATTTTTATAGGACTTAAAATATTTACATACATATTTTATTAGATAATTTAATTTGCTTTTTAAAATCATAAGGTAGTTTTGGGAAACCTTTACATTAGACTATATAAAATAGTATCAGTGATGTTTAAGTAAGTGGACACTCCTATTTTGTTGATGGAAATGCTAAATGGTACAGACCTGTTGGAAAAGTGTGGCAGTTAAACATACACTTACCATACAACCCAAAAATTCTCCAAGAGAAATTTACCCAAGAGAAATGAAAAAATATGTGCATACAGAGACATTTATGCAAATGTTTGTAGCAATATTATTCATGATAGCAAAAAACTGGAAGCAGTTCAAATATTTATCAACTGGTGAATACAAAAACAAATTGTGTTATATCTGTACCTTGGAATCTTCCCAAGTGGTAAAAAGTAATAGAATATCAATATGTACAACAAAGTGGATAACTGTCATTATGTTAAGTAAAAGAAGTGAAACATAAAGACTGTATACAATGTGATTTCATTAAGGTGAAACTACTGTGATAGGAAGCAGATTGGTGGTTGTTTGGGGCCAGTAATGTGGAGGGGATCAACTGGCAGGGAGATTGAGAAAAGTTTTTAGGGTGAAGAAACTGTTCTATATCTTGATGATGGTTGTGGTAGCAGAATTGTACACAGTTACTAACATTTACCACATTGTATAGGTAAAACAGATTTTTATATGTAGATAATACTTTAATTAAAAAGATTTTTTAAGGGACACCAGGGTGGCTCAGTGGTTGAGCATCTGCTTTTGGCTCAGGGCATGATCCAGGTATCCTGGATCGAGTCCCATATCGGGCTCCCTGAGTGGAGCCTGCTTCTCCCTCTGCCTATGTCTCTGCTTCTCTCTCTGTGTGTCTCTCATGAATAAATAAATAAAATTTTTTTTAAAAAGATATTTTAAAAATAGCAACTATGACTGTTAGAAGTTTGAGCCTGGACAGTAGGCAATCAACTCTATCTTGGAGCCTCTTTTAATCATAGAAAAGAAGATAGGGAGACTTCTGTTAACAAATTCTTCAAAATGTTATAAGTTTTCTTTATTACCTTAAATATAACAATTTTTCATTTTAAAGTAATACTTGTCACTTGAAGTTTTTATAATGCAGAAGGGTATGAAGTGGAAAGTGAAGGTTTTCTGTAAATGTATCCTTAAGAGATGACAATTGTTAACTATTTCTACTATTTTTCTAGATTTTTCTCCATATATATGCATATATATTTAAAATAAAAAATTTCAGAAAGTTTTAAAATATAAAAATAGAATTCTGTCAATTCCTTCTTTTTTCTAAATATTTTTTGGGCAGTATTCTTAAATGTATAACTCTACCACACCCAGTTAGCAGTTAAGTTCTGTTGATTATACTTTCCAAACATCTTTTAGCTGGAAGTTTAATTTTAGTTCTTTTCATTGTCCCCACTCTATTCAGACCACTGTCAACTTGCCTGGGATGTTTCAACAGCCTTGGATCTTGCTCCCTCTAATCCAGTCTCCAAATTGCTACTGGAGCCTGTGACTCCATGCAGTAAACACTTTAGGTGCTTAAACATACAGATAACTTAGGACCAATTCCAAACCAACAGTCTGGGCATCAGAAGTTTTCAAAAGCTTCTCAGATGATTTCAATATGTTCTATTTCTAATTCTAATGTTGAGAATCACTGTTCTAGTAGTCTTTTTATACCTGTGGAGTCAACATCTGGGCAGATGACTCCCCGGTTGAAAATCTTTCAGCGATGTCTGGTTGCCCTTAAGATAAAATTTAAACTCACCAACATGGTTTATGAGACATTTCAAGAGCTAGTCCTTATATTCCTTTCCCACCTTATCTCTTATTTGTGTCTGTTCATACCTTAAATTTAGCTATACTGAAGTTGTTTTGTTTCTTCAAAGCTGCAGTACTCTTTCTTATCTCCTGGCTTTTGCAGACTACTTCTTTGTCTAAATTATCTCTTCCTTTCTCTTCTTCTAGCTAACTCCAGTTTTTCCTGGAGGTCCTAGCCTCAGGTGCTTAATTCTCTACAAAGTCCTTTCTTCAGTTAGGTGCTTCTGCCATGTGTTCTCCAAAACCTTGAATTTGCTTTATCATCACAGTTACTGTGCTTTTTAAACTGTTAATCCTTGAACAATCCTTGTTCATCCTACCTCTCTCTCTTTCCATGCCAACTAGACCTTGAGTGCCTTTGTATCTGTCCTATTCACTCTTGTAGCTCAGTATCTAACTCAGTGCTTCTAATGTAGCAGGTACCCAATAAATACTTGTTCAAAGAAGGAAAGAAGGATGTTTCCTTTTTTGTTTTGTTGTTTTTAAGTATTATAAACAATCAAAATTCCAACGCTTGCATTTTTATTTAAATTTCCAGTTGTTTCTGTTAATAAAGTCCTAAAGATGAGATTGATATTTAAGGATATATACAATAATCTAGTATTTATGATTGGGGACTATAGAGTAAGGCAGACCTGGGTTTGAATCCTGTTGACATCACTTCCCTGCTATGTGATCTTAGACAATTGCCTTATTTCTTAAAAATCTATAAAATTAAAACAGAAATAGCATCCATGAGGTTCTTATAAGGATTAAATGAGATACTGCATAGAAAGTATTTAAAAGAATTGGCTTGTGTTAAGATTTCAATGCATTTTAGCTTTTATTATTGTGATGTATGCCTAATATTTTTAGACATATTGCCAAGTTACCCTTCAGAAAGAGTGTACCAATTTATACTTTGAACAACTGGATAATGTATTTTCCCCCATTTTTATTAGTATTGTCTATTGTCATTATTTTTCATTTTTGCTATTCTGACAAGTAAAAAATTTTGCTTTAATTGGCAATCTTTCCATTGTTAAGGAGGTTGAGTATCATTTCACATGTTTCTAGACCATTTGTATTTTGTTGTATGTGAATTGTTTTTTTTTTTATTCCCTGTACATATTTGTGTTGGGGTGTTTGATGATTTTAATTATGGATTTTTAAAGAGCTTTTAGACATTACAAATATACATACTTATTTTTCCCAGTTGTTTTTCAGTTGTACTTGTGATTGCAAATATGTAAAAAAAAAAATTTCCATAGTTGGATTACTTGTATTTTTCTTATGGTTTCTGTCATTGTGTCAGTATTTTTATAATTTTTGAGGAGGAAAGTTCTTTATTAAAATTTCTAAAATCTTTTATTAAAAATAAAGGACTTTTCTACTCAATAATAAAAATACTGTTTTGAGTTTTATTCTAGTACTCTTAAAGTTTTTTTTATTTGTTAAAATTTATACCTATCTGTACTTTATATACCTCTAATATATAACTTATTTTCAAGCAAATTAGAATTATATAACTATTTCAAATTTGGAAGATTATTAAAGTTGTTGAATGACATTTAAAAATGTACATACATTTCAAACTGCCTTTCCTAGAGTTAAGAACTGTAAAAAAAAAATTCTTTTAAACAGATATTGTCGGCACGTACTTTGTGAAACTGTTCGGACTGCCAAACTGACCCCAGTTTCTGCCCGGCTTCAAGATATTGAAGGAAAGATTGACAAATTTATTATTCCTAGAGAGGTAGGAAACATTTGGCATACTTAACTTATTCAGTTATTTTTTTCAGTTCTTTCAGTGTGTATTGAATTGTCTAAAATGTCCAATAAATGACCTGTTATTAAATTGAAGACATAGTTATTTTAAATGACAATGATATATGTCGTTTTAGGGTATAAACAATATAAAAGAAAGGCTCCCTTCTTCACATGTACTACTGTTAATACTTTGCTGTGTATTTTTGTAGATCTTTTTCTATGTATGTATATTACTCTGTATGTGTATATACACATATATGTATGTATTTTAAAAATTGAATTTATATGTGAAAGGTCGCTTTTCATATATTGTTCATTAATTTGCTTGCATTAGGTGTATTGTGGTTAATTAGTACAACTGGTAGTTGATATAGATCCAACTTACTATTTTTAATGGATATATATTATTCCATTGGAAGAGTGTGTTTATAGTAAATGCAGTCTCCATTGGTGGAAATTTAGATTACATCAACTTTTTGTTATTACAAATCATATACTTGTATAGGTATTGAGTAGAGCCTTAGAAATAGAGTTTTAGGGTCAAAGTGCTTATATATGTTAAATTTAAATTGCCCCCTAAGAGGCAATATATATTTTTAGCAACAATGTGTGTGAGTGCTATTTCTCTTCATATCCTCACCTACTCTGGATTTATGAATTTTTTTACATATTTCTTATATAAAATATTGTCCCATTATTTTAATTTGCTTTTCCTTGATCATTGGAGAGATTGAGCAGCTTTTCATACATATTTAACAGTTTGTATTTCTTCTTTTGTGAATTATGTGCTTGTAAGTCATTTTTCTTTCTAGTAAACTTATATATCTTTTTGTATATTGTACATACA